>NC_081316.1:51546100-52796100 GCF_026419965.1 Kogia breviceps | reverse complement strand
TTCTTCAGACATATTACATGAAACCCTTGCTATGTGCCTTGCACTGTGCTAACTGCTAAAGATAATCAAAATGATCAGAATGTAGTTCTTGCCTTCAAAGATGTCAAGAAGAGTTCTTTCTGGAGCTCACATTATCTTTTAAGCACAGTACCAATTTCCTGAATGATATAAATATAAATAGTCTGAAATCTTAATAGAGTGAACATTTATCCTCATATATTTTTCTTACCACTCTAAGAAGCAATACCCACTTTATATGAGTCCTTCTCTCTAACAGATTACAGCCACTATCCCCATGACACAGTTTACTTAAATTGGAGCCTTAGCCATATCCACTTTAAGTGAAATAATAAATCTGCTTACTATTGCAAGTCTTGTTGTATTTGCTGTTCTCCTGTGCAAACCCTTCCAGCCGGCACTGAAAACGATGCTGCCAAAATTCTTGAAACCAGGGATTTCGGAGGTTTGTTTCTGGCCGGAGCTTCAGATAATAATCATCAAACCACTTGACATCAGGAGATTGGAGCTTGATTGTGATTCCACCAACAGCTTCTCGCTGATATCCATCTGTCACATCATATCTGTCAGCCCAGCCATCACTGTGGGGAAACAAAAAACCCCTCAGCTTAGAACAGTTATCTTCTAAGAAAATTATTCTACTTGCTGTCATTTTGAAAACATTAGTCATTAAATGGCACTCAGGCCACACTATGGTCTTACATTATACTACGTGATTCTTGAGATAGCAACTTTCTAGGATAAAAAGTGCAAAACACAATGGAAACTTTGGGTCTAAGAATGCTGGAAGGTACCAGTCTCACTTACCTTGAACTGCAGAGAATAACCTTATGCTTTTGGCAGAATTTTACTGGTTGTAGAATATAGTATATGCATGGAAGCTGCGTAATATCACCATTCACACTATTTACTGAATGTTTAATAGCTAGGTCAAGTTAACTTTAAATACATTCTTTTCCTTTACTTAACAATAATCATTATAGTTATCATAAAGTAAAAATGAAAAATATTTCTAAAATATACCTAATGTTAATTTAACCATCCTATGACAGGATATTCACTTGTTTCCATGTTTCCATGTGACGATAGAGAGGTTAAAAAAAACTTTCTGATTATGGTCATTCAATTAAATATTGATTCATCAGAGCCTCAAACTGAAGTACTTATAGTCCATATTCCTCTTTCCTATCCCATGGTACTTCTCTAACACATTTAAAATATGCATATGAAATCATGTTTTACATTAGAGTGATTGAAAGAACTTCTTAGCAATAGGCCATCAAAGATGGTGACAGCGATCATACTCCTCAATATGAATATCATTCTATGTACTGATCACTCAAAGTAATGTAGGAATTTTAAAATAAAAGAGTTTGAAATCAGAGAGTTCTTGAGTATAACAGAATAAGGAAAAATATTCTAAGCTTATTTGGAAAATACATGAGACACAACATTGGAAATAAAAAACAAGAAAAAGTGTTTATATCAAATCTGGACACACCTTGGGGCATTTAGGAAAGAAGTGTCTCTGACTTTTCCCACCCTCTCTGTCATTTGGAATATGCAACTTGTGCTATGCATCTGCTGGGACCCGGTGGTACTATCCTTCCTTTGAAGAAGTGCAAGTGCTCTTTCAGAAGTAAAGAAAGTCAAGGGAAATGTAACCATGAAAAAAAAAAAGTAACAACAAAGAGGGAAGAGAAGATACGGAGACAGTTGAAGGGAAGAACAGAATGGAGCCTCCTGAACACAAGGCAGGAAAGGTTTTGGAGATTAGCTGGGTGAAAGGGAGTGGGTACTGAGGAAAGTGTGAGTGAAAGGATTTACATTAACAATCATTGTTTATTTCATTAATGTTCAGATATTTCTATTTATTGGAATGTTAATTTATTTTTTCTTTAATTTCTTTTTATCTTCCTTCCAATGCATTTTTGTCCTTTATGCTTTTTTTCGGGGGGGAGGCAGAGAGCATGCTCCAATATTTTACATAAATCTGTGCCAGGGAAAGTATTATGTAAGGAATTAATTAGAATAAGTAAAAAAAAGCATGTACTTTCTTCAGTATGCTCTGACTTAAAAACTGATAATGAGAGTTGTTCCAAAGGTCATATATTATTCATTAAGATATCATAGGGGCTTGAGATATTCATTCCTAAGGCATCCATGGGTGGAGGAGGATAATAAAAGAAACAAAGGAAAAAAATAAACCATTTCTTCTTCCAAGTCCTCCTTGACAAGAAGAGATTTCATGGAAAATTATCCATGTTGAAATTTCAAAAACTTTTGTGGCAAATCAGGAAAAAAAAAAAAAAAACTGATGCAATACGTTTTGTCCCAATGTTGAATGTGGTTACTTCACACATTATCGTCCCTGAAGTTTCTCATTTCAGCTGCACAGATTTTATTTAAAGCTGACAAGTTGAAATGAAGTGGGCTTGTTTGCTTCATTTTCTTGCTCTGTTTTGGAGGGTTTATTATATCACTGATAGGAGAGTGTGGGTCTCATTGGCACTCGAGGAGATGCATGGGCGTGCTGCAAATGGGACCGGAAACCCTGTTTGTCAAGCAGAGCCCCGTTCTCCAAGGAAGTGGGAATTTAAATTGCTCCTTTTATTCATGCGAGTTTGCTCTTATGTAATGCTGTGATTATGAATATTACATAAGAAATGTAAGATCATAATGGGTCCAATTTACCCTCACAATTCATTCACTGCATTTAATGGGGATTGTAAAATACCTGTCTTGATAAACTTTTTTGGAGGTGATATTTCCATTAAAAAAAAAAAAAAGTAAGGACCGTAGTGTGTTAATTTACTCATCTCTCATCATGTTCTTTAGCTTTTGTTTTCCCATGTATAAATCTCTACATTTAATTTAGCAAAAGATGATGCTTTTTAGTAGTCTATAGGTTAGAGTGGTGATTTTTAAAACAGTTTTGTTCCAGATACTTCCATTCAACAGCAAAATAAAAACCATAAAAGAGTTCCTATATAAACAGAAAATTCCAGTGTCTGTGTGGCAAAAAATGGTTATTCTATTTAAGCTTATGGGGGAATATCTGCTGTGCAAGTCTCAAGAAAGTTCAATCCATATTGGCTAGGTTAGATGGTGCTATATTGACTTTAGCTTATTAAATATTAACATTTTCATAAAAATGTGCTTTTAAGATTTGCATTAAGATGATAGGGTATGTCTACGTAAGGAATAATAAATTCATAAGTGAATAGCCAAGAAAACTTGAGCTTACCTTTCTACTATTTAATGCTTTCCATTGCATTGTTAGAGTGGACTATCAAGATTCTGGCACTACTTGAATGCTTTTGGGTGACATATATTTTACCAAATCAGGAAAAAGGGGGAAGGAAGATAAGGAAAGAAACTGAAAATGTACCACATTTCAGTCAAGTTTCTAGATTTAGTATCTATCTATCTATCTCTTCATCCATCCATCCAATTTCTTCTCATTGATGGACATTTTACCTATCTCCTTATAATCCATTCATTATTTTCTTTCCAATTCTTTGATTTACAGTCTTTTCCCATTATTTGCAGAATCTGTATTTGTAAATTCACCTACTTGCTAAAATTTATTTGCAACCCCCATACTGATACTCATGGCACTTTTATGGTCATTTTCAGATATACAGAGAGTGGCAAAAAAGTTGATTCTTCTGATGTGCATATACCTGGCTGAGGCTGAACAAGGTGAACTTCTGCTTTCTTGTTTTATTTTTGATACTATAAAGAAGTGTCCTTTTCATGGTCTATTAAGTGCCAAGTTTTTGCATTTTTGTGTGTTTTTTAAAATTGATTTTGCTGTTTAAAATATCCCCAAGTATCGTACTGATACATTATTTAGAGTTCCCAAGTGCAAGAAGGCTGTGCTATACCTTACATAGAAAACCAGCTGCCCCTGGTGGTCCAGTGGTTAAGACCCTGTGCTCCCAATGCATGGGGCCCGGGTTTGATCCCTGGTCAGGGAACAAGATCCAGCATGCTGCAACTAAGATTCCGCATGTGGGGATGAAGATCCCGCGTGCTGCAACTAAGGCCCAGTGCAGCTAAATAAATAAATATATTTTTTAAAATGTAGGCTGATACCTAGAGGAGTGGGATCGGGACGGTGGGAGAGAGGGTGACGCAAGAGGGAAGAGATATGGGAACATATGTATATGTATAACTGATTCACTTTGTTGTAAAGGAAAAACTAACGCACTATTGTAAAACAGTTATACTCCAATAAAGATGTTTAAAAAAAAGGTAGGTTGATAATACATATACTCTTAAAAATTAAAAAAAATAGCTGCATTTAGGCATGAGTAAAGTGCTGTTTTCTGTGAATTCAATATTAATTCATCAACAATATTAGATATTAAATATTAAATAAAGTATCTTTAGACCAGAACACCATAAAGCAAGGTTATGTAATGACTAGTTGATGAAAATGTGACTAGAGGCCCACGACAATTTAAACCTATATTTCCCGTAGGAGTAATGGTCAGTATTCACTAATTCAGTGTTTGGTGCCTGTTTATAGAACATGCCTACTGTGAATAACAAGTAGGTATGTGTATACATATATATATATATATATATATATATATATATATATATATATATATATACACACACACACACACACACACACACACATATATATGTACATATATATTTGGATGTTGTTATGGTTAGGTTTCCAGTTTTTAAATTTTTAAAACAATTTTTTTCCTATAGAGACAGTACTTTAGACATTGAAATAAGAAAAAAAATTTAAATTTACTTAGGTTGACATAACTAAAAGAGAAATCTTAAATATGTACCCATTCTCAAAACACCTCCTCAATAGAAACCTCAGATTCCTTTAAATCTTGCCTGCAGACATCTTAAGGACGTGCTCATCTAGCAAGAATTTACTTTTCATTTTCTTCCCAATATCACATTACTAAAATATATACTCTTACTCTACCATCTACCCTTTTCTCTTTCTCCTCTCAACCCCCAATTTCCATTATTTCTCATAATTAGCAATTCATGAAAGTTTAATTTTTATCTTTTTTCAAAAGAAGGTTCCTGTTTCAAACAAAACTGACTCTGGAATTCCCCAGCCAAAATTCATCTTCTATGTCTCTATAACTTTCCTTCTTTTCTTCAACATTTATTAAATACCTACCTATCTTAGACTAAATTATTTTGTGGCAGTAAACAGTTCCTGTATCTCAGTGGTTTAGAACAAAAGTTTATTTCTTGCTCAGCCTTTAGGTTCACTGCAGATGGCCTATAACTCTGCACCTTCATTCTGAGACATTCCTCCTGGGACATGGCTTATCTTGCAGAAGGGAAAAACAGAGAATGTCTTGGACTCATGCAGTGGTTCTAGAGTGCACTGGACCCATGCAGTGGTTGTTAAGTATTCTGCTCAGAAGTGGCGCATGTCACTTCTGCTCACATTTCACGGACCAAAGGGAGTTATACGGCCAAACCTGATCTGAATGGGACAGGTGTGTACAGTTTTTCCTACAGAGAGGATCAATGTATATTGTGAAAGAAAATGCAATCTATCATTTACTGTGTGTTGAAATTGTACTTAAACTTAGAAAAACATATGTTAACTAGGTTTTTTTTTCTTTCCTTTTTTTAAACATCTTTATTGGAGTATAATTGCTTTACAATGATGTGTTAGTTTCTGCTTTATAACAAAGGGAATCAGCTATGCATACACATATATCCCCATATCTCCTCTCTCTTGTGTCTCCCTCCCACTCTCCCTATCCCACCCCTCTAGGTGGTCACAAAGCACCTAATACACTACCAAATGTAAAATAGATAGCTAGTGGGAAGCAACCACATAGCACAGGGAGATCAGCTCGGTGTTAACTAGGTTTTAGACACTACACTCCAGGTGTTCACAGTCTAGTGGAGGAATGGGAGAGGAGGAGAGACGTAAATAAATGACCACATACCAACGAATATTGTTATAGGTATGAAATGAACGCAACGAGAGAGAAGATCAGTAAATAATTGACCAACTCTTCGTAGAAAGGTAAGATTTGAATTGAGTTTGGAAAATATGGGTAATGGAGTGATAACTGTATTTTGAAATGTTATTTTTTAGATAACAAGTAGGTATTTGTAAATCAGGGAATAGTGAATATTAAGCATTGCAGCTATATAGAGTGTACTGGATAGTGACTAATGAAAAGTAAGCTGAGGAAGACCATTATGACTGGTCTTCTGGGCCATTCCAAAAGTTTTGAGTTTTATCATTCAGGTGAAGGGGATCCAGTGGTGGCTTTTAAATTGGGAAGTGATACAAAGAGACGATGAGTACTGGATGAACTGTGGTAGCAGTGCGAGTGACAGATAAGAAAGGTTGTGGATGAGTGTTAGAGGATCAAGTTAGAAAAGTTGTTACAGTGGTTAAGGGATCTAATCGATGTTTATATTAAAGGAGTGGGAATGAAGAGCCTATTTGTAAGGAATTCTCAGAGTCCCTAGGACTAGATACGTGGAGAATAGGGGGTAAAGGACGATGTTTTTGGTTTATGGGAGATATTAGTGATATTGTAAATGACATTGTAGTTCCATGTCCTAAGTTGTAAAATACAGGAAAATAGGTTTGGGGTGAAAAAGGAAGAAAATGAATACAAGTAGGGATCTACAATGATCAGATTTCCCTTTATATGCTCTCTAGCACTTTGTTTCTGCTGGATTTCTATCTGTTCTCTACATATAAAACTAATTTGAGTGTTAAAAAAAAATACAAGTGAACAATTTTCTTACCTGTGGTTCGGCACTATATTAACCCACCCTATTCTATTATGTTTAGGGTTTTGTATGCTGAGCAATAGCTGTTGGCACTCAAAAAAAAAGAGAGAGAAATAATGAAAATTATAGAACTCTAAAGATCTGATGCTCTATACAATTATATCCTTATAACATTTTAACTTTAGAATTATTATTTTTATTATTTTTGTATTAACATATAGATATTTGAAGCAGACCAATGGTTATGGTTATAATATGATTACTGCAGGGTTTACAATCAGTAGATTTAACGTCAGAATATATTTCTGGAATGTAGAAGCCCCTAAGGATGCATGGTCGCGGGCGTAAAAAATTCTTGGAAAATTCTGAAGAAAAAAGGCTTAGTAATTATCAAATGTTAGAATAGAGATGCTCAGTAATTTAAAAATGTGTCTCTTATCAAAATCTAAATCTGTACAATGCAGACAATATACTTTTTCCTTCCTGTCCTTGTTTTAAGTTATTGCTATGGAAAACAAAAAATTTTATGTCGCACAGAAAGTTGCATCGGGTGATCCCCTGTAACAGTCTCCATGTTCTTTTCATTCTAATGCATTAATACAGTAAGCATTTTGAATGCATATTCTGTGTAGGCAAACTGCACAGACACTGTGGTAGGTCCCAGCACATGTCCTCAGCAGTCCATTAGGTATGACCTGCCTGAACGCGCATTGCTGACTTCCAGCCCACTGGGAGTTTCCTCATTTATCCTCCAGACTGAACATCCTCTTTTCTTTTTATCAGTCTTTCCCTTAATAGTACAATTCATTAGGTTCCTAGTCACCGAATCATCACTTATGAAAATCATATTCCTGTCTTGCCTTCCTGAGATTATTCCCCCATCCCCTCAATTAGTATCCTGGGTGTTTCCATACTCTTAGTTCTTACATTTACAGTCCCTTGATTTATTTACATGGAACGCTAATCACATACAGTGGGTATGGGTTTCATTAGCTGAACTCTCAAATGGCAACATGATTACTTAGTATAACTATGCAGAGTTCTTGGGGAGGCGTCTGCTGGGGGCAAACAACATAAAAAAATGATCTCAGTCTGCTTCAAAAGGAGCAATGCCAGACCAAAAATGTAGGCATCAGAATGACTCTTCCTAGCAGTTAGCAGTCATTAAATTTGTGTCAGGAGGTGTGAGTTTATGCATTGGGGAGGTAGGAGCGGGGGACGTGGGTATGCCAGGCACATACAATTATTCTTTTTTTTTGCGGTACGCGGGCCTCTCACTGTCGTGGCCTCTCCCGTCGCGGAGCACAGGCTCCGGACGCGCAGGCCCAGCGGCCATGGCTCACGGGCCTAGCCGCTCCGCAGGATGTGGGATCTTCCCGGACTGGGGCACGAATCCGCGTCCCCTGCATCGGCAGGTAGACTCTCAACCACTGCGCCACCAGGGAAGCCCACAATTATTCTTTTTTTTTTTTTTTTCACAATTATTCTTGATCACTGAAATCTTTAGTCCCGCTTAGCGTGATGGTATTGGTACTGCTAAGACTATCACACGTATGTTGTGTACTGGAGACGTTGCACTTGATTCTCATTCCTCAAATACATGACATTTCTTTCTTATTCATTGAACAAGTATTGGGTAACTAATAACTAATAACTTGTTAGTTATGTGGGAGGAGAGTGGTGAACAAGAAGACAAAATTTCTGCTCTCATAGAGGTAACATTTTGATGCTTTTAGTTTTGCATTTGTCATCATATTAAAGTTAAGTACATTTATTTGTTTTCCCTAAATTGTCTGTAAATTTTATGTTTTGGACATCTCATCCTTATGTTTATTATAATGCCTTGAACATACTAAGGACTTAAATGTTTAATATAACTTATTAGAAAATTAGACTTTAAAAGGCAAATTTCAAATCTTAGAGAATTCTGATAACTGCATATATATATATATATATATATATATATATATTTTAATTTATTTTTGGGCTGTCTTGGGTTTTTGTTCCTGTGCGCAGCCTTTCTCTCGTTGCAGAGAGCAGGGGCTACTCTTCTTTGCCATGTGCAGGCTACTCATTGCGGCGGCTTCTCTTGTTGCGGCACGTGGGCTCAGTAATTGTGGTGCATGGGCTTAGGCAACTAAGCCTGCGGCCTGTGGGATCTTCCCGGACCAGGGCTCGAACCCGTGTCCCCTGAATTGGCAAGTGGATTCTTAACCACTGCGCCACCAGGGAAGTCATAACTGCATATATTCATTTTTAATTGAGAAAGCAGCACTCTTTGATGTGCCTTATAAAATGACTCTGAAAGGCTGAATTCATTCCCCCCTCCAAAATGGTCCTCTCCCTTCTCTACCTGATGCTATTAAGGTTAATGAGTACATTCATTAGGCTGCATCCCAGCATTTTTTTCTTTCAAAATCTGTTCACAACCCACACAATTATTATGGAAACTGCTGTTCTATGCACATGTAATCATAGTTATCACCCTGACAAATCTCTTACCAGTAGCATTCTAACAGGTATTTTGGGATTTTTCTTCCTAATAGTGGGAGTCTGTCTACTGACTGCTTGGCTGTCTTCATATAATATTCCTTTTTTTTCCTCCCCTGGGGGAGTAGAAGGTCTTAGAATCTCTAAAAAAATAGTGAAAACAAAGAAGGATATTGAGCTTTTAAATAAAAGTTCTTATGTATGTACACCAGTCAACACTAATGAATTAATTCCATAATGAAATACAATGTAGAATTTTTTAGAAAATTGTTAGATTATTTACTGAAAATCACTTTATCTCCAGGGCTTGTAAATCTGAATTTTTCCCATGTCTGAGGGTAAGTAGGTGTGAATTGGAGGAGCTATATCAGAACATTCAAAAGAAGGAAGAAAAGTCAGGAATCTAAAGTTTGCTGTCTTGTGTAAGTCAGGTGATTTCCATTATATTGCTTTCCTGATTCTCTACAGGCCTGAAAGATGATTATTATTAGCCCTAGTTTTTACCATTGAGGAAATTGAGGCTCTGAGGAATTAAATAACCTACTCAAAATCCCACAGCTAGCATAGAGGGGATTTCAACCCAGATCTTTCTAGCTCCAACACTCCAGTACTTTCCATACTTCATGGAGCCTCCAAAATAATGACATACAGTGATGACAGCAGTGAGAAATGTTTGTTAAGGGGATCTTATTTAAGAGGCGTGTGCTGGAGGACAGGGAGCAGTATGTCGGGCTGGGAATACATGGGCAAGATTCTCATGCTCTGGTATATTCACACCTTCTCCTACTTTTTCAACCAAACACTAATCTAGATCAGAACTGCTGGGAAGGGATTTTGAAACTATAATTAAGATCCCAAGGAAATTGATGTTGAAATAGGGAGATAATTCGTAAGGGTCTGACCTAATCAGGTGAGTCCCTGAAAAGTGACCACCTCTTCCTGACAAAAGAGATTCAAACGTGAGAAGGATTTGGCATGAGAAAGCTGGAGGAGATGCTCCATTGCTGGCTTTGAAGATGGAGGGAGCTGTATAGTAAGGAGTGCAGGTGGCCTTGAGGAGCTGAGTGTGCCCCTGGGCGATACCAGCAAGGAAATGGGGACTCAGGCCTACATCTAAAAGGAACTGAACCAAAGCTTGAATGAGCTTGGAAGTGGATTCTTCCACAAAGCCTCCAGAAAGGAATACACCTTGATTTCAGCCTGTTTAACCCTGAGTGGAGAAACCAATTATGCTATATACATGGACTCCTGACCTCCAGAAAGTATGAGATAATAAACGAATATTGTTTTAAGTTGCTAAATTTGTGGTAATTTGTTATGCAGCAATAGAAAGTTATTACTCACTCACCACCTCTTTTCTACATTTCCTCACTTGGAAGGCCAAAGCATGTTAATATCAGAAGAGAAGTGATATAATCTTAGGGGGTCTGACCTAATTCTGGGTTTGGTCAGAGCAGACAAACTTCCAAAGACTTTGGGATCACAGAAAATAACGGAGAGTATTACATATATTAGAATACTTGGAACGTCCATCCTGTCTCAATTTAGGCTTTAAATTGAGCTAGTCATTTCCCCCTCTGGTTTAAAGTCTTGTCCCTCCAGGGATGCTTCCTTACCAAACACATCCTTCACAGAGAAAGAAGCTGAGAAAAATCACTGTAAATAGATTATTATTTTTTAAATAAATCTATTTATTTATTTATTTATGGCTGTGTTGGGTCTTCGTTCCTGTGCGAGGGCTTTCTTTAGTTGCGGTGAGCGGGGTCCGCTCTTCATCGCGGTGCGCGGGCCTCTCACTATCGCGGCCTCTCTTGTTGTGGAGCCCAGGCTCCAGACGCGCAGGCTCAGTAGTTGTGGCTCACGGGCCTAGTTGCTCCGCCGCATGTGGGATCCTTCCAGACCAGGGCTCGAACCCGTGTCCCCTGCATTGGCAGGCAGATTCTCAACCACTGCGCCACCAGAGAAGCCCGTAAGTAGATTATTTTGAGAATTACACAATCTATTGTTTCTCTTGTCATATTATAGCCATTTGAAGAAATGCAGAAATTGTGGCAATTGTGTAAAATGTGCGATATATGATTCAGTTAAACAGAGAAAGCATGTTATGAGTAAGCTATTGTATCCACTGCTTTACATAACCTTTTTTATGTTTTCTCTGGAAGCTTCCTTACTTAGGATAACCTAATAGTTTTCAGTCTGCATACTCCTTCCCACTGAATTGCACTAATTTCTTCTTTTATGCTGTTAAACTAAGCACAATGTTCAGCCAAATAGTCAATAATTATTTATTATTTATTATAATCAATCCATAATTTATTTATTCTATTAAATTCCAAGCAGTAAGGCAGACTTTATGATAATGTTAGTGAATATAACTCCCAGCGTCCAATCTGTTTTCTTCCCTTAACCCCTTATAACAGGTCACCAAGGAGTTCATAATTTCAGATCTGTTATGTTTTTCTTACACTTTCCTAAACATCCTCCAGTATTTGATACTATTCTTTTCATTTAGCCAAATCCAGTGGCTGACACTGTACATGCCAATTTCCCTACAGAGTACTGCATATGAGCAATAAAGAGAAGAAAAACTGGCATTGCCTACCCACATTAGAGCCGGGCAAATGAAAACTTAGAGTAATAACAGTCATCATGTATTTAGGGTTTGCTGTCTGCCAGGCATTTTTCTAGGCACTGTGTGTGTATATACATACACACACACATACACACGCTTACTCTCTGCCGATATATATGTGTATATATATTTATATCCACATCTCTCTCTCTCTCTCTCTCTCTCTCTCTCTCTCTCTCTATATATATATATATATATATATATATATATATATATATATATATATTTTTTTTTTTTTTTTAACATTTTCACATTTCACTTTAGGAATCTTCAGCTTGAAAAGTAGGAAATAACCCTGAGTTAAACAGGGTTCAAACTCAGTCTACCTAAATCTAGAAACCAAAACTGAACCAGTGCAACCTATTGGTGTGGTCTTTGATCCAAATCTGTGTCCAAACTTATCTGACTTTGTCCTTGAAACTGCAGAGAGAAGATTTATTTTAATTTCTGTTACACACACACACACGCACACACCCCTTTGAATTATTTTCTTTTTTTTCCTTTCTGAAACTATAAACAAAGAATTGTCTTAAACCATTGCATTCATCTTCTGATAAATGCCCATCTTTGTAGTGTTAGAATATACTGGCAAAGTTATTAAGAGTCTCTCTACTGACAAGATAAAGAGCTATTAGAAGATGCTCAAGAGACATTGATATCTGTACATAAACACAGAATGAACTCTCTTCACATGTCACTTTGAGGCAACTTGTTCTTCCTTGACAAATTATCCCCATGACACCCACTGAAACCAAGTCTATTGTTAACTTCTCCCATCTATCAGATATGGTTTACAAATGAACACTTACAAGCTGTTAGAAGACCAATAAATAATCAAAAATTGTTCAGGGTGGGCTTCCCTGGTGGCGCAGTGGTTGAAAGTCCGCCTGCCGATTCAGGGGACACGGGTTTGTGCCCCGGTCCGGGAAGATCCCACATGCCGCAGAGCGGCTAGGCCTGTGACCCATGGCCGCTGAGCCTGTGCATCCAGAGCCTCTGCTCTGCAGCGGGAAAGGCCACAACAGTGAGAGACCCACATATCGCCAAAAAAAGAAAAAAAAATTGTTCAGGGTGTGAGATTAAGTTTTAGAAATAGTCATTATGTAAGAATCCAGACAAAAGTCAGAACCTGAAAGCCTGAAAAATTTAGTTGCAACATGCCCAATAATTAATCCAAATAGACTGAAACTGTAAATCACGTATTAGAAACTGAACAGCTACTTCCAGTTCTAGCTATGATAGATTAGACAAAACCTTCCTCTGAAGACAACTAGAAGGGCTGGATAAACTTCAAAAAAAAAATCTATTTAAGCTATCAGAATGCTATCTAGGCAGCTGGGACTCAAGCGGCCGAGGTCCTGGGGAGAAAAGAAAATATACTGAGGTAAGACTGTCCCTTGAGGTATGTGACAAATTCACTGAAAGTCAAGGATGCGAGGCTAAGAAGTTGGATCAAAAGCAGCACATGAGGCTCAAGAACTCATTCTTTCATAACTGAAACTTTGTACGCATTGAGCAGTAACTCCCCATTTTTCCCTTTCCTCAGCCCCTGGCAATTAACCATCTTACTTTCTACTTTTATGAATTTGACTGTTTTAGACACTTCATATAAATGGAATCATGCAGCATTTGTCCTTCTGTGATTGGTTTATTTCACTTAGCATAATGTCTTCAAAGTTCATCCATGTTGTCATATATTGCCATATATACCATTGAAACTAGCTCAGAGTTTCCTAAAATAATTAAAATATATTACCATATGATCCAGCAATCCCACTTCTGGGTATTTATCCAAAATAATTAAAATCATGTTGTCAGAGAGAGATATGTACCCCATATTCATTATAGTATTATTTACAAAAGCCACAATGTGAAAACAACATCCATTAATGTCCATCAATAGATGAATGGATAAAGAAAATATGAAGTTTAATATTCTAAAATCAACCAGTTTACCACATTATCAGAATAATGGAGGAAGATATGACAAATTCAACATCATTCTGATAAAAAATCCGCAGCAAACTAGCTAAGAAAGAGAACTTCCTTAATCTGTGCAAGAGTTTTATAGTAAAGATCATACACAACAATGAAATGTTGAAAGATTTCTTCCACAAGCAAAGGATATCTTCTCTTACCACTTTTCTTCAATATTTTATTGAATGTTCTAACCAATTCAATAAGGAAATAGAGTAAATTATCATTATTCAAGCACAATTTGATTGTTTACATAGAAAATCTGAAATTATATCTAAAATACAGATTATTACAATTAGTAGTAAATGAATTTAGTAAGTTTGGTGGACACTAGTTCAGCCTACATAAATAAATTAATTTCTGTATATCTGGAACAAACAATTAGAAAATAGTATTTTAAATATACTATTTAAAAACCACCTAATAGTTAGAAATAAATCTAAGGAAGATATGTAAGATTTCTCCATACATGTAAGAGGAATTATGGAAGACTTAAATTAATAAAGGAAGTGCCACACTCATAAACTGGAGGAGTCAATAATGTAAAGTTGTTAATTTTCCTGAAATAGATCTATAGATTCAAGGTAATCTGAATCAAAATTCCAGCAGGTTTTTTTTTTGGGGGGGTGGAGGTTGAGGTGTGGAGGATATTTATAAACAAATTATAAAATTTGTATGGAAATGTAAAGGACCAAGTATAGCCAAGATGATACTGGTAAAGAACAAAGCTGGGGAATACAGTATTAGATAGTAAGACATTATGAAGTTACAACGATATACAATTTGTAGAGATAAATAGACTAATGGAATGGAATCCTACATGTATATAGAGACTTGATTTTTGACAAAAGCGACACTGCAGAGAAGTAGGGTTAGTTCTATTAAATAAATTATTCTGAAAAAAAAATGATTCTGGGTAAATTTATATTTTTTGGAAAAATACATTGATACTTAATCCACAACACTCATAAAAATCAATTCTAGGTAGACTGTAGATCTAAATGTTGCTGATTATACAATAAAACTTTTAGATGATAACAAAATGCTTCTAGATATAACAGAAGGAGAATATCTTCATTATCTTATGATAAGAAAGATTTCTCAAACAGGACGTATAAAGGACTAATCATAAAAATCAAGATTGTTAAATGTATTTATAATAAAATTGATAACTTATTTTTATCAAAAGACACCACTACTTAGGAGATCTCTACATTGTGTGTGTGTTTGTGTGTGTGTGTGTGTGTGTGTGTGTGTGTGTGTGTGTGTAGGTGGATATACAGATGATAGATGGATAGGTAGGTAGGTAGATAGATAGATAATTTGGAAAGGAATCATATCTAGAATATATGAAGAATTTCTATGAATTAATATTAAAAAGAAGCCCTATAGAGAAAAAGGGTCAAGAAGTTTGAACACTACACTTTGCAAAATAGGATTGAAATGGCCAATAGATAAAAAAGAATGCTCAACTTTATTCATTACAGCAACACAAAGTAAAACCACTATGAATAGCGTTACACACAAACAAGAATGGCTAAAGTCAAAAAGACTGACACAGTATAGAATAAAAGCTGGAGCAACTGTAGTTCTCAAACATTGATAAACATGTATAGCCTGGTGTAACCTACTATTTGGCAGTGTCTATGACAAGTGAATATAAGCAGACACTATGATGGAGCAGTTCCACCCTTAGATATGTCCCCAGTAGAAATGCTATCACAGATACAGTAAAGCAGGGGTCCCTAACCCCAGGGCCGTGGACTGGTAGTGGTCCATGGCCTATTAAGAACTGGGCCGCACAGCAGGAGGTGAGTAAGCAAAGCTTCATCTGCCGCTTCCCATCGCTCGCATTATTGCCTGAACCATCCCCCACCCCCGTCTGTGGAAAAATTGTCTACCATGAAACCATTCCCCGGTGCCATAAAGGTTGGGGACCACTGCACTAAAGGCATGTAGAAGAATGTTTATGTTAGCCCTATCTGCAATAGGCCTATATTATAAACAACAAAAATGCTCATCACCAGCAAAAAGGATAATAAGTTGTGATTTATTCTTATAATGCAATACTACATAGCAGTGAAAATGTACAAACTACTTCTACGTGAAGTAAAACACATAATCATAAAATTGAGTGAAAAATATAAACAAAGGAGAAAAAGGTATTCCATTTATATAAAGTTAAAAGAGGACAATACTAACCTATAGTGTTAGAAGTTAAGATATTGGTTCCTTTGATGAATGTGTTCCAGCTTTCTTACTGTTATGGATTTCTTGTTTCATTTCATTGCCGTATGTGAAGATAACTGATATAACTTCTATTGTCTTGAATTTGTTGAGACATTTTGTGGCCTAACCTATGACCTATCCTAGAAAATGTTCTGTGTACACTAGAGAAAAATGTCTAATATGCAGCTGTTGAAAGGAATGTTCTATGTGTGTCTGTTAGGACCATTTGATCTATAGTGTTGTTCACATCCTGTTTCCTGATTGATTTTCTATCTGAATGACCTAGTCATTGTTAAGAGTGGGGTATTAAAGTCCCCAACTATTAATGTTTTGATGTGTATTTTTTCTTTGAGTTCAGTTAGTATTTCCTTTATCTATTTAGGTGCATAATACATGTTGGGTGCATAAATATTAAAAATTGTTATATCTTCCTGATTGATCTTTTAAAAAAAATTATATAAGGACCTTCTTTGTCCTTTTTAAACTTAGAGTCTATTTTGTCTGATATAACTACAGCTGTCCCCGCTTTCTTTTGGTTACCATTTGCTTGAAATACCTTTTTCCATTCCTTCACTCTCAGTTTATGCATGTTCTTAATACAAAAGTGAGTCCTTTATAGGCAGCATATCATTGGATCTCTGTTCCTTGCTTCTTCTCTTGCTATCTTCCTTTGTCATTTGATCACCTTTTGTAGTGATATGCTTTGACTCCTTTACCATAATCTTTTGTGTATCTACTCCAGGTTTTTGCTTGGTGGCTACCATGAAACTTACATAAAATATCTTACATTTGTAACACCCTATTTTAAGCTGATAACAACTTACCTTCAATAGCATACAGAAATTTTAGACTTTTATTTCTTCCCCTTCACATTTTAGGTTATTGATGTTACAATTTCCATATTTTTATATTATGTATCCAATGTCAAATCATTGTAGTTATGGTTTTTTTTCTGTTAAGTAGCAGTTCTTTATATTTTTATTAATTTTTTTCCACACACACACACTGTATTTTGTTTTTACAAGAGATAAATAAACTGTCACCAAGCATTGTAAATGGTTGACCACAACAAAAGCAACAATGATTGCAATTACCAAACATGAAACACACTCATACTATGTCATAATATGGACATTCAGTCCAATAATCCTCCACTGTAACAGCTCCTTTACTTTGCAGTGAAAATCGATTTATATATTTTTTGCCTTTGAGTCCTTGTGGGATTTTTTTTTTTTTTTATTCAGACAGAAAGTCACAAAATTATAATCGTCCTCATCAGTTCACTCAGTCCCATATAATTAATTTTTTTTCATCTTGATCTTTTGTTAGCACTTTTATGAATTCATCAGTTTTCCACTAGAGTTCTGAAAATGCTTATTCATTCAGTTCAGTAGTATAGTCAGTTACCAGAAACCTGAAGTTGTCAGAGTCTTTTCCATGAATTACTTGAAGATGAAACCCTTTTACAGGAACATTTTTTTTTTTTTGAGGTATGTGGGCCTCTCACTGTTATGGCCTCTCCCATTGCAGAGCACAGGCTCCAGATGCGCAGGCTCAGCGGCCATGGCTCACGGGCCTAGCCGCTCCACGGCATATGGGATCTTCCCGGACTGGGGCACAAACCCGTGTCCCCTGCATCAGCAGGCAGATTCTCAACCACTGCACCACCAGGGAAGCCCTTTAGGAACATTTTTGCAAAAGCATCAGAGTACACCCAGAACTGTCTGTAAATGACAAAAGACGTAAAAATGACCACGGTTAAAGATTTAATGAAAGTTTATAATAATGCAATTGACAAGGAAATTTAGTTATTTCTGAGATATACATTTTAAAGTAATAACTAGAATTATGACTTATAACATACCAGAACATATAAGATTTTTAGAAGTTTCATATAATGCCTGAAACATTTATATTAACATATTTCCATACAAATAACCCAATGAAAGTTTAGTATTAGTTGTTTTTCTGTTTGTTTTTTTTATACTGCAGGTTCTTATTACTCATCAATTGTATACATAACAGTGTATACATGTCAATACCAGTCTCCCAGTTCAGCACACCACCATCCTCAACCCACCGTGGTTTTCCCCCCTTGGTGTCCATATGTTTGTTCTCTACATCTGTGTCTCAATTTCTGCCCTGCAAACCGGTTCATCTGTACCATTTTTCCACATACATGTGTTAACATACGATATTTGTTCTTCTCTTTCTGACTTACTTCACTCTGTATGACAGTCTCTAGATCCATCCATGTCTCAACAAATGACTCAATTTCATTCCTTTTTATGGCTGAGTAATATTCCATTGTATGTATGTACCACAAATTCTTTATCCATTCATCTGTCGGTGGGCATTTAGGTTGCTTCCATGACCTGGCTATTGTAAATAGTGCTGTAATGAACATTGGGGTGCATGTGTCTTTTTAAATTATGATTTTCTCTGCGTATATGCCCAGTAGTGGGATTGCTGGATCATATAGTAATTCTATTTTTACTTTTTTAAGGTAACTCCATACTGTTCTCCATAGTGGTTGTATCAATTTACATTCCCACCAACAGTGCAAGAGGGTTCCCTTTTCTCCACACCCTCTCCAGCATTTGTTGTTTGTAGATTTTCTGATGATGCCCATTCTAACTGGTGTGAGGTGATACCTCATTGTAGTTTTGATTTGCATTTCTCCAATAATTAGTGACGTTGAGCAGCTTTTCATATGCTTCTTGGACATCTGTATGTCTTCTTTGGAGAAATGTCTATTTAGGTCTTCTGCCCATTTTTGGATTGGGTTGTTTGTTTCTTTAATATTGAGCTGCATGAGCTGTTTATATATGTTGGAGATTAATCCTTTGTCCATGGATTCGTTTGCAAATATTTTCTCCCATTCTGAGGGTTGTCTTTTTGTCTTGTTTATGGTTTCCTATGCTGTGCAAAAACTTTTAAGTTTCATTAGGCCCCATTTGTTTATTTTTGTTTTTATTTCCATTACTCTAGGAGGTGGATCAAAAAAGATCTTGCTGTGATTTATGTCAAAGAATGTTCTTCCTATGTTTTCCTCTAAGAGTTTTATAGTGTCCAGTCTTACATTTAGGTCTCAAATCCATTTTGAGTTTATTTTTGTGTATGGTGTTAGGGAGTGTTCTAATTTCATTCTTTTACATGTAGCAGTCCAGTTTTCCCAGCACCACTTATTGAAGAGACTGTCTTTTCTCCATTGTATACCTTTGCCTCCTTTGTCATAGATTAGTTGACCGTAGGTGCATGGGTTTATCTCTGGGCTTTCTATCTTGTTCCATTGAGCTGTGTTTCTGTTTTTGTGCCAGTACCATATTGTCTTGATTACTGTAGCTTTGTAGTATAGTCTGAAGTCAGGGAGTCTGATTCCTCCAGCTCCGTTTTTTTCCCTCAAGAATGCTTTGGCTTGGGCTTCCCTTGTGGCGCAGTGGTTGAGAGTCCGCCTGCCGATGCAGGGGATGCGGGTTCGTGCCCTGGTCCGGGAGGATCCCGCATGCCGCGGAGCAACTAAGCCCGTGAGCCATGGCCGCTAGGCCTGCGCGTCCGGAGCCTGTGCTCCGCAGCGGGAGAGGCCACAGCAGTGAGAGGCCCGCATACCGCAAAAAAAAAAAAAAAAAAAAAAAAGAATGCTTTGGCTATTTGAGGTCTTTTTTGTCTCCATACAAATTTTAAGATGATTTGTTTTAGTTCCGTAAAAAATGCCATTGGTAATTTGATAGGGATTGCATTGAATCTGTAGATTGCTTTGGGTAGTATAGTAATTTTCACAATATTGATTCTTCCAATCTAAGAACATGGTATATCTCTCCATCTGTTTGTATCATCTTTAATTTCTTTTATCAGTGTCTTATAGTTTTCTGCATACAGGTCTTTTGTCTCCCTAGGTAGGTAGGTTTATTCTTAGGTATTTTATTCTTTTTGTTGCAATGGTAAATGGGAGTGTTTCCATAATTTCTCTTCCAGATTTTTCATCATTAGTGTATAGGAATGCAAGAGATTTCTGTGCATTAATTTTGTATCCAGCAACTTTACCAAATTCATTGATTAGCTCTAGTAGTTTTCTGGCGGCATTTTTAGGATTCTCTATGTATAGTATCATGTCATCTGCAAACAGTGACTGTTTTACTTCTTCTTTTCCAGTTTGTATTCCTTTTATTTCTTTTTCTTCTCTGATTGCCATGACTAGGACTTCCAAAACTATGTTGAATAATAGTGGTGAGAGTGGACATCCTTGTCTCATTCCTGATCTTAGAGGAAATGCTTTCAGTTTTTCACCATTGAGAATTATGTTTGCTGTGGGTTTGTTGAATATGGCCTTTATTCTGTTGAGATAGGTTCCCTTTATGCCTACTTTCTGGAGAGTTTTTATCATAAATTGGTGTTGAATTTTGTCAAAAGCTTTTTCTGCACCTATTGAGATGATAATATGGTTTGTATTCTTCAATTTGTTAATATGGTGTATTACATTGATTGGTTTGCGTATATTTGAAGAATCCTTGCACCCTTGGGATAAATCCCACTTGATCGTGGTGTATGATCCTTTTAATGTGGTGTTGGATTCTTTCTGCTAGTATTTTGTTGAGGATTTTTGCATCTATATTCATCAGTGATATTGGTCTGTAATTTTCTTTTTTTGAAGTATCTTTGTCTGGTTTTGGTATCAGGGTGATGGTGGCCTCATAGAATGAGTTTGGGAGTGTTCCTTCCTCTGCAATTTTTGGAAGGGTTTGAGTAGGATGGGTGTTAGCTCTTCTCTAAATGTTTGATAGAATTCACCTGTGAAGCCATCTGGTCCTGGACTTTTGTTTGTTGGAGGGTTTTTAATCACAGTTTCAATTTCATTAGTTGTGATTGGTCTGTTCATATTTTCTGTTTCTTCCTGGTTCAGTCTTGGAAGGTTATACCTTTCTAAGAATTTGTCCATTTCTTCCAGGTTGTCCATTTTATTGGCATAGAGTTGCTTGTAGTCTCTTAGGACGCTTTGTATTTCTGCATATTTTTAATATTTTGTTTTTTAAAAAATCTTTTAACCTAGAGTTGTAAGTGAACTATGCACCATCATTACAATATTAGAGAATCTGACTATGTATTTGACATTACCAGTGAATTTTACACATTCATATGTTTTGAAATGTTAATTAGCATTCTTTTGCTTCCACTTGAAGAACACGCTTTAGAATTTCTTATAAGGCAAGTCTAGTGGTGAACTTCCTTAGTTTCTATTTGCTTTGGAAAGTCTTTATCTGTCCTTCATTTCTAAAGGACCGGTTTGCTTAGTATAGTATTCTTTGTTGACAGTTTCCACATCTGGTCAGGTGAGGTCTCTGGTTCTGTTCCCTGGCAGTGCAGTACCACTGGTTGGATTTCTAGATTGGGCAGGGCTGTGGGCTTGGCTCAACTATTGCTCCTGGTCGAGTAGAGTCTCATGCTGTGATCCTCAACTAGATGGTGCCACTGACTGGACTCTTTGAAGGCAGGGCTTCACATTGTTTTCCTGCTGGAGCAGGGCTGTAGAACAAGCTCCAAGGCCAGCACAGCTCCCTGGACCCAAGCCAGGCAGAACTGCTCACTGGACCCCTGATCAGACAGGGCAACTGGCTCAGCTCTGCAGATGGGCAGAGTCACTGGCTGGGGTCTCCACTGGGGCACAGATGCAAGGAGGAATGTGGTCTGCCATGATCTGAACACTAGTTGCTTCTCCATTGTCCTTCTCTGTTTCTGTCTGATCCTCAGTGGTCAAGTCCCACAGATTTCCCAATGATCTCTGTGAGGCAGGACCCAAGTGTACCTGCTGGAAAGTATCCTGTAACACTGGGGGAGCACTGTGTCCACTTTCAGCTCTTTTTTTCCCACTGGAGAAGCTATAGGCTTAGGGAAGCCCTCTCACTGTGGTACTGTGCCTGCCTGGGGAAGGGGTGATGCAGTCAGAGTGTAGCTGCTCCCTTTAACCTTCTGTTGGAGTCCTTCTCAGTCTCTGTGCTCTGGGAGAAGAGGGAGGGCTTTAGCCTCATTCCTAGGTTCTGAGATTTTCACACTGGTGTCTTATCTATGGATAGTTGCTAGTTGGATTTCTTGGAGCACAAGTCAAGTATGGAACTGCCTGTGTCTCCATCCTGATGGTGATACTCTGGCCAGCAGTTTAGTTTCTATAGAAATTTTAAACATGAACATGACATGTTCAATTTACATTTTTGCTAGATGGTTCTTCTATACAAATAAATTTGAACAAAGAAAGGCAGGTATACTTATTAGGAGGTTACTGCAGTAACTCAGGTGAGGACTGATGAGGGTTTGATAAAGAGAAGTCATCATAGGATGAAAAGTAATGAACTAAAGTAAGAAACACTATTTTTAGAGGTTCAAAGAGACAATGTTGTTGATCAATATTCTTTGGAGTGTGAGGTAGGAAAAGGAGTCTAGAATGACCAAATATTCTTGAGTGATCAGTACCATTTACTAATGAGAAATGTGTGTTAGGGGAGTTCAGTTTTAGATATGTTGACTTTGAAATATTTGTGAGACATTCAAGTGGATTATGTCAAGAATATAGTTACATATGTAATCTGAAACTTAGAGAAATATGATCTATTTAATTTAAATATCAACAAATCAATAATTGGTAGAACTATTAGAAGAAATATGATCACCCACTGACACTGTTTTGCATAATACGAGCAAGGGATAAATGTAGAAGTCCAGATAATACCAATACTTAAGGAATACATGGAGAAGAAGATATTGTTTTAGGAACTTGATAAAGAAAAGGTATAGAGGGAAGAGAATACCTATGGTGAGTAGTGATGAGGAGTGGAGTGCTA
This sequence comes from Kogia breviceps, assembly GCF_026419965.1. NCBI lineage: Eukaryota > Metazoa > Chordata > Mammalia > Artiodactyla > Physeteridae > Kogia > Kogia breviceps. Next base: position 52,773,159 of record NC_081316.1, on the reverse strand, counting down.
CCACAAAGCCAAGAAAGGCAAGAGCTTCAAAAGGAACAATATAGCCGACAATGTCAGATCCAGCAGAGAGCACAGGACTTAAAACAGTTTTTAGGAGCCGGCAGCATGACTGAGGAGTTTTGGTGGACAGGTAAGGACAGAAGCCAGATTTTAGTGGAGGAAGGATTGAAGGAGAAGTGAGGAAGAAGACAGAGCTGATGTGGATCAAGACAGAATCATGCTGTATGTTTTACTCTAGTAAATGGTTTAGAAATAGGAGTGCAGAAGATGGATTATGGAATGGATTTTGCTAAATGATCAGGTTTATGAGAGATTTGAGGGTTTGGCTGAGAAAGTGGTTTGAATAATTAACTATGGTGTAGGATCACTAAGAAAGTCTGGCTGGCCTGGAAAGAGCTGAGATATTGGGGGGAAATGGAGAAATTATAAAACAAGGGCATTCTATGAGAGCAAGGGCATATGAAGGAGCAGTGAAAATGAGAGACAGTAAAAGCAAAAACTAAATGGTAAAAGTGAAATTAAGAGCTGATAAAAGGGTGCTTATTCAGAAAGAAGGATAGTGGATTTACGATTTCTAGGTGATGGAAGAATTGAGGATGTGCCATAATGCACATGACAGCATAGATTGGATATTTATTTTCCTTACCTATCAGGCAGCACTATTCTTTTCAATTAAATTTCATTTCAACAAATTATTTTTAAGCACCCATAGATTACCATGTTAGATTAAAGTAAAGAAATTTTACTTGAACAGGCATCAGTGAACAGCATTTTAATAATGAGGTAATTTTGTTTGTTATCATCGTTACTTGTGGTTTATTTGTTAGTTGTTTTAACACAGTGTAATGTTCATCTGATGGACAGAATATTTTTATCTAACCTGCTACATGACCCTCTTGTCTTTTCTGCTAACCAGAAAAGCACTGAATAGTATCTGTCCTATAGAGCAGTTGGGATTTTACACAAACAGTCACACACATGCACACACATCAATATACACACTAACACATGCAGACACACTTATATGCATGCACACACACAGATGCACATACATTTGCACAAGAAAAACAGAACCTGTTATTTTCACCTCATTTGAGACATCATTCCTTGTAGGATATTTTGGAAAGGGGCAGACAGAAAATCATTTGTTCCAAAGAGTTGGGACAATATGATGATCTGCAGTTTTAAAATTATTGGCAATGAGGAGTACAAGATTTTACTCAGAATTCAATACAGAAGGGTCAACAACAACAACAAAATAACACTGTGAATTGAGGCAGTTCAGTCATTCTTCTCTGGACCCATGTCTATTATTAAAGTCACCCTAGAGAAGCCTGGCAAGTTAAGAGTAATTTATTTCTGAGAAATAGACTCATTTCTTCCTCATCTTACCAAATTCATTTATTATAGATGTTTTTTAGGCTAATGAAATCATTTTTCTGGTTTGCTACTGTCCCTAAATGGTTTAAATGTACTAGCTGTGTGTGCCTGAATATCCAGTTAGAGCAAAAGTCATGTTTCAGAAGTAGAAAGGGAGAAAAAGGTATTAAGGGAAGTATATTTTATCTTTAGTAGAAAGTATGACCCAGACAATAAGAGAAGAAAAGAGAAGAGGTAGACAGGGCCAAATGGTTCATAGTTTAATATCTAATCTGAAATTTCAGACCAAGAAATACCACAGTATTAAAAAAAAGTGTAATTATCAAGCATCTATGTGGGACTGTGTCACAGCATTTGAAACAAGCAGATGTGAAGACAAGGCACATAGCCTTATAAAGAGGCATTGAGAAGATTCAGAGAAGTATGAGGGAAGAATCAGCGTATCATTTACATGGTGGATCTAAGAAGTATTAGAGTGTAGTGGAGACTCATTCTGTGCTACATTTGGCTGGAGAAGGGGTGTTGAGGGTCACTGACCTCTGCTGCATTTCAGATGTTTGATCACTTTCTCCTTGAAAATCTCTTATCCTGTGGCTTCTGTGGTACCATAATCTTCCTGGCACTCTTCTCACTGCCCCCTGCTTTCTCCATCCTCTGGGCGAGCCTCTCTTCTTACACCTGTACCTTAGGTATTAGTGTTCACTGGGGTTTTGTCTTTTTTATTTTTTAAATTGAGATATAATTGACATACAACATCATATTAGTTTCAGTTGTACAACATAATGCTTCAATATTTGTATACCTTGTGAAATCACCACAATAAGTCTAGTTATATCCATCACTATACATAGTTACAGAATTTTGTGTGTGTGTGATGGGAACTTTCAAGATCTACTCTCTTAGCAACTTTCAAATATGCAATACGGTATTATAACTATGGTCAACATGCTATACATTATATCCCCATGAATTATTTACTTTATAGCTGGAAGTTTGTACTTTTTGATTCCCTTTACCCATTTTGCTCCTCCATCCCCCCACCTCTCGTAACCAGCAGTCTGTTCTTTGTATCTATGAATTTTTTATTTTTTAGATTCCACATTTAAGTGAGGTCATATGGTATTTGTCTTTCTCTGTCTGACTTATTTCACTTAGCATAATGCCCTCAAGGTTCATCCATGTTGTTGCAAATGGCAAGATCTCATTCTTTTTTTATAGCTGAATAATATTCCATTGTGTATATATATACTGCATTTTCTTTTGTCTTTGTTATTTTTTACCTGTACTTTTATATACTCTCTCATTTAAATTTCATGCTATAACTTCAACTGCTATTGTTTTCTAATTACTTCTAAATATCTACATCCAGCCTTGTTATTCTTCCCAAGCTCTAAATCAGAGTATTCAACACCTACGAGACAGCTCAACCCAAGGGTACCTCCAATACAGTTTGTCCCAAACTACAGTCCTCATCATTTCCCCTGACAGAAATGGTTGCCTTTTCTGCTGAATCCTAGATGGATTCTACCATTATTCCACTAATTGTTTAAATTAGAGCCTTAGGGGAGGGAGGGGCAGTGTCACTCTTCCTTACCAGGGATCTTCTCCTTCCAGAAACAAAGTCATGGTGATTCCATGTCCTGTTATCTTGGGAACCTATTCCTTTTCCCATGATGAGTTTATTTAGAAATTCATCCTCTCTCACTTGGAATAGGTGTGCAGGTCTTCCGTTGTTGTTATTAGTGAGATTTATAAAACACAAACTTAATAATACTACATCTCTGTGTAAACATTTTCTTTGGCTCTCTTTGCCTTTAAATAAAGTCCATACTCCTTAACATCACATAAGATCTTTCATGATATTGTCCGTGCTCAATATTATGTCTCATCATTCTCCTGTTCTTTTGTTTGTTTGTTTTTGCGGTACGTGGGCCTCCCATCATCATCTAAATCTCTAGACTTAAACTCAAACTCATCTTCTTTCTTCCCTAGTCAGTTGCTTTGTCTAGACTTCTTTCAAGTCACCCAGATGTCAGAGCTTGGACTCATTCTCACACATCCCTCACACAGTCAAGTCATGGTTTTGGCACATAATAGGCATTCTATAAATGTTTGTAGCATCAACAGAAGAATTGGAAATCCAGTGTGAGCATGTGAAGGTTAAACACAGGGATGGATGGATTGAGTTTGGAAATGCAGAAAGAATAGCTGGTCATAACTGAGGGTCTGGACATCCTCACATGCAAGAGGATCAAACAGTGTTTGGAGAGAGAAACATCAGGTTCTGGGAACTGCAGTTCTGTTTTCATGAACCCTTGATTAAAGGCCTGAGGTTAATTATAACAAAGAACTTGGCAACTGGGATCGTTAGGAAAGTCAAAGTATGTTATCCTTTAGGGAATTTACCAGCATTCCATAAAACTTAATGTCTTGAATTTTATTTTTAACACTCTCATAAACTTCAGTCTGTTTAATTCAGTGTTTTATCCCCCTAATTCCTAATTGATTGGTTTTAGAATCATGATTGACTGGAGTTCCACTCTAATCCCTTCCAGAAGAAGTGAGTAAGTTGTAAAATTCTCCAAAGGACATTATTAATTCAGTCTTCAATGATTATAATGTAAACTTAACAAATGTTTATTAGGCACCTACTATATATCTATGCTATCATTTGAGTTACAATGACAAATAACATATTCTTTATCCACCTTCATCCCCATTCTACCCACACTTAAGTTCCTTGGGGACAGGTATTGTATCGTTGTTATATTTATATCCCAGTTCTTGGCAAATAGTAAACAGTGTATAAATATTTATTGAATTAATAGATGACATATTAAACATTATAAACTCTGTGATTGCATTTATATGCACAGGATGCTATAAGAAATATAAAAATAATGACTTCATTACTTTTGTATCAATATTACTTTATTGCTTATTACCTAGAATAGTGTATTTCAGAGAGCAGATTTTCAATTTAGTTGATAAATTTTAGAATAAGTAAGTGAATTAGACACAGTGAAATCCTCAACTCAAGTACTCCTTCACCATCAAGCTGCTAGATAATAAAATGATTATTTTTAAAGTGGAAATTCATTAATTTAATCAACACCTATTTCACTTATTTATTTATTTATTTATTTGCCGTACGTGGGCCTCTCACCGTGTGGCCTCTCCCATTGCGGAGCCCAGGCTCTGGACGCGCAGGCTCAGCGGCCATGGCTCACGGGCCCAGCCGCTCCGCGGCATGTGGGATCCTCCCGGTCCGGGGCACAAACCCGTGTCCCCTGCATCAGCAGGCGGACTCTCAACCACTGCGCCACCAGGGAAGCCCTCACCTATTTATTTATTTAGAACCTACTTGTGCTAGGCAAAGCACTTAATGTTTGTGGTCAAATGGTGGCCAAGACATGGTCATTTTTATTGAAAGAACTCAGTGACTATTCATCTGAAATTATATAAAAGCAATATATATTTGAGAAATGAAAATAATCTGATTACCTAACTGCTTTAAAACATACTTGAAATCTGTGGAAATGCGGTTAGAGTAACGAGATGATAACAAGTTGCTGTATAAATTAATGAATGTTTTAAAAGTATTTTATTTGTGGACAACCTGTAATTTCATATTTTTATTTATGATCATGTCCAATAAAGTTAATTTTACTATATGCATTTATGTGATTAGAAGGAGTGTGTGTATATGTTTTTTCTTTTTTTAATTGTACATTTGCAGCATTATCCAGAAGCCCTGATTATAGTAGGTAGTGTTTTCCTGTCAGTATTCACTCTTGTCCTCTCCTGTATTAAACACATGCTTTAACTCCAAAGCTGTGGGCTGATTGGTTTCAGTCAATCAGGGTAATCTCTCTTGTTGCCACAGTTATTGATTTAGATAACCTTAGTCAATATAAGTAGACTTCATATTTATCCTGACCTAGTAAGAACCTTTGCTGGGAATGTGGGATGCATATATTCTCTTTGTCCATTTGGACAATGTCACATGAGTTCGTAAAGCTGCTGAATGTTATTCTTCCACCACGAGAGAGAAACCGTCCTGAGTGTGGAGCTAAAACATGAAGAGTCACTAAGAAATGGAGTCAGAGTCCTGGTCACACCATACCAAACCCTGCCCTGACCACCTTGGACTTTTTAATTACACAAAATAATCAATCCTCTTTAACGCTGAAACCAGTCTATGTTGAATTATGTGCTATTGTATCAAAAACAAAAACATTAAACGTTATAAGTCGGTGTTAAATTGAAATGTGTTAAATTGATCATAAGGCTGTGTCTTTGTGCTTGATTTGCTACATTAAATGATTAACTGGAAAAAAGAGACTTTCATTTTATTGAATACTAAAAGTTGGCAAGTTTTTAGATTAATGTTGCATATTATCACTATACATGGAGTGTTATTACTACTTCCAGATAATCAGTTACTGACAATTATGCTGTTTATGTTTCAAAATATTGGAATTAATATGTAGTATTGATAATGAACTTGTGATCCTTACTAATTAAAAATCACAACACACAGAAGAATGTGGACTTAAGGTTACAAACATGATGGATTTTTAATTGGTCTAGCCCACTCTGAACCTCTCCTTACTTGTCCATTATCTGAACCACACCATCCAAATTGTTGCTTCTTTAGTCTGCTGGCCATCAGCACTCATTTTCAAGCTTTTAACATACTTCAGCAATTGGCTAATTCTTTCCTCTCTATAATTTTCTCATTTGTGTATTTATTCATTCATTTTACATATTTATTTAATAGCTTCTAAATGCTATGCAATGAACTTACGTACAGAACACCCAATATAACAAAAAAGGTATATTTGAGGCCATAACAGTAAACACAAGTATTAACATCAAGATCACATAATAGCGGCTTCCCTGGTGGCGCAGTGGTTGAGAACCTGCCTGCCAATGCAGGGGACACGGGTTCAAGCCCTGGTCTGGGAAGATCCCACATGCCGCGGAGCAACTAGGCCCGTGAGCCACAACTACTGAGCCCGCGCGTCTGGAGCCTGTGCTCTGCAACAAGAGAGGCCACGATAGTGAGAGGCCCGTGCACCGCGATGAAGAGTGGCCCCTATTTGCCCCAACTAGAGAAAGCCCTTGCACAGAAACGAAGACCCAACACAGCCAAAAATAAATATTTTTTTAAATCACATAATAATTTTTAATTACAAATTGATTACAACAAGGGAAAGAAGTACAATGAAGAAATATGAGAAGCTGACTTGACCTTGTCTGGGGACCAAGAAGACTTCTCTGAAGCCAGTGTTTAATCTGAGCTCAAAAGATGAGTGATAATTAACCAAGTAATGAAATATGCCAGTAATAATTAACCAGGTAAAGCAGTATCCTAGGAAGAAGTAGCCTATTTGAAGCCATTATTTGAAGTCCTTAAGATAGGAAGGAGCATGACTCATTTACAGAAATGAAAGATGGCCAGGGCAGAGAGTGAGAGGGAGAATGGCACAGCATACCAAAAGCCATATCATAGGAACCTCACAGGCCACTTTAAAGATTTTAGCCTTTGTCCTAAAGACAAGGAAAGTCACCGGAGAGTTTCAAGTAAGCAATGACACAATCAGATTTGCATATTAGAAGCACCACTCTATATACTAGTTAAAATATGAAAAAATTAGTGATGAGAGGCAAAAGTAGAAGATGCAGTTGCACTGATTCAGGAGACAGGTCACTGTAGCTTGGATGATGGTAGTGGAGATGGAAAATAGTGAAGAAATTTGAGAGAGAATGAAGCATGGAATCATGGGATTTTCAGACTTGTTGGCTATATGGAGAGAAACAGAAGATTATATGACTTTCAAATCTGCTTAAACAACTGGAGGGCTATTTGTAGCATTCGTTGAGAGAAGGTCCACAGAGAATATCAGTTTGGGGGAGAAGAATTCTGTTTTAAATATGGTGACTTTCTAATATACAAGGAGAGATGTTAGATATGCTAGTTTGGGATTCCAGAGATTTTGCATTGGAGACATGAATCCCAGAATGAGGATTCTAGACTTTCAGGTTATAAAAGAAACCAAATACAAACTAACTGTGTAAGTACATGTATGTATGTATGTATCCTAACTATTCTGTCTATCTGCCTGCCTGCCTGCCTAAGTATCTCTCTATCTATCTGAATTCTGTTGCCTTACATTACTGAGAAGTCCACTCATAGAGTTGGCTTCACATTATCACAATAACCTGGGGCTCAAAATATTTTATTAACTCCTTTAATTTAGAAGTTGGGAGGGAAGTTGGATTAAATTGGTTTGAAAACTATGTGGAAGGTTAGTCAAACAAGTGACATTATGCTGAGGAACAACTCTATTGATGCCACTTGACTTCACCATACTTGATTTGTATTAATTAAATTCAGTAAGACACAAGCTCGACCACAGGCTGGACAAACACATTTTAAGTAAGGCAGTTTTCTGCTTTTCAGTTCTTAAACTTGGAACTCAGTCCCTCAGCCCTATGTTTCATGGCACCTTCTTTACTCTTCACTTTTTTTTTCATCCATTTAATAGGAAACAAAAGCCCCAAAGTCCTGAGAATTGCTACAGTTTCAATGATTAAACCACTGATTTACTTACACAAACCAAGCCTATTACCTTTCTCCTGGCTTCTCTAGGTGCTGTGCTGGTGTTCTATGAACAGTCACTTCAGTGACACTCTCAGCATTAAACCAAAATTTCACACCTTCTTGATCTTTCATCATGTTTGCATCTCACTTCTGTCACATCACCCTCACCGTTTTCCTTCTTGAGCCTTCCTGATGTCCTGAAAAGCACTCAGAAAGAAGTGTGTATAAGAAAGATGGTGAAGGAGGAATGATAATATGGGTCCACTCCGTCAGGAGTACCTCATGATATAAATGTCCCACTTGACTCTTAGGAGGTCCTTGAAGAGGCTACTTCCTTTTAAAAAAACTTAATTAATTTTTATTTTTTTGGCTGTGTCGGGTCTTAGTTGCGGCAGGTGGGATCTTCATTGAGGCATGCAGGATCTTTTGTTGTGGCATGAGGGCTCATCGTTGCAGTGCGTGGGCTCTCTCTAGTTGTGGTGTGTGGGTTTTCTCTTCTCTAGTTGTGGCACTTGGCCTCCAGAGCGTGTGGTCTCTGTAGTTGTGGAGCGTGGGCTCCAGAGCACATGGCCTTTATAGTTTGCAGCCCGAGGGCTCTCTAGTTGAGGTGCATGGGCTCAGTAGTTGTGGCACATTGTCTTAGTTGCCCCGTGACATGTGGGATCTTAGTTCCCCAACCAGGGATCGAACCTGTGTCCCCTGTATTGGAAGGTGAATTCTTTACCACTGGACCGCCAGGAAAGTCCCAAAGAGGCTATTTCTTTACACATAAGATTTTTTTTTCCTAATCTAGAGCTGGATTGAGAGACCCCTTTAATGAAGAGGCCTACATCACTTAACAAAAGGAAGAGAGTATGTTGGAACAGAGTTGGAAATTGGAAATTCATCATGGTGTCAAATACTATGTGAAAAAGGTAGTTGAGAACTATAGATGAGATTACAACTAGAATTTTGCAAGATTCTGTGGCTTTTGTAAGATATCCTCATGACTAAGTCTCATATTCAGTATCCTTCATTGCATCTTAGACCCTCCTCTTCAAGATGCTTGAGTGGACTTGCTCTCAGAATCCTTGTCAGCATTTCAGTTTTTCTCTTTGTATCCCCTTCTTTCCTGGATCTTCAAATTTGCAGAGGTCTCAACATCTTAAAAAATATAACCTTCTTGATTTGCTCCTGTCCCTGCCCGTTACATCATATTTATTCCTTTTTTATTCACTTTCAAATATCCATTATGAAGCACAATGTATACTTCCACTTTTTCACCAATTCCTTACTTTTAAAAAGTCATCTTCCTTTCTACTCTTCTTCCAAAAACTGCTTTGTCAAAGTAAATAAATATTGACTTTTTTCTTTGCAATTTTTGTCCTTTTTCCCTTTGACTCTCTGGAGCCCTTTCTACTTGAAACTCCTTCCTCTCTTTGGTTTCACGATCCAGTGCTACTTGACCTGGAGTTACTTTTCTACTCCTTTTCTTCCTTTACATTTCTGGATTATATTTCCCCTCTTGTCCACACACTCTAGAGGTTGAGCACCTCTCTTCTTGTTAATCATATCACATGCTTCTTTCTCTTGAGAAGTCTTACCATTCTCATGATAATTGCTTGTCCTACTTATTGAATTATCCAAATTGTAGCCACCAACTGCCTGTCACATATTTACCCATGAAAAATCTAGTGTTCACATAGAACAAGGTTACCAATATTTTTAGTGCAATTTAAAATTTATGGTTACTGTATGATTTAAATCCAATAAACTGATTTGAAGTAAACTAGGAGTCAGGGCGCAGAATAGGTAACTTATTTCCCTGTGTATTGGTACACATCTATGGGGCTACTGGCAAGTTGGCTGGAGTAAAGAGGCAGAGCCTGAAAGATGCAAGCAGCATCATGCAACTTTCTTGTGAATATAATATAAAACTTTAGCAACTGTCTTTCCTTGGAGAATAATTATTTAAATAAAAATACTGAGTTTACAACTCAAATCAGTAAAAAGTAAACACTGATTATAATCAGGTATGACGTTATATATAATCATGTGTTGCAATAACATATAGGACTGTGGACTACCTCTCTATTTAGTTCTATGGAAACTACCACCATAATATCTATCAGTTATTCAAACACTAAAAATAAATGTTTGTGTACCATCTCTTTTTTCTCTTTAAATCCTACTTATTCTTCAAGGACACATTCTGGTATTAATTACTTCCTGACACTTTATCCAGTCCTCCCTTCCATCTGAATAATGAATCAGTTTTTCATACAACTGCTTGTGATGTTTTGTTTGTATGCCTATTAATGCAGTTACTTCTAATTAGAGTTGGGCAGGGTATAGTCAGGTGTTGACTTGTGTATACTATCACTAATTTGTGATCTCCATGAATTAAAGGAGGTTTCCTTCCTTCAATCTTTCCTTTTTTCTCTCCTCCTCTCCTTCCTTGCTCCCTTTCTCCCTCCCTTCAGTCTTCTTTCTTTCTTCGTATTTTCCCCATGTCTGGTTCATTGTAGCTGCTCAATAGCTTACTGGTATTTAAACTGAATAGTCTTATTAATCGGCTGACATACTGGGCAACCATTTGTGTCAAGCATTTTCAATGACGTCAGTTTCATTACTAACTTAAATAGTTAATTTCCCAACTCTGAAACAAAAGCAAAATACTTCTCTCCCAGGGCTTCCCTGGTGGTGCAGTGTTTGGGAGTTTGCCTGCCGATGCAGGGGACGCGGATTGGTGCCCCAGTCCGGGAGGATCCCACATGCCGCGGAGCAGCTGGGCCCGTGGGCCATGGCCGCTGGGCCTGCGCATCTGGAGCCTGTGCTCCGAGGTGGAGAGGCCGCGACAGTGAGAGGCCCGCGTACCGCAAAAAAAAACAAAAACATAAACAAAAAAACTTCTCTCCCAACTCATGTAAGCATTATGTTATTCATAAAGTTTTAGTCCAGTTTTCAAGGTTTTTTTCCTCCTAACAATTTCTGACAATGAGTCATAGCAAAGATGCCACCACAGGTGGGTCTCAGGGGATCATTGTTGCTGCAAGGCAGTGCATTAATTTCACACTGTGGTTTATTAATGGTATTGTCAATACCCTCATGAGGTATGAGTATTTGTGAATCCCTGATGTTTCCTGATTACTCGGCTTGCACTCTAGTCCTTTACCAAGAAGTCCTTCCCACTAAGCTGTCAATAGGAAAAACAGTGACTAATGGCAGATCATGTAGCTATGCACACAATCATCTTATATTACCTAAGCATTTTATATTGTGCCTGTTAATTTTATTTATTTACTTATTTATTTTTCTTCTGCTAGACTAAAACATGTTAATGATTTCCTAGTTATAATGTGATAAGCTATGCATGGAATTATCAGAATGGAGTCTGTCAGTTGGTATTGTCCTCAAATTCTTGAATACCCACTCAAAATATCTTAATAAGTTTTATTATTTGTAAATTAGTTTTCCATATAAATTAATTTATGATTGGTAGTTTAAAAAGAAGTCTTTGTACTCTCATGCAAGATTCAGTTAACTACTTTGGATAAGTGAAAACCGATTACATAAGAAAAAAATCATTCAACAGCTAAAAAAATATTTAATGAGCCCTATTATGTGCCAAGCACTGACCTAGGCACTGGCAAATCAGGGGAGTAAAGGGATAAGAAGGGTGGCTTCTCTTATGAAGTGCATTAAAGGGGGACTGGCAGAAAAAACAAATACAGACACACACACATATATAATAACTTTAGATAGCAATATTTGCTCTAATAATAGTCAAGTGCAGTGGATTAAATAATATCGTGGAGGGGATAGTGGTATTTCCATTAGAGGGATCAGGAAAGAGTGTTCTGAGTTTATGATATTTGAACTCAGACCTGACTAATGAAAAGGGAGCAGTCACACACAAGTCTGGGCAAAGGATATTCTGGGCAGAGAAAATGCAAGGGCTCTGATGCAGGAATAAGCATTCTTTTCTAAGAATAGAATGAAGAACAGTGTAGTTGAAGCATAATGAACAAAGGGAGAGTGGGTTAGAGATTTCTTTGAAGATGCAGCCAGGGATCCAATCACGTTGAACCTGTAGGCCATTTTTATTCTAAATGTGATGTGAAACCTTTTGGATGTTGTAAGCAGAGGAGTTACATGTCTGATTTATGTTTAAGGACTATTCCAGATACTCTGTGGAGACTGTACTACAGGGAATCAAGAACGTAATTGGGGAGTTCATTTGGGAACCTAATATAGGCAGTCCAGGTAAGGAATGATGATGACTTGGAACTGAGAGGTACAAATGTTGGTGATACCAATTATTGCACTGGATATATACTTTGAAGCTTAAACATAGTACAATTTGTTGTTGGATTGAATTTGAGGAGTGATAAATAGAGAGGAGTACAGGGGGAGCCCAACGGTTTGGGCTTGAACAATGCATGGTAGAAACAGAATTAAAGTGGAGATGTCTGGTGGTGGAGCAAGGTTTAGAGGCACAGATCAAGTTACCTATATTAACATGCTAAATATAAAATGCCTATTGGACATTCAAGTTAATTTGTTGAGAAAGCAGCTGAATAGACGAGTCTGGAGCTCAAAGGGAGAGTTCCAGCCTGGAGATGATAAATTTCAGAATCAGCAGCAAGAGAGATGGCCTTCAAAACCATAGGAAAAATGAGAATATGAAGCAAAGAGCATAGGACAGCTGTACTCTGCTTTTCACAAAGCCTCCCTCCTTCTTCCTTCCTCCCCTGCTTCTCCCCACCGCCCCCCATACCCGTACACCCTCCTCAATTGCTCAGCTGGAAGTGGTCCTTCTCTAAACTCCCTTCAAATTCCCATCTCAGGGCACTCTCACAGCACTGACTAGATTTTGCTTTCTATTACAGTTATGTTTTATCTTTACCTTCTTTACGAGACCCTCAGACAACGGTCCCACCTGGAAGCTTCTGGACTTTCTGATCAGTTTGCCTGGAAATGTTATTTCCTTTCCCAAGCCCTGCTCTTCCCCCAGCATTTTATCTAGCCGACATGTGTTCATTGGGCAGGGCCTTTCCTCCCCCAAACCTTCCCTAGCCTTCCAGTCTAAATGAGGCTCTGATATAACTCCAGACTTAGGTTCTCCCAGGAAAGGAAAGCCAAATCAGATGTCCATCATTAAAAAATATGTATTTCACACCTATCTACACATGATGGTGGAAAATGAATTATACATACTTTGCATCTAAATGTATTTCTATATAGTTTCACTAGGAAAAATAGGAATTTTCAATTCAATATGTATATCTATATGGTGCTTTATATTTAGAAAAGTCCCCTCACCAACATTATTTAATTAACTCATTAGAGTTCTCATGCTAATTAACTATTAGTATTATTATACTACTACGTATGAGAAAAGTAAATGTTAGGAGCCTTTAAAAATTTTATCTAAATTGCAAGATAGTGACAGTCCTGAGAGTCAGATCCAGAAGTCCCTATGACTGCAATCTTCCTTCCACTCTAACAGCTTATTCAGGAGCCCCAAATGTTTCATTTTAGCCTTGACTTAATTTTTAATCTTCCTTTCACTAGGTGTATTTACATACACACATTCACAGGCATTTGTATATACATACTCATTTACATTAAGTGGTCAAACAGGCTGGACCATCTGGAAAATTGTTGGATGAGAAGTGAGAAGGGCAGTATGACAGGTATGATTACAGACCTGTAAAGTGAAGCGCTATAAAGATCTACCTTCAGTACTGGACTCAAATACTAAAGACTTAAACTCTGAGGATCAGATCACTGGATATTTAAATAAATGTCCCAAAGGCACTAAATAGTGGATAAAATAAAGTTTACATCTTAACACCTCATTGTTACATAATCTCTTTCAATTTTCCTTAGTTGTATTTAATTTTAAATGATTGTATTCCCAGTAGCTATAATTAAGGTGCAGGTGGACAATGAACAAGTTATTTTCTGATGCTCAGACTATAGGAGGCCCAGAAAAGAACTAACTCAGAATTATATTCTCCAAATTTCAGTACAGACCTCAAAAGCATTCATAAAATATTGACCAAGAGTGGGATGTCTTATATTTTAACAAAGTTTATTTCATAATGAAATATTGCCTAGTGAAAGTCAATTTTTAAGGCACACAGAAATATCCACTTAGAAAACTTTTCAGTTATCCTGAGACTATTCTTTGTTATATAGACAAATGCTAAAGGAAAAAAAGATTACCCAAATATTTTATTCATTTGTCCCAAAGATATCAAAGAGAGACACAATCTCTATAATTTATCTGCTCACCAAATAAGGGAATTATATTAATTATAATAAATATTCATAGATGCGTAGTAGAAAAAGAATTGACTTTGAATCAGACAGAGCGGAGTTTGATTCCAGCCGCCTTCTCAACTTTTTAGATTAGATCTTGAGCAGTTAGTTAACTTCCATGAAACTCACTTTCATCATTTGCAAAATGTGAGACAAAAGCACCACCTCTACATAGTTATTGTTATAATTAGTGTTAAAATACAAAAAGCACCATACAAAACAGACACTACATGAAAGGGTCATTGTGTAGATAGGATAAAAATTCATACCATAATGTTCACAGTATCTAGTAGTACCTGGCCCTTAATAAGCACTTGGGAAATATTTGTTGAATGAATGAATACTAGAAACTGCTCACTGCCATACTGAAGAGACAACCCAGTGTTTCAACAGTTCCCCACATGTAAAAACAAAACATTCATCCTTATTTCATTCAACAAATATATATCAAATGCCTGCTCTGTATTAGGCACTGTGTTAGGCTCTGGGTATAGTGAATACATGCAACTTTCAGACAAGTTAGTAAAACAGATCCCTGAATAGGCAATTTCCATACACTGTGATGAGTTCAGTAGCACAAAGAATAATATGAACGTATAGGAAGCAGCCAACCTAGTTTTGAGGAATTTGTTAAGACTTCTCAGAGAATGACTGAGATTCATGAGCCTATACAAAAACAGGGGAAGAACTGGGGTGATGAAAGCATATTATAGGTGGAGGGAACAATGTAAACACTACAGAAAGCCTGCTCATTATGGGTCTGTATGGCTACAGCGAGGAAATTATACACTGCAAATACACTTGCTAATTTTCCTGAGTTTTTATCCCACTAACCTCTCTGGATCCCTCAGGCACTACTGTTCTCACTTGCATCTGGACTGAGCTTTAGCAGATCACTTTCTGATCCCCAGCTCTGTTTGTCTTCTACCTGCTCAGCTCTGAGTTTGTGTCTATTCCTGCTGGTGTCTGACGTCAGTTCATGACCCTTCTCTGGCTTTCTTCCTGTGCACTGCTCTTGGCATGAAGACAGCGGCTTGGCTGTGGAGCCTGGTGATATACTTGATCACCAGACACCATCCAAGACAAAGCTGGGGAGGAAAAAGTGGTCCTGATGTCCTTAATCTAGGAGCCTTTTTGTTTTTTTATTAATTGAGGAGATATGTTTGAAGTTCCTTTTTTTTAATTTTTTAGAAATATTTTGAAGTTTTATTAGGCTCGTGACAAGTGGGATGGCATTTATATAAAAAAAAAGAGATCATCATATATCTTGGCACCTCTCACTCTTAACCACGTGATCTCGATCCCATTTCTTTTTTTTTTAAACATCTTTATTGGAGTATAATTGCTTTACAATGGTGTGTTAGTTTCAGCTTTACAACAAAGTGAATCAGTTATACATATACATATGTTCCCATATCTCCTCCCTCTTGCGTCTCCCTCCCTCCCACCCTCCCTATCCAACCCCTCTAGGTGGTCACAAACCACCTAGCTGATTTCCCTGTGCCATGCGGCTGCTTCCCACTGGCTATCCACCCTACATTTGGTAGTGTATATATGTCCATGCCCTTCTTTATGCCAGACACCGTCATAGATGCTGGGGAATCAGAACAGCCTGTCCTTCAGGAGCTCGTTTTCCAGCTGGGTAAATGACATGAAAACAAATGGATAGCACAGCAAGAGAGGCAATGATGAAAATCTATGTGAAGGTCTAGTAACACAGAGATGATTCTTATCTAGCAGTCAGTTTACTAATGCAGATAAATAAGAGTCCTTTGAGTAAATGTAACACAAATGCATGTATCAGGCCTCACAGTATTGTTATTTTCTGTTTATTTATGGCTAAATCAACCCTTTTATATTACAGAAATAATTTTAGAATATAAGCAGTTTTCTTGACCCTGAATTTCAGATAAACGATTCAGAATATTTTATTCTAACTTAATAGCTCACATTTTATTTCTTTGAACAGAACTCAGTCTTTTTCTGGGTGGGGGGAGAAGAGAAACTCCATCATTCTGGGAAAGCATATTATAAACCTTGAACAAAGAAACTGACATAATGAAATAGATTCATTCATTAAAATAGGATATTGTATGCAATTCGCCAATGACAGTTTTATTCTCATTGATTTATCTTTTTAAAAAGATGAATTCTGGAATGAATTCCAATTTATGTAAAAGAAATAGTTCCTAATTCACATGACTTGTCACCATTTGGCATTGGTAGACGAATAACTAAATTCCTAGTTTGTATTTGATGCCCACAAGGTGCTTATGGAACTAAAATGGATGGATGGTCCCTGTCCTCAAGGAGCTGTCAGTCTAGTCACAGAGTTACAAGTTGTTCTGGTGTGGTATGGTAAGGGGCTCTTCTAAATCATGCTGGGGCTGGGAATGAGAGGAGTCATAGAAGGTTTTCTGGACCAGAGGACTAACCTGAATTGAGCCTTGAAAGCAAATTCTGCAGTCACTGAACCCACATTCAGTTTTGATCTCACATCTTTATTCATCTCTTTGTTCAGTGGTTTGGGTTAGCTTTGTAGATGGAACTTGCATATGTGGAGTTTGGAAGAGAACCATTTTTTTAATTGGGGTATAGTTGCTTTACAATGTTGTGTTAGTTTCCACTGTACAACAAAGTGAATCAGCTATATGCATACATATATCCCCTCGTTCTTGGACCTCCCTCCTCCCTCCCCATGCCACCCATCTAGGTCACCACAGAGCACTGAGCTGAGCTCCCTGCGTTATACAGCAGGTTCCCACTAGTTATCTGTTTTACACATGGTAGTGTATATATGTAAATCCCTGTTTTACACATGGTAGTGTATATATGTAAATATATATATGTAAATCTGTTTTACACATGGTAGTGTATATATGTAAATCCCAATCTCCCAGTTCATCCCACCCCACTTCCCCACCCCACGCCATGTCCACACATCCGTTCTCTACATCTGCATCTCTATTCCTGCCTTGCAGATAGGTTCATCTGTACAGTTTTTCTCAATTCCACATATATGCATTAATATACAATATTTTTTTTTCTCTTTCTTAGTTCACTCTGTATGACAGACTCTAGGTCCATCCACATCTCTACAAATGACCCAATTTTGTTCCTTTTTATGGCTGAGTAATATTCCAGTGTGTCTGTGTATACAACATCTTCTTTATCCGTTCATCTGTCGATGGACATTTAGGTTGCTTCCATGTCCTGGCTATTGTAAACAGTGCAACAATGAACATTGGGGTGCATGTGTCTTCTTGAATTATGGTTTTCTCAGGGTATATGCCCAGTAGTGGGATTGCTGGGTATATGGTAGTTCTCTTTTTAGTTTTTTAAGGAACCTCCATACTGTTCTCCATAGTGGCTGTATCAATTTACATTCCCATGAACAATGGGAGAGAGTTCCTTTTCTCCATACCCTCTCCAGAATTTATCGTTTGTAGATTTTTTGATGATGGCCATTGTGACCAGTGTGAGGTGATACCTCATTGTAGTTTTGATCTGCATTTCTATAATAATTAGTGATGTTGAGCATCGTTTAATGTGCCTCTTGGCAATCTGTATGTCTTCTTTGGAGAAATGCCTATTTAGGTCTTCTGCCCATATTTTGATTGGGTTGTTTGGTTTTTTTGATGTTGAGCTGCATGAGCTGTTTGTATATTTTGGAGATTAATCCTTTGTCAGTTGCTTTGTTTGCAAATATTTTCTCCCATTCTGAGGGTTGTCTTTTTGTCTTGTTTATGGTTTTCTTTGCTGTGCAAAAGAGAATCAATTTAAAACCAGCATATGAACAAGTTTACCTAACCTGATGTGTGAAGGTTGTGGAAAGCAAAGAGGCCCCTGCCCTTTTGGTTCTTCTTTAAATAAGTCGCCACTAACAATTGAAGAGAGGGCTACAACTGCAGTGCAGTTCTGCAAATTGCATAAGGTGATAGGATGCGACTGGAGAAGGATAAGGAGAGTGGCGAAAGAGTGGTGTCGGAGAGGATATTATATCTCTAATAAAGTCAAATAGGGGCTTGAGTCAAATACTTCTGCTATAACCATAGTTTTATTTTTTCTCTATTAGCAGAGAAAGGATCACATTTAACATCTTTTACTTATTGTCCTTATCGATGTAGTCATTTTTCTATATTCCTGTGAATAATGTGTAGATGTGTCATAATTCTGGTGTTTGGTTTTTCTAAAGAATAATAGTTACTTTGCTCAGCCATGTAGGAAGACCCAAGAGTGACCTGCTTATTATACTTTGAAAAGTAAGAAGCATTACCTATGCAGTCAAAGCAATTAGAGATATGGTGGCCCATAGAATAAATCCCCCCTACATCCATCCACTAGTCACCACTGTCTCTATATAGATGGCTATTTTATACTTGCTGACCACACTCCTCAGCTGCTGTCTACTGTCTGCCCACTGCATCTTGGCTATTTCACAGACACTGCAATCTCAACACCTGCACTTATCATTTGCTTTCCCAAACTGACTTGTCATCTTGTGTTTCATAATACTGTGAACAGATGTTACCACCCACCAAGGTATCTAAGCCAGAATTTTAGGAGTTATTCACAGTTCCCACCTCCTCTTCTATTGTCTTTCCTCTGACCTTTCCTATGAACTCCCAATAAAATAGGCATTTAATCAGAACCAAGTCCTGTCATTCTATCATACATGTCCCTCAGACAAGTCTCTTCTCCATCCTGCTGATTCCGATTAGACAGGAATACTACAGCACCCTACGATCTAGTCACATGGTTCTACAATGAAATTTTTATGATGTAATTGATGACATCCTCCTCCTGCTTAAGGCAGCTCCCTAGGAGCAGCAGGAAAAAGTCTAAATTACTGACTTAACATGTCCTTTGCTGCTCTTCCTAATCTGGCCCCATCTCTTACTCAGTCCTTATCTGCTCTAGCTCTTCTCAGAGGGATAATCTGCTCTGGAAACACTGGAACCTCTGCACCATTTTCTCCTGTGTCTGGAAAACTCCTGTGAAAACCCTCAGTGTTAGCTCAAACCTGATCTCCTTCAGGACATTTTCCTAGACCTCAGGCAGGTTAGAGACTCTCTTTCATCCTCTTTTAGCACCTTTATCTCATAGCCTGTGTGGTCAATACTTCCTTTTCTCCTCTGTCCTTCCCTAAGGGCTCCTTAAGGGCAGGAGTGGTGATTTGTTTTTCTTTGTCTTTAGCACCTCCTATTGGGTTTTGCATAGTACAAGTGCTCAGTAAGGGCTCTTTGTGTTAGGGCATGGACACATGAATGGATGAATGAGTGAGTAAATGAATGACCTAGATTATGATTAGTTGCAGAATGAACTTCAAGTAAAAAATAATGCTGAATGAACAGAATCCAACCTTCACACAAGGCCCTCATGACATTCTAAAGGCCCCTGTTACTGATGTTCTCTGTGACCTCTAACGAGTCACTTCGTCTCTCATCTGTAAAGCTTAATTAGTGCTTCAGCAGTAAGTGCAAGCCCTTAAAATGCTAGATGTTCAATTCATTGCTTCAGAAACACTGTCACACTCATATTCATTGAGAATAAAACTATAAGATAGGCAACTATACTCCATTTTCAATAAAAACTGCTAGGTTCCCTCTTGCCTGAAACAGACGTAATGGTAGCTGGTTCCCAGCTATGCCTGAAGATGCCTCAGCTTCAAACATGGGAATGTTACCACTTCTGAGACCCAAAGTCCCTTCTCTTAACTCCAGGACAACCTTCCATGATGGTTGCACCTGGGGCCGGTGCAGGATGAGTAATCAAAGTGAATGGGAGAAAGAGGCAAACAGGCAGTTCTCCTAATGGAAACAGTCTAGTGGCTCACTGTCAGTCAGCAGGCTGGCAGTTTTACAGTTTCTTTACTGGACCTGAATCACTGCAGTGAGTGGTCCAATGCAGAGGAGAGAAAATGGAGTTTGTATTTCTCACCGTTTTTAACCAACTAGGGAATTAAGGAAAGTGCACATTTTTAAAAACAGTTTAAAGCTGCATACAAAGATGACATGGCATTAAAAGCAATTCAGAGCTTCCTTGGTGGCGCAGTGGTTGGGAGTCCGCCTGCCGATGCAGGGGACACGGGTTCGTGCCCTGGTCCGGGAGGATCCCACATGCCGCGGAGCGGCTGGGCCCGTGAGCCATGGCTGCTGAGCCTGCGCATCCGGAGCCTGTGCTTCGCGGCGGGAGAGGCCACAGCAGTGAGAGGCCCGCGTAACACACACACACACACAAAAAAAAAAAAAAAAAAAAAAAAAAAAAGAAAAGAAAAGCAATTCAATCCAAACCAATTCAACAAACCTCTTTTTGAGGTCCTACTGTCTATATAGAACACTACATTCAGTGCTGTGGAAGGAACATCGATGAATGGATGGGAAATAGGTCCAAGCCTCTGCACTTTCACATAAGTAGTAGTAGAATGTGTCACTAATAGAAATGAACTTGTTATAAGGGCTATATGGAAATACAAAGTATTGTGGGAAGAGAAAAGGAATGGTGATTTCTGATTTGGGGTTTGGGAAAAGCTTTGCAGGGTGTATAGAATCTAGATGGGAGACTAGTCTAGTGAAGAGCCAAGTGGGGTTGGTGAAACTGTTTCCTGGAATTAGGCAGACTTACCTACCTACCATGGTAGTGCTGGACTGGGCACACCTCTCCACGTGGACAGGGTGCCAGGTAAGATTTAGGAACCCAGGACAGCCCTTGCCCCCCCCAAAAATATCACTCCCTATGAAGGAAGGTAAAGATGAGCTGATCCTAGTTATTCCTCCCAAACTTAGCAATCAGACAAGTCACTCTACCTCCTCAGAGAGAAGCCCAGAGCCACACTAATTAAGCTCCCTCTGAGGAAGAAGATCTTTGGAGTAGGGAAGAAACATTCCCAACATATGATAGGATCTGAGTGATGAAAGACTGGGGAGGGGAACAGCTGAACGTGAACTTTGTAAGCAAGCTCTGAGCAGGTGGGATAATGAAATGACTGATCCTAATTTGTTTCTTGATGCAAACAAGTCACCTACATTCTCTGACCCTTGGTTTCCTCATCTTCGAGTTGGAGATAATAGTACCCATTTCACTGAACTCAATAAATAGTAGCTGTGATTATGTCAACTGCCAGAGTGACTGGACTCTGGGGGCATGTTAAATAACTGGACAACTTGCTCCACAAAGTGACTTTGGGATTTTGAGTTTTATTAAATATCTGTTTCTTCCTGATTTATCTTGGTGAGATCAAATTCCTGTGTATTGGGTTTTCTCGAAGTGAATTGGACCTATTAAACACATTTAATCCACCATATGTCTGTAGCATATAGGAAGACTCTGGTTTGAATTTGTGCAGCAGGAGGGAAGAACATCACAAGCACAGCAGGTATGATGAATAGCACCAAAAAAGTGTAGAGGTAAGAGCAAGGATGAGACTCAGTTGAAGTGAAGTGGTGTGCATGAAAATGAAGACTGCCAAGGGGCACGAGGGTGGAAAGAACACTGGGCATAATTTCATTTTCAGTTCCACCCTTCTCAGAGCTTCTAACTTTTTCGATGGGACCAGGCTAATAAGCTTTAAACCAAACAAGCTTTAAACCAAACCAGCAAAGGGGATCTGCAATGCGTCAGGACCCTACATGCCTGTAAATGCATGATTGGACGTTCAGAAGACCATTATGACCACACAGCTGAAGGTTAGTCAGGAGTACACTTTCTTGGTCTTTTAGAAAGCAATGTTATGGGTATTTTTATTTTATTATATAAATATAAATGTTTATGGCTATAGAATCATCTTAGGCTATTGATTACCTGTGACTATTAGGGAAAGATGAACTATTTCTCTGGTATATGAATATGTTAGAATGCCAAAGGGCATCTGTCACACAGATTATTTTTAGAAGACTAAGTGACAAACTGAGATCTTCAAATGGAAATGATTTTACGCTTCCTGATGACGTACCTGCTCTTAAATGAGCTCTGAACTTAACCATGTAAACCTCAGCTTTGTGTCAGTTTAATGGCTGAGTTCAGAGAGATAAGTTATGTGTCTGGATCAATGGCTATAGAATAATCAGGAGGGATTATTTGCAGCCATCGAGGTGTGACATCTGATAAGGAGAAAGAAGATAACAGAGAGTTTGCATGCCTCTTAATTTCCATCAAATATAATTTTAGAAGGAGGCTGAAGGGACCTGTCTGATTGCAACTTAACAGCCTCTAGAAATGATTATGTAATGTGTAGGAATGAGTTTATCTTTTAAAAATGTACAGTTCTTAGTTCCAAAGATGTACTTCCATTACCTCTACAGTGCAGATGTCCCACTTGCTTTCTAAGACAAAATACTGAGATTCACTAAGAAGAAACTTTTCAAACAAGAGCTTATTTTGACTTTGTGTGATCATATTGCTACTTTGAAAGGCCCCAGGTCAGTATTTTTAGGAAATAACTGGGACTTCTTTTCTGAGGAATTCTAGATCCCAAGTAATTTTGCCTTTCCCATTCCCAAAGAAGCATTGCTAGGATTCTAACATAGTGACTTAGATTACAGTTGTTTTTAATACTTGAATGTTTCCTGGTGGGGTTTTTCTGTGTCCTTCAATTACAGTGGTCCTAAAGAAATACTTGTAATTTATTACAAATATCAAGGAATCAACACATATTTTTGGTAGTTGTGTTACAATAATGGTTAAGAATGACAGATGATTTGGATAGTAAACTATTCATCATTATTTCCCCTTAGGTGGGATGTGTGATTTAGGTGAAATGGTCATTTAGAAGACCATGCTTGGGCAGTCCAAGTCAGACACACCTGGATTTGATTATGCATTTGATATTTGATAATGGAGTCCCACTGGGAGAATTGTATAACATTCCTAAGCTTCAGTTTTTTCCTCGGTATAGTGGGTTTTATAATGGTACCTACCTCATAGAATGATTGTGAGGATTGAAAGGGATAATGTATGGCACAGTATTTGGCATGCAGTAAGCCCTCAATATGTATTTGGAGTTAATACCTTTGAAGGAGAGAAGTAGAAGAAATCTTTGAACTTCATCAAACTTATCCCTACACTCCAGAGAAGATTATGGTTAAATTTCACATCAGATGATTGTGTAATTTTAAAAGGTTTTCTGGACAAGGTGGTAGTGTACCTTGTGTGTGATTTTCCTTTAAAATGTTTTTCCTTCCAAGCCTGCCAGCTGCAATTTAAGCCCTTATTTTTTTCCCATTAGTTCTGGATTGGCACAGGAGCTGATTTAGCATATAATTTGTGTCTCGTGTGTATTCAGTATGTAGTGTATATAACTGTTATATATAGTATGTTTATAAAATGCTCATCATGGAATCAGATCCTAAGCCAGCAATTCTCTTTCACGTGCAGCTGCATCCAAATGAATCTTTCTCTGGGGAAGGAAATATTTTATCTTCCCTCCAAGGCCACAAGAAGCCAGGAACATGAAGAGGAGCTGACAGAAGGCAGTTTTTATCTCAGGGAGAGCTGCTTTTTCCTGACAGTGGTGCTAGAGTGACCCTGTATTTGGTTCTGTCATTAAGGATTGATGTACTTGTGTATGGGTTCCCAGAGAAGCATTTATGCTTTGTGATTCCCTGTGAGGATTAGAATAGCACTTTGCAAGTGCCCATTCAATACTCACTTGTTAAGCAATAGTAAAATACAATGGATGGATAACTGTAGCAGCCCTGCTGTGCAAAGCCAATGTTCCCTATCTTTCAACTTTGGGTGGTGCAGTGTACAAGTGACACAACAGGGCACATGTTATAAAGTAAAGAGTTAGTAGAGTATTTTTGGCCTCAGATTCATGGACTGCATAAATGGCACATGAAGTTATTTTACTTTATTTTTAAATTTTATTTATTTTTAAAAATTAATTAATTAAGTTTTTTGGGCTGTATTGGGTCTTCGTTGCTGTGCATGGGCTTTCTCTAGTTGCGGCGAGCGGGGGCTACTCTTCGTTGCGGTGCACAGGCTTCTCATTGCGGTATCTTCTCTTGTTGCGGAGCCTGAGCTCTAGGCGCGCGGGCTTCAGTAGTTGCTGCACACAGGCTCAGTAGTTGTGGCACACGGGCTTAGTTGCTCCGCGGCACATGGGATCTTCCTGGACCAGGAATTGAACCTGTGTCCCCTGCATTGGCAGGCAGATTCTTAACCACTGCACCACCAGGGAAGTCCCATGCCACGTGAATTTAAATCTACATGGATGAAGCTGACTACAACATAAGTGCAAAATTGTGAGTCAATGGGAAAGTGCTTTTGTCTGGACAGGATTCATAACTTTCATCAATTTCTTATAGAATCCACAATTCAAAAATTAAGGACCATATTCAAGACCAAGGCTCTAAATTCATAGAATTCTCTTTGCATGCAAGTCAACTCATTAAATATTTAATCACATGTTGCCTGATAATGTTTATATGTGTATATCTTGGCACTATTTCCAGTCAGTTATGATAACCAAAAACCTAGAAAGTCATTCTAGACATCATGTCTCCCGTACGTAATCTAGCATCAAGTGCCGTCAAGTTTACTAATTAAATACTTTTCAAACCCATTCACTTCTCCAGCTCTACCAGCTGAGCCTTGTCTATGCTACCATCATCTTTCGTCAGAACAGCTGCAATAGCCCCATTACTCTGTCATCATCCAGTCTTGTCCTCTGCCAATCCATTCTCCACAGGGCAGTTAGGGGACCTTTTAAACATGCAAATCTGATTACATCCTTCCCTGATTAAGATGATTTAGTAATAAGTTCTCTCAGGGAAAGATGAAAGTCCTGAACATGACCATGTATGGTGTGGCCCTTGCTTACCCCTGCAGTCATGCTATGCTGCACACTCCAGCCAGAATAACCTTCTTTTAATCCTTCATATGTGCCATGTCCTCTTTTGCCAAAGCGCCTCAGCACATATTGTTCCCTCTGCCTGAATACTCCTTTTTATTTTGTTCATCCAGTTAATTTTATTAATCCTTCATTTCTACATGCAGTAGACATTATCTTAGCAAAATCTTCCATGACCTCCATGATTAGGTCCATTCCACTATATACACATTCATGGAACCACACTTCTCTACTTCAGAGCACTTATCACAGTTGTAAGTTTTTATTTACTTTGTGATTTTTTTGATAAATGTGAATCCTTCCAATTAGACTCTAGGCTTCATGAAAGCAAGTACTCTTTATTGTTGAATTTCCATGGCTTGGCATTCTGCCTGGTACAGAGGAGGCATCGATAAATATTTGCTGAGTGAATGAATGGATGGTCTCTTCTATTGAACTATAAGGTTTTTAGAAGTACAAAATTATAGCTATGTAGTGGATTGAACAAATTGAAAGATTTCCAACCATCTTCCCTAAGATCAAATACCCTCTCCATTCACTTTCTAGCTGTGTGGTCTTGGGTCCCTCTCAGTCTCTGTGTTCTAGAAGTGGTTACAACCTATGAGTAGGAACTATTGTTATTTCAAGTTTACAGATGCAGAAAACTGAGGCTTAGTAACAGCAAACAGATAAACCATTACTCCTTTGTGTTAGTATCCTATTCTTACAAATAAAAGAGTTGGATTAGTTACTCTCTAAATATCATTCTTGATCATGTTGTCTAAAAGCTTTTGGGATGAAAGCTTTGTAGCTTGAAATAGTCTGTTATCTACATTCACTAGGTCATTTGGGATAGAGACTTAAACCTGTAGATAGAAACAGAAGAACAGAAGCTCTGGATCTCAGCACCACTTATTGAAGAGGCTGTCTTTTCTCCACTGTATATTCTTGCCTCCTTTATCAAAGATAAGGTGACCATATGTGCGTGGGTTTATCTCTGGGCTTTCTATCCTGTTCCATTGATCTATATTTCTGTTTTTGTGCCAGTACCATACTGTCTTGATTCCTGTAGCTTTGTAGAATAGTCTGAAGTCAGGGTGCCGGATTCATCCAGCTCCATTTTTTGTTCTCAAGATTGCTTTGGCTATTTGAGGTCTTTTGTGTTTCCATACAAATTGTGAAATTCTTTGTTCTTGTTCTGTGAAAAATGCCAGTGGTAGTTTGATGGGGATTGCATTGAATCTGTAGATTGCTTTGGGTAATAGAGTCATTTTCACAGTGTTGATTCTTCCAATCCAAGAACATGGTATATATCTCTCCATCTATTTATATCATCTTTAATTTCTTTCATCAGTGTCTTATAATTTTCTGCATTCAGGTCTTTTTTCTCCTTAGGTAGGTTTATTCCTAGATATTTTATTCTTTTTGTTGCAATGGTAAATGGGAGTGTTTTCTTAATTTCACTTTCAGATTTTTCATCATTAGTGTATAGGAATGCAAGAGATTTCTGTGAATTAATTATGTATCCTGCCTCTCTACCAAATTCATTGATTAGCTCTAGTAGTTTTCTGGTAGCATCTACATGTAAAAGAATGAAATTAGGACACTCCCTAACACCATACACAAAAATAAACTCAAAATGGATTAAAGACCTAATTGTAAGGCCAGATACCATCAAACGCTTAGAGGAAAACATAGGCAGAACAATCTATGACATAAATCACAGCAAGATCCTTTTTGACCCACCTCCTAGAGAAATGGAAATAAAAACAGAAATTAACAAATGGGACCTAATGAAACTTCAAAGCTATTGCACAGCAAAGGAAACCATAAACAAGACAAAAAGACAACCCTCAGAATGGGAGAAAATGTTTGCAAAGGAAGCAGCTGACAAAGGATTAATCTCCAAAACATACAAGCAACTCATGCAGCTCAATATCAAAAAAACAAACAACCCAATCCAAAAATGGGCAGAAGAACTAAATAGACATTTCTCCAAAGAAGATATACAGATTGCCAACAAACACATGAAAGGATGCTCAACATCATTAATCTTTAGAGAAATGCAAATCAAAACCACAATGAGGGATCACCTCACACCCTTCAGAATGGCCATCATCAAAAAATCTACAAACAGTAAATGCTGGAGATGGTGTGGAGAAAAGGGAACCCTCTTGCACTGTTGGTGGGAATGTAAATTGATACAGCCACTATGGAGAACAGTATGGAGGTTCCTTGAAAAACTAAAAATAGAACTACCATACGACACAGCAATCCCACCACTGGGCATATACCCTGAGAAAACCATAATTCAAAAAGAGTCATGTACCAAAATGTTCATTGCAGCTCTATTTACAATAGCCAGGACATGGAAGCAACCTAAGTGTCCATCAAGAGATGAATGGATAAAGAAGATGTGGCACATGTATACAATGGAATATTACTTACTGATAAAAAGGAAGAAAACTGAGTTACTTGTAGTGAGGTGGATGGACCTAGAGACTTGCTTTCATGACCTAGAAACTCATACAGAGTGAAGTAAGTGAGAAGGAGAAAAACAAATACCGTATGCTAACACATATATATGGAACCTAAGAAAAAAAAAAAAAAAAAGGAAAATGTTCAGAAGAACCTAGGGGCAAGATGGGAATAAAGATGCAGACCTGAACCAAGATGGTGGAGTAGAAGGACGTGCTCTCACTCCCTCTTGCGAGAACACCAGAATCACAGCTAGCTGCTGGACAGTCATCGACAGGAAGACACTGGAGCTCACCAAAAAAGATATCCCACATCCAAAGACAAAGGATAAGCCACAATGAGACAGTAGGAGGGGCACAATCACAGTAAAATCAAATCCCATAACTGGTGGGTGGGTGACTCACAGACTGGAGAACACTTATACCACACAAGTCCACCCACTGGAGTGAAGGTTGTGAGCCCCACGTCAGGCTTCCCAACCTGGGGGTCCGGCAACTGGAGGAGGAATTCCTAGAGAATCAGACATTGAAGCCTAGTGGGAATTGGTTGCAGGACTTCGACTGGACTGGGGGTGATAGAGACTTGACTCTTGGAGGGCACACACAAAGTAGTGTGTACATTGGGACCCAGGGAAGGAACAGAGACCCTAGGGGAGACTGAACCAGACCTACCGGCTACTGTTGGAGGGTCGCCTGCAGAGGCATTGGGGGGGGGGGACTGTGGCTCACCATGGGGAGAAGGACACTGGCAACAGAAGTTCTGGGAAGTACTCCTTGGCATGAGCCCTCCCAGAGTCTGTCATTAGCCCCACCAAAGAGCCCAGGTAGGCTCAAGTGTTGGGTTGCCTCAGGCCAAACAACCAACAGGGAGGGAACCCAGCCCCACCCATCACCAGACAGGTGGATTAAAGTTTCACTGAGCTCTGCCCACCAGAGCAACAGTCAGCTCTACCCACAACCAGTCCCTCCCATCAAGCCTCTTAGATAGCCTCATCCACCAGAAGGCACACAGCAGAAGCAAGAACTACAATCCTGCAGCCTGTGGAAAAAAAACCACATTCACAGAAAGATAGACAATATGAAAAGGCAGAGGGCTATGTACCAGATTAAGGAACAAGATAAAATCCCAGAAAAACAACTGAATTAAGTGGAGATAGGCAACCTTCCATAAAAAGAACTCAGAATAATGATAGTGAAGATGATCCAGGACCTCGGAAAAAGAATGGAGGCAAAGATTGAGAATTGCAAGAAATGTTTAACAAAGAACTAGAAGAATTAAAGAAAAAACAGTGATGAACAATACAATAACTAGAATGAAAACTACACTAGAAGGAATCAATAGCAGAATAACTGAGGCAGAAGAATGGTTAAGTGACCTGGAAGACAGAATGGTGGAATTCACTGCTGCAGAACAGACTAAAGAAAAAAAGAATGAAAAGAAATGAAGACAGCCTAAGAGACCTCTGGGACAACATTAAATGCAACAACATTTGCAGTATACGGGGCCCAGAAGAAGAAGAGAATGAGAAAGGACCAGAGAAAATATTTGAAGAGATTATAGTCGAAAACTTCCCTCACATGGGAAAGGAAATAGCCACCCAAGTCCAGGAAGCGCAGCGACTCCCATACAGGATAAGCCCAAGGAGAAACATGCTGAGACACATAGTAATCAAATTGGCAAAAATTAAAGACAAAAATTATTGAAAGAAGCAAGGGACAAACGACAAATAACATAAAAGGGAACTCCCATAAGGTTAACAGCTGATTTCTCAGCAGAAACTCTGCAAGCCAGAAGGGAGTGGCATGATATACTCAAAGTGGTGAAAGGGAAGAACCTACAACCAAGATTACTCTACCCGGCAAGGATCTCATTCAGTTTCGATGGAGAAATGAAAAGCTTGACAGTCAAGCAAAAGCTAAGAGAATTCAGCACCACCAAGCCAGCTCTACAACAAATGCTAAAGGAACTGCTCTAAGTGGGAAACATAAGAGAAGAAAAGGACCTACAAAAACAAACCTGAAACAATTAAGAAAATGGTCATAGGAACATACATATCAATAATTACCTTAAATGTGAATGGATTAAATGCTCCAACTTAAAGACACATGCTCACTGAACAGATACAAAAACAAGACCCATATATATGCTGTCTACAAGAGACCCACTTCAGACCTAGGGAAACATACAGACTGAAAGTGAGGGGATGGAAAAAGATATTCCACGTGAACGGAAAGCAAAAGAAAGCTGGAGTAGCTATACTCATATCAGGTAAAATAGACTTTAAAATAAAAAATGTTACAAGAGACAAGGAGGGACACTACATAATGTTCAAGGGATCAATCCAAGAAGAAGATATAACAATTATATATGCACCCAACATAGGAGCACCTCAATACATAAGGCAACTGCTAACAGCTCTAAAAGAGGAAATCGACAGTAACACAATAATAGTGGGGAAGTTTAACACCTCACTTACACCAATGGACAGATCATCCAAAATGAAAATAAATAAGAAAACAGAAGTTTAAATAATGCAATAGAACAGATAGATTTAATTGATATTTCAGTACATTCCATTCAAAAACAGCAGATTACACTTTCTTCTCAAGTGTGCACGGAACATTCTCCAGGATAGATCACATCTTGGGTTATAAATCAAGCCTCAGTAAATGTAAGAAAATTGAAATCATATCATGCATCTTTTCTGACCACAACGCTATGAGATTAGAAATGAATTACAGCTAAAAAAAGTAAAAAACACAAACAAATGGAGGCTAAACAATATGTAACTAAATAACCATGAGATCACTGAAGAAATCAAAGAGGAAATAAAAAAATACCTAGAGACAAATGACAATGAAAACACGATGATCCGGGCTTCCCTGGTGGTGCAGTGGTTGAGAATCCGCCTGCCGATACGGGGGACGCGGGTTCGTGCCCCGGTCCGGGAAGATCCCACATGCCGCGGAGCGGCTGGGCTCGTAAGCCATGGCCACTGAGCCTGCGCGTCCAGAGCCTGTGCTCCGCAACGGGAGAGGCCACAACAGTGAGAGGCCCGTGTACCACAAAAAAAAAAAAAAAAAAAAAAAAGAAAGAAAAAAGAAAACATGATGATCCAAAACCTCTGGGATGCAGCAAAAGCAATTCTAAGAGAGAAGTTTATAGCTATACAAGCCTACCTCAAGAAAGAAGAAAAATCTTAAGTAAACAATCTAACCTTACACCTAAAAGAAAGAGAAAGAAGAACAAACAAAACCCAAAGTTAGCAGAAGGAAAGAAATCATAAAGATCAGAGCACAAATAAATGAAATAGAAACAAAGAAAACAATAGCAAAGATCAATAAAACTAAAAGCTGGTTCTTTGAGAAGATAAACAAAATTGATAAACCATTAGCCAGACTCATCAAGAAAAAGAGGGAGAGGACTCAAATCAATAAAATTAGAAATGTAAAAGGAGAAGTTACAACAGACACCACAGAAATACAAAGCATCCTAAGAGACTACTACAAGCAACTCTATGCCAATAAAATGGACAACCTGGAAGAAATGGACAAATTCTTAGAAAGGTATAACATTCCAAGACTAAACCAGGAAGAAACAGAAAATATGAAGAGACCAATCACAAGTAATAAAATTGAAACTGTGATTAAAAATCTTCCCAAAAACAAAAGTCCAAGACCAGATGGCTTCACAGGTGAATTCTATCAAACATTGACAGAAGAGTTAACACCCATCCTTCTCAAACTCTTCTAAAAAACTGCAGAGGAAGGAACACTCCCAAACTCAATCTACAAGGCCACCATCATCCTGATACCAAAACCAGACAAAGATACTACAAAAAAAGAAAATTACAGACCAATATCACTGATGAATATAGATGCAAAAATCCTCAACAAAATACTAGCAGAAAGAATCCAAAAACACATTAAAAGGATCATACACCATGATCAAGTGGGATTTATCCCAGGGGTGCAAGGATTCTTCAATATATGCAAATCAATCAATGTGATACATCATATTAACAAATTGAAGAATAAAAACCATATGATCATCTCAATAGATGCAGAAAAAGCTTTTGACAAAATTCAACACCATTTATGATAAAAACTCTCCAGAAAGTAGGCATAGAGGGAACCTACCTCAACATAATAAAGGCATATATGACCAACCGACAGCAAACATCATTCTCAATGGTGAAAATCTGAAAGCATTTCCTCTAAGATCAGGAACGAAACAAGGATGTCCACTATCACCACTATTATTCAACATACTTTTGGCAGTCCTAGCCATGTCAGTCAGAGAAGAAAAAGAAATAAAAAGAATACAAATTGGAAAAGAAGAAGTAAAGCTGTCACTGTTTTCAGATGATATGATACCATACATAGAGAATCCTAAAAATGCCACCAGAAAATGACTAGAGCCAGTCAAGGAATTTGGTAAAGTTGCAGGATGCAAAATTAATGCACAGAAATCTCTTGCATTCCTATACACTAATGATGAAAAATCTGAAAGAGAAATTATGGAAACACTCCCATTTACCATTGCAACAAAAAGAATAAAATACCTAGGAATAAACCTACCTAGGGAGACAAAAGACCTGTATGCAGAAAAATGTAAGATACTGATGAAAGAAATTAAAGATGATACAAACAGATGGAGAGATGTACCATGTTCTTGGATTGGAAGAATCAATATGGTGAAATTGACTATACTACCCAAAGCAATCTACAGACTCAATGCAATCCCTATCATATTACCAATGGCATTTTTTATGGAACTAGAAGAAATCGCCTTAAAATTTGTATGGAGACACAAAAAACCCCGAATAGCCAAAGTATTCTTAAGGGAAAAAAAAACAGAGCTGGAGGAATCAGACTCCCTGACTTCAGACTATACTACAAAGCTACAGTAATTGAGACAATATGGCACTGGCACACAAACAGAAACATAGATCAATGGAACAAGATAGAAAGCCCAGAGATAAACCCATGCACCTACGGTCAACTAATCTATGACAAAGGAGGCAAAGGTATACAATGGAGAAGAGACACTCTCTTCAATAAGTGGTGCTGGGAAAACTGGACAGCTACACGTAAAAGAATGAAATTAGAACACTCCCTAACACCATACACAAAAATAAACTCAAAATGGATTCGAGACCTAAATGTAAGACTGGACACTATAAAACTCTTAGAGGAAAACATAGGAAGAACACTCTTTGACATAAATCGCAGCAAGATCTTTTTTGATCCACCTCCTAGAGTAATGGTAATAAAAACAAAAATAAACAAATGGGACCTAATGAAACTTCAAAGCTTTTGCACAGCAAAGAAACCATAAACAAGACAAAAAGACAACCCTGAGAATCGGAGAAAATATTTGCAAACGAATCAACGGACAAAGGATTAATCTCCAAAATATATAAACAGCTCATGCACCTGAATATTAAAGAAACAAACAACCTAATCCAAAAATGGGCAGAAGACCTAAATACACATTTCTCCAAAGAAGATATACAGATGGCCTTGAAGCACACGAAAAGCTGCTCAACATCACTAATTATTAGAGAAATGCAAATCAAAACCACAATGAAGTATCACCTCACATCAGTTAGAATGGGCATCATCAGTAAATCTACAAACAACAAATGCTGGAGAGGGTGTGGTGAAAAGGGAACCCTCTTGCACTGTTGGTGGGAATGTAAATTGATACAGCCACTATGGAGAACAGTTTGGAGGTTCCTTAAAAAACTAAAAATAGAATTACCATATGATCCAGCAATCCCACTACTGGGCATATACCCAAAGAAAACCATAATTCAAAAAGACACATGCACCCCAATGTTCATTGCAGCACTATTTACAATAGCCAGGTCATGGAAACAACCTAAATGCCCATTGACAGATGAATGGATTAAGAAGTTGTGGTGGCTACGGGAGAAGATGGCAGAAGAGTAAGACAGGGGATCACCTTCCTCCTCACAGATACATCAGAAATACATCTACACGTGGAACTTCTCCTATAGAACACCCACCGAACGCTGGCAGAAGACCTCAGACCTCCCACAAGGCAAGAAACTCCCCACGTACCTGGGTAGGGCAAAAGAAAAAAGAATAAACAGAGACAAAAGAATAGGGACGGGACCTGCACCAGTGGGAGGGAGCCGTGAAGGAGGAAAGGTTCCCACACACTAGAAGCCCCTTTGCGGGCGGAGACTGTGGGTGGCGGAGGGGCAAGCTTCAGAGCCGCAGAGGAGAGCGCAGCAACAGGGTGCGGAGGGCAAAGCTGAGAGATTCCGCAGAGGATCGGTGTGGATCAGCACTCACCAGCCCGAGAGGCTTGTCTGCTCACCGGCTGCGGCGGGCGGGGCTGGGAACTGAGCCTCGGGCGGATCCCAGGGAAAGGTCTGGAGTTGGCAGAGTGAAAACAGCCTGAAGGGGTTAGTGCACCACTGCTGGCTGGGAGGGAGTTCGGGAGAAGTCTAGAGCTGCCGAAGAGGCAAGAGACCTTTTCTTCCCTCTTTACCTCCTGCTGCGTGAGGAGAGGGGTTTAAGCGCGCCTCTTAAAGGAGCTCCAGAAACGGGTGTGGAGCTGCCGAAGAGACAAGAGACTTTTTCTTGCCTCTTCGCTTCCTGGGGTGCGAGGAAAGGGAATTAAGGGCACCACATAAAGGAGCTCCAGAAACGGGCTCGAGCTGCGGCTGTCGGCATGGACAACAGAGACGGGTGTGGGACGCTAGGGTTGCTACTGCCGCCACCAAGAGGCCTGTGTGCGAGCGCAGGTCACTCTCCACACTAGCCCTCCCTGGAGCCTGTGCAGCCCGCCACCGCCAGGGTCCCGGGATCCTGGGACTGCTTCCCGGGGAAAACGCGCGGTGTGCCTTGGGCCGGTGCAGCGTCACGCCAGCCTCTGCCGCTGCGGACTCGCCCCACATCCTTGCCCGCCCCCGCCTGAGTGAGCCAGAGACCACGAATCAGCTACTCCTTTAACGCTGCTCCTTTGACCCCGCCCTGTCAGAGCGAAGGGCAGATGCCCTCGGACGACCTGCGCGCAGAGGCGGGGCCAGGTCCAGGGCTGAGCCCCAGGAGCTGTGCGAACAAAGAGAGGGCGAGGTCCCTCCCAGAAGCCTCAGAAACAGCAGGTTAAAGCTCCACAGTCAGCTTGAAGTGCCCTACATCTGTGGAAAACCTGAATAGACAGCAAAATATCCCAGGTTGAGGAGGTGGACTTTGGGAGCAAGATATACTATTATTTTCCCCTTTTTTCTTTTTGTAAGTGTGTATGTGGGTGCTGCTGTGTGAGATTTTGTCCGTGTAGCTTTGTTTTCACCATTTGTCCTGGGGTTAGACCAACCCTTTCTTTTTTTTTTCTTTTCTTTCTTTAATAGAAATTTTTCTTCTTAATAATTATTTTGTTATTTTAATAACTGTATTTTACCCTACTTTATTTTGTCTTCTCCCCTTTCTTTCTTCCTTTCTTCCCTCCTTTCTTTCCTATTTCCCTCCTTCCTTCCTTCATTCCCTCCTTCCTTCCTCCCTTCGTTTCTTCCTCCCTCCCTTCCTTTCTTTATTCCCTCCTTCCTTCCTCCCTTCCTTTCTTCCTCCCTCCTTTCCTTTCTTCTTTCCTTCCCTCCCTTCCTCCTTCCTTCCTTCCTTTCTTGCCTTTCTATTTTTTTCTCCCTTTTGTTTTGAGCCGTGTGGATTAAAGGCTCTTGGCACTTCAGCCAGGTGTCAAGGCTGTGTCTCTGAGGTGGGAGAACTAACCTCAGGGCACTGGTCCACAAGAGACCTCTCAGCTCCATGTAATATCAAATGGCGAAAATCTCCCAGAGATCTCCATCTCATCACCAAGACCCAGCCTCACTCAAGGACCAGCAACGAACAGTTCTGGACACCCTATACCCAACAAAGAGTGAGACAGGTCTACAGCCCCATCCATTAGCAGAGAGGCTGCCTAGAATCATAGTAAGGCTACCAACATCCCCATACACGCCACCAGACGTGGACCTGCCCGCCAGGGAGACGGGATCCAGCCTCATCCACCAGAACAGGGGCACTGGTCCCCCCAACCAGGAAACCTGCTCAACCCACTGAACCAACCTCAGCCACTGGGGACAGCCACCAAAAATAAATAGAACTACGAAACTGCAGCCCGCAAAAGGGAGACCCCAAACACAGTAAGATAAGCAAAATGAGAAGACAGAAAAACACACAGCAGATGAAGGAGCAAGATAAAAACACACCAGACCTAACAAATGAAGAGGTAATAGCCAGTCTACCTGAAAGAGAATTCAGAATAATGATGGTGAAGATGATTCAAAATCTTGGAAATAGAATAGACAAATTGCAAGAAACAGTTAACAAGGACCTAGAAGAAATAAAGAGGAAGCAACTAACGATGAGCAACACAATAAATGAAATGAAAAATACTCTAGATGGGATCAGTAGCAGAATAACTGAGGCAGAAGGACGGATAAGTGACCTGGAAGATAAAATAGTGGAAATAACTACTTCAGAGCAGAAGAAAGAAAAAAGAATGGAGGACAGTCTCAGAGATCGCTGGGAAAACATTAAACGCACCAACATTCGAATCATAGGGGTCCCAGAAGGAGAAGAGAAAAAGAAAGGGACTGAGAAAATACTTGAAGAGATTATAGTTGAAAACTTCCCTAATATAGGAAAGGAAATAGTCAATCAAGTCCAGGAAGCACAGAGAGTCCCTTACAGGATAAACCCAAGGATAAACACGCCAAGACACATAATAATCAAACTGTCAAAAATTAAATACAAAGAAAACATATTAAAAGCAGCAAGGGAAAAACAACAAATAACACACAAGGGAATCCCCATAAGGTTAACATCTAATCTTTCAGCAGAAACTCTACAAGCCAGAAGGGAGTGGCAGGACATATTTAAAGTGATGAAGGAGAAAAACCTACAACCAAGATTACTCTACCCAGCAAGGATCTCATTCAGATTTGATGGAGAAATTAAAACCTTGACAGACAAGCAAAAGCTGAGAGAGTTCAGCACCACCAAACCAGCTCTACAACAAATGCTAAAGGAACTTCTCCAGGCAAGAAGCACAACAGAAGGAAAAGACCTACAAGAACAACCCGAAACAATTAAGTAAATGGTAATAGGAACATACATATCAATAATTACCTTAAATGTCAATGGATTAAATGCTCCCACCAAAAGACACAGACTGGCTGAATGGATACAAAAACAAGACCCATATATATGCTGTCCACAAGAGACCCACTTCAGACCTAGGGACACTTACAGACTGAAAGTAAGGGGATGGAAAAAGATATTCCATGCAAATGGAAATCAGAAGAAAGCTGGAGTAGCAATTCTCATATCCGACAAAATAGACTTTAAAATAAAAACTATTACAAGAGACAAAGAAGGACACTACATAATGATCAAGGGATCGATCCATGAAGAAGATATAACAATTGTAAATATTTATGCACCCAACATAGGCGCACCTCAATACATAAGGCAAATACTAACAGCCATAAAAGGGGAAATCAACAGTAACACAATCATAGTAGGGGACTTTAACACCCCACTGTCACCAATGGACAGATCATCCAAAATGAAAAGAAATAAGGAAACACAAGCTTTAAATGATACATTATACAAGATGGATTTACTTGATATTTATAGGACATTCCATCCAAAAACAACAGAATACACATTTTTCTCAAGTGCCCATGGAAGATTCTCCAGGATAGATCATATCTTGGGTCACAAATCTAGCCTTGGCAAATTTAAGAAAATTGAAATCGTATCAAGTATCTTTTCTAACCACAATGCTATGAGACTAGATATCAATTACAGGAAAAGATCGGTAAAAAATACAAACACATGGAGGCTAAACAATACACTACTTAATAATGAAGTGATCACTGAAGAAATCAAAGAGGAAATCAAAAAGTACTTAGAGACAAATGACAACGGAGACACGAAGACCCAAAACCTATGGGATACAGCAAAAGCAGTTCTAAGAGGGAAGTTTATAGCAATACAATCATACCTTAAGAAACAGGAAGCATCTCGAATAAACAACCTAACTTTGCACCTAAAGCAATTAGAGAAGGAAGAACAAAAAAACCCCAAATTTAGCTGAAGGAAAGAAATCATAAAGATCAGATCAGAAATAAATGAAAAAGAAATGAAGGAAACAATAGCAAAGATCAATCAAACTAAAAGCTGGTTCTTTGAGAAGATAAATAAAATTGATAAACCATTAGCCAGACTCATCAAGAAAAAAAGGGAGAAGACTCAAATCAATAGAATTAGAAATGAAAAAGGAGATGTAACAACTGACTCTGCAGAAATACAAAAGATTATTAGAGATTACTACAAGCAAGTCTATGCCAATAAAATGGACAACCTGGAAGAAATGGACAAATTCTTAGAAATGCACAACCTGCCGAGACTGAACCAGGAAGAAATAGAAAATATGAACAGACCAATCACAAGCACTGAAATTGAAACTGTGATTCAAAATCTTTCAACAAACAAAAGCCCAGGACCAGATGGCTTCACAGGCAAATTCTATCAAACATTTAGAGAAGAGCTAACACCTATCCTTCTCAAACTTCCAAAAGATAGCAGAGGGAGGAACACTCCCAAACTCATTCTATGAGACCACCATCACCCTGATACCAAAACCAGACAAAGACGTCACAAAGAAAGAAAACTATAGGCCAATATCACTGATGAACATAGATGCAAAAATCCTCAACAAAATACTAGCAAACAGAATCCAACAGCACATTAAAAGGATCATACACCATGATCAAGTGGGGTTTATTACAGGAATGCAAGGATTCTTCAATATATGCAAATCAATCAACGTGATACACCATATCAACAAACTGAAGGAGAAAAACCGTATGATCATCTCAATAGATGCAGAGAAAGCTTTTGACAAAATTCAACACCCATTTATAATAAAAACCCTGCAGAAAGTAGGCATAGAGGGAACTTTCCTCAATATAATAAAGGCAATATATGACAAACCCACAGCCAGCATTGTTCTCAATGGTGAAAAACTGAAACCATTTCCACTAAGATCAGGAACAAGACAAGGTTGCCCACTCTCACCACTCTTATTCAACCTAGTTTTGGAAGTTCTAGCCACAGCAATCAGAGAAAATAAAGAAATAAAAGGAATCCAAATAGGAAAAGAAGAAGTAAAGCTGTCACTGTTTGCAGATGACGTGATACTATACATAGAGAATACTAAGGATGCTACCAGAAAACTACTAGAACTAATCAATGAATTTGGTAAAGTAGCAGGATACAAAATGAATGCACAGAAATCTGTGGCATTCTTATACACTAATGATGAAAAATCTGAGAGGGAAATTAAGAAAACACTCCCATTTACCATTGCAACAAAAAGAATAAAATATCTAGGAATAAACCTACCTAAGGAGACAAAAGACTTGCATGCAGAAAACTATAAGACACTGATGAAAGAAATTAAAGATGTTACAAATACGTGGAGAAATATACCATGTTCTTGGATTGGAAGAATCAACATTGTGAAAATGACTCTATTACCCAAAGCAATCTACAGATTCAATGCAATCCCTATCAAATTACCACTGGCATTTTTTACAGAACTAGAACAAAGAATTTCACAATTTGTATGGAAACACAAAAGACCCCGAATAGCCAAAGCAATCTTGAGAACGAAAAATGGAGCTGGAGGAATCAGGCTCCCTAACTTCAGACTATACTACAAGGCCACAGTAATCAAGACAGTATGGTACTGGCACAAAAACAGAAATATAGATCAATGGAACAGGATAGAAAGCCCAGAGATAAACCCACACACATATGGTCACCTTATCTTTGATAAAGGAGGGAAGGAAACACAGTGGAGAAAAGACAGCCTCTTCAATAAGTGGTGCTGGGAAAACTGGACAGCTACCTGTAAAAGTATGAAATTAGAACACTCCCTAACACCATACACAAAAATAAACTCAAAATGGGTTAAAGACCTAAATGTAAGGCCAGACACTATCAAACTCTTAGAGGAAAACATAGGCAGAACACTCTATGACATCAATCACAGCAAGATCCTTTTTGACCCATCTCCTAGAGAAATGGAAATAAAACCAAAAATAAACAAATAGGATCTAATGAAACTTAAAAGCTTTTGCACAGCAAAGGATACCATAAACAAGACCAAAAGACAACCCTCAGAATGGGAGAAAATATTTGCAAATGAAGCAACTGACAAAGGATTAATATCCAAAATTTATAAGCAACTCATGCAGCTCAATAACAAAAAAACAAACAACCCAATCCAAAAATGGGCAGAAGAACTAAATAGACATTTCTCCAAAGAAGATATACAGATTGCCAACAAACACATGAAAGAATGCTCAACATCATTAATCATTAGAGAAATGCAAATCAAAACTACAATGAGATATCATCTCACACTGGTCAGATTGGCTATCATCTAAAACTCTAGAAACAATAAATGCTGGAGAGGATGTGGAGAAAAGGGAACACTCTTGCACTGTTGGTGGGAATGTAAAATGATACAGCCACTATGGAGAACAGTATGGAGGTTCCTTAAAAAACTACAAATAGAACTACCATATGACCCAGCAATCCCACTACTGGGCATATACCCTGAGAAAACCATAATTCAAAAAGAGTCATGTACCAAAATGTTTATTGCAGCTGTATTTACAATAGCCAGGACATGGAAGCAACCTAAGTGTCCATCAACAGATGAATGGATAAGGAAGATGTGGCACATATATACAATGGAATCTTACTCAGCCATAAAGAGAAATGAAACTGAGTTATTTGTAATGAGGTGGATAGACCTGGAGTCTGTCATACAGAGTGAAGTAAGTCAGAAGGAGAAAAACAAATACTGTATGCTAACATATATATGGAATCTAAAAAAAAAAACTGTCATGAAGAGATTAGTGGTAGGATGGGAGTAAACACAGACCTACTAGAGCTTGGACTTGAGGATAAGGCGAGGGGGAAGGGTAAGCTGTGACGATGTGAGAGAGTGGCAGGGACATATATACACTACCAAATGTAAATTAGATAGCTAGTGGGAAGCTGCAGCATAGCACAGGGAGTTCACCTCTGTGCTTTGTGACCACCTAGAGGGGTGGGATAGGGAGGGTGGGAGGGAGGGTGACACAAGAGGGAAGAGTTATGGGAACATATGTATATGTATAACTGATTCACTTTGTTGTAAAGGAGAAACTAACACACTATTGTAAAAGAGTTATACTCAAATAAAGATGTTAAAAAAAAAATAGAGAACAGTAAAAAAAAAAAAAAGAAGTTGTGGTACATATATACAATGGATTATTACTCAGCCATTAAAAAGAATGAAATTGAGTCACTTGTTGAGACATGGATGGATTTAGAGACTGTCATACAGAGTGAAGTAAGTCAGAAAGAGAAAAACAAATATCGTATATTAATGCATATATGTGGAAGCTAGAAAAATGGTACAGATTAACCGGTTTGCAGGGCAGAAGTTGAGACACAGATGTAGAGAACAAACATATGGACACCAAGGGGGGAAAACTGTGGCGGGATGGGGATGGTGGTGTGCTGAATTGGGCGATTGGGACTGACATGTATACACTGATGTGTATAAAATTGATGACTAATAAGAACCTGCAGCATAAACAAACAAACAAACAAACAGAACTAATACTAAACTTTCTTTGGGTTATTTGTATGGAAATATGTTAATATCAATGTTTCAAACATTACATGAAATTTCTAAAAATCTTACATGTTCTGGTATACTATTATAAGTCATAATTCTAGTTATTACTTTAAAATGTATATCTAAGAAATAACTAAATTTCCTTGTCAATTGCATTATTATAAACTTTCATCAAATCTTTAACTGTGGTCACTTTTAAGTCTTTTGTCATTTACAGACAATTCCGGTGATGCTTTTGCAAAAATGTTCCTATAAAAGGGTTTCATCTTCAAGGAATTCATGGAGAAGACTGACAAGTACAGGTTTCTGGTAACTGAGTATACTGCTGAACTGAATGAATAGCATTTTCAGAACTCTAATGGAAAAGTGATGAATTCATAAAAGTGCTAAGAAAAGATCAAGATGAAAAAAAAATTACATGGGACTGAGTGAACTGATGAGGATGATTGTAATGTTTGTGACTTTCTGTTTCAATACAAAAAAAATCTCACGAAGACTCAGAGGCAAAAAGTATACAAATCAATTTTCACTGCAAAGTAAAGGAGCTGTTACAGTGGAGGATAACTGGACTGAATGTCCATATTATGACATAGTATGAGTGTGTTTCGTGTTTGGTAATTGCAATCATTGTCACTTTTGTTGTGGCCATCCATTTACAATGCTTGGTGTCAGTTTATTTATCTCTTGTAAAAATAAAATACTGTGTGTGTGTGTAAAAAAAAAAAAAAAAAAGATGCAAACCTACTAGAGAATGGACTTGAGGATACAGGGAGGGGGAAGGGTAAGCTGGGACAAAGTGAGAGAGTGGCATGGACATATATACACTACCAAAATAGATAGCTAGTGGGAAGCAGCTGCATAGCACAGGGAGATCAGCTCGGTGCTTTGTGACCACCTAGAGGGGTGGGATAGGGAGGGTGGGAGGGAGGGAGATGCAAGAGGGAAGAGATATGGGGATGTATGTATATGTATAACTCATTCACTGTTATAAAGCAAAAACTGACACACTATTGTAAAGCAATTATTCTCTAATAAAGATGTTAAAAAAGAAAAAGAAGAAATAGAAAATTGAGCAAACAATTGGAATCAGTTCACTGAAAATAAATATGAAAGGCTTAAAAGCAAAAAAAAAAAAAAAAAAAAAAAAGCTCTGGATCTGACTTTTTACTGAAGCTTCTTGTTTTCAAGTATATAAATAAAAACCTGATCGTGGAATCAGACTCCATGCAAGGTTTAGAGTTACCAAACTTTCCCTCATTTTCTAGGCCTTATCTCTGTCAGTATTATCCTTTAAAATCTGTGCAGTGGTTGCGGTGTGGTGCCATGAAGATTGCTTTCCAGGATCAAGGGATTCATTCTCTCAGCTGCCAGGAGTGTTGACTGCTGACGACTCACAACTGAGCCCCTCTCCCACCAGTTACCTCAAGTCAAGGAGCTAGGAAGCTGCCTCACACCAGGCACTCAACATCCATGGGAGCACCCTCCTTCCAGTGACTGGTAAATGTGGAGGTACAAAGGCAGACCCTGTTACCAAATTGGGGACAACTCTGAGGGGTGAAGTAGCAATCCACTGTAAGATGAAAAAGTGGTACATTTTGGATCAGGCATGAGCAAGGCCAGCAAGCACTCATGTGCCAACTAAGTAGATATTCCAGATTCCATGTCATCCACTACTATTAAATCAGTAATTCTCCCAAAGCCAATACCTATGTCTGCATGGGGAGTCTCTCTTGACCCAATGACAGAAGAGAAAAAAGCTAACCTTGCTTGATGGATGAACTGGTGTATGGACACAAGGCAAAACTGGGCTGTTGCTACACCACAGACCT
Source organism: Kogia breviceps (assembly GCF_026419965.1). Taxonomy (NCBI): domain Eukaryota; kingdom Metazoa; phylum Chordata; class Mammalia; order Artiodactyla; family Physeteridae; genus Kogia; species Kogia breviceps. The sequence continues at coordinate 52,729,982 of NC_081316.1, read as the reverse complement.
CCTTAGGGTGGCCCTGAAAAATGGTGGTGAGAGAAAATCCTCCCAATGGGCAGAAGTTTGATGGATATTCACTTATATGAAAAGTGGCCTAAAGTAGAATATATATGGATTATTGGACAGTGTTGAATGTCTGGTTAATCAGGGGCCTGCAAGGGAAAAAAAAAGGAAATCAGCAGCAAGGAGGTCTGGGGAAAAGACACGTGTATGGACCTAGGAGAGTGGCCAGAGTGTGAAGAGCTTTGTGTTGCATGTTAAAGTTCATCAGAGAGCATCCACCACAGAGGAGGCACCAAACAACCACTTGATAGAAGCCATTCTCTGTCACAGGGCACAAGGGGCTCAAAAGAAGGGTACGTACTGATTATGCATGTGTCTAACAGTATGGGCTCTCATCCTCCAAGATTGATTTAGCTACTGGCAGTGTCCAAGGTTTAACCTATAAGCAACAGAGACCACGTTCAAGTCCCCAATGTGGCAGTATCAGCTCAAGGAGACCCACCAGCCACTTGACGGCATGTTGTCTGTGTTGTACTTCTTCCATCTTGAAATGGGCCGTGATTTATTTTCACTGATAACCACACACAATCCATTTATGGATTTACCTTTCCTGCCCACAGGACCTCAGCCAGTATCACTAAATGACAGTTCACAAGATGTCTGATCCACCAACATGGGATCCTGCATAATTTTGCACTAGAACAAGGGATTCACTGATCAGCCAAAGAGGTGTGGCAGTGGTCAAATATCCATTAGATTCACTGGTCCTATCACATACTGCACCTCCCAGAAGCTACCCGCCTTATAGAGTAATGGGATAGCATCCTGAAGGTACAACTGAGGTATTAGCTTGGGTACAATGCCCTGCAAGGATGGGATATCATTCTCTAAGATTTAGTGAACATCTTTGATGTATGAAGTGGTGCTCTGCCTCTAGTAGGTAGAATACATTGGTTCATCAGCCAAGCATTGGAACTATGAGAGGTACCGCTTACCATCACTCCAAGTGTCTCGCTTCAGGTATTTGTATTTTGACACCCTAGACATCTAGGTTCTGTGACTCTAGAGGTCCTGGCTCCCCAAGAGGGATGCTTCCAGCCGGGGACAAGCAAGTATCCTAATAAACTTTTAGCTTTAGCTGCCACTTAGTCACTTTAGGCTTCTTGGGTGAAGAGATCCGCAAGCAAGGAAAGGAACCACCGTCCTGGCCTGGATAATCGACCCAATCACCAAGAAGAGGAAGGGCTGCCAATACACAATGGCCATAATGACAGGGAAGAGTATGATTGCCACTTGGGTGAATCACTGGAGTGTCTTCTGGTACCTCCCTGTTCCATCTTGACAGAAAATTATCAAGTGCATGGACTATGAAGGACATGATGCTCAGGAGCTCAGGTCCCTCAGGGATGAAGCTCTGGATCACCATCAGTAGGTAAGCCATGAAGAGAAGCATAGCCAAGGGTGCTTGCCAAGAGTGAGGGAAATCTAAAATGGGTAGTAGAAGGATAGAGGATTGAGGAAGGATTGAGTCAGTTAAGGATTTAAGGTCAGCATCAGAGGTGGGGCCTGTAATTTGTTCCACCAACCTCCCTTTGGTTTGTTTCCCCAGGACAGTAGACCAATCAAAATCTTGGCACAGCTATTTCTGGTCAGCTCAGTATTTGAAGCAACTAGATCCAAACGGTACAGGGAGTAGACTGGTGGATACAGGGAAGCTGCTTTGTCCAAGGTACACCTCATCCATAGGCGCAGTCATGCAATTCAGAGGTACAAAAGGAGACAACTTCCTTCAAAAGGGGAAAGGTTATCAAGCTCAAGAATACTAAAGGATCAGAAAAAGTGTTCTGTTCCACCTGCCTCACAGTTTAGCTTCTCTTTCTGTCCAGTTCTCCTTTGCTCATCCTTCATAGGTGTTGTTACCAAGAATACCCTACAGTAAAGCTCCTACAAAATCCTCAGATTTTTGGTGTCTGCATCCTGGAGACCCAGCCTGTGACATTGTGTTACGATCCCCAAAGGAAATTCAGCTAATCTTACATATTTGGTGTTTACTTGACTCTATGGGAAGGTGACGTGTACTTGAGGGTAACTTAAAAGGTGCTTTGGGACCATTTCTTAGGGTCAAAACTATATGATTCATTGAATTAAGACTCATTACTAAGGTGTTATTGGCTGAATTATGTCCCTTCCAAATTTATATGTTGATGTCTCAACCGCCAGTATCTTAGAATATAAACATATTTGGAGATAAGGTCTTTAAAGAGGTAATTAAGGTTAAATGAGGTCTTGGGGGGTGTTTAATCCAATTGGAGTCATGGCCTTATAAGAAGAAGAGATTAGGACACACAGAGAGACGCCTGGGGTGTGCATGCACAGAAGGATGACCATGTGAAGAGGCAACAAGAGGGTGGCCAGCTGCCAGCCAAGGAGAGAGGTTTCAGAGGAAACCAACCCTGTAGCATCTTGATCTTGGAATTCCAGTCTCCAGAACAATCCTTTCTGTTGTTTAAAGGCCCAGTTTGTGGTATTTTGTTATGGCCACTCTAGCAAACAAATACATGCAGGGATGTTTTAAATGAGAGGATTGCAGATCCTATTTGATTTAATAAGCAAATATTTTCTCAAGGTGGCCAACTCAAAATAGAGAATTCAATCTAAAATCTTGCTGTATATAAACTCTAAATCATTAGTAGATGTCAATATCCAGGAGAAAGGTCTGGGTCCCACCAGATAACCATTCCCTGAAATGTGTTGTGACCTCACTTAGAATAATCAAGATCCCTAAAGCAAATATTTAAAGAGAGAAAGAAGCCTCTTCTCTGTCCTAATATTCCCTACTTTTAAAAAATTATATTCTAAAGAATAAGAATTGCAATCTCTTTCCAAGAAACTTATCACTTTGTGTCTAGGATTGGACACCTGAAGAATGGGATAGGAACACCTAGTATTACCTTAAAATGCCTGATCCCCAATCTGTGATCACAGTGGGGCTACAGGCAGGCCAAACCAAGCCCAGTTAGGAGTTTTGAGTCCAAAGTAAAAGGCTGGGCTAAGGACAGTAAAGTTGAAGCTACCCCTATGAGCTCCTTGTAATAGCTGTAGTTTCTCACATCCTGGTTCTTTGCTTTCTTCTGTAAGAAGTAGGATAATAATTAATAATTATTATCATTAAAATAACAATACAACAATTAGAGTACAATAACATGACATTTAACATTTATGAACACTTACTATGTTCTGGCTAAGGTCCTAATAACTTTATATGCATTACCTCATTAACCTTTATAATAATCTGAGTATACCAGTCAGCCCCTTTGGGCTGCTATTCCAAAATACCATGGACTGAGTGGCTTAAACAACAAACATTTATTTCTCATGGCCCAGAGCCTGGGAAGTCCAAGATCAAGTCGCCAGCAGATTCTGTATCTGGTGAGGGGCTGTTTCCTGGTGTCTAGACAACTGTCTTCTTATGCACTTACAAGGCTGTTCCTTAGTGCATGCACAGAAAGAGAGGGAGGGGGAGAGGGGGGAGAGAGAGATGGGGGTGAGGGAGAGAAAGAGCGCTCCTGTCTCTTTCTCTTTTAGAAGGGCACTAATCCCATGATGAGGAATCTACCTTCATGATATCTAATTTTAAGTACTTCCCAAAGGCCCCACCTCCAAATACTACCATATCGGGGCCTCAACATACGAATTTGGGTTGTGGGTGTGTGTGGGGTGCAGGGCACACAAGCATTCAGCCCATAGAAATATCCATTTTAAGGAAACTGTTGGTAAAAGCACTTAAGGACCTGGCCTCTGGTCACATGATAAGCAAAGGCCCTGATTTTAAATTCAGAACTTAATTCTCTACTGAGCCTACACTTTTATACACAGAGCAAAAATAAATGTCTTCTCTACACAGAGCATCAGACCCAGGACAGGGACCATCGCATATTCCTCTCCCAAAGAAAGCTGCTTCTGGCAGAAAGAGAAGCCCAGAGTAAGAGTATAAGAGGAATTGAACATTTTGAAAATTATTTTCTCATCCCTGAGGCTGTTCGGAAAGATTTAATAGGCCTACAAGAAAAAAGTGAATGCGTGACTCTGCCTGACCCTTTTGTTCTCCTTCCATTCCTTCCTTTCTTCCACTTATTTTGTCCGTAGCAAAGGCATGGAACTAGTGTATTTGCAAAGTGCTGCTCTTGAAGCTGGAGATGCAAAAGTGAACAAGACAGACACAACCCCTTGCTTTCATAGGACTTTTTTTCTTCTTATCTCTGCTTTTTCTATTCTCTCCTAATCACTTTTTCTCAACCTACCGAAGGAAGAAACCAATTATGCATAACTTAGTAAACCCTGTATACCCTAGGTCAGTGGAATGCATATGTGGTCTCACTTCCTTTTGTTTACATAAATCTCTTCCTCTCTTTGTTTTCTTATTTTCACATTTTCTTTTCAGGCCTTATTTATTCTCCCAATTTCTAGCATCAGCATACATTTATTACAAAATATGATCCCATATCCAGTGTCCAAGAGGCGTTAATCTTGTTATAAATAACCAAGAAACTATATTTATATATTATAGGTAAGACAGGTAACACGATTGCCACCCACATCCTAAAGGAAGTCTGGGGCTCACTTTCCACATGTGTCCAGAGTGGGGTTTGGATGAGATCCGTGGTTGTTGTCTCTCCTGGCTGCCCATCACAATCACCTGGGAAGGTCTGAAGACACATCAGACCTTGAGCCCCACTCCCAGGGACCCTTCCTTAATTGATCAAGTGTGGGACCTGGGGATTGGTATTTTGTGAAATTTCCCCAAGGGATTTTAATGGTAGTCAGTGTAGACAACCACTGGACTGGAGGATTTCTTTTGGTCCTTTATGGTTTTAACATTCAGTCACCCCTAAATGTAACCTTTATAAAAAAAGGATGCTAAAAGTATTACTGTGTGACAGGCTCAAATTTCATCTCCACAGCCCTAATTTGGTTAATCAGCTTTTGTGGTGAGGATTTGCCCCCAATGTAGTGAAGGTTTCGACGTGGAGTTAGGTGATGCTGCCTAAATAGAGCAGGGGTATTTTTCTCCTTCTTGCTGCCACTCATCATCTACTGCAGTAGCTTTTCTCTCTGCCTCCTGCTAATCTCAGCTCCAATCCATCCTCTGTACACTGCCAAGAAAGATTAATCGTTCACAATCCAATCTGATCATATCACTCCTCTGTATGTCACTCCCCTTCAATAATTGCTGTTTTCCTCAGGATCAAGTGCAAACTCCTGGGGTATGTCACACAAGAAACTGCCTTCCTCTCCCAACTTATATTCACATGCATACATTCTACATATTTCAGTCTTATTAAACCAATAATAACCAGTCTTTCATAGCACTTACATGTCTAAACTATAGGTTTTTACATACATTAATTTATTAAAGATTCAAAACAACCCTATGAGTTAGTTAGATACCATTGTTCTCCATTTTATCCACGAAGAAACCAAGACTCAGAGAGGTTCAGTAACCTCCTAAAGTCATACAGCTTGAATTTCATGGACTTGGGATTCAAAATCTGACACTTTGATCCCAAATTCTGTGCTTCGTGACCACTATGTTATTACCTCTCTCACATATCAAAGTTCATTTGTTGTTCTGTTTTGAAAGTTCATCTTTCACCAGATCATCAGATATTGATTAATATCTTTGAACATTTAAGATTCAGCTAAAGTGTCTTCTCTTTTAGAAACAGTCTCTAAGGCCTCACACTTCGCTCTGCCTTCAATACCTCTCTGCTGCTATCCAGGCACCGGTCTCAACATCTCTATCCTGGCGTTTATTGTACTATAGTGTAATTTTCATGTATCTCCCTCAGAGTGGAGTGAAATACAATTTGTGAAATCCTGGAGGGCAGGGGAGGTGTCTTCCATCTGTGTATTGTTATCATCCAACACAATTGAGACTACAGTCCTGACAGGGGGTGTTTTTGTAGAGTAGCCATATAATTTATCATCCAACCCAGGACATTTTTGAGGGTGAAATGGGGCACTATTAACAGCTGTCCAGGGATTAGTAGGTATAAACCTGGATATATAGTTACCTTACTTTTAAAACTGCTAAGGTGATTTCCCCCATGTCTTAATATCAAATGCTCTCAGACAGAATACCAAAATTGATCTACCTTCAAGTAAATCCTTTAATTTTGCAAGAAAGGTTGTACCAACTCTCCAAGGTACAAATGCTTTTAATTCTACAACATCTATACTTTTTCTAATAGCTAAGTTTAAATCAAAAGTTAGTAGTCATTTATAGAATTGGTGTCTCATTAAAGGACATGGTATTTAGTTAGTGGTGACAAATCATTGGTGTTGTTAAGAGAAAGCTCATGAAATCGGTGATCTTACAGTAAAGATAATTGCTGATTGACTTGGTATACAGATTGCAGTGTTTGATGATTAATGAAGTTGAACCCTCTCTCTCTCTTATTCCTGCTAGATGACATCCAAGGAATAATTCTGCATCTCTCTGTGTACCTCTTTTCTGAGTCCCTCGAGGGGAACACCAATGGATAATCTGACTGGTCCTAGCTTAGTCATTCATAATATGGTCACTGGTACTTGAATGTCTGGGGTTGACTCCTAGTTCTGCTACCTGTTAGCTGTGTAATCTTGGGAAAATTATTTAATGTGCCTGAGTTTCCTCATCTATAAAATATTAGTGGTACCTAACTCATATAGTTATTATGTTAATATCTCAGAACACTTAGATCAATGCCTGCCATTTGGTAGGTTATATATAAGTATATGGTAGATAAATGGGCAGTGTCCTTGTGAATATAAAGGCCATGCACATGTGTGAGGCCCTGTTCATTTCTCTATCATATTAGAGGGTACTAGTTGGCTAATCCAACCAACCTGCCCACCCCCAACTACTTGGGTTCCCTCATATATGACACCTACCCATGTATTTCCCTCTGCATCTGGCTGAGAATGCTGGCTATTACTTCAAATTTCTATAGCGTGGGACCTCTGGTAGGTGATGCAATCATGAGGTTTTGATTCAAGCTGAGGAATAAGGAGGACATTTAGGTCTCAAACTCCAGCTGTACATCAGTCGTGCTATGGGCCATGACCCAATTAATATAACATGGTACTTTTCTTCTTTGTGTGTAAGTCTTCAGCATTCTTTGGAGAGGAAGAACATTTGTCAGTAGGGGATTTGAACATTCTTTGTGCCTTCAAACAATCTGCATATATATTTGAAACTGTACTCCTTTATTGAGTTGGTAAGAGGAGGCTGAAGAGCATTAAGCTATGGTGGATCAATGCAAAGGAAGTAGCCTAACTGGGCACAGCTGCTTACCCACATGTGGAGCAAAGTGAGAGCATCTCCTTGATATGATCTAAAAGATTGAATGAGAAAGGGAGTAACATGAGATTCAAACCTATTTAATGATTTTTCTTTGTATCAATCTCTTGTAGACATCTCACGTTTTGGGAAAGGTTGGATGGGGGAAGGAGGCAAAGAAATGGTTTAAACACTAAAGACTTTCAGATGTGAGTATTGGATTTTAACTCTGTCTCTGCTATTTAACATGTGATCTTTCCAATTGTTTTCCTTTTCTGAGCTTGTTTTCATCTGTAAATGTGTAAGACCATCTCCATCACAAGGATTAGTGACCATCACGTTAGACAATGTATGTGAAAGATCTTCCCACACATAGCCTTTCATATTGAGGATGTTCAGGGTTGAGTAAATGAATTATTCTTTCTAAAGTTATTTAAAGAGTTTCATGAGAAAAGTGACTTTAGCTCCCAAATTTTATGAGTGATAAAGGCTGGCTTTCCTGGCTCTACTGTGTATCACACCTGGACACTTTAGAGACATCACCTGGTTAACCACGCATAAAATCTCACTTGCTTATTAAAAAACAGAAAACATTTACCAAGATCCCAATATGAAAGAGATACAATAGTAGGAGCTTCTTTATGCAAATGAATGATAGAATAGTTGCCCTCAAAAGGTCTAATGGGAGAGGCAAGTAAACAGAAAATTATGGTACCATATTTTATCAATTCTAGTTTCCATGATTTTTTTTTACATTTTTGTGAAATGTGACTTACATTTGATAGCACCTTGTACATGATAAACATGCTAAATACTGTTTTGGAAATAAGTCTAGGCTGCTCTGGGAAGGGTAGGAGAGATTAGACATCAGAGAAAGCTTCCCAAAGGAGAAGATACTTAGTTATGTGGAGGGATAAGTGAGTGGACTAAGGAAGGAGAAAGCAAGGAAGAGAGTGGCATGTGCAAAGACACAATCAGATTAGTAATCATGTTCAGGGCCCCGTGAAGTGTTCTGTGTAGCAGTAGCATGGGGGAGGATGAAGAAGGAATTGATCATGAGGCTAATGGTTAGTTGGAGATCAGGTCTTATAGAGCCAGGTTAATTGATCTGGACTTTATCTGATGAGCAATAAGGAGTCTTTTAAGCAGGGTCTGACAAGCTTGGATTTGCAAATATTGATAGATTTCCCTGGACTGCTGGCATGAAAGAAAGTAGGCAATGGCAGTAAGGACCAGAATGGGAAAGGGCATTCTTGGAAATGGAATTCAAACCCAGTTGTCTGGAGTGAGGTTACCAAGGAAGTGTTCTGGAAAGGAAGCTACCTAAGTGTCATGCTGACTGGTCAGAGCAGAAACCAGCATGTGCTGGGTTATTTGCCTAACCAACCTAAGTCAACAGAGGCTGTATTTCCATGACCACTTCTAAGCAAGCGTGTGCTCCTGACAGCATTGCCATGTGCCCTGGGGGAAAATTTAAAGGGGCTTTGAATGTGTGAATGCCCCTTTATATCTGAGTGTCTGAAAATCTCTCTCTTCACAAACATGCACTGTACAAATGGCATCTGCTCTCAAATAGTAAACAACTGTGCCACTGGAGTTGGCACGACGAAGTTCGAAAGAAAGCAAGTAACAATTCTGCTGCCTACCAAGCTGCCTCTTCCAGCCTCTTGCTAAAGGCCCCTTCGGTTCTCTCTTCTCTACCAACTGGAGGCAAAGTGCTGCATACTCGCATTCACAACTCCAAACATTTCAAATTAAACTGCCACAGGAGTTGAATTACCTCAGCTAATGTTTCTCAGCATTGTGGCACTCCTCAATCAAGAGGTTTCAAACAAGATTCCCTAAAGACAGGCATTGTTCCTTCATCTGTTCAAAAATAAAGCACTTGCAAAGTGTTCACCACAGAAAGTGTTGTTTGGTTTCATAAAAATGGTGGGTGGGAAGAACATATTGGCAAAAAAATAGAAAAAAAAAGAAAGGTCTGGAGAAGAATAGTTTCCAGCACATCCCTAAGAAAATTTTATTGAAGCCCTTTTATTTTGTAGGGCCTGAAAGAAACTTTGCTGAGCAACTGACCATGTTGCTTGGGACTGGCTTCCTCAAGAGCCCAAGGAAGCAGTAATGGCAGGACATGAATTCCCAACAACCTGGGATCAAATCATGGCTCTGTCACTTACTACTTGTAGCATCCTAGACTAGTCACTAAAGATCCTCAGAACTCATTTTCTCTGCCCTCACAGAATAAGTGTGGATGAAAATATAGCATATTATTATAAATCACTTTGCAAAGTATAAAGAGCTATTTGACTCTAAAGGATCAAAGTTATTTGCTAAAAACTTGAAGAAAGCAGTCTTTTTTTGGCCCCTAGTCCATTAATTAATTCAAAAATATCATTGAACTTATATTTGCTGGACAGAGACTAGATGGCAGAGTAGAAGGATGTGAGTTCACACTCTTCTTACAAAAACACCAAAATCACAACTAACTAACTGCTGAACAACCATTGAAAAAAAAAAAAAGAAAAAACAGAACAAAACAAAATGCTGGAACCTACCAAAAAAGATATCCTACAACCAAAGATAAAGAAGAAACCACAACAGCTTGGTAGGAGGGGCACAATTGCAATAAAATCAAATCCCATAACAGCTGGGTGGATGAGCCACAAACCAGAAAATTTATACCACAGAAATTGTCCCATAGGATTGAAGTTCTGAGCCACAAATCAGTTTCCTCAGCCTGGGGGTCTGGCAATGCGAGGAGGAACTCCCAGAGAATCTGGCTTTGAAGGCCAGTGGGGTTTGACTACAGGAATTCCACGGGACTGGAGGAAACAGAAACTCCACTCTTGGAGGGTGCACATAAGGTCTCGTTGCATACCAGGACCCAGGGAGAAAAGCAGTGATCTCATAAGAGCCTCGGCCTGCTGGAAGGTATTGGAGGGTCTTCTGCAGAGGCAGGGGGAAGCTGTGGCTCACTGCAGGGACAAAGACACTGGCAGTGGTAGTTCTGGGGAGTTATCATTGGCATGAACCCTCTTGGAGGCCACCATTTTCTCACCAAGACCTAGCCCCACCCAACAGCCTATAGGCTCCAATGCTGGAAGCTTCAGGCCAAACAACCAACAGGGCAGAAACACAGCACCACCCATCAGCAGATAGGCCACTTAAAGTCTTCCTGAGCACACAGCTGCCTGGTAAACACAATGCTTGACATGGCCCTGCCCATCAGATGGAAAAGACCCAGCTCCACCCACTAGTGGGCAGGAACCAGTCCCTTCCACCAGGAAGCCTGCATAAGCCTCTTAGATAGCCTCATCCACCAGGGGGCAGACAGCAGAAGCAAGAAGAACTACAACCCTGCAGCTTATGGAATGGAAACCACTATCACAGAAAGTCAGACAAAATGAAATGGCAGAGGAATATGTCCTAGATGAGGGAACAAGATAAAACCCCAGAAGAACAACTAAGTGAAGTGGAAATAGGCAAACTACATGAAACAGAATTCACAGTAATGATAGTAAAGATGATCCAATATCTCAGAAAAAGAATGGAGGCACAGATTGAGAAGATACAAGAAATGTTTAACAAAGGCCTAGAAGAACTAAAGAACAAACAAACAGAGATGAACAATACAATAATTGAAATGAAAAATATACTAGAAGGAATCAATACCAGAATAACTGAGGCAGTAAAAGGGATAAGTGATCTGGAAGAATGGTGGAAATCACTACCATGGAACAGAATAAAGTAAAAAGAATGAAATGAGGACAGCCTAAGAGACCTCTGGGACAACATTAAGCACACCAACATTCACATTATAGGGGTCCAAGAAGGAGAAGAGAGAGAGAAAGGACCTGAGAGAGATAATAGCTGAAAACTTCCCTAACATGGGAAAGGAAACAGTCAGCCAAGTCCAGGAACTGCAGAGTCCCATACAGGATGAACCCAAGGAGGAACACTCTGAGACACATAGTAATCAAACTGACAAAAATTAAAGACAAAGAAAAGGTATTAAAAGCAACAAGAGAAAAGCAACAAATAACATACAATGGAATTCCCACAAGGTTATCAGCTGATTTCTCAGCAGAAATTCTCCAGGCCAGAAGGGAGTGGCATGATATATTTAAAGTGATGAAAGGGAAGAGCCTACAACCAAGAATACTCTGCCCAGCAAGGCTCTCATTCAGATGCAACAGATCAAAAGCTTTATAGACAAGCAAAAGCTAAGAGAATCCAGCACCACCAGGCTAACTTTGCAACAAATGCTAGAGGAACTTCTCTAGGTGGAAAAGAACAGGCCACAACTAGAAACAAGAAAATTACAAATGGAAAAGCTCACTGGTAAAGGCAAACATACAGTAAAGGTAGGAAATCATCCATACACAAATATGATATCAAACCCAGCAATTGTGAGAAGAGGAGAGTACAAATGCAGGATATTGGAAATGCACTTGAAATTAAAACACCAGCCACTTAAAATAATCTTGTTTATGCATAGACTGCTTTATCAAAACCTCATGGTAATGGCAAACCAAAAATCTACAATAGATACACACACGAAAAAGAAAACGCAGTCCAAACACAACACTGTTAGTCATCAAATAACAAGAGAACAAAAGAGGAAGGGAAGAAAAAAGACCTACAAAAACAAATCTGAAACAATTAACAATATGGCAGTAAGAACATACTTAATGATAATTACCTTAAACATAAATGGGTTAAATGCTCCAACCAAAAGACATAGGCTGAATGGATACAAAAACAAGACCTCTCTATATGCTGTCTACAGGAGACCCACTACAGATCTAGGGAAACATACAGACTGAATATGAGGGGGTGAAAAAAGGTATTTGATGCAAATGGAAATCAAAAGACAGCTAGAGTAGCAATACTCATATCAGAAAAAAAAATAGACTTTAAAATAAAGACTGTTACAAGAGACAAATAAGGACGCTAAATAATGATCAAGGGATCAAACCAAGGAGATATAGCAATTGTGAATATATATGCACCCAACATAGGAGCACCTCAGTGTATAAGGCAAATGCTAACAGCCATAAAAGGAGAAATAGACAGTAAAAAATAATAGTGAGGGATTCTAACACCCACTTTTATCAAGGGACAGATTATCCAGACAGAAAATTAGTAAGGAAACAAAGGCTTTAAATGACACATTAGATAAGATGAACTTAATTGATATTTATAGAGCATTCCATCCCAAAGTAGTAGAATATACATTCTTCTCATGTGCACATGGAACATTCTCCAGGATTGATCACATGCTGGGCCACAAAGCAAGCCTCAGTAAATTTAAGAGAATTGAAATCATATCAATCATCTTTTCCGACCACAACACTATGAGATTAGAAATAAACTACCAGAAAAAAAATGTAAAAAACACAAACACGTGGAGGCTAAACAGTATGCTACTAAACAACAAATGGATCACTGAAGAAATCAAAGAGGAAATCAAAAAATACCTAGAGACAAATGAAAATGAAAGTACAACAATCCAAAACTTATGGGATTTAGCAAAAGCAGTTCTAAAAGGGAAGTTTATAGCAATACAATCTTACCTCAGGAAACAAGAAAAATCAAATGAAACAACCTAACCTTATACCTAAAGCAACTAGAGAAAGAAGAACAAACAAAACCCAAAGTTAGTAGAAGGAAAGAAGTTATAAGATCAGAGCAGAAATAAATGAAATAGAGATGAAGAAAACAATAGAAAAGATCAATGATACTAAAAGCAGGTTCTTTAAAACAGAATCGATAAACGTTTAGGCAAACTCATCAAGAAAAAAGGGAGAGGGCTCAAATCAGTAAAATTAGAAATAGGAGAAGTTACAAATGACACCACAGAAATTACAAAGGATCATAAGAGACTACTACAAGCAACTATTTGCCAATAAAATGGACAACCTAGAAGAAATTTAGAAAGGTACAACCTTCCAAGACTGAACAAGGAAGAAATAGAATATATGCACAGGCCAATCACAAAGTACTGAGATTGAAACTGTGATTTAAAATCTTCCAACAAACAAAAGTCCAGGACCAGATGGCTTCACAGGCAAACTCTATCAAACATTTAGAGAAGAGTTAACACCTATCCTGTGAAACTATTCCAAAAAATTGCAGAGGAAGGAACCCTCCCAGTCTCTTCTATGAGGCCATCATCATCGTGATACAAAAACCAGACAAAGATACCACACACAAAAAATTACAGACCAATATCACTGATGAACATAGACACAAAAATACTCAACAAAATGCTAGCATACCAAATCCAACAATACATTAAAATGATCATATACCATGATCAAGTGGGATTTATCCCAGGGATAGAAGGATTTTTCAATATCCACAAATCAATCAGTGTGATACACCACATCAACGAATTGAAGAATAAAAACTATATGATCATCTCAATAAATGCAGAAAAATCTTTTGACAAAATCCAACACCAATTTATGATAAAAACTCTCCAGAAAGTGGGCATAGAGGGAACATACCTCAACATAATTAAGGACATATATGACAACCTACAGCTAGCATCATATTCAATGGGGAAAAGCTGAAAGCATGTCCTCTAAGATTAGGAACACAACCAGGATGTTCACTTTTGCCAATTTTATTCAACATAGTTTTGGAATTCCTAGCTTTGGCAATCAGAGAAAAAAAGAAATAAAAGGAATTCAAATTGGAAAAGAAGAAGTAAAACTGTCACTTTTTGCAGATGACATGATACTATACATAGAAAATCTTAAAGATGCTACCAGAAAACTAATAGTTCTCATCAGTGAATTTGGTAAAGTTGCAGGATAATACATAGAAATTGCTTGCATTCCTATACACTAACACGGAAAGATAGAGAAATTAAGGAAACAATCCCATTTACCGTTGTATCAAAAAGAATAAAATACCTAGGAATAAACCTACCTAAGGAGGCAAAAGACCTGTACTCAGAAAACTATATGATACTGATGAAAGAAATCAAACATGACATAAGCAGATTGAGAGATATACTATGTTTTTGGATTGAATGAATCAGTATTGTCAAAATGACTATACTACCCAAGGCAATCTACAGATTCAGTGCAATCCCTATGAAGTTACCAGTGGAATTTTTCACAGAACCAAAACAAAAAAAATTTAAAATTTTTATGGAGACACAAAAGACCTGGAACAGCCAAAGCAATCTTGATAAAGAAAAAAAGGAGCTGGAGGAATCAGGCTCCCTGACTCCAGACTATACTACAAAGCTACAGTTATCAAAACAGTATGGTATCAACACAAAAACAGAAATATAGATCAGTGGAACAGGATAGAAAGCCCAGAAATAAACCCACACACCTATGGTCAGTTAATCTATGACAAAGCAGGCAAGACTAAATGATGGAGAAAAGACAGTCTCTTCAATAAATGGTGCTGGGATAACTGTAAAAAAATGTAATTAGAACATTCTTTAACACTATACACAAAAATAAACTTAAAATGGATTAAAGACCTGAATGTAAGACTGGATACTATAAAACTCTTAGAGGAAAACGTAGGGGGAACACTCTTTGTCATAAATCACAGCAATATATTTTTCAATCTGTCTCCTAGCATAATGGAAATAAAAACAAAAATAAACAAATGGGACCTAATTAAACTCAAAAGCTTTCTCACAGCTGAGGAAACCATAAACAAAACAAAAAGACAACCTACAGAATGGGGGAAAATATTTGCAAATGATGCCACTGACAAGGGATTAATCTCCAAAATTTACAAACAGCTCATGCATCTCAATATTGGAAAAAAAAAAATCCAATCAAAAAATGGGCAGAAGACCTAAATAGACATTTCTACAAAGAAGATACACAGATGGCCAAGAGGCACATGAAAAGATGCTCAACATCACTAATTATTAGAGAAATGCAAATCAAAACTACAATGAGATATCACCTCACACCAGTCAGAATGGCTGTCATCAAAAAGTTTACCAACAATAGATGCTGAAGAGGGTGTGCAGAAAAGGGAACCCTCTTGCGCTGTTGGTGGGAATGTAAATTGGTACAGCCACTATGGAGAACAGTATGGAGGTTCCTTAAAAAACTAAAACTAGAACTACCATGTGATCTAGCAATCCCACTCCTGGGCATATACCTGGAGAAAAAATGCTTCAAAAGAATACATGCATCCCAGTGTTCACTGCAGTGCTGTTTATAATAGCCAAGACATGGAGGCAACCTAAATGTCCATCAACAGATGAATGGATAAAGAAGATGTGGTACATATATACAATGGAATATTATTCAGCCATTAAAAAGAAGGAAATAATGTCATTTGCAGCAACATGGATGGACCTGGAGATTATCAAACTGAGTGAAGGAAGTCAGACAGAGAAAGACAAATATCATATATCACTTATATGCAGAATCTAAAAAAATGTGATACAAATGAAATTATTTACAAAACAGAAACAGACTCACAGACTTAGAGAATGAACTTATGCTCACCAGGGGGAAGGGTGGTGGGGGGAGGATAGATTGGGAGTGTGGGATTGACATGTACACACTGCTATATTTTAAATCGATAACCAACGAAGACCTACTGTATAGTACAGGGAACTCTGCTCAATATTCTGTAATAACGTAAATGGGAAAAGAACTTGAAAAAGAATAGATACATGTATATGTATAACTGAATCACTCTGCTATACCCTGAAACTAACACAACATTGTTAATCAACTGTACTCCAATATAAAATAAATATTTTAAAAAAGGATATGACACTTCTTAACCACAATTCGTGGGGGAAAAAAAGAAATTCTATGTAACAGGTAGGCTTATGTAATTAGGTATGAGTGTGTGTGGCAGCGGGTTGGGGGAGGCGAGGGGGTAGTATTAAAAAGGGGGCATTCCACGTAGAGGGAGCAGGGTATGCAAAGTCCCTGCAAAAAGAAGGCCCAGGCAAGTTTGAGGATTTGAAAAGGCCCGTGTTACAGGAGCACTGAAAATTGAGATAGAAAAATTACACTGTTAAGAGTGAGTTGGGGCCAGAGATGCTGATCATTTAGTGCCTTATAAACCCAGTGTATTTGTCTGCATCTCAGGAGGGAACAGATGGGACACTCAGATTTGGATAATTGGGAAAGTTTGAGGAAGATTAATAAAGGTGCTGTTTATGAAGGTGTAGGCAGGGTGTGGTGAAATCATGAGGGACAGTGCAATACCCAGATCCTAGTAATAGTGGAGCCTAGTTACCAGCCCTCAAGCAAAGGAGTGGGGGGAGGGAGTTGTGACCTTACAGAGACCCAGGGATCGAGAGGTCTGAGTAAAGAGGGCCCCTGGCAGGAGATGTTGGGAAAGGATGCAGCCAGTTCAAAATAACTTCACAGGAAGAGAGTCCACCAGAGGCTCAAACAACCTGATCTCTTTCTCCTTTCCTCCAACTTCTTGCTGGTGCCTCCCACTGGCTGAATCCTTCTGCAACCGAAGGCAAAAAAAGCCCATGATGCAGTCGTGTGTTTCAACTTTCAGGGCATTGGGTGGGGCGGAAAAGAGGCATCTGTGAATCTGAGTGACAAACGGAAGGGGTGTTCCCGATAAAGGAATATGTTTTTAACAGCAATGGAAGCTTCTGGGCTTAGAAACCTTTGCCTTTTAGTTCCCAGGGTCCTCATGTTGGCATGCAGTCCTCTAGTACAGAGGCTTTGGATTCTGATTGCTTGGGTTCACAACCTGGACCTACCACTTGTTAGACCATGGCCAAGTTATTTAATCTCTCAGTTTCCTCATCTATAAAATAGAACTAATAATAGTAACTTTTGATTAGGACTAGTGAAAGGATTAAATTCAATAATACATTAAAGCATTTAGAGCAGTGTCTGGCAAATAGTAGGCATTACAAAAATGCTGACTCTCCTGATTCATATTATTGATATTTCAAAGAATGAAGAAGCGAAGTTTAGAGACTTTTCGAAAAATTACACAGCTAGTCAATGACAGAACCGAGGGGTAGAGATTCCACTACAACACGCCAACTCTAACAATGGTGATCTACACGTTTGCTTGTCACCCTCCCTTCCCACAAGATTGTCACTTCCTGAGGGCAAGGATTATTTTGCATTCAAGAACCCATGACAGTACACAATTTTTGCTCTGTAAACGTTTGATGGATGAGTATATAAAGCACTGTGACAGAAAGTCCAGAAGTAATTACTGGAGGAGAGGAGAGCATCTCTTGAAAGCCTAAATTCCTTTTCTCTTATCCTGTATAAATAATGCTATAAATAACAAAATATAACTTGGCTTCTTCAAGAAGGTACTGAGATTTAGTAATAAATTATAAACAACTGACATATTGTATGCCTGCTCTGAGGTCCATTACTTTGGTTGAAATATTTGAGTCACCATTTCTGAAGCCCCTCTCCTTCCCCTTCCCCATCCCATGTATATACAGGAAGTAGAGATGCTCTATAGCATGTAGGGAACTCACTAGAGTCAACATTCTCTGCAGTCTATAGGGTTTTTGTTATTGTTTGGTAGAGGAATGATGCATCATTCAAAGTATTTTTCAGTGGTCTCATTGGAGTTTTATTCATTTCATCTTGCATTGAGTGTGTAGACAGCCTGGAGCTTCTCTGGGAAATTGAAGGCTGCAAGAGTAGAACCAGAGTTGTGATTTAATGTCTTACTTGCATGGGAGTAAGATAGGCATCTTAAATGATAACAGAGGTTACTTAGTGATCCGATATCTTAGAATGGTCTTAGAATGAATCCTATTCATAGTTTGATGTCAATAAATCCATAAGGAAAAAATAGACGAGGAGTTAGAAGACTTTAGCCATATCACGGCTAAAGTTGGACAGGGCAATTTCACTAAATTATAAAGTGAAAATAATAACTTGCTTTGCCACCATCTCAGTAACGGCATTAGAATAAGATGCAATTTTATCTGTGAGCATGCTGTAAATAATATGAAGACCAATGCAAAACCCACACGTTGTTATCTTTCTGTTTCTAAAAACTTGACAGTTATACATTGTTTTTCCTATTTGGTGCCTTTGCTATTCATCTAGGTTTGTCTTTGGATCTAGAAAGGTCCCTAGTGTAGAGAAAGAAATGCCTGCCTAGATTTGGGCAGATCTTAGCAGATAGTAGCAAAATTTGAGAACACTCAGAGTTTGCAGTTGCATTCCAGAAAGCATAGTGCCACACTGTGCCTCTAATTCACTTTGAACATTTACTCAAAATAACATATATTTACTAAGCATATATTAAGAGCCACTTGCTGTTAGCCAGCTGAGCTCTAAATAAGTATTAATAAAAATGTCCTCTTTCCCAAGGGAATTCATGGTTTATTACATTCTAGTGCAGCAATTAAGAGTAAGACCTTTGAGTAAATAACCTGATCCTTTCTCTCCAAGCATCCATTTTTGTCATGCCATATCCCATGTCATGGGATAATAATTGTATCTACCCCTTAAGGTTGCTGTGAAGATGAAAAGAGGTTGATAATTATAAAGCTCGAGCACAGTGTCTGTCACATAATAAGTGCTCAAGTAATGATGGCTTTTAAAATTTTTATTAGGAAAGGCACATACAGAAACAGATCTTACCATGACATGTACTACATAGTGATAGAACAGAGGTGGTGTGGTCATCTAGAGAATTTTTACCCATCTTCTTTTTCTATCCTGGGGTACAGGCACGTTTTGCTGTGTACCAAAGCTTCCAATGTCAGAGTCATGAATGTGATGCTGTATATGTTCCACAGAAGGAAGAAGAACAGTTTTTTTCTCCAGTAGGAAGTATACAGCTTCGTCTCTGCAGGCGTGTGAAACTTGGCTCAGGCACTCAGGGCCATCTTTGGAGACTTTAATTGATTTGGGGGCCTAAATGTTTAAAATGCTATAGGTGACAAACACTCCCAGTTATTTCTAAAAATCCCCCAAATTGTTGATAGTTCTCCATAAAACTTTCACAAACAGTATTTTTTTCTTTCCACTGAAAACAGTAAATTTTCAAAGACACTATAAGAACAAGATTGACACTGTGAAATTTTAAGATTTATGAATCTTAAGGGCTATAATTAACTTATCAAAGATTTTTTTTTTTTAGATTTCAAATAGGTGCATTTTTTTGTGCAAAGAACATGGATTTTAGTTTTTACTTCTTTCAGTCACGGTTCCCTAATTTGATATAGATCTAGGGGTTTTGTTTTATAGCTCCAGTGAACTTGTGAAGGAGTAGCACAGAGAATAAATTTTGGAGACATTTAGAAGGTGAAGGAGCTATCATGGGTTGCAGGGGGCTGTGGAAGGTTTTCTAAAGGATGTAGGCCATGAACTAGGCTTTGGGGACAGTTAGAACAGTGGTGGGTAGGAGGGGAGGGGTACGAAGATATCTCAAAGAGTAGGAAAGGCATGCCTAATGTTAGACATGCATGGAGGTGCTGGAGTGCGAGTGTCAGCTAGCAAGTCAGCTTCAAAATACCGTATGCTAACATATATATGGAATCTAAGAAAAAAAAAATGTCATGAAGAACCTAGGGGTAAGACGGGAATAAAGACACAGACCTACTAGAGCATGGACTTGAGGATATGGGGAGGGTGAAGGGTAAGCTGTGAAAAAATGAGAGAGTGCCATGGATATATATACACTACCAAATGTAGGGTGGATAGCTAGTGGGAAGCAGCCGTATGGCACAGGGAGATCAGCTAGGTGCTTTGTGACCACCTAGAGGGGTGGGATAGGGAGGGTGGGAGGGAGGGAGACGCAAGAGGGAAGAGATATGGGAACATACGTATATGTATAACTGATTCACTTTGTTGTAAAGCAGAAACTAACACACCATTGTAAAGCAATTATACTCCAATAAAGATGTTTTTAAAAAAAGCGATGTAAACAACACTGACTTTAGAAGCATTGTATTCATTCAGGGTGAAAATGGAATAAAGTTATTTTGTTGGAGACATTCTGGGAAACAGTGATGGAAATCTAGAGCATGTCTTCTAGCTCACAGGTATGGCCATGTAACATTGAAGAGCCAGGCAATTTTACAAATCACTATGTTCCCTTCTTTGAGATGTATCGATAGTTGCAGCTTGATCAGTATCTCGATGGTAATCAGTTTGCCTCTGCTGTTTGCAAGTGCATCTGCGGTCACTTCATAAATTATCTTGTGAAATGGAGCTTCATGAGCACCAGAATGAGTCTGGATGCGTGTTTTCTGTTGACGTATATGAATGCATCACTTCTATAGTGAAGCTGCATTTAGAACTCCGTAAAGATGTGACTACTTGCTTGCTCTTCCCCTGGCACCAGTCAAGTTGAAAAATTCCAAACGTGGCTGTAAATTCCACTAGTTCTGCACGGAAGAAAGGGCCCACATACAGGTCAAGGGACTTTGTTTTTGGACTCCAGCCTGTCTGATTTCTCTTCAGAATTAGAAATTTTTTGGAAAAGGGATATTAGGGAGAATTATTTTCTCAGTGGTATTTTGAGGTGTGTGTATCACTGGAAGGGCATCAAAGGTGGGGAAGAGAATTAACATTAATAGAATACTTGTGAATATACAAAACCTTTATGTACATTTCGCCCTCATAATAATTCTCTGAAATACACATAATTATGTCTTATAGAATAAAAGCATCATGAGGGTACTGGTTGTTGTCTGTTTTGTCCCCCAAGTGCTTAATATAGTACCTCACGTACGAGATGCTCATTAAGTATTTGTGGGATAAAAATGATTTGAGTTAAATCTTATGTTTGAAGAAACAGTAGTAAAGAACAGTTAAATGTATTTCAGAGCTACCATGGGCTAGGCATGGTGCATAGAGGAAGATGTGAATGTAGGTTTATCTGACTGCATGGCACATGATTTTTCAACTATGTCATAATACCTCTCCATGATGACACTTTTCATGAAAGAAAAAATATATATACAATTCTCAGAAAGGTAGATGTTACTAATTGAGGATTAGAATTTATCTAGGAAGCAGAGCTGCTGATCCCTCCTGGATTATTCTACAATTGAATCCTTTCTTGATTCAGAATGGAGAGAGATTTTATATGAATATTTGTAAGCTGCCTTAAATCCTTTCTGAAACAAGATAAGTAAACACAATAAACAAATAAGTAATTCCGAGGATATGCTGTGGTTTCACATTCATTTTAACTGGTATTTTTTAGGTGCCAAGTCTGGATTTCTGCATTGGGTATGTGGTATTAGGGATCAGGGACATAATGGAGGAAAGATACTATTCCTGCCTGAATTAGCTTACAGCTTTATTTTAGGTGGGAATATGGATCAAATCAGTGTTTTCTAGACCTGGTTGTATATAAGAATAACCCATGGAGCATATTAAAAATACAGAATTAGGCTCTCTGGGATTGGGTCTGAGAATTTCTGTTTTGATCATAGCCCTAGATCATAATGATTCACAGCCATATTTAGGAAGCACTGAATTAGATGCACATTAAAAACCCTTCCAAGCTTTAGAAGTCTGTGATTTTCTGTTACTCCAAAAGCTTCTACAAAAATAGTCATAAAAAGATGTATGTTTCTGCCAGCAGAGCATTGCTCTAAGAAGGAACACTAGGGCAAAAAGGATGAGAATTGTTGGTAAGGAGGAGTTTGATTTGGAAAGTCATGGGCAACTTGGGCCAGCACCAGCCCAAATCTTGAGTGGCTGAGGCCAGAGGTAGATTCCCTAGACTGTTTGTTCAGGTTAGTCTAACTTGGAGTTGACTTAGACTAATTATGAAAACTAAGCCCGTCCAGTTGCTTGCATGTTTCCTATTCAGAAAAGTAGTAAATCATCACATGTGTCTGTGCCTTACTAGCAAAGCTACACAATGCAACTGCTTCCTTTCTTTAGAGAAAAAGAACTCAGTACAAAAACGGCCTTCTGTACCATAGACTAAGCCACTTAAATAGGAATCAGTTCTCTCTATCACAGAAAGCCAATATTAATGGCTATTGAGTATTTTTATATACTAATAAAAAACATCTGTTAGTCTTTGTGTATGTTAAGATTGCTTTATCGAAACAACATCAGGAAAACAGTTGTTAATATTTTATTACATATAATAATTACATTTGTTAATATTGTTAACCATGATAGTAGTTAACATGTATTTATTGAATGTTTACTATCTCCAGTCACTATGCTTGGAAACATTTTTCCACAGTTTATTCAATCTTCATAAGAAGACTATAAACTAGATCCCTTTGTGATCCCCATTTTATTGATGAGGAAATGGAGGTTTATAGAAATTGAGTTCCTTGAGACATCCAGTGGGCAAGTTCTTACGTGGAAAAATTGTCTCCCACGAAACCGGTCCCTGGTGCCAAAAAAGTGCTTGGGGACCGCTGCTCTAGTCATTAAATTGTGTTTTTGAAGACTATTTAAAGATGTGAGGAAATGTCCGTGGTACAGTAGTAAGTTCATATGACACATAGAAAAACATATATAAATATTTAGAAAAACATGTTTGAAGGAGATACATCATGTGTTAGCATTTTTGTCTGTGTGGTTGAATTACAGACGTATTTTGTGTTCTGCCCAATACTTCTCTGTGTTTTTCCAAAATTTCTATAATAACTATTTATAGTCAGAAGGATAATTATATGTTACTAATTAAAATAAAATCTATTAAAATATTAGAAAGATTATAAGGAAGTTTATCAAAATATTGAGAAGGATTTTATTTAGGCAAAAGAACAATGAACATGCAATAGTATCACTCTTTTACTTATAATTTCTAAAGGCTCCTCACAGAAAGTATTTTTAAAATCCAGATGCCTTAGATATCATACAAGATCCTTTATAACTTAGACCTTGGCTATCTACTCTCCAGATTTATAATCTAGCCCCTGGGTATCTTTCAAGACTTAATCCCTAAAACTTTCTCTGAGATGTATTCTACTCTCTGGTTTTATCTATTCTACTCTTTGGTTTTATCAAACCACTTGAGGGTGCCATATTTCTTCCTAAGTCAATGCCTGTACATGTGGTTCCATTTGCCTGGAATCACAAAAGCGTAACCATTTTGAGGGCAAGGGTCATGTTGTCTTAAGAATGGTGTTCAATTACCCAGCACAGTGCTTACTATGCAGTAAGGCTTCAATACATATTTTTGAGTAAATAAAAGGTCTTCTTTTACCTACTCCTCCCTCCATTTTCAGCATAACAAAGTGGTTAGGTCTGGAAGAGTGGTGTGTAGCTTTCACATTTACTCTCTGTGTTTCTGTTTGGAAGTTTTACAGTGGAAGTGTATTCATATACTACCTAGGTAATTTGAAATATAAAGATGAGAAAAGATGTTTTGTTGAAATTTTCTCTGACAGAAAGGAAAAGATTAGTTGTTGTTATTGGGTGTTATCTTTTAAGCCTCTGTTCAAATATCACCTCTTTCCTAAAGCCTTCTTGTATCCGTATTTCCCCTGGGCCCAGTTTGTTTCTCTACCTTCCTGTTTTCCATTTAGCTTTTTTTTTTTTTTTTTTTTTTTTTTTGCCTCTATCTCTACATATTTCAGTGCATTGCAATTATTTACTTATGACTGTTTTCCATGCTCTTATGTGAGGGAGAGCACAAGGTCTGCTTGACATTTTACTCTAAAGACCTAACTCACAGTGTACATTCTGTAATGACTGAACATGCACAGGACTCCTTTCTCAGGTAACTCCCGGACTCTGGAAAAGACCTCACCCAGAAGGTGACATTTGACTAAACTCCTCATTTGCTTCCAGTTGTTATTCCAGTGCCCCTACGCAGTAAAGCATGCCTGGCCATCTTGTTTAAAATAGCCTCATACCATCCTTTGTCCATCACTCTCTGTCCCTTCCCTGTTATATTTTTCTCCTTAGTACTTATTACTATCTAACCTAGTATACACATTACTTATCTCTTTATTGCTTGTCTCTCCTTACTAGGATATCAGCTGTATGAAGACAGAGATATGAGTCTGTTTTGTTCACTGCTATGTCCCTAGAGCCTACAACAGGCCCTGGTATACAGGAGGTATCCAGTTGATATTTGTGGAATGAATGCCATGTACAAAATTACAGAGAGATGCACAGGAGGTGGGAATATTTGGCTCTGCTGTACCAAATCTAAGCCTTTTTCTTGAACATTGTTTTGACAACCAATGAGTGGCAGTGAACTCAAGATACTACTCTGGAAAGAGGTTTGAGTGGGAGTATTTTATATTGACGGATGAGTGCAGACCTCATAGAATCTTAGCCGTCCCTAGAGGACAATGAAGTAAAGGGAAGGGTGAGCATCCTTTCATTAAATGTAGATGACCTACGAAGAGGCCACTCCCAGGCCTCTCATACAAGGTACTTGAGGGAATATCTGCCCAACAGCCTGCCATTCACCTTAAAAAATTGCTTAGACCCTGCCTCTCACACAATCAGCTGGGTGAAGAAGGCTGTAAAGTCATACCCCACGAATCCTGGCCTAAAGAGTTTTAGCTTGAAATATACTTAACACAGGGATAACCAGATACGCATCCTAGACAGGGTACGATCTCAACGAAGCCCCTTTTAGAGCACTAGCCTTCCTCCCTGCAGTCCACCAGGATAAAGGGAATGAGAAACAGACCCTGAGGTAACTAGCCGAGGTACCTTACTGACATGTTAGACAGCCTGGGCAACAGATTGGGAGCAAGAACAAAAGATACACTTGTTTTAGGGCTTCCCTGGTGGCGCAGTGGTTGAGAATCCGCCTGCCGATGCAGGGGTCACGGGTTCGTGCCCTGGTCCGGGAAGATCCCACATGCCGCGGAGCAACTAAGCCCGTGAGCCATGGCCGCTGAGCCTGCGCGTCCGGAGCCTGTGCTCCGCAACGGGAGAGGCCACAGCAGTGAGAGGCCCGCGTACCGAAGATACACTTGTTTTAGATCATTCGCTGACCCCCTTCTTTCCTTTTGGCAATATGAAGCTAACATGACCTATTGCTTGCTCAGACCTTTCCTGTTTTTAGTTAATAAAACCAGACTGGCTGCTATAAAAGACCACCGGGCATTCTTTTCTCTGTAATGAGACATATCTAGTGTATCCAAAAGGAAGTCAACACATTTTAGAAAAAGTTAAAAAGAATGTTGGAGAGCATCTTTCTGTTTAACCTCTCTGAAAAATTGTTTTGTGCCCTATCTGAAGACCATTCTATGGACTGAGACTCATGCAGTTTCTGTAGGACAATCATTACTAGGGTGTGTGTGTGTGTGTGTGTGTGTGTGTGTGGTTGGTGGTGGGATGTTCCATGTTGAGCTTAAAATCATTCTTGGCTCAAAACCAGTCCCTATCAAGAGTGACAAATTTTCAGTAATGTCTATGAAACGTCAGATGTGTTTTTCCATAAGGTAGAACAAACACACAGTGGTTAATATAGGATAGCCATGATGTAGCATTTTAATATGTGGGTTCAAATCCTGGCATTGCCATTTTACTTACTGCCTGACCTTAAGTTCGTTATTTAACCTTTTTGAAACTTTTTCTCCTCAGCTATAAATTTGGTAATAATAGAACTTTAATATAG
Source organism: Kogia breviceps (assembly GCF_026419965.1). Classification (NCBI taxonomy): domain Eukaryota; kingdom Metazoa; phylum Chordata; class Mammalia; order Artiodactyla; family Physeteridae; genus Kogia; species Kogia breviceps. Next base: position 52,704,127 of record NC_081316.1, on the reverse strand, counting down.
GATTGTGGAAGGTTAAATGAGAGAATACATGTAAGACATTTAGCATCACGCCCTGCAACACAGAAGCGAACTCAGCAACAGTTAGCTATAACAGTATTTCTATCATGGAAAGAGCAACGAACTTTCCTTCTTTCTAGGAATTGAACAATTTTTGGTGTGAACATGGGGTTGAGACAGGTCCACGGACCTTTCTGATCATTACAGCAACCTCAGCAACATTTGGGAATCTGAACATAATAATGCATTGTTTCATATTTTCTTGATTTTATTAACTGAGGAATATAGAACTAGGAACTGTTCAAAACTAGGAGCTCTCCTCCTGACTCAGAAAAACATGTTTAGTGCAAATTAGCAGCTATAAGAACATAGTTTAACATAGCTGTGGCATTATCTTTCATTGTAATTGGCATTAATCATGTATACTTATACTTTTAAGATAAATATCAGCAATTATTCCAAACGAGAGTCATACTGTTACACATGCACATACCCAGCTTTATCATGGGCCATCTAAGTAACTGAACAGTTTGTGACTCACATCCAGCCGCTGATAGTTTGTTGGAAATGAATGCAGAGTACCTATGAAGTCTCTCTCTGTAATGAAAATTTTATGCTTTCGAGGTTAATGTAGACGAGACTGTCCTGTTGTACCAAGATTATCAAATATGTGAAAAGAAATTGACATAGGAAAAGACACCTTTTGTTCTCCACAACAGTAGATGCAAATTTGAAAGACTGTTCACTTTTATGAGGACACACCTCATTGCTTCCTAATTTCTTTCCAGAAAAACAGACTGGGGATGTAAGGTGTGACTGCGTGACTGGTGATACCTAATTATCACAAACTGAACACATGGCCTGTCACTGAGTATTGGGTCAACTCACATTTTTAGCAAAGCAATTAGAAGAAAACATCAAATAACTGAATATTCTCTTGGTCCACAGTTAGTCAAGATTATGTGGCATGCCTGAGAATCGCTAACAATTAGCACCTGTGCATTTAGCTTGTAACCATATTTGACATTGTGTTTATACCTTTCTCTGGTTCTGGCCTTTTTTGTCAGGGAGAGATATGGAATAGCAGAATGGTATTAATAAGCCGCTCCTGTAAAACTGTGATCATTTGAGTCGGTACTACCACGGAGGGCCTTGATGGCCTGATGTAGCCTCTACCTGCAACACTTATAGCTTTCTGGGGAACCTCCCGAGCTTTTTGACATTGCTCCATCCTGCTCCGGGCCCTTGCTGTGACCATCTTTTGGTCACATCTCTAAGTGTTGAGGAGAAGGAAAACCCAGAAGTGTCAGGAATCACTTCATGGTAGCTTTTGTATTTTTCAGAGACCATAACATGCAGAACTCTCAGTGCAGCTGCTTCTACTTCGTAAATCTCTCATATTTGTCCAGGAGGAACAGGCACAATGAATCTCTCTGCACTGAGACAAGGGAAATCCCTGGGCAAAAAGCCAGAAATTTCCCATTGTTTGCCGTATGACAAAATTGTTTAGTTTGGGCTTTCTAGAATTTTGTGGCTATGCCATTATTTATTTATATTTTTAAATTAATAGACATTTTTTAGAGTCATTTCAGGTCTATGGAAAAATTTATCAGAAATTACAGAGTTCCCATATATCCCCCTCCCTGCACCCCGGTTTCCCTTATTATTAACGTATTGCATTAGTGTAGTGTATTTGTTACAATTGATGAACCAGTACTGATACATTATCATTGACTAAAGTCCACTAAAGTTTACATTAAACTTCAGGCTTTGTATTGTAAATTCTGTGAGTTTTGACAAGTGTATAATCACATGTGTCCACCATTATAGTATCTTACCAGAATAGTTTCACTGCCCTAAACATCCTCCGTGCTCTACTCATTCACCTCTCTGCCCCTTCACTCCGTCTTCACCTGCTGAAATCATATTCATTCTTCAGGTCTCCACCAAACTGACCTTTTTCCCAGGAAACCTTCCCTGGCATTCTGCTCACATTAGGCTCTAAAGTTACTGGCTTCCTAATACCCCATACTTCCTCTTCACAGTATGTCTCATAATTGTTATTTCACAGTAATCTATTTGAATTTATCTTCTTCTCTAGACAGTATGTCTCAGAGGGTAGGATTGCACGTATTTTACTCCCTGCTTTATTCTCAGAAGCTGTCGCAGTGATTGGACATTGCAGGAAACCAATAAATATTTATTGAGTAAATGAATGGATAACAAACATATTGATATAAGTATTACACTTCCAGATAGTAACTATAAATTAAAAAGAAAATCTTTCTTTATCAGTGTACTAATGAAAACAGAAAAATCGCCATCTTTTAAATGGCTCCAGAAAGTCGACAAAGTCCTTTATCAGACACACGTAGCCACATGTACAAGGTTCTTCATGACCTCACTCATGCTACTTCTCCAGCCGCATCACCTGCCTTATATGTGATGATACAGTAATGCTGGACAGAACTGCTGGCTGTTCCTAAACAACAACTATGTTGTTTTGTAGCCTTGTGACATTGCTCAGTCTTCTTTTACTGCTTGAAAGAGCCTCCCTGCCTGGCAAATCACCTGTCATTCTTCTTGATACAACTTGGGAGTAATCTTCCCTAGGAAGCCTTCTATGAACTCCCAGCTGAGGCTAGGTGTATCTCTGTGCTGCCATATCACTCTGTGTAGCCCTATATCATGGTGCAAATGTTTGACAAATATTTAACAAATGAGATTGAATATCCTTCACCAAATTACACCAACATCACTGGAATAGTTTTCTTTATCTTCTTATCTTCCCTTGAGACTGGGAGTGACATCAGTGATGAAACTGTCTTGTTCATTGCTCTGTCTTCAGTGCCTGGCATGGAATAGCCACCTGACCTGAGTTTGCTGAGATTAACTGAATGATCAATGCCAAACAATATTAAGCAAGGTCAGATTTACTCAAGTTTTCTATTGAAATAATCATAGCCTCCTTTTTGTTCATCCTTGATAATTTTAGGGCTTATATTAGGAGTTTGGGATTAACATATATACACTACTATATATAAAATAGATAAACAACAAGGGCCTACTGTATAGCACAGGGAACTATATTCAATATCTTATAATCACATATAATGGAAAAGAATCTGAAAAAGAACATATATATGTATATCTGAATCACTTTGCTGTACACCTGAAACTAACAACACTGTAAATTAACTATACTTCAATGTAAATAAATAAATAATGTGTGTGTGTGTGTGTGTGTGTGTGTGTGTGTGTGTGACTTTGCTGACTTCTCCAACAGCTGCCAGCAATGTATATCTTCTAGACTGTAAACGGGGTGATATGTCCCATTATATCCCAGCTTCAGTCTAAACTGACCTAGGACCACTGAATCAAGGCCTCTGTCATTAGACATCTCACAAAAATGAGACCAGAAGTAAGATTTGTCCAGGTTCTCTTGGATAGCATCCTAGTTCTTCCTTCACTGACTGACACAATCAGTATTCATCCATTCACTCTTTGAAACATCCCTGCCTGCCACCAAATGTGAGCACTCCTTCCTCTGTGCTCTACCACACACTGTACACGCTGCCATACAGCACTTACTGAGTTGTATTTAAACCACTTGTTGAAACGTATGTCTCTCCTGTTTGACTGCAGGGTCGCTAAGGGCAGGGCTCTGTTCCATTAATCTCTAAATCCCAAGAATCTATTTCATGGACACATCAATCAATACTTTTCAAATGAATGAACCAATGACCATATGTACAATAAGAAGAAGTAGTTATGAATAGGTGTTATAAATATATAAAAAGAAAGAAATCCACACTATTTGCAAAATACAATATAATCTCCAACACTGGCTCTGGGGAAGAACTGACATTTACTGAATGTCTACTATGTACTATGCTGGGTTCTAAGCACTTTGTCAGTATTACCTTGTTTCATCTTTATAATAGTCTGTCAAAGTAGATACAATCATCTTATTTTTCAGATGAGGAAACATGAATTCAGAGAATGGGGTTATACATTTAAGAAATGTCTGACACCAAAGTTCCTTTTCTTGCTATTGAGAGATTATTATTTGAAGAGAAAAATATTAAAATGGGAGAGAATCCAGGGAGAAAGATGAAGGGATTTCCGATTAAGGGTCAGAAGTATTCCTCCCCATGCAAAACTTTGTTGGCCTCAGAACACAAAGTCTCATTCTATCCCCTTGACTGTCCCCGAACATCTCTCTGTATCTAAGCAGATAGAACTCACTCCACCCCAGAGAACCTGGAAGGCCTGTCCTGGTGATAGTTTTCTAGGACTGGGTGACATCAGAGATGCCTTAGATTAGGATCCTTGTCAAAGAATCCTTTCAAAGCTGTGATTACGTAAGTGCATTTTCTCTTTTTTTTTTCTGAATTGCCTGAACATTTTAATTTTAGTACAATTTACTGATCTTGCCAAATAGATTTCATAGGGATGGCCCAATAAAACTATTTAGCAATAACAGATGAAACATTTTTAGTTTCTATAGGATCAAGCAAACTTTGTATTATAGTGTGTCATTTCTCTGGGTATTTATACATTATTTTCCTCATTATATTGTAAGCTCTTTGAAAGCAGGAACCACATTCTTCTTAGCTGTGTATCCCCAGCATCTAGAACAATATCTTAAACATAATAGATGTAAATAAAAGTCTGTCATTGAATAATGAAAACATATATATGTCTCCCATCTGTTCCTGAAGGTTCTGGAAAGCCTCATAAAATTATACACTTTGAGATGAGGAATACTTTTTCCCATTACACACACACACACACACATATGTGTGTGTGTGTGTGTATGTGTAGAAACTGAGATTCCATATATTGTGAGGGTTGGAACCCACATTTTCTGACTCTCAGTCCTCTCTGTTTGCAATTTAAGCATCTTGGAGGCTAGGTGTTGTCATACATGGCATACCTTGAGAGCCCAGCAAATTTCTAACTGTGAGATCTTTCTCTTTTCAGAGAAATGAGTTATGCTGCCATCTATATACTGTGGTAGTTTTAGACACATTAACAAGTGAAAATTAAAAAGCTGGAAATAGCAAAGCTTTTGTGGTTAGATATTAAGATTTCTGGGAGTTGACCCCAAAGGACTGCAGATGTTTTCTCTGCTTGTCTGTGTTACATAATAGCAGAGAAGCCTCTCAGGAACCCGAGTAGATTTTACTATTGCAAATGTTCATGGTTCTGGAGAAGCTCAAGAGAATTAATAAGGTTTAGAGAAGGCAATTGGCTTCTGTAAGAACAAAATCCAGTAGTGAAGAAAAGTACAGAAAAAAGAGTGCCTATAACCAACTCTACCCCTACCTTCCAGGTTTCCTGCACATTCTAAATCAGCCAAGTCTCCTGATGCCTGTGTGCTCTGCATTTCTAAGACGGTGAGTGAGTAATGTTTACTAAAGTGTGGTGTGAAGACCACTGGGAGTATACAAGATGATTTTAGGTACTTACTGATGGATATTTTTATTTCAACAGCCATGCATTTTTTATGATTATGTTTATTAAAATTACTGCATTCTTCCATTTATAGAAGTAAAGCAAATTCTCCTTCTAAAAAACTTATTTCAATATAGAAGTGATTGATTCAGAAACAACAAAAACTTCTAGTATAGGTAGTTTTTCATGGATATGAAAAACTATTTCTGATGAATGAAATAATCGTGACTGACATTTAAGAAACACTAGGTTACAGAATAAGTTGACCAAAGTAGTCTTTATCTCCCAACTTCCTTTGTGAAATAAAAGGCTCCCACAGTTGCATTTCCTCAGCATGTGAACCTGATTTAAATTTGAGACTATCTGGATCATTTCTTTAAAGGCTACAAATGTAAAACAAAAGTTTTCTGTATTATTTTTCTTAAAAAAACCGACAGTACTTGGTATAGTAGGTGCTAAATAAAGGCAGCAAATTAGGCATTTTTAAAGAGCCTGTGACTGATGATGTGTACAGAAAATTGGAAACAGAGTCCAGAGTTGTAATTGATAGCGTTTGGGAACCAGATGGCTGTGCTGGATGATCAGAGAGTGACATCGTAGATGGAGTCTGAGTCTAGGTTCACTAAATTAACATTTAATAAGATAACAATATATGAAAATAAATGAATTCTATAATATAGAATCATAAACTGGTGTCATATTTTTGAGATTCTACATTCAATGTGCACATTCAAAGTAAACCTATCTTAATCTATCACTGCTTTTGTAACATGAGTTATTCACGCTAATGAAATCATCTCATTATATAACGCTAAGAAATATATTAAATTTAGTCGTATTTTTAAAAAATGTTGATGTTCACCACATTCTCACCCTTGTCTCATGGGCTTTTCCTGCATTTGCCTAAAAATAACTGTTACTTTAACAGTGAAATGAAATCTCTTAGCTTCCCTGGCTCTCTATGGGCAGTGGCAGTAAACAGCCTGAAAATGTAGTTTTGCCAGCATTTCATTTCGCCGGAAAATGAAATAAAACAAGTGCTCAGGATAAACATCTTCCATGTCCATTAACTTGTTTGATTTCACATAGGTAAAACTTTTATTTTGTTCCATGTCACTTCTTACCTGTCTCTATTCATCCCTGACAGCTTAGTTTCCACACAGCAGTCTGTAATAGTAGCCTGCCCAGAGGCCATTCTTAGTCCTGTCTTAGTTCTCTGGACCCTGAGCCAAGAAGAATCTGGAAATAGGTTGGCACCTCCTTCCCTTTGACAGGTAAACAGGGTCTGAAATGTGTCTGCTCTCCCCACGCCCAATATCCTGGGTACGGAGGCAGCCCCTGGGTATACACTGAGCTGCACCTTCACACTAGCACGAACACCCATCTGTGTGTGCTTCTGTCTTTCCCCTAGTTTATAGCTGGAAAACAGTTCATCATTTTTTCACCCTATTCTCAAATCTGCAAAGTCATAATGTCAAAATGTCAGACTGTGCAGGTGATATAGCCGCCTAGGGTAATGCCATTTTCCATCCTAGTGACACACGACACGCACATCCAGCCACAGGCTCTAACCCACAGTCCAGAGGGGGGTACACTTGCTAAACTGTTTGATAACCAAATTCAGAAGACACAATTATTAATTACTTTTACGCCTAGAGTGACCATGTGGCCTAGTTGTCCTGTGATACTTGCCTTCATGCCTGTTCTCCCAGAGTGATAATACGTTTGAGCGCTCTCAAAGTTGTACTGATTTAGACAATAAATTGTGGTCACTCTATTTATGTCCTTAAAAAAACCTCTTCACCTCTCTAAGCCACAATCAAAGGGACTGAACACTAGGATTTCTAAAGATCCTTACAGTTCTAACATTCTACAAGAAATAAAGCCCACCTCAAGTACACAGAAAAACAAACAAGGAATTTTGAAAACCAAAACCAAAACAAAACTTTCCTGAAATCCGCCCGTCCCGAGTAATAATATGAAATTGGCTTGAATTTTGGATTCATAGACTAACTTTTCCAGGGATTTTGTGTTTTTTCACATGCAGATTGATTTTATGTCTACCCGACCTTACACAGGTGAAAAAAGATAAGTTCTGATGGCCCTGGAGGCTTATTTTCTCTCTGTCTCTTGCTCAGCATCGCTTTGCAAGAAGCTAGATGTACAGGTCTGAGTCAGCTCAAAGACAGAACAAGCTGATTCCTGTAGCTTCACTCTGGAGGTCCCCTTTCTAACAAGGCTGTTTCCTCAACCAAGAAGCCTCTGTTATTACATGGTGGAGTTGATGTTCCCTGCTTTCCTTTCCAATTTTCTTACAAATATGTGAGTGTGAAGAAAGCAGGGTCCTGCTTTGCTAGCATTTTTTGTGGTGTCTTCAGTTGGCCCACTCAAGCATGTTTCTCTGCAGGATAACAGTGGATGGGGAAACTATAATTTTCTGATCCTCTGTCATTAAATCCCCTTGCATGGCAATGATATAATACACCATGGCAAAACTGGAGTGGTCCTTTCATGGTGTCAGTAGTCATTCCATCGGGATGCAAAATTATTTATCATCCATATACCGAGAATGAGGCAGCACAGTTTAACAAGAGTCCTGGAAAACCTCTGGCCCCTTTCCCAAGGCTTCCATGTTGAGGCTGTGCAGTCTCGTCGTGTAGCCTCCAAATCTGTCTGTTCATCTAGGAAATAAATGCACTGGAGAGATCAAACTAAATTCTGGCCCATTAAGCTACCTAAATAAATTGATTGTGGAATCCAGGATTTTAAAAAGAGAAAGCCACTAGAGAAGGAGAGAATATGAATCCCAGATATTATGTCTGGATATGAGCCTGCAATTTCAAGTTCAAGTTGTGAAAAAATTTCATGTCTGCTAAGAGAATAGTCGCTTCTATAAAATGCTGCTTCTTATGTTCAGATGCAGATTTCGTTATTGATGGCTCTTTCAGACAGTTCAATACCGTTAGGGTGCACATCTGGGTCTCAGCCTTGTCACAGGCAGAGTTAAGAGTTGAATAGACCCTGCAGGTCCAACCTCCAGAACTAAGTTGAAGTCAGGAATGGTGTCTTTCTCAGGAAGACCCAGTGCCTTACATCCAGGAGGTATTTAACAAATACTTAAATGTTGATGATACCTGATGAAATTTAGGGGCATGTAACATATAGAAGAGGTTTAATATATGTTAAGTTCTTTCACATCTTTTCTTTTTTCACAAAAAGACTGAGCCTCAGATATTTCACAGTGCCTATAACTGGTAAGGCAAGAATTACTGTTTTTTTAATTCCACGTGTAGTGATCTGTCTTCTATACTGATATGAGAGTATTGAGGCATATCATACGAGGCATGTCAACAAGAGGAGAGCTACATGAGAGACTTGTACAGAACATCTTGTGTTATTTTATTCCAGGTCTGGAAACTAAAAGCTGGGGGGCATCTTGTCATGATTTTAGTCTCTAATCTTCTTTAACATCAAGCTATACTACAGGATACGTGTTCCTTTTTAACAGATTTTAAAAGACTAAATGACATTCAGCTTGAAAGTATTTTTAATGTTATGAAGTTATATCTGGTAGCTTTATAAATGGGAGCAGCAGTTATGTAATTCCCAAATTGCACAGTTAGTTACTATGTCCACGAACCTTTCAAACAAAGGTAACTATACAAACGAGCTACTACCAGAGACACTGGTTTTAATTCACGGAGAATTTCTAGTGTTTGCTTTTGACACAGGAGTATTTTCACTGGAAACTTTTGTCTTCCTTCTACTAATAACAAACAATACAGAGCAGAAGTTCTAACCACTGTTGCATAATTAGTGTCGCCACAGTCTTGGTTTGCTCAGCATGACTGGATTTAAGCCTGTTGTCCTGGCATAATTATTAATAGCACTTTCAGAAGTGAAAGCGGTCGCCCTAAGGTATGCTGGTTGGCTCGTCTTGAGACATGGATCCTCTCAGCCTTGGGCAGAGCATGAGCCAGACACTTGCAGCCATCTGTGTGTGCATTATGCCGGGAAAACATCACCATTTTTCTCAATGCGCCACGGCAGTAACGTGGTTGGCACACCAGCTGGACAGTGCGGGGCTAGGCAAAGAAAAACTATGGCCCAATTGCAAAGGAAAGGGTACAGGAGAAACGTAATGGATTTGTTTCTTTCCCTGAGAAACTCTAAGGAATTAGGGACCTATACTTCTAAGTTTCTTTGGGGAGTTATCATACTCTAATCAACAATGCTAGTTTTCAAACCAAGCTCATAGGTACAGAGAACAGATTGGTAGTTGCCACAGGCAGAGGGTGGGGTTGGGAGAAATGGGTGAAGGGGGTGAAAAGGTACAAACTTGGAGTTATAAAATAAGCAAGTCATGGGGATATACTGCACAGTGTCATGGCTGTAGTTAACAATACTGTATTGCACATTTGAAAGTTGCTAAGAAAGCCGACCTTAAAAGTTCTCATCATAAGAAAAAACAAAAATCTATGTAAGGTGACAGGTGTTAACTAGAATTATTGTGGTGATCATTTTTCAATGTACACAAACATTGCATCATTATGTTATACATGTGAAACTAATATAATGTTATATGTCAATTAGACCTCAATTTTAAAAAATTACACAAGTCACAACACTGCTGGTTTTTCAATAATAAAAGAGAATTTGGAATCATGAGCTTAGGTTTGAATCTTGACTATTGACATGCCCTTTGGCAATTTACTTGCCCTTTCTAATTCTTGGTTTCCTTGTCTATTAGATGGGCCTAATTTTACTTATATCTTATAGGATTATTATGAGGATTAAAATCACACATCAAGAATCTAATATCAAACACTCAAATTGATATTAATAATTATTGTCAAATGATACCTGGGTATGTTATTCCAATAGAACTTACTACACTAACAATGAATGTTCTTGCTCATTTTCCACCATAGGCTGTAACCTTCTTGAGGGCAAAGATGGTCTTATTCATCCTAGTATCCAAGAGACAGCAATGATGATTTTTATCCATGGTATGCAGTTAAACAAATGTTTTGAAAGAAAGGTTAAACAAGAAGTAGAGGGCTTCCCTGGTGGCGCAGTGGTTGAGAGCCCACCTGCCGATGCAGGGGACACGGGTTCGTGCCCCGGTCCAGGAAGATCCCACATGCCGCGGAGCGGCTGGGCCCGTGAGCCATGGCCGCTGAGCCTGCGTGTCTGGAGCCTGTGCTCCACAACAGAAGAGGCCACAACAGTGAGAGGCCCGCATACCACCAAAAAAAACAAGAAGAAAAAAAGAAGTAGAAACCTTAGTTTACATTCCTATCTTTTGTGTGAATTTGCTGCATATCTTTGGAAGATTTCCTTCTCTGGACTTCAGAAAAAATGTATTCATTATTTTAATAATTTCCATCAAACTGAACAATATTAATTATAAATAATTAAATTACATGAATTAATCCAATTGCAAAAATGCCATATATTTTTTAATCAGTTAAATAAAACCATTTTACTTTTAGGAACTAGAACATACATCACTTTAGAAGTGGATACTTCTAAATACTTAATATTTTTTAATTTAGGAAAAAACTATTTACATGCACAAGGGTATTTGTTCTAGCACTGCTTATAACAATTAGTAAAAATAACCTATATCTCCAGTGACAGTAAAATGATTAAGGTAAATATGTTTAGCTACATGATGTAATATTTTGCTGTCACTGAAACCAATATATAAGAAAAACCATAACACACAGAAAAATCTTAAAAATGTTAAAGTGATAAAAAGTGGTATGCAGAATTCATAATTACAATATTTTTGAAACTTGCATATGAAAATGAATAAACTAGAATGAAGAAAGTTGGAAATTTTATCTAGTGAAAATGGATTTTTAAAAATTCAGTTATTCAGAGTAGTTTTGAAGCAAAACACTGTAAGCTATTACTAACATTTGAAATCACAGGGCATTTTTGAAATGTTTAAACTCATGTTTCTGTATTTTTATAGTATTATCGTTTTATTATTTGTATTTTAGCATAATTATAAAATCTCTTCTGAATATAAAATGTAAGAATAGAATATAAAAAGACTTATTATATCATGTAAAGCTGGTAACCTAAGTATTATGTTTCAACATTTGTGCAATAAATGGGTATTTAAGAAATGTTATAGAGAAATCAATGGTCAGAACCTCAGTAAAATGGTGTCCTCTGGTTCCTGAATTGCATTTCATGGGCTGCCTTCCTTAAATTTGCATTATAATAAAATATTCATCCACTTCCAAGCCTTTACTTAAAACTGCCCCATATATTGTTTGGGATAGCTGAGTAGCAAATGTATTAGTGATAGAGCTGCTCATAAGAGGACTCTTTTTCACTTCCACCATCTGCCTCTGCAAATGTGAAGATCTCTGAGTTCACAATTCTTGACTGGTCAATTTAAACATGAGCAGCTATTTCACAGTTAAGAAAGCAATGCTCATACCTGCAGACTACTTTTCCTTCTCTTAATGTTGTACCATATGATCCTGCAGTTCCACTCCTGGGCATATATCATGCACTCCCATGTTCATTGAAGCACTATTTATAATAGCCAGGACATGGAAGCAACCTAAATGTCCATTGACAGATGAATAGATAAAGAAGATGTGGTATTGATACATACATACATACAATGGAAAATTACTCAGCCATAAAAAGGAAAGAAGTAATGCCATTTGCAGCAACATGGATTGGACCTAGAGATTATCATACTAAGTGAAGTAAGTCAGACAGAGAAAGACAAATATCATATGATATCACTTATATGTGGAATCTAAAAACATGATACAAATGAACTTATTTACAAAACAGAAACAGACTCATAGACATAGAACACAAACTTATGGTTACCAAAGGGGAAAGGTGCGGGGTGGGGGGTGAGGGAAAAATTAGGAATTTGGGACTAACATATACATACTACTATATATTAACATAAAATAGATAAACAACAAGGACCTACTGTATAGCACAGGGAACTATACTCAATATTTTGTATACTCAATATTTTGTAAGGTGTAATCGCTTTGCGGTACACCTGAAACTAACACAAAGTTGTATTGATAAATCAACTATATTTCAATAAAAATAAATTTTTTAAATGCAAAATAAATAAATAACATAAAGTAGCCAGTGTTTTATGCCATGATCTTCACTTCCACCTCATAAAACAGTCGCCCTTGTACCTCTCTACTTAATGATCTTGACATCATATTGTCTAAAATCCTTTCATGGCTCCTTATTGACGACTGGATGAAATTACATTTTGTCACTGTTTTCAAGACCCTTTTCAATGAAACTTTAATACCCACCTCCCACTTATCTCCTACAAATTCCTCATGCTCCACAATGAACCTCTCACTGAAATTACCTGCTCTTGGCTCTTCGGTAATGCCATTGTTGCACCAAGACTTCCCTTCTTCCCCTAAATTTGTGTGTTTTGATTCCAGATATCATTCAAAGTGCAGCTAAAATGCTGCCTGTTCATGAAGTATTTTTATTCCCATTAGAAAAGATTTCTTGATTTCTAACCTTCACATAGAGTTAAACATTTCATAGCATTTAGCACTTTTTACATTGTCATTTTATATCTTTTACCAGACTATTCATTCCTGGAGTATAAACCCCTATGTTTGCTTTATGTAACTATGACAGAAGTAGAACTAGTACCCTTCTTGGCATATGGTAAATAAGTTCAGACTTAAAAAAATCCCCCTAGTAGTACAAATAATTCTCATGTAAACTTCACCCACATTCGCCAAGTGGTAACAGGTTATGTAAGCAAGTATAATTTTCAAGACCAGGGAATTGACTTCAATTCTAAACTGATAACTAGTCTACTGAGTTTTTTCAATGTTTTTCAATTTCTCCACTAAAGACCTTTCTCTGGACAAGGATCCAGTCTAGGATCATATACAGCATTTAGTTGTCATGTCACCTTAAGTTTCCTTTAAGACAGATCTTCAGTCTTCTTTTATTTTACTTTATTATTTTTTAATTTTTTTAGTAGGGAAGTTTATCTTATTAACATTTAATGTTATTGCTGATATATGTTCAATAATTTTTAACTTTACTTTGTCTTTTTATTTACCGTATCTTTTATTAAATCCAACTTATATTTTTCTTCCTACCTCCTATTAGATTTATCAATTTCTATTTATTCTTTTTTTTCTTCTTTCTTTTATTTTTGATGGCTGTCACTTTTGAAGAATACTGGCCAGTCATTTTGTAGAATATTGCTCAATTTGGGTTTGTCTACATTTCTTCCTGATTAAATTTAGATTGTATACGTTTGGTAAGAATACCACAGAAGTTATTTTGAGCCCTCCTAGGGAATCATATCAAGAGGCACATGATATTGATATGTCTCATTATTAATGATGTTCATTTTGATGTTCATCACTTGGTTAAGATGATTTTTGTCTGGCCTCTCTGATATCAAGTTACTGTTTTCTCCTTGGTAATAGCTAAGTACATTGTAGAGAGATGCTTTCAGAATATGAAAATATCCTATTTCTCATTATCTTAACACACAAATTTTAGCATCCACTGATGATACTTGTCTGAAACAATTATTACTATTATGTTTACCAGATGATTTTTTTTTTCTATTTTCATCACTCTTTCAACACTCACTAATTCAAATTCTACCGTGAGGAATATTTTTCCACCTCATCCCTCATTTACTCATATTCAATTATTTAATTCTACTATTTATTCATGAATATTTTCCACTTAATATTTTTAATAGAATTAAATGTATGTTGGAGCAGCACATATATTTTTAGAGACTATATGGTTAGGATTCAGATGGGTACTCTTCTGAATGTTCCATACATTTCAACTCATTAATCTTCAGAGTAACCCTATGAGGTAGGTAATATTTAAAGGTGAGGAAATTGAGGTACAGGAAACTTATATAACTTGCCCAAGTCATTCAGAGTTAGGATTAGAACCTCAGCAGTCTGGCTCCAGAGCCCATGCTTTTAACCAAAATACTACATTTCCTGTAATAAGGCTTGGTGAGAATCAGGAGGAGTTTTCTTTTTCTCTCTCTTGTCATTCACATGTCTGTAGCCAAGATCAGTAACTGCATAAGGACTTCTAGGATCTCAGTATCATGGGACCAAGAGGCAGAATTTGCTCACAAGGGTGAGGGACTTAGCAAGTTGGAGGATTAAAATCTAGCTGTACAGGCAGATCCTAGCAAGAATGGTAAAGCAATCAGAGATACAACAGGGGATGGTCTCATCATGTCCCAAATATGTTCTATTGGTAGTATATTCCTGCTGTGCTGTCTTAACCAGGCTCATTGCTGTAACTGATCAGGAGTGTGTACCTGGGTGTGGAGTGTGAGAACAGCTACACCTGTGGCAGTTAATGAGTCAAATCTAGAAGACAGACTGAGAATTGGGAAACTAGGCAGCAACCACTTACACTTAAGAGGAGTTCAGTGATAAGTAATTCAATGATATTTATGATGAAAAGACTTAATATCCAAGTCTAGAAATAGGGCTAGTCAAAACTAGGTGAGATCAATGGTCTGGAATATCAGGCAAGCAATTAGGCACACTAGAGAGTAGAGAATGAAAGCAAAATTTCAGTGCCACACCTGGGCCAGCACAGGAGGAGAAAAAGGAACACTGTAACTTGGAAACCACACAACCTTCAAGGCACCTGTTTCTGGTAGGTGTCATGGCACAGTAATTTCACTGCCAGAGTTTGGCTTGGGGTGATTAGACTTCACACTAAACTTCTTTTGGTGGGGCTGAGACTGCTGAGTTTCTTACTGAATCTGCCAGGAAATGACTCAAGAACTGGATATAGTTGAACCTATAGATGGGGCTCTTTCATTCATTTTTTCTTACATTCATGCATTCCCTCTATATCAAGCACCTACAGTGAGCCATGCATAAATGCAGGGAATAGACCATGATCAAGATGTGATCTACACCCTCAAAAATTCATATTCTAGTGAGGCAGTGCTCCAGTAATAAACACAGAGTACACATAGGAGGGAATAGAGACTCAAACTTGTGGTGGTGTGTCTGGGTAGGAGGGTTAAGAGAAGATTTCATGGAGGAAATAGATTCAGTTGTGAGGATAATCGAGGCTGAGAAATTGAGACAAGCACCCACAGAAGCACACACTTGTTATAAATGCAAAGACATTTAAAAAAAGGAAGTAGCCCAGCAAGCAAGATGACTACCTCAGTGAAAGAACATCATCAAGCCACCCCCACTGCCACCTCTGATGAGCATGTTCAGCTATGGTGAAGTGGAAAGAAGGTTAAGCTGTGCAGAGATATTTACAGACCCTTAAATAGCTGTAAAGCATGGCATTGAATGACATTTGTGTAACCCCTTCCCTAATAACGGGGATTAGAGCTACAAAAGATCTAGGTGGTCATGGAGTTCAATCTCTGGTCATTTCTAATTCTAGACAAGATATAATAATTTTTTACATTTGCATAATACTTTATAAAGCACTTTCATAACCATTATTATCTCTTTTGATCTTCACAACAATTTTGTGAGATAAGCAGAAATGATATCATTAAAATCCTTCTTTCCCAGAAGAGGAAACTAAAGGAGCCAGAAAATTTAATGGTTAGAGAAGAAAAGTTAGGAAGTAGAGCCAAGTCTGGCATAAAGGTTTCTATTGTCTCATCCAGCATTCTCTCCATATACCAAATCCTTCAATTTGCAAGGAGCAACTTATACTTTGAAATGGAGGGTCTGATATTCTCTTTTAGCAACTCCCTATCTATCTACCGTCTCCTCTCTATGGAAAGCTTATGAGGAGGGGGAGTAGTAGCATCATATAGAGAAAGTCTTTCAAAGTGTGACCCCTCTGGAACACCCATCTGAGCATCTCCTGAAGAATTTTTGAAAAAGATACATTCTTATCCTTACTTCAGGCTTTCTAACTGAGAATCTGGGGGTGTGAGGAATGCATTTTTAACAAGCCCATCTGGGAATTTTGATGCACACTGAAATTTGAGAACTGCTTCTACAAAGATTCAGAAGATCTGTCATCATAAAACCCCTCCCCCAATCAGAATAGATGAAGCAGAAGAAAGGTGAGGAGGAAGCACTCAGTTTCTACTGGAGAGGCCTTAGCTCTTCCACAAATTCCATCAACCCTTTTGTTTTGCCTCTTTCAAAAATTTTTGGTATGTAACTGGCATGTAACATTGTGTAAGTTTAAGGTGTATAACATGGTAATTTGATGCATTTATATACTGTAATATGATTACCATCATAGCATTAGCTAACACCTCTATCAAGTCACATAATTATCATTTTTTTGTTGTGAGCACATTTAATATTTAGTTTCTTAGAAATTTCAAAATATATAACTCATTATTGTTAACTATAATCACAATGCTGTACATTAGATCCCCAGAACTTATTTATCTTCTAACTTCAAGTGTGTACCCTTTGACCAACATCTCCCCAATTCCCTCATCTCCCAGCCCCCAGTAACCACCATTCTACTCTATTTCTAAGGGTTCAACTTTTTTTGATTCCACATGTAAGTGACATGATACAGTGTTTGTCTTTCTCTGTCTGACTTATCTCATTTAGCATAATTCCCTCAAGGTCCATCCATGTTGTCACAAATGGCAGGATTTTCTTCTTTCTTGTGGCTGAATAATATTCCATTTTGTGTGTGTGTGTGTGTATATATATATATTTATTTATATATATAACATCTTCTTTATCCATTCATCAGTTCACAGACACTTAGATTGTTTCCATAGCTTGGCTATTGTGAATAATGCTGCAATAAACATGGGAATACAGGTATCTTTTTGATATTCTGTTTTCAATGCTTCAGAAGACACATAAAAACAGGAAGCTTGCTATGCAAACGTTGCAAGAAAACTCTCCTTGGACAGGCTCTTGGTGCTCCAGCCAGGCTTCAGGGCTGTGCCACTGAGGTGGGAAAGCCAAGTTCAGGACAGAGGTCCACAAGAGACCTCCCAGCTCCACATAATATCAAATGGTGAAAATCTCCCAGAGATCTCCTTCTCAACGCCAAGACCCAGCTCCACTCAACGACCAGCAAGCCACAGTGCTGGACACCCTATGCCAAAAGCTAGCAAGACAGGAACACAACCCCATCCATTAGCACAGAGGCTGCCTAAAGTCATAATAAGGCCACAGACACCCCAAAACACACCACCAGACGTGGACCTGCCCACCAGAAGGACAAGATCCAGCCTCATCCACCAGAACACAGGCACTAGTCCCCTCTACCAGGAAGCCTACACAACCCACTGAAACAATCTTAGCCACTGGGGACAGACACCAAAAACAATGGGAACTATGAATCTGTAGCCTGCGAAAAGGAGACCCCCAAAACAGTAAGATAGCAAAATGAGAAGACAGAGAAACATACAGCAGATGAAGGAGTAAGGGAAAAACCCACCAGACCTAATAAGTGAAGAGGAAATAGGCAGTCTACCTGAAAAAGAATTCAGAATAATGATAGTAAAGATGATCCAAAATCTTAGAAATAGAATGGAGAAAATACAAGAAATGTTTAACAAGGACCTAGAAGAAATAAGGAGCAAACAAACAGTGATGAACAACACAATAAATGAAATTAAAAATTCTCTAGAAGGGATCAATAGCAGAATAACTGAGGCAGAAAAACGGATAAGTGACCTGGAATATAAAATAGTGGAAATAACTATTGCAGAGCAGAATAAAGAAAAAAGAATGAAAAGAATTGAGGACAGTCTCAGAGACCTCTACGACAACATTAATTGCACCAACATTCAAATTATAGGGGTCCCAGGAGAAGAAGAGAAAAAGAAAGGGACTGAGAAAATATTTGAAGAGATTATAGTTGAAAACTACCCTAATATGGGAAAGGAAATAGTCAATCAAGTCCAGGAAGCACAGAGTGTCCCATACAGGATAAATGAAAGGAGAAACACGCCAAGACACATATTAATCAAACTATAAAAAATTAAATACAAAGAAAAATATATTAAAAGCAGCAAGGGTAAAACAACAAATAACACATAAGGGAATCCCAATAAGATTAACAGCTGATCTTTCAGCAGAAACTCTGCAAGCCAGAAGGGAGTGGCAGGACATATTTAAAGTGATGAAGGAGAAAGACCTACAACCAAGATTACTCTACCCAGCAAGGATCTCATTCAGATTTGATGGAGAAATTAAAGCCTTTACAGACAAGCAAAAGCTGAGAGAGTTCAGCACCACCACACCAGCTTTACAACAAATGCTAAAGGAACTTCTCTAGGCAAGACACACAAGAGAAGGAAAAGACCTACAAGAACAAACTGGAAACAATTAAGTAAATGGTAATAGGAACATACATATCGATAATTACCTTAAATGTAAATGATTAAATGCTCCAACTAAAAGACATAGATTGGCTGAATGGATACCAAAACAAGACACGTATATATGCTGTCTACAAGAGACCCACTTCAGACCTAGGGACACATACAGACTGAAAGTGAGGGGATGGAAAAAGATATTCCATGCAAATGGAAATCAAAAGAAAGCTGAAGTAGCAATTCTCATATCAGACAAAATAGACTTTAAAACAAAGACTATTACAAGAGACAAAGAAGGACACTACATAATGACCAAGAAATCAATCTAAGAAGAAGATATAACAATTGTAAATCTTTCTGCACTCAACGTAGGAACACCTCAATACATAAGGCAAATGCTAACAGCCATAAAAGGGGAAATCATCAGTAACACAATCATAGTAGGGGACTTTAACATCCCAATTTCACCAATGGACAGATCATCCAACATGAAAATAAATAAGTAAACACAAGCTTTAAATGATACATTAAACAAGATAGGCTTAATTGATATTTATAGGACATTCCATCCAAAAACAACAGAATACAGATTCTTCTCAAGTGCTCATGGAACATTCTCCAGGATAGATCATATCTTGGGTCACAAATCAAACCTTGGTAAATTTAAGAAAACTGAAATCGTATCAAGTATCTTGTCTGACCACAACACTATGAGACTAGATATCAATTACAGGAAAAAATATGTAAGAAATATAAACACATGGAGGCTAAACAACACACTACTTAATAGCCAAGAGATCACTGAAGAAATCAAAAAATACCTAGACACAAATGACAATGAAAACACGACAACCTAAAATCTATGGGATGCAGCAAAAGCAGTTCTAAGAGGGAAGTTTATAGCAATACAATGCTACATTAAGAAACAAGAAATATCTCAAATAAACAACCTAACCTTACCCCTAAAGCAATTAGAGAAGGAAGAACAAAAAATACCAAAAGTTAGCAGAAGAAAATAAATCATAAAGATGAGATCAGAAATAAATGAAAAAGAAATGAAGGAAATGATAGCAAATATCAATAAAACTAAAAGTTGGTTCTTTGAGAAGATAAACAAAATTGATAAACCATTAGCCAGACTCATCAAGAAAAAAAGGGAGAAGACTCAAATCAATAGAATTAGAAATGAAAAAAGGAGAAGTAACAACTGACACTGCAGAAATACAAAGGATCATGAGAGATTACTACAAGCAACTATATGCCAATAAAATGGACAACCTGGAAGAAACAGACAAATTCTTAGAAATGCACAACCTTCTCAGACTGAACCAGGAAGAAACAGAAAATATGAAGAGACCAAAAAAAAAGCACTGAAATTGAAACTGTGATTAAAAATCTTCCAACAAACAAAAGCCCAGGACCAGATGGCTTCACAGGGGAATTCTATCAAATATTTAGAGAAGAGCTAACACCTATCCTTCTCAAAGTCCTCCAAAATATAGCAGAGGGAGGAACACTCCCAAACTCATTCTATGAGGCCACCATCACTCTGATACCAAAACCAGACAAAGATGTCACAAAGAAAGAAAACTACAGGCCAATATCACTGATGAACATACATGCAAAAATCCCCAACAAAATACTAACCAACAGAATCCAAGAGCGCATTAAAAGGATCATACATGATGATCAAGTGGGGTTTATCCCAGGAATGCAAGGATTCTTCAATATATGCAAATCAATCAACGTGATACACCATATTAATAAATTGAAGGAGACAATCCATATGATCATCTCAATAGATGCAGAGAAAGCTTTCGAAAAATTCAACACCCATTTATGATAAAAACCCTCCAGAAAGTAGGCATAGAGGGAACTTTCCTTAACATAATAAAGGCCATGTATGACAAAGCCACAGCCAACATCATCCTCAATAGTGAAAAACTGAAACCATTTCCACTAAGATCAGGAACAAGACAAGGTTGCCCACTCTTACCAGTATTATTCAACATAGCTTTGGAAGTTTTCACCACAGCAATCAGAGAAGAAAATGAAATAAAAGCAATCCAAATCAGAAAAGAAGAAGTAAAGCTGCCACTGTTTGCAGATGACATGATACTACATATAGAGAATCCTAAATGTGCTACCAGAAAACTACTAGAGCTAATCAATGAATTTGCTAAAGTAGCAGGATACAAAATTAATGCACAGAAATCTCTTGCATTCCTATACACTAATGATGAAAAATCTGAAAGTTAAATGAAGAAAACACTCCATTTACCACTGCAACGAAAAGAATAAAATATCTAACAAATAAACCTACCTAAGGAGACAAAAAACCTGTATGCAGAAAATTACAAGACACTGATGAGAGAAATTAAAGATGATAGAAATAGATGGGGAGATATACCATGTTCTTGGATTGGAAGAATCAACATTGTGAAAATGACTCTACTACCCAAAGCAATCTACAGATTCATTGCAATCCCTCTCAAACTACTGGCATTTTTCACAGAACTAGAACAAAAAATTTCACAATTTGTATGGAAACACAAAAGACCCCGAATAGCCAAAGCAATGCTGAGAACAAAAAACGGAGCTGGAGGAATCAGGCTCTGTGACTTCAGACTATACTACAAAGCTACAATAATCAAGACAGTATGATACTGGCACAGAAACAGAAATATAGATCAATGGAACAGGATAGAAAGCCCAGAGATAAACCCACACACATACGGTCATCTTATCTTTGATAAAGGAGGCAAGAATATACAGTGGATCAAAGACAGCCTCTTCAATAAGTAGTGCTGGGAAAACTGGACAGCTACATGTAAAAGAATGAAATTAGAACACTCCCTAACACCATACACAAAAATAAACTCACAATGGGTTAAAGACCTAAATGTAAGGCCAGACACCATCAAAGTCTTAGAGGAAAACATAGGCAGAACACTCTATGACATAAATCACAGAAAGATACTTTTTGACCCACCTCCTAGAGAAATGGAAATAAAAACAAAAATTAACAAATGGGATCTAATGAACCTTAAAAGCTTTTGCACAAAAAGGAAACCAAGACGAAACAAGATGAAAAGATAACCCTCAGAATGGGAGAAAATATTTGCAAATGAAGCAACTGACAGAGGCTTAATGTCAAAAATTTACAAGCAACTCATGCAGCTCAATAACAGAAAAACAAACAACCAACCCATGGGCAGAAGACCTAAATAGACATTTCTCCAAAGAAGATATACAGATTGCTAACAAACACATGAAAGGATGCTCAACATCCTTAATCGTTAGAGAAATGCAAATCAAAACCACAGTGAGGGATCACCTCACACCCATCAGAATGGCCATCATCAAAAAATCTACAAACAATAAATGCTGGAGAGGGTGTGGAGAAAAGGGAACCCTCTTGCACTGTTGGTGGGAATGTAAATTGATACAGCCACTATGGAGAAAAGTATGGAGGTTCTTTTAAATACTAAAAATAGAACTACCATACGACACAGAAATCCCACCACTGGGCATATACCCTGAGAAAACCATAATTCAAAAAGAGTCATGTACCAAAATGTTCATTGCAGCTCTATTTACAATAGCCAGGACATGGAAGCAAACTAAGTGTCCATCGACAGATGAAGGGATAAAGAAGATGTGGCACATATATACAATGGAATATTACTCAGCTATAAAAAAGCACGAAACTGAGTTATTTGTAGTCAGGTGGATGGACCTAGAGAGTCTCATACAGAGTGAAGTAAGTCAGAAAGAGAAAAACAAATACCATCTGCTAACAAATATATATGGAATCTAAAAAAAAAAATAGGTCATGAAGAACCTAGGGGCAAGATGGGAATAAAGATGCAGACCTACTAGAGAATGGACTTGCGGTTATGGGGAGGGGGAAGGGTAAGATGAGACGAAGTGAGAGAGTGGCATGGACATATATACACTACCAAACGTAAAATAGATAGCTAGTGGGAAGCAGCCACATAGCACAGGGAGATCAGTTCAGTGCTCTGTGACCACCTAGAGCGGTGGGATAGGGAGGGTGGGAGGGAGGGAGATGCAAGAGAGAAGAGATATGAGGACATATGTATATGTATAACTGATTCACCTTGTTATAAAGCAGAAACTAACACACCATTGTAAAGTAATTATATTCCAATAAAGATGTTAAAAAAAAAATAGAAAACTCTCCTTGGCTCTGCTTTAATGAGATTGCCACCCATTATACCATACTTTTATATAAACTCCATATCTGCCCTTGCATGGGCTATGACATCAGATTCAAGGTTTTCCGGGAAGAGGATGAGGAAACATCTCACCCTCCCCAAAGGACTCTGATAGGTAAGTAAATGTGCAAAGCTCGGAGGAAAACCCCAACAGAGAATAATCACCCAAGCTGTCACTGTTTGGCACAGAATTTGGGCACATAATCTGGGTACACAATAGAGGTCGTGATTAAAAAAACAGGATTTTTTTAGAGGCACACAGGATTCTGGGGGAGAATGGAGAGTAGTGGGCAGATGATAATTTGATAACCTGAGTTTGTTAGATCTTTACCCCACCTTCATTTTCAGACATCTGGGATCTGCACACTTTACCTCCTATTCCAGTTTGCCTCTCCACTGCTGGATACACTCAGGATGATTGGAAATGAAAAAGCCTGGGCCTTTCCCAAAATGACCCTCAATGGTGACCACTTTGAGGACATTGTCTCTTTCATTTTGGGGGCTCCCCCAGTCTGAGCAGGCTTGCAGGATTCAGTGCCAGTGGATATGACTGTAAAGCCTTAGTATAGGCTTTGGGCCATTTTGCCAGGATGCAAATTATCAGTAAACCAAACAGCCTGCCTGGAAGAGATGTAAGGCATGTAAAATCACATTGCATCATATCAGAAACCTAACAACAATTTTCCACAATTAATCACTAACCAAAAATGGCAGACTGTAGCCCCCAAAGCAGCAGATACTTCTAATTTGTTCTAGATGATTGACCACACACACTGATTTGACTATACATGCTGGAAGGAACTGCAGTTAATTGCCAATGGTAATGAAGCTTATATTGACTAGTTAGGCAAAAATCAAGAGCAAAATTCAAAGCTATTTCAAGAAAAGATTGAAATGATACTGAAAGCTGGTGAACAACGGAGCTATTTGCAGGTCTGTCAAATGAACATTAGTATGAGAAACATGATAGTAAAATTCTCATCTATATCATAATTACAAAAGGAGAATAATAATGCACCCTCCATTTACTAAGGTCTGAATTTATAAACCTAGGACCATAGTTAGATAAATAAATTTGCACCGCAGCCTAGTAGAAAGTGCAATGAAAGCAATTGGATTTACATTAAATATTCCCAACTGAATAATACTAATGAAAGGCTAGAGGGAAAAAAAAGGCAGGACAAGAAAAAAATGATACTGAGACTTAATAGCAATGCATTACAAACAGACAGAGAGACATTAACAGCCAGACATTCTGTGCAGCAAACCATTATTTATGACAAGGTCACCTTTGCTGTAAGTGGATATTTAGCAACCATGGAGTTATAGGCTGGTGGAGACCTTAAAAGTTACAAAATCCAACCCCTTCATTTTACAGCTTCTGCAACTGAAGCCCAGAAATAGGGAATGGAAGAGGAGGGAAGTAACGAACAATTATTAAGTATCTATCGTGGAAAAATACACATTGCTATGCTTTTCCCAGACCCCACTCATTCAATCTCCATATAAGCCTTGAAAGGCAGGTGTCACTGTCCCAGGACACGAGAGAAAACTAGGGCTTCAGAAAAGTGGCAGAGCTCATCCTGTCACTCCATGCTGTCCTGCAGGAATGGAATCATGGCTGGTCCATTTGATGAACCAGTGCCAGTTGCTAGGCCTAGACTCCAGTCTCAGGAATTTGTTTATTCTTGACCCAGAAATCAACCCATAACAATTCTATCAGAGATACTTTCTAAAATCTCAAAAATAATATGCAAGCATTTGATGACCGTTGGGTTTTAAGACAGGGTAAGTTCAAAATATCCCAGAATAGTCATATATCTACATGCCAATTTAGAACTAAGCAAGTCCACTAGAGTACAATGATTAATAATGCTGGCCCCCACTGACTGAACACCAACTATATGCTTGGCTCTATAATAATAGCAATTTACTTTTATTAATACCTGATAGTATAACCATTATCAGGCCTTGCAGATAAAAAACATCAATGCATTGCAGAGTGGTTAAATGACTTTCACAAGGTTACATGCTCAAGAAGTGGCAAAGCCAGATTTAATACCCAGGTCTATAGGCTCCAAAGCCCCTGTTTTTGCTTCTCTACTGCTGAGATCTCTTGACATTCCATAAATCTCCACTGAATTCCCATAACATTCTCAGTCTGCATAATTCATGTGGACCTTGACCTTGTTATATATCCTGTTATATAAACCTTTCCAAGGATTTTTCCTCTGTGCCAGCCCTGTGTCCCCAAGAAGATGGCAAGCTTGGATACCTCTTTATATTCTCCTCAACATCAAGGATGGTACTGCACATAGTGCTGACACAGCCCATATCAGTAGTGATATTGGTGGCAAAGGGCTGCTATAGGCAAGCTCTGGGCAAAGGGTTCCCAGCATCCACCCTCAACCCTGGCTTTTTTATTTAGTTAGTTTCTTCCCATGCTGAGAACCTCCTGAGGCCTTCAAGAGGGAAGCACACTTACAAGGTCTAGAGGAAGTGGTTCATGGATAAACCATAAGGGTCTGCTAATATCCAGTTGACCTGGGACCCAACTTTGTCTATAAACATCTCAACCTTTGTAGGATAGATGGGAACGGGAGCCAACTGACTTCAACTGACTGGATCTCCCAAATGATTCTGTTTAAAAAGTTTTGTAACCTTTATTTATCTCATTTACTCATCTCTCTCATACCACATTTCTCTCAACTGATTTTCTCCTTTGCAGGTACTGCACAACCCAGAACCAGTCCAGAGGAAGAGCCAGTGACAGTGAGCCTTGCTCCCTGGGGAAGGCAACAGAAATTAAGAAAATGCTTCAAAATATAGAAGCAGCAGATAGATCTTCCTCTGCTAATGAGACCAAAATGGAAAACTGTAAGTAGACAAGTACTTAATGACACCAGTCAGTGGTCCAAGGGCAAGAACTAATAAAATTTAGGTACAGATTTAAATTCAGAATAAAATCAAATTCATTTTGAGAAACAAGTTTGAAGGGAAACTTCCTTGAATTAAGTGATCTGAAATTTTAAGTTATCCTTATTTTGGTTTCCCACTGGGATTAGAAGCAGACTATTTGAAGGAAATAATATTTTTCAAAAATGTTCCTTTTCCTTTTTTTAGTCTTGCATATAAAAATTCTGTATAATTTGACCTTAAAAATATTCAAATATCATAAAAGTAATTGTATTTTTCTTGCCTTGATCAAAAATGGGTATTCTTAGCTACAAAGTTTGATATGCTTAATGAGTTTTAATATATGTTAAATAAGACTTCATTTCAAGTTACCTTGCTGAATTGAAATCTGTCGAACAGACACCTACTGTTTGAGATAAAATTACCCAACTCCATCACCAATAAGCATAAAATCTTGAAATGAAACCACTTTTCTTTTTAACCTTTTACTTATAGAAAGTTTCAGACATATACAAAAAGAGACAGTATCATATAATGAATCCCCATTTATCCATCACCGGCTTCATTACTCTTCAAAATGTTGCCAATCATCTTGTCTCACCTAAACTCTCCCTCTCTCTCGCTCTAGTATTTTAAAGCAAATCCTTTACATCAAGGCATTTTACCTGCAATACCTTAGTATTTATTTCTAATAGATATTTTAAAAATATATATTTTATAATATCATAATCACACCTTGTAAAGTATTAAGAATCATTTATTAATATTATTTAATACTTATTTGATATTTAAAAGTTGGTAAAACCAGTTTTCATTGTGAAGTGTAGTCAGGATGTCTCTGGTATGGTAAGATGAGGAATTATCACTAATGTCGCCAGGGTTAGCCAGACAGGGACGCTTCACTGAGAAGCTTCTTTGATTACTTATGTCTGGGACAGAAAACAGCTTCCTCACTTTGTTTCCTGGATGACCTATGATCACCCACCTCGCTTTATTCTCTGTTTTCTGAATTAATGTTCCAAAGTTCTAATTAACCATTGTGATTTGACTTTCTATTTTTGACATACACTCCTGTATGAACACTTGTTCTAGATTGCTTCCTTGGTTCTAGCATTTCAGTTAACCTTTGATCTTCATTTTCTGTGGAGACAAAATAATCAAATGGTAAGTCTCTGGCATTAGCTTAGGTTAAACAAGTTTTGGTTTCTCCATTTACTACCTATGTGACTTTGGGCAATTTTTCTAGCCTCTCTGTGTCTCAGTGCCTTCATTTGTAAAATGAATATAATAAGACTACTTATCTTGAAGAGTTGTTTGAGAATTAGAAGAAATGACCCCTTGCTGAGGGACTAAGTAAGCAATCAATAAATGTTGACCATTATGGACCCCCTTGCTTCCAGCTTTTGCAGTGAGTTTGCTAATCCTCAGATTCCCTCCACTCCTCTTTGTCCTCTTTAGCATGTCCCAACAAACACCTCAACTCAGGTGTTATTTCCTCTAATTTTTTAAAAACTCTTTGAGATAAGTAGTCTTATTATATGCACTTTACAGTAAGTTTCCAGAATTCCTGATCTCTTGTTATATGGCTAGAGTAACCATTTTCTGTACATTCACACATCAAAGCTAATTGTAAGCAGAGAAAATATATAGCATGTAAGCATTTGAGAATGAAGGAGAATTACAGTTGCTGTTGCCAATATAAAATTTTTTAAGTGATAATGAAGTCAAGAAATCTAGCCAGGAAAATGCAAACTTTGTTAATTGCACACTTTAGAACTTATATTTTCCCTGGAATTTTTGAGTACAGAGGTTATCCAATTGAAGCAGAATTTTTTAAAATGTTATACATTTTTTGAAATTTAGAGATTAAAGTGATGGTACATACTAAATATACCATCAGTGTAACACTGTGATTCTATAAGCAAGATACCCTCCTTAATATTTTTAATGAGAAAATCCCATCTGTATTCACATTCTGTTTCTCACTGAAACCATAGGCCTCTAAATTGGCATCCCATTTCTTGATAATGAAAAGTTAAGACATCAAAACTCTTTCCAAGAGTGTAGATACATGCTAGAGTACAGTGTCAAATGTTTCCCACACATATGTCCAAGAAGAAGTCTTAGGGAAATAAAAAAAATATTTTGAAAATGAAATATCAAAATTTGTAGGAGGCAGCAAAAGCAGACCTTAGAGTGAAATTAATAGCGCTGAATGCACACACTAGAAAGGAAGAAGTATCTAAAATCAATAGCCTAAACTTTTACCTTCAAAACCAAAGAAAGAAGAGAATTTAAATCTAAAGAAAGCAGAAGAAAAGAGGTAATAAAATTTCAGCGCACCTCAATGAAATTGAAAGCAAGACTCAATAGAGAAAATAAATGAAACTAAAAGCTGGTTCTTAGAAAAGACCATTAAACATTATAAACATCTATTCAAGCTAACCAATAAAAAATAGAGAAGACACAACTTGCTAATATAAGAAATGAAACAGGATGATAACTGCTGATACCATGATATTAAAAGATAATAAAGGAGTATTATGAACACCTCTATGCCCACAAATCTGATAACTTAGGTGAACTGGACCAATTACTTGAAAGATACAAACTACCAAAATTCACACAAGCTTATGCAATGAGAAATATTTCTGAATGGGTTTATGACTACTAAGGAAATGGAATAAATAATTAATAACCTTCCCCTGGAAAAGAAGTTACCCAGCCAGATGATTTTCATGTATGCAAGGTTGGTTCAACATTTGAAAATCAAGTGCTGTAATCCATCACATCAACAGGCTAAGGAAGAAAAATTATATCATCATATCAGTTGATGCAGAAAAACCACACATATAGTTGTTTTAAAGTATAACTGCTATGTCTTCCTGATTAACTGACCCTTTTATTATTACATGGTAACTTTCATTGTCTCTTGTGACAGCTTCTCACTTAAATTCTATTATATCTGACATAAGTGTAGCCAATCCTGCTCACTTTTGGTTACCATTTACATGGAATATTGTTTTCTGTCCCTTCAGTTTTAGCCTCTGTATGCAAGATATTTGTAGATATCAAAAATTTGCTACTAAATTTTGTATGGAAAAGCAAAAGACCCAGAAGAGCCAACACAATAGTGAAGAATAAGAAAAAAGTTGGAGAACAGACATTACCCATCTTCAAGACTTCTTATAAAGCTACAGTAATAAAAACAGCATAATATTGGTGAAAGAATAGACACACAGATAAATGAAGTAAAACAGAGAACCTGAAATAGACCCACACAAATAGAGACAACTTACTATGAAAAAGAACAAAGGAAATTCAGTGGAAAGAAGATTATCTTTTCAATAAATGATGCTGCAACAACTGGACACCCATTTAAAAAATGAATGTAGACACAGACCTTAACACTTTTCACAAAAATTAACTCACAATGGATCATAAACATAAATGTAAAATGCAAAAATATAAAACTTTTAGGGTTTCCCTGGTGGTGCAGTGGTTGAGAGTCCGCCTGCCGATGCAGGGAACAAGGATTTGTGCCCCGGTCTGGGAGGATCCCACATGCTGTGGAGCAGCTGGGCCCGTGAGCCATGGCCGCTGAACCTGCACGTCCGGAGCCTGTGCTCCGCAACGGGAGAGGCCACAGCGGTGAGAGGCCTGCATACCGCAAAAATAAATAAATAAATAAATAAAATAACAATAAAATCTAAAACTTTTAGAAGATAGTATAGGAGAAAATCTAGGTGATCTTGGGCTTGGCACTGAGTTTTTAGTTACAACGCCAAAAAAACATAATCCATAGACAAAAAAAAAGATAAATTCAACTTTATTAAATTTAAAACTCTGCTCTCTGAACAACACTCTTAAGAGCACGAAGAAACAAACCACGTACTGGGAGAAAATATTTGAAAGACATACCTGATAAAAAATTTGTATCCAAGATATACAAAGAACTCTTAAAACTCAACAATAAGAAAATAAACAATCCAAATTAAAAGCTGGACAAAAGACCTGAATAGACACTTCACCAAAGAATGTACACAGATGGCAAATAAATATATGAAAAGATATTCAACATCATTTGTCAGCAGGGAATTGTAAATTATAACGAGATACCCCTACGTACCTATTAGAATGGTTTAAATTAAAAACAAAAAACAAAAGACAGAAAAAAACCTGACAATACCAACTGCTTGTGAGGATGTAGAGCAACAGAAATTCTTATTCATTTCTGATGGGAATGTAAAACAGTAAACTTTGGAAGACTGGCAGTTTCTTACAATGCTACCATATGATCCCATGTATTCCTAGGTTTATTCCCAATTGAGTTGGGAACTTAATTCACATAAAACCTGGCAGCTAAATGTTTACAGCAACTTTATTCATAATTGCCCCAAATAGGAAGTGACTGTGATATTCTGCAATAGGAGAATGAATACACTGTGGTACATCCATACAATGGAGTATTATTCAGTGATAAACAGACATAAGCTATCAAGCCATGAAAAGACATGGAAGAACATTAAATGACTTGCCAATGAACAGAGCAGTCTTAAATGCTAAATACTATGTTATTTCAACTATATTACATTACGGAAAAGGCAAAACCATAGAGACACCCAAAAGTAAAGTGGTTGCTAAGGGTTTGGGAAGGAAGGAGGAATGAATATATAAAACACAAGGGATTATTAGGGCAGTGAAACTATTTTGTATGATCCTATATTGCAGCGGTCCCCAACCTTTTTGGCACCAAAGACTGGTTTCATGGAAGACAATTTTTCCACGGGTGGGGGGTGGGGGATGGTTCAGGTGGTAATGTGAGCGATGGGGAGCTATGGGGAGCGGCACACGAAGTTTCACTCACTCGCCTGCTGCTCACCTCTGGCTGTGCAATCTGGTTCCTAAACAGGGTGCGGACTGATACCAGTCTGTGGCCCAGGGCTTGGGGACCCCTGCTATATTGGTAGATATATGCCTTTACGCCTTTGTCAAAAATCTATAGAAATTGATATAACAAAAGTGAATCTTAATGCAAACAATTTAATAAAAAAACATTTAGGATTTGGGGGATACCAGGAAAGAATGCAGACTGTAACAAGAGTATCTAACTTTATTAAAAGCATATGAAACAACCTCACTGAAGAAGGTACTGGCCCAAGTATATTTGGGAATAAATGGAGCCTATAAGGCAAAAGGAATTGCACAGAAGTACTGTGCTGAAGTCAGTGAAGCTGTTTACTGTGGGAATATGACTTAAGTATGATGATACTGATATATAAGTATTCCTCAATTGAAGAATTAAGTACATGGATAGTAGATGATGGAAGCCTGGTTTCTCACTGTTGGGGTGGGATTTTATAGATCAGCAAGGTGAGGAGGCTATAATGATCCATATGTAATAGATTAGAACTGGAGACATCAATAAGAACTCATGTTTAATTTAATAGACATACAGATAATTACATATAGAAATGTCTATAGATATGTATATACACAGCTTAGTATACACACATACATTTCTTTGCTTTCGTGGCCGAAACAGCCTAGTAGTAATGAGCACACCTAGCATCCAGATCTTGATTTCTATTACCATTCTCTAACACAAGTAACAAGGGCTGCTTGGAGACATGGCTGATTCTAGGTGCAGAAAATATTTAAAGATGAGCCTGGAGCATATTGTAGTACCATGATAAAGTAAGGAAGTGCTCACAGACACACACACACACAGACACACACACACACACACACACACACAAATTGATGGGGGTATATCGAAGGGGCACAAGAGCCCACTGAAAGGACTCCCAATGGACAAAGCAGGACAATTTGAGCAACAAAAAAGTATTATTAGATTATAATGTAAAGTATAAAATAAATAGCCACAAGTTCGCACCGATACAGTGTAAATAAATAATTAATTAAATTAATAAATGAGAGAGAATCGACAAATCTCCTCTATGGAAGAATTCCAAATAAATTATGTAAGGATTCCACCATAAAGGAGGGGGAGCAAAACTCTATAATCTTAAAGTGAGAGAGTATGTGTAGTGACTTTCTTCCAAAGAGTAAAGTGTGGAAGTGGGAGGGGAGAGTTACTTTACAGTGGGGAAACCTGATAAACACTCCTTCAGCCAGGTGATCAAGATCAACATCAACAGTCATAAATCAAATCATGCTGACAGTTTGCATCCTTGATATGATGCGATTAAAATGGTACTTTTCCTCTATGCTCTACCTTCCAAAAATCTTTAACCCCAGTTAACCATGAGAAAAACATCAATCAAATCTCAATTTGGGAATATTTTACAAAAGACCTGACCAGTACTCATTAAAATTCTCAAAGTCATAGAAAACAAGGAAAGTATGAGAAACCATCACAGCCATCAGGAGCCAAAGGAGACATGATGATTAAATGCAATGTGGTATCTTGGATGGGATTTGAGCACAGGAAAAGGACATTAGGTAAAAACTAAGGAAATCTTAATATATGGACTTCCCTTAATAATGATGTATCAATGTTTTAATTAAACAAATGTACCATATTTCTTTACAATTAATGTATTATTTAAAGATGTTATGGGGAAATTGTTTATGTGTGTGTTTCAGAGGTAATAGGGAACCATTTGCTCAATTTTTCTATAAATCTAAAACTTCTAAGAAATAGTCTATTCATAAAGAAATATATGAAAAAAATTCCTTGCTTTTAACCTAATAGATGAAAATTCCAAATAGTTTGTTTTAACATGGAAATCACACATTGTGTTGGCTTGGTTATACATTTGTTTTATTACTTTATGATTGATAGTATGTGTCACTAAAACTGAGCAGAATGTTATCACATGAAAGGAGTAACAAGAATATGCTTCCAGCAAAGAATGTATTCTTGACAGAAATTGATAAGGGTTACAATTCTGGGGCATCTAATGATTTAAATCATTTACAACACATGTATTAGTAGAATTTGGTGGAGAGTTAATTTAAATATAATCATTTAATAATGTATTCAGTTCTAAAAAGAATAACAGAGGGACATTTGTCACTTAGCCTCAGAATGGATTCCTGGACAGCTATGACTATATTGCCACTCAGCAGTTGCTAAGCAATTTAAATGTCCTTTTCTCATTTTTAACTCAGTTAAATCAGAATTTCATCCCTCGCTCCATTGTAAAACCATGTGTTCATGAAAAATAACATTCAATAAAAAAAGAAAAACAAATGGCTACATATGTAGTTAATACTGTAGGGTGAGAGATTTTTAGAGATCATCTAGCCCTGAGCTGTTCAGTATGGTAGCCACTAGCCATTTGACATGTGACTGGTGGTCTGAATTAAGATGTGCTGAAAGTGTAAAACACACTCATGATTTTG
The DNA here is from genome assembly GCF_026419965.1 of Kogia breviceps. Classification (NCBI taxonomy): domain Eukaryota; kingdom Metazoa; phylum Chordata; class Mammalia; order Artiodactyla; family Physeteridae; genus Kogia; species Kogia breviceps. The sequence goes on along the minus strand of NC_081316.1, from coordinate 52,670,809 downwards.
AAGACTTAGTACCAAAAAAGAGAAAGAAAAATAGCTCAATAATTTTTATATTAGTTACATGTTGAAATGGTAATATTTTAGCTATATTAAATTAAATATAATATTAAAATTTTCACCTGCTCCTTTCACTTTTATAATGTTGCCATTAGAAAATTTAAAATTATACATGTGGCTCTGTTGGGCAGCTTGTTTGTTTTTTGTATAACTATGGCCGCAGAACTTATATGATCAATTCAAGGTCCTGTTCTTAGTTAATCTGTGTTTGGTTTTTTTTTTTTTTTGTGGTACGCAGGCCTCTCACTGTTGCGGCCTCTCCCGTCGCGGAGCACAGGCTCCAGACGCGCAGGCTCAGCGGCCATGGCTCACGGGCCCAGCCGCTCCGCGGCATGTGGGATCTTCCCGGAACGGGGCACGAACCCGTGTCCCCTGCATCGGCAGGCGGACTCTCAACCACTGCGCCAACAAGGGAAGCTCCAATCTGTATATTTTTAAGCAAAGATGTTTCTCTGTTAAAATGGGGAGAGGAGTTGTTTCAAATTCTGTGTCATTTAGGATAGTTTCAGTTAGGTTTCATGGAGTTTAAATATATTTTATGTAACACATTCACTGCTCCCTACTGAGGCAGGATCTTGCCTGCTGCCCTTCTGGGTTAAATAAAAGAAGCTACCATTTATTGAGTGCTTACTCTATCTAGACCAGGGCTGCGTTTTGTATAATAAATAACTTGCAGAATTTATGGAGTTTAATTCTCACCAAAATCCTTGATGGGTGAAGAATCTGATGCTCAGAGAGCCACTGAAGTAACCACATTAGTGAGAAAATGGTGGACAGGGTATTTAAACGGTGGGGTGTTCAGTCTCAAGTCGTGTTCTATCCACTGTTCTCAACTACCTCCTGGATACATGCAGAAGTGTCTAGCTAAGCTGCTGGAGCTATAAATAGGAGCCCTGAAAGGATAATTTAGCCTTTCACAGCTATTTGGGAGCAGCAGACAAGTTGAGATCCCTTCAATTCTTCATCTGGCTGAATCTAGCCAGGGTGGCATTTGCTCTGAAGAAAACAAGCGTACCATGTTTTGTTCTCCGGTGTCTTAAATTTATCGGGTTGTGCTGGGGTTAATAAAGGATCACACTGACACAGAGGCAGGCTAAGGAAACAGGAGAACACTGTTTTGAGTTTGGATGGGTGTTCAACCTTCCTGCTATTTAGAAAACCCCCAATTATCTGAAGGTTTCAATAATAGCATTTTGTTCTATGCTGTTTCAGGAGAAAGAGGAAATGACATCAGAGCTTTCTAATTTCAGAATTAAAGAAACTAATATCCTCACACACCCCCACATTCATGCCTGCCTAGACATACAGCTCTGGAAGAGGTTCTTCACCCTTGAAACTGCTCTTCCTCCTAACTTCTTTTTTTTTCTTTTTTTTTTTTTCGGTTTGCGGTACGCGGGCCTCTCACTGTCGCGGCCTCTCCCGTTGCGGAGCACAGGCTCCGGACGCGCAGGCTCAGCGGCCATGGCTCACGGGCCCAGCCGCTCCGCGGCATGTGGGATCTTCCCGGACCGGGGCATGAACCCGCGTCCCCTGCATCGGCAGACGGACTCTCAACCACCGCGTCACCAGGGAAGCCCTCTTCCTGCTAACTTCTATACTGCAACGAAAAGCTTTCCTTATTTGGGTTCTTAGTCACCAAAAAGCAAAGGCCACAGCTCATCTGCCACAGCTCATCGAAAGCCGCAGCTTCACCTCAACCCTCTTCACCACACAGGTCAACACTGCCCATGAATACCAACTCCGTGATGTCTCTTGCACCCTGTCCCTCTTGAGCATGAGGGCCACCCTAGTCGTGGCCCTCATCACCTCTTCCTGGACTAGTACTATTAATGCTTCTCCCTCCGGCTCTCCATGTTCTAGCCACTCTGGGTTTTTCATCCCTAGAAAATGAGATGCTACTCCCTATGCCTGGAATGTTCTCCCTGTACCTCCTTTCTCTAGCAAAATCTAACCCGTTCTCCAAGTTTCAATTCTTCTGCAGAATCCTTTCCTGCAGAAGTAAGGGAGATTAGGAAAGTCCTCTTTGAATTGGCTTTTATAGTATCCTGTGTGTTTTCCTTGTAGCACTTATAATGATAACAATTAATTGTGCAGTTATATTTTAGTACTTGCCTTCCCTGCTGGAATGTTCTTAAATATCATGCCAGGCTGCTTCTCCACTATACTGTGCTGCTTTTTCTAATCAAGGGTTTCCTCTATTACTTCCATCTTTGAAAATTTCCAAAATACTAGTAAAAGTACGAAGTGTATTTTTAAAAATTTTTTAAAATCCCACTACAGATGGTTGTGAGCATGGTTTAGACTAGTTATGGTTTTAGACTCCTTTTCTTAGCCTGTCTAGGTAGGGTTGACCAAGCTACTTTCCAGTCATATAATACTGGGAAAATGTCTTAACTGCTTTGTGGATCAGTTTGCTCATCTGGAAAATGGGGACAATAATACCACTGAATCTATTTTAGAGTGAAGAGAGTGAATTTAGGTAATATATTTGAGGGTACATACATAATGTCCATGAATGTTATCAAATATTAGTTTGAATTTTCAGACTATCTATATATTTAGGAGATATACAAATATATCTCAGATGAGTTCTTAGAAACAGAGAAAATATGACAACCTCTCAAAAATAAACTGCCACTACCAATGGGAGCAGATCTCAAGAGTGAGACACATTTGCATCATTCTTCGAGCTATTCACACACCTCATTTCTGTAGTCATTAAAACATGGAGATTTTTTTTCACTAGGAAATCTTAAAACTTCTTGAAAAATCACTTTAGGCTGATCCTAGTCTTTCTGAGAAGCTGTACATATGGCATTCAGAGCTGGAAAAACAATTTAATGGGACAGTAGAGAAGCAATCAAGCTATTGTGTTCTGTATTTTCTTTTGATGTAATCTTTTGTTGCAAGGCTTATTTTGAAGAGTATGTGGGGCGTAGGGGTAGCTAAGAAAGAAAGCATGAAGGGGAAGAGAAGATTCAACATTTTTAAGATCTGTCTCTCTGATTATCAGCACTCTTTACATCTGACTCCGAAAACTGAAAACACTACGTAAACAGAGATGGACCTCACAAGATATATATGAGTCCTTATTGTGTAGGCACGCATCTTTCATTTGTTCACAGATACATGCAGAACTCAAACCGCTCTATCCACACTTCTGCACACATATTATGTTGGACATAGAGTTAAGTGAGGCAAAGGTGTACAGCCCTTTGCTTGGAATTTCCAAGCAGGTTGGATTTTCCTGGTCGTGATTCCAGTCATCGTAACTAAGTTTGATTCTCACAGATGGTCCCCTGGTTGCTTCCAACCAGGCCCATTTGTCAGGCAAATAGTGAGCTTGTTCTGCTGCCCAGTGACTTTCAGAAGGGTCCTTGGATTCCTGCTAAGTGTGAACATAGAAAGGAACCTTCAAGGTGCTAACCATACAACAACCCAGGCATGGCATTCTGGCCTCACAGGGGAACTAGTGTCCTGGGTCTAATCACCTCTTAGCTCAGTGACACCTGTTGAAACTGACAGGCCAACAGAGCTGAGATCCCATGCTGTGCAGAGGAATCAGGGACACTTCTAGCTGCCAACAACGTGGCTGCAAGACAGCAGGAGCCTGAGAATCTCACTGACAAGGTACTGGATTTACACACATCATTTCCAAGGCTTCTTCATATGCTATCCCTCTTGGATAAAAGTTTTGCGTTTATGCACTGACAGAATATTGTGATTCACAAAATTATAATTTGTATTTATTTAGGTTTTAACAGATTTTTTTCTCCTTGTATCACATGATAATTATGAAAATATCTTAGGTCTAATTTTTACAAAAACTAAGAAAAATTGAATTTTTAATAAGAAAACATCAATTATACTTGTAGTAGTAGTAGTAATAGTAGTAGTAGCAGTAATAGCAATGGCTAACTTTTACTAAGTACATATTTTTTGCCAGACACTACCCTGTGATTTTACATGTATTGGCTCATTTAAGATTGTCCTTATTGTAAATGAGGCTATAGCTCTGTATGCTCTGGGTACTGGAAAATGTTAGTTTCACCGTGTTATGGGGGGGAAATTGTCTTTATTACCGTAATGCCCAAATAGTTAAAATGTCGATTCAAATGGTTCAAGACTGATCAATTGTGGTTCCAACAGGTTTCCAAGGAAACATCAGTAGTGATAATGGCAGCACACACTCATGGACCACTCATTAAGTATGCCAGGCAGAGTGCTGAGCCCTTTACAGACATTGTTGGCTTTTATCTTTGCAACAAATTTATTAGTTAAAAATTAATATTGTTTCCATTTTACAGATGACAACTGAGGTTTGAAGATTAAGCCATTTGCCTGGGATCACCATGCTAGACTGTGGTAGAGCCAGGACTGAAACTAAAATCTTCCTGACTCCAAAGGCTGGACACTAAATCCAGCTGACTCATACCCAAATTAATTATTTTCTAAACACTGTGTTTGTTTCCAAACTTTCCAAAATAGAGTGAAGGCATCTTTACATATAGCTAGAGATATGGATGCTGTCTCTTAGATTTAGTGAAGTTTAACCATCCTTTTACAGTAATTTGGAGCTATCTTCAGATTAAACTCAATGTGATAGACTTAGTTCAAGTGATTTCCTCATTAGAATCATCCCTGAGTCTTTAGGATCCTGTAAACAATCCAGTATTAAATATTGGGTCATTTCCTCATTGTCCATATACATTATGACTGAGTTTCCATTACACAATAATAGTTTGTCATCCCAGATGTTGTCTGTTTGTCAACACAAGTTGACTAATTAAAATTCTGCAGGCTCTAGAACACTGCAATAAGAAGAAAAAGAAAAGAATGCAGGTAGGTTGGTGTGTCTGAGCAGAAATCAGAGTAAAAGCAAAGACAAAGGAAGCAATGAAGCAGCGGTAGTAGTTTGAGCAGTGTGTGTATCCCAGAGTTAGGTCTACTACACAATAACCGTGACTTTACGGAAGCCTGACTTCTGATACTAATGTTTTTTTCTTTTCCTCTCTCTGGGTAAGGAGGACAACTCTACCCATATTCATCTTGAACGCTAGAACATCCTTATGACTGAGGCAGCAGCTGACATGACAGAATCGAAGGAACATTTCTAGTCCTTACTCTTTCATTTGCACTTAGAAAATGTCTTAACTTTCATTCTCTTATCTCTAAAATGTATAAAACATCCATTTTACAGGGTTTTGGGAGGATTAGTTGGGTTAGTGCTTGCAAAGCACCTTACATGCTGGCACATAGGAAACACTAGTGATTACTTTTACATTCCATCTTTTGATCCCATAAATCTGCTAGCAGTGAATCCTTCTATACACAAAAGAAAAAATAATTCCCCATAATCAGTGAAGTGCTGTGCCAGCCTCATACCAGTTTACAGGAACCCACTTTGATGCACATTTCATCCCAAGTTCTCATAATGTTACAAACCAAGCTCCCTCCATGTCACCTCCCCATTCCTTGTTTTTCTCCCAGAGATCCATCTGCTACACATTCACCAGTACAACACACAATTTACCTTCCATATTCTTCCATCTAGGAAATCTTACAGCAGTAGGCAGGGTGGAAAGCAACTACTGGAAAGCAAGTAAGCAGATATCCTGTTTGGGTTCACAGCAATCTCATGCCCTGCTTAAGTGTCAAAGATAAGGCAATGTCACCTAAACATACACCAATCCATTAGACATGATGCCCAACCACTTAAGTGTAAAAATCTGCTTGTTCCAGTTCATACAGCTCAATATCAAAAAACAAACCACCAGTCCAAAAATGGGTGGAAGACCTAAATAGACATTTCCCCCAAAAAGATACACAGATTGCCAACAAATACATGAAAGGATGCTCAGCATCACTAGTCATTAGAGAAATGCGAATCAAAACCACAATGAGGTATCACCTCACACCAGTCAGAATGGCCATCATCAGAAAATCTACAAACAGTAAATGCTGGAGAGGGTGTGGTGAAAAGGGAACCCTCCTGCACTGTTGGTGGGAATGTAAATTGATACAGCCACTATGGAGAACAGTATGGAGGTTCTTTAAAAAACTACAAATAGAACTACCATACGACCCTGCAATCCCACTACTGGGCATATACCCTGAGAAAACCATAACTCAAAAGGAGTCATGTACCACAATGTTCACTGCAGCTCCATTTACAATAGCCAGGACATGGAAGCAACCTAAGTGTCCATTGATAGATGAATGGATAAAGAAGATGTGGCACACACATACAATGGAATATTACTCAGCCATAACAAGAAATGAAATTGAGTTATTTGTAGTGAGGTGGATGGACCTAGAGTCTGTCATACAGAGTGAAGTCAGAAAGAGAAAAACAAATACTGTATGCTAACACATATATATGGAATCTAAAAAAAAAAAAAGGTTCAGATGAACTTAGGGGCAGGACAGTAATAAAGACACAGACATAGAGAATGGACTTGAGAGGACATGGAGTGGGGGGAGAGGGAAGTTGGGACGAGGTGAGAGAGTGGCATGGACATATATACACTACCAAATATAAAATAGATAGCTAGTGGGAAGCAGCCGCATAGCACAAGGAGATCAGCTCGGTGCTCTATGACCATCTAGAGGGGTGGGATCGGGAGGGTGGGAGGGAGGGGATATGGGGATATACGTAGGCATATAGCTGATTCACTCTGTTATACAGCAGAAACTAACACAACATTGTAAAACAATTATACTCCAATGAAGATGTAAAAAAAAAAAAGGACAAAAAAAATCTGCTTGTTCACAACCACCCATGGGAGCACACTTCTAGTCTCCATTCTTGTGCCCAGTGGAGGAGTACTTGATCATGCTCTCTTTCCACTGAGCCCACTCCTACTTAGTTGCCAGATTTTGTGCTGAGTGCTTTGAATGCGAATCACGTTTAATTATGACAGTAATTTTGTGTGGTAGATATTGCCCTCCACTAAATACAGAGGAGGAAAATGAAGTTCAGAGAGACTAAGTGAATAACCCAATATCACAGAACTTGACTGGCTAGAACACAGCTTGTTAGACTCCAGAGCTTGTGCTTTTTATCACTATATTATATCCTCTCCCATTCTGCTGAATCGAAACTGTGTTGACATGGGCAGATGTTACTCACCTTACGAGTGAAGATAACAGAGGCATTAGGAAATGAAAGTTTAAAAATGCAGAATGCATTTCTCCTTTCAGAATTATCCAAAATACAAGGCAAGTCCGTAAACCCGATTAGCAGATAAAGGTCACATGCTGCAAATATTTAACTGTTATCTCCATCATATAATCCCTTCTGGCAATTTTATCTTGAAATATTTGTACAGCTCCCTCTATGACATCTAATTCACGAGACCCAACCCAAGCTAACATGTTGAAACTATTCTCAAGAGATCTTCAGATGCAAAATTCTATATTCAACTTATCGCACTATGGTAACAAATGCACTAAAAAAGCAGAACATTTTGATTACTAGCATTAGACAGAGCTCTTAAAAGATTCCAAATATATTTTGCAGAGGATTGTCAATGGAGGTAGAGTGTATGGGATTATCTTTTTATCTCAACTGAAATGATTCCATGGTAAGCATTTGATTACTTAGTAACATTAAAATTGCAATTATGTTCCCTTATAATTAATGACCTTCAAATAAATAGTTCTGTGAACAAATTACATACTTCATCAGAATTTTATTCTTTCTGTATTGGTAGTTATTTCATTCAGTTTCTAAATGTAGAGAGCATGATCTCTAAATGCTTTTCTACATTCTGAAGAAGAAAGGTTATCTTATGCTAAAGCTCAATGTGGAGATGAATAGAGCAAAAGGAAATGGGCTAAATTTTTTTTAAGAAATGAATTGAGAAGGATGGAATGAAGATTTGTACTGTCATATTCCTTGTGACTTCAAAACATCTACACGTTAAGAAAAACCATTGGGCATTTAAGGCTGCTGAGCAATCATATCTAAGAATATCGTGTGTGTAGTTATGTTATTAAAAACACATTTTGGTAAATGATACATAATCCTCATACACACAATATTATGCAGTCAAAGCATTCGGTTGCTTGACCCAATCAGTCACTTTACTAAAGATATTTGCAAATAATAAATGTCTAGGAAAGGCTTGCTATAACTGATGAAGCCTCAAATTTTTATTGATAATTTTAGCGTTAAAGAAATTAGCAAGAAAAGAGTACAGTAAGTCCCCTATATATGAACGAGTTCCATTCCAAGAGTGCATTTGTAAGTCCAATTTGTTCGTGAGTCCAACAAAGTTAGGCTCGGTACCCAACTAACACAATCGGCTATATAGTACTGTACTGTAATAGGTTTATAATACTTTTCACACTAATAATACATAAAAAACAAACAAACACACAAAAAATAAAGAAAACATTTTTAATCTTACAGTACAGTACTTTGAAAAGCACAGTACTACCAGATACATCACCACTCCTTTTACGCTTGCTTCTGGACATCCTGGGCTTGAAATAAAGATACTGTACTACCGTATTCTATGCAGTACTGTAAAGTACACAAAAGCACAACCACTTGTAGACCACGCACACACGTGACAATGTACGCCAGACACGTGAACTAACACGTGATTGGACATGTGAACGCACATTCGCATCTTTGAAAGTTCACAACTTGAAGGTTCGTATGCAGGGGATTTACTGTATCTATATTTTGTCTTTTTTGACATGGCTAGCCACAGTGATAGTGACTGTGAACCATTTGGCTGCAGGCAGGGTGAAAAGTAACTACTAGAAAGAAAACAGGCTAATCCTGTGCTTTTATTGTCAGCACTCTCAGGCTCGCCTCAGGTTCAAAGATAATGCAATATCATCTAATCATATATTGAAACATCAAATCAGATGCCCAATCAATTACTTTGAAAACCTGCTAATTCAGGAGCACCAATAGGAAGCACACATTTTCTAATCTCCACTCTTATGCCTATTTGTCCGTGAGACATCAAGTGTTTGCCATGCACTGCGCCAGGTTTTGAATATGCAGACAGGAATGTGACTTGGTTCCTGGCACCAAGAAGCTCATGGCCTAGGAGAAACAGATTATAAACATGTGGCATAATGAAATGGAAGTATGCATAAGATAACAGTGGCAACATGAGGAGGCAACACTTGGGATGCATTTTGAATGATGGGTAGGAGTTTGATAGGTAAATGAAAGTCATCTCAGCTATCATTTCCTACAAGAATTCTTTGCTGACTCTGGCCTCCCTGTACCACCCAGAATGAATCGGAGGTGATACCTTTGAGCTCACAGAATGCTTAATGTATTGCACTGCCATGATGTGCTATAATTAGGTACCACCACACAATTCTCTAAGGGCTTCCCATGTTATGAAAAGTAAAAGCCGAAGTGGTCACAATTCTTTCATTATTCAGTCCACTCCCTTTGGGTTTTTGTACTTTTCTCTTTCAACTCTTCTGATCATTCATGCCGTGTCAGCCACCCTGGGCTTCTCACTGCTCCTGAAATATATGGACCATCGCTACTTCTGGGCCTTTGTTCTTGTGCCCTCAGCCTGGACAGCTCTTCCCACAGATACCAGCATAGCTCCCTCCCCACCTCCATTAAGTCTTCACAAATATCACCCTCTCAGTAAAGTCATTCCTGACCGCCTTATTAAAAATACCACCTTCACATGCACTTTCCAAATGTTCTTTTCCTGCTTCATTTTACTTACATTACATATTTTACTTTTTTGTGTGTATTGTCTATCTCCCCTCCCTACTGTTAGTTGGGGTGATGGAGAGGACTTTTATGGATAAGTATATCATATTTTTATCCAATAATTTTATTTACCATAAATTAGAATGTAAGCTCCATGAAGTCAGGGACTTTTCTTTGTTTTGCTCATTGCTGGATCTCCATGGGCCAAGAAGAGTTTCTGGGACATACTCTATAAATGTTTATAGGATAAGTTAAAACTAAAATCATGTATTTATTTTTTGAAAATGCATATTAAGCCCTTACAATATTTCACATGCCCATTAGAGATGAGCTTTAGATGGAAAAGACTGACAACATACAGAAGAATAAAAACATATTAATTACAGATGGTAATTAATATAATAAGGGAAATAAAGAGTTATTTACTTAAAAATATTGTGTGTGTGTGTGTTTTATTTAGGGCAGTCATCTCTCTTGGAGGAGATGATATTTTACCTGAGATCTAATGTCTAAGATGGAACACTAATTTATAGAGCTGGTGAGCAGGGATAGGTAGCAACCAAAACAAGGGATGGGGCAAGTCTAAGTGTCTAAGGAGGAAAGGGTTGGAAAATTTTTTTTACTTGGCAGGACAACTGAAAAGGAAAGGAATGGATGACAGTAGGATAAGTAAGGCTTTGGTAGAGGCTACATCAGGCAGGGCTTTAGGAGACATGATAAGGTATTGGGATTTATGTGAGGACTTTTTAGAAGGTGTTAATTGGTTTTGATTAAAGAAATGGTATAATCTCTAATTAATTTTAAAATAAGTCTTCTGGATTCTGTGTGGTGAGTAAATGGGACTGTTGCAAGGATGGAGCCAGGATAATAGTTAGAAGGCTCCTATAGCGGTCTAGGTGCGATCCAACGGTTAGAAGGATAACGGAAACAATGGTGAAAAGTAAGTATATTTAAGACCTACTTTAAAGATAAATTAACATATGTTGCTGGTGGATTGAATTTGAGAGCTGAAGAAAAGAGATAACTTTCCATTTTCTGGCCTTGTAATGTAATAATGTTATTTGCTGAAATGGGGAGTCTGACCTAATTATGGGGAAAGGGATGGAAATCTAGTTTCTTTTTTTGACGTTTTAAGTTTGAAAGACCTGTGTAATATCCACGTTAAGTAGGTAGGTGGATATATAGGTTCCAACTATGCCCGTCTTCACCATTAAGCTGTGCATTTCTCAAGGGGAGATAGTTTATTCATCTCTCTGGCAAAGTGGGTGTTTTATATGTTGCTGCAAATACTATTCTCTTTACATCCTGCTGCCTTAGTAGCTGAGGTTGCTGAACGTTAGGTGTGAAAGAAGCATCTCCTTACTCTTCTTGACTCCTTAGATCAGAATAACTTTTTTTTTTTTTTTTTGAGGTATGCGGGCCTCTCACTGCTGTGGCCTCTCCCGTTGCGGAGCACAGGCTCCAGACGCGCAGGCTCAGCGGCCATGGCTCACGGGCCCAGCCGCTCCGTGGCATGTGGGATCTTCCCGGACCGGGGCACGAACCCGTGTCCCCTGCATCGGCAGGCGGACTCTCAACCACTGCGCCACCAGGGAAGCCCCAGAATAACTTTTTAAAAAGATTTTTCTTTGTTTTTTAAAATAAACCTGATGGGCCCTTTGGATATGACAGATAAACCTGATGGTGAGTTTTTAGAAGAAAGCAAGCAGATCAAACATAGGGGTAAAATTGTATGTTAAGAAAATATACAGCCAAAATAAATAAATAAATATTTTTTAAAAAGAAAGAAAATACGAAGAATTTTAAATTGGAGGAGCAGAAAAGAGTAAGAATAGAGTGGGGAGAGGCCAGGTACAATGTGAGATGGTAAAGTATATGAAAACATTGGGGTGGTGGAAAGGACTTTTATGAATAAATAAATCATTTATCTAATAATTCCATTACCAAAAATACTGAAATTACGGTTTTATATTGTGTTCCACAGGATCTGTGTTTCACATGACATCTCTTCTAATTATGAACAAAGAGAGACATGGTCGTACTTGGCTGTAAAAGTAGTGAGAGCAAATTTTTAAAAATATGTTTAAATTATCTGAGATTTCAGAAAATGTGACTATGATAGAAACAGGTTATAATTTTTTCCCTAATTTCCAGTTCTGTTTAAAGCAACTATGTTGCTTTCCAGTTTGGTCAGTTGCTAGGGAAACTGGAAAAGGGGCTATTAAATTGTATACGGAAAGCTATATTACAAAATACAAGTGGAGATGTAAGCAGTTAGATATAACTTTTCAGAGACAATAAAATGCATAATAGCCTAAGGGGAGAATGAAAGCTCATATATAATTGAGGTAACACTGGCTTATAACATTATTAAGTTTCACGTGTACAACACTGTATTTTGACTTCTGTATACTCTACAGCATGCTCATCACCAAAAGTTTAGTTTCCATTTGTCAGACCCCTTTACCCATTTCGTCCTCCCACACCTCCACCCTCTGGTAATCCCTACTCCTCTCTCCGTATCTATGTGTTTGTTTTTGTTTGGTTTGGTTATTTTGTTTTTTTTGTCTTGTTTTATATTCCACATGAGTGAAATCATATAGTATTTGCCTTTCTCCATTTGACGTATTTCACTTACATAATACCTTCAAGTTCCCTCCATGTTGCCAAAAATGGCAAAATTTCCTTCTTTATTCATGGCTGAGTGTATTCCAGTGTGTGTGTGTTTGTGTGTGGGGTGTATATTCCACATCTTTATCCATTCATCCTTCGATGGGCACTTAGGTTGTTTCCTTATCTTATTGTAAATAATGCTGCCATGAATTTGGAGGCACATATATCTTTTTGCATTAGTGCTTTTGTATTCTTCGGAAAATACCCAGGTTGAATAGCTGCATCATCTGGTAGTTCTATTCTTAATATTTTGAGGAACCTCCATACTGTTCTCCATAGTGGCTGCACCAATTTACATTCCCGCCAACAGTGCACAAAGGTTTCCTTTTCTCCACACGCTCTCCAGCACTGGTTATTTCTTGCCTTTTTGATAACAGCCATTCTAACGGGTGTGAGATGATATCTCATTGTGGTTTTGACTTGAGTTTCCCTAACAGTTAGTGGTGCTGAACATTTTTTCATGTGCTTGTTGGCCAGCTGTTTGGCTTCTCTGGAAAAATGTCTATTCAGACACTCTGTCCATTTTTTGATTGGGTTGTTTGGTTTTTTGTTGTTGTTGAAAAATATCAAAATTGATATTTTGATGGAGATTCTATGGCACCTTTACCATAAATTATCAGTACTTGTGTGGGCATCCATCTTCTTATTGGCCTCTTAGGGAGTGTATTGATAAAGAGGGTGATTAACTTAGAAGAGAAGCCAGGGTCTTCTTGGATTAATAACATCATTAAAGGAAAGATCACTGGACCAAGAATTAGAACCATTCTCCAAACCAGGCCCAGAGGTGAAATTAGTAAAGTTAGTTCTCCTCTCTGGTTCTCAGTTACAACATCTGGATAAGGAGGAATACAGGACAAATAATTGTCAAAGTTCCTTCTAGCTATAATAATCTATGACTGACAGATGAATGGCAACCCAGGAAGTAAAGAAGGATAATATCCTTAATAAGAAGGAACTTGTGGGTAGTGAGATAAACTGTCAGGGTTTAGAGGCAATGTTAAATTTAAGTAGCACAGAAGCCAAAAACCAAAATCTTCTGTAAGTGAAAATTTAAGAATGAGTTATTTAGGTAAAGTCTATCTGTCAGTTAAAGCTATCTGCCGTATAGAATACTTTCCATTTTGTGTCATAAATTGAAACATTTATTATTCAAGTTTATTATATTTAGCCATTTTATAATATACAAGAGAATTTGTAAACATTTTAAAAATCTTATCATGAGTCCTATCTTTTGGAGTGACGGAAACCTCTTAACTACCTCCTTCTAGTACCATATTAAAAACTCAAGGGAAAACTTCTAAGTCTTCAAACCACATTCTGGCATTCCCTAGTCGACAGAATAGCTATTAGACAAAATTAAAAGTTCACCATTCCAGAGATCTTTATTCCACTTCTCCCTACAGTAAGTTCTGTGCTGTAGTGATGTCAAAGTACTTGCTGCTTCCCATGCTTTTTTTTATGCCCTCATGTTTTTGCACATACCACTCCTCTGGCCTACACCGTACTTCCTTTCCTTGTATTTCTACACAAACCTTACATATTCTTCAAGGTTTGATTAGTACTACATACCAAATAAAGTCTTCCTTGATGCTATTAAAATCACTAACTAATGTCTAAAACCTATTCATCTCACAATTATTTATTGATCATTTATTGTGTACCAGGCAACTTCTAGGTGTTCTTCCAGACCTTCTATGTAGTTTTTATACTATATTTTATTTTCCCATCTATCTACCCATTAATTCACTCATAATATATGATTCATATTATTTGTACACAATACCACACTGTACTGTACTTACCAATTTATGTAACTGTTTTTACCATCAAACTCTAAATTTGTTGAGTACCTAGATTCTGTCTTACTCATCTTTGTTGAATAAGTAAATAAACAAAAAACCTACGCATGAAATAATTTTATATATTACTATTGTGCAACAGCCACATTGGTCAGCAATATTCACTCCACATAAAACCTCACCCTATCAGATTTATAACTTTAGATGAAGCACAAACTTTCTCTTTTGAAATATAAAAAATCAGTGGGAGATAAGGGGTAGCAAGTCATTAAAAAATATATATATGGGTTTAAATGTCTATAACATGGAAATAGACTTTTAGGATAGTATGAGAGGACAGGATGCCTGAGATGGAAGATAGAGAAAAATCATGAAGTAAAAATGAAGAATAAAGATAAGGGGAAAGGTCATTTTAGGCAACAGACGTAATGATCTGGATGTAGGAAATAACGTGATATACTTTGAAAAAGTGAATCTGGAGCACGTAACAGCAAGAATGAACACAGCAAAAGATAGGTTTAGAGAAGATGGCAAGGGCTAGACTAAGAAGAGCTCTAAAGGCAGTGATAGATAATTTGAACTTTATCTTTTTGGCAGTGGGGGAGCCTCTGGAAATTGGAACAGTAGAATTAAATTTTAGAAAGATCACTCTGGCAGCAATAAAGAAGATGAATTGCAAGGATGGTGGAGGGAATGCAGGAAGAACAAATACGAAACAATAGCAATGGCCAGAGGTAATGAAGGTCTGAAAGCAGCGGTGGTGTAAATGCAGAGGAATGAACATACAGGAATGAATTAGACTTTAGGGTTAAGGTTTTTAAAAAAGTTTCTACAATGACTCTCATTTTTCAAGATTGAAACTTCCAAAGAAGAAGGCAGGTGGAGCTTTAGATATTAAGATAATAACTTTGCTTCATTCTAGCTAAGTTTGAGGTGCCTATGAAAAGTGAATTGAAAATTGCATATGTGGGTGAAGATCTCAGGAGAGAATTGTGGGTTGAAAACATAAATGTGGGGAAACATAATAAGATGCTTAATAAGAGTAACTTTGTCTAATTTTCTCTGTATGCTTTATTTAAAACCTAAAGCCTGGAACCTTCTTCAACAAATGCTAAGCTGCTTCCATTAATGTTGAGCTACCTCCAAGTTCTCTTGATTAGATAGGTAACAGATGTAAATCTCCTGTTACAAAGCAGCGGCTCAATAAATGGACATACCATAGATAAGTTGGACAGCTGGGTTTTTTCCTATTATCTCAGAATTATGAAATATTGATACATAATAAATCATCATCATTATATTATATACTGAAGTATATGGGGACACTACTATTAAATAAAGGAGGTTTAAGTTATTTTAAGGCATTATATGAATCTTTTAAAAGCTTACAATTTTGTGGCATAGTCAGAAATGGAGCTGACGCTAATTCATGTTTAATCTTTGGACAGAAGTTTGCATTCCTTCATTTAATTAGTGTTTACCTTGTGCTCTGTAAATTCATTTGTTTTTCTCTGGGGCTTTTATGTCACTTATTTCCTATTCAATTATTTGTAGCATCCCATTTTAGCTTAACTGAAAGAAGAGTAAAATGGATTTGAAGGCAGCCATTACCTGATCATATGCAAACTAGGCAGAAGGACATCTGTGGAAATCAAAGAAAGCTGGGAGATCAAGTGGGATAGAATGTAGAATCCCAGGAACAAGACAACATTTAGGCTGCTTCATCTCAGCACCCAATTTTATTACCCAAACTGTGATTTTTTTTCTCTTGTTTTTGTGGAGGCATTAGAGGGTTGAGTCCTACAATCAAACCAATAGCACTGTTTACTTAGTGGGGACCTGACAAATCTCACAGATATTTATGCTCCAGAAATAGTCCATCTCATGCTTAGATAGTCCATCTCATGCTTAGATGAGTCTTCATGTATGAATTTTACCTGGGCAAAATCAGTCATGGGGAACTTGAGATATTTGTTCCATTATTTTAATTTGAGCTATTTATGGGCCAGAATTAGCACAATTGTTGCCAAATCTCGAAGTAGAAGAGAACTAAACAAATGTGGTGGCCAGGGAAACTACTCTTTTTATGACTTGCCATTAACATACTGCATTCAAAAAAGCAAAACATGTCTATGAAAGGACTTCTATGATTTCTGGTACAGATGACAGTGACATTGAAAATAAGGGGAATTTTTAGATATAAGACTAATAAAACTCCAACTTACATCTGTGTTTTAAGAAGGAAATTTTAAAGTCAGGAATTTCTATCAACAACTCAATCACTATTTAGTTGGTAACCAATATTTAGCCTGTCCCACATGATATATTTTGGTACTTTAGGAAAGGTAAGAAAAGTATAAGACATGGCTTTGATCCTAAACTACTGCCATCTAACAGTATTGTCTTGAAAAACAGTTTCTTAGTGGTCTTATTAGGAATCATACCACTCCCTATTATCATAGAATTAAAAAAATTCTCATAGACTTAAGAATATATGCATGCATTTTAAAAATTCCTTAAAAATTACAAAGTGCCAAACATGATATGGAAATAAAAATTACAATGTATTTCTGAGTAAAGCTTAGGATTTCTTTCTATTTTATTATATAGTCATTGTCTAATATTGTAGAACTAGAGCCAGGACAAACCTACCAGGAGGGCCAAACATATTTGCTCACATTGGAATACAGACACGGTCAGGCACTGAGGCAAAAAGGAAGGGACTGAAGGCACCAGGAACAGGTGGGAAAGGACAGACAAGGAGGAATAATTAATGTTGGTCTTGGAATCCTCACCATGTCTGGAGCATGCCCATTTTTATGTATTCTCATCTGTGTTACCCTTCTTTAGGGCACAAGCATCTCTCACGTGGACTGATGCAACAACCTCCCAAATGGTTTATCTGACTCTCATATTACCTATTACCCATATTCAATCCATCCTTTGCACTGAAATTAAAGCAACCTTTCTAATAATGTTATTTCATTCCCTTTTGAAAAACTCTTCTGTAGGTACCTTTTGCTTTTATTAAGTCAAAATTATCTGCCATGGCTTAAAATTCTCTGGCAGATCTGGGATAGAGTGGTGAGTCTGGAGAATCGGGTTGGGGTCAGATCACAGACTTTTGGATGAATGATATTTTGAGAGGAATATTCTGCTAGAACTTTAGAAGATAAGCCAAGGTGAAGACACTATGAGCAAAGTGACCAGTGAAAAATTTATTACAATTGAGATAAGAACTTGAAGTAAAGGGAATCAGTGGGAATGGATGTGAGAAACGTCATGGAGGTAAACTCAACCAAACTTGAAAACAAAATATATGCATATTCCAGGAGATTCAAGGCTGAACAATGAAGAGGATGAAGGGACTATTAAGGGAGGGTATTAAGGTGAGGAGTCACATCCTGTCACTGTAGGGTCATTGTGCCCTGCCAAGTTGCATGAATAAATAGGCCCCAAAGTACATTCTTATCCTCATGGATCTGCCTCGTGGATGGACTACATGAAGGGTCCATATTCTCCATGAGTCTGGAGCCCAGTTGATATGAGAAATAGCTAAGACAACTGTGGATGTAAAGCCCAGAGAACTCTCATAGGGCCTCATTACCATCCTCCAAGGTGCATTACATGAGAACTAACTTTGGCTATGTGGCTATAATGACCAAAGACCAAACTGAAATGAGTAGAATTTACAAAAATTTCAGATTAGGATGAGCAAGAGTATTTGAATACTCAGAGCTGGAACATGTGGAAAGATGGGCCAACGTGCATACCATGGTGGGTCTCTTAGCCTGAGAAAACGAAATATTTCATAGTTACATATGTCCCTACTGCATACAAGGGCCCTAGAGAGACATTTCAGAAGCTTTCTTGGTAAAAAAGCAAAAACAATTAGCCAATCTTCTGGATTGTTACTTATTTAATGAAATGTATTAGTAATTTGAAATGGACTACAGTGAATTACTCAGAGAAAACGGGTTCAACTAATTGGTCCAGAAAATCATCTCAAGGATATAATTAAATTGCCTAGTGTACTATTACTGCTAGCATAAACACTATTACTGATCTTCAGGACTGCTTGCATTTCCAGCATAATTAAAAATAAGTGGTGGGAAAGGCAAGATCCATGAGCAAAATGTGGTTTAAGGAATCAGTCCTGTGGTTAGCTAATGAAAGCAAAGCAAGGTCAGTATTTGAACTGTTTCCAGCATTTGGGTTTCCTGCTATATATTTTAGTTCTTAGGAATCAGCCATTTAAAATAATCAACAAACTCTAAGGGTTTTTTTGGTTTTTTGTTTTGTTTTGTTTAGGGCAGCTACCATCTTTTGTCGTTGGACAAAAGATGTTTAATAAATATATGTCGAATAAATGAATTTGATTTTTACAAAAAATAATATTTTCTTCCAAATTTTATGGAAGACACAATTTAAAAGACATACATGACACTCGCTACATAATTTAGTGAATTAATGCTATTTCATGCAATAGAGAACTGGATCAGAAAATCACATATGGCTTCAATTCCATACTGTCACTTCTGTAGAAATTCATGATGATAAAAACAGTCAGGTAATAAATAGTAAGGAATGTAATTATTTTTTAAGTGCCAGGATGTTTTTCATGACTGACTTCCATTGTGCATGAGAGGTCACAAAAGAGGAATCAACTACATCTGCCATGGGTCCTGCATTATCCATGCCTGATTCATAGCCTAAAAAAATTTGAACCTGGTAGATGGAAAACAATATCCTTGAGATTTTAGTTAGGGTCATACATGTTTCTCCTGTGTCACAAGTTATCTCGTGTGAGGGCCATGAAGTACCATTGCTGTCTACGGAAGATGCAGAATAAACAGGTGCCTGCCTCTTTCTTCCTGATGACTTAGGTGGAAGGTATACATATTTATATTAGGAAAGGGGCATAATTTGATTACACTCTTAGAATCTGGATTATTTCTTGGTACACAGTAGGCAACCAAGAAATGCTTGCTACTGAATTGATGAATGCCAAATTAATTCCAGTGGCATGGGCACCATCTCTGCAAAACTTAGGTGTTCAACATGAGAAGATGGGGGTTTTCATTATCAAGTTAGTTTTCTTTAAAACAAATGCAGGGGCTTCCCTGGTGGCGCAGTGGTTGGGAGTCCGCCTGCCAATGCAGGGGACACAGGTTCGTGCCCCCGTCCGGGAGGATCCCACATGCCACGGAGCGGCTGGGCCCGTGAGCCATGGCCTCTGAGCCTGCGCGTCCGGAGCCTGTGCTCCGCAATGGGAGAGGCCACAACAGTGAGAGGCCCGCATACCGCAAAAAAGCAAACAGAAACCAAAACAACAAATGCAAATCAAAGAACTAATTCCTGAGAAATGCCAAGTATAATAAGCATGTCTTAAGTGATTTAAGCAACAGCCCAGAGGGTCTTACCATTAAATTCTTCTAAGATTTGCTTGAGACCGTGCCAAAAACTCTGTGGGCCACCAAATCTAAAACTTAGTAAATCAGGCAACACTAATTTCACAACACTGAGGCGCTTCCTTTTACGTTTTGAAGTACATTCTGAATTTTCTGGGTACTCCTGCTTGTCACAAAGTAGGAGCCTAGTGTGGTAGACTGGGTGTTGAGCTGCTTGAAGACATCTGTGAAGTCATTCGTGAAGTCAAAGGCGTTTGAGCTGGGTGTTGGGATACCTATATTCCTATATTGATTTTGAAAGTATAATTTACAGTATATACTTAAATGAGCAGTTTCATGAATTGCTGGTAACATTTACAGGCGTTCTCTCCCTCTCTCTCTCTCTCTCTCTTTCTATCTCTCCCCACTCCCTCCACTCCCCCCTCCCCCCCACCATGCCCCACTTATTTTTTAAGTGACAGGATGTTTTTCATGGGTCCTGCACTATACATGCCTGATTCATAGCATGTGAATTTAATTGGAGATATGACATAAGCATACAAAATAATAAACTTAATTGGAGATATGACATAAGCATACAAAATAATAAACCTAAAATACTGTGGTGTAGGATACAATACCATGCTGTTTTTTCCATCTATGCATTTTATAATACTTTTTTACCCTGTACTTTCCTCACTCGCTGAAATCCTATTACGTTTCTTGCCTGGTCTTTCCTCTCTCACTTAGCAAGTAACAAACTCCTATTCAGGCCTTAAGTCCCAGGTCAATATGAATTTCTGACGGAAATTTTTCTGACACTAAATGCTTTCCTCCCACCTAAATCAATGTTAGGTGGCATTCAACTCTGCTCTCGATCTTACCATTGAATATGACAACATCATTTAATTAACTTTCTTCCTTCTGTCCTCTCCATTTGTCTGAAATCATTTGAGGGTAGGTACTATGTCTTACTGTTTTTCATCCACTCATTCCAAAGACTTTATTGAACATTTATTATGTACGAGGCACTGTATTTGGAGCTAGGAATCTTGACTCTAAGTTTGGTATATTACATAGAAAATAGTTCTGTGGTATGAATGAGTGGGAACTTGCAATAAGCCAAGGACATTTTAAAATGTAGTTCACTTTGAAGAAAAATCTTAAATGGAAAGTTGGTCACTGTCGGGTGATTGGGCAGGACAGAGAACAACAGTCTTCATCTCACATCATTAAATTCATAATTCTCTGTTCAACAAAAGTGAACTTTTAATCTTTAAATGTCAGATCTTTTCTGCAGTTTTAACAACACTGGTATAGAAAATAAATGAGAATAAATATGGTAAGTTTTTGAAAAGCATATGGTGCTGTACAAAATTATTAAGATGGTCATAATTATTTTATAGATAGGGATGTTTGGGAAAGAGTTGGGATTTAAAATCCTGGCTTTTCAGTCAAAGTTGTGTTGCTGTGCTCTATTAATCTTCTAAAAGCATGAAAAAGTACAATGTGGAACCTAGTCTATATGAAAAACTAGAGAAGACTCAAGAGGAGTCAAAGGTGCAACCTTGACACTTGTTCTAAGATAGCATTACATGTATATTAAGTGAGAAAGGTATATATTGAAAAAAAAGTAGGCTTTTGTTTTCCTAAAATTAATTGCTACCTAGTATCCAGTGTTGACAAAGATATGAAAACAGAGACTCTCATGTCCCTTATTTGAGGGCAAATTGGTAATGTGCATAAGAGTTCTAAAAAGTGAGTAGCCTTTAATTCATTTTGCTGTTAGAAACTGGTCTTAAAGAATACTGTCTGCATCTTTTCATATGAGAATTTTCATTGCATTTCTGTTTATAATAGTATATATTTGATCCAACCTAAATCTTTATTATTGACTTTCTAAATTGCTTGTGAAGATTAAAAGTGAACATTTAAAACTAACCATTTAACATGGAAACTTATCAGCAATAATTAGGGACTACAGAGCAGTATATGTAGTATTATCTCATATTCATAAAAGCCTATGCAAATGTGTATTTCGAGAGAATTATACATCATTATATATGTGATAAATTATGATATCCATAGGTATGTACATGGAGAGTTTTGAAGGATAAGGTCCAAATTATTACTCCTATTTCTTTTGATGGAGTGAGGTTATAGATCATATGGATAAATAGACAATGAAGTGAATAATATAAATAATTAGAAGTGCATACCATAAAGACATTCCAAACATAAAATACGACCCTCAGCACCTTTAATGGAAAGCAGATACGATTTCAGTCTAGTTTTGCATATGGACATACATGGCCACCTGCCTTGGGTTTCTCAGGAGTAATGTTGGCTTTTTGTTTACCTATGGTCACAGCAGTTCTAGGATAATAGAAGTCAAAATATCTCTCAATTCACATTTTCTTTTTTTTTTTTTTGTGGTACATGGGCCTCTCACTGTTGTGGCATCTCCCGTTGCGGAGCACAGGCTCAGCGGCCATGGCTCACGGGCCCAGCCGCTCCGCGGCACGAACCCGCATCCCCTGCATCGGCAGGCGGATTCTCAACCACTGAGCCACCAGGGAAGCCCAATCCACATTTTCTTATCCTTTACCTACAGAAATGAGAATGGCAAGAATAATTTAGAAAATGTCTAGCTCAAACCAAATACTGAATAATGCAGTGAAGCACATATCAGTAATCCCAACTGAAACAGTCTGGGCTTTGGTCCCAGACTTCCTGGCAAACAACAGGCTCTGTGGGCCGATAGACAATGGGAATTAGAGCCAACCTCCCAGTGAAAAGAGACACTGACATCATGAATGAGTTTCTACTTGAAAAATATCTAAGAAGCAATTTCTGAAAACAGCCCTACAGGGGATTTATGCTCATCTGTGAGAAAAGCAAAAGAAATAAAATAAAGCCTTGGGGCAGGAAAGGAACTTACCTATCATTTAGCTTAATCCTTTCATTTCACAGATGAAGAAATTGAGGCCCAAAAGGGGAAAAAATTGCCAAAGTCACTCTGTAAATTAGTTCTTTAAAATCAAATCTCCTGATCCCGAAATTAGTACAGTTCTTATCTAGGACTCCTAAGCTAAAACACTGCTGTTTCTGTGGGCCATGTAATTCTCTGGACAAAAGGACATTATGTCATATCAAATCCTTTTTGGATCATCCCAGGCAGAGTTATGTAATATTTTGTGGTTATATGGTACTCTTTTTTAAACCTTTGTTAGATTACTTGCAAAACACAATCACTTTATTTATTTATGTATGTATTTATTTATCTCCCATAGCAAATTCTGTGTTCCTTGAGGATAAGAATCATATTTTATTCACCTCAAATCCCCAGTGCCAATTACAATTGTTCAGAATATAGCAGGCACTCAGTAAATATTTCATAAATGAATAAATGATTTCTTTTTCTATTATAGCTGGTGATGAGAGGAACTCCTGACGCATTAACCAAGGGATATCATGAAATGATGGAAAGAGTTGACTCTGATAGTTAAGAGCCCTGGATTTAAGTCTCATGTGTATCACTCCCTAAGTGCAAGATTTTAGGCAAGACTCTTAAGTGCCCTGAGCAACAAATTCCTCATCAATAAACCTGAAGAAATGATACCTGCTGTTTTACCTCCCACTTTGGCCATGAGGACCAAATGTGAAACATCTGAAATTAAAAATATTTTTATTAATAGCAAACTGTTACATGAATGGAAGGGATGTGGGTATAGGCAGAGGGTTTTTAAGCATGGTCTGGCTTTTACAGGGCATGCCATTATACAAAATGCAACATTAGAACTATTTCTACTGGTATATGACCTATGTCTCAAGTATGCCCTGCTGAGAAATCCAAAGTCATAGGTTATATAGACCTGAGAGAATGACAGTTCAGAGGCATATCAGTTAACCTCTGACATTTGAGAGTGATACATCCACAGATTTTGGGATTCCCATAAACATGAAAGGCTTTAAATTCCAGAATTTTTTTTTCCTAAAGTGCATAAATAATTGCAAATGGAGGATAAGAAAGGATGTTGCCATGCAGGTACTTGGCAATTGGCCAAAGGACTTGTTCCTATATAACTCTGGATTGGACATTCCTGTTTGTGTCTCAATACAGCAGTAAACTACTCCATATCACAGGCTTCTGGTTTCCCTTTTTCATAAGCGACATTGCAAAAGCTATATTCAAGAACATCAACATCCTGCTGTAACTATAGAGACCAATGTAGTTCTTTGGAGCAAATAAATCTATTGTAAATAATCATCCATCCAAGTCCTATTAGAAGAAAAATTAGGAGTCTCTAAGTATACCAACCAACCTAAATTCTGTGAATTGATCTCTAAAGCCTTACTAGTTTTCTCTCAAGCGCCAAAGGCAAGTAGCAAGAGGACAATGCAGGGAAAGTAAAGCATAGGCAAGAAACCCATATAATAGGAAAATTAGATTTCTTTCACATAGAGAGTAAGTGTAGTGAAATAGAAGGCACATTGGCTATGGAGACAGACCTTTCTAACTTTGGATTTAAATACAGGTCCTGCCATTTACTAGATATACAGTCTCAATTAAATTTCATAACCTGAATGAGGAGAAAAGCTCATATAGGCCATGCTGACAGAAGCCAGAGATTTTGGTATTTTGAGCAGAGGTTGAACTCTTCCTTGGTTGTTTCCGTATGCATGATTCAGTAAGGTCCAGGAATATTCCCAGGCTGCAGAAAACCTCTTCCCTTGGTTGGCCAAGCAGGGACAAGTGTGGGGAAAGGAAAAGTGGAAGGATGCTTGACGATAAATCTTCTAAGCTTCAGGGAGACAAATTCTCACCCTTTTCCTGGTTTCCTTGAATTTATGTGTTTGTTTGTTTTTCATCTCTTGCAAAGAGAGTGATAAGAGATCATGGATCAAGATTTAGGACTAAGGACATAGAGGACAAAGGACCAAGAATAACGTTTCTTCTGCATTTGGTCTAGGCTTTAAGGCTCTATGACTTCCAGCTCAGCTCATAAAAAACAGATATTCCAAATAGAAGTTGATGCCAAAAGCTCAAATGTAATAAATTCAGTGGTTTTTTTTGTCCGGGTGTCTTCCCTATAAATGCATGGAGTGGAGACCTAATGTGGACCGTTGCAACCATTAGTAGGTGGCTTATTAAGGAGCTGGAGCCTGAAATTCTCCTGTATTCCATAAGCTTTCACATGTATCAGCTCATGAGTGCTGGCATTTCTCTGTATAATGATAGAAAACAGAAAATGCTGCTGCTTAGTACACTCAGTGTTGGTTTCCAGAAAAATAGGGCAGGTTAACCATCTGCATAGCTTTACTCATGCAAAAGAGAGACTTCAAGGCAAATCGAACATTATTGATCTATGAATCTTCACCTTTCCAGTCAAAAATACTTTTATTTTTTCAAAAAAACTCTAAAACCCCAGAGAGTAAAGCCTAGGCTTCATCATTTGCCTTCTCCTTTCTCCTGTTCAATTAGCACATAATAAATGCTCAATATTTGTTCAATGAGGGACTTCATCTCTCCACCTTCTTTTATTCTAGTTAAGTGTTCTTAAAGGAGGAGTCTTTTCTCTTTGCTTTCCTGCTTCATTGACACAGCCATTTTAAATTTCTGATCAGGGTTTCTATTCTGTAATTAGCTTTGATTTGCTAGTTCTTCCCCATGTCTCTAGTGGTCAAGTCCTTCAGAGGCAGCTATGGAGTACTGCCAAGAGTACCGGAAAGGAAAATAACAATTCAAATCGCAGCTCTGTCATTTACTAGCTGTACGGGCTTGAACAATGTACTTAATCCCTCTGAACCTCAGTTTCCTCATCTGTGCAATATAAAGAATGAACTTTAACGGTGGTTCTTAACCAGGAAGGCACAGTGAAATTACCTGTGGGACTCTATTAACATACACAAGCCCAGGTCCTTCCAAGAGATTCTGATTCAGTAGGCCTGAGGAGAGGGAGGCAGGATAAACATCAGTATTTCTAAGATGATCCATAAATTTCTTTCAAACATAAGTTGGAAATCCTAGAACTTTCAGAATTCTCTATCATGTATTTGACAAGAATTCATTAAACAGGAATGGTGTACTCTGTATTATTCTAAATCCTCTGGAGGGAATGCATTGGCTGTTTCAACATTAATCTAACCATTAGTTTTAATGATCCTATTAATCATAAATTTTAATGGTCAATTTAATTATTAACACATGAGTTCTAACTCCTTTGGTCTCTGCCTCTTGCTAATCAAGTTCTGGAGCCAAGGAAGCAATATGCAAAGTACACTCTCCATTGCAGCTGGCTTCCACTGTGAACACAAACTACTTCTGAGAATTGACTAATGATGGAGAGACTATAGCTCTGTGGCTAGTACTACTCAGGTCACTTTAGATGGAGCTGGATTTATACCTACGTATGGTATGGATCAAATCCATCAACTTTGGTGTCGTTTCTTACCTTCAACACCCTTGTCCTGAGTTTCCACAAGGAAATGCAGTGTCTCGGGCTACCTTTTTGGCATCCTATGACGCTTACCCACAAATTTTTGTACCTGTATTGGTTTAATATGTTATAGTCCTAATAAATCAACTGTCCTGCAGGGTCATTAATGTCTAATACTGTTCCCTCTCCACCTCTTCATTTCCCTACCCTAAACTGTGCCCTAACTGTAAAGTTTAAAAGAACTTCAACACATCAATCCTCTTCCTTCAAGACTTTATTCAAATGTTACTTCAGTGAAGTCTTCCCTGACTTGGCTAAGCAAATCAAAGTTCTACTTCTCCTTAGCTGCCTCTGCATTTTATATGTTGCACTGATTATCTGCTGACATGGATTTCTCACTTAACTATAAGTCTCTCCATGGTAAAGACATTGCCTTTTTATCTCTGTATCTGCATTGCCAGTCATAATTCCTGAATAGAGTCGGCATTCAAAAATTGCTGGTTGAACAAATGAGTGAATGGATAAAATGAGACTTTCAGACAACTTTTACAAACTTTCATAATACTTCAGGCACCCTTTGAAAGGGAACTTTAAAAATCCCCTCACAATTGAACAAATTGGTAAATTTGTACTCTACATTTTCTGAAAGAAAAAAATTGTATCATCGAATGATTATAGGTTGTTTAGGTGAAGACAGGTAGCTTCTCCCCTCAAGTAATTTATGGTCTAGTGGGAAGGATAAAACACATAAATGAATAATAGTAATATAATGTTGTAATTCAGGTACAAAGAAAGTTCTACAATGATTTGGAGAAAGTGATCAAGAAAGGAATCACAGAAAGAATGAACTTTGAATTGGATCTTTAAATAATATAGTATTTGAATAAGCAGAGAGTTGGGAAGGGTATTCCAAGCAGAGAGGATACATATACAAAAGCAAGGAGGGGAGTAAAACATGTATGGGGTTCATACATATTTCCACTGGTGGGAGAAAACTTCGAAAAGGTATAGGATGGAGGCAGATCATGTACAGCTTTGAGGGTGTGCAACTGAGTTTGAACTCTGTCCTCTTGCATCAGTGGAAAACCACTTGATTTCTCATCAGGGGAAATGACATTACCAGAAAGAGAAAAGCCTCCCACATAAGACAAACCTAAATTCAAATAGCAGCTCTGCTACTTATTACAGTCAACCTGAAGCAAGTTACTTAAACACTCTGAGAGCCAGTTCATAACCTGTTTTCTTAGTTACAGTAAGGATTAAAGAAGCGATCCCTTTCAAGCATTGAACACTGCTTTAGGTCCTAATATTCGGACCTTTGGTCCTAATATTCTCTCAATAAAATCTTGTCATGGTATTTTATTTTAGAAAGATTGTCCTGTTTACAGTGAGGATTCTATTCTGAAATCTGAGAAGCCAGGAAAAGGAGACTGATTAGGGGACTTTTGCTCAAATGGGAGGCAATTAAGTCTGGGCTAGTGCTCTAGGACAGCAAGACGAGGACCTACATTTCCCAGGTACTTAGGATGATACTGTTCTGCTACTGTTATATGAAACACCGCCCTGCTGTGCTAAGGGCTAATGTGACATTTACCATCAATCACTCGCGACCAGAGAGTACCACCACTCTGGTAAGCGCTCACTGCTGGGCCCCCTGAGTCAGGAGTGACTGATGTCTGTCATCTTTTTGAGAAACCTACAAACCGTAAGTAATTATTGGCCATCAGGCTGTTAAGCAAGTCTGTTGCCCAGAGAGATCTGATATGCAAATTGCATTTAGTGCTTCCCAAAATAATTAGGAAGTTTCTCTTAAGTTTTATGAATTCGAAAGTTAGGAAATGTAACTTTCAAATAAGACCTTCTATATTATTTGAGTATACGGTGCTAAAAAGTTGAATTGTATCTACTATCCAATTTATAAGCCATATCTCACTTGCCATGCAGTTTTTCTAACACTTTAGAACATTTATTTCTTAGTATTTGTTATCATTTGTTGAGTGCTAATTTTAATCCAAAAAAAGGCACATTGGACATTTTGTATCATATTTTGGTAAAATATTTTAGTAAAATATTCAATTATGAATTTCTACTTGAGGGTTATTTATTCTATAATATGCATATATACAAATAACACTGAATAATATCTATTCTTTAATCATATTGGTTATTATGGTATATATACTGGCAATTATTTATAGCATAGACATATTTACATAGTATATATATAAACATGGAATGCACTTGTATATATGTATTAAAACCTTGTTACCTAATATATTTGAATTTTCTGCCAGAAAATAAATTTTGGAATGACATTATTTTCTAGCAACATATAAGAAAATCTGTTAGACACTGTATATATATATATATATATATATATATATATATATATATATATATATACTTTATAGTCATAGAATTTTAGATGCAATATGTAGAGTGTCTATTTACTACACAAACTGCTTTTTGAAAGAATATGCAGGCACACAAAGAACTGAACAGAAAACATACTAAAATTAAAAGCTGTATTTGCATTATTTTAATTTCTCCACATTAAAAGGGAGAGAAAAGCAGAGAATGGCATGGATCTTTAAAGTCAAATGGCTGGCATTGTGAAAAATAGGTTTTGTGAAGTAAAAAAGTTAGTCTCCCTAGATTTTATTAAGAAGTGACCAACTTCTCAAAACACATTCCAACACAGTGACTGTAGAAAATGACACTCCTAGGCGTCAGCATGATATGTTAGAATCTAAAATATCACTGAAGGAATAATACTAATAGTAATGGCATCACAATTAGCTATTTTAACAGCTCCTCTTCTCAATCTCTCAATCTTCCTAGATGAACTGCTGGCCTGGCATAAATCTCTGAATTCTGCTCATTCATGCCCTGTTCGTGAATACTAACCAAGTACCTTGAAATATGATCTTTGAACATGAATTCATTCTGCTCCCCAGGATATATA
Source organism: Kogia breviceps (assembly GCF_026419965.1). Taxonomy (NCBI): domain Eukaryota; kingdom Metazoa; phylum Chordata; class Mammalia; order Artiodactyla; family Physeteridae; genus Kogia; species Kogia breviceps. The sequence goes on along the minus strand of NC_081316.1, from coordinate 52,641,782 downwards.
TATATATAATATATATATATATATATTTATTTATTTATTATTATTATTATTATTTTTTCTGTACGCAGGCCTCTCACTGCTGTGGCCTCTCCCGTTGCGGAGCACAGGCTCCGGACACGCAGGCTCAGCGGCCATGGCTCATGGGCCCAGCCTCTCCACGGCATGTGGGATCCTCCCGGACCGGGGCACGAACCCGTGTCCCCTGCATCAGCAGGCGGACTCTCAACCACTGAGCCACCAGGGAAGCCCCAGGATATATTTTTATTTTTCACATTTCACAAAGACTTATGAGAGTTCTTTGCATTTGTTGGCATCAGTGTAACATTCTTGTGTATTACTGGAGGAGAATGGACAGATTTACAATCCACTTCCTTCACCTTTGAATAACCTGTTTGTTCCTGTGTAGAAATTGTCAATTAGTTAACCCAAGACTCCTTAAAAACATTTTTAAAAAAAATTTCTCAAGTCATTGAAAAGAAACTGTTTCAAATTAAGAACATTATTTCATATATTTCTTATAATTGAGAAATTAAGTGGAAAAATAGTCTCATCATGAAGATAGGGGAATATCCAAGGGAAGGAAGGAAGGTAATGAGTATGTGTATTTTCTTAACCTTCATGTCGGACTTTCTTACTCACTGTGGAGCATATTACAAAAAGTCTTTAACTGTAACCAGCTCACTCAAGTTTAAGCCCCAGCTTACCCATTTGTTGGCTCTGTGATCTTAAGTAAGCTAATTAGGGTGATGGCAGAGGAGTGTGGAGGTTATATAGGTTCATTTTATCATTTGTTTCCTCTTATCTGTCATGGAATTTGTTTTATGTATTTCATCCCATTTATTCTTTGTAACCATTCATCAAAGTAGGTGTAATTAACTCTGTGATATAACCTAGAAAATTAAAACCATGAGATATTAAGCAAGCAAGTTAATAAGTGGTAAAGGTAGTGACCATACACTTGGGCAACTCTGAGGAACAAATAAGTTAATAAATGTGCTTTGAAAACAATGCAACATTACTGAGATGTAAGGTACTGCATCACATAAGGTCACTAAATCAAGATTGATTGAGACCAGCTATCATGCAATTAATATGTCAAAAAAGTTGGGAGGATTCCTCAGGGATAGAGGTGCCAGATTTAGCAAATAAAAAATATAGAATTACCAGTTAAATTTGAATATCATTAAAGTAATGATTTTTTTAGCATAAGTGTTTCCCATGCACTATTTGGCATAGTTTATACTAAATAAATATTTCTTTTTTTAAAATCTGACATTCAAATTTAAGTGGGTATCATTTTATTTGACATCCCTATTCAAGGAACTTCACCTACAAGAAATAAATGTTAGAGAGGCCTTTGCTACTGAGGATAGAAACCACCGGAGAAGCTTATATAATAGGATTTCTATGTTTGGGTTAGATTTCTGATATGAAGACCCTCAGTCTTAGGGATGAGGCCCCATGTGTGCACAAGATTTCAGAGCAAAATAGTTGGATAAAACTATTTGGATATAACTGAAGTCTAGACTAGTAAGTGTGAGTTAATGGAAGAGTACTGTGGTAGTCTCATCAGGATCCAAGAAAGCCAGTAATTATGAGGTTCGGGTATTGAGAAAGACTTTGATGAAAAGAACTTGGGCAGAATCTTGAACAATGAGTAGGATTTAGGAATCTGAAGAGATATAAAGCAGGATCACTCTCTCCCTGACAGCATTAGCAAAAATCAAAATGAGACTGAGTTTAAACATCAGTGCTGTACTAACATCCTCTGTAGCTCTGTACTGTAGGAAGAAACAGCTAAGATGAGCATAAATGCCCATAAATAATAAGCAAGTTAGAGTGAGGCTTTTGGAAACCAGGGATTGAGTCAGTAAAGAAGATTCTGAAGATCAGCTTAGGGGGCTTGTTAGAGTCAGCATGCTGCAGCAGGCATCAACTGACAAAACGAATATTCCCTATTTCCTCAACAAAGAGACTAAATAGGAAGAAAAGAAACGACTTTCATTGAGAGCTTATATGTGTGTCAGTAATTTTATATGTTGTCAGATAGAATACTCATGATGAAATTCATTGTAAAATAGAGAGATAATCAGTGTTACCCAGGATTGTTGTATATGAGTTTTTCCTAATCTGTTTGTCACCGACCAGCCAACCATGTCCAAGAAGGAAGTCAATACTGGCAGATGGTCTCCTTGCCCTCGAAGAGTTTTCAAAATTATCTCAGTATTTGAGAGAAAAAGAACTAGAGTCTGGAAACCTGACTCTGCAACTAACATGTTAACAGAGTTTATTTACCTGTAAAATGGGAATAAGATTACTTCGAGAAAGATCATGAAGACTAAATTGGATACGGTTTGAGCAAAAATTATCTTAGCTCTAATATTCTAGGTTTCCTAACTTGAAAATGCCATTGATCTAGAAATGCCTCTACTGTTCTTCCCATACTATGATTCTCTGAGAGATTAGAAGGATAATTTAGAAGTTAGACACTTAGAAGGACAATAATTCAGTCATCCAAATGTGTCTCCAGCAGGACACGGACTAAACTGGTGTCATTAAGGACAAGCAATGAAAGATCTTTTCTGAAAAACATTCATAACTTTTAGTAGACTTTATGACAGACTGAAGAAAGAGGATAGAGAGAATAAGAGGCTTAAAATGAAATGTAAAATGTAAAGAAACAAGGACTTTGGTAAACTGAAAAAGGAATCATAAACTCAGTTATGAATATTTTATTAAAAAAAGAACTTTTATGGAATGCTCAGTATTCTCAAGTATTCTGTATGCATACAAAAACTCTTGAGTCTTGGTCCTTCCAGACACAGAGGGAAGATAGGATTCCTGGAGGCCTCCCTGAGAAGCAGAGAAGAAAATGGTTTTGTCTGACATCAGCCCTGGTGCACTTCTGCAGATTGAATGGGCCTACTCTGTCTTGAATAGTGAAAGTGGAATCGATTTTTCAGAATTAGAGACATTTACATCTGTAATGTAATACCTATAGAACAAAATACAGGTTTGACAAAATACAGGGGAAGTAATAACACTATATATATATATATATATATACTGTCTAATCATTAAGCGAGCTATCTTACACAAAGCATACCACAGGCACACAAAAAATGGTGATTTCCTCCCTTCTCCAATCAAATCATCAAATCTACCCTTTCAGGCCCAATGCCTGTCCCCTTCCAAGAGTACAACATACCCAAAAAATCAGCACCCGGTGGTACAAATTTACGACACTTTCAGAGATACTGGCCAGGAATGACATGATTCTTTCTCTGAAGACAGTCTTTTTTTTCCAGAGTATAGAGGGAGAATTAGGTCAGTTATATAAGACTCAACATGAAATAAGCACACTCTAAGCCACTTCTAGGCAATATCTAGGTGATACTGCTAAGTGGTAACAAGAGGAAGGTTAAGTTAATTTCCCTTGCTTCAGAAGTTATATGTTTTATAAGTCTGAACAGTGCAATATTATAATGATAACCTACATACAATATTAACTATTTTTCTGCCAAAAGAAACACTATATTTCAATAGTAATTCCATAAATATCCAAGAGAAATTGTCCCAGTATTCATATATATTGTAGTTAGCTCAGCAGGAAAAGCCATTTAAGTGATGAAGCTCTGAAGAGTCCCCACAAACTTGCGATAATTACATGTGATACATCAACTACCAAAAGCATACTGGTGAGAGCTGCTCAATTATAAATGAATAAGAATCTTAGAATTTTATTTTATTTTTTTTTTGCGGTACGCGGGCCTCTCACTGTTGTGGTCTCTCCCGTTGTGGAGCACAGGCTCCGGACGCACAGGCTCCGCGGGGCCATGGCTCACGGGCCCAGCCGCTCTGCGGCATGTGGGATCCTCGCGGACCGGGGCACGAACCCGCGTCCCCTGCATCGGTAGGCGGACTCTCAACCACTGCGCCACCAGGGAAGCCCAAGAATCTTAGAATTTTAGAATGCTCTAGTTGAAGAGGATCATTTCTAATGCGTTCTTTGGAGAGATAAGACAACTGATACCTGGACATTATTTCTTTAGGGTTGTCCAATAAGTGGAAGAGATGGTCCAGAACCAGCTCTTTTGACTTAAATTCTTTCCAGCAATAAACTATTATTATTAATACAAATACAGATGCTGTGTCTATACCTTGAAGATATTTATAAGAAGATGCAAAAAAAAAACCCTAAAAAACACTTTCAATAATAAAAGTCAAAATTCCATTTTTTCCCTCAAACCTAGGTTTTAACACAGAAGGCTTTGAACTCTAGAAATTAAAATACTCCTTTTGAAGCTAGAATAGAACAATACACACCCAGTTTTACATATGGGGAAATGGAAACACTAATATTTTAAATGTTTGGAGATGTTTTCACATCTAGAAATGACTTGAATCCAGGGTTTCTGAATCTCAGTCTATGCATTATATCCTTACTTACCTAAATGCTGGTAAAGCCCTGCTTTCCTGTCCCACATCCTTATCCTTATCCACAATTTAATATATTTATATTTGATTTTTGTTTTAACCCCAGTATAAGACTTTATGTTTATCTCACTTTAATATTATCTTTGTTTCTTTTTCTGGTACATTGCTTTAGCATTCTAATATCTTACAAAATCCTGAATTTCTTGCCCAAGAGATTGATTTTTAGCAGGTTTGCATCACTCACAAATGTGTTAAACGTTGTCTTTCAGTCCTCCAATAAGTCACTGACATTGTATTCATGTTTGTGTCTCCTGTGACTTGCAGATAGGGGCTACTACATACAGCCTGCTAAGTGCATGAATGATTAATGAGACAGCATGAAGGACAGCACCTCAGGCTGGGCTTTTTGAGTTTGCTATCTTTTAATCAGCGCACTTCAGGTACCACTTTACAACCAGCTCCAGTCTAATTGTTTTCAACTATCATCTACTTCACTTTAATTTTCTACAACTAATTCTTTTTTAATGTCAAAGAAAAGTCTGTCTTATACTAAAACCATTTTGATGCTCACATTGGTAGAATGTCTTCTAGTTTCCTCATCTCTTTCCAGTGCAAGTTTTCTGAATATATCTTGACAAGTCATGATTTTATAATATGACTGCTTCATGATAAAGTGAAATAGACTATGAACCTTTGGAATTAATTAATAGTGTCCATAGAAATTAAGCAAAGCAGATACACAAATTGTGCATACACATTTCCATATACAATACACGATTCATGTAAAATGTTCGATTATCCAGATAATTCCATGCTTGAGCAAGAATGTACAATGCTCAATAAAGTAGTTGAAAAATATTTAGTAAAGAAATATGCTGTATTCCATTGCAATTGACTCTCCCTCTATATCTCACATTGAATCTTTATAATAACATTTACTTTCTAATTTAACCATAATCCAAAAGATAAAGAAAAGCAAGATTTGGTTTTCTAAATTCAAGTTGCTTCTAGGATGAAATAGTATTTTTAACTAGTAAATTATCCAGAAATCAGTGCCGTTGGACTCTGGTTCTGACCAAGATCTAACAGAGATCAGATATACAATCCCATCTGAAATAGCAAAAAACTGGACAAAATATAAAAAAAAAAATTCAATAAACTGTGTATCAAACAATAAATGACAGTGATCCATGAGAGATGGGAAAGAAGCAAGATAGGCCCTATAATTTCCCCAGCCTACTGCCTAGAGGGAATTTTCAGGCCATTGCACAAGGAGTCTGGGGAGATAAAGGCTTCTCAGAATTACAAGACAGAGGACTGGAGAAGAGGACCCTGGAGATCTACAGAGGGTTGGTCTCAAGTATTTAGCAGGGTATTGATCAGTCCATGCAAATTAGCTATCTAGTAAAGGCTGTGGAATGTACCATCCAAAAGTATTAGATTGAACAGTACCCAGTGAACATACAGGGCCTGGAACAGTGACTGTTCCCATAAGCCAAATGGACAAACTCATAATTCACAGCCATTGAGAAGAATACTCAGAAAGTTCATGCCTCTGTAGTGGTGAATATTTACCTGCAGACTAAACGCAGCTATAGCCCTGCCTAACATATTTAAAAAACAAGACCAGTAAGGACCAAGCTGCTTCCAACTAACTGAACTTTATCCCTAAATAACAACAAATACAACAAATAAAATAGAACAAATAAAAAATACATATGCATATATATATGTGTGTGTATGTGTATATATATGGAGAGATAGGCTACAAGGATGTATTGTACAACAGGGGGAATATAGCCAATATTCTGTAATAACTGTAAATGGAGTGTAACCTTTAAAACTGTGTAAAAAATTTAAAAACTCAATAAATTAATTTTAAACAATTTAAGTCTTGCAAAGTATACACTTTTGACTAAAACTGTATTAAATTAGAAATCAATACAGAAAGATATTGGGAAAATCCCTCTTTATTTGAAAACTAAATAACACACTTAATATAAAACATCAGAGAAGAAATAATAGAAATTAGAAGATATTTTGAAATAAATGAAAATAAGAACACAGCATATCAAATTTGCAGATATCAATAGAGAACTACTGCTTAAGGGGAAATTTAGGGCATTATATGCCTGTATTAGAAAAGAGGAAAGGTCACAAATCAAAAGCCTTGTCTTCCACCTTAAGAAATTAGAAGAATGAATGAAATTAAAAGTAAACAAGAAAAAAGAAAATAATAAAAATCAAAGCAGAAATCAATAAAAGAGAACACAGAAAAACTCCTGAGAAAAATCAATGAAACAAAAGCTATTTATTAGAGATCAATAAAATTGATAAATCTTTAGCCAGATTAATCAAGGAAAAACAAGAGCAAGAAAAGACACAAATTACCAATATGAGTTATAAGAGAGGTGACATTGTTATGGATTCTACAGATATTAAAAGATAATAAAGGAGCATTATTAATAACTTTATTCTAATAATGTTAACAAAATAGATGAAATGGAAAAATTCCTTCACACTTATTCAAGAAGAAATAGATTAACTCAAGTAGATGTAGTGATTTAAAAAATGAATTTGTAATTTAAAACTTTTTGTGTAAACAAAAAACAGCTCATTGCTTCACTGCTGGAGTTTATTACAGTAACTTAAGATTGGTTTAACATACAAAAATCAACCCATTTAATAGTCTCTATTAACACACTGAAAAATAAAAATAATATAATTATTTAAATAGACACAATAAAGGCATTTGACAGAATCCAGCATCCATTCCCAATAAATTCTTTCAGTAAACTAGGAATAGAAGGGATCTTGATAAAGGGCATCTACAAGAAAATTAAAGCTAATATCTTATTTATTAGCAAAAGACTGAATGCTTTCCTCCTAAGATCAGGAAGAAGAAAAGGAAGTCTGCTGTCCACATACTGATTCAACATTATAGTAGAGGTTCTAGCCAATAAAATAAGATAAGAAAAAGAAATTAAGGGCACATAGACTGAATTACAGATATGCTCATTTGTATATTTTAAAATGTGCAGTTAATTCTATGCCAATTATACCTTAATAAAGCCATTAAGAAAATATTACCAGGAAACATATACATGTATGTACACAAAATAAATTAATGCCTATGAAATATAACAACAAACTGAACAACAAATTATCAAGACAAAATTTGGCTCTGTAATGCTCTGTAGTTGTGGTTCACATAGTTGATTAGTCTTAAAATGTCCTCGAACTGGGTTGGAAGTTTACAGTAGAAACACAGATGGGAATTTTCCACAAATAATTCAAATAATTTTGGATATGTTTGCTTAGTTCTGCCACTGAAGTGTAACCAATGTACAAAATATCCTTCTGATTTAAGAAAGTTTAATATTGGACAGTATTAAGCAATTTTTTCTTCCTTTTTAAACCATGTTCTTTCTTGCTGGATGGCCTTAAACTTGTGACCTACCCAGTTTTCAGCTGTACTTAAAACAATTCCCAAACGCTGAAGAATTAATTTCCAGTTTGGTATCATTATATTATATCAACGTTAAAAGTACTAATATTTTACCATATTTAAATTTTTACATTGTGTTCTAATTTCTCTAATGCTTTTAAAAAATAATATCAATTAAATTAAGGATATTTTTATCATCCACCTACCGACCAACCAACAAAAGCAAAAAATCACTCTGAATGTGTGAGGAAACAAACTGTAAGCTCCTTGAGGGAAAGATAATAATATTCAGTTATTTATCAATTTATTGAGTGTCCATTTTGTGGCAGGCCTTGTGTTAAGTTCTTCATGTTTTTTGTCTCTATTTACTACAAAAAATATGAAATTAACTGATAATCATCCTTAAACATGAGAAAAATGAGGTTCAGATAAATTAAATAACCTGCCTGAGAACTCACTAGTAATCCACGAGCTAAGAACTGAAATCAGCTTTGTTCTACTTTGAAGTCTGTGTTTTCAGCCAGCATGCTACAGCACTTCCCCAAGTCCATTTCTTTCATTTCTATAGTTTCACCTTTCATGGTAACTTAGAAGCAGTAAACATTCACAGAATACTTATTATAATAACAAACAAGTGGTACACTGACATTTCCACTATTTAAATAGATTAAAACCTCAATTCCTCTTCACTTTGAAAAGTAAGATAGGGACTTCCCTGGTGGTTCAGTGGCTAAGGCTCTGTGCTCCCAATGCAGGGGGCCCAGGTTTGATCCCCGGTCAGGGAACTAGATCCCACATGCATGCCACAATTAAGAGTTCACATGCCGCAACTAAAAAAAAGATCCCACATGCCTCAGCTAAGACCTGGCACAGCCAGATAGATAGATAAATAAATAGTTTTTTAAAAAAGAGAAGTAAGATAGCTTATGAAACATAAATATACAAAACAACAAAGCTACCTCCATTATAAAATATTTTAAAAATGAAAATGAACTAATAGTCTAAAGGATCTGTAATAGTCTCATCTTGATAATACTTTGGAAGACAGATAGAATCCTGCACATCTAAATTGGAATAGCATATTTAGTTTACCTGCCACCATTATCTCTGGCTTTATTCAGTAATAGGTTGTATTCAAGATATTGACAGGGAAAAAAAAAATCAGCCTTTGACATTCTATAAATGCCTCTATTCTGTGCTTAAGTATGGTCAACCTATATTTTTAAAGTATGTTCATGAATGATGAATGTGTCTTTCAAATGTGATTAAGTCATGCCCTTTTTGGTAACAAGAGTAGACTTATAAATGTATGGCTGCTTCGATATTCATACAGTTTTGTCATTGATGTTAAACGTTCATTACATAGGAATTATTGTTTCACGAATTGTAACAGAATGACATATTCAATTTGTATGTATGTAGTAGGCATTATTCAACCCTAAGTCATTGTACATCAAGTTCTCAAAGTAGCTATAATCATTCAGTTCACTGTCCTCCTCAAAGTAGCTATAATCAATCAGTTCATTTGCAGAACAAAGCTAATAATCATATAATATCTCTCTAAATCATGGTTTCCTATGTAAGTATTAAATAAAAGCAGCGCAGTATATATCAAAGGTAAATATAGATTTCAATTCTATAAAGTAGGAAAGAAAATAAAAAGAAAGCATTAAATATTTTGTGGACTCAAAAAATTCTTATAGTTGGACAGGACCTCCAAGGTGGCTGAATCCATTCATTGAACCTAATTGCTAGAGTTTATATTTATCTTTACTAAATTTCAGCTTTCTAGTTTAAGTTCAACTTTTCAGTCAGGAAGGTTTTCTTCCTTCAGATTTTGATTCTGTCATTAGTCACATTAGTTGAAATTTGCAGCTCTGTGTGAAGGACAAATCTGATAAGTAACACTTCCATGACTTCATACAAATCACTAATATAAATATTTCCAAGGAAAGAAAGACAGTCTAAGTAGAGAGGAAAGAACATAGATCTTGGAATCAAAATAACTAGGTTTGAGGCTTGATGCCATAATTTCTGAGCTTGTGATCTTGGGTAAAATGTATAACATTGTGAGTCATAGCTTTTTCCTCTGAAACAGAGATAATGTAAGAAAAATATGAAAATACCTCATCAACTGCAAATGACTATATAAATGTACAGATGGTGTTCATATCATAGAGTAGATATATCACTGAAGACACCTTTTAGTTGATATTAATGTATAAACATTATTTAAGTAATGAATTCATCTAAATTCACATTTATCTATCAACTCACCTAATATCTACAGATATTTACCAGATATCTTGCTAAATTCAGTGTCTCAATTGCCATTTTTTGAAAGAATGATTGAAAGAATACATGTTGTTAATGGCAATTAACATTTTACATTAAAAATGTAAAGAAAAAATCCATTACTTTTGCTTAAGTCATTCTTAGTGAATCCATGTGATTCCTGTGTATCCTATAATTCCCTTTTCAAGGGCCCAAAACCAAATTTTTGAAAATAAGCCAATATAAATATAATCAGCAAAATTAATGTTCCTATTAATTCTATCCTTCTCTCTCAACTACATACCTTTTGAAAATGAGGCATTCATTGGTCAATTGACTCATCTGCAGTTAGATATTAGGAAAAGAACTTTGGAGCTTGAAAAACTATGATTTGAACCTGGCTCTGACATTTATTATATTAATCATGCAAGTAGCCTGGCTTCTCTGAGAATTAGCTTGTTCATCCATAGAAATGCTGAAAATTTTTTTTTTTTTTTTTTGCGGTACGCGGGCCTCTCACTGCTGTGGCCTCTCCCGTTGCAGAGCACAGGCTCCGGACGCGCAGGCTCAGCGGCCATGGCTCACGGGCCCAGCCACTCCGCGGCATGTGGGATCTTCCCAGACCGGGGCACGAACCCGTGTCCCCTGCATCGGCAGGCGGACTCCCAACCACTGCGCCACCAGGGAAGCCCCAGAAAATTTTTAATTTGACTGTTTTGTATGAAAATTAAATGAAATAATATGTGCATTTTGTAAGTATTTAGTTAATGTCTGACCCACACCAAATGTTATTCCCCTTACATTCTCTCCCCTCCTCCTCCCCCTTTCTCATACAGGAAAGGCAAAATTCTCTTTATTCAGACATGTAGGATCTCATTTTAGAAATATATACAAATAGAGGGCACTGCCTGCAGACATGCATCATTGAAGTCAGGAAGTTTGTCAGCAAAGGTAATGATCTGATGGCCTCAGCTGAGTTCCCGAAAGGTCTCTATATCAGTGCTAAAATGGCCATAAATCACAAGATAATTAAGCATGTGTCCTGAGAATCCATTTGAAAAGGGCTGTTCTAAGTTTCTAAGAGTAAGTGAAAGGACAACAGAGAAAAGCATCAAAAAGAGAGAAGTGAAAGCACAGAGTTTGGGCTCCTTAAATTCACTGGCTTCCTGTTTCCTATTTTAAAAAAAAGATGCTCATAAATCCTTTGAGTTATTTGCATCTTTGGGAATTCTCCTGAGGAGCTAAAAAGAAAGGGAGGAATAAGGCAAGGGGAGGGTGGGCATAGGCCTAAAATGTTTACCACCTGAGCAGGTAGCCCTCAGTTCCCAGACCAGCCACAGACAGGCAGAAGCTCAGTTTTCACTGCCACCTTCCTCCATGCTGTACAGCCACGATCCTTAGTTTCTCTGCTCTTCCCTTATTACTACTATACCTCAGACCCTTAGCAGAACCTGAATTATTGCAATGGTATCCCAGCTGATTGTCCCCATCTGTAGTCTGGCTCTCCTTTTGATCCACTTCCATTTTACTGCTGGAATGATCCTTAAGAAACCAAATCTGCACCTGTATTTCCCCTGCTTAAAATGCTCCATAAGTCCATTGCCTTCAGGATAAAGTCTAACCTGGGAAAAAAATGAACTCTAATTTTGAACTTAGTATATGTTTCCAGAATCTTCTCCAGCCATAGTGAATTTGGACTTGAAAAGGCAGGCTCTTTAAAAACTGGTAGGTATTATGGAGAGGAGCAAAGGTGCTAGTGTTCCCAGTGAAAACAGTAATGGAAGCAAAAATGAGCAACAAAACCCCCTGTCTCAAGAGAGACAGTGGGCTTGACATGAGAAGATTTAGACCCTTAGGGTGACTAGAGAGGGACTAGATAAACCAAGATGACTGGTGAGAAACTTCCAGGACATGAAGGAAGTTCAGATATGACTCTGAAGGCAGTAGACAGAGAGGTGCAGTCTGCATGAAATGACCATAGAGTTTACCCACATACCTCACCCCTTTTCCACCATGAACTCATCTGTCCCTCTTGGACCTGACACATGGTAGATCTATAAGAAATAGATGGCCATCGACAGATGAATAGGTAAAAAAGATGTGTTATATATATACAATGGAATATTACTCATCCATAAAAAAGAATGAAATAATGCCATTTACGGCAACATGGATGGACCTAGAGATTATCACACTAAGTGAAGTAAACCAGAGAAAGACAGATATCATAGGATATCACTTATATGTAGAATCTTTTTAAAAAAAGATACAAATGAACTTATTTATAAAACAGAAACTGACCCACAGACATAGAAAACAAACTTATGGTTACCAAAGGGGAAGGAGGAGGGGGGAGGGATGAATTAGGAGGATGGGATTAACATATACACTACTATATATAAAATAGATAACCAATAAGGACCAATTACTGTGTAGCACAGGGAGCTATACTCAATATTTTGTAATAACCTATAAGGGGAAAAATTCTGAAAAAGAATACATATATATTCACTGTGCTGTACACCTGAAACTAACACAACATTGTTAAGTCAACTATAATTTTAAAAAAAGAAATGCTTGGTGCTGAATGAACTAGTGAATAATAGCTTCCCTTTATTTGATACACAAATTTTATTATGAAGCAGCTTGTGCCCAATGCTTTATGGAGAAGCTTGCCTTTTTGATGCCTTTTTCATGGGAAATAATTTCAGTGGAAGTTGTTACTCAAATATCTTTTGAATAATAGCTTCCCTTTATTTGATACACAAATTTTATTATGAAGCAGCTTGTGCCCAATGCTTTATGGAGAAGCTTGCCTTTTTGATGCCTTTTTCATGGGAAATAATTTCAGTGGAAGTTGTTACTCAAATATCTTTTGATAGTTTCTCTCTCAGACTTTTGTTTGGATCAAATATTTAAATGACTTCATATAACATATATTCTCTGAGCAAGAACTAAATGCCAGACACTGAGAATGCAACGGTAAACAAAACAGACATAATCGATGTCTCATGGAATTTGTGTCTTATTTGGAAAGAGGATTACAAGAATAGGTAATTTCAGCATAGGATGACTCATAATTTGATAGGGGACCATAATTTGATAGGTGATCCTAGCCATGGTTTAGGTTTAGTGGAGCTTATAATCTTGTAAATAAAATTGAAGATAAAAATGCCAATTCACATATAATTACAAATTATATAAATGCAATGATTAAAAACTACAGGATAATATGAGATCATGCAACAGGAGTGAAGTTATTCTAAGTAAAAATGTAAAAATCCATTGACAGAGTGACATCTGCACTGATATTTGATGGATAATTAGGAACTAGCTGAGCTAAAACTATGAGAGAGCATTCAAATTGAAAGAATAGCATATGCAAACACTCTGAGGCAGAGAAAGACCTGGTATATTTTAAGAACTCAAACAATTGTAGCTCAGCTGGTCCATGGTGAGAAAGTATGGCAGCAGACAGAGCTGGAGTAGAATTGCCATTCTAACAATATTGATTCTTCCAATCCCTGATTGTGGTATATCTTCTCATTTTTTCCAATGTTTCTCAGTGATTCCTAATTCGTAATTCTTTAAATTATTTCTCTCTCTCCCTCTCTCTCTCTCTTCTCTCCAACCCCCTCCACTCTCTCACCTTCTTTCTCTGGTAACTTGATATATCTTCTCATTTTTTCCAGTTATCTGAAATTTGACAAAAACATACCTCAATATCAGGAGAGGGGGGACAGATCTCCACCCATTGAGCTATTCATAGGGCCATTTCAATCTTGAGATTCATGTTCTTTGTTCTGGGAAATTTTCTTCAAATATAGTTTTAATGATGTATTCCCTTTTTCTCTGTTCTTTCTCAAACTCTTCTTATTTAAATGTTGGAGCATCCTGGGTCAGTTATCTAGTTTTCTTGTATTTTCTCTCATATTATCATTCATTTGCCCTTTTGTTTTACATTTTCATATATTTCTTCAATTTGTTTATTCATACCCTTCTATTAAATGTTTTATTTCTATTAGTACATATGCTTTTTATTTCTAGGTATTTTTCTTATTCTATTCCTTTGTGCAGTATTTTCCACTATTTTCGAGGATGTAATATCTTACCTGTCTTTGAGATACTATGGTCAGTTCTTTATTGGAACTTGTCATCTCCCTGAAAACTCCCTATTTCCTCCAGAAAACCTTTTGTGTTGATTGGGTTTGTGCTCTGTCTTCCACGTTAGAGGCTTTTCTCAGATATCCAGGGCTGTACAATGGTATTTTCATATTTAATGGTGGGACATTAAAAAAAAGGTTGGAGACACTGTGTCTGAGCCTGTCTAGGACTGCAGATAATAGAGTTTTTTAAAAAATTGAATTATAATTGGCATACAATATTATTTTAGTTTCAGATGTACAGCATAGTGATCTAATATTTGATGAAAGCATCAATAACTACCAGGCTAGATTATATGAAGGGATCCTTTCATCTCTACGAACCTCTATATGTATTGCCCTTCCTCCCATCAGCCCATAGACAAGCACTATGGTTTATTTGAAAGCTCTAAATCATTAACCAGCTTCTGCATGTATGTATGTATTACGTTGAACTGAACATCCTTAACTACCATTATCCTTCAGGAGTCGTATATATTTCTTGTGTCTCATTTTCAGTTACAGGTCTTGCATGCAGAACCATATGTGTAAACCTATGTTTTATATGTTTTCATCTTTGATATATAAACACATGAGTTAATACTTATGAGTTCATGTGAAAACTACCCCTTCTGACCATGAGTGCAATCTGAAACTTTGTATCCTACACAATTCTTAGTGCCTTAGTCTGATGTGTTCATTTGTTTTCTCCTTATATTTTCATCTGCAACTTTTAATTTTTTTACCTCTCTGTTGGTTATTCAACTTACCTTCAGGTAAGGATTATCCATACCTTCAATTAATAGGATAAAGATCAACTAAGCTGGATCTTTAATCCTTTGTTTAAGGTGTGTTCTTTTCTTAATTATTGCTGAGTTTCTTCTTCCTTTGTGCCAGTGATAATAAGGTGAATACCACCCAAATGAGGTCAAAAGATTTTCAACACTTCATCTATGTTATCAGTTGCCTTCAGTTTTTCCATCCAGTGGCATTACATTAGCATTAGCCCAATCAGTTAAGGGATACTAGAGGCAGTCTTATTTGCTTATTTACCACTCTGTCATCATAATTATGTTAATTTAGAAATAAGTTATGTCTTAAATCAGCAAATCAGCCTTTTCTATGACTTTTTTTCAAGATGAAGGACTAGATATCATTTGACATACAGCTGTGGGTCTCTCTCATTAATACCTCAATGATCCTTATAAAATGAGACTGACAACATAAATCACAAGCAGGATGCAATGAATGCTAGACATCTGAAAAAGCTGCTATGTGTTTTAATTATGAATAAATCACTTAAAATATGAACAAGGAAAGACAAGCTGGACTGGAATGATTAAAGCTTTTGGAATTAAAATTAATTAGGGCAAATACTAGCTCTAGTCATGAGAAAGATTATCACCATCTATATATATCTGAAGGAACACTAAAAGAAACTAAGGCAGCTTGGGTTTTAGTGCGAATGATACTACATGATTTCTTCGATATTTTCATTCATCCTAACTTGATTTCACCTTTAACACTGTATTACTGAAACCCTATTATAAATAGGGTTAACCATACTCTGCATTCTAATTTAGAACACAGATATATCATATTTTTAGATAGTTACTGGATTATTTAGGAAGAAGTAATTATATTTACATAAAAGAGAAGGACAATTCTCACTGTAGGTGTTAAGCTGGTTCTTAACTCATCATTCTCCCTCTGAAATAGTATCTTTAAAGGTACATGCACATCACTGGCAGCACTGAATGGTGGTTTACAAATACCATTATGGTTACAAATTCTTTTAGAGCCAACAGAACATTGGCAATTCAATTTCCTATTTTGAAAAAATTTTTAGCAAAACAAATTACCATTAATTATCATCATTACTTAATATAAAAAAGGATATTTTATTTCCAAAAATTAAAAAAAAAGATTTCTTCTCTGTATTTATTAAACTTTGTTTCTGCACAGCAAAAAAAAAAAAAAAATCAACGTATTGAAAAGGCATCATATGGAATGGGAGAAAATATCTGCAAGTCATCTATTTGATAAAGGGTTAATATCAAAAGTATATAAGGAACTCATACAACTCAGTAGCAAAAAATCCAAATTACCCAATTTAAACATGGGCAAAGGACTTGAATAGCCATTTCTCCAAAGAAAAATTACAAATAGATAACAGGTATATGATAAGGTCCTCAGCATCACTAATCATTAGGGAAATGAAGATCAAAACCAAAATTAGATATCACCTCACACCTGTTAGGATGGTTATTATAAAAAAACAAAGGATAATAAGTATTGGCGAGGTTGTGGAGGAACTGGAACCCTGTACATTTTTGGTAGGAATGTAAATTGATGCAGCCACAAGGGAAAACAGTATGGAGGTTTCTCAAAAAAATAAAAATAGAAGTACCATATAACCCAGCAACCCCACTTCTGAGTGTATGTCCAAGCTTATTGAAATCAGGATCTTGAAGAGATATCTGCACCCTCATGTTCACTGAAGCATTATTCACAATAATCAAGATATGGAAAAAACTCAATGTGCATTGACAGATGAATAGATAAAGAAAATGTGGTATATACATTCAATGCAATATTATTCAGCCTTAAAAAAGAAGGAAACTTTGCCATTTATGACAACATGGATGAACCTAGAGAACTTTATGCTGAGTGAAATAAGCCAGTCACCGAAGGACAGATACTACATAATTCCATTCAAAGTCGCAGATGGAGAGAATAAAATGGTGGTTGCCAGGGCCTAGGGTACAGAGAAATGGGGAATTATTTTTCAACGGGTATAAAGTTTCAGTTATGCAAGATGAGTAAGTTCTAGAGATCTGCTGTACAGCACAGTACCTACAGTTAACAATACAATATTGTGCACTTTAAAATATGTTAAAAGGGCAGTGTTCTTACTGAAACACACACACAAGAACAAAAAGAAATTCTTGCAGGTGATAGATGTTTAGTACCGTGGTTGTGGTGATGGTATCACAGGTTAGGTATATGTCCAAACTCATTAAGGTGTATATATTAAATTTGTGCAATTTTTTGTATATCAATTATACCTCGATAAAGCTAAAAACCATAGAATTAAAATTAAATATTTGGTTCCTATTTATTGTTTACTTAGACCTTAAGCTGCCAGAAGGACAGTGTTACATTGGTCATTTTTGCTATATTATATTCAGTGTATGATGCCTGTAATATAGTACCAAATAAATACTTGTTGAAGAAATAAATAAATGAAAAATACTTTTTAAAAAAATAAGGGCACACAGTAACTATACACACGTTCCCGGATGCATGTACGTATAATTGTTTATGTATTTATTTATTTATCTACTTATCTATTTATTTAATTTCATTTTGAACCTTTGAAACTTTCATTAAAGCTTTCTAAGGGCCTGTATTTGGTAGCCACTAGTCTAGTGTTTATTTGGGTGGCTGATGTCCATTTTCAGCCATCTGGACATATTTTTACTGATAACTATCCTGCATTTACTGGACAAGGAGGATTAAATGGCATAATGCATATAAAAGCAATTGTAATCTGTAGAGCACTACAGAAGTACAAGGCATTAGCACTGCTATGGTTATGGTATTGCCTCAAAATGCACAGTAGTAAATTCTAAGCTAAAAAAAATTCCTCCTTGTGTACTTAGAAATGAAGATTATGTAGCACTTTTAGAAATGAAATTTCCCCACAGGAGTTTTCACCACTGCCTTTTTCAATAGTTTTGCAACATAATCTAGCCTGCTATAGAAACTACAAAAATGTAAAAATGGAATTGTCAAGCTATAACCATCTCTTGAGACTACCATAGTAAATGTAAATACATCTTTAAAAGTTTTGGGGCGTGTCATCTGAACTAAGATTCTATTGTAGGGAACAAAGGTTTGTTTGTAATGGGTTTTTAAAAAAATAATGCTCTCTTCTCAGGCTAAGTGATTTGTACACATGACACATGTCATGTGTCATGTTTGAAATATGAGGACATCTGAACACTACAAACACAGAGACCCCTAGCAAATGCAACATTTAATGCAAATAACTTAATCAGTGACCTAACGGCAATATCTTTCACCTCTACATTAATTCAGTCACCCTCTCCTAGTGCCACCTCTTGGGCCATGACCTGGGCACTGCTCCACACCAGCACTGTTGCATTTTCATACCCTAATCTTTAAGGACATCTCATCTTTATAGGACTCACACGACTCATGCCCCCACACATCTTCATATTTCAGGGAGATCTCTAGACCTCTTAGCTTTTAATTTTCTCCTAATATATTAGCCCTCTCCTCCTATGCAAAGCTTGTCTGGGGACAAAGAAAGAGTCAGCTGGTCAAAGAGAGTTTGGGTGAGATGAGGCTGGTGAGAAAAAGAACTAGCTCAGCTGTTCTGAGATCATAAAACTACACACTTGTCTGGTGATATGAAACTTGCTTCTTCTCCCAACTCTACTATCTTTGATCTCAGCTCATTCAGGGTTTTAATCAGGAAATTCTGTTAAAAATTCTACCTGCCAAAAATATGGGTTAAGGGTTCTCCATCTTGTTTAAGATGATTTTATTAGGTGCTTATTATGTACCAGGTATTTTTCCAGGGACAGAGGATAGAGCAATGAACAAATCACATGAAAATCTCTGCCCTCCTGGAGCTTATCTTCTTAGCACAGACTACAGTGACAGTAAACTGAGTGAATAAGAAAATTACATAGCATATTAGAAGGTAGTAAGTGCCAGTGACAAATATAAAGTGGGTAGAGAATGGGAAGTGTGGGTAGGAGTGTATGATTCAAGTTTAAATACAGTGCTCAGGGAAGTTTCACTGAGAAGGTCACATGTGTGTGAAGACTTCAGATAAAGAATCCAGTGATGAGGTATCTGGAGGAAGATTGTTTCAGGCAAAGGGAATAGTAAATGCACAGGCCCTGAGGTGGAAATGGGACTAGGATTTTTTGAGGAACAGCAAGAAGACCATTGTGGTTAGATTGGAGTGAAAGAGGAGAAGGGCAATACGACATGGGTGGGGAGGGGGAAGATATATATTTGGGAGTCTAGTAGAATATTGTAAAGACTAACTTTTACTTTAAATGAAATGGCAAGTCAGTTCAATGGATTTTTGAAGCAGGAGCAAGGGTAAACTTGTGTGTTTAGGTTGCTATCTTAAACCAGAATCAAATATAATTTTTAAAAGTATTCCTTGTGATACAGCAAATTATAAATTCACCACTTAGCCTCCTAAGTTCCATCCAGTTTTATTTATTCTTGTTTGAGTTTGCGTGTGTGTGTGTGTGTGTGTGTTGTGTGTGTGTGTGTGTGTGTGTTTTCTTTAATTTGTGTATTCGTATCTGAAGATGTGAGCATCCAGGATGACTAAAACAACAATGTAAAAAGAAAAAAATAAGTAAATATGCTAAGGACAAAAATATAATATTTCATTCTAAATAGTAAAATAATAAACGAATCCCATTAAAATCAAGTACAGAAAAGGAGAGTTATCACTATAATTATATATATAATATATATAGTTATCACTATAATTATACACTAAAATTTTAGAGATTTTAGTGAATTCAGTAAGTTCAGGAAATTGCATAATTAGTATAAGTAATGAAGAAGAAGTGACTCAGTGAGTTTGCCTTGATAAAATTATTGCATATCTAGAAAATCCAAAACTTCTGGAAAAACCTACAAATAATAAAAAAGGAACTTGATTATACAAACATCAAGTTGCTTTTCTCTATACTAGCAATAACTAGCTTGAAATAAAAAAAAACATGCTTGGGGCTTCCCTGGTGGCGCAGTGGTTGAGAGTCCGCCTGCCGATGCAGGGGACACGGGTTCGTGCCCCGGTCGGGGAAGATCCCACGTGCTGCGGAGCGACTGGGCCCGTGAGCCATGGCCGCTGAGCCTGCGCGTCCGGAGCCTGTGCTCCGCAACGGGAGAGGCCACAACAGTGAAAGGCCCGCGTACCACACACACAAAAAAAAAGACAAATAAAACAATGGTACCAAAGAGAGAATCTAAAATTGTATACAGAAAATATATACTTCAAAAGATGTAAAATTTAATATATGAAATATTGTTATTTCAGTGTGAAAGGACTATTTATTTAATAAATCATGCAGGCACATCTATCTTAAAGAAAATAATGTTGGCTTTCTCACTCTATAGATTTAATTTAAAAACTGCTGGTTGGATTAAATGAATAAAGGTAAAAAACAAACAATACTCTCCTGGTTTCAGAGAAATCTTTTTTTTTTTTTTTCAGTACGTGGGCCTCTCACTGTTGTGGCCTCTACCGTTGTGGAACATAGGCTCCGGACGCACAGGCTCAGAGGCCATGGCTCACGGGCCCAGCCGCTCTGCGGCATGTGGGATCTTTCCGGACTGGAGCACGAACCCGTGTCCCCTGTATCGGCAGGCGGACTCTCAACCACTGCACCACCAGGAAAGCCCCAGAGAAATCGTTTTGATCAAAGAAGGAAATCCAGAAGCTATAAAAGAACCATATTTGATTACATACACAAAAAGATGACAAAACATAAGCATAGTCAAAACCCTCCAAAATTGGAAGGAAATATGTATGTCAATGATTATAAGACCAAGAAGAAATGTGAGAAGAAAAGAGCCAAGTTATTCATATTGGTTACTTGGGGAGAAGGAAAGGAAGGGAGAGAGAGAGAGTGAGAAGGAAGATGTAAGGAAAAAAAAAAAGAAATACTGGAAAAATGGGGAAATATACATTAACCTAATGTCTACTTATATTACTACTACACATTAGAACGATGAACGGGCATATTTCAAAGCCTTAAATTTGAAGAGGCAAATGAAATGAAAACAAGTATTTGATTTTGAGATTGGATTTTGGAAATATTCTTCTTGACTTTCTGTTACATCTATACAGTATCTGTAAAAACATATTAAAATAAACAAATACAAAATCTAGAAACTGACAAGACCCAATGCAAGACTGTGGAGCAACAGAAACTCTCACTTATTACAGATAGGAATACAAAATGTACAGTCACTTTGGAAGACAGTCTGGTAGTTTCTTATAAAACTAAATGTACTCTTACCATACAATCCAGCAATCATGCTCCCTGGTATTTACTCAAATAAACTGAAAACTTATGCACATGGATGTTTAGAGTAGCTTTGTTCGTAACTGTTGAAACTTGGAGGCAAGCAAGATGTCTTTTAGTAGGTGAATGGATACATAAATGGTAGTACATCCAGACAATGGAGTATTATTCAGCACTAAAAAAAAAAATGACCTATCAAGCCGCAAAAACAATGAGGAAACAAATGCATGCTACTAAGTGAAAGAAGACAATCTGAAAAGGCTGCCTACTATATGATTCCAACCATATGACATTCTGGAAAAGGCAAAACTATGGAGACAGTAAACCTATCATTGGTTGCTAAGGGTTAGTGGGGAGACGGGGATGAATAGGCAGAGCACATGGGATTTTTAGGGCAAAAACTACTCTGTATGACACTGTAATGGTTGATACAGGTTATACATTTGTCCACACCCATAGCATGTACAACACAAACAGTGAGCCCTATTGTAAACTATGGACTCTGGGTAATAATGATGTATCAATGTAGGTTTATCAACTGTAGCAAATGTACCACTTGGGTGGGGATGTTGATAATGATGCCCCCTCACCAATGTATGTGGGCAGAGAGAACATGGAAAATCTCTTCCTCTCAATTTTGCTATGAACTTAAAACTACTTTAAAAACAGTCTGTTAAAATAAATTTTAAAAAAAACATAAGAAAACAGATTTAGTGGCCTAAGAAGGTTAAACTGAGAGAATCTCTATAAATCATCTTGAAAAATAAAGATTTGAATTTATGTCTTGAAAGACAGTAGAAGACAATAAAGTTTTAAAATGTTCTGAACACAGAATTGAACCATTTCTACTCAACATTCACCTGCTTAGTTGGCTAGGCTAAACCAAGTACAACAGTACTGAAGGAACTAAAATTTTGTTTCCCTTTGAATGGAACTCAAACCTTGGAAGCCTTCCTTTGAAACAGTACAGACATGTGTTCAAACATGTTCATGGTATTCCTTGTCTCACCGTTTTACTAGTAATTTGACTTTTCCCACTGCAAGTGATTGATTGGTTATTGGTGTTTTAGACTCTTGGAAAGTCCCTCATTTTTCACTAATGTGTTTTGTGAAGGCCAGCAGCTCACCACTCTAGTACTAAAACCTCTGAAACAGAACTCTTTCATAAAATCATAGGGAGTGTGTCCTAGATATTTACCTCTGCCCTCTACCATGCACTTTCAGTTGGCTTCCTTGCAGAGCGGCATGCGTTCATTCTGCCTTCTTACTCTGTTAGAGCCCAAGAAACCTGCCTTTTACTTAGGCTGACTGGAGTTGGAGAGAACCTTTTCCTACCTCTACATAAGTGCTACACATGGTTGTCCTTTGCAGCCACAGCCATCCTCAAATATATATAATATATTAGGTACTAGAAGAACAAAGATCAATAAACCTTTGCTCATACTTCAAGGATCTCACATGCCAGTGGAGAAGAGGAGGAGGAAAACAGAGAACTAGAAATGAAAAGTCACAGGGATTTTCAGGGGTCAGTAGAAGTCCTAGTAGAGTTCAGGAAATCTTCAAAACTGCTGGGGAATGTCTTACATGATAAACTTGAGTTTCACTGGTAAAAGACAAGGGGGTCATTCCAGGGAGAAGACAGTGTAGGTGATACTGTCAGCCTGGTATGTTTGGGGAATTATAAGACTTTTGATGTAGGGGAGGTGAAGATTTGGTAGTGGTGGGAAGGATATATAGATCTGTATCAGTTTTGATACTTAGGTGACATGCATCGGCATGGATTTACCCACTACTCATGATTTTCACCTGTTCTAATTGGACCCATGTCTTACTGTTAAATATTTTAACATCATCTCTGAGTATAATGGGTAATAATTGGCAGATTGGGCCATATTTTAAAGGGCCATGGATGCCAGATTAGGGATTTGAATATGAAGGAAAAGGGGAGCCAACTAAGATGATTATGCCGGAGGATTACAGAATTAAATTTGTTTTTGAGAAAAATAACTCTTGGGAAAATGGGTAAGATGGATAGAGGTAGAGGGATGAATTTTTAATCCATGTCATCAGTCCATGTCAGCAAATGAGAGGAGTAAGAATAACTTTATTACAAAGACTAACATTTATACCTAAACAGTACATTCCTTATTAAATTTAGCACATTCTTTTATATTTAGATAAAATTAAATCACTCAGGATTGAACAGGTATTCAAAGGAGGTATATCCAATGCATTGTATGTTCCAATTGCTTTGGACATTATGTTTCAGGATGCTGAATCAAAAAAAGCTCCTTTGTTCGAGGTCTCTCCATTGTTAAACACAGCTCTCAGACCTGTACCCCTGACTCAACCAATACTCCTAGAATTATCTGATCCCATGACCCAGCAGGTGCCTTTATTTTTTTCTAATTTTAAAATTTTATTTATTTATTTATTTATTTATTTATTTATGGCCACACCGCGTGGCCTGCGGGGTCTTCGTTCCCCGACCAGGGATAGAACCCCTGACCCCTGCAGTGGAAGTGCAGAGTCGTAACCACTGGACGGCCAGGGAAGTCCCAGTAGGCACCTTTAAACCTCAAGAAGAATTGAAAAGAAAGTGGAAATTATGTGCACATCATGAGTACTGCTGAATAAATATTCAAAGCCTAAGTCCTGATGAGTTGTGTAACTAAGGAGAGCCAGATTCACAGATGAAAAAAAAAAAAACCTCTAGATCAAGGGTCAATAAACGTTTTTTGCAAAGGGCCAGACAGTAAATATTTTAGGCTTTACGGCACATACAGTCTCTGTTACAATTACTCAACTGTACTATTGTAGCCCCAAAACAGCCATGGACATTGCGTAAATGAGTGTGGTAGTTTTTCAATAAAACTTTATTTTCAAAAATATGAGGGGAGCTGGATTTGACCCATGGGCCTTAGTTTGCTAGCCACTGCTTTAGAATGATATATCACAGTGTCCTCCAATTAAAAGAAACATGTACACAAGACACTCTACCAAAGCAGATTAGTCTTCTGGAAACAGTGGAATAACAAATGAATTTCACCTGGTTTCACCACAGAATAACATTTTATGTTTGCCTTTGTTTCTTCACAGATGTTTGATCATTCTTATAAACAACTTTAAACTTTTCTCTTTCCTGAAAGCTAAATTTTACCAGAGTGTTTTCCTAATAAGTTGTGCATGGAAAAATAGTAATGCAGATTGACTAGTCCATCTAATCACAGAATTTTTCCAGTTTACAGAAGGTTGGACTGCTCCAGGCTTTATTTATCTTACTTAAAAAAAGAAATCTTTCTTTCAGAATCACCTTTAATTACTATTATTTCTTTAATAAAGATGGAGAAAAATAAAATATTTTATACCATACAGATCAAATTTATACTGATATTGAAGATTATAAAAGATTCAGATAGTTTACCACAGTGATTAAGGATACAGACTATCTAATTAGCTAAGATACACTAATCTCCATGACTCATTCCTGTTGGTTTTTAATTTGGAATCAAGGCTGTTGTTTTCATCAAACTTTAAAACCCTAACAGACAGAATTCATTACAATACTTGATGTGACAGTATGTGTACAAATGTTAAATTTGCTGTTATTTCAAGAACATTTCTTTATTACAGTATAGCCAAATCTTCTTCCTCTCCCCATTGTTTATAACAGATGGAGTGATATAAAATAACAGTATAGTTTTCCTGGTTCTCTAATCTCTACTGATAACTTTTAAGACCACTGGCACCCCCGTCAGCAACACCCCCCCACACACACACTCCCTTCTTGCCTCCAAATTTACAAAGAAAGGGGAGTTACTAAATGTATTTCCTATTTTCAAAATTGTAAACCCTACCTTTGCCCTGACACAATTTTTTATTTCTGTTCCAAGTCTGGAGTTGACCTTCTCAACTTGCTCCCTAGACCTACGCTTTAAATGTCACTCATTTTCACATTTTTAGGGATTTATACTATAAATTTCCCCCCCCTTCATTTATTAAATCCTCCTATTCTACCTGGATCCTAAAATTAAACAACCAATTAAACAAAAACCTCTGTGACTGGCCTCTGTATGCAATATACAAATCCCAAGAATCATAAAAGAAAAATGTAAAGAAAATAGCTAAAAAATTAAGTTTGGCATTGTCCAAAATGCAATAAATAAAGTAAAATTAAATGACAAGAGAGAAAATATTTGCTACAAATGTCAATTATCTACTTTCCTTAATTTATAAAAGCACTTCTATATAGATCAGTAGGGAAAAATATACAGAAACAAATTGATTAAGTGCATGATTAGCTTGCAGAAAATATATATCACTTATTGATTGAAATATGAAAGATGTACAATATCACTCATAATTAAAGAACTACAAATTAAACATTATGATGCCAATTTTCACCTATAACATTAGCAAACACCAAAAAATTGAATAGTAACCTGTGTTGATATAGATATGGAAATAAGTGCTTTTTACTGTATAGCTTTGTTCATGGTTTAAATTATTTTTCATGATCATAAATTACATTTTTAGAAAATAATTAAAATATTATGTTAAAAAACCTCTGTGTACCTCATTTTCTCTCAATATAGAGTTTTATCATTCTTCTTTCCTTATTAGTTTCACTTCCCAAAGCAGTGATAATATAATCCCCAAAGGGATTATAATGCTCTGGGTTCATTTTCTTACTTCCTACTCCTTAGCCACTTCATTCTGACTCTGTTTTTATTTCTCCATTCAGGCAACTCTTGCTAAATCATCAATTACTTCCACTGCAATAAATCCAAAAGGCCCTCTCAAAATTATTTGCACTTGATTTCCTAGAATCATTTGACACGGTAGTCTCTTATTCCTTCCTTTCTTCCTCTCTTCCTTCCTCCCTCCCTCCCTTCCTTCCTTTCACTGCATGGCTTGTGGAATCTTAGTTCCCAATCCAGGGACTGAACTTGGGGCCATGGCAGTGAAAGCACTGAGTCCTAACCACTGGATAGTGGTCTCTTCTTTATACATGCTCTTCTGTTGGTCACAGCACTCTCTGAGTTTTCCTCCCCAATCTCTGAATTTGCTTTTTCTCTACCTCCTTTGACAAGTTCATCTTTTTTCCAATCATTCAATTTTGAGGTCCCTCAAAGCTAAGTTCTTAGACTTCCTCTTTTAATTCAACCCAGCCATGTCTTCCATTAATAAAAGGTAAATTATTCAGATGATTTGCTCGTTTTTATTTACAGCCTATACTTCTCTTTTGAGCTCCAGACTTACATCTTTTCCTGCTTTCTTGGCTATTTTTATGTTCAAAATGCACCTTAGGTCAACTTACTTAAAACCAAACTCATGGTCTGCTCTCTACCTCATACCTGGTTCTTGTCCAATTGTCTTCATCTCAATAAAAGTACCATCATCTATTTTGTTATACAATGTAAGAATC
Source organism: Kogia breviceps (assembly GCF_026419965.1). Lineage (NCBI taxonomy): Eukaryota > Metazoa > Chordata > Mammalia > Artiodactyla > Physeteridae > Kogia > Kogia breviceps. The sequence goes on along the minus strand of NC_081316.1, from coordinate 52,614,959 downwards.
TAGGTAATCACCCTTGATATCTTCCCTACACTCCTTAATATAAACACATCAGCAGCTCCTACAGATTTTTTTCAACTTTGTTGAGTTGTATGTAATGTACAAAAAGTTGCACATATTTAATGAATACATTTTAATGAGTTTGGACATACATATATACCCTGATACCATCATCACAAACAAGGTAATAACCGTATTTTAATTACTAAGTAGATCATGGTCTGCCCTCCATTTCATCATCCACACTGCCTTAGTCTATCACAGTATAATTTTTGTTAGGGACACTGGTTCCCCTATATCCATCTCACATCTTCTAATCCATAAGCCATATCCCAGGATTATCTTTTGGAAAATCACACCTGTTATATTCTCATACCCACAAAAAAGCTTTCTCCAATGATGAAACAAATATCAAAGTACTACAAGGCTGAAAATACTGTCTCCTAGGTTCCTCTCCAAATTTCTTCACACACACTTCCCTTATTCTCTGTGGTCAACCCATATGGTTTAGAGAGTTTTGCATATGGTCTGAGGCAGATGCATCTAAACAACAAACGGGCTCTTTATAGAGTGAACGTTATGCAATTAGTCTGGTCTTCCCAACTCAAATGAAGATAAGGAGTAAAACAACTCCAGGCAAAGTGGGACACAGTTTGGCTGGCTTTATTTACATTACAAATTTATCACAAAACTTCCAACAAATTTTAAGGCATTTTACTAGTTTTATTTAATTTTCAAAGGATAACCTAAAACAACAAAACCAAAACTGAATCAAAATTAAATTGGAAAAAAAAATTAAATTGATGTTATCATAAACATACAAACATTGATGTTGCTAAAAGACTTCTCTCTTTGTGATACTCAGAATGACCACTACGGTAAGAAACTAGTGTGATCTTGTCCAGTCATTTATCCACTTTGAGTCTCAATTTTATCCCCTATAAAATGGGGATATTATTAGCAAACTTAAAGGCATCTAAAACTTGACACATCCAATATTACTTAAAACATTTAATTTCCCCCTCTCTCTTTCCTCTCATCATCTCCTTTCCTCTCCTGCTCCCCTCCTCTCCTTCCCACTCTCCTTGTCCTCTAACACATAATGGGAACTCAATGAAAATTACTTTTTTTTAACCTAATAAAAGATGGACAAAAGATTTATATAGATGGTTTATTAAAAAGAAGTATATAATTGGACTTTAGCATCAGAAAACAAGGTATAACCTTGTGAATAACAAAATAAATACAAATTGTATTCCCCTGATATACCATTTTTCAAATATCAGATTCATAAATGAAAAGCTTGACACATATCCTGTCAGAAAAGCTGAAGGGAAAGAGCTACTTTCCACATATTACTGAAGGGAAAACAAAATTGTTCAACCCTTATGGTGGGGAATTTGACACTATCTAACAAAAGTACATCTGCATTTCTCTTTTGATCTAGCCAATCCCACTTCCAGGAATCTACCATGAAAATTCATCTCTATAAATATAAAAAAACACATGCCTGTGGTTATATATTACAACATAATTTATGGTAACAAAAGACTGGAAACAACCAAAAGGTCCATGGAGATGGGGGATGGCTAAATAAACTGTGATACATTTTGCAGTAAAGTGTTAGCCAAGTCCTTTAACCCTTCTGCATGGGTATTTAACTTCTGCCTAACTGTTCTGCACTGTAATCCTGGCAACTTGGTAAAAGTGGAATGCTGTTTCCCAGCATTACTGCCTTTGATAAAAATGACCCCTGACTGGTACACTGCATCTGGACTGGGGGGGATTGTAAATAAATTATAAATATCTTACAAAAAACAACTTTTTTTTTTCACATTACAATTAAATTACACTGAATGAGAGACCTTCAAGATGGTGGAGGAGTAAGATGTGGAGATCACCTTCGTCCCCACAAATACGTCAAAAATACACCTACATGTGGAACAACTTCTACAGAGCACCTACTGAATGCTGGCAGAAGACCTGAGACTTCCCAAAAGGCAAGGAAATCCCCACGTACCTGGGTAGGGCGAAAGAAAAAACAGAGACAAAAGAATAGGGATAGGAGGCTTCCCTGGTGGCACAGTGGTTAAGAATCCACCTCCCATTGCAGGGGACACAGGTCTGAGCCCTGGTCTGGGAAGATCCCACATGCCATGGAGCAACTAAGCCCATACACCACAACTACTGAGCCTGCACTCTACAGCCTGTGAGCCACAACTACTGAGCCCATGTGCCACAACTACTGAAGCCTGCACTCCTAGAGCCCATGCTCCACAGCAAGAGAAGCCTCTGCAATAAGAAGCCCACACACTGCAACGAAGAGTAGCCCCCACTCGTTGCAACTAGAGAAAGCCCTAGCACAGCAATGAAGACCCAACAACACAGCCAAAAATAAATAAATACTTTTTTTAAAAACCTCAAAACAAATGAACAAAAAAAGAATGGGGACGGGACCTATACCTCTGGGAGGGAGCTGTGAAGGAGGAAAAGTTTCCACACACTAGGGAGCCCCTTCGCTGGCAGGGATGGGGGGTGGGCAGGGGGGAAGCTTCAGAGCAATGGAGGAGAGCACAGCAACAGGGGTGCAGAGGGCAAAGCAGAGAGATTCCCACACAGAGGATCAGTGCCGACCAGCACTCACCAACCTGAGACATTTGTCTGCTCACCAGCCGGGGCAGGTGGGGACTGGGAGCTGAGACTTGGGCTTTGGAGGTCAAATCCCAGGGAGAGGACTGGGGTTGGCTGCGTGAACACAGCCTTAAAGGGGCTAGTGCACCACAGCTAGCCAGGAGGGAGTCCAGGAAAAAATCTGGACCTGACTAAGAGGCAAGAGACCATTGTTTCTGGGTGCACGAGGAGAGGGGATTCCTGCTCTGTGCACCCACAGAAGGCAGAGCACCACCTAAATGACCTCCAGAGATGGGTGTGAGCCTTGGCTATCAGCTCGGACCCCAGAGATGGGCATGTAATGCTAACGCTGCCACCGCTGCCACCAAGAATCCTGTGTGCAAGCACAGGTAACTACCCACAGCCCCCCAGGAGCCTGTGCACCCCACCACTGCCAGGGTCCCGAGATCCAGGAACAACTTCCCCAGAGAACACACAGTGGCCTCAGGCTGTTTCAACATCACATTGGCCTCTGCTGCCACAGGCTGGGCCTACATACCAATTATGACTACTGTACCCCAACCTCTCCCCAGCCTGAGTGAGCAAGAGAACCCTAATCAACCACCGCTTTAACCCCCTCCTGTTTGGGTGGGGAACAGACACCTGAGGGCGGCCTACATGCAAAGGCAGAGCCAAAACCAAAGCTGAACCCCAGGAACTCTGCGAAAAGAAAAGAGAAAGGGAAATTTCTCCATACAGCCTCAGGAGAAGCAGATTAAATCCCCACAATCAACTTGATGAACCCTGCATCTATGGAATACCTGAATAGACAACGAATAATCCCAAAATTGAGGCAGTGGACTTTGGGAGAAACTGTAGACTTGCAGTTTGCCTTCTGCATCTATTTGTTTCTGGCTTTTCTCTTTATTTTAGTTTAGTTTTTAGTGTTTGTTATCATTGGTGGATTTGTTTATTGGTTTGGTTTGTCTCTTTTTTTATTTTATTTTTTAAAGTTTTATTTATATATATATTTTTCTTTTTTCTCTTTTTGTGAGTGTGTATGTGTATGTTTCTTTCTGTGATCATTTTTTTGTTGCTGTTGTTGTTTGTTTGTTTGTTTCTTTCTTTCTTTCTTTATTTATTTTTTGCGGTACACGGGCTTCTCACTGTTGTGGCCTCTCCCGTTGTGGAGCACAGGCTCCAGATGCGCAGGCTCAGCGGCCATGGCTCACGGGCCCAGCCACTCCACGACACGTGGGATCCTCCCAGACCGGGGCACGAACCCTTGTCCCCTGCATCGGCAGATGGACTCTCAACCACCGCGCCACCAGAGAAGCCCTGTTTCTTTACTTTTTATGAGTGTATGAGTGTGTGTGTGTGTGTGTGTTTCTTTGTGTGCTTTTGTCTGTTTATATTTGCTTTTACCATTTGGTTTGGGGTTCTGTCTGTTTTTGTTTCCTTTTTTTTTTTTTTCTTTGCTTCTGAGTCGTGTGGCTTGCAGGCTCTTGGTGCTCCAGCCAGGTGTCAGGCCTGAGCCTCCAAGGTGGGAGAGCCAAGTCCAGGACTTTGGAAAACCAGCATAGACCTCTCAGTCCCACATAACGTCAATCAGCGAGAGCTCTCCCAGAGATCTCTGCCTCAACACTAAGACCCAGCTCCACCCAATGGCAAGAAGCTCCAGTACTGGATGCCCCATGCCAAACAACTAGCAAGACAGGAACACAACCACATCCATTAGCAAAGAGACTGCCTAAAATCATAATAAGGTCACAGACATCCCAAAACACACGACCGGACATGGCCCTGCCCATCAGAAGGACAAGATCCACCTCACCAACTAGAACACAGGCACCAGTCACCTCCACCAGGAAGCCTACACAAGCCACTGAATCAACCTCACCCACTGGGACCAGACTAAAAACAAAGGGAACTATTAACCTGCAACCTGCAAAAAGGAGACCCCAAACACAGTAAGTTAAACAAAATGAGAACACAGAGAAATATGCAGCAGATGAAGGAGCAAGGTAAAAGCCCACCAAACCAAATAAATGAAGAGGAAATAGGCAGTCTACCTGAAAAAGAATTAAGAGTAATGATAATAAAGATGACCCAAAATCTTGGAAATAGAATGGAGAAAAAACAAGAAACGTTTAAAAAGGACCTAGAACAACTAAAGAGGATACAAACAATGATGAACAACAAAAAAATTGAAATTAAAAATACTCTAGAAGGAATCAATAGTGGAATAACTGAGGCAGAAGAAAGGGTAAGTGACCTGGAAGATAAAATAGTGGAAATAACTGCTGCAGAGCAGAATAAAGAAAAAAGAATGAAAAGAACTGAGGACAGTCTCAGAGACCTCTGGTAAAACATTAAATGCACCAACATTTGAATTATAGGGGTCCCAGAAGGAGAAGAGAAAAAGAAAGGGACTGACAAAATATTTGAAGAGATTATAGTTGAAAACTTCCTTAGTATGGGAAAGGCAACAGTCAATCATATCCAGGAAGTGCAGAGAGTCCTATACAGGCTAAATCCAAGACAATATTACTCAAACTAGCAAAAATTAAACACAAAGAAAAAATATTAAAAGCAGCAAGGGAAAAACAACAAATAACATACAAGGGATTGCCCATAAGGTTAACAGCTGATCTTTCAGCAGAAACTCTACAAGCCAGAAGGGAGTGGCAGGACATACTTAAAGTGATGAAAGGGAAATGCCTACAACCACGATTGCTCTACATAGCACAGATCTCATTAAGATTTGATGGAGAAATTAAAACATTTACAGACCAGCAAAAGTTAAGAGAATTCAGCACCACCAAACCAGCTTTACACAAATGCTAAAGGAACTTCTCTAGGAGGAAACACAAGAGAAGGAAAAGACCTACAATAAAAAAACCCAAAACAATTAAGAAAATGTTAATAGGAACATACATATCAATAATTACCTTAAATGTAAATGGATTAAATGCCCCAACCAAAAGACACAGAATGGCTGAATGCATACAAAAACAAGACCCCTATATATGCTGTCTACAACAGACCCACTTCAGCCCTAGGGACACATACAGACTGAAAGTGAGGGAATGGAAAAAGATATTCCATGTAAATGGAATCAAAAGAAATCTGCAGTAGCAATACTCATATCAGACAAATAGACTTTAAAATAAAGACTACTACAAGAGACAAAGAAGGACATTATGTAATGATCAAGGGATCAATCCAACAAGAAGATATAACAGTTGTAAATATCTATGCACCTAACATAGGAGCACCTCAATACATAAAGTGAATGCTAACAGCCATAAAAGGGGAAATCAACAGTAACACAATCATAGTAGGGGACTTTAACACTCCCCTTTCACCAATGGACAGGTCATCAAAAATGAAAATAAATACGGAAACACAAGCTTTAAATGACACATTAGACCAGATGCACTTAACTGATATTTATAGGACATTCTATCCAAAAACAGGTGTATATACCTGTTTTGAATACACCTTCTTCTCAAGTGTTCCTGGAACATTCTCCAGGATAGATCATATCATGGGTCACAAAACAAGCTGGGGTAGATTTAAGAAAATTGAAATCATATCAAGTATCTTTTCCAACCACAATGCTATGAAACTAGATATTAATTACAGAAAAAAACTGTAAAATATACAAACACGTGGATGCTAAAGAATACACTACTAAGTAACCAAGAGATCACTGAAGAAATCAAAGAGGAAATCAAAAACTACCTAGAAACAAATGACAATGAAGACACGACGACCCAAAACCTATGGGACGCAGCAAAAGCAGTTCTAAGAGGGAAGTTTATAGCAATACAATCCTACCTTAAGAAACATCTCAAATAAACAACCTAACCTTGCACCTAAAGCAATTAGAGAAAGAAGAACAACAACAACAAAAAACCCCAAAGTTAGCAGAAGGAAAGGATTCATAAAGATCAGATCAGAAATAAATTTTTTAAAAATGAAGGAAACGATAGCAAAGATCACTAAAACTAAAAGCTGGTTCTTTGAGAAGATAAACAAAATTGACAAACCATTAGCCAGACTCATCAAGAAAAAAAGGGAGAAGACTCAAATCAACAGAATTACAAGTGAAAAAGTAGAAGTAACAACTGACACCACAGAAATATAAAGGATCATGAGAGACTACTACAAGCAACTATATGCCAATAAAATGGACAACCTGGAAGAAATGGACAAATTCTTAGAAAAGCACAACCTGCCAAGACTGAACCAGAAAGAAATAGAAAATATTAGCAGACCAATCACAAGCACTGAAATTGAAACTGTGATTAAAAATCTTGCAACAAACAAAAGTCCAGGGCCAGAAGACTTCACAGGCAAATTGTATCAAACATTTAGAGAAGACTAATACCTATCCTTCTCAAACTCTTCCAAATATAGCAGACAGAGATACACTCCCAAGCTCATTCTACAAAGCCACCATCACCCTGATACCAAAACCAGACAGAGATGTTACAAAAATAGAAAACTATGTGCCAATATCTGATGAACTGATGAACTGATGAACATAGATACAAAACTCCTCAACAAAATACTAGCAAACAGAATCCAAGAGCATATTAAAAGGATCATACACCATGATCAAATGGGTTTTATACCAGAAATGCAAGGATTCTTCAATATATGCAAATCAAACAATGTGATACACCTTATTAACAAATTGAAGGATTAAAAACCATACGATAATCTCAGTAGATGCAGAAAAAGCTTTTGAGAAAATACAACACCCATTTATGATAAAAACTCTCCAGAAAGTAGGCAGAGAGGGAACCTACCTCAACATAATAAAGGCCATATATGACAAGCCTATAGCCAACATCATTCTCAATGGTGAAAAACTGAAACCATTTCCTCTAAGATCAGAAACAAGACAAGGTTGTGCACTCTTACCACTATTATTCAACATAGTTTTGGAAGTTTTAGCCACAGCAATTAGAGAAGAAAAAGAAATAAAAGGAATCCAAATCGGAAAAGAAGCAGTAAAACTGTCACTGTTTGCAGCTGACAGGATACTATACATAGAGAATCCTAAAGATGCTACCAGAAAACTCCTAGAGCTAATCAATGAATTTGGTAAAGTAGCATGATACAAAATTAATTCCCAGAAATCTCTTGCATTCCTATATACTAACAATGAAAAATCTGAAAGAGAAATTGAGGAAACACTCCCATTTACCTTTGCAACAAAAAGAATAAAATACCTAGGAATAAACCTACCTAGGAGACAAAAGACCTGTATGCAGAAAACTATAAGACACTGCTGAAAGAAATTAAAGACGATACGAACAGATGGAGAGTTATACCATGTTCTTGGATTGGAAGAATCAACATTGTGAAAATGACTATACTACCCAAAGCAATCCACAGATTCAGTGCAATCCCTATCAAACTACCAATGACATTTTTCACAGAATTAGAACAAAAAATTTTACAATTTGTATGGAAACACAAAAGACCCCAAACAGCCAAAGCAATCTTGAGAAAATAAAATGGAGCTGGAGGAATCAGGTCCCTGATTTCAGACTATACTACAAAGCTACAGGAATGAAGACAGTATGGTACTGGCACAAAAACAGAAATATAGAGCAATGGAACAGGATCAAGAGCCCAGAGATAAACCTACGCACATATGGTCACATTATCATTGACAAAACATGCAAGAGTATACAATGGGAAAAGACGGCCTCTTCAGTAAGTGGTGCTGGGAAAACTGGACAGCTACATGTAAAATAATGAAATTAGAACACTTCGTAACACCATACACAGCATAAACTCAAAACGGATTAAAGACCTAAATGTAAGGCCAGACACTATAAAACTCTTAGAGGAAAACATAGGCAGAACACTCTATGACATAAATCACAGCAAGATCCTTTTTGACCCACCTCCAGAGAAATGGAAAAAAAAAACAAAAATTAACAAATGGGACCTAATGATACCTAAAAGCTTTTCCACAGCCAAGTAAACCATAAACAAGACGAAAAGACAACCTTCAGAATGGGAGATAATATTTGCAAATGGAGTAACTGACAAAAGATTAATCTCCAAAATATACAAGCAGCTCAATATCAAAAAAAAAAAAAAACAACCCAATCAAAAAATGGGCAGAAGACCTAAATAGACATTTCTCCAAAGAAGACATACAGATTGCCAAAAATCTCATGAAAGGATGCTCAACATCACTAATTATGATGCAAAATCAAGAGAAATGCAAATCAAAACCACAGTGAGGCATCACCTCACACCAGTCAGTATGGCCATCATCAAAAAATCTACAAACACTAGATGCTGGAGAGGGTGTGGAGAAAAGGGAACCCTCTTGCACTGTTGGTGGGAATGTAAATTGATACAGCCACTATGGAGAACAGTATAGGGGTTCTTTAAAAAACTAAAAATAGAACTACCATATGACCAAGCAATCCCACTACTGGGCATATACCCTGAGAAAACCATAATTCAAAAAGAGACAGGTACTACAATGTTCACTGCAGCTCTATTTACAATAGCCAGGACGTGGAAGCAACCTAAATGTCCATTGACAGATGTATGGATAAAGAAGATGAGGCCCATATATACAATGGTATATTACTCAGCCATAAATAGAAACAAAATTGAGTTATTTGTAGTGAGGTGGATGGACCTAGAGTCTGTCATACAGAGTGAAATAAGAAACAAAGAGTAAAACAAATACCATATGCTAACATATATGTATGGAATCTAAAAAAAAAAAAAAAGGTTCTAATGAACCTAGGGACAGGACAGGAATAAAGACGCAGACATAGAGAACAGACTTTAGGACACAGGGAGGGGTAAGGGTAAGCTGGGACGAAGTGAGAGAGTAGCACTGATATATATACACTACACTACAAAATGTAAAACAGATAGCTAATGGGAAGCAGCTGCATAGCACAGGGAGATCAGCTTGGTGCTTTGTGACCAACTAGAGGGGTGGAATAGTACAGCAACTATGGCAAACTGTATGGAGGTTCTTCAGAAAATTAAAAATAGAGTTGCCATATGATCCAGCAATCACACTCCTGGGCATATGTCCAGAGAAAACTATAATTCAAAAAGATACAGGCTTCCCTATGTTCATAGCAGTACTATTCATAATAGCCAAGACATGGAAACAACCTAAATGTCTATCAACAGATGAATGGTTAAAGAAGATGTGGTACATATATATATCAATACAATGGAATATTACTCAGCCATAAAAAATAATGAAATAATGCCATTTGCAGCAACATGGATGGACCTAGAGATTATCATACTAAGCAAAGTAAGTCAGAAAAAGAAAGATGAAAACCATATGATATCACTTACACGTGGAATCTAAAATATGACACAAATCAACTTATCCACAAAACATAAACAGACTCGCAGACATAGAGAACAGACTCATGGTTGTCAAGGGTAAGGCAGGGGGTGGGAGAGGGATGGAATTGGAGTTCGGGGTTAGCAGATGCAAACTAGTATATGTAGAATGAATAAACAACAACGTCTTACTTTGTACCAGAGGGAACTATATTCTATATCCTGAGATTAAACCATAAAGGAAAAGAATATGAAAAAAGTATATATATATATATAACTGAATAATTGCTGTACAGCAGAAATTAATGCAACATTGTAAATCAATGTAAATATACTTCAATTTAAGAAAACATTTTAAAAGTTAAAAAAAATGTAGCTTGAAATCAGTAATCTCTGGATAAAGAAAAGAAACACTGGTAATAATTCCCAATTAGTTTTGAAATTTAAGTACATTTTTTCTTGCGTCCTGGTAACTATCATAACATTGAAGGACAGAAATTCTTAATTCAAATAGCTAAATAGTTTTAGTTAATCATAGATAAGATAAAACGATCTTTACATTGTTAATTTGCTAAAAATTGGTCCTTGTTTCCACATTAATATTTAGGCTTACAACTTGTAAATAATACATCTCAAATAATATTTTCCCAAGTCAAGATCTAAAACACTGTATTCATTCTAGAAAAATAAACCCCTTTAGAAATGTCATTACCATTCAGATCATTGATCTCAACCTGCTGCCAGAGCTAAAGTGTTTAGCAAGACTATTTCCGGGACCTGGAGAGGACATTTTTATTGGCAGTAAGACAACAGATTAACCAGAGTTCAAATGAGAAGAGCCAGTGTCCAGGTCTATATCACTCTAACATTCTACATATGTGCAACACAGATGGTGAGATATGTTGATAGATGAGGTTGTCTTGGCAGCAGAGTTCTTAGACCTGCCTAACATTTTAGTTGAATGACCCATTAAACATGCCTGTCCCAAGGCAGCTGGATACATTTTTAAGTAACTATAGCTGTTAAATGTGGAAACCTCTAGGAAGTTCTGAATCTCTTAGCTTTGACTTCAAGTTTATAGTAACTATCCACTGAAGTTTGAGTTCGGGGTAGGGGAAGGAAGGAGCATAGAGATTGGGGGAGTATATGCAAACAAAATTATCTTAAAATTCTAGGCGGAGTATAGGGTGAGTTGAATAAGAGTTTTTAGGAGGGAACATTAATATAAAAATGCTAACTTCAATTGGAATTATCTAGGATAGTTTTTTTTTTTCTCCACCGAGGATCTATGAAGAACCAGGGATTTGCTGTCAGATTATAACTTCTCCCCTGTTTCTATTCTATAGGAGACAGGTTAGTAGAGAAAAGCACAAGATTCTGAGTCATGGTAATTGGGCTTTTGTGTGACCTTGACCATGTCATTCAAACGTTTGTGGTATCAGTTTCCTCATTTGTAAAATGAGAGTGAATAGATGTTCTAAATTCTCTTACAACTATTAAGTTCTGCTTTTCTGCTCAGTGTCCTAGACCACCACTTTTATGAACAGGAATATTTTAAACTTACTAAGAAGCAGCAGAACATAGTGCTAACTGCTCAGTCTCTAGACTTACATAGACATTTAAAATTTTGCCTTCGTGGCATACGTCTATATATCATATTATTTCTCAGCATTTATTGAGTCTTAAGAGTCCCTGTCTATAAAATGGAGATGATAATAGTACTCATCATGCAAGTTGTTCTTAGATTTTTTTTCACAGCACTTATTTCCTTCTATCTAACTTATCATCTGTAAGGTCCATAAGGGTAGTGATGACTGTCTATTTTGTTCACTGATGTATCCCAAGCATCTTAACAGATACTAGCCACTCAATATTTGTCAAATGAATAATTAAATAAAACAATGCATGTAAAGTGGTTAGTGCAGTAATTGGCACACAGCAGTTGATAAATGATCCTTAAATGGTCCTGATAAATGGTTTTATTAATACCCACAGTGCCTTTTCACTATGAAGAAGTAGGAATGGAAGAAGTGGGAATTTCATGAGAAGATGAAGGGGACTAAGGACCATAATGTTGTTTCCAAATATTGTAAAGAGTATCACATGTCACCTGCAAAGAAAATAATATGATCCAAGATGTGGAAACTACAGAGAGACATTTTTAAAATTCAGAGAAAGGAGGAGTTTTCTAACAACACTGCTCAAAGATGAACTGATGCTCAAGCAAATGCTGAATTATTATTGGCCAATAAATGAGATGAAATGATTTGAAAAGAACTTCTTATAAACAGCATATACAGAATAAAATTTTAAATATACAAAATATTGAAATTTGGCCTTGTAATACTGCTGGCAAAAAATGTAGATGGAAAATGGCAAATACAGTAAATACCAATCTATTTTTTTGGGGTACATGTGATCAAAAAAATTTGTGACATAACATATGGCTGAGAAACGAGTGTTGCTGATTTGTTTTATTAATGTTGGCAAAGCAGCAGATAAGAGCTACAGAATCCCTTATCCCCCATCCCCCCACCAAGGAAAAACAGGACTGTTTAAAGCCAGCGTCTTTCTTTCTTGTTCTTTTTATGCCACTGGTAACACTGCACTTCGGACTTTCAGAATATTGGCAGTGAGAATGTTCTTGGATTACATGAAATGAACTGATGCATCACTCCTGCCAACTAGGGATGATTTTAGACAAAATGTATGGCATTGATGAGAAAGGAATCTCAATATCATTTTTATGAAGGTTGGTTGGCCTCATATAAAACAGTCCCATCAATCTATTGCCGTCAGCTCAGACAGAAAAGAATTAGGTACTTAAACTGGCTGTCATAAAATGTAGCCGAGTAGAAGCGAAGTCTGATCACAGAAGGTCAGTAACATATTTCTGAAAATAAAGGAAGCATGTTTTCTATAATGAGCCATCAAAAGTTAATAACAAGTAAGTTGGCTTTTTATTTTGGACAGTAAGATGCAATAAGATGAGAAAGATGCAATGGTTCTGAAGGTTTTCTGTGTTCTTTAAGTTGGCTACCTATTGAGAAAAGATATGTGATAACATGATAAGTTTTTAAAGGTATGAAATGGTGAACTGCATTCACCTGTTAAAACTATGGTGTTGACTTGGACTGTGATGATAAATTTTATGTGACATCTTGATTGGGCCACAGGGTGCCAAAACATTTGGCCAAACGGTATTCTGTCTCTGAGGGTGTTTCTGGATGAGATTAACATTAGTATGGGTAGACTGAGTAATGACGTTTATTCTCCCTAAATTGGGTGGGCTCATCCAATCAATTGAAGACCTGAAAAAGGCTGAGTAAGTGGGAACTGCTTCATGACTTGCTTGTGTTGGGATATTAGTCTTTTCTGACCTTCAGACTTGAACTGAAACATTGGCTTTTCTTGGGTCTCAAGCCTGCCAGCTTTCAGATCAGAGCTGTAACACTGACACTCCTGGGTATCTCTCTCCATAGACATACATTATTGTTTCTATTTCTTTGCAGAATCCTAATACACTGATTCAACAGGATCAGGAGGAAATGAGCTGAGCTGTGCCAATCAAGTGCATTACTCAGATAATGAAAGTCAGTCCCTGCAGAAGTTAATCTTTTAGAAACTGGTCTGGTAACAATGTGAGTGATCAGGCCATGTGATAACGCTTTTGCAATATAAAATAATGAGCCAAATTACGAATGCTTTTACAATTAGTTCTAGAAGCAATTCCTCACGTTCCAGCCCCAAATTCTAAGATTTTATCTTATAAAACAAGCTTACGTAGCCATTCTCAGAATCAATTTCAGAAGCAACAGCATAAAGTTTGAAACGTGTTTACCTCCAAGGGGATTATGCAAGAATTTAAAAATCCTTCTCATTTCCTTACAATTAGTTTTTGAGGACTGAAGGACTCACCATTTTCATACGTTGATTCTTGTCATTATCAGTAATCAGCACATGGCATACCTACTTATTTTCCACGATTATTTTCAGGCTCTGGTGTTTTATGATTTTTAAGCTCTACTTCCACTACACAGATTAAGCTTCCAAAGCATCTGTCTTTAGGCACCAAAAGATACCCTTTGATTTTCCCAAATGCCTGACTTTACTTCCATGTGAATTTTCTCCTTGTCACTTACCTGCCCAGAAGTAGAAATTCTCCGGCCAGCCCCAGGCGCCTCATGGCCATCAGCAGACCTCTCACTGTCATGCCCTCGCAGAAGCAGGCCACCACCCGGGCCTTGGGCAGGTGACTCCTGAGCTTCTTCAGCAGTTTATCGAAGCTCTGCTCCCCCGCGTTGCTATAGATTTTGTAAGAGTGAGCGATGCAGATCCCTTCCTTGGCTGACATATCTTTGAACGCTTCCATCCCACTTTCTCCATAGTTGCCTGTGTGGAAACAGATAAGCAGAGGGGAGAACGTTGGATTCATTGGGTAGAGTTGGAATGGAGAAGTGCTGGCAGCATGAAGGTCACCTGGTAGTGTTGGATTTATCTGCTATCTTTTCATTCTGTCTCACTTCCTTTTGTTTCTCATTATATGATCTTCTTGCCTCACCAATTCAGATTTTTGTGTTTAAAGACGTTATACACAGATGCAATACATATATAGTATAGATGTACAAATATCTTAGAGTATTTTATTTTATAGAATCTTATCCATATATTTTATAAGTAATCATAAGAGTTGGTGGTTTTGTCCCAAGTGAAAATTCCAGATCCTTGATTGAGATTTTAGTCTTGTCACAGATAAATGTATTAGCTCACTTAAAACATTTAAAGTTTTGTTATATATAACCATTGAAAAATTACCGAAATATGGGGGAATGATTCCAAAGTATTTCGTAACGTTTTGGGGTTAAGGACTGATGGTGGTCTTAAAAAATTATGGAGGGCTTCCCTGGTGGTGCAGTGGTTGAGGGTCCGCCTGCCGATGCAGGGGACACGGGTTCGTGCCCCGGTCCGGGAAGATCCCACATGCCGCAGAGCGGCTGGGCCCGTGAGCCATGGCCACTGAGCCTGCGCGTCCGGAGCCTGCGCGTCCGGAGCCTGCGCTCTGCAATGGGAGAGGCCACAACAGTGAGAGGCCCACGTACCACAAAAAAAAAAAAAAAAAATTATGGAACATAGGGATCAATATTGGCAATCACTTATAGGCCAGGAAGTGTATCAAGATTATTATATATGTGACCTCATTTAACTCTCAGAATACTATATTGAGAAATATATTATGACCTCCTTCTACAGATAAGAAAACAGATGAGGTAGTTAGGTTTACAGTTGCCCAGAGTTAATATCCCCAGTAGGTGAAAAGTTGTGAGATGGAAGTGGCCTAGCAATCAACTAGACCTAGGAAATGGCATTTCATCAGGAGGAGTGAATCTCAAATGAATAAGGAAGTACAAGTCATTCTATTGCATACATTTCACTGTATGATGATAATGGAGATAATTTATAAATAACTATACTCAGGTAACATTTTGATGTTTGGAAAGTTAGTTCATATATATGAGCTCACACTCCTTACACCAACTCTGTGATAAAGGTACTATTATCTTCCCTTCGCAGCTGATAAAACTGAAGTTCGCATTTAACAAGTAGATGGCAGAGTATTGGTTTGAAAATCTATCCTCTCCCTCCTGGCCCTGTGTGTGCTCCATCTTAGCAGGGGTGCTTGTTGTAAATGAGAGCCTCAGACTTTGAGGGTGGATTTTTGTGTAGGTTGATCCTCATGAACAAACTGTAAAGGGCAAAGCAGAGCAGGCCAGCTTGAGTCCCAGCCAAAAACACTAGTAGGCCCAGCTGCATCTTTCCTTCTTCTCCAGAATTAAAGCAACAAGAAACCTCTATGATGATGGCAGGTAGGCGATGTAGTTATTTTGCAATTAACAAAGGTTAAAGGGCTCTTCCTGAAAAATGTGCAAAGGGGCCTAAATTATTAGTCTTACACTAACCTGAGTAATCTATTATTTTCTGATTACTTTTAGCCAACTCTATTGTTCAATTGACTACTCTGCACTTTATGCTTTAATTAACGCTGGGGGGGCTTCCCTGGTGGCGTAGTGGTTGAGAATCCTCCTGCCCATGCAGGGGACACGGGTTCGTGCCCAGGTCCGGGAAGATCCCACATGCCGCCAGAACGGCTGGGCCCGTGAGCCATGGCCGCTGAGCCTGCCTGTCCGGAGCCTGTGCTCCGCAACGGGAGAGACCACAACAGTGAGAGGCCCGTGTACTGCAAAAAAAAAAAAAAAAAGAACTCTGGGGCATTTGGATAAATAATTTGATATTAGGTGCATAGTGATTGTGATGGCAATAATGAAAATTCTCAATATATTCATAGTTAAACAACAAAAAATACCTGACAGATTTATAATCTTTAGCACCTCCCCAACAGCCTTGTTTTAACATTTTTTTGTTGTTTATACAGTAAGTTATATATAGAAGCAGCTTGCAATAGAGAACTTTGTTATTAGAGAGATCTGAGTTCTAATTTAGCTTGGGTTGTTCTAAATCTCAGCTTTATCACATGAAAATCACAGATAACACTGCCTAATATATGGGTATTTTCTATATTATATTTTATGTATGTAAAATATCTTATAGATAGCCTGAACCTAATTAATTGCACATATTGGGGTTATAAAGAATATTCTAAACAAAGTTAAGATGCCCTCTCTTGGAACAACTAAAACAAATCATGGAGCAAATGGCATTAATACTGAACATTAGACTAAAAAATAAGCTTAAACTAGTGGGGGAAATATGATTTTGTTAGAGCAAAGCCCAAGAATTATTCTTTAAAATAGGAAACAGTTGCAATATATGTGTAACATAAAAATTTCTGCAGAATACTAATTTTGAGTTAATAAAAGAAACCCATTCTAAGTTGGGAATTTAAAATGGGAATATGTATTCCAATAAAATTGGGAAGCTTGAAGTGTTTAGATTTTCAGTAGTTGATATAATGACTACATTTTAGAATTGTATATTTAAAAATAAAGGAGAAACTATAAAAATTTCATAGGCTTCTTGAAGAAAATGAAATAGATTTCAAGCACTGTATAGAATGAGAAAAAAAGGTGAGGAAGCAAAGATTTATTTTTCCAACAAGGAAACAAAGGTGATAGAGAAAGGAATATGAAACTAGTCTGTGGCTTTAATTAAGCATCTGGCAAAAGAAAGAAGGAATCTATTAGACATTCTTCTTTAAGTAGCAGAGGGTCTGTGGCTTGGAATTATGAGATTTAAATATAATCGTAGTCCGACTTGACTCTTAGCTCACACTATAATTGTAATGATGCAAATGTCAATTATTAATTTTCAATTGTATAAGTCCACATATAGGCAAGGTAGAAAACTTATTATGCAATAGAAAATATATGTTACCAATCTTTCCAATGAAAATTACAACAGAGGAAGATTTTAGGTTGAGATGTGGAAGCAGGGAGAGTTGATGAGAAAGGGAAGGATATTAAAATACTCCACTCACTATTTGGAAGTCAAGATATATAGAAAACAAAAGAGGGATGACTAACAGAATTAGTTGAATCTGAAAAAAATGAGATTAATCTAGTAATACAATTATATTGAGAAGAAATAAGAATATATGTGAATTAAGAGATGTCTACTTTCCATAAATTAAAAAGTAGGCATTAAAAAAGTAAGCATATATTCATACTACTTAGAAATATGAAGGTGAAAACCAGAAAAGAAAAATGTAAAGTGCTCTTTCTTACTTTAAGCCATTCTGCATGACATGATTTTGAAAAATATTAAAGTACAAGTTTGATGAAAACAATTTAAATAACAGACTTAAAAGTTACTGAAATTAGAGAGAGATATGGAAAATTTTAAATGGAATGCCAAGTGAACATTACTGAATAAAGAAATTCAGCATGTTGATAGTGAGGATAAAATTTTCCTATAATTTCCTTAAGTCAAATGTAAGAGTAAATATTAATTTATAACTATCTTTAGATATCCTTGTATATTTCTGGTGAGATATACTCATGCAATTATTAAAATACAATCTCTATAGTGAAAATAACTTGAGAACTTGGGGGTAGCTAATTTTGTAAAGAGCATTATTATAGAGCAAAATTGATCAGAATCAAATTTTATCTCAAACAATTGCTTATATATCACTTTGTTTTGGTTCTGTGTTTCTATCACATCAGTTAGATTTGGCTACATTGTACGCATTTTTTTTCCATTTCAACCACAGAATGAGAGCCTAATGGATAAAAATGTAAAATAGGATCAAGGTTTATTTTTTTTCTTATATCATGAAAGATACCAATCCTGAAACCATGGCAGAATGCTTAATTCACATTTATTCTAAGAGCAGATGCTCTACTTAAAATCATATTAGTCATTTCTCGTATGCCAGAAAGACTTTACAATTGAGATGGTTTTCAACAAGATGTGACATCTAAATTAAAATAGAATAGTCCAGTTAATTTTCCTTCCTCCTGTCAAATCACCTTCTACTTACTGTTCCTTTAATATCACGCTCAAGGAATTCCTCTGCAAAGTCTGCCCAATCTATGTATCCCTTCCTACGTTTCTCATTTGATCTTACAATAGAAAATTGTCTTTACTTGTGTCTGCTCCTTTAAGACTTTATACCTTTGGGACATAAATATGATTCTCTTGTGTATTCTTAAGTCCCCAAAGGGGCCTAGAAGATAATTAACACAAGTTGAGTAAAAAAATAAGTGAATGAATGAGTGGTACAAAGTAATCAGCACCAAGTGGGAATTTGCAAGATGAAAATATTTGTGCAATTAATTATTCTACCTGTCATCAGAACTGCAACATTTGTGTATAGAATGTATCACTCTATTGAGTGATTATGTAACATTATTCCACTTAAAATCTGAAGGACAGAATTGTACAATAGTCAAAACAGTCAGAACATCTAGATTTTTTTCCAATGGCTTCAATGTTCCCCTGGATAATAAGGGATTCCAATATTTTAACCTCAAATGCTATTTAAAGCTAGTTGCTTTCACTAGTACTATTTGACCTGTATTATGTCAGCTGGGATCTGGAAGCATCTGACTCCATTTGTGCCTACAAAGTACACAATGCAAACAAGACTTGCTAAAGAATAACTTTAAATCTTTCTTCTAACCTAAGAGAGAATCTTTGCACTTTATGTTTAAAGGTACAGGCATGGAACAATCCTTTAGTATGCAATGCATAATCATAGACCACTGCTATTTCAGGTGGCAACAATTCACTTTCAGTAAATACTGTGCTACTGTGGCTTAAACATACTTCTGGATAAAGATAATAAAGAATGGCAACATAGATAGGCTACATCTGGTAAATGAGGTATTTTTCTTGCAAAATATCTATTGGAGATATGGCTCAAATTTATAAATATGTGTGTTGAAGAAACTTGATTGTAAGAATAAAAATTAAATTAACAGAATCATACTAAAAAGATAACAAATAATTTTCCTTTCTCTGACATTCATTTCCTTTCTTCCATTGTACTCTTACTTCCCCCACCATAATCAGACCCTCATTATTCCCTTCATAGAAACTTACTTGGGAACATACCTCTTATCATCTCCAATGTCTCATTTGGTGTGGGGGGGTCTTCTTATTATGCTCTTTCATGTGTAGCTCAGATGGCTCACATGTTCCCACTTATTTACTTTTATTCATGATGTTCCTTCTACTTGGAATACCCTTTTCCCATTTCTTTATGTTGAAATCTTACCCATTCTTTCTGGTTCAACTCAACTGCCCTGACTGTAACTTACTTAGGATATAGACCACATCTTCTCCATAGCGCCACCTAGCGATGCTTGTGGAACTAAACTGACATACTCCACCATGCTTTTCAAGGATTAATTAATTAAGTACAGGTATGATACTAGGCACGTTGTAGACTCTAGATATTTACACATTTTAGCCTGGTGATCTATTTTATAATACTGAAGAGCATAATTTTTGTTACTTATAATTGCTAGAAAAGTTTATAATTGTAGTTCCTTCACTTTTTTTTTTTTTTTTTTAAACCATGTGGGATCTTAGTTCCTCCACCAGGGGTCAAACCCGCGTCCCCTCCAGTGGAAGCGCAGAGTCTTAACCTCTAACCACCGGACGGACCGCCAGGGAAGTCCCTCATTCACCTTTATGACAAGGTTGATCATACTAATGATTTATTTGATACTGAGAATTTGATTAAAACTATAACCCATGACATTATTTTTTTTTTCCTTAGGAAAATATAATCCACTTCATATAATGTGTTTCATTAGGGGACTTCTAAGGAGATTTCCCAGAGTCAGATAATGAGTTATGGTGCTAAGTATTATAATGTATTAGACTTAATTTGAAATATAAATTCTGTATTCTATATTGTGTACATATATTTATGTACTTGCTTTATATATTTATTTATATTTATTTATTTGTTATATTTCAGATATATTTGTATATTCTATTTTCCAAAACGGTAAGCCCCTTGAGAGTACTAAATGCACTTATTTAACTATGTATCATCACATAATAGTTATTCAGGGATTTCTTGAGCAGAAAATATGGTACAGAAAGATAAGAGTAAAATTTTGGAAGAGTTACTTTATTTGTTCAAATACAATCATCAAGTGGATGCTAAAAAAATGTAAAAACTACTCTTTCAGAAAGTATTCACTTTAGGAAATTTAATGCACTTAAAAAATACTATTGAGCTTGGCCTTCCACATTAGAGCTTTTTTCTCTTTTATTTGACCCAAATTGTCTTTTTTTTCAAAAAGGAAATTAAGATTCTCAATATAAATAATAATTTATAAATACATTCCAAATGGCTTTTACTCCTAATATCCTGTTGCTATTATAAACAGTATATCTTGTTGACAACTACTAGTGAAGGAAAATGCTGCCATTTCTCATTGGAGTTACTGCCTGTTATGATACCATCCACCTAAAATATGTGTGGGCAGGATTAATCAGTCAGTGTAATCACCACTTCCCATCCTTTCATGGGGCCATAAACGTTCATCAAGGGATCTTAGCCAAAACTGCCCATATTGAGTGTGCTGTGTCTTAGTTAAGCTAGTGGTTAGTTAAACAGCCAGGAGGGAGAAAAGCCAGAGAGATAAACACCTCTTCTTATTTTATCACTATCTCTTTATAAAGATGTTTCTCTTTTCAAAAATGTATGTCTTTTCCCATTATAGCCACATGTAAAATGAGCATGGCAATTTCAAACTCTATATTGCATTCATTTGTTTATGTTTACTTCCTGGCACTAAACAACAAAGTTCTTCAAGGTAGGTGCTTCTATCCTCACAACAAAACTATATATAAATATATCATATACTCTCATCAAGACTCCACAAATTATGGCAAATACCTTTGCCATGAAAATCTTTGCTAACAAACAGATTTCCAAGTTTGGTTCCTTTTTTTTTTTTTTTTTTTTTTCAAATCTTACCCTCAAGTTTTTCTATGACAAGACCCACATAGCAGAGTACTCAGTGTGAGGCAGGACATTACTGAATCTCATCCAGGGTGTTTTATTATTGGAAGTACTAGAAGGATTTCATTTAACGAATTCACTTTAGGCATTACACCAGGCATGGAGTATGTAAGCAACTTTCGAGCAACACTCCAATAGTGAATTCAGAAAAATAAAGCTAGTAGAGCATAACTTAGTAACTTAGATTTTGAACTACATATAAAAATATTATTTATGGGAATACTAACTGGGGATATTAGATATTGTCAGAAAAGTAAGTGCCAAGTGCATTACGGAGTGGTATACTATGTTGCTGAATTTTTCTTTTGGCTACCAGGAATGGGGCTAGAAAAAGAAGTTTGATCTTCAGAGCAAAGGTGCAAGTTGACCATTCAAATTCATACATGGCAGATAACATGAAATCAAATCAATGAAATAAAAATATATGAGAGTTATAACTGTCACACATGTCGATTACAGCAAGTATGAGTGTCATCTTTGGTTCTGTAATGTAGGTTGCTGAACCTTGGAATCAAAAGTTGTGATATCTAGTCCCTCCAATAACTCTAGTTCATACAGTTGGGTTGAACTGAGATAGACAAAACTGAAAGAGAATCAAGTTTTGAGGAAAAAATCAAGTTTTAGAATTTATTTTTAATTTACTTTTAAATTTCTGCCAAGAAGAAATGCCAAATCGGAAATTGAATAAGGACATTCTGGCTCAGAAAATAGAAGTTAAAATTGGAACTATTTGGGATCATCAGAATATGGATAGCAACAGTAATAGATGAAAGTGTAGGATGTGAAAGAAGAGAGCTCTGATTATACCCTAAAGAATTCAAATATTTATGCATTAATTGAGAAGGCAAAGCTGACAAAGACAATGGAGAAGAAACCAAGAGAACGTATTGTTATGGGAACGAAAATAACAATGTGCTTTTACTTTCTTTTGGACATTAACAGTGTGACTATTAAAGTGAGATGCATAGTGGAAAAAATCCACTGATTTTTGGCAACACAGTCAAGCCATAAAGGAGTAGGCTGTGTGTAATAGGAGTCAGAGAGTGAAGACTGTATATTTGTACAATTCTTTTGAGAGATGTTTGGCAGTGAAGAAGAGCAAAGAAGTAGGATGGTAATTGGAAGAGAATGTGGAAATCAAAGGAGGGATTTTGTTTGCTTATTTCTAGACAGGGGTACCTTAGGGAAAGTGCTTAGACCAGAACATGGGACAGAGTAAGCACTCACAGTACATGATAGTTTTAATCACCATCATCATCATCAAGAACATTTATCTAGATCTTGTGGAATTAACTGGTAAAAGGTTAATATGTACCAAGTACTGTACTAGTCACTTCAAATAAAAATAGTCATAATAGTAACTCTTACTATTATTATTTAAACCAACCAATCCTGTGAGGTAGCTATTATTTTCCACATTTATAAACAGTTTATGCTGAGAGAATTTGCCAAATAATTGATAGCTAGGGAGCAGACGAGCTGGAATTTCATCTTTCATCAGTTAAATTTCAAAGCCCATGCTCTTTTCCTACAGTAAATTATTACCCGTGAAGCACTGAGAGAGAATTGCTCAATTTAGTTCTGTGGCTCTTCCAAAGGTGCTCACCCACCACTAAGTATTTCATTTGAATCCAATGCCAGATACTACTACCAAATGGAATTCGTCTAAGCAAACATAGTATTTAACAAACACGTTTTTTGCCCAATTACTAGAAATATTATAGACATGTAGGATTTAGCTCTAAATGATCCAATCCATATCATTACTGAGAATTGATATTTAAATATCAGAGTCTTCCTACAAAATATACAATGCTGAACTGTAGCTTATCTATAGACAAAGACCTGTAAAATAAGAGGCGGCTTTCGGAAACAGACATGCCATACACCTGTTACTAATTAATTACCTAAATCTTCGCTGTGGAGGGAGAAAGGACTTCAGAGGGACAATGGGAATGGAAACACTTGATTTTTTATATTTAAAATTATACAATATTTTAATTATTAAAATACTTGTTACTATAGCTTAAATTGAGATTTGCAAAGTGAAAACATATCACTTTATTAATCTTCTTAAAAAAATGGTGTTTTTGCCTTGATTCTTTTCTGGCTATTCTTCCTAGAGGAAAATTAAAGGTTGAGACAGAAGCTATGACCCAAATTCCCATTCTAACCTTCCAGGATTGAACTTCCTCTGCTTTCTTTGTAAGCTGTCAACTTCAGAGCTGAAACCTGCTGCAGTGCATGTCGCATTAAGAGAGATTCCATTTCCACAGAAAGGACAAACCTCTGTACGGAACTGTGTGTCAACGGGTCGGGTAGGTTGGTGAGTTTTTCACTGTGCCTCTGTTTTATCTCACTAGTCACCTCTGATCCTCGATTCTAACTGGATCTAATGACAGCACAGAAATTCACTCATCACCAGCTGAAAGCAGAAAATCCTTTGCCGCACAGCGAAGACCGCTCACGCTTGACAGCCTTTGCTCAAAAGAAGTAACTTCGTTGACAGCAGCTCGCGGCCGCTGCCACAACCTTCTCCAGTTTAGATCTGCACTGTGTGGGTTCTGTGGTTGCTAGAATCCCTCTGGAAGAACTCAGTGACTACCACAGTACGGAGAGGAGGAACTCATTTTGGAAATATCTGTCTGGACCATCCTTCACTGGAGGATTCAGAAATGAGTAGCAGGAACTGGAGTGTAGTGTAATGGCTGTACTGTTGTTACTGTTGCCAAATTCTGAGCTCCATTCAGGAGGGGGTCAACCATGCTGTGTTCTAGGATTATGGCCTTAGTGACTGTCTTCTGTAGATAAGACCTCTGCTGTCCAGTATGGCAGCCATTGGCCATGTGTGGCAAATAAGCATTTGACATGTAGCTAATTCAAACTGAGACACTGTCAGCATAAAAACAAAAATAGATTTCAAAGACAGTATGAAACAAACAATGTAAAATATCCCATTAATATTTTATAATATTGATTACATATTGAAATGACAAAGTTTTGGATGTATTGGGGTAAATAAAATGTGGTTTAAAAATTAATTTCACTTTTTTTTTACCCTTTCTTAAAATCACACACATGGCTAGAATTATATCTTTATTAGAGAGTACTGAATTATACATATAAAGAGAAGCTTTATATCCTATACATTTCAGGGTAGACTGTAAAGTTCTTAGGACACTCTACTGACATCCAGGACTTTTATTATGTATCATCTAGGCTTTTTCTCCAGCCTCACTGCTTGCCTTTTCTTTATGTATTGAATATATGGCACATTCTTCAGCCATACCAAAGAATATATAGACCACCAAATACACCATGCTTTTTCACATCTCTAAATTTCACAACACTTCTTATTCTTGAGATGTTCTTCTGTTTAATGCCTGCTCATACTTCAAGACTCAGCTCAAAGAGACAGAATTCTCTAGCACCCTAATTCAAAGTAGATATCCTCTACTGTGCTCTCATTGCTAACCCTCACTTCAATGTCACAAGGTTTTTCATGTTTTATTGTAATTATTTATTAGTTTGACTTTCTAAGAGGCTGTGAGCTAATCAACAAAAGGAATCACATCTTAATTAATTACCCTTTTTTCTCCAGAGCCTTGGTGGCCTAAGTATTTGTTGAATAAAAGCATTTTAGAAGATGAGTACTGACTTTTTCACCAGCTTTATAAAGATATAATTGTCATATAACATTGTATAAATTTAAGGTGCAAATGTGATGATTTGATATACATATTTATTGTGAAATTATTACCACAGTGAGGTTAGCAAACCTATCCATCACTTCACATAGTTACCTGTTTATTTTTGGTGAGAATATTTATGATCTACTCTCTTAGCAACTTTCATGTGTACATTACAGTATTGTTAACTATAGTCATTGTGTTGTATATGATATTCTTAGAACTTATTAATCTTATAAGATGAAGTTTGTATGTTTTGACCAACATCTCTCCATTTTCCCTACATTCCCAGCCCTGGGCAGCCACCCAATTTACTATTTGTGTCTATAAGCTTGGTTTTTTTATTCCACAAATAAGTGACATCATACGGTATTTGTGTTTTTCTGCTTGACTTACTTCACTTAGCATAGCCCTCAAGGTTCATTGACTTGTCATTCATAAATTATTATTGAGCAGCGCCTATGAATAGCTGTGCAAAGGAGCTCTGGTATTGAAGCTACTCTGCATTCATTGTGACCCAAAAGGGCTAGAACTGGACTTAGATAAGACCTATGAGGAAGGGCAGCACAGTTTAGTAACCTGTGCCTTGGACAGAGTGAGGAGATAGTGTTTGAAATCTTGTTCTTCAACTTATCACCTGCATGGTCTCTGTGAATTTGTCTCTTTATCTATAATATAATATACACAGGATCCACAAAGTGGGATTTTAGATCTGCCTCCTACATTTTTTATGAAGTTGTAATAATTATAAAGAGAATTTTAGCTATTTTATTCATTTTTCTTACACGTGCTTGCTCAAATTTCAATTTTCTGTTTCTCAATATATACTCCATTTCAAATTCCATTTTCCATTTCTCAATATACATTCCATTCCAAATTTCATCACTGAATCTTGTGGATAATTCCCAGCTAAGTTTGCTTTGTAAGATTAAATATGTTTCAAGAGTCAGAAATTCTACTTAATGCAGAGTTACTGGAAAGGTGTTAGGTAACATTATGAAAACTAGTCTTCACTAAAGTGGGAAATTCTGCTACTTATGTAACTACTCCTCATTCCGTCATCTGTTCCACCTAATTTCTCAGACATTATATTAAGTATCAGCTGGTCTTTTGAGATATTCCACCCTTTGTAAGATCTGCTTATTCTGATCAAGATTTTATTTTCCTCCTCCAGTTACTCATGTCCATTTGTTAAAAGATTGCAATAATGGCAATAACTTTCCACCAGACACAAGACATGCATTTTGACCATATGTATCAAGCCAAAGAGAACAAAACTCACTAAATATATTTCTAAAAGAATTATAATTTTTACTGATAATAACTGGAACCCTGTGGGGAAGAAATGTTAATGTTAATCAGAGTCACCAACTATTGTTTTGTTTTGTTTGTTTGCTTTTTTTTTTTTTTTAATACTGAAAATTCCCAAGGAGTATCTGTTCTAAAGCAAGGGCAAAAATCTCCTGGCCTGGGTTCATAAGGGTTGTGATTTTAGCTCTCTTCTAGAAAGAAGCCCAATTTCAAGCATTTGTATGTTGACTCCAGGGTTTTATTTACTGATAAATGCTACTAAAACTCTTGCTTAATCTGAGGGAAAAAAGGGGATAGTTGGAGGAAGATTGACCAGTTTACTAGTTTCCTAATCTTAGGCAGTTTCCATTGATCCCAGATTCAATACCTTTAAGAGGAATCCCACTCAATGTCCAAGAATTTATTGAAATGAATAAAAAATTAAAAACTATATAAGGCTGGGGGAGGGGGCAGGTACATAAATAAATATGTCTGTTAATACAATATTAATAAGCATATGGGGGCTGACATAAGAGTATCTATATATAATGATAGGCATTTTTATATATGTTTGTATATGTATGACAGATATTCATATCCATATATGATATATACACACATACATATGTATACATATATATGTATATAACATAATAAAGGTACAAAGTACTGGTTGGACATAGGTGTTAGAGTTCAAAGGAAGGAAAAGTTACTTCTAATTGGACACAGGTGATGAGACCTATATACTACACATTCTTTTACAGCTTCTGTTTCCCTCTTCAATGATGTCTGGGTAATTTTAATTTTTATATTTGAATGGCAAATAGCTTAGATATGCCCTATTTCAAAGGACTAGTTTAGTCAAGTGAAGTAGATGTTATCAAGCTTTTCTCCACCTGCCCCACATGATTATGAGAAGTATCTTAGCCTCAGTCCTCCATAATGCAAGGCTGAGGGAAACAAAGAGTGAGAGGGAAGGAGAGGAAGCTAATACAAGAGTGGGTTTCTGAGGCTGTTTGACTGCTCATTTCATAGGACCATCTTTCAGAAGTCATAAAGACTGATTCTCAAGGCTGTGTTCAGGAGGAAGGGAGAAGAATA
The DNA here is from genome assembly GCF_026419965.1 of Kogia breviceps. Taxonomy (NCBI): domain Eukaryota; kingdom Metazoa; phylum Chordata; class Mammalia; order Artiodactyla; family Physeteridae; genus Kogia; species Kogia breviceps. The sequence continues at coordinate 52,587,407 of NC_081316.1, read as the reverse complement.
TGTCTTCAGTCTCTTACTTGCCAATGGTTAAATATTGCCTTCACAGGGCATTATTTCCCATATTCTTTCTTATCATGAATTGGCTCCATGCTGCCTTAGCAAGGTAGCTCCTCAGGAGATAGTCAGAGGTGGGTATAGCAGACAGGAGGCAAGGCAATACTGAGCTGCAACCATGTGCAATTATTTCAAGTCCATGTAAAGTTGGTCACTGCATCATTGGCTGAGAATAAAACAAAGAACAAAGACCTAGAAATAGGTGAAGTCAAGATGTGATGTGATATCTTAAGTGATATCTGATACAGGAGAGGGAAAACACTGGCGTTATTTAAACTATTTGCAAATGCCTCTGTTTCTTAGCTTTTGACAAGGAGTTTACTTGACTCCCACAATGTGAAGGACATCTGGTGGTAAATGTTTAACGACTACCTCTCTGGAGGGTGTGTGTGTGTGTGTGTGTGTGTGTGTGTGTGTGTGTGTGTGTGTGTGTGTGTGTGTGTGTGTGTGTGTGTGTGTGTGTGTTTTACAAAATTTACTGATTATAAAATAAATGTAGCTTACAATTTAGAAATGATAAAATATACAATCCTCTTTATTATAAAATGCCTTCACTGAATTTTGCCAAAATCTTCTGTCAATAGCCAATGTATGGTTACAATCGACTAATCAGCGTATTTCTGACATGAATGAATCAGTGTATTTCTGACATGAATGGTGACTGAAATTTTTATATATGTTAAGATGTTTGATGAAAGTGAAACCAAATAAGTTGTATGTCAGAACTTGGCTCACCAATCCATGATACAAGTAACTCCTTTGCTAAATTGGAAAACAGTTTCAAAAACTAGAATATTCCTTTATATTTTTATATTGTGCTATTCCCAAGATGGTGGTTACAGACATGACACACTTCTACGTTTAATCTGAATTAACATTTTCTTCAACAATTTCTTAAGTCTAGACAATAAAAATCAAGTCTTGATTTTTAGCGTGCCCATTTCCATGGTGTAAATATTCCCACTATGACTAATTTCAAGCTACCAATGGTAGGTGACTGAACATGGAGCTGGAAAAAGATGCATAGTGGCCTACCAATATATAGTATATTGACCATATAAATACTATGGCTGTAAATAGCTTAAAGAATACAGAAAACAGTAAAATGTGGTCAAATCATTAGTAATAATGTTTTTAATTACAATTTTCTGATATTTTACTTATTTAAAATAAATTATGTAATATAACTTAATGTTTAATTAAGTTATATGCTTAACAAAAGGCTATTGCAAATTTAACAATTCTCTTGTGCATATTTCCATGAGTTATTGCCAGCACCAACACTGGACTATGCCAATAGAATCTCCTAAGATTCTGCTAGCTAATATCTGTCATATTTTCAGTTACTCCAGGGCTTTTAAAGGGTAACTGTGCTTACAGTGGCAATAATAGAGACTTCCTTTGTAAAAAGATCCAGTACAATAAAGGTGAAAGTCTGATGGTGGAGAGAAGAAGATTATATCACTTCTGACTGCATATGTCAGGAAAATGCCTGTGCATAAAGTAGAATTTAAGTTTGGCCTTGCAGAAGAAGTGGATTTTGGCAGTCAGGAGATGGCATTCCAGATGGAGCATACAGAATGACACAGGCAGGCTGAGGTGGGTAAGTATGTGGTGAAGATCCAGTCTTCCCACTGCAGAGCCTATAAGAAGGGAGGACCAGAAGTAGGCTAGGATCACAATGGGGAGACCCTATTTTATTAGATAAAGAGGTACAATAGAAGGGGTTTGAGACAGCAGTGACATTATGTGAACTGCACTTAAGAAAGAGTATTCTAGCAATAATAAGACAAGAGAGTGAAGTGATGGTCCAGAGAGAAACAACAGAGTTTTATAATTACAAATTTAGTAGTAATAAGGGACTGAATTAGGATGGGGACAATGGAAGCAAAGACATGATAGTATGCAGGGCCACTTGGTAATATTGCTCAGAGAGTATTGACATTCACATGGAACACAAAGTGAATGATGGTCTTTGGAATTATGATTTGTGGTCTTTAAGACAAAACACTGACACATTATTACTTCATGTGAGATTAGATAAGAGAGAAAGCAGGAAGCTTAGTTTGGAGGTTAATGAGGTAGTCCAGGTGAGAAACGATGGTAACTTGAAAGTGGTGGCAGTGGACATTACATCCTACACGACTGTTCAGTTTTGGTCATGATCCCGGAGAACTGTTTGCCCTTGTTATGGGTCCAATTGTGTGTTCCCAAAGTTTATATGTTGAAATCCTAACCCCCAGTGCCTCAGAATGTTACTGCATTTGGAGATAGGACCTTTGAAGAGGCAATTAAGGTAAAATGAGGTCATATGGATGGATGGTCCCAAATCCATTATGACCAGCATTCTTTTAAGAAGAGGAGATCAGGACATAGACATGCACAGAGGGAAGAACATGTGAGGACACGGGGAGAAGACAGGCATCCACAAGCCAAGGAGTAAGGTCCTAAGAAGGAACCAACCCTGCTAACACATTGATCTTAGATTTCTAGTCTCCAGAACCCTGAGGAAATAAATTTCTGTTGTTTAAGCCACCCAGTTTATGGTTCTTTGTTGTGGTTGTCCTAGCAAATTAATACAGCCCTCTGAAGCTTACCAAAACTTCCAGTCACGAAAGGTACCCAAATTCTTAAGCAAGATTAAAATGACTATAATTTTGTTGTCAGAGGCATCGTAGTATCTGGAAAAGACCCTGGCCTTTGCAATATAGATGGAATTTGAATCTTGCATCTGCAGATTCCTAAATAGATGAGCTCACAGCATATGAGCTCAGAGCATAGAAAAGATTTCCTTCTTTTTCTATGCTCTGGAATAATTAAAGTAACATTGAGGTTTTCTGATCTTTAAAAGTTGGTTAGCATTCCCCTGTGAAATCATCTGGCCTGGTGCTTTTTTGTAGTGGAACTTTTAAACTTCTTTATTTCCTCTATGACCCTTGTTCTATTTAGACTTGCTGCTTCTCTGAGCTTCAGTTTTTAAAATCACATCATCATCACATCAGATATGGTAGGACAACCACCAGCTCAACGTCTGGCACAAAAATAGATACTCAACAAAAGTTACTTCCTGTCCTAGCTCTTTCTTAGTTTTTTTGTTTTTGTTTGTTTTTTGTTCCTAATAGGCAGTCACAAAACAGGCCTTAAGAAAATGGCTCTAAAGTTAGATTAAGTTTAAGTCCCATTTGAATTAATCAAACCTGGCTCAAATCCTGGCTCCGTCTCTCATTTATTTCAGTACTTGGGCAAGTTGCTTAGTCTTTCTAAGTCTTTGTTAACTTATCTATAAAATTCTTATAAAGTGGTTATAAGGATTAAATGTGATTTTGCATGTGAAATTCTAAGAACAAAGTCTGGCACATAAAAAAGCCTCAACAAGTATTGCTATTATTAATCATACACAGTTTTATAAGTTCTTTTTCTTTAAGTTCTGTTTTTTTACATGCTAGTATTTGCCATCACTGTCTATGACCAGCTCCTCAATAGAAACTCTCCCTGTGTTGTTGCCTCTATTCTCAATTCTTCAGCTAACACTTACGGCTCCCAATTTATACCTCCAGTTAGATACCTGGAAAACGTTCATTCAACTATTGCCAAGCATTCTTCCAAGAAATGTAAACTAAAGCTGCTCCTTTAGATAGGGTGGTACACTGAGTGTTCAGTATTACGGCTACAAAGTAACAACATTTTAATGTTTCTTAAAAACATAATTCCTATTACCCATGTAGGCACCTCAAAGAGCAAATTAGAACAGTCAACAGGGAACTTAGTAGCTAAAGCATCTTGATTGGATTTACCCAGTGTTTTAATAAAATCACTCATGGTCCAATTCTCTTGTCCTCATTTTGCTGCTAATGAAATCCCAGGATAGTACCAAAGTGTTGGCTTTTTTCACTCAGTTGCACTAATGTCTGTTCTTTTCCCCACACTCTAATCCTTTAATCATACCTTTGGGATACTACAGTGTAGTAAACCATTTGGGATTACCTAACACACAGGAATAGCAAATTACTCTCTGAAGCATATGGAGGCTGCCAGCGTTGCTTATTTCCTCTCTGTCCCTCAAGATAACTTTGAAACTTCCCAGGCCTCCAGGTGGCATTTCTGGCTGAGAAAAATCTCTGATATGGGAGTCCTTTCTATTCCTAACTTTGCATTGAAAAAGTGAATCAGTTTTAGAAATAATCGTAGGATTCAAGTCTATGTTGGGTCATGAACTCATAGAATTGTAGGCCAGCTATGAAAAAAAGGAAATGACCATGGTCATGTTTTAAGTTTAATAAGAACCTAATCTTGTTGCTACAAACATGGTATCTGTCCAGCTTCCAAGAAGTGCCTTAGTGCCATGTCTGTGCATAGTCCCTTTTCCTGGCAATAGATTCCCCTGCCTCTCTGTTTATTTGAGATGAGTATACAGTCTACTTTACACTTACAGATCTTCAGCCCCCTGGCCTGGGTGATTAGCCTAAAGGGGTGAAATGTTACCTAAACTGGATTTTTGTTTGGTTGTATTTTATTTTTTTTAAATTCAAGCTAATATAGGGAATCTCTTTATTCTCTACAAAAAAGTGAGCCAAGAGTAGTCAGCAGCTATGGTTCTAGACTCATGAAGAAATGAAAAGAAAGAACGATGCCCCCGTGAAAAGGAGAGGAATTAAGAGGTGAAGGAAGTAGATCTGTCTATATTGGGCTCCTGGTTATATTTGTTAGTTTCTCCTACTACATTCCTGGCTTTCACCATTACTTAAATAAATTCCCGTTATTGGTTAAGCTAGTTTGACTTAAATTCCAATCTGTTTAGAATGATAGTGTCCTAACTGGTATTCTAATCAAAGTAAGAAACAAGTGTAAGATAAAGGAATAAATGATTTCACAGAGGTATTAGAATGTTAGTTAAGCCACAAAGGAAGGGTAGAGACAGTAAATAGTTTAGTAGATTATAGAGAATTCCACCTATGAAACAGAACCTTATGTGGAGTTGAAGGGAGGGATAATGGAGATGAATAATGTTTGTAGTTGTCAACAGGTTTTTCTGAATCACAGGGGTCTGTAGGGGTTAACAATGGGATAAAGCCTTAAAATACAGAAAGCTTTCAAAGCCAGGTAGAGAGTTTCAAGCCAATGCAGCAGACAGCAAAACCATTTTACATATCAAGCAGGAAAGTTCCAGAATAAAAATTGTATTAAATTTTCTTTTTGTCCTGGAAGAGGTTTGTAGTGATGATTGGAGGTGAGAATAGTGAGAGATCTCATAAGAAGTTACTGAAGAAATCAACTGTGAGATGACAAGCGCCTGAAATAGGACACGGGCAGCAGAAATGGAGAAGAACAAGGCACTTCTAAGAAGAAAACAGTGTTTGGCATCATAGAGGGTGGTGGAGCACAGATCAGACTCCAGAGTACAAAAGTAAGATGAGGAATAGGAGGTACACAGAGCCTTTATAAACTGAAAATTCTATTATATGGGGTTGAAGTAAGGAGGTAACCAATCTAAATTAGGTAAATCAACACTAGCATATTAGGGAAGCTTTCATCCATGTGATATTTTCATTCATCAGAGTAATATAAAATGCTATTTACTAAAAAAGAATTTACAGAGATTAAACCAATGGTTATAATTTTAAACTAAACGACTTCACCTACATTTTACTGGCAGTTAAACATACTGTAACTCCATAATAACCATGGGAGAATGAGGATGATTACATCCAATATACACATAAACTGAAGTTCAGAAGACTGCAATAACTTGCTGAATATCACAAAACTAATAAATATTAGGAATTGAAATTAGGATTCTGGAATCTATCTACACTATTTCCATTTTACCACACAGAAACTTATAAACCCAATTATCATTTTGCTATTAGGAATACCTACATTATCACTTAGAAGAAAAATGAGAAGGACAGAAAGGAAGAAATTAACTTTATTTAGCATTGTCAGGGTATTCCTGGAAATCTTTGTGAGACTAATGAGTGCTATATGTTCTAGAAGATAGTGTATTATCATAAATGCAATGAATAATGAGAAATAAAATTAATAGCCAAGTAAGAAAAGCATGTCAAGATACAGGAAACAATGCACAAACAATATGATGAGATAAATTCAGTCATCCAAGAATTATAATACAGAGAAATTATAGAAATAATGGATAATTTAAAATTTGCATTTTATCAAACTGAGTCTTCTAAATGGTAAATTCATGATAACTTAAGGTGAAGCTGCAATGTTTTTCTCCTTCAAAACCTCTATATTTTAGGACTTCTCTGGTGGTCCAGTGGGTAAGACTTCATGCTTCCAATGCAAGGGGTGCAGGTTCAATCCCTCATTGGGGAACTAAGATCCCACATGCTATGCAGTGTGACCAAAAAAATAATAATAATAATTAAAAAATAATAAAACCTCTGTATTTTATAAGACCAGAAACCATAAAACTCCTAGAAGAAAACACAGGCAGTATGCTCTTAGACACTAGTCTTAGCAATACTTTTTTTTGGATCTGCTTCCTCACACAAGGAAAACAGAAGCAAAAATAAACAAATGAAACTTCATCAAACTAAACAGATTTTGCACAGTGATGGAAACTATCTACAAAACAAAAAGGCTGCCTACTGAATGGGAGAATTTATTTGCAAATCATATATCCAGTAAGGGGTTAATATCTAAATTAAATAAAGAACTCACATAATTCAATATAAAAAAAGTCAATCAGATTAAAAAATGGGCAAAAGACCAGAATAGACATTTTTCTAAGGAAGATATATAGATGGCCAACAGACACATGAAAAGATGCTCAGCATCACTCATCATCAGGGAAATGAAAATCAAAACCATAATGAGATATCACCTCACACCCATCAGAATGGCTATTATCAAAAAGACAACAAATAACAAGTGTTGGCAAGGGTGTGGAGACAAGGGAACCCTCGTGCACTGCTGGTGGGACTGTAAATTCCTACAGCCACTATGGAAAGCCATATGGAGGTTCCTCAGAAAATTAAAAACAGAACTACCAGATCATCTAGAAATTCCACTTCTAAGTATTTACCTGAAGAAAACAACAACAAAAAAATTCAAAAAGATACATGCACCTCTATATTTTTTGCAGCATTCTTTACAATAGCCAAGATATGGAAGCAATCTAAGTGTTCATCTATAGATGAATGGATAAAGAAGAAGATATACCCCCCCCACACACACACTCACATACATGCATGCATACATGCTGACATACTACTTGCCATAAAAAAGAATGAAAAATTGCCATTTGCAAGAATATGGATAGACCTAGAGGTCTAAGTGAAATAAATCAGGCAGAGAAAGACAAACACCATATGATTTCATGTACATGTGGAATCTAAAAAGCAAAACAAATGAATAAATAAAACAAGGGAGAAACAGACTAATAGATATAGAGAAAAACTAGTGGTTGCCAGAGGGGAGGCAGTGGAATGTTGGGCAAAATAGGTGAAGGAGATTAAGAAGTACAGACTTCCAGTTATAAAATAAATAAGTCATGGGGATATAAGGTATAGTATAGGGAATACAATCAGTAATATTGTAATAACTTTCTATGGTGACAGATGGTTACTAGACTTATTGTGGTGATCAAGTTGTAATGTTAAGTCACTATGTTATATACCTGACACATATTTTTATATCAACTATATTTCAATTTAAAATGAAAGAAAAAAGCACTTCTATATTTTAAATGGGAAATCTTTTAGAATAGATCAAAATAATTTCATATGTTAATTATATGCTGAATACTAATGAAAGCAAAATAGACCATATAAAATATTTTAAGATAACCATATCTATCTTTATAGGACAAGGCATGCTATTACAGTGCTTTAATCTTAAAACCTTCCATTAAATGACAATAAGCTGAAAGATCAGAAATTAAACAGTAAGTATTTATTGAGCATTTATATTGGGAAGCCCTGGGTACTGAATGCATATATAGAAAGTTGAGACATCCCATGACTATGAGAAGTCTACATTAAAGTAAAAAAAGAAAGAAAGAAAAGCTCACTTATAAATGGAAATAAAAGGGAGGTAGGAGAAGATGGCAGAAGAGTAAGATGCGGAGATCACCTTCCTCCCCACAGATACATCAGAAATACACCTACACGTGGAACTACTCCAATAGAACACCTACAGAATGCTGGCAGAAGACCTCAGACCTCCCCAAAGGCAAGAAACTCCCCACGTACCTGGGTAGGGCAAAAGAAAAAAGAAAAAAAACAGAGACAAAACAGTAGGGACGGGACCTGCACCAGTGGGAGGGAGCTGTGAAGGATGAAATGTTTCCACACACTAGGAAGGCCCTTCGTGGGCAGAGACTGCGGGTGGTGGAGGGGGGAAGCTTCAGAGCCACGGAGGAGAGTGCAGCAACAAGGTGCGGAGGGCAAAGCAGAGAGATTCCCGCACGGAGGATCGGTGCCGACCAACACTCACCAGCCCGAGAGGCTTGTCTGCTCACCTGCAAGGGCGGGTGGGGGCTAGGAGCTGAGGCTCCGGCTTCGGAGGTCAGATCCCAGGGAGAGGACTGGGGTAGGCAGTGTGATCACAGCCTGAAGGGGGCTAGTGCACCACAGCTAGCCGGGAGGGAGTCCAGGAGAAATCTGGAGCTGCCTAAGAAGCAAGAGACTTCTTCTTCCCTCTTTGCTTCCTGGTGCGTGAGGAGAGGAGATTAAGAGCACTGCATAAAGGAGCTCCAGAGACGGGCACGAGCTGCGGCTATCAGCCTGGACCCTAGAGACGGGCATGAGAAGCTAAGGCTGCTGCTGCCGCCATCAAGGAGCCAGTGTGCGAGCACAGGTCACTATCCACACTTCCCCTCCCGGGAGCCTGTGAAGCCCGCCACTGCCAGGGTCCCGTGATCCAGGGACAACTTCCCCGGGAGAACACACGGCATGCTTCAGGCTGCTGCAACGTCATGCCGACCTCTGCCGCTGCAAGCTCGCCCCGGATCCGTATCCCTGCCTCCCCCAAGGCCTGAATGAGCCAGAGCCCCCGAAGCAGCTGCTTGTTTAACCCTGTCCTGTCTGAGGGAAGAACAGATGCCCTCAGGCGACCTGCATGCAGAGACGTGGCCAAATCCAAAGCTGAACCACAGGAGCTGTGTGAACAAAGAAGAGAAAGGGAAATCCCTCCCAGCAGCCTCAAGAGCAGCAGATTATATCTCCACAATCAACTCGCTGTACCCTGTATCTGTGGAATACCTGAATAGGCAACGAATCATCCCAAATTGAGGAGGTCAACTTTGGGAGCAAGATATATTATTTTTTCCCCTTTTCCTCTTTTTGTGAGTGTGCATGTGTATGCATCTGTGTGAGATTTTGTCTGTATAGCTTTGCTTTCACTACTTGTCCTAGGATTCTGTCCGTCTGTTCTTTTTTTTTTCTTTTAAAATTTTTTTTCATAAAATTATTTTTTACTTTAATAATTTTATTTTTACTTTTTCTTACTTTATTTTTTAAAAATTTTATCCTCTTTCATTCTTTCTTTCCATTTTTTCTCCCTTTTATTCTGAGATGTGTGGAGGACAGGCTCTTGGTGCTCCATCCAGGCGTCAGGGCTGTGCCACTGAGGTGGGAGCAAGTTTAGGATATTGGCCCACCAGAGACCTCCCAGCTCCACCTATTATCAAACGGTGAAAATCTCCCAGAGATCTTCATCTCAACACCAAGATCCAGCTTCACTCAATGACCAGCAAGCTACAGTGCCAGACACCCTATGCCAGACAACTAGCAAGACAGGAACACAACACCATCCATTAGCAGAGAGGTTGCCTAAAATCATAATAACGTCACAGACACCCCAAAACACACCACCAAACGTGGTCTGCCCACCAGAAAGACAAGATCCAGCCTCATCCAACAGAACACAGGCACTAGTCACCTCCACCAGGAAGCCTGCACAACCCACTGAACCAACCTAAGCCACTGGGGATGGACACCAAACACAACAGGAACTATGAACCTGCAGCCTGAGAAAAGCAGAAGCCAAACACAGTAAGATAAGCAAAATGAAAAGACAGAAAAACACACAGCAGATGAAGGAGCAAGGGAAAAACCCACCAGACCTCACAAATGAAGAGGAAGTAGGCAGTCTATCTGCAAAAGAATTCACAATAATGATAGTAAAGATGATCCAAAGTCTTGGAAATAGAATAGAGAAAATGTAAGAAACATTTAACAAGGACCTAGAAGAACTAAAGAGGAAACAAATAATGATGAACAACACAATAAATGAAATTAAAAATGCTCTAGAAGGGATCAATAGCAGAATAACTGAGGCAGAAGAATGGATAAATGACCTGGAAGATAAAATAGTGGAAATAACTACTGCAGAGCAGAAGAAAGAAAAAAGAATGAAAAGAATGGAGGACAGTCTCAGAGACCTCTGGGACAACATTAAATGCACCAACATTTGAATTATAGGGGTCACAGAAGAAGAAGAGAAAAAGAAAGGGACTGAGAAAATATTTGAGGAGATTATAGTTCAAAACTTCCCTAATATGGGAAAGGAAATAGTTAATCAAGTCCCAAAGCACAGATAGTCCCATACAGGATAAATCCAAGGAGAAACACGCCAAGACACATATTAATCAAACTATCAAAACTTAAATACAAAGAAAACATATTAAAGGCATCAAGGGAAAAACAACAAATAACATACAAAGGAATCCCCACAAGGTTAACAGCTGATCTTTCAGCAGAAACTCTGCAAGCCAGAAGGGAGTGGCAGGACATATTTAAAGTGATGAAGGAGAAAAACCTACAACCAAGATTACTCTACCCAGCAAGGATCTCATTCAGATTTGATGGAAAAATTAAAACCTTTACAGACAAGCAAAAGGTGAGAGAGTTCAGTATCACCAAACTAGCTTTACAACAAATGCTAAAGGAACTTCTCCAGGCAAGAGACACAAGAGAAGGAAAAGACCTACAGTAACAAACCCAAAACAATTAAGAAAATGGGAATAGGAACATACATATCAATAATTACCTTAAATATAAATGGATTAAATGCTCCCACCAAAAGACACAGATTGGCTGAATGGACACAAAAACAAGACCTGTATGTATCCTGTCTACAAGAGACCCACTTCAGACCTAAGGACACATACAGACTGAAAGTGAGGGGATGGAAAAAGATATTCCATGCAAATGTAAATCAAAAGAAAGCTAGAGTAGCAATTCTCCTATCAGATAAAATAGGCTTAAAAATAAAGATTATTACAAGAGACAAAGAAGGATACTACATAATGATCAAGAAATCAATCCAAGAAGAAGATATAACAATTGTAAATATTTCTGCATCCAACATAGGAGCACCTCAATACATAAGGCAAATACTAAGAGCCATAACAGGGGAAATGGACAGAAACACAATCATAGTAGCGGACTTTAACACCTCACTTTCACCAATGGACAGATGATCCAAAATGCAAATAAATAAGGAAACACAAGCTTTAAATGATACATTAAACAAGATGGACTTAATTGATATTTATAGGACATTCCATCCAAAAACAACAGAATACACATTTTTCTCAAGTGCTCATGGAACATTCTCCAGGATAGATCATATCTTGGGCCACAAATCAAGCCTTGGTAAATTTAAGAAAATTGAAATCATATCAAGTATCTTTTCCGACCACAACGCTATAAGACTAGATATCAATTACAGGAAAAGATCTGTAAAAACTAAAAACACATGGAGGCTAAACAATACACTATTTAATAACCAAGAGATCACTGAGGAAATAAAAAAATACCTAGACACAAATGACAATGAAAACACGATGACCCTAAACCTATGGGATGCAGTAAAAGCAGTTCTAAGAGGGAAGTTTATAGCAATACAATCCTACCTTTAGAAACAGGAAACATCTAAATAAACAACCTAACCTTATACCTAAAGCAATTAGAGGAAGAAGAATTTTTAAAAAAACCCAAAGTTAGCAGAATGAAAAAAATCATAACGATCAGATCAGAAATAAATGAAAAAGAAATGAAGGAAACGATAGCAAAGATCAATAAAACTAAAAGCTGGTTCTTTGACAAGATAAACAAAATTGATAAACCATAAGGCAGACTCATCAAGAAAAAAAGGGAGAAGACTCAAATCAACAGAATTAGAAATGAAAAAGGAGAAGTAACAACTGACACTGCAGAAATACAAAGGATCATGAGAAATTACTACAAGCAACTATATGCCAATAAAAGGGACAACCTGGAAGAAATGGACAAATTCTTAGAAATGCACAACCTTCCGAGACCGAACCAGGAAGAAATAGAAAATATGAACAGACCAATCACAAACATGGAAATTGAAACTGTGATTAAAAATCTTCCAACAAACAAAAGCCCAGGGCCAGATGGCTTCACAGGAGAATTCTATCAAACATTTAGAGAAGAGCTAAGACCTATCCTTCTCAAACTCTTCCAAAATATAGCAGAGGGAGGATCACTCCCAAACTCATTCTACAAGGCCACCATCAATCTGATACCAAAACCAGAATAAGATGTCACAAAGAAAGAAAACTACAGGCCAATATCACTGATGAACATAGATGCAAAAATCCTCAACAAAATACTAGCAAACAGAATCCAAGAGCACATTAAAAGGACCATACACCATGATCAAATGGAGTTTATTACAGGAATGCAAGGATTTTTCAATATATGCAAATCAATCAACGTGATACACCATATTAACAAATTGAAGGAGCAAAACCATATGATCATCTCAATAGATGCAGAGAAAGCTTTTGACAAAATTCAACACCCATTTATGATAAAAACCCTCCAGAAAGTAAGCATAGAGAGAAAACTTTCCTCAACATAATAAAGGCCATATATGACAAACCCACAACCAACATCATCCTCAATGGTGAAAAACTGAAACCATTTCCACTAAGATCAGGAACAAGACAAGGTTGCCCACTCTCACCACTATTATTCAGCATAGTTTTGAAAGTTTTCACCACAGCAATCAGAGAAGAAAAAGAAATAAAAGTAATCCAAATCGGAAAAGAAGTAAAGCTATCACTGTTTTGCAGATGACATGATATTATACATAGAGAATCCCAAAGATGCTACCAGAAAACTACTAGAGCTAATCAAAGAATTTGGTAAAGTAGCAGGATACAAAATTAATGCACAGAAATCTCTGGCATTCCTATACACTAATGATGAAAAATCAGAAAGTGAAATTAAGAAAACACTCCCATTTACCACTGCAACAAAAAGAATAAAATATCTAGGAATAAACCTACCTAAGGAGACAAAAGACCTGTATGCAGAAAATTATAAGACACTGATGAAAGAAATTGAAGATGATACAAATAGATGGAGAGATATACCATGTTCTTGGATTGGAAGAATCAACATTTTGAAAATGACTCTATGACCCAAAGCAATCTAGAGATTCAATGCAATCCCTATGAAACTACCAATCGTGTTTTTCACAGAACTAGAACAGAAAAGTTCACAATTTGTATGGAAACAGAGAAGACCCCGAATAGCTAAAGTAATCTTGAGAACGAAAAATGGAGCTGGAGGAATCAGGCTCCCTGACTTCAGACTATACTACAAGTCTACAGCAATCAAGATAGTATGGTACTGGCACAAAAACAGAAATATAGATCAATAGAACAGGATAGAAAGCCCAGAGATAAACTCACGCACATATGGTCACCTTATCTTTGATAAAGGAGGCAAGAATATACAGTGGAAAAAAGATAGCCTCTTCAACAAGTGGTGCTGCGAAAATTGGACAGGGACATGTAAAAGTATGAAATTAGAACACTCCTTAACACCATACACAAAAATTAACTCAAAATGGATAAAAGACTTAAATGGAAGGCCAGATACTATCAAACTCTTAGAGGAAAACATAAGCAGAACACTCTATGACATAAATCACAGCAAGATCCTTTTTGACCCACTTCCTAGAGAAATGGAAAAAAAACAAAAATAAACAAATGGGACTTAATGAAACTTAAAAGCTTTTGCACAGCAAAGGGTACCATAAACAAGACCAAAAGACACCCCTCAGAATGGGAGAAAATATTTGCAAATGAAGCAACTGACAAAGGATTAATCTCCAAAATTTACAAGCAGCTCATGCAGCTCAATAACAAATAAACAAGCAACCCAATCCAAAAAATGGGCAGAAGACCTAAATAGACATTTCTCCAAAGAACATATACAGATTGCCAACAAACACACGAAAGAATGCTCAACATCATTAATCATTAGAGAAATGCTAATCAAAACTACAATGAGATATCATCTCACACTGGTCAGAATGGCCATCATCAAAAAATCTAGAAACAATAAATGCAGGAGAGGGTGTGGAGAAAAGGGAACACTCTTGCACTGTTGGTGGGAATGTAAATTGATACAGCCACTATGGAGAACCATATGGAGGTTCCTTAAAAAACACAAAATAGAATTACCATATGACCCAGCAATCCCACTACTGGGCATATACCCCGAGAAAAGCATAATTCAAAGAGTCATGTACCAAAATGTTCATTGCAGCTCTATTTACAATAGCCAGGACATGGAAGCAATCTACGGGTCCATCAATAGATGATTGGATAAAGAAGATGTGGCACATATATACAATGGGATATTACTCAGTCATAAAAAGAAATGAAATTCAGTTATTTGTAGTGAGGTGGATAGACCTAGAGTCTGTCATACAGAGTGAGTTAAGTCAGAAAGAGAAAAACTAATACCATATGCTAACATATATATATGGAATCTAAGAAAAAAAAAAAAAAAGGTCATGAAGGACCTAGGGGTAAGACGGGAATAAAGACACAGATCTACTTGAGAATGGACTTGAGGATATGGGGAGGGTGAAGGGTAAGCTGTGAAAAAATGAGAGAGTGCCATGGATATATATACACTACCAAGTGTAAAATAGATAGCCAGTGGGAAGCAGCCACATAGCACAGGGAAATCAGCTAGGTGCTTTGTGACCACCTAGAGGGGTGGGATATGGAGGGTGGGAGGGAGGGAGATGCAGGAGGGAACAGATATGGGAACATTTGTATATGTATAACTGATTCACTTTGTTATAAAGCAGAAACTAACACACCATTATAAAGCAATTATACACCAATAAAAATGTTTTTTAAAAATGGAAAGAATAATTCAATACAATATATGGTTAAAGAAGCAGACTGGAATTTGGCTACTATTTCTTAAAATTTAAAGTTCAAAAAGGAAGGCAGGGTAGATTTAAGATGGCAGAGGAGTAGGTGGATGTGGAGTTCATCTCTCGACACAGATGCATCAGGAATACATCTATAGATGCAGCATTCTCACAGAACATGGGCTGAAAACTAGCAGAAGACCTTGAACACCAGATAGGAATACAAAGATCCCTGCATAACTGGGTAGGATGGAAAAAAGAAGGGAGAGGTGGAGGGGAGGAAGTTGGACGGGACCTGCACCCTGGGGCCAGGAAGCTGAAGCAGAGGAGAGATTCCCGAATTTGGGGAAACCCCCTCTCTGACGGGGAATTCAATTGGGACAGAAGGGAAGCATCTGAGGCTGTCAGAAGAGGGTGAAGTGGTTGATCTACAGCAGACGGGACAGAGTGAGAAATACACAGACGGTCTGTACTGTGGCCCTATGTGCCCCAGGCCATGACATGTGTTCACAAGTGTGCAAGGGGGCTGGGAGCTGGTGCGTGGGGATTGGAGAACAGGCCCAGAGAGAGAAATGCTGCTTGCTGTGGGGAGACGGACTGAGGGGATGGGAGAGAGGAAATCTGCAGCAGGGAATGTCTATGGAGGAAGACAGGACTGCCATGGAAGCAGGGTGCTACTGCTGAGTCACACACCGGGGGTGGAGCCACTACTGTAACCATTCTTTCCCCACACTCCAGCGCCTGCCAACAACAATAAAAGAAGCCTGCTCAGGGCTGGTTCTCTTGCACACTGGCTGTTGAGCAATAAGAAAAGCTCCCTCATGCACCTTATGCCAGGTGCCAGAAAAGGCCGTCACTAGGGCCATATCTCTTGCACCTGTGGCCGCTGGCTTCCCTGTGCATTTGGCACCGCTGGGGCTCCTGCGACCCAAGCAGTCATACCACTCTGCACCCGGTTCTCACAGGGGCAGACCCAAGAGCTCCAAGGCAGCCTCAGGACCAGAATCCTGTGGGTGGACCACACGCAAAGGTGGGGATAAAACCAAAGCTGAACCCCAGGGATGGTGTGACTAAGGAAGAAGATAGAAAATCTTTCCATCAGCTGTACAAGCTGCAGATTAATTCCCACAATCAGGTAGGTAGACACTGCAACTATGGAATATCTGAGCAGACAATGAGTGTTCCCACAAATGAAAACCATCTAGTTCTGGCAGCTGTGGACTTTGGGGACAAGCACACGCAGGAACTTGGCCAGATCAGAGACTGAGTGGTCCAAACAGAGCCCACAACAGGTCCAGAGACCAGCCCAGAGGCAGAGAGGAGCTTCTTGGTGGGGTGGAGGAGGGCTGTGGCTTACAGCATGTGCAAGGACACTTATAGTGGAGACCCCAGGGAAACATAATTATTACTATTAATTTTATTGTGTTTTGATTCATTTTGTTGTTGGTTCTAACTTTTTTTTCCTTTCTTTTATTTGCTTGTTTGTTGTTGTTTTAGTGTTTTTTATTTTTTTTAGTCTTTTGGGATCTCTGTGTTTTATAACATAGTTTCTACTTTTTCTTTTTTTTATATATTTCTATTTTTACTTTGCTTTTCTGTTGTTCTGTGTTCTTTTCCCTTACTTTTCTTCTTTCTCTTTAATATATTTTTCTTTCTTTTAATATTTTCATTTCTACTTTGCTTTTCTATTGTCCTGTATTTTCCCTTTTTATTTTATTTTATTATTTTTAAAATCATTTTTATTTGTTCTGTTTCCTTGCTTTATTCTTCAGTTGGCACACTGCTTTGGTTTTGTTTTTAGGGTATGTGTTTTTGTTAGTTCTAATCCTAATTGTTTGATTTCATTTTTGAGTTCTTCTATTTGTCTGGTTGTTCTCTAGCTTTTTGTTTTATTTGGCTGTGTTTTTGTTTCTTTTACATATGTGTGTTTCCTTGTTTCTGTTTTTGTTTGTTTGATTTTGTTTCTACCATTTCTCTGGGGGTTTGTCTTTTATTTTTCTTTAATATATTTTCTATTTTTTTTTCTATTTCTATGTTGCTGTTCTGTTGTCTGTCTTCTTTCACCTTTCTCCTTTTCTTTTTTTAATCATTTTTGTCGGTTTGTTTTGTCTCTTTCATTATTCAGGTGGCACTCTGCTTTAGTTTTATTTTTTTGTTTTTGTCAGCTTTCTTTTTAATTGTTTGATTTTTTTAACATCTTTATTGGAGTATAATTGCTTGACAGTGGTGTGTTAGTTTCTGCTTTATAACAAAGTGAATCAGTTATACATATCATTCTTGGGTTCTTTGGTTGTTCTCCTGCTTTTTGATTTATTTGGTTCTGTTTTTGTTTCTTTTGTGTGAGTGTTTCCTTATTACTGTTTCCGTTTGCTTGATTTTACTTTTTATCATTTATCTGGGGTTTTATAGTCTTTTTTTTCTTTAATCTCCTTTATTGCTGACACAAGTAACTTGCGGGGTCTTGGTCCCTTGACCAGAAGTCGGGCCTGAGGCTCTGGGGTAGGAGCACAGAGTCCAGGACGCTGGACCACGAGAGAATACCCAGCCCCATGGAAGGTTAATTGCCAAAAGCTCTCATGCAGGCCTCTATCTGAATCCAAGACCTGGCTCCACCCAATTGCCAGCAGCTCCCAGAGCTGGACGCTTCACACCAAACAACAAACAAGACAGGAACACAAACCCACCCATCAGCACACAGAATACCTAAAGTCATACTGAGCTCAAAGACACCCCAAAACACCACATGACATGGCCCTGCTCATCAGACGGAAAAGACTCAGCTCCAGCCACCAGAATGAAGGCACCAGTCCCCCCCATCAGTAAGCCTACACAAGCCACTAGACCAACCTCACCCACTGGAGGCAGAGACAAGACGCAAAAGGAAGTACGACCCTGCAGCCTGCAGAAAGGAGACCTCAAACACTGTAAACTAGACAAAATGAGAAGACAGAGAAATATCTTGCAGGCAAAGGAGCAAGATAAAAACCTACAAGGGCAAATGAATGAAGAGGAAATAGGCAAACTACCTGAAAAAGAATTACGAGTAACGACAGTAAAGATGATCCAAAATCTTGGAAATAGAATAGAGAAAATACAAGGATCCAGAAGAATTAAAGAGCAAACAAACAGTAATGAACAACACAATAACTGAAATAAAAATTCAGGAGGAATCAATAGCAGAATAACTGAGTAGAAGAACGGATAAGTGAGCTGGAAGATAGAATGGTGGAAATAACTGCTGCAGAACAGAATAAAAAAAAAAAGAATGAAAAGAATGGAGGTCAGTCTCAGAGACCACTGGGACAACATTAAACACACCAACGTTCGAATTATAGGTGTCCCAGAAGAAGAAGAAAAAAAAGAAAGTGTCTGAGAAAATATTTGAAAAGATTATAGTTGAAAAGTTCCCCAACATGGGAAAGGATTTAGTTTGTCAAGTTCAGGAAACACAGATAGTCCCAAAAGGGATAAACCCAAGGAGAAACACAAAAAGACATATTAATCAAACTAACAAAAAATTAAACACAAAGAAAAAATATTAAAAGCAGCTAGGGAAAAGCAGCAACTATCATAAAAGGGAATGCCCATAAGGTTAACAGCTGCTCTTTCAGCAGAAACTTCGCAGGTCAGAAGGGAGTGGCAAGACATATTTAAAGTGATGAAAGGGAAAAACCCACAACCGAGATTACTCTATCCAGCAAGGATCTCATTTAGATTCGATGGAGAATTCAAAAGCTTTACATACAAGCAAAAGTTCAGAGAATTCAGCACCACCAAACCAGCTTTACAACAAATGCTAAAGGAATTTCTCTAGGCAGGAAACACAAGAGAAGGAAAAGACCTCCAAAAACAAACTGAAAACAATTAAGAAAATGGTAATAGGAACATACATATCAATAATTACTTTAAATGTAAATGGATTAAATGCCTTAACCAAAAGACACAGACTGGCTGAATGTATACAAAAACAAGACCCCTATATATGCTGTCTACAAGAGACCCACTTCAGACCTAGGGACACATAAAGACTGAAAGTGAGGGAATGGAAAAAGATATTGCATGCAAATGCAAATCAAAAGAAAGCTGGAGTAGCAATACACATATCAGACAAAATAGACTTTAAAATAAAGACTATTACAAGAAACCGGGAAGGACACTACATAATGATCAAGGAATCAACCCAAGAAGAAGACATAACAATTGTAAATATCTATGCACCCAACATAGGAGCACCTCAAAACATAAGGCAAATGCTAACAGCCATAAAAGGGGCAATCGACAGTAACACAGTAATAGTAGGCAACTTTAGCACTCCACTTACACCAATTGACAGATCATCTAAACAAAATTAATAAGAAAACAGAAGCTTTAAATGACACATTAGACTAGGTGGACTTAATCAATATTTATAGGACATTCCATCCAAACACAACAGAATAACTTTCTTCTCAAGTGCACACGGAACATTCTCCAGGATAGATCACATCTTGGGTCACAAATCAAGATTCTGTAAAGTTAAGTAAATTGAAATCATATCAAGCATCTTTTCCTACCACAAAACTATGAGACTAGATATCAATTACAGGAAAAAAATATTAAAAATACAAACACGTGGAAGCTAAACAATATGCTACTAAACACCCAACAGATCACTGAAGAAATCAAATAATACCTAGAAACAAATGACAATGAAAACACGAAGACCCAAAACCTATGGGATGCAGTAAAAGCAGTTCTAAGAGGGAAGTTTATAGCAATACAATGCTATCCCAAGAAACAAGAAATATCTCAAATAAACAACCTAACCTTACACCTAAAGCAATTAGAGAAAGAAGAACAATAAAAACCCAAAGTTAACAGAAGGAAAGAAAACACAAAGAGCAGATCAGAAATAAATGAAAAAGAAATGAAGGAAACAAAAGCAAAGGTCAATAAAACTAAAAGCTGGTTCTTTGAGAAGATAAACAAAATTGATAAACCATTAGCCAGACTCATCAGGAGAAAAAGGGAGAAGACTCAAATCAACAGAATTAGAAATTTAAAAGGAGAAGTAGCAACTGACATTGCAGAAATACAATGGATCATGAGAGACTCCTACAAGCAACTATATGCCAATAAAATGGACAACCTGGAAGAAATGGAAAAATATTTAAGAAATGTAAAACCTTCCAAGACAGAACCAGGAAGAAATACAAAATATGAACAGACCAATCACAAGCACTAAAATTGAAACTGTGATTAAAAATCTTCCAACAAACAAAAGCCCAGGGCCAGATGGCTTCACAGGAGAATTCTATCAAACATTTAGAGAAGAGCTAACACCTATCCTTCTCAAAGTCCTTCAAAATACAGCAGAGGGAGGAACACTCCCAAACTCATTCTAAGAGGCCACCATCAACCTGATACCAAAAACAGAAAAAGATGTCACAAGAAAAGAAAATTATAGGCCAATATCACTGATGAACACAGACACAAAAATCCTCAACAAAATGCGAGCAAACAGAATCCAACAGAACATTAAACGGATCATACAAGTGCAGTTTATCCCAGGAATGCAAGGATTCTTCAATATACACAAATCAATTAATGTGATACACCATCTAAACAAACTGAAGGATAAAAACAATATGATAATCTCACTAGATGCAGAAAAAGCTTTTGATATAATTCCATACCAATTTATGATAAAAACTCTCCAGAAAGTGGGCATAGAGGGAACCTACCTCAACATAGTAAAGGCTATATATGACAAACCCACAGCAAACATCATTATCAATGGTGAAAAACTGAAAGCATTTCCTCTAAAATCAGAAACAAGACAAGGGTGCCCACTCTCATCACTATTATTTAACATAGTTTTGGAAGTGCTAGCCATGGCAATCATAGAAGAAAAAGAAATAAAAGGAATCCAAATTTTAAAAAAGAAGTAAAACTGTCATTGTTTGTCAATGACACAATACTATACATAGAAAATCCTAAAGATGCCACCAGAAAACTACTAGAGCTAATCAAAGAATTTGGTAAAGTAGCAGGATACAAAATTAATGCACAGAAGTCTCTTGCATTCCTATACACTAACAGTGAAAAATCAGAAACAGAAATTAAGGGAACACTCCCATTTACCACTGCAACAAAAAGAATAAAACACCTAGGAACAAACCTACCTAAGAAGACGAAAGACCTGTATGCAGAAAACTATAAGACACTGATGAAAGAAATCAAAGACTATATAAACAGATGGAAAGATATACTGTGATCTTGGATTGGAAGAATCAACATTGTGAAAACGACTATACTACCCAAAGCAATCTACAGATTCAATGCAATCCTTATCAAATTACCAATGGCATTTTTCACAGAATTAGAACAAAAAATTTCACAATTTGTATGGAAATGCAAAAGACCTCGAATGGCAAAAGCAATCTTGAGAAAGAAAAACAGAGCTGGAGGAATCCGGTATCCTGACTTCAGACTATACTATAAAGCTACAGCAATCAAGACAGTATGGTACTGGCACAAAAACAGAAATATAGATCAATGGAACAGGATAGAAAGCCCAGAGATAAATCCACACACAAATGGTTACCTTATTTTTGATAAAGGAGCCACGAATATACAATGGACAAAAGAAAGTCTCTTAAATAAGTGGTGCTGGGAAAACTGGACCGCTACATATAAAAGAATGAAGTTAGAACACTTCCTAACACCGTACACAAAAATAAACTCAAAATGGATTAAAGACCTAAGTGAAAGGCCAGACACTCTAAAACTCTTAGAGGAAAACATAGGCAGAACACTCTATGACATAAATCACAGTAAGATACTTTTTGACCCACCTCCTAGAGTAATGGAAGTAAAGTAAAAAATAAACAAATGGGACTTAATGAAACTTAAAAGCTTTTGCATAGCAAAGAAAACCATAAACAATATGAAAAGACACCCCTCATAATGGGAGAAAATATTTGCAAATGAAGCAACTGAAAAAGGATTAATCTCCAAAATTTACAAACAGCTCATGCAGCTCAATATCAAAAAACAAACAACCCAATCCAAAAATGGGTGGAAAACTTAAGTAGACATTTCTCCAAAGTAGACATACAGATTGCCAACAAACATGAAAAGATGCTCAACATCACTAATCATTAGAGAAATGCAAATCAAAACTACAGTGAGATATCACCTCACACTGGTCAGAATGGCCATCATCAATAAATCTACAAACAGTAAATGCTGGAGGGGGTGTGGAGGAAAGGGAACCCTCTTGCACTGTTGGTGGGAATGTAAATTGATACAGCCACTGTGGACAACAGTATGGAGGTTCCTTAAAAAACTAAAAATAGAACTACCATGTAACCCAGCAATCCCACTACTGGACATATACCCTGAGAGAACCATAATTCAAAAAGGGACATGTACCACAATGTTCACTGCAGCACTATTTACAATAGCCAGGACATGGAACCAACCTAAATGTCCACTGACAGATGAATGGATAAAGAAGATGTGGCACATATATATGATGGAATAGTACTCAGGCATAAAAGGAACGAAACTGAGTTATTTTTAATGAGGTAGATGGACCTAGAGTCTGTCATACAGAGTGAAGTAAGTCAGAAAGAGAAAACAAATACCATACGCTAATGCACATATAAGGAATCCTAAAAAAAACAGTACTGATGAACCTAGTGGCAGGGCAGGAATATAGACTCAGACATAGAGAATGGACTTTAGGACCAGTAGTGGAACGAGAAGCTGGGACGAAACGAGAGAGTAGCACTGACATATATACACTACTGAATGTAAAATGGATGGCTAGTGGGAACCTGCTGCATAGCACAGGGAGATCAGCTCTATACTTTGTGACGACCTAGAGGGGTGAGTTAGGGAAGGTGGGAGGGAGGCTTATGAGGGAGGGGATATGGGGATATATGTATACATATAGCTGATGCACTTTGTTGTACAGCAGAAACTAACACAACATTGTAAAGCAATGATACTCCAATAAAGATATTTTAAAAAAATAAAGAGAATGTGGAAGAGTGAGAGCAAATATAATTAATTGTTAAAAATTGGTGAATCTGGTGAAGGGTACATGAGAATTCTTTGTACTGTTCTTGCAACTCTTTTGTAAGTTTAAAATTATTTCAAAATAAAAAGTTTTAAAAAAATTTTAAAAAGGAAGGCATTTTATTTATTTTTTTAAAATTTTATTTTATTTATTTATTTATTTTTGTGGTACGCGGGCCTCTCACTGTTGTGGCCTCTCCCTTTGCGGAGCACAGGCTCCGGATGCGCAGGCCCAGCGGCCATGGCTCACGGGCCCAACCACTCCGCGGCATGTGGGATCCTCCCAGACCGGGGCACGAACCCGTGTCCCCTGCAACGGCAGGCAGACTCTCAACCACTATGCCACCAGGGAAGCCCCCCAAAAAGGAAGGCATTTTAAATGAAGGGAGAGAGAGAGACGCAAGATGAGAGGGTATAAGATCATTTTTAGTCAATATTGTATAATCTAGTTTGGCTTAAAGTGGAATAATCCCATAGTATAAGAGAAGTTCACTGGGCTGAAAACAGAACTTAAAGGCAAATATAGCGGATTCTGAGTGCGTTTTGAGTAAATTAGCCCAAAATCAATTGGTCTGAGAAACTTTTGCCCTGATAGCCAATTGTCATTTATTTTTACATAGGCCATTCAGAGGAGAAGAGATGTTTTATTTGCATTTCTTGGTCTACTCCACATTTACATGGTTTCTCACCTTGTCTCCATGGTCTCAAAGGGTCTACAGGTAGAATTCATTGTTTTCATGAATATGGTTAGGCAAAAATGATATGGAACATACCAAAATTGTGGAATGCAGTAAGCCAACGCTTAGAAGGAAATTGACAGTATTAAATGCTTAAATTTGAAATGAAAAGAAATCTTAAATCAATAACCTAAGCTTCAACCTTAATAAACTAGAAAAAGAAAGAGCAAATTAAACGCAAAGCAAACAGATGGAAGCAAATAGTATATATAAGAACTGATATTGATAAAATCTAAAACAGAAGAACAAATGAAAAAATTAATGAAACCTAAAGCTGAACCACTAGCCATACTGACCATGATTAAAAGGGAGATGACGCAAATAATCAGGAATGAAACAAGGACATTACTACATATCGTACATGTATTAAAAGTATACTTAAGGATACTACTAACAACTGAACAAAAATTTGACAACTTTGTGGAAATGGAACAGTTCTTTCAAAGACACACCTACCTACCAATACTCTCACAAGAAAAAAAAATGGATAATTGGAATAGTTCTATATCTGGTAAAATATTAAGTTAATATTTAAAATTCTCCTAAAAAGAAAGCTCCAGGCTCAGACCATTTCACTACTGAAACCTTCCAAATATTTAAGGGGGATATAATACAATTTTTACACAATATCTTCCAGAAAATAGGATAAGAGCAAGCAATTCCCAATTCATTTTATAAAGCCAGAATTGTTCTAAACCAAAGTCTGAAAAAGATATTACAAGAAAACTATAGACCTATCCTCTTAATGAACATGGAAAAGAAAAATTCTCAAAAAACTGTTAATGAATAAACTCCAGCAATATATAAAAGAGACAATATATCTCAATAGAGTGTGGCTTATTCTAGGAATGCAAGACTAGCTCAACATTCAAAAATCAAATAATATAATTCACCATATTCATAGAATAAAGAAGAAAAGTAATACGATCCTCTCAATATTTGCAGAAAAAAACTTTAGATAAGATTCAACATCCACTCATAAAAAAGCCTCTCAGCATATCAGGAATAGAATGGAACTTCATCAACATGATAAAGGACATTTACCAAAAACATGCAGATAATACCATGTTTCATGTAAAAGACTGAATACATTCCCTCTAGATCAAGAACAGTGAAAATATATCCCTTCTTATCATTATGATTCAACATTATACTGGAAAGTCCTAACCAGTCCAATAAGGCAGGAAAATAAATATGATAAATGTAGATTAGAAATTAAAAATAAAAATATCTCCTTTCACAGACATTGTTTCACATAATTGTCTAGGTAAAACATCCTAGGGAGTCTACAAAGAAGCTCCTAAATTAATAAGTGAGTTTAGCAAGGTCACAGGATACAAGATCAGTATACAAAAGAAATCATATTTCTAAGTATTAGCAATGAATAACTAGAATTCACAGTTTAAAGAAAATAGCATTTACAATAGCATCCCACATAAATTAAATACTTAGATATAAATTATATCTGAACAAAATAGTGTAGGATCTGCATACTGAAACTACAAAACATGGATGAAAAGATTACTAGATTTAAACAAATGGAGATACACATAGAGAGATACATGTTTATGAATTGGAAAACTCAATATTGTTAAGATGTCATTTTCTCCCAACTTTATCCATAGATTCAACACAGTTCCCATCGAAATTCCAGCAGAAGTTTTTTTTGTAGATGGTGACAAGTTCATTTTTAAATTTATATGGCAAAGCAAAGGACCTGGAATAGCCCAAACATCTTTTTTTTAATGGAGTACTCACACTGCCTGATATCAAGGCTTACTATAAAGTCACACTGATCAAATAGTACTGGTAAAAGTATAGACACACAGATCAATGGAATAGAAAAGAGAGTCTAGAAATAGACCCTAAGATATATGGTAAATTGGTGTTTGACTTAGCTACAAAGGCATAAAGGAGAAAGGACAGTCTTTTAACAAATGGTGCTGGAATAATTGGGCATCCATATGTAAAGAAATGGACCTCTACTCCAAATTTATACCTTATTAAAAATTAACTCGGGCTTTCCTGGTGGCACAGTGGTTGAGAGTCCGCCTGCCGATGCAGGGGACACAGGTTCGTGCCCCGGTCCGGGAAGATCCCACATGCCCCGGAGCGGCTAGGCCCGTGAGCCGTGGCCGCTGAGCCTGCACATCCGGAGCCTGCGCTCCGCAACGGGAGAGGCCACAACAGTGAGAAAAAAAAAAAAATTAACTCAAACAGGTCATAGACATAAATATAAAACCTAAAACTATAAATCTTCTTAAAGAGAATAGGAGAGTATCTTTGTGACCACAAGTAGGTAAGTAATTCTTACATATCATATCAGGATGTGATTCATAAAATTAAAGCAACATTGATATATTGGACTTCATCAAAAGGAAATACCTTTGATCTATGAAAGATATTCTCAGAATTTTAAGACAAGCCACTGATGGAAATAAATTATTTGCTAACCAGAAGTCTGACAGAGGACTTGTATTGAAATACGGAAAATACTCTCAAGACTCAACAATAAGAAAACAAATAATTCCATTTTTTAAATTAGGCAAAATAATTTAATTTATAATTTATCAAAGAAGATATATGAATGGTAAATTAAAACATGAAAAGGTGTTCAACATCATTACTCATTAGAGAAATTCAATTAGGAACAGAGATAATTTCACACAAATATTAGAAAAGCTAAAGTCAAACAAAATAACAATAATAAGTGCTGACAAAAATGTGAAGCAACAAGAACTCTCATACATTGCTGGTGGGAATGCAAAATGGTATGGCCACTCTGGACAGAGGTTTGTCAGTTTATCATTAAGAAACATATCATACAACCCAGCAATCCCACTCTGTCCAAGATAATTGCTAATTTATGTTCAAGTGAAAAAAATCAGATTCAAAAGTGTTCATAATATATGATTCCATTTATGACTTTCTGGAAAAGGTAAAACTATGAGGATAGAAATCAGATCAGTGCTTGTGAGAGACAAGGAAAGCAGATGGTCACGAGTCACATGAGGCAATTTTTTTTTTTTTTTTTTTTTTTTTGAGATATGCGGGCCTCTCACCGTTGTGGCCTCTCCCGTTGGGAAGCACAGGCTCCGGACGCGCAGGCTCAGCGGCCATGGCTCACGGGCCCAGCCACTCCGCGGCATGTGGGATCTTCCCGGACCGGGGCACGAACCCGTGTCCCCTGCATCGGCAGGCGGATTCTCAACCACTGCGCCACCAGGGAAGCCCATGAGGCAATTTTTAATGAGTGAAGAAACTTTTCTGTGCTTTGATTCTGGTGATAAATCTGTGTATTTGTCAAAACTTATAAAGAAAGATTTTAGCAAAATGAATACATTTTACTGGGTATAAATTTAGAAGCCAGTAATGGGATAAGGAGTACAATGTAAAATACAAATAAAAACATGAAAAGTGAGGGAATTTTCCCCTAAATATTTAACCGAGGTCTCTAAATATAAGCACAATAAAAAGGATCATGAATAAATTTAAATGGATCAAAATGTTAAAAGTTCCCATGTTACAAATAACATAGACTTGGAGAAAGTAGCTGAATAACTATAAATGTGACAAAAGACTTGTATCCAGGATATAGAAAGTACTCTCCAAAGCAACAATAAGAAAACAAACAAATCAATTTTTTTAATTGGCAAAAATTTTGAATAGACATACCAAAAAGAGTTTAATTCTTTAACTTAGAAATGGATACATTAATTCATAAGAAAAACATGGCCATAGCACTAGAAAAGTGGAAATGGAAAATAACAAATTACAAAAGATACGTTGGGAGTAATGAGTAAATGTAAGAAAAATACAGTTTTATTGAATATCTAACAAATATAAAATTAAAGCAATACTGAGACTTTTTTTCCTTTTCAAATTGGTCAAGACTTTAATAAATTTGGAAATATTTTGCAAGATTTTTAATATATTTTATATCTCTGTACTAGTAATTCCACTTCAAAAATTAGTGTTAGTTTTATCTGTATTTATAGGCATGTAATAGATTTCTTTCTCACAGCTGAATAACATTTTGTGTGTGTGTGTGGGGGGTGTATATATATCACATCTTTATCCATTCACCCATTGAAGTACACTTAGATTCTTTCAATATCTTGGCTATTGTAAATAATGCTGCAATAAACATAGGAATACTATATCTCTTTGATATCCTGTCTTCATTTCCTTTGGGTATATACCCAGAAGTGAAACTGCTGGATCACATGGTAGTTCTATTTTAATTTTTTGAAAAACCTCCATACTGTTTTTCATAGTGGCTACACCAATTTACATTCCCACCAACAGTGCAAAAGGGTTCAATTTTCTCTACATCCTTGCCAACATTTGTTATCTCTTGTTATCTCAAGCAGAGCACACTTTCTGAAGGAACGGATCTAATCTTATATTTTTATTCCCCCAGATGTATGCACAGGACTTGGCAGAGTTCCTTGCATGTAATGTTGTTCAGTAAAAAATGTATGGTTGAACAGGGGCTAAAGTATTTTTTTTTTAAAGTACAACTTTGGTATTTAAAAAAGGAAAGGAGAAATGGTCATTAAAGACTTCTGTGTTGTCAGAGAATTTAAGTTCTTCAAGAACAAATGTTAGGCTTTATTATTCACTTTTGAATAATAAGATTTGGGGTACATTAATGTAATGCATAGCATTTTCAGGAATATAAAAGATGTGAATGCAAACATGCAGAGGCAAA
The DNA here is from genome assembly GCF_026419965.1 of Kogia breviceps. Lineage (NCBI taxonomy): Eukaryota > Metazoa > Chordata > Mammalia > Artiodactyla > Physeteridae > Kogia > Kogia breviceps. The sequence goes on along the minus strand of NC_081316.1, from coordinate 52,558,652 downwards.
TGTATGTATCTGTAAATGGGCAATTACCCCAAGCAGAGTACCATATTTTTTTAAAGTCAGATTAAATTTGTCATGGAGGAAAACTCATCATTAAAGAATTATATTTGACTGAAAGGAAATTATCAAACTTTGCTACCTATACAATTAAAAAACTGGTTTGGGACATCTAAAGGTAAAATATTACAATGTAACTGAAACAAAATCTGCATATTAAAAAAATTCAGATGACATTCTTCCAATATTTCTTGGATAAAAAGCAAATTCATTACATTTTGAGATTACATTATCACACCTATGTAAGACAATTTTTTAATATATAGGCAAAAATGAGACCCTTAAAATAAACATTTAGTATAAATATGGATGAACCAAAATCTTAGAATTTGTGGATGTCAGTAATGATGAATAATCAAGTTTATTGGAGTTTATTCTGATAAAAAATTTATTTAAAAAAAGATTTGGGATACTTGGTAGATCTTCACTGAATGTAGATTGACTGAAGTTTATACAACTCTTTCCTTGCCATGGCTCTGGTCAAAGCAGAAGCAGGGTCACCTACTGTTGAGATTTGTATGCTTTTTAAAATGTGAGCTTCCCAGGCCCAGCAAAACTCCTCCAAAGGACTGTTCATCAAATTACTTATTAATCAACCTAATTTAATCTGCTGAGCTAGCCTATATGTTTCCCTTTTACTTGCTTAGAAATTAAAGAGTGCATTTGAACACATTGTGGAAAACGTTTGTAGATTAAGAATAATTCAGAAAGCTGTGTGTAACTCAGTGAATTAGAATATGTATTGTATTTATGATACAGGCAAATTGTAATGTACTGTCTGCTGCAGGACACACAAAAACTCATTTAGTTTGTAAAGTGGGTACAAAAAGGCATTTGTTATATGTCAGCTTCTCTAGGTGAAGAAATAAATGGCAACCACTTATCCAGGCAACTTTTTCGTGGGCTCTGGAGTGGAAGAAAAATCACTGGGCTGACTCTGCAGTATCTGACATGGGTGCTGTCTTTTGATATACTGCTGTCAGGAACTGGGAGTGTCTGCTTTTATAAAAATCAGTCAGGTCACTGGTACTGGGAAAGAAAGTCTTGGTCCCAGCTGGTAGGACAAAGATGCTGTGAAATTCAGCTCTCATCTGTATCTTCATTTTTATGTATTCCAGTTACCACTGTAATTCTTGTCACAGGCCTTTAAGAACAAAACCTCTTTCTGTATTTCAACAAATTAATAGAATTGTATGATGTTTTTCTTTAATGAACTGTCCATAAATTCAGTCTCTCAACCTTGACACTATTGATATTTTGGGCCAGATAACTTTTTTGTTGTTATGGGGTCTCTCCTGTGCATTGTAGCATGTTTAACATCATCCCTGACTTCAACCCAATAGATGTCAGTAGCACCCCTTTCAGCTACGACAAATGTCTTCAGTTGACAAATATCCATAGGAGAGCAAGGACTCCCCATTGAGAACCACTGCCATAAAGCAATAGTTGATGTTCACTTGGTAACAGTATTGCCAGAAAACTTTATTTCATCTGTCATCTTACCTGATAAGTATTAGTTGCCTGACATATGGTACTAAAAAGGATTATTAGACTTTTTACAGACTAGTGGGGAAAGATTTTATTATCAGTTAATCATATCTGCTATGGGTCCAGGAGGGAAAGTCATGGGCCTTCCTGTTAAGTACTGACTTCCAGCTAGAAATTCTAGGTGGAAGAAAAGGACTGAAAACCCTTTGTTTTAAAATTTTAAACATTTTTAAATGTTTATTTGTTAAACTACATATTTTTTTCTTGCCTGTATTTAGGAGAAGTTTGAAGTTCCTTATGCAGCTCCTCAACTTTGTCATTTTGGTAAGGCTGCTTCCTTCCAGACATGAAGGTAATCACTAAGGAAGAACTGTTTAGCTTTAGCCATCATGATTGAACTGATGTCGGCATCTTAGATTTCAGTAGCACTAGTTGGTTAGTTCAGTTGATTGGAGCATGGTGCACTGGAACTCAGAGTCTCCATCATGTGATGCCTTTTTCCTTTTAGAATGTTCGGGGAGGTTTAAAATACTTCTTTGAGAATTGCCTTTTTCCTGTAGGTATGTCGGTGGTTCAATGTACACATGTTGGAGATGGGCAAGCTTAGATTTTAACCTTGGCTCACCATCTACTAGCTGCAGGTACCTGACCAAATTCCTTAAACTCTCTGAATTCTTGTTTCTTCATCTATGAAAATTGGAGTAGTCATTGTCTAAGTCATATATTATGTACAATACTCCCAGTACATTGTAGGTACTCTCTAATAGGCAGCTGGTAATATATTTTAGAATGCCTTTGCTTATTCCAATTCATCCTTCAAGTCAAATTCTAATGCTATCCTAATATTCTGCAATTTTAGTGCTGTTTCCTTCACAAGGCTATGGAGAGAGGCATACCATTTTTACTTCTACATCCTCAGAATCTAGCATAGTGCCTGACACATAGCAGATGCAAAAAATATTGTTGAATTACATCTGATCACGCAGACCTCCTACACATGGTTTCTATAATAGATGTGAGATATATATTGCTGTGTTGTACATGCCATTGAGCAGTAAATATTTTCACAGCAGAGACAATTTATAATAGTTCAGAATTCTGACATTGTTATTAATTAAAGATTAGCACAGATGCCAAGAAACCAAGTAATAACTATACGTTGGTTCCTCAGATTTGTCTCTGTCCATTTTTGCCTGAATAATAGGCAAAGTAGCCTGTGGAAAAATAATAATGGTGAATAGCAATATTCATACTCTTTATAGCTCAAAAATGTTTTTACAACCCAATTATGACAGTCAAAATGTATTGTTATCTGTGCAAAATTCTTTAATGTATTATTTTATTTAATCCTCATGGTATAAATAAGAGATGGTTATTATCCCCTCTTTACAATGAAAGAAACAGCGTCCTGAAGTTAAATGATAAGTTCAAGGTCACAAAGCTGCAGATTGGGATTCAAAATACCAGTCTGCCTATTGCCAAAGCTCATTCAAGTTCATCACCCCTGCAACCTAGCTGAGAAGTGGTTTTCAGGATTATCTCCACTTTACAGATGATGAAAGTACATCACAGAGTTTGTTATGTAAGTCTGTGATATAAATTTCCCCAATCGAAAATCATTGTCATCTAAAAAGAATAAATCAACTCAGTTTTCCTTTATTTTCTGTGAGTTTTGTTTGTTTGTTTGTTCTTTAGTGGTTCCTGTAAGACTTACAATATACACCTTAACACGTTAAAATCGACTTCAGATTTATATTAACTTAATTCCCATAAGACATTGAAATTTTCCTCTCAAGTTAACATTATTGTCCTCATTTATTTGCCTTTCAAATAAATATTACTTCATTTCAACTTTTGTTTGTTGTTTGAGGTTTCACAACTCAAATCTTGAGAAATTATAACATGCTTCTTTCACCTCTGTATTTGAGTTGGCATTTAAACTTGTTTTCTGCCTGTGAAAAGCAGAATAATGGCCCTCAAATATGTCCATGCCCTAATCCTCAGATCCAAGAACTATGTTACCTTACTTGAGGAAAGAGACTTTGCAGATGTGATTAAGGTTAAGGACCTTTAGATGGGGGATTTTCCTGGACTATTCAGGTCACCTCAGTCAAATCACATGAGTCCTTAAAAGTGGAGAACCTTTGCAATGGTTTCAGAGAACCAAAGAGATGATAGAAAGAAAAAAAATAAAAATGTATGTTCTAATTGGTCATATTGCTATTGTAATAACCAGAAAAAGCTGTGAAACATCTTATTAAATGGTCAAAAATGTAATAAAGATTATTATTAAAAATTGTTATTTTTTTGTATAGAATAGAAAGAAAATATAAAGATAAAATTTTAGTGTATTTTCCAAATATTGATGAAAACTAAATATAATTAAGATGTCTTTTTTTTTTCCTGCAGCTTAATATATTAAGAAATATTTTGCCATCTTAAAAGAACAATACCCGCTAGGGTAGTAAGAGTAGAGTCTGTGATAATTTCCTCATTTATAAATTTATTTCTATGTTAATTAAGCATGAATATTGCTAAATATTTGCATTTTAAAGAAAGATTAAAAAAAATCAAAATACCAAAAGCATATGTGTTTTGGTATTTTGTTTTTTATGTAAAGCATATTATTAGTACAATGGGAATCCTAAAATTGTGCTTATATATTTTTATACATAATTATCGTATATTTCCTTCACGTGGTCTCACAGAAGTTTTTCAAAGTCTTCATATACGATTTTAAAATTTCTTCTATTTTTGGATTATAAAGCTGAGTAGAAGCATTTGGCTTTATCAATTATCAGTAGGAATAAAGGGGAAGAAATTATCAATCAATTATCAATAGGGATAAAGGGGAAGAAATTCTTCCCTTCCTCAGAACTATGAATCCTATACATATTTCAGGACACTGAACACAGGTGCACTGATGATACAAATTTGCTAGACTAGTTGTCACGTGATCAACCTGGGTTTTAAATTTCACTAGTTGGACTCTGAATAGGAAAATGAAATATATAAGTACAGTCGTGGAAACATTTGATAGGTGCTCAGTAAAACATGGATAGGAAGCCAGATACATCCATTTTCAGAAGAGTTACAAGGTAGGATGCTGTTGTCAAAACTGTGGCATTTAGACAGTAAGTACTCGAGTGCTGAGGGTCAGGTAGCTATCTATGATTGCCTGGAATGGTCACAAAATATCTTGTTTTTAAGCTTTACCATCCTACATACCAGTCAACTGAGTCCCTATCTTCATACATTTGAAAACAAAAACAAAACAACATGACAACTCTAGGGACTAACAGCCATGTTAACAACTTGTTCAAATTAAACTGAGATCTTCAAAGACTCCTTAAGACAGAACTGATTTCATAGTTGGGTCATTCTTCAAGGCCTTTAGATTTAGCCTGAACTCACAGAGTTTTCTAATAAAGGAAAGCACTTTCTTTACTTTTCCATCTTAAACTCATCCTTAAAGATTTGGGTAGAGATCACTTCCTCTGTGCAGGAGGAAACATGTTGGCTTTGGAGCCAGTGAGGGATGACTGTGAGTCATTACTTGCTAGCCTTATGTTTTTTGCCCAACTTTATTAGTTTCCTAGGTTGCCATAACAAAGTGTCACAAACTGAGCAGCTTAGTACAACAGAAAGTGATTGTCTCACAATAGACCAGAAGTCCAAAATGTCAGGGCCATGATCTGCTGAAATCTGCAGGAAAATCCTTCCTTGTCTATTTCTAGCTTCTGGTGGTTTCACAGCAATCTTTGGCATTTCCTTTTCTTATAAATGTTTTACTCCAATCCTCCACCTTACATGTATGTCTTCACATTGTCTTCCTTCTGTGCATGCTTGTCTCTGTATCCAAACCTCTCCCATTTATAAGAGTATCAGTCATATTGAAGTAGGGCCCACCCTAAAAGCCTACGTTTAACTTGATTACCGCTGTAAAGACTATTTCCTTAAGGTCACATTCTGAGACTCTTGGGGTTAGGACTTCAACACATCTTTCGGAAAGGACACAATTCAACCCACAAACATCAACTTAGTTAATTTCCCTAAGCTTCAGTTTCTTCATCTGTAAAATGCAAATAGTACTGTCTGCAGTATTATTGAGAAGAGTGAAAGAAATAAGCTATAGAAAACCAACTAGCATAGCAGTTGGTGTATCACAGGTGCTCAAATATATATAATTTTCCCTTTCATTTACATTTCTCCCAGATATTTATATCTCCTTGATGTTCACATTTATTTCCATGTATTACATTATACTGAAGCTGCATATCTATTTGTCTGTCTAGCTTGCTACTATTTTTGAGCTGAGAGACTGTCAGAGTAATTTTTAGATACCCAATACAAGATTTAGTCTACTCACTAAGGATTTATTGATTAAATAGAAGGAGGAATGAACAAATGGATGGATAGAAGAAACATGCCTATGCTTTACCAAAATTATCTCCTTTCAACCTCAATTTCTCTTGGTGGATCTAAGTTTAGGTAGTATGAAAGTAATCTTAGGAATATACATATTTTCCTTTGTTATTTCTTTGTTTATATCTCTTCTCTTCACGACTTAGTTTCCTAGTTAACTGATTGAGATCTTCAGATCTTTTCACTATTCTATGAGCTTGGATTTTTAAAATCCTAATAGTATCCACTGCAGCTTCCCAGAAGTTTCATTTTAGAATATTTACCAAAATAATTCATTGTTCTCTCAGGTTAATTCATCTTCAAAGACATCAACACTCTGTGCGGGAGGGTGTATGGGGAGAAATCTTATCAGTAATGTTGCTGGTTTTAATTCAGACATCTATCAATCACAGTTAAATGCTATCTCACACTCTCTGAGATGGCGGAGATATGAAACCAATTTACATTTTGCAATAAAAATTATTTCTTTCCCATTTACTATATTTGGAAGAAAAATCTATTAGGTTCATTGATTATTTATGAGTAAAAGGACTGAGAACAGTATTGTAATAGAATTTTAAAACACACCCATATTCTTTTTTTTTTTTTTTTCGGTATGTGGGCCTCTCACCGTTGTGGCCTCTCCCGTTGAGGAGCACAGGCTCTCGATGCGCAGGCTCAGCAGCCATGGCTCATGGGCCCAGCTGCTCCGTGGCATGTGGGATCTTCCCGGACCGGGACACGAACTCATGTCCCCTGCATCGACAGGCAGACTCTCAACCACTGCGCCAACAGGGAAGCCCAACACCCATATTCTTGAAGTAACGACAGAGGAAATGGACTGATTTTTCACTAAAGATTGCTTTATAATAATGACCTGCAGTTCAAAATCCAGGCTTCATTTAGGGACATGAATCAATTATTCATAATACTGGAATAGCCTGAAATAGTCTTGTATTATTCTGCTTACAAATCTGAAGTTAAGGGAGGAAATCCTCACCCCTTTCCTATGGAAAGGAGTGTAAAACAATCTCAGTTTTATATTTTCCAAAAAAAATCCAAAAAACCATCTTAACTCCACATTTTTTGGTCCAAATAAACAAGGCCAAGAAAAGGTTCGGTCAGCTAATTAAATTTATCTGCACTTTTAGCAATATCACTGTTTTCTAGTTCCACAAAGATTTTTTTGTCCAGTTCACTGAACTTTGAATTTGATCCACTCACAAAGCTGATCCTCCCGAATGCTATTTAATAAACCTAAGAGACTTTAAAAGATATATTAGGAAACGAGCAAGGTAATACGGAGACTGTTTCCATATTAATTCATTGTTTATTTTATGGGCGCCTGCTATATATGCAAACAATTCTGCTGGGAATTATTTACGGGCATCTAGGTGGTATAAAGAATGAGGTGGAGCCAGAAAACTAGACATAGCTTTTACCTTAGATAGATAAAATGTTACACACAAAACTACACAAATTATAGTGGATTAAGAATCTTATATACAGTGATATTATGGTAAATGTACAACAACCTGCTCTCTGGAAAATAAAAGGCCCTGATATGAAGCATCTGTTGATTTCCATGGCATAAAATATTCCCACCAATGCCAATTTCAAGCTGTCAACATGAAATCACTGAACATGGAATTGGGAAGAGAAGAACAATTGGACCTTGTGAGTTGGGGTGAACAAACTTCAATGCACCACTGCTTAGATATAAATGTGTAGAGGGAATGATTATTTTGCCAGATATAATATTAAGGAGTCTATGTAGAAAATTCTATACATCCAAAAGAATGGTGGTCAAAATTATCATTTTGAATATCTACATTTGCATAGTCATCCTTGTAATACTGATGATATTAAAACACAGTAATGACTTCTCTTTGGAGCTCATAATAATTGCAACAAAGTACATATTAGGTAATATTAAATTACATAGAACACATACTATGTATTTGACACAGTGCTATGAACAGGCGATTCAGAGATGAGTTGGGCATTGCATCTGCCTTGACATACGAGAGAGGGTCACTAGTGAAATAGTAATCCCAGTAGGTAATGGAACAAACAGTAACATGGAGGTAAGCACCTGTCCTGCAGTACAGAGAAGGGATATTTAGCTTAGTCTGGTTCAGGATGGCTTTCTGGGAAAAATAGTGCTGCCAGAGCCACTTTATGAAACAGATTCTGTTACTTTAGAATCATTCTAGTATTGCCAACCACACCTGGTCCTCAAATTTGAAGTGATCTCTGAAGACTTACTTGAAGATGAAGCAAGTCCATGATTTTGTGAGCATGATAAACATAGGCTGAAAATCAAATAGAAATGTAGATCATATATAAGATCCTTAATGAACCTAAAGCCATTTGGGGTGATGGTGAGATGGAGAGGTTGGTGGACCAGGTAATTAATGAGTTCCATGTGTGAACTTAGTGAGATTTTAGTCAAGTCATTTTTCCCTTATCTGTTTCCTTATCAGTGAAATAAATGGTTTGGGGTGGATAATAACAAAATAACAGCTATTTTTATTGTGTGATTTCAATGTTGTTAAGTCCTTCACATACATTAATTCACTTCTCTCATCAAACCTATAAAGTGGATGTCTTTCTCTTTTTATATTCAAGAAATTTGAGATGACTGTAAGCTACATAAAATCCCCAAATTCAGAATGGACAGAAGTAGAATTCCAATCTAGTTCTTCCTGACTCAAATCTCTTAGACATCTCCTGAGGTAGTTCCTAGCCTTAATGTTTTTTTGATCTCTGAGCCATCCCGGAATGTTCTCTTAATTACTGTATTGGCAATACAGCAAAGCCAGTGGTAAACAAGGATCCAGGCTGAGCCCTGTCAGGTCCATGCATCCTTGTGAACGAGCTCTGGAAATGGCAGGGAATTTTGCCATCAAGTCTTTGCATTAACTTTTCAGCAATATTCCCCAGTTTACTAATTAGGAGGGAGGTCCATCTTCTCCTTGGCCTTTGAAAAGTGATCATCAGCTTGATTGCTCTCATCAGAGATCTTCCCATAGCTTTTGATATTTTATTTTTATCTCTTCTGGGTTATTTATTTTTAATTACTTAACATTTTTGAAACCTCCTCTTCTGAATGCATCTTAAATCTAGGGCTAAACAAGCTGAATGCTTCAATTTGTTACCCCACCTTCTATGCAGACAGCCAAAATGTATTCTACAAATGAGCCATGTTTTCCCACAACTCTGGAATTTCACAGGCTCTGCCCACTTCTGGGAGTGGTCCCATCCTTTTGCTCATTTTTTACATGACTAAATTCTCTTTGTTCTGTGTGATTCAGATGATCCTCTGAGAAGCTCCCAAAGGGTCCCCATGTTAACTCTGTTGTAACTCTCATCCTATTACATTACATGCTGCTTTCTCTTTCTCTCGTAAAGCTATAGGCTGTCTAAAAGCAGAGAAGAGTTTTTATTAACCAGATTAGCTCCTGCACCTGATACAATTATGCACCTGGTAGAAGGAGGGTGATGGGAGGGAAGTGTAGGTGGGGTATTCTAGAAGGAGAGGGTGAGCATGATAGTGTGACAGACCTTTCGGGCTTGTTGGCCAGGTAAGAACTACGGATTTCATTCTGACTGAGATGGATAGCCATTTCGGAGTCTGGAATAAGATTATGACATGAACTGATGATGCTTCAGTTGAGAATAAAATAAATAATTGGGAAGAAGGGTAGCTTCAGACAGACAATCAAGTGCCTGGTAGCCAGCTGATAAAAAGGATGCATTGAAAGAGATGAACTTCAGGAAAGGTTGATGAATTGATGAATGAAATATTAGTAGTAAAACTAGACTGAATTTGTGTAAAGGAAAATTAAGACAAAGTCACTGTGATCAGTGCAAGATTGTGAGTGTATGTATGCATGTCTGGATTTAGATATCAAGCCTGCCCCACCTAGAGAACCTTTGACCATTTATTTTATCTTCCTCTTGGAGCCCATACTTTAAAACATTTTATTCACCAAAAAGAATTTATAATTAATTCATGCTACCATATTTTATTCACCAAAGCCGTAAGTAACCATCAACCTGAACTTCTGATTGTTGGGAGCAAACAAATGTCACCCCATTCCAGAATCACCATTCTAGCCAAGAGCAAATCCAAGCAAGAGCAAATGAATCTCCGATTGTCATCAACCTGTGGTACCTAATCGCAAGTATCATATGCTATCTCATGGGTTCTTTTAAATATTGAAAAAAACTTTACACTCCCTTTACTTCTTCGGTGGAATCCTAGGAATCTATGAACCATAGGTTTGAGACTCAATATGCATGTAAGCCTGCAAATATATATATACCTGTGTCTTGTGTATATATCTTATTAAATCACATGTGTGTAGTATGTATATAATACATTGTATCTCTAGAACATATGTGCATATAATGCTTCCAAATAAGGTAACATTCACAGGTTCTGTGGGGTTAGGATGTGGATATATCTTTTGGGGACCACCACTCAACTCCTACAGATATATATATATATAGATAGATAGATAGATAGATAGATAGATAGATGTATCTATATATAGATCTAATATATATATATATATTTCCCAATATATATATTAGGAAAGTGGATTGCAAAGGAGAGCTACCAGGCTGCATTACCTGTTAGGCATCTAGGATTATTATATTAATAATGTTGTCATCTTTTATTGGTATATGATTATGTGACTGAAACATGGGTTCCACTGGGACAATGAATGTATCATACACCTGCATCCAATCAGAAGATTCAGGCCTGTTGTGTTTATATGTCTTATCTGTTGATCTGACAAAAACTCTGTGAGGAAAAGAAAATGTTACCCTGGCAGATAAACCATTCTCAGCTGGAGGAAGATTAGAAGGTAGGAAAGAGTAGAAAAAGTATGCCTGGGTATATATACCCAACGATAGGGCAATATTTATGTATAAGGGGCCTGAGAGCAGAGGTTGCCAGAGAGCAGAAGACATACCAAAGAACCATGAAGATAATGTATCTGTATTAGAGGCGTCGGGATCTCTTGTTAGGTTGGTTCTCCTGGAGGATTGTCTTAGTGATATCTGTCTTTGAGTGCAGGGCTCTTTTGCTGTCTCTCAAAAGCTCATTCTGAAAGGCTTTTATTAGACACCTACTAAATGCCAGATACTGAGATGAACAAATGAACACAACAGAGTCCTTGTCTCCAAGGGAACATAATAAAGCATGGAGTGGGCAGGGCTGAAGGCGGTGGTGGGGTCTCGGTGAGAAACATACACATTCACTACATTCAAATCTTAGTATGTTGTAATTTTTTCAGAAAATCAAAAATAAAAAGAAGGTAAGGTAGAAACAAAGATCATTATCTAAAGACTGCTAAGGAACTTTAAAAATACATTCAAAATTCTGAAGTACCCTTAAATCTACTTAATATATAAAAGTAGATATTGAATTATATTGGCTCTCCACATTTGCTAAACATGAATTAATTTGAAAGCACCTCTGTAAAGCAGATAAAATAACGGATATTTATGGACAATCAAATCAAAGACAGTTAAGATTACTAGCTTGTTAATTTCAGCTACTCTTGACTCTGACACGAGTTTCCAGCATTTACACTGGGCCATTTTGATGAAAGACACAACAGATAGGGCTGTTGAAACTTGTGTGTCTCTCAAGTGATTTTTCTAGCAGGTGAGACATACTTTATTACTTTATTTGCTATCTCCAAATTTTGAGGATATTTATACATAAATCCAAGAGTTATTGTCAAGAGATTATCTCACTAGATATCTCGCTGGGATATAAGTAGCATTATAGAAACAATGCTTTCCATTTGGGAGAAAAACCTTTGTAAAAGCTCTTTTTGTCTGTTTTCATTTCACCTTCTAGGCAGAGGCAAACCCACATTCCTATGAAAAACAGATGTCAGTAAGTTTTTGAAAAATAAATATATGCCAAATACTGGAAATTACCTTTGTTAAAAATGACCACAATCAGGGTATAATGATTATAATATCTGACTTGGAGTTGGGAAATGTGGCATAAATTTTGAGCTTTGTCACATATTAGCTATGTGACCTTGTGCAAATCACTTAATCCTGCTTAAACATCATCTTCCTCTGCTCAAAACTGGGTGAATTAGCATGGCACAGTTAGACTGATTAAAACACACTGTCACATTTGCAAGTTGAAAGGAATCGCGTGCCAGATGAGGTTAGGGTAGGAGATTATCAGTTACTTATTATTCATAAAAAGAAGCAGTAAGTAATTCCAGGTGCCCATTACTATTTTGAACACTTATAACTGCCAGTTAGAACCTTTATTTTGTCTGGCTGTTCTAGTAATTTAAGAATTACTTTGAGGTGTGGAGGTAGTTTGGCAAATGGGTGGAGAATGCTGGCTTGGAAGCAGATGCCAGAGTTCACGTACTGGCTGTTCCATCTTTCCAGCTGTGAGACCTTGCACAGGTTATTTGGCTTCTCTGTACTACGGTGTCCTCATCTGTATAACGGGGATGTTTACGAGAATTAAGCAACTACACATAACATGCTTAGAGGCTTGTATGGCATACAGTGACAGCCCCATTAATGTCAGCTAGTAGTAGTCATGGTAGAATCAGGCTGAAACCCTGCTAACCACTGGGACGTCACAGCTGATCACAGTGCAGCCTCCCACAAAAGCCCCACAGGGACCTCCTCTGGCCTTCTGGGCTCCAATTCTGTCCAGGCCTGCTGCTCTCATGCCATGCATGGACATAGAGAGAGACCAGGAGAGAGAAGACTGAGAGAGAGAGAGAGAGACAATGGTGGAAATAGAAAAAATGCTATTTCATCACCATAGAAGGCAGAGTGCCAGCCCACAGCTCAAGACCTGGCCTCTAGTGCTCTACCTTATCACTAAATGTTTGTATGACTTGAAAATGTCACAACTTCCCTGCAGCTGTTTTCATTCCTCCATATATTTGACATCATTATAATTACATGGAGTGTTTGTATTAGGTTTTACCATTTAGGTTTTACTAGAGCTCTGGAATCAAGCAGATATGGATTAAATCCTAGTTCTGCCATTTACTCTCTGTGTAATCTGGGCAATTTCGCTTAACTTCTCTATGCCCCAGTGTCTTCATTTGGAGAGTAGTAATTATGAAGTGTCCTTTGTGGAACTTTAAAGATATAAAGAAATTTGTATGGGTACATATACATAGTTATAGAATCTGATAGCAGAAAATTTGTTTGTGGTGGTCCTCACAGCTTCAGAAGTATTTCACATGCTCTGCCTGTTGTGATTGGTACCATTTACACATGATCCCACCACGACTAGAAACAATATTATCTGAGGTAAAAGCGAAATAAGACCACTACTGGTAAAACTGTATCACAAAACAATCCCTCTCCACCCACACACACAAAATAGAATATGCCCTAAAATACTAACTGTGGTTATAAAAATGAGACAAAACTTGGGGCAATGTTTCTTATTTATACTTTTTCATGTTTTCTCATCTTTCTACAGATACCGTATCTTCAGTATTTGAGCAAATGGCATATGCAATACAAATAATTGTGAATAGACTCCCATGTGAACACTGCCCATTTTGCAGTGCTATTCAGAGTCGAGTAAACTTGCTGCTCCCTGCCTTCTGTCTGGCAGCTGCAACAGGAGGGATTTCTCCTGAAAAGCCTAGGACTGCATGATAGGTTTTTGAAAATAATGATCATGATTCACCATCTCTTCTTACATGATGAAAGAGAAAGCAAATTATTAGACTCTTTCCTAGTCATATGAATAACAGTGATCCTTTCAGGTCTGGTCAATAGTGACGGCATCTTTACTACCCTTCCTGTCGTAGTCTTCTTCCTCTGCAATCCCTCTTTCACATATAACCCCCAGGTCAGATAACTATTTTCCTCTGAACTTGAAAATGATTGCCCAAAGCATAAAGATAAGGAGCCTAAATTTTTGGCCTATTTTTCAAAAGTAATATGGATTTAAATCCCATTTTCAGCTTCTTATCTTATTATACTTTCTTTTACCACCATATTTTATTTTCTAGATATATATCTCCAAACCTTTGGTCATTTTCTCCCTCTGACTGGTATGTATTATCCTTCTCCTTTTATTTGCCAGTGAAAATCCTTTTCATATCTCAGATTAACCTAACATGCCATCGAAGAGTAGATTCTAAACTCATAGGTTAGATTTCAGGATACCCACCGAATGGGTCACATCAACAAAGAGTCAGGTCACCCCAAAGCATGCGGTTCTTGCTTCTCTCCACTCCCCAAGGAAGCCCATCACCCTAGCTCTCTTTGCCTTTTCTCACGACCTTGGGGCTCAGGAACTCTAACCACTTTGAACTTGGCAGCCAGATTTGGTTTGGTAAGATTTGGACTTTGAGGTAGGAAGCTTAGCTTGGGAATATTGAGACCAGTTAATGTACTCCAATCCAGCTTTTTCAACAAATTTAATTGGCAGTTATATGCACTAGCTTAAGTAAAATTAAAGTGGAACTTTGACTTCTCATTCGTCATTGTTCGTGGAGTATATAATTGCCTTGGAAGCCTCAAGGGAAATAGATTATTTATAAGACATGGTTCTAGCGATCCTGGGTTCCTCTGGCCAAATACTACTTAATGGAAATCTAAATCTCGTCTTACACTTACACTTAACATATTACTGAAGCTGGCATCTTGATCTTGCTCACCTACCTCCTCCCTCAATGTGGCTGATGTGTGAGGTACATGGGGTCCCAAGGTCAGTTCCTATTATTCTTTCATTTTACCTGCCACTACCATGTGGCTGAATGGCTATACTGACTTGCCTTTCCTATTTCCTCTGACTTTGTGTTTTCTCTGATTTTTCATTTCACTCTGAATCCTATGTTTCTTTAAAAAGAGACTCCTCCTCTACCCCCAGCCCCACCAGAACACACATATATGCACATACATGCTCTATTTCAGTCCCCCACTTCTTTCCTTCATGGCAATTACTGCAACTTAACATTTTTCTCTTTTTGTGTCTGTTTGCTTGATGTTTCTCAGCTTTCCCCACTGGTACATAAGTTCCAAGAGGGCAGAAGGTGTGTCTCATTCACCTCTGTATCCAGAGTCCCAATGAGCAATGCCTCACATAGATAAGGAACACAAATAAGTACATTTTCATGTGATATCAGGCACCCAGAGCTCTGCAGTGAGCAGCCCCAGATATTTCAATCATAGTCATTTTGAGGGCAAATAAGATTTCCCTTGGTGTTTTTCTTTTTTCGCTCTAGAGATTGTGGGTGTACTTCAATCTTTCTTTTAAATTGTGGTATTTTTAAGTGTAAAATTCAGTGGCATTAATTACATCCACAGTGTTGTACAGCCATCATCACTAACTCCAAAATCTTTTTACCCCAAACAGATACTCTTTACTCATTAAGCAATAATTTCCTATTCCCCCTTCCCCTGTCCCTGGTAACCACTAATCTACTTTCTCTCTCTATCAATATACCTATTCTAGATATTTCATATAGAATCACACAAGATTTGATTTTTTTGTGTCTAGCTTATTTCTCTTAATATAATGATTTCAAGGTTCATTCATGTTGTAGCATGTATCAAAACTCCATTTTTATGGCTGAATAATATTCCATTGGATGGAATACCACATTTTGTTTCTCCACTCATTTGCTGATAGACACTTGAGTTATGTACACCTTTTAGCTGTTGTAAAATAATGCTTTTACAAATATTGGTGTACAAGTATCATTTTGAGTCCCTTCTTTACTTTTGGATACATACCTAAAAGTGGAATATTTGGGTCATATGGAAACTCTACGTTTAACTTTTTGAGGTACCACCAAACTGTTTTCCACAGCAGCTGCACCATTTTACATTGTGGTGGGTGTAATTTAGATTGGCTTTTCCTTTCACTGAGATTGTGAGGTGGGGATGAATTACACAAAAGCTTGAAGCAATCCCTCATATATATGTCTAAAATTGTCAAGCAGTTAGACAAAGTGAAATATTGCCACCTGTGACATTTGAGTCAGTGGTAGTTATAAGCAAAGACATGACAAACCAGCAGAGGTATTCAAGACCTATTTTAAGCAGGAACCCAGTAGCTGAAATACCCATGCACAGAAGTGTGTATACAGATATAGATAGATACAGTTATAGATATAAATATAGATACAGATATGTGGCAGAACATATTTTATTTCAGTTTCAAATAAAAGTCCTAAATCCCATGCAACCTGAAATCTAAGAAATGCTTTGGAATTCCTGGTTTCTGTCCTTTTTGATGGCTAGGGAATGGTGAGGGAAAGACAAATTCAAAGTCCTCCTGACTCTTAAGGATTAAATATTCTACCAGAATGAGCACATACCCTAAACAAGTAAATACCTCATGTAATATTTGGAACAAAACGGTTTCCTTATAAATAGGAACACATTTTTTCCCCAGCCACTTGATTTTTCCATGTGACACACCTGCTGCCAAAGAGATGAAAAAAGATTAAAATCCACAATATAGAGTCTAATAACAATGAAAAGGGACTGGTCCCCATTGTGTGCACAACTCAATTTCAGGTACAGTGATAAGTGGATGAACTCCCTGGGGACTCATAAAAAAAGATTCATTTTTAACAAGTCCTTCACCTACTCAGTACTGTAACTGCATAGTTTGTGTGGGTGTCTGTATCTTTATTTATTTATCTATCCTGTTGCTGCTCATGTCCAACTGAAAAAAAGAATAATGAAATAAGCCAAGTGAAATTAACACAAGCAAATTAGAAGGCATGTAGATTTTTTTTCACTTTAAGGTGAAGCTTTCCCTCACTGTTGAAACACTCTAAACTTTTCTATCTGTTTGATTGACAGCGTGAGTAGTTCATTCATGTACCGTCAGGACTTTAGCCCAGGTGGCATACTGTACTCAGAAAAGCACTGAGGTTCACAGCCTTGGTTTTTATCCTGGTTATGTTTCTAATTAGCTGTGTGATGCTGAATGAGCCACCAAAATCTCTCTGGGCTGTGTTTCCTTATTTGTAAATTGAGGAGCTTGAACTAGATTGTTGGTTTAAACGTTGGGTTATCTCAGAAGTTGAAATTAGATGTGAGGGGTTGGTAAATTGGTGGGGGCTGTGGGCTCCTTATTTTACTTTAGACACAGTGGTTTTACTTTTATTTATCCTGTGCTTTTGGAGTATGGGCACAATTTTGTTTGAGGGTTACTGGAGGTAGTAGAGGAGAACCTATAAATATGAACGATTTAGCAATAATAAGTTATTTGTTATCCAAGTATAAACTTCTTTTATTCACTTAATATAAACCAGCTAAACTGACAGCATCTACCAGTCGGGGGTGCTGATGAGCAGTGATAAGTAAGTGCTGCGCTGTAACCGTGCAAAGTGAGGTTCAGAGGATCATGTGTCTACGTAACTTCCTAAAAGGACAAAAACGAAGAGTTGTAGAGTGCTCAAAAGTTGAGATTGTGGAGTACAAGTTACAAGTCTGTTCTTCAACAGTTTTGTTTGTTTTTTGCAACAAGGTAACACATTAAATTATAAATTTACTTTAGTATAACTAAAGTAATGATAATGCTATATGGACAATTTACTGTCATCAAACAAATCCATGTTTATTATTTTCAAAAGGGGTCTGGCTTATCCTGAGGAACTTCTTTGCTCCTTTATATTTTGTGGAAATAACTTTAGGCTGGAAATCAAGATCCTCTGATTCTGGTATTGGGTCCCTAAACTAACTTTACAGTCAAAGGCTGGCATTCCCCCTCTAAGCATTTATCCTATATTTCTGTACATTGTCACTTTTTGCCATGGCTTAATTATATGAATATAATAAATTAGAACAACAATAATGTGACAGCAAATGTCTAAAATGTTGGCATCATGACTATATAAGAAAAAGACCTACAAGACCTCTCCATAGGAATAAGACCACAAAAGCATACTTCACTGCTGATATCTATCTATCTATCTATCTATCTATCTATCTATCTATCTATCTATAACAATCTCAAGTTAGTCTGTCTCTAATTAGGATGACACACCATCTCCTGATAATATTTTCATCACGTGAATATGTTAGATTTATAATCCTTAGAGTTGGAAACATCCATGTTGTTCATTATATACAACACCTTGCTTAACACAAAATCCTTTCCATAGCACCCCTGACAGATCACAGCTAAATTCAGAACAGACAATTCTAGCTTATAGGAAGGATATTTTTCTGTTAAACAGATCAACTTGTTTTTTAAAAAAGAAAAACAACAACAACAACAAGCAAACAAAGAATGTTTGATAAAATGCCCCTCCTTGGATCTGGGTCATACCATCTTAAGATACACACTAAGCTTTACCCATTGACCCCATCATCCACATGCCAATCCTTCAAATGTCTGATGGAGGCTAACATGTTCCCAGGGCCGCCTACATGGGCATACAATCTGGGAGTGTGACTTAGACTGGCAATATGCTTGGTTTAATTCTCTGCTGTCACTGTCCTGATAGTCTTAATGATTTCTGAACAATGATCCTACAACTTCATTTTGCAGTGGGCCTTGCAAATTACATAGCCAGTTCTGTATATTCTCTTAAATTATGTATTCTCAAACTCAATAACCCCAGTTACTACATTCACAATGACTTGAACTAAATAGCTTGTGTTTGTTTGTCAATGACCATGAAGGAAAGTGGTGCTCAAAATTAAGCAGAGTGTCCCAGGTGTGGTTTGATCAGTGAGAAAATTAGAAGCAGAATTATGTTCCATGGTGGCTATCCGCTGGGTCTCCCTGTCCCTCCACTCCAGGTCCAGTCTCTATACCCCTGCTCTGTGACCAAGAAGGCTGACCCCTGAAGGGGGCAGCGACTGGGATCCCTTCTTGCTTGGCTTCTAGTTGGGTTTGGCTAACGGGAGGCAATAGGGGACAGGGGTGTAGAAGAGAGAGTGTAGGATATTTCTTTCTCCTCCTTTCCCATTTCAGAGCTGCACCTGTAATAGAAGCTGCATCCCTTCTTGAGTAGACTTCCCACTGGTTGGTCCCTCTTCCACAGCTCTATATCTCACTAGGCTTGTATAACTAGCCCTCACCTTGTCCCATCAGCTCTAGTGAGTGGTAGTGGTTTCCAGTTGTTGCTGGTCCCTCAACCCTGATCACACATCACTATGTAGTCCCCTCATTAAGGTATTTTCATTTCAACCTTATGAGGTAAATTCTGCCAGGACCCAAAATGATAAACCATATGGCATGTAGAGACCATGCATCAATTAATGTAACCAGTTCGCATGTTTTTGGAAATTTCTCTGGAAGGCTAAAGTTGACTTTCTCTGATTCACTCAGTAGCTCATCTGTCTCCGTCCATGTTTTCAATCACTATCTGTAGGCTGATAATACTCAAATCTCTATCTTTGGAACAAATTCTTTCCAGAATTCATTCATTTAAACAAATATGAAGAAACAGTTATTATATGCCAAGCATTCTTCCAAAAGATGGGGATATAGTAATGACCAAGCACATAAAATTCACTTATCCTAATGGAGCTTATAATCTTGTGAGGAGTGACATAATAAACCAGAGGCCTCTGAGCAGCTAAATGATATGACTGACACAATTTAGAAGACTCATTCGGGCTGCTGTATTGAGAACAGACTGCCAGAAGCCAGGGGCAGAAGCAAGAAGAACAGTTAGAAAAATCCAGGTGAAAGGTCATGGTAGCAGGGTTGCTAAGGCTAGTTCTGGGCCTCAGCACCCATCTTACCGACTCTGTTGCCTTGTTCCACTCAATCCTAAGGTAGGGTCTATACCCCATCTGCACTTTACTTGTTTACTTCAAACAAGGTATGAATAGTTTGATTAAATGTCAACAATGCCCACTTCAGAAAGACAAGGAAAATAATTTTCCTTTTGCTTAGCAATATTTATTACTTTTTCTCTTCCCAAACATAAGAAAATGAAAATATAACTGGCTGCCTAGGGGCCATGACAAAATTAAAAATACAAGGCAAGTGAAAAATCTTTTATTGAATTAGTCATTGAAAATTGTCTAAAATGAAATAAAAAGATTATCATCTTTAATTGGTCTCCATGTTCAGGTAAGAGTAAGAAAATATTCAGATAAGCAAAGTTTCCTCAATAAGATTTATAATGGCTTTTCAAAAAGCAACTTTTAAGAAAAAGAGAATGTCCACATTTTTCAGAGGATATAAAATAATTGATAACACCTCCTTTTGATAGAATAAAAAAATCTTAGTCTCAAATTATGTTGAGAGCAAAAGAAATGTAAAAGAAGAAGCAGCAGCAGGAGGAGGAGGAAGAAAAAGAAGAAATATCAACAACTATTCTCTGAAGCAATTCTCCAAACTGCCCTGGAAAGCTTTTCTAAAATAACCTCAGGTTGTGGGTGTGCACACACATCATAGAGCAATCCACTCCTTATAGGAACTCAATCTTGAACCCACAAAAACATAAGCTCCATGAGGGCAGCTCCATGGTCTGTTCACTATTGATCCCAAGCCTAGAATGGTTCTTCACCTCAGCAAATATTGTACAATGAATAAGTAAATCTGGCCTCTCTGCTTGAAATAATTAGATATTTAGCACTTATATTTCAACTATTTAATATTTAATTAACAGTTAAATATAATGATGGAACTGTTTACGTATTTAAACCATTTACACTAAAATGCTATGAACGATGTCTTTCCTATTTCCTGTAGCCTTTCTTTGAGCCTTTCTTTTCAGAAGGCTAGAACCTTAAGGCATACCATATTAATTCGTTTTCAGGCTCATGATGTCTTGAATAAAGAAAGCCCTCTTTATCCCTCAGTGGTTTGGAAGAGCTTAGCTGAGTCCACCAGGACAGAGGAAGTACCAAAAGGAAGGAAGTCAGTATAGTGGTCCTGGAAGCTCTGTCCTCCTCTTGGCCCTCCCCCAGTTCTACTAGTTCTTTGCACAAAGCCAAATACCCCAGCATTGAAAATTCAAGCTTTCAGAATTTTTGGCAGTAGGAATGTATTCTAGAAGTAAGACCTCAGTGTTAGGTTGTTTTGACTATCTGGGAGAAGGCATCATTATTTAGAATTTGCAATGTGAATGCTAACCCAAAAAAAGACAGATAAAAGGAAAAAAACCCTCAGTTTGAAAGCTGCCCATATCTGTCATCATTTAGAAAGATTATATTTTAAAAGGCCTAAATGTTTTAAATAGAAATTTTTCTACCACAAAAGACTTAGCATTTTATCATAAATCTGTCATTTTTCAGGCCATTGAACTTAATTTAAATGGGCAAAACTTTGTCTCTTGGCAACCAGAATCCACATGAATTGGTAGGCACTGTCTCTGGAAGAATATCATGCTCCTCAATATTTACAAGCTACAGTGTTAACTCCTCCATCTTTCTTACAGCTAAAGACTGGCGTTATTATCGGAAACACCACAAAGTTAAGCCACCAACATAGTCAGGAAGGATTTTCACTATTTTCTCTTGTTTTCTTTGTTGATTTTGTTTGCGTGTATGTGTTCAATTGACTTTAATGAAATGAGAGTGAGATTTAAATTTCTTAAAAACATTCTCCAAGACACTACTTATAGTTCAAATGAAGTCTCTAATAAATGCATATTATATCAAGTGCTTCCTGCTAAAATCGAGGGAAAAATATACTTTAAAATACGATCTAAAAACTTCCCTCAGTCATTGGGATTTCATTTCAGACCCAGGTTCTAGGAGCCCACTCTCACTCTGCCTCCCAGACTACTTGGTTTTTGACTCAGAAATGAAGATGCAGTTTTGATGAGGGTTACTACCTGGGCTTGCTACTGTCTTCTAAGAGGTTTGTGACTTCTCGCAGGATTACGTGCAGCACTTCATGTGGATGAGCACATGTACATTTTCCTGGGCTAACAGACCATCAAACTCTTAAAAGGGCCATGAGCAAAAATGATGAGATCAAACATTTAACTAAATATTCCAAATGTAAGACCTATAATTTGGGGTTTTAAATTTAAAGTTTCTGTTTAACATACATTGATATGATTCTAAATTTTAGACCATTTGCTAACATGTGCTTTTGTTGATTGCAGTAAAAGGATATTAGGAGTTGTAGATGGAAATTTTTTTTCCCTTAATTTTATCTAGAGGTGTGTAACTATGTTATATAGTTCAAGAGTTTATTTCTTAGGTACTTTGGTTGCTGAATATAAGATTGAGTGTCAGACAAACTAAGTTTACACCCTAGCTCTTTTCCTAGCCAAAAAAATGACTAAGTAAATAAACATTTCTAATTTCAATTTCATCATGTGAAACTGAGATGATAATAACCAAATCATGGCATAGTAGTTGCTCAAAAATTAGACTCTACAGCCTACCTCTAATAGGTCCTTTGTTCTGGATTATTGGTTCAATCTCTACTTCAATGGATATATGTACCCAACTAAAACACAAGTAAGTTCTTATACTCATTTATCCTTTTAAAATGAAATTGTAACTAGTTATTTCCTCATATTAATAAAACCCAATAATGAAAAAGATGATTTCTAAAGCAAGACTTAAAGAAAACAAACAATCATGTACAATTTCCTTTACCACTCATCTTTAACCATTGTTAAACATGAACTAAATACTGGTATTACACCAAATGTAAAATAGATAGCTAGTGGGAAGCAGCTGCATCGCACACGGAGATCAGCTCGGTGCTGTGTGACCACCTAGAGGGGTGGGATAGGGAGGGTGGGAAGGAGATGCAAGAGGGAGGGAATATGGAGATATATGTATAGGTATAGCTCATTCACTTTGTTATACAGCAGAAACTAACACAGCATTGTAAAGCAATTATACTACAATAAAGATGTTTAAAAAATACTGGTATTACACAAATTTAATTAGGAAATTCATTTATTCAGACTCAAATTTTCCTATGTATACCAAAAGCAAGATCAAAATTTTGAAGTCATTCTAATTTATCATGAAAAATTTTTGTTCAGGCTAATGGTCTACTTAAAGCTACTAAAGAGCCTGGCAACAAAATTTGGGTTAATAAATGTTTCTTTTTGTGACATTGACATCTTGTCTCTTTATCAGTAAGTATTTTATGACCTGGTAAAGTCAGCCTATATTTATCAACGAGATTTCACAGCTTCTTATTTTTAAATAGGTTACAAATGATAACAAATTAAATGTACTTATCATTTGCTAGTGCTATAAATGTCTTCTAATTAAATATAAATAATCTGATCAAGAGAATAAAAAAGAATAAAAAATGAGAACAAATTTCCCCCGTTCATCTGGTCTGATTCATTATATGTATAAGTGATACATGCATTATTCTCACCCACTTCTGTTATGTTTAAACACACTCAGAATCTTAGTTTGTTTTATTACATGAGTTTTCCTTAAAATAAGATAATTGGGTCAGACTTATTTTTCAAATAAATAAATTATATATAAATAGTTGAGTAAAGTTGTTAGCCACAAAGAAGAGACTATCATCTCTCCAAACTTTACTGCTGTCCCTGTTTGTCAAGACCCCCTCAAATAAGACATGCCAAAGAAGGACTGGCTGTGTTAACTCAGGGAAAGAGAAATGATGATTAAATTATAATCTGGCACAGTACACAAAGGAAAAGAAACACAACTTGGATTATTTGGCCCTCAAGTATGATTTCATGTCATATTCCTAACTCTTTGAAGGCAGAGAACAAAAGAAAGTACACAAGTAGATATAAAAGCCATTTCAATTATAGATGAAATGAAATGGTGGTAGGTATTTTAAAAAAAAGGTTAAGGAGTGGGATTTCTGATTTAATTATTTCTAGCTGTGAAAATTTAGGTCAAGTACATTTAGGATATTGTTCTAATGACAGAATGAGAAAAATGCTATTATATACACAACAGATGCATAGATGTGCTATAATACTACAGATGTACTCTTCTTTGAAAATAGTCAAAGAACAAATTGAAAACTTTTCCTGAAAATAATTCAGTTAAGAAAAATCCAAGAACTTTAGAATATTATAGGCACTGTAAAAATAAGCATTATAAATAAATGCGATGGAATATATTTTATTCATTTAATAACTCTTTTAAAATTTATTTTATGGAAGTATGGTTGATTTACAATGTTGTGTTAATTTCTACTGTACAGCAAAGTGATCCAGTTATACATATATACACATTCTTTTTCATATTCTTTTCCATTATGGTTTACCACAGGATATTGAATCTAGTTATGTCTTGTTTATCCATTCTAAAAATAATAATTTGCATCTGCTAATCCCAACCTCCCAATCCATTCCTCCCCCATCACTCCTCTCCCTTGTCAACCACAAGTCTGTTCTCTATGTCTGTGAGTCTGTTTCTGTTTCTTATATAAGTTCATCATTAAACAAATATTTTAAAGTGTGTGCTTTGCCAGGCAAAGTTCTGGTTATACTGCAAAGGTGAATGAGATAGATCCTATTTCAAGGAATTTTCATCGAAGTAGGAGAAATGACCTTGTTAACAATAACCATACAAAATTAAAACTAAAGCAAACAGAGAGAAAAATATTATCAGTAAATCAAAAGGGAAAAAAACAGTGCTAATTAGGAAGATGAAGAAAGCACCAAAGCAGACACTGGTATTTAATCTAGGTCCCCTTGATAAGTAGAATGTAAATAGACAAGGAAGGAACCTAGACCAGGCCTGGAAAACCAAGGTGAGGAAACAGCGTGAGCAAAGACAGAAAGGTGCACATTCTTAGCCCTCATCTGGGCTCTTGAAGACATAAGTTGCAGTTGTCATTGCTGTTGTTTTTTTCCCCTGTACTAGCTCTATATTATAACCTGAGAATTGTATTGTGTATAACATCATACCCCATCTGAGGAATGAATACCCTTATATTTTACTTCTATTGTCATTTGTTATTTGTGTTTATACAAAAAGTATGCTGAAATATTCTTGAGCCTTTTTTCATGGTTCACATTTGTACTAAATTGGTAATACTGTTTAAATCTTCCCTTCTGTCTCCAGATACACAACACTGTGTATGCTGTGAGGGCCCACTACTTCATCCATTTATGAAAATGTCCTAATATATACACCCACCTATTAGGAGAAAGAGTAATAATTCAGTGCCTCCAAAACATATCCACCTGGATGGGCTTCAAGGCTGACCAGCCTCACCAAAGATTGAAACACATGATAATACCAGTGTCAGCAAGGCTGTAGGGAAAGAACTGTCATGAACTACTAAGGGGGGTGTAAACTGGCATGAGATTATTGGATGATAATTCATCAATCATATCAAAACCTCAATATTTTTATACCTTTCTGACACAACAATAAAATAATGATGTTTCAATGGAATATGTAAGTGTTTTGATTCAGTTATGCTTCTAACAACTTATCCCAAGTAATGATTTAAGATGCATGAAAGATTTGACTGCAAAAAAATCATCTTATGTACATATATATACCACAGAATATTTAGAAATAAAATAAATGCCTAAATAAATAGTTGTGTTAAGGTCATCTGTACCATACTGACATACTACTATGCAGATAATAAATTACAATGTATATACCTATAATTAGTGACATGGAAATGTTCATGATATGTGTAAGTGATGCTTATCAGAGTTCCTTGCATAGTGACCATTTGATCTGCTTAGCTATCGTTATCATTCTATTAGTAGCAAAATGTAAAATATATAAATAATAAGAAGCAAGTTTTATATCTGTATGTACAGGATGACAATAGAGAGATAAATAGCCATATAAATAACGACATGTTAGGTGTCGTTATATTTATGTCGTGATATTACAATGATTTAAAAATCATTCTTCGTTTTATAAATAGCTGGCACTCTCTAGATATTTTCTAAGGTTACCGATATTTTAAAATCACGTTGGCTCAGTTCAAATTGAAATCCACTCTAGAAAAAGCAGTGTTTCATCGAAGTTTCAGTGCCCTGTTAATTCTTTAGATAAAAAGTCTTTTAAAACCTGATGTTGCCAAAATGCTTCTCTTAAAGACTGCCTAAACTGTTAACATTTAATTTGCAATTACTTACCTACTTGCCTTGACTCATGTGTCTCTAAATCGTGTAGATGACCTTTTTACAAATCAATTTTATTTGGAAAAACATACTCTTTGAGATTCCTTTAAGTTGTCTCAGATACAAGCCTCCCAAATGGGCAATTCAGAAAGGTCATTCATAGGTAATTAACATTTAAATTTTACATATTACTTCCTATCTTTTAATAAACTAGAAAAATTGAGAGGTTTTCAGAAAATACCTCACCTCTGAAATTCAAATGTTTTGGGCCATTCTTTTTGCTAAGCACATGCTTCGATTTGCCAGTGGAAAAGAAATGTGTCTTTTTTTTCCCTCAACTAACATCTAACGAAATGCGGGGCTCAACAATAAAAAATTAAATAACAGCAATGAATGGTGAAGTGAAAGTCCACAAGCTGGTGTTTTTCTATTTGTCAAATGTCTTTGCTACCTTATCTGTGACTCTCCTGTCTCACTGTTCATTGCCAAACTTCCTTTTCAACTGTTTGTACTTTCTCATTTCTCAAAATCCATGAACATGCTATTCTTTGGACATTTCCCCTCACTTTTTTTTTTTTTTTCCCCCTCACTTTTAAAGTTTTAAATACTTTCATTAATGTTCTCATTTATCATCCCATGTCATATATTCTGCTCAGTTTCACTTGTTGGATCTATTTAGTTTGAGTCTTAAAATCAGTCTAACACCACACAATGGCCTCGGTCAAATTTGACATTATTCCTAATCCTATTCATTACTTACTCTTGCATTAGATACAAATCACAAAACCTAGAAATCATACATGTGTAAAAACATTATTTAATTCATTCATTTCCTTATACATAGGCTGCCTAAACTGCTCCAGGGAGATAAGAATAAAGCCTCTTTTAAAATATTCTTCAGAGATTAAAATCACTACTTCTTTCAGTAAGTGGTTTGGAACATCTATTACATGTGTTAGGCATTAAAGGGAATATAAAAGTGCACCAGACCTGGACCTATTAAAATAAAAATATACCCTGAGATACTAGCAAAAAAGGAAAGGGCTTTTTAGGTCTAGGGTAATAAGATTGGTTTTTATTTTACTGATAATTTTCTTTGTCTTCTTTTAAAAAGGGGCTAAACATAATAAAAGTCATGTTTCCTTTAGCATGACTAAAAAAAAAAAAAAAATAAACCAAAAGAAAACAAACAAAAAGCCCTTCACTTTACACTGCCCCACAACTTGCTGCTTGTCTAGTTTTTCCTATCTTATCAAAACAATTACGAGAGGCTTTATTTTTTATTCTTGCATTGGTCTTTGAATAAGGAGGGATTTTCAAACAGTGATCTGCTATTCTATGCTAATAGGGATCACAATAAAGTCTACAAATTTGTCATACTAGGACCTAATGCCCAAATGAAGAATTTGGATAATTAAAGAAAAGTAACAGGAGACTCAAGTTATCACATAAAACAATAAGACAGAATCATGCTAAAAGCAAAATTATATCCAGTATTATACTCATGTAGCACACCATGACTTAATTTCAGAAAAATAGCATCATCAATCACAATAAATGATTTTATTTAAATTTTATTGGCTGTTAATCTCATTTAAGCTTTATTTGAAAGTCTGCTCTACTTATAATTGAATAGGCATTATAAACATTAGTATTTAATTCATAATGGACTGCTTTTATATTTTAAATATTATTATAAGTTTTAAAAATTTAAGTCAGTAGTAAGGTCCCAGGTGAATGCTTTTCCTTTTAAAGGAGGTGAACATTAAGTCTGAAAAACACTGAGTTACAGAAACAGACCACCAATATGCAAGATGCTTTGCCAAACTCTACAATTTAAAGCTCTGGTGAAGGGAAGGGAAGAGGCAAATTAACATATGTCAACTGCTTACTACAGGCCTACTATGTGCCAAACACTGTGCTAACTTCTACTGTAATTAACAACTTCATTTAACGTTCAACACCATAAATCTGAAACTATTAATATTCCCATATGACAAAAGAGGAAATTGAAGTATAGAAAGATTAAGTGACTTCACCAAGGTCCCAACCTAGGAAAAGACAGAGCTGAGATTCAAACTTTGATTTTATGTTTCTACAAGCCCATGTTTTACTCCAAAGGAACTATGCTGGCTGTCAATTTTCAGGTTGGAGGGTGCCAAAAATAAAATAAGTGTATAAGATAACAAGTGTGAATAGAATAGTGGAGAGAGAAGATGACATGGATGATGATAAGAAACTACATATATATATATATAAAATGATCACTCATCCAATCCTTGTAATGACTTGCCATTTTGCAAATAAGGAAACAAGCCTGAAAAAGCTATATGGTTCTAAGACGTAGAGTAGAAATTATTAATCATGCTGATCTAGCTCTAAAGTGGCACTCTAGTTATTATGAGCAAACATGCTTCCAGATAAATAGGAAGGGATTCCTGCAAGCTGTCAATGGGGTTTAGGTGTTAAGTTCTCCCATTACTAAAGTGTGATGGGCAGATGCCCCTCCCCAAGAGCAAAAAGTAGATGGGTCTCATTTCAAGTCTCACTCTTTCACTGGATTAATGGAAAGGGATTAATTAGATTAGATTAGATTTAATTAGATTAGCATTAGATTAATGCTCTAATCAAAAACATTCAAGGAAATAGAAATTGTATAGGATGAATAACCTTTATATGTAAACTATATATTTCATGTTTCTCATATGCTATTTTCTGTTATACTTTTTCTAAAAAGTTTTTTTAAAAACATACATTCTGTAAATTGATACAGCCACTATGCAGAACAGTATGGAGTTTCCTTAAAAAACTAAAAATAGAACTACCATACGACCCAGCAATTCCACTACTGGGCATATACCCTGAGAAAACCATAATTCAATAAGAGTCATGTACCACAATGTTCTTTGCGGCTCCATTTACAATAGCCAGGACATGGAAGCAACCTAAGAGTCCATCGATAGATGAATGGATAAAGAACATGTGGCAGATATATACAATGGAACATTACTCAGCCATAAAAAGAAACAAAATTCAGTTATTTGTAGTGAGGTGGATGGACATAGAGTCTGTCATACAGAGTGAAGCAAGTCAGAAAGAGATAAACAAATACCATATGCTAACACATATATGTGGAATCAAAAAAAAAGTCATAAAGAAGCTAGGGGTAACATGGGAATAAAGATGCAGACCTACTAGAGAATGGACTTGAGGACACGGGGAGGGGGAAGGGTAAGCTGGGACAAAGTGAGAGAGTGGTAGTGTATATATGGACATATATACACTACCAAATGTAAAATAGATAGCTAGTGGGAAGCAGTTGCATAGCACAGGGAGATCAGCTCGGTGCTTTGTCACCAGCTAGAAGGGTGGGATAGGGAGGTTGGGAGGGAGGGAGATGCAAGAGGGAAGAGATATGGGGATATACGTATATGTGTAACTGATTCACTTTGTTATAAAGCAGAAACTAACACACCACTGTAAAGCAATTATACTTCAATTAAAAAGTTAAGAAAAAAATAAAATAAAAGAGAAGAGCCTGACATACAAAAAAAAAAAAAAGCATACATTCTATGATTCCTGGAAAGACAGGGTTGGCTGATTAGTATAACATATATTTGGGATAGGGATAATTAAAAATAAACTCCAACTAATCCTGATCTCTTTTGGCAATATTTAGATGACATAATGATTACATCTATTTTAAGGTTTTGTTACATCTTCCTCCTCAAAGTAAATCCCACAGTTCCTTTTTCTGACTACTGGCAGTTAGGAGGAACTGCTGATTATTCATGGATACAAGCAGCAAGACTGTAGGCAGTTGTGGAAACGGTCAGAAAGACAAGTGTTCAAATCCCATCTCAGCTACCCAGTAGCTCTGTGACTTGATTAGGTTATTTAAACTCCCTAAGACCTAAGTTCCTCAACCAGATAGCACCATCCTTGCAAGGTGATTGCAGAAATTAAATATGACATATATGCAAAGTATTTAACCAAGTGCCTGGGATTGGCAGGAAGTCAATATATAGTGACTATTGTTATTTTTCAGGAGACCATTATTTTAAGCATAAGTCAAAACTTAATGAATAAAAGCCCTTGTGGAAGGCAATAGAAGCTTGGCTATCAAGGCTAGTAGCAGTAAGACACATCTGAGTCATCCAGCTCTTTCTCATTATCGTCTCTCACACTTTCTTCTGTTTACTATCATGTCAAAGAAAGAAATGACAGTTGTGAAAACATGAAAAATAATGTGAAATAAAATGGTGTTTAACATACAACCAAGGAAAACTGACATAACTAGATGAGACATGTGGTAAGAACAAGTACTTTACAAAAAGGATGAAAAAATATATTTTTAGCTTTTATGGATATTAAAGCCAGCAGTAAAGATCCCTACCTGTAATATTTTAACTCACTAATTTTAAATCATACTTATGAATGGTAATAGAAATATCATTAATCCATTTGTTCACAAACAATTAACAAGCCACAGGCACCTAAAGAGCTCAATCACTTCATTCAGTCAGCTCATTTTCTTTGAAGCAACTGGACTATTAAAATTTAAACCTACCATTGAGAGAAGGAGGTAGCTCAGTCACAATTTATTAAATATTAGTCAGTTTGAGCATTAATGGTATACTTAACTCTTCTAGAATTTGAAGTACAAGTAGGGGGAGTTGGAAAAGTTTGAATCAGGAAGATTACTAAAGAAAGAAAGAGTAGTTCCAATCTTGGCCATACTATAATTTCTAATTTATTGTAGAAGATAATAAATAAATGACATTGGTATGAGGGGTTAAACACATACAAACACACACACACACACCCAATACTCAAAGTCATCTAAAAAGAAGAATGTTTATTTGGACACGAAATCTCTAAGAAAGAAGGTAAGTAGTGAGCTTAATTTGAGCACAGAGGAACCAAGTTGCTTCAACCTTCATGCATGGAGATGTCCTCATGATTTCTTGTACCAAACATGGTACTTATCATATATGCTTGCCTTTAAGGTGCTTAATATCAAACAGTAAATGACATTATAATATTCTCTGAGTAGAACAAAGATGAAAGTAATCTGAGTATCTGATAAAGCAATATTTATACTTGCTGTTCCTAACAATTCTTTCAACATTTACAATGACTTGGAAATCTAATCGATAGATCTCTCATGTTCAAAACAAACAATGACAGCAGAGCTTTCTTTATTTCTGATATGAATTTGTATATCACCATTTATCAATATATAATAAAAGAACAGTAATATAATAAATGA
The DNA here is from genome assembly GCF_026419965.1 of Kogia breviceps. Classification (NCBI taxonomy): domain Eukaryota; kingdom Metazoa; phylum Chordata; class Mammalia; order Artiodactyla; family Physeteridae; genus Kogia; species Kogia breviceps. Next base: position 52,527,401 of record NC_081316.1, on the reverse strand, counting down.
ACCAATTGAAAATATTCATAGTAATGCTTCTTTTACCTAGCACCAGTATGTCTCAAACACTAAATTAAAGGAAATAGACTCTCAGTAGCTAAAAGAAAAAAATATTTCTAAACAAATTCTGTGCCACAAAATCCTTCAACTCTGCACATCTCTTTTGAGAGAACTCTCCAGACTCACATTAAGTATATGTCCTCTTATTTTAAAAACAGATTTTAAAGCAAATCCAGTCCAAGCATACTGTGGGATAGAAGCAGAAAATTAGAAGGGATGGTTGTTAAGAGTCACAGACTATATTTATAAGCAAAGGAAATGAATATGTGGGCCAAATGGGGAGTAATGAATAAATCTATATGACATACAATCAGTGTTATTTACAAAAGGGGCAAACAGCTGCAATGACTCGAAAAATTTACACAGCATAGTTGTAATAAAAAAAACATAATTTGTAACTGGGAGGGCAAAAGAAAAAAGAGAAAAACAGAGACAAAAGAATAAGGACTAGACCAGCACCTCTGGGAGGGAGCTGTGAAGGAGGAAAAGTTTCCACACACTGGGAAGCTCCTTCACTGGCGGAGATGGGGGGTGGGTGAGGGGGAAGCTTCAGAGCCAAAGAGGAGAGCGCAGCAATGGGGGTGCAGAGGGCAAAGTGAAGAGATGCCTGCACAGAGGATGGGTGCCAACCAGCACTCACCAGCCCAAGAGGCTTGTCTGCTCACCCACCGGGGCAGGAGGGGGCTGGGAGCTGATGCTCGGGCTTCAGAGGTCGGATCCCAGGGAGAGAACTAGGGTTGGCTGAGTGAACACAGCCTGAAGGGGGCTAGTGCACCACAGCTAGCCGGGAGGGAGTCTGGGAAAAGGTCTGGAACTGCCGAAGAGGCAAGAGACAACTGTTACCTGGTGCGCGAGGAGAGGGGATTCAGAGCACCACCTACATGAGCTCCAGAGATGGGCATGAGCCACGGCTATCAGCACACACCAGAGACAGGCATGAGACGCTAAGGCTGCTGCTGCCGCCACCAAGGAGCCTGTGTGCAAGCACAGGTCACTATCCACACCTCCTCTCCCAGGAGCCTGTGCAGCCCACCACTGCCAGGGTCCCGTGATCCAGGGACAACTTCCCCGGGAGAACGTGCACGGCGCGCTTCAGGCTGGTGCAATGTCATGGTGGTCTCTGCCATCGCAGGCTCGCCCTGCAACCATACCCCTCCCTCCCCCCGGCCTGAGTGAGCCAGAGTCCCCTAATCAGCCGCTCCTTTAACCCCGTCCTGTCTGAGCAAAGAACCAACACCCTCAGGCGACCTACACGCAGAGGTACGGCTAAATCCAAAGCTGAACCACAGGAGCTGTGCGAACAAAGAAGAGAAAGGGAAGTCTCTCCCATCAGCTTCAGAAGCAGCAGAGTAAATCTCCATAATCAACGTGATGTACCCTGCATCTCTGGAATAACTGAAAAGACAATGAATCATCCCAAAATTGAGGCAATGGACTTTGTGTGATTTTGTCTGTGTAGCTTTGCTTGTACCATTTGTCCTAGGGTTCTGTCTGTTTTGTTTTGGTTTTAGGTATAATTTTTTAGTGCTTGTTATCATTGATAGATTTGTTTTTTTGTTTGGTTGTGCTCTTCTTTCTTTCTTTCTTTTTTTACTTTTCAATCTTTTTAAATTTTAAATATTTTTTTATTTTGCATTTTAATAACTTTATTTTTCTTTCTCTCTCTTTCCCCCTCCCTCCATCCCTCCCTCCCTCTCTCACTCTGCCTCTTTGTTTCTTACTTTCTTTCTTTCTCCCTTTTCTTCTGAGCAATGTGGCTGACAGGGTCTTGGTGCTCCAGCCAGGTGTCAGGCCTGTGCCTCTGAGGTGGGAAAGCTGAGTTCAGAACATTGGTCCACCAGAGACCTCCTGGCTCCACGTAATATCAAACGGTGAAAGCCCTCATAGAGATCTCCATCTCAATGCCAAGACCCAGCTCCACTCAAGGACCAGCAAGCTACAGTGTTTGACACCCTACGCCAAACAACTCCCAAGACAGGAACACAACCCCACCCATTAGCAGAGAGGCTGCCTAAAATCATAAGGTCACAGACACCCCAAAACACACCACCAGACGTGGTCCTGCCCAACAGAAAGACAAGATTCAGCCTCCAGAACACTGGTACCAGTCCCCTTCACCAGGAAGCCTAAACAACCCACTGAACGAACTTTACCCACTAGTAGCAGACACCAAAAAAAAAAAAAAAAAAAACAAAACCAGAAACTATCTACCTGTAGTCTGCGAAAAGGAGACCTAAAACACAGTAAGTTAAGCATAATGAGGAGACAGAGAAACACACTGCAGATAAACAAGCAAGGTCAAAAACCACCAGACCAAACAAATGAAGAGGAAATAGGTAATCTCCCTGAAAAAGAATTCAGAGCAATGATATTAAGGATGATCCAAAATCTTGGAAATAGAATGGAGAAAATACAAGAAACACTTAACAGGGACCTAGAAGAACAAAAGAGCAAAAAAAACAATGATAAACAACACAATAAATGAAATTAAAAATTCTCTAGAAGGAATCAATAGCAGAATAACTGAGGCAGAAGAATGGATAAGTGACCTGGAAGATAAAATAGTGGAAATCACTATGGCAGAGCAGAATAAAGAAAAAAGAATGAAAAGAATGGAGGACAGTCTCAGAGACCTGGGGGACAACATTAAATGCACCAACATTCGAATTATAGGAGTCCTAGAAGAAGAGAAGAAAAAAGGGACTGAGAAAATATTTGAAGAGATAATAGTTGAAAACTTCCCTAATACAGGAAAGGAAATAGTCAATCAAGTCCAGGAAGCACATAGAGTCCCATACAGGATAAATCCAAGGAGAAACACACCAAGACACATGTTAATCAAACTATCAAAAATTAAATACAAAGAAAAAATATTAAAAGCAGCAAGGGAAAAACAACAAATAACATACAAGGGAATCCCCATAAGGTTAAGAGCTGATCTTTCAACAGAAACTCTACAAGCCAGAGGGAGTGACACGACATAATGAAAGTGATGAAAGGGAAAAACCTACAAGCAAGATTACTCTATACAGCAAGGATCTCATTCAGATTCGACAGAGAAACTAAAACATTTACAGACAAGCAAAAGCTAAGAGAATTCAGCACCACCAAACCAGCTTTACAACAAATGCTAAAGGAACTTCTCTGGTAGGAAACACAAGAGAAGGAAAAGACCTACAATAACAAACCCAAAACAGTTAAGAATAGTAATAGGAACATACATATTGACAACTACCTTAAATGTAAATGGATTAAATGCTCCAACCAAAAGACACAGATTGGCTGAATGAATAAGAAAACAAGACCTGTATATATGCTGTCTACCAGAGACCCGCTTCAGACACATACAGACTGAAAGGGGATGGAAAAAGATATTCCATGCAAATGGAAATCAAAAGAAAAATCAAAATCAATATTCCATGCAAATGGAAATCAAATTCTCATATCAGACAAAATAGACTATAAAACAAAGACTATTACAAGAGACAAAGGAAACTACATGATGATTAAGGGATCAGTCCAAGAAGAAAATATAACAATTGTAAATATTTATGCACCCAACTTATGAGCACCTCAAACATAAGGCAAATGCTAACAGCCACAAAATGGGAAATCGACAATAACACAATAATAGTAGGGGACTTTAACACCCCACTTTCACCAATGGAAGGATCTTCCAAAATGAAAATAAACAAGGAAACACAAGCTTTAAATGATACATTAAACAAGATGGACTTAAGTGATATTTACAGGGCATTCCATCCAAAAACAACAAAATACACTTTCCTCACAAGTGCTCATGGAACATTCTCCAGGGTAGGTCATATCTTGGGTCACAAATCAAGTCTTGGTAAATTTTTAAAAATCAAGTATCTTTACCAACCATGCTATGAGACTAGACATCAATTACAGGAAAAAAAATGTAAAAAATACAAACACATGGAGGCTAAATAATACACTACTTAATAACCAAGAGATCACTGAAGAAACAAAGAGGAAATCAAAAAATACCTAGAAACAAATGACAATGAAAAAACAACGACCCAATACCTATGGGATGCAGCAAAAAAGTTCTAAGAGGGAAGTTTATAGCAATACAATCCTACCTCAAGAATCAAGAAACGTCTCAAATAAAAAAACCTAACCTTACACCTAAAGAAATTAGAGAAAGAAGAAGAAAAAAAAACCCAAAGTTAGCAGAAGGAAAGAAATCATAAAGATCAGATCAGAAATAAATGAAAAACAAATGAAGGAAACAATAGCAATGATCAGTAACAATAAGAGCTGGTTCTTTGAGAAGATAAACAAAATTGATAAATCATTAGCCAGACTCATCAAGAATAAAAGGAAGAAGACTCAAATCAACAGAATTAGAAATGAAAAAGAAAAAGTAACAACTGACACTGCAGAAATACAAAGGATCATGAGAGATTACTACAAGCAACCCTATGACAATAAAAGGGACAACCTGGAAGAAATGGACAAATTCTTAGAAATGCACAACCTGCCGAGACTGAACCAGGAAGAAATAGAAAATATGAACAGACCAATCACAAGCACTGAAATTGAAACTGTGATTAAAAATCTTCCAACAAACAGAAGCCCAGGACCAGATGGCTTCACAGGGGAATTCTGTCAAACATTTAGAGAAGAGCTAACACCTATCCTTCTCAAACTCTTCCAAAATATAGCAGAGGGAGGATCACTCCCAAACTCATTCTATGAGGCCACCATCACCCTGATACCAAAACCAGAATAAGATGTCACAAAGAAAGAAAACAACAGGCCAATGTCACTGATGAACACAGATGCAAAAATCCTCAACAAAATACTAGCAAACTGAATCCAACTGCACATTAAAAGGATCATACACCGTGATCAAGTGGGGTTTATCCCAGGAATGCAAGGATTCTTCAATGCACTCAAATCAATCAATGTGATAAACCATATTAACAAATTGAAGGATAAAAACCATAAGATAATAGATGCAGAATAAGCTTTCGGGAAAATTCAACACCTATTTATGATAAAAAACCCTCCAGAAAGTAGGCATAGAGGGAATTTACCTCAACGTAATAAAGGCCATATATGATGAAACCATAGCCAACATCGTCCTCAATGGTGAAAAATGAAGATTTCCACTAAGATCAGGAACAACACAAGGTTGGCCACTCTCACTACTATTATTCAACATAGTTTTGGAAGTTTTAGCCATAGCAATCAGTGAAGAAAAAGAAATAAAAGGAATCCAAATTGGAAAAGAAGAAGTAAAGCTGTCACTGTTTGCAGATGACATGATATTATACATAGAGATCCTAAAGATGCTACCAGAAAACTACTACCGCTAATCAACGAATTTGGTAAAGTAGTAGGATACAAATTAATGTACAGAAATCTGGTGCATTCCTATACATTAATGATGAAAAATCTGAAAGAAAAATTAAGGAAACACTCCCATTTACCACTGCAACAAAAAGAAGAAAATACCTAGGAATAAACCTACCTAAGGAGACAAAAGACCTGTACATGAAAACTATAAGACACTGATGAAAGAAATTAAAGAAGATACAGACAGATGGAGAGATATACCATGCTATTGGATTGGAAGAATCAACATTGTGAAAATGACTATACTACCCAAAGCAATCTACAAATTAATTGCAATCCCTATCAAATTACCAATGGCATTTTTCACAGAATTAGAATAAAAAATTTCACAAGTTGTACAGAAACACAAAATACCACGAATAGCCAAAACAATCTTGAGAAATAAAAATGGAGCTGGAAGAATCAGGCTCCCGGACTTCAGACTATACTACAAAGCTACAGGAATCAAGACAGTATGGTACTGGCACAAAAACAGAAATATAGATCAATGGAACAGGATAGAAATCCCAGAGATAAACCCACGCACATATGGTCACCTTATCTTTGATAAAGAAGTCAACAATATACAATGGAGAAAAGACAGCCTCTTCAATAAGTGGTGCTGGGAAAACTGGACAGCTACATGTAAAAGAATGAAATTAGAATACTCCCTAACACCATATACAAAAATAAATTCAAAATGTATTAGAGACCTAAATGTAAGTCCAGACACTATAAAACTCTTAGAGGAAAACAGAGGCAGAATGCTCTATGATATAAATCACAGCAAGATCCTTTTTGACCCACCTCCTAGAGAAATGGAATTAAAAAGAAAAATACACAAATGGGACCTAATGAAACTTAAAAGCTTTTGCTCAGCAAAGGAAATCATAAACAAGATGAACAGACAACCCTCAGAATGGGAGAAATTATTTGCAAATGAAGCAACTGACAAAGAATTAATCTCTAAAATTTACAAGCAGCTCATGCAGCTCAATATCAAAAAATCAAACAACCCAATCCAAATATGGTCAGAAGACCTAAACAGACATTTCTCCAAAGAAGATATACAGATTGCCAACAAACACATGAAAGGATGCTCAACATCATCAATCATTAGAGAAATGCAAATCAAAACTACAATGAGGGATCACCTCACACCAGTCAGAATGGCCATCATCAAAAAATCTACAAACAATAAATGCTGGAGAGGGTGTGAAGATAAGGGAATCCTCTTGCACTGTTGGTGGGAATATAAATTGATACAGCCACTATAGAGAACAGTATGGAGGTTCCTTAAAAACCTAAAAATAGAACTACCATACTCCTCAGCAATCCCACTCCTGTGCATATACCCTGAGAAAACCATAATTCAAAAAGAGTCATGTACCACAGTGTTCATTGCAGCACTATTTACAATAGCCGGGGCATGGAAGCAACATAAGTATTCATTGACAGATGAATCGATAAAGATGATTTGGTACATATATACAATGGAATATTACTCAGCCATAAAAAGAAATGAAATTGAGTTATTTGTAGTGAGGTGGATGGACCTAGAGTCTGTCATACAGAGTGAAGTAATTCAGAAAGAGAAAAACAAATACTGTATGTTAACATATATATATGTAATCTATAAAAAAAAAAAGGGTCTGAAAAACCTAGGGGCAGGACAGGAATAAAGATGCAGAAGTAGAGAATGGACTTGAGGACACGGGGAGGGGGAAGGGTAAGCTGGGACAAAGTGAGAGAGTGGCATGGACATATATACACTACCAAATGTAAAATAGATAGCTAGCAGGAAGCAGCCACATAGCACAGGGAGATCAGCTCCGTGCTTTGTGACTATTTAGAAGGGTGGGATAGGGAGGGTGGGAGGGAGACGGAAGAGGGAGGAGATAGGTGATATATGTATATGTATAGCTGATTCAGTTTGTTATAAAGCAGAAATAAGACAGCATTTTAAAGCAATTATACTCCAATAAAGATGTTTAAAAAAAGTGATTCCAAATAATCATAGCAAGGAGCCTTATGAAGATGATTTTAGCCTTTGTTCTTTTTTACTCATTTTAGGAAGACAGGCAAGTTTGCAATATGTTATTTTGCATTTAAAAAAATAGATTATTATTTAAATGGTGAAATATATTTTTGATCTTTGAAGGCTTGAACATCCTTTATTTAGAAAATTTACCTAAAATAGAGAGCCTGATCTTCAACAAGAAAATAAAATGATCATTACTGGGCATGTATTAGGTATTACAAGTCTTATACAAATGTTTTTCACAAATTTTCTAATTTAATTCATACAATAATCTTGTGAGAGAATTTTTATCATTCTTTTTTTTTAATGAAAAAACTATGCCTCAGAGAAGTAATTTGTCTAATTCAATAAGTGGTAGAACCAAATCCAGTCTTTCTGATTCTCAAATACCTCTGTACAAAACATTCAGTATTTACTGTTTCTTATCCCACCTGCAACAAAACAGTGTGGTCATGTGAATGGGATTTATTAACCAACATTTAACTTGGTTATATTTTTACATGTGCATGTTGGCATCAAATATATAGTTTAAATTTGTTTTAGATTTCTTAAGTTACAGTAGCTTTGCATCTTGAAAACAAACCATCCCCATCAACACTTTCCAGCATGGATTCTAGTCCATATTCTCTTTTATCCCCATAACTGTGAATTTGTGCTGTGTTTGCTACCCTACTGATATTTGCTTAAAAAGTGCTTGATTGCATTATATTTTAAATTCACAATTGCTCTAGTTTTCATCTTCTGCAATAATTTTCCTTGCATATTCTGTATTTTTAGTTGATGACTAATTCATCTGTGGATGACTCAAGAATTCTTTTTATTCTGGCACATCTGAAATAATTTCTCTTCTCTTGAGATCACCACAACATATATTCCAGTTTCATTCCCCAAATACCACTGCTAAGGTCTGAAGTGTTTACACAGTTGTATTTGGTTTTGTTTTGTTTTGTTTTGAATCATCAGAACTTTGGTGCCAGGTGCACCTACTTGAAAATAGTATCTTTAGAATACAAAACAATTAATTTTCACATCAAATAGCCAACTTTGCCCACATTGATTGTATTTTCATGAAGCTCAAACAAACCAGATTATACCAATATTATACTATAATTGCTTATGGGGATAGTACTAGAGGAAAAAAAAGGCCAAAAATGTTCAAAGGACAATTGAAGCTAAGGACTTTTGAAACTTGTAATTTGTGTATTTTATCTCCACATGCAGGATCCAAAGGAAGAAATCATGATCATTTCTCTTTGGTAAATTTCACTTGGTCTTTTAACAAATATTTATTGGACACCCCCATGTGTTAGGCATTATGCTAGGCCCTTAAGGCCTGCCCTCAAGGAGTTCATAGTTTAGGACAGATAAACAAACACAAAACCAAATTACAGGGACTTCCCTGGTGGTCCAGTGAGTAAGACTCTGTGCTCCCAATGCAGGGGTGCCAGGTCTGATCCCTGGTCAGGGAACTAGATCCTGCATGCATGCTGCAACTAAAGATCCCGTGTGCTGCAACTAAGACCCAGCACAGCCAAAATAAACAAATAAATAAATAAAAATTAAAAAAACAAATGACAGTAATTGTGAGTATGTGTGTGTTTGCTGAAATAAAATGAACACACCTGTCATTTAGTAGCCACTGGGTAAACACATGTTGAGAGATAGGAAGGAAACAAAATATCTGATGTCTAAATTAATACTTGAACTTAAAAGTAGTAGCCTCCCAGTTGAAAATATAAGTAAGAGGAAGGGCATTCTAAGCAATGGATAGAAGCAGAGAAATGAGAAATAAAAGAGTGTGTGCAAGGACCAGAACATAAGTTGGAGTGGCTTAGTGGAAAGAGCAGTAAGATAACATGAATAGTTGAAATGCAGAAATAGAAGGAGCCAGATTGTAGAAGGTGGTATATTTTGTGTTGACTTGGTCAAACACCATTCAGTGAGGTTTAATAATTTCTCTCAGACCTGGGTGCCTTAGTTGTAAACTTGGAACTTCTTAACACAAAATTTAAAAAGCCCGTGTGGATATACCAGAACAGGCCCTGTTAGTGGCTCAGGCCTTAGCTGACACACTCCAAAATTCTCCAAAATAAACTGATTGTAATTTTCTTTCTTCTTGTGCTTTAGCTTCAATATGCAGCATAATTTGAGTGGCCCTTTTTTTCCTGATCTGAAATCACCCCATATACTGTGATCTCATCCCAGGTTTCTGTCTTTTTGGAAGAACTTTTAAAAGCATTTCAGCCTCCAGGGCTCTCTCCAGGGAGAGTCAGGAATTATTTTTTACTTCATTTTCTTGGGAAAAAGGAGATGTTTTGATTGGAACAAGGATGGGAAAAAGAGTTCCCTGAGTTTATCATTTTACATAGTTGTAACTTTTGAACAATGGAAATGGCTTAATTGTTCAAAAATACAGTAAATATAAAATGAAAAAAAACAAACTCCAAAAGTGAATAAAAATAGAAATAGGTAATTCTAATTCCATGCAAAATTGATGAAATATTCACACAGGAAAAAATTAATTTAAGTAACTTATGATCACAGTATTTTGACTATGAAACCTATGTGAAATATAACATAAGAAAAAAACAACTGAAAAACAATCTTTTAAACTTTATTTAGATAATTCATTGTACTGGTCTTGGTGGTCTAATTTTGAACCTATTTTGGGCACATCGTGGGATTAAAAATATGACTAGATATGGATATTTGGGGGAGCGATAGTATTAGCTGTAGGGGAGAAACACAAACATCAAATGGAGGCAGGAGAAAAGGAACCCTGTGGTATTGGATTTCAGCATGAACTATCAGTATAAACACATTCATGTGTGTGCTCACATGCACACATGTGTGCATACACATGTGTTCCCTAACTAAACCCTTGCAAGGGCCAAAAAGCAATGACACACCAGAGGAAATAAACATCCAGAACTTAGATCTTTGTTTCTAATCAGGATTTTCTAATAATAAAACAAGAGCTTCTCAGATAAATGGCTGATCCCACTCTGGGGCAGGAAAAGTATAATATGAGCCTGGAACACCTTGTTGTGCCAGAAAATTAGGAGCTGCTCAAAGTCTAATCGGGACATTACAGAGGACATGGAAGCCCGTTTAAAGGAGATTCCACTAACAAAACTGGAACAAACTGAATGTCAAAAAGAATAATGATGACAATGGAGTATAACATATTTGAATGAAAAAAGAAAGAAATCATGTACATAGCAATGAGTGAGAGACAGGCAGACAGAGAGAGAGAAGAGAAAAGAGATGGGAAGGGAAGAGAAGAGAAGAGAATGAAGTTCCTTTACAGAAACATGCCAACTATAAATGCGGAACCAATGTAGTAATAATTACTTTAGACAAGATCACTAAACCACAGGCTGAAATATTGCGTGGGAACACAATATCAATTTTAATTCTACAAAGTGGAAAAACACCTTTGCAATGGAGACACCTAATGGTCTTCATCTTAACCAAATAGCAGTGCATCTTGGGCACGCTGTGAGAGACATGCAACATCACCATTAGTGTTCTTGCCTGAAACGTCTGCCTTAAGTTTACTCATGAGGAGACAGTCAGACGTATCTAGACTACAAGATATTTGGCAGGACCACTGGCCTGGACTTTTTCAGTAATTCAATGATATGAGAAACGATGCAAATGAAGGAGACTGTTGCTTAAGAGAGACTGATGAGAAATAATGTGAATATATGAAACTTGATGGGATAGTATAAATAAAAACAAAAATAAAAACCAAGAATATAAGAACAAAACCAAATATAGCCATAAAGAACATTGTTTTAGATGGTTGGGGAAATTTGTATGGCCTGTGTACTGGTGATGTTATTGAATTAATGTTGACTTTCTCAGGTGTCATAGGGTGCTGAGTTTGGCTGAAGTTGCTCATTCTTGAAATATGCATACTGAAGTACTTATGGGTGAAATGTTACGACATCTGTAGATATTTTCAAATGATTTGGCAAAAGGGAATTGCAGGGCAAGATGTTAACAGACGGTGAATTTGGTGAGAGATATGTGAGTATACATTGTACCATTCTTTCAACTTTTTTTAGTTTGATATTTTTCAAAAGGAAAAAAATAACAAGTTAGAGACCATATTTGGGCAATCACAGTCCATCCTAAATCCCAGAGTATATGTTCGTCATCTATTTCCTTCTCGAATGAGAACTGCACTAGGGGCTGGTTGCTTGTCTCCCCCATCACCAGTTTCTTATGTCCCTCAAAGTTTCTCTCAGACTTATATATTCATAAATTAAATCTGAACATGTCACTGACCTATTTAAAACACTTTCAGGACTTCTGTTGTCCCATTGGACAACTTTTAAGCTTAACACAGCATACAAGATCTTCCGTTTGAAGATCTGATGACCTAGATATCTCATTTTTCCTTTAAAATGACAGTACTGAAATTCAAAAACATAACATGACACTGCTGAACTTTGAAAGTACTTTGATGTTTTGAGTTTAATTGATTTTCATAATATGCCATTCGCTTGTTTAGTATCTCAACAAATAGGTTTCAACATCATTGTCATCCCAGGTCTCTCATTTTTTGTTCTAATAAATTTCAGGATGCAAAGTAGAGGCCTAAGTCAAAAATTTTAGATTAATACATGTATCAGGTAAGCAACTCCAATTGCCCTATTAAATGACACCATTTCTTGAATTCTTACAACCTCCTAGGAAGCAAGGGGCAAGTGGTATGATGTGAGTTCATTGTGTCTGTTGTTATTAACTGTTATTACTTTAAGGTTTAGAGAGATTAAGTAGTCTGACACAGCTTCTCATAGGTGTCATTAGTAAAGGACTCGAACTCTATGACCAATATGATCTCTCCTCTCATATATTAGGTAATAACTTTGATTCTGTACAGTTTTAAAATTTATAGTAGTCATTTGATCCAACCTAACTTTCATTTGTGAAAATTCCATATGGTGAAAATTTATCCAGACAGCTAGAAATCATCACAAAATGGATCTGGGTCTCTATTCTCTACATTACCCTCAGAGTTAGCAGCAATCGGACAATCTCAGGCATTTCTTCCACCACATAAATGCATAAAGGCTACTAATTCTGAAATTTGAAAGCTGATGTCTGACTGGATATGGCCAATTTTCTATTGTCTGTATCCATCTCGACAATAGTATGTAATATTGCTATTACTCGCTGAAAACATTTCAAAATAAACACAAAGATTATTTTCTTCCCATGGAAATGCTCTTCGTTCTGTGATTTCTTCGTCAGTGAATGATGTTTCACCAGGATTCCAAGTGAGAACTCTTGATGCCCTCTCTTTCCCTCTCATCCATTATGGGAAGAAGCTTAGTGTAGAGGAAATAGCAAAACAGTAGGTATTGATAGATCTAGAATCATGTCAATAGATATGCATTCAAATTCTGGCTGCATCTTGAACTGAGCCCACACCCTTACTTGTTTTGGGCCTCAGATTTCTCTTTTCTAAAATGGACATGAAAAACCTTACCTCAAGATGTTGTTGTGAATCATAACTATGAAAAATAAGTGTCAAATGCTTGGCACTTTGAGAGTGTTGGGCAGAGAACAGATGTTCCTAAAGTTGTGTGACCTGAAGCAAGATACATGTGAAGGTTAAATTGATCATTGCTGTGACCTCATGAAAAGGCTCTTTAGGAGGGGAGTGTTCCATCCTTACAGACTTATATTGTGACAGGGTGAGCAACGAGTTTACTTTGATAGGTGCAAAGGAGGCAGGGACACAGAGGCTAAACTTGAAGCTGGAAAGATAGGGAGAGGCCAGGTTATAAAGGATCTTCTATGACAAACTCAGGATTTTGGATGACAGAGAACCATTGAAGGTTTACACGTGGGAAAGGAGCATGGTCAAATTGTGTACATCTGTGTGTGTGCGCGTGTCTGTGTGTCTGTGTATGTGTACGTGTGTTGGATCAGTGTGGGAGAACAAATTAATTGTTTAATTATCCCTTTACTTTCTAAAAGAAGACAGCTGTGTGTGGCTTGTAGCTACATTTCTACTCTAACAATTTTATAATTCTTGTTAGCCATTTTGACTCAAATTCCAGACAGAAGATGCACTGGATTATAAAGAGCCAGAAAACAAAGACTGCAATTCATGAGTATGCTTAGAATTTGTAAATTATCAGTTAACTAAATACAAACACCAAATATATGTGCAATGGCTTCCTTAAATTTTCTATGTCATCTATTCTGGTTTTGTACATGCAAACAAAGTAATCAATTATCTTAGAGACCAATCTGTCGTGACCTTTTAAAAAAATACTATTATCATTGTTTTGGGTTACTTATTCAATCTGGCTCCTCTACAGGGTTCCCGGAGCAGATGAGAGCAGGATGGCATTCACACTGCTGATGGAATGCCAATCAATGAAATGTTATCACCTGGAGCATTCTTAATCTAACTGCTTTATTACTTCTTGTGTTTTAATAGGAGAGAGAATGTTTACCTATGGGAAAAGTCTCTGCACAGGTAGACTCACTGAAAAATCTTACAACTCCATCAGTAAAATGCTCTTTGGCTTTAAAAATGTATTGAACGTACTGAATTTTTTAAGCAAAGAAATAGAAAGCATTATTACAAGATTTTAATAGGATGACTAAATGAGAGATTATAACTAGAATTCTGAAAAGTGATTCCCTTTGATTGTATCACTTGTGAAGCCTCATGTGTGACTTAAATATACAGCTTTTCCATTTCATCCTACCTCCTGCGTTAATATTTTGATGTTCTTGCAAGTGAAAGTTGATAGAAATCTCTATTTTGAGCATGTCTGTTCTTTTTGTAGAAAATGTTAGCTGAGTTAACATTCAGCAATGTTCTCCAAAAAATCATATTTACTCACATGCCAGTGCCTCCCATACAGAGATAAATGCAAGCTTATCATTAGGACAGTAAAGTCACTCACAGGCCTTACCTCCGGACTGAACTCATGTACTTACCAACGCACATGCACACCACGGAGTTTTAGCCACATATAATGTGTTATTTTTACCTTTGTGCCCTTGCTACTGGTACTCCCTTTTCCTAGTATCTCTTCCACAATCTTCACTGGGTGAAATCATCATTTAAGTCTCTGCTTTAACTTTCAGACATCATCTCTTGTTTTTAAGTTGACTACCCATTCTGTTGTTGGTGTCGTTCTGGTGGGTTGACAGATCAATATAATCCATCAGTAACACAGGAGAAGACCTGCTTTTACTGCGTGAGGGGAGTGGGGTGGGGACACCAGGGCTCATCTCCTCTTTCTTAACAACCTTGTTCAGAGCTAAGGAAAAAGCAGTAAATAAATAGTCTACTATTACAAATCACCCCACTTCTATCCAAAAACTACCAATGATAATATCAATAATTTGCGTGAGTGTGAAAATGTCTCTTGGAAATGACTATAATTTTAAGGGCTAAACTCTGGAGTCAGAACCAAAAAATTAGATCGTGCAGCCCTTGGCTTTCAGATGTGATCATAAGAAACCCTGATTCCATGGAAATGCTCAGAGGTGACTGGGAGAATGGAAGGAGGAACGAGGCCGAAAAGGATGGGTAGAGGACAAAGGAGGGGGCCTTGGGCCAACCCAATTCCGTCTCAGCAGAGAAGTCCCACTTTTATCTGTTTTACATATTGACATTCTGTGTAAGATTCCCTTTCTAAAAAGAAAGAAAAGGAAAAAAAACTGCTGATTTTTTTTTTAATTACTGGTATTAACATTCTGACTTCCCACACGAGTGGTTCAAAGCATGAGGAACTTCATTCCCCAATTAATGAATCAGGAATTGGTATTCAAAGCAGTTTGAGTCAGGTGCAGGTTGCTTTAATTAAGCTCCCAGTGTGGTTCACAAGAGACAGATGGCTACAGTTTCAGAGCCTCAGTTAAGGATGACATGCTGCTTCCAGTTTACACAATTCTCCAATGACAAGAAACAAAATTTTACCCATGACAGTAAAAAAAAATGAAACCTTAGTAATTCTTTCCTTCTTTTACACATTAATGAAAGTCACCTGACAGAGGGAAAGCATTATTTTTCTTGGTTAACTTAGGTATAACCTGGCTGGACTCAGAATCCAAGTCTCAAAGATCTCACAAAGTTCCCAGAAGTTTTGAGTCTCTATTACGTGGAGCAAACATTTTTTTCAAGACTATTATTCACCCCTATGCCCTGTCCACTAATATGAACACACTCCCTTTTTATTATCATTACGAACAGGCTCATTTCCAAAAGACAACATGAATTCAAGAAATACTTATTGGTCTCCTATTATGTGCAAAATAACACATCTCAAAGAGATGGGAGTTAATCAGGTAAATCATTCAAAGAGCAGAATGAAAGGGGAAATAAGATTTAACCTAAGTAAAATAATACAAAAAAGAAAGAAGAGCAATAAAGGCAAAGTGCAAATAAAGTGAAAACGGAGTAAAAAAGAATGACTACTTTCCATTGGGGCAAGTGATGTGAAATGAAACATGGCTGCCTTCCCATTTTATAGCTGGAATGACATTACGTTGTGCCCAACTAAATATCAAGCCCAGAATCAGCTTTCTTTGCCCCTTCATTACCGTGTGGATGAAGACTGATGTGCAGATACTTGATTTCGTGGCTGTCCCTTGAAGCTACCCTCCTAAGATGTATGAGCAATCTCTGGCCACTATGTTTTATAATAAAAATACAATGGATAAGACATCAGAACCCAATTTAAATCTGAGTGCTATTCAGAGTGAACTTGCCTTCTTTCATGTATGAGCTCACACTCTTCCAATTGTTTTCCCTTCACTGTTGTCCTTTTCTACCTGTGTGCTCCTTCAGCTTTGAACTTCTTCCATCAATACAATCATCACACTGTTGTAACTGCTGGTTTACTATGTCTCTTCCATTACCATAAAAATCTATGAGGGAAATATTTTGTTCTAGTTGATTTTCATTACACCTCCAGTGTGTATCCCAGTTTTTGAACTGTAGTAGGTACACTGAATAAACATTTGTTAGATGAACAAATTTTACCGTAGGAAGTATAATCATGAAATATTATTCTATTTGAAGAACTATTTTGAGCAATTAATCAGATCAATGGTTGAGCCTGAGGCCCTGTAACATGGGCAATTCATGAAGTACCAGTTAGTTATTATAAGATACTAGATATAAAAATAACAGGGCACAGACTTTTAGTTTAAAGAAACTTAAGGCTAACCTTAAGGAAACCTTTGAAATATATTATTTTTAAAATAATTGTGGATATGCTAAAGAGTTATCTATAAGGATATTCATTGCAACATTTAAAAAATAGCTATATATATATATATATATACATATATATATATCCAACGCATATACCCATACAATGATAGTACATAATCATCAGAAGCAATATTTTAGAAGCCTAAAATGATATATGTATCACTTATGATTCAGTATGTCTTCTGTTTGTTATCTACTGAACTCCATTAGAATGACTACTTTTTCTCAATTACAATTCTATAACTGTTCAGCAAAATTCCTGGCACATAGTTGTAGCTTACTTAAATCTATGTAGTGTTGTCGATTGAAAAATATAGATAAAAATATTTATAAAAAGAGTTATCAAAAGACATATGTATGTGATATATGCATGTGTGTGCATACAGAGCTATGTATGTATGAGAGATGTGTGTGTGTGTATATAATATGCATGGAGAGACAGAGAGACAGAGACAGACAGAGAGAGGGAGAGAGAGAGAGAGAAAGTCAAAAAGAAAGACACAGTAGCAAAATTATCCCTGGGGAAATTTTATTTTGTTTTATTATTTTAATAAGATATACCTTCTAAATTTTCTGCAATGAATACATTAATTTTAAGGAAAAAATAAAGACTCAGAAAATGAGTTACAACCCTTGAAAACAACACTACTGTTTATAAGGTGCTATCCTTTGACATGGGACAGTCTTTTGTTAGAATGGCAAATAGAAGAGCAAGACTGAGATATTAGAAAAATACTAAGAAAAGCTATTGCAGATTTCACAATATAGTCCAAAATACCATCCTGTCCTATTACAAGAAAACTCTTCTTTTGGCATTATTTTTAGAGTACCTAGCTAGAAAGCTATTTTGTAGCAAACCCAGTTCTATTGTGATCACTGAGGAGAATTTTCACCTCACAGGTCTAACTCACATTCAATTCACAGGTTATTGTTAGGATCAAAGGAGATGTTACTTGTGAGAGAAGTTGGAAATGTCTAAGTGTACAAATGCACCCACGAATGATATTCCAGCTATTTGATAACATCATTGTTGACAAAGGGCCAGGACTGAAACCAGAAAATGAATTTCTTTACTATAGAAAATTGGTCTAGGGATTTCTGCTTCACAATTTCTCTTCCTCAAATGGCAGGCGTGTGTGTGTGTGTGTGTGTGTGTGTGTGTGTGTGTGTGTGTGTGTGTGTGAGAGAGAGAGAGAGAGAGAGAAAGAGAGACAGAGAGAGAGAATGAGAGACAGAGAATGAGTTTGCCTCATTTTTTAAACCAGTGAATAGAGATTCATATCTATCTCTTTTCTCCTTTGCAGGCAAACTGTGTTGAATCCAAACCAGAAAGAGAGTGGTTAACATTTCCAGGATCAATTCCATTTCCAGAACTGCCTCAGGTTTCAAGAACTGTGAGGTAAGAGCTAAGGTTGGAATATAAGGAAATTATCTTTGGACTAATCAGGGTATTGAAAAATCAGATTTTGAGAAGCCTGAGAAGTTAAAGGGAAAGAACTTTTACCTTCCTCAGAAGCTCAGGCCTCCCTGGATTGGATAGCATGTCTCTGTCCCTTAGCTGGTTGATCCCTCTCTTTACTTGAATGTTGTGTTTGTTTTTCCAATCTATCAAATCTCAACAGTGGTTCATATTGGTTCTCTTGGGTCAACACTTAAATAGAGAAGGACCATGGTATGGTTGACACAATATGCGTTTTTGTGTCATTCATTTAATAGAGAGGCCCAGGCAAGAGGCCCACTGAGCTTCAGTTTTCTTTGAATTATAAACAGTGATATCTATACTGCAGGGATTTGGAGAGGCCAAAGGTATTCTATTTGTATTTGTTGGTACACATATTAAATGCTCAATAACTAAGTGCCATTATGATTACTGATTCTGACCTAGATCTATGTCTGCATTGTATGTGTATGTATTTATGCATCATTAAAGAGACTATGTATTACCTCATCTTCCAAACATGGCGGCTTCATTCAGTCTATTCAGATTTGATTGCTCTGTATTAACTTTTCCTATCACTGTCTAGAAATAACAGAAGACACTTCTGGCAAAATGATCTTTCTAAAATGCAATTCTCTTCCTGCCACTCCCCTCCTTGTAACTCACTAAACTTTCCCAACTTCCTTTGCATGCTTTTTTAATAAGGTGATAGAGCTTCATGGGAGGGCCTTTGGGTTATGCCCTGCCAGTGTCTCCAGTGTTAGCTCTCAGCAAAGTCTACCTCTCCAACACACATACACACACACACACACACACACACACACACACACACACACACACACATATACACCAGTATAATGCACCATGCTCTCTGCTTTTCCTTAGAGCTCACTTACACTATCTTCTCTTCCTGGAATACCAATCTCTGCTTCTTCTCTGAAAATGTGTTATTCAATTTTCAGGTTTCTTCGCTGAAGGCTTTTTTGACCTCCTAAATTCCTTAAGGGGCCAATATAGCTCCTGGACTTCTATTGTCTCTGCAGTAGCATTGGTTGCACTGGATTGTAATTGCCTGTTCAATTGTACGTATCATACACAAGACTGGAGGCTACAAAAGCGCAGAGATTTTTCTCCTTCTCCCACCATCTTATTGCCAGTGAAACGTACTGGTAAATAGTATGTGGTATGCACTCAATGAATATTGGTTGAATGGCTGAACAAATAAATTAACATTCTAATGCACAATTTCTGTTCCAGAACATGGAGAAAAACTTCTATCATCAACTTCTCAGTCAACTACTTCCTCTAAATTCCATAGTAAGTGGGAAAAGGACCACTGGGGAAAGAGAGCTCTTTTCACCAGCAGTTCTAACCTGGAAAGTCATGGTGGCTCAGGTGCTGTAAGAATTTCTCTATCTTATCAATACATGTGTCTAGAGGAAAATCAGATAATAGGTATCTCTTCAAAAAAAATAAATCAGAAAAATTCCTCGTCAGCCTTGGGCACCTGTTTCCATTTCTTACATGAGAATAAAAACAAAACAGAGGAATAGATATCTATTTCCATCTGTTATCCCATGATTGTTTTTATCTGTAAAATATCTCCTAACATGAATAGAGAGAAGATGGAAAGAAAAGTAAAATTGTAATGGTCACTGTATTTGAGTGTTAGGACTATGGATGATCTTTTTACCTTATGTTCTCCTAACTTCTTATAATCTTCTAATGTCTTTATAGTAACAGATGAAATGAATAGAAAGTACAGAAAGCACCCAGGTTTCTGAATTACCATTTCCACTGCTACAAAGACAATGAAATAAAACCCCTGGTTGTTATATTTAGATAAAATTCGTTGTAGCCCATTATAGCACCTTGTAGTTTGTAAGAGTCCCATGTTTACTGATTGAAGGCTATGAGAAGAGAGGAAGGATCAAGACATGACCATCAACACTCCAGTTTCTAAACTTATTTTATTCATTCACTGTGATGTATACACACACACAGGTGTGCATGACCTCACACATCTCTGCAAGTGGATCAAAAGCTCCTAGCTTAAAATTGCGCAGGAAATAAGTTCTCGGACTGACAACTTAAGAAGAACTAACCTGTTTTTTAAATTGCAAAAGCCTATTGTATCATATTTTCATATTTTTTCATATTTTCATTTTTCATATTTTCTATCATTAATAGAGTATTTTAAAGGATTACAAGAAGGTGTGCTAAGCAGAAATATAACCTGAATATATATAGTCTGATGGTTCCTTAAAGTCACATATCCTGATCCCTTATAAGCCGTAAGACCATATGAGCCTGCACCCTCACTTGCTTCCCTTCCCCACCTTGTTATAGGCATTACTACAGGGCTCCATGGGATGCTCTAGCCCCTGAATAAACACTGTCAGCAAGCCTGACAGGCAAGCACAATATCCACAGAATTCTCAGTATCCACAGTATCAACGTTGCCTAACTTGGCAATTTGATCCCAAATCTACGCTGTTTAATCATATCACTTATGGGAAAAAAAATACAAAATGTCATTTTATGGAGAAAGAAAAAGGTATGAATTCACAGCGAGGCAGAAAATTATAAAATTGGACGTTTCAGGCTACTAAAGGTATTTCAGAGACCATTTGCATACGACCTTTGTAAAGTGGCATCCTGCCTTGCAAGATTTCAAGAGTGTTGCACCTAAATACGCATGCCATAGAGCAAAGCCTTCTGTAAATACCACTGAAAGAAACACATTCTGTTTCATGTTAATTCAGTCCTTGTGGTCATAAATGGTGTACACAAAGTTACTATTCAAAGAATGATTATCAACATGCTGTTCAACTTTGTTAGGGTAGGCTCACATTTCAGCCATTTCCCAGCAGTTTTATTCAAAGTTAAATATGAATCCGTAGTTTAGCTAAAATGCTTTCCCTTCCCAGTTGAAGAGTGAAGAAAGCACAATAGTAAATCGTGTTGGTACCTTTCATATTACCTGTACCAAAAATGTTCCATTTAAGATGTAATGATGCAGAGCTGAAAGGAAATCAGTGCAGGACTCAAAAACCACCATCAAACTCATGAGTCCCCCCCAAATGATGCAGTGATACCTAACACTTTATAGTGATTTTTAATATAATGTTTAAAAGGGTTTTTAGCTAATACTTCTTTGTATTCTCCCTCAGGTAAGTAAAGCCAGTGTTATTATTTTATCATAATTTTATATAAAGAGAAATTATGCCCAGAGAGAATAATTGATGAATGCTTATTTAACAACTTAGTACTGCAGGCAGGCCCAATGTTAGAGTCTAACACTGTCCAACAGAACTTTCTACAATGATGGAAATGTCCTATAAATCTGAGCTGTCCAATATCAGTGGCTTTTGAGCGCTTGAAGTAAAATTGTATGCCTTTTCCATTCACCAAGTTTCTGAAAAATGATGTGGACAAATTTTGTAATGATTTATGGCCTTCCCCACACTTTAATTGTACATTAACAACAACAACAGTAACAAAAGAGCCAGCAAACAAGCAACTTTGTATTGTTTTCCTGCAGATGTAAACTAAAGCTAAGATAAGAGAACTTGTTCAGGGACATAACCACAAGGGGTGCAATATCATAATTCTTGAAGAATGGGAGGGATGGAGAAAAATCTTTAAAAATCGGCTCTACAAAATATTTGGAACAGTGCAACTTAAGTTTTAGAGTTGTACATTGACCACTGCTGTGCATAAATGATGATACTGGAAAATCTCATGCCAAGTATTATTCAGGTTTAACAGGAACGGTATGTATGTTTAATTATTCTATCTTGAAAATCAGTAAATTTTGTATGTCACATATATTACCTCTTGATAACTAAAACTCTCTCTCTCTCTCTCTCTCTATATATATATATATATATATATATATAAAATATGTAATTATAAAATTTTAGAATATCTGCATTTTCCCAGCACATAAAAAATAATTTGCTACCCTTCTTCCTCTACCTTCAACTTCTTCATTAGTTTAAAAGTTTCTATGCTTTCTATCAAATTTCTACACATTTCACCTACTCTCTAATCACACCTTATTCCTCTCCATGTTCCAAATTTATCCTGAACTCTCTTGCTTTTCTGCCATTATATATGGAGTTCTCTTCCCACCTGTGCTCCACCTACTAAATCTTACATTTTTCAGCACCTAGATCAGATGCCTCCCACGAAGAGAAAGTCTTTTCCTTCATCAGAATTCATCACTCCCTCTTCAGTGTTTCCTTAGCAATTCTGACCTTGACATCATGTTTTACGCAATAAATATATGTCTGAATGCACTTGTTACTAGTTAGTAGTCGAAAAGCACCTTGAGGTGAGGACCATTTAAATCCTTCCAAAATTCCTGCCTATAAAATTGATTCTTTTACAGCACCAGTTGTAAGGAATTTTTTTTTAATCCAGATGTGGGGATTTCCCTGGTGGCGCAGTGGTTAAGAATCCGCCTGCCAATGCAGGGGACATGGGTTCAAGCCCTGGTCCAGGAAGATCTCACATGCTGCGGAGCAACTAAGCCCATGTGTTACAACTACTGAGGCTGTGCTCTAGAGCCCACAAGCCACAACTACTGAGCCCGCGTGCCACAATTACTGAAGTCCACGTGCCTAGGGCCCGTGCTCCACTACAAGAGAAGCCACCGCAGTGAGAAGCCCATGCACACCCCGAAGAGTAGCCCCCGCTCGCCGCAACTAGAGAAAGTCCGCGCACAGCAACGAAGACCCAACACAACCAAAAATAATTATTAATTTAAAAATATTTTAAAAAATCAAGATGTGAAAACAGCACTTGCGTTTCACTTGTTTTTGTCTTACTGACCCTAGACCATCAGTTTCACAAAACAGCATCAAAAGAAGTTCAAACCTCTACTCAAGCATTTGATACTACTCCTAAGTGAGAATGTGAAAGTGCAACGCTTCGAGTAGCAGGATCCCTTCCCTCAGCTTGATAATTCTGTCGGCATAAATAATTACCTAACATTTTGCCTTAACAATCTTTGCACGTAAAAACTAAAGTGTTCAGGATGCAACACTCTTAAACAGAATTGTTAAGAAAAGCAGTCAAAGAATAAAATAAATCTTAGTGAGAGGTGACATTTATCATAATAAACTTATTCTAATTAGGTGAATTACTTGATTGCTCAGTTATTATTCTAAGAAACATATTTACCATGACTTTCTTCATTTCTTTCATAAACATTTTCTTCATTTATTCCACAAATGTTCATTAAGCATGCATCCATATGGTAGGCACTCTGCTAGGCTAGAGACTGATTACAAATATTACATTGTACCATTCTCAAGAACTCAAAATCTGGTAGGGGAGGCAGAATCACATAATCGTTCAAAACACAACTTTAAGTACACTGACTTCCATTTCTTTCCTGGCTTGATCAACGAATCATTTAATTTTGGGCAACTCCCTTCGCTTCTCTTGAGCCTATTTCTTCATCTATTAGAATGAGGGATAGTAAAAGAGTAACCCTCATTGGGTTATCGTGAGGATTAAATAAGCCAAAGTACATAAATACATACAATACATAGTCCATTGTTTGGAATTTAACAAGTTCTCTGTAATTATTAGTAATAAGAATTCCAATTCAAGGTGAAAAGTGCTATGACCAAGGAATACAGAGTCTGCTGTGCAAAAGTGAAAGCACAAGGACCTCATTCTGTCAGACTGAGTGGAAGAATCCTTCTCAGAGGGAGTAATGTTGATATTAAGACTTGAAAGATGAGTAGGAATTTTCCAGGTGACATCACTGGGCAAGGGATGGCTGTTTTCCATTAAGGAAACATACACAGGAGAATATATTCAGAGATCCGTAAACAGCACAGGAGAGCTGGCGTGGAAGACATATGGAGAAGGAACTGTAGAACGTGGTAAAGGGATCCAAGAAACATTCAGAAGAGGAGGGCTGTGAACAGATTTCCATTTTACAAAGATCAGTATGGCTACAGTTTACAAAATACACTTTAGAGAGCTGAAGTTTTAAATGCAAAAATGTTAGGAGCTTACTTCAATGACGCCAGGCCATTTATGATACAACTTCAAATTTAGTTATAGATTACATGGTTGGAGATGAGGGAGGGGTGAGGAAGAGTCAAATGATGGAATCATGGCGACAGCGGTTGAGACATCACCATAATAACACATGGGAAGAAAGTATATTCCTCAAATGAGCTATTTTTCACCCATTTATTATAATGAAAATGGACATACAAGTGCTTGAATGGCAATTACTAATGATAAATAGTATATTTCAATCATTGCTTGGGACCTAACTAGATCATGTTAGAAACAGTGGGGAGAACTTACTGCAATAAGATGGGTTAGGTTACTATGTATGCTGCTGCATGAGAATTTTCTCAAGTAGTATACACAAAAAATAAGACATATTTTCTGGGTTACCAGGACTTAAATATTGAAAGTAACAAAATACTAAGATTACTCAAAATAAAAAGCAATATCATCCCCATGGGGGAAATCTTTTAAAGCATTATCTAATCCTGTAATACTCTTCGGTTTTCTGATAAGCACTTATTTAGAATCTATTTAAGAATTGAGAGAGTTTGGTCTAGTGGAAAGAGCATGATTTGGAGACTTGAATATGTTAGTGATTACATGACCTTTGAGGAGGTCACCTACCCTTCCTGTTCATTCATATAGAAATTGAGGATAATAATACTGACACACTTAGATGGCTAAGAGGCCAAAGTAACCTGCAAATTTAAAGTAACTGGTATAGTCCAGCCATGCATTAGGTGCTATATAAATGTAAGTCCCTTTTCTACCATCGTCCATTATATAGAGAACACTATCCCAGTTTCCCCAAAACTGTCCCAGTACATACTTGTTACCCTGGTGTTCTTGGTTTAGTATTTCCTTTGGATTTTTCAGTTTTTAATAAAGTATTATTTTAATGATTGCATTAAACCTCAAGGAAAATATTATAGGGGCCCTTGTGCATAGTTATACATAAAGTAAGATATTTAATTTAATATGGTTCTGAGGCCTGATTGGTGAGAATTCTCCTTCCTTCCTTTCGATAACGTAGTTCATTTAATTAGCAAAGTCTTGGTTTCAAGTAGTAAGTTTGTGGTATTTTCCCCATAACGTTTCCCAGCCTATATTTCTTAATCTTACTTGCAACTACAGGGGTCCATGACCATATTCTTTCAGATGGAATGGAAGCAGAAAAGAGGTGCAGAGCTTCAGTATTACCTCCTTAGGAGGAAATTGCTCGTCCTGCACTTTCTTTCTTTTCCCTTCCTGCAGGCTCAAATGTGGATGGTGATCATCAGCCAGCTTCAACTGTGAGATAAAAGCAACACCCTAAGAGACTGGAGGGCATCCAGACAGATGCAACCTATGCCCCCAGTAATCTCACAGGGCAGAGACACCTACTTGCTCCAAACTGCCTGTCAACTTTTGAATATCTTTCTTATCTGCATGAGAAAAAACAAAACATCTTTCTCGTTTGAAAACAAAGAAACAAACCTATATTAAAGGAGTTGGGATGGTTTTGACAGATCTCTATTTTGTACTTCTACCTTTGTCCATGATCTCATCTAGTAAAGCATTTAAAAAACATGCAGTTAACAGTTTCCACTTTAACAGGTAGTTAAATAGGAAAGAAAACAGTTCCTCTCTCCTCTGCTGACTTTTCAAACTCAATATAACTAATTAACTTTTCTTTCAAGGGTAGCATGCAGGACCCTGGCTGACAACACACAGCATATTTTGACACGAGTGGCTAGGGATAGATAACTTTTTATGGTGTGGGGTGGCTGTAGGGGATATGTTTGATGCTGTCTGATATCTGTTGTGCCAGTCAGCTGCATTGGGGAAAAGTAGAAAATGAATAAGTGTATGTGGAATATGTTCAGTAAACAGAGGTCAAGCAGACTTGCTGATGAGTGAGACAGTAATTTGAACTCTTTTTCTGCAGTGGTTTGATCATTTGTGAATGGGATCAATGTATAACTATACATGCATTTATTTATATTGTAATGCTTTTTTTATTTTGTAAATAAACTGTTTCAGCAGCAATGACCTAAACAAATAGAAGGGCATGTTTACTGAAAAGTTACTGGGTTTCCATCTCTATAGAAACTGGTGTATAATATAAACTTAAACAAACTTTTTTTGAACATTTACCACCTGACATGACGGTCAGTCATTATCACTGACCAGATGAAAACCTGATGTCCCAAACCTTCTGAAGAAGCCAGCACCCACTTCCCAAGTTAGTCATTAATTTAAGAACACTATGCCTCAGCTAATAATGCAACCTACATATAGATGCAGAAGGTGCATGACTTTTCATTTAGATCAAATAACCGTGTTCAGTATTAATTTTGCCCATTTTCATTTCAAGTTGTCTTGTGTAGATAAGAAAAATAAAATGGAAGTGGTAAATAGGTTAACTGCAAATAGTTAAATGATGCAGTTCACAGAAGAATCATCAGAGGCTTCTTATTTCTTTCTTCCACTTCATGGAATCAACTTTTCCTGTTTTTTTTTCTGTTTTTTTTTTTTTTTTTTTGCGGTACGCGGGCCTGTCACTTCTGTGGTCTCTCCCATTGCAGAGCACAGGTTCTGGACGCACAGGCTCAGCGGCCATGGCTCATGGGCCTAGTCGCTCCGTGGCATGTGGGATCCTTCCAGACCGGGACGCGAACCCGTGTCCCCTGCATCGGCAGGCGGACCCTCAACCACTGTACCACCAGGGAAGCCCGGAATAAACTTTTCAAAGTTCTTTCCGCTGAAGGTGAAATATCTGGCAGTACTGTGAGTGATATAAATTCATTTTAAAAGATAAGCATTTGAAGATAAAATGGCTTGTTTCTATGATGCTAATGAAAATATAAAGTTTGATGGAGCACAGTACCATGGAAAAACAATATTCTTGCTATATAAAGAAAAGTAAGGATCAGTAATATACCTGCAAGTTGTTGTGATATACACATAAATTATTCGAGCATGAAAACAAGCTACTATACTCTACCAATTCAATACAATCTACAGTGGTCACTAGCACAACCACATATTCAAAGGGTAACCGCACTTCAAAATATTTGTAATTGTAGCTGATATTGAATTCTAAAAATTTCAACATAGAGAAGAATGTCCTTTGTCTTTTTGCTGCCCATCATCAATCAGATTTGGAAATATTTCAACTTTTAAAGAACTAATTTTACATAAATCTCCATTTCCTTCCTGGATACTGAATGAATTTTATAAATGAGTTATATAAATTTTGGTTACATTTTGTTCAATGCCAGCTTAGAATGTGTGATTCAATTACTGGAGAACCAAAAATATTGACTTTTAAAATTTTTAGGAGAACTGCAAATGACAATAAAGCTTACCATAAAAGTATTTAAATTTATCCTACCAAAGTAAAAAAGATGAGAAAGAAAGCTCAAACTATACATAATGTTCTAATTTTTAAATTCTATAATTGTGTTTTATCCTATATCAAATTGTGGGGAGAATATTTTTAAGGATTCCTATTTTAATTTCAGAAATTTATATCTTATTAACACGAAGGATTGAAATTGAGAAGATACAGAGTTTTTCAGAATCTAAAATTGCTAAAAGAATTAAAAGAATCATAGAAAGAACTTGTTTGATGAGTTTGTCTTATAAAAATATTTTTTAGGGGCTTCCCTGGTGGCCCAGTGGTTGAGAGTCCGCCTGCCGATGCAGGGGACACGGGTTCGTGCCCTGATCCGGGATGATACCACATGCCGCGGAGCGGCTGGGCCCGTGAGCCATGACCGCTGAGCCTGCGGGTCCGGAGCCTGTGCTCCTCAACGGGAGAGGCCACAACAGTGAGAGGCCCGCATACCGCAAAGAAAAAAAAATTTTTTTTAAAGAAAATATTCTTAAGAAAGGGAAAAGACCATACCTCTAAGACTATTTGGGCTTAATTATGTACACATTTCAATATAATATAACTGAACATGTCCTTCATTTAGCAGAATTTGTTCTGATGTCTACCAGAACCACTATTGAGTACCAAGAATGACTTTTGTTTATTAGGGTGATATGTATTGATATTTACCAAATTAGAAATTTAAACAAAATATTTACTTATTAGCTTACTTAAAATAATAATAAAACCATTACATGTTACCATAAATATTGTGATAAAGATTGGCATATTTGTATAGAAGACTTTTTAGTAAGAAGAGTGGCTTTTGTTTACATTTTTCTATTTTTGTAATATATCTGATTTACAGAAGATAGTTGGATTCTCATATTTGTTTCTGATTCAGTCTATTGTGATACCATGTCAAGAAGCCTGTAGAAAACTCTACCATGTATTCATGAGG
This sequence comes from Kogia breviceps, assembly GCF_026419965.1. NCBI lineage: Eukaryota > Metazoa > Chordata > Mammalia > Artiodactyla > Physeteridae > Kogia > Kogia breviceps. Next base: position 52,498,878 of record NC_081316.1, on the reverse strand, counting down.
GAATGAAAACAAAAAAGGTGATGATATATATATATATGGGTGTGTATGTGTGTGGTTTGATCTCATGGACCCTGTGAAAGGATTGTTGAGGTTCCCCAGAAGTTTTTGGACCATATTTTGGTAATTGTTGCTCTTCATGGAAAAGTCAATTGAAGGTATCAACAATTTAAACGTTAGTAACCGAAAATGCAATTTTGAGATGATTGTAGCAATTTTACAGAAAAATTTAAAACAGTGACATCACACTGAAATAAATAAATATACTCAGAAAAATATCAGTGACTCTATTAAAGACAGATATGACTAAAACCGATAAAATTATATAAAATTTTACCAGTAATAGTTATTCAGCTTATATAATTTTTAATGTTCAGATACTCAATATAACATTTTAAATTACCTTTAATGTACATGAATACATGTAATTTTTAGAAATAATTTTATATTTCACATGCATTTTAAATTTCAATTTTAAAATGTTAAGTCCCAGAGAAAACACAGTTTTACAGGTATGAATTTAAAAACAGACACATTTCAAAACTGCAGTTCTTTTACAGCAGTTTTGAGATATTCTTATTTTGGGAATGGATCAAGAAGCTACACTCCTCCCATACATGCACACACAGAAACACATACACACACACAAGTTTTTACCTCTTATCTGGGATAGTGTTGAGGTATTGACCTTGGTTGAGTCAGCCAGAGACATAGAGCTCTGGGTTAGAACCACTGCCCAGCCAAGAAGAAGGAAATGTGATAAGAGGTCAGTGGATTGCTATTAATCATAGTACTGACTTCTATGCCTAGAAGAGATGTGGTGGAATAAATCATAAAAGCAAATGAAGTCTTCCTGACCAGAAAAAAAAAAATACAGTTGGAACTTGGAAAGATTTTATTTTCCATAGAACATCTTCAACTCAACTTAAAATACGGAGTTCAACAAAGGCTTTCATTGATGACATGTGAGTAAACATCTGGAGGAGGGAAGAGAGGAAGCCAAGCAGACTATTTGGAAGAAAGCATGTTGTAGGCAGAGGAAACTTCACTTGCAAAGGACCTGAGGCAGACCTGTGCTTGGAGTTTTTCAGGAAGACCAAGTAGACTAATCTGACTAAATGGGTGAATGAGTGGAGTGAGGGCATGAGGTCAGAGAAGTAGAAGGGATCAGAATGTGGGTTGATTTACATTTACTAAGAATAAGTTTGGGAAATACCGCAAGATTATAAACAGAGCATAGATATTATCAATAATTAACACATATAACAATTACTATGTGTCAGGCACTATTCCAAGCACTTTATATAAGCTTATCTAATTCTTATAACAACCCTAGGAAGTAGGCACAATAACAATATTGATAAATAACTGCAACTTTGTTTGGTAAGAGAGTAGAGTTCAGGTGCTCCTATTACAATAAAAGAGGTAACTATGTGAGGAGATTTGTTAATTACCTGGACTTTAGTAATCATTTATATATATATATACACACAGAAAAGCATCTTGTACATCTTAAATATATACAATTTTTGTTAAAAAAGAACATTGTTAAATATTAAAAAGAGCTTTATAGGGTTCTCAAGATTGCCTTTCTAAACCACCTTTAGACAGTTAGATGAAGTTTTCTAGGAAGGAATATCCACTGCTAACTAAAGTTGATTTCTGGTTAATGTTTCAATGCAACAGAACTAATTTCTAATATAAAAGGAACACACTGTATGTTGAGACTAGACAATAGCAGAACAAATGTGGAAGCAGAAAGAAAATTTGGTAAACAATATCCAAGAATTTTGGGATAATTGGGGAACTGTGAGAGTTATTTATCCTGGATTCTTTATCATTGCTGGTGATCTAATAGAGTTATTTGCATTTGATAGATGGCACAGGACAAAAACAGCAGTAAAGGAATCCAGGAGAATTAGAGCCCAGATCTAAAACCAAGTGAGCCTACAGACTGTAGTTAGTATAAATGATAAACCCAGAGTGGATTCAGGTAGTCACCCTTTACTTCTGATTCCATTAGTGTATGAAAAAAAATATTCTAGACCCATCAGGGTAAGTGAGTCAACAGATACTGGCATTTCTGTGATACTTATAAGGATACTAATAAGGCTCAGAGAGCTTAGGCAGTATATACTAAAGGACACACAGGTAACAACTTATAGAGTTTGGATTTGAACCCATCTGGGTTAGACTTCAGGGCCTAAAATAACTGCTCAATTAGATCACTAACCCTTTGATTTATAGTTGTTCAGGAGCCTCAGGATCTCTGGGTGAGAAATTTTTCAGGAATAACCTAAGTAAATAAATTAAGTCAAGTTAATCTAGGAGGCTTAACCAGAACCAGGTGGAATAAAAGGAGAACACTGAAACTAGGTAGCATATCTGAATTCACTGTTTTAGAATATTGTTCTTAGCATCTAGACAGGTAGGTAAACAAATGGGTACAATGTATAAGCACCTCAGCTGTTCTCAGTGATTTACTTTTTTTAAGTCAAAACAATTCAGCCAAGTTGTCCTCTGAGAAATGTTACAGCATTAAAAAAATATTTTGCTTATTTTAAGAAAACTGGCAAATCCAAAGAGACACAGCAGCCAAGAATTGAGGCTGCCATTTGCAACTGTGCCAGAGTCAAAGTCACTGTCTGTCCTTGGGCTATTCATTCAACTGTTTTGAGACCACAATATTTTTCACAGTTAAATGAAACTCCTGCTACTTATTCATTTTTACTCTTAGATTCTTGAGATAATTTGCAATATAATGAGAAATATGAGCAAGATATTATCATCTGCTCCCTGTTAATTTAATCCTCCTTCTCTCTACCTTCCAAACTCCAACATAACATCCCAAGACTTGCTTGACTTTTTATGATCTTTCTCTTTTTTCAGTTCCTCATAAATCTGTCATCTGGCATTGAGCATTCCCTTCATTTTAATGGTGGTTATCCTTTAATGCATATGTCCTGTCTACCCAAAGTAACTGGGAGATCCTAGAAGGCAGAGCCAAGATTACATACACATGTCCATATATGTCCAGGGATCAGTCAAATGTTGTGTGGGAAACAAGAGTTAGTTAAGTATTTGATGATGATAATGATGACTGCAATAGCAATTACTGTTTATGGAACATATGCTTTGTACCAATCACATTATATAATGCCTTATTTTCCCTTCACAAAAAACTCTCAAGGTATCTATTATAATTTGATTTTAGAGATGAAGAGATTAAGATGCATAAGTTTAAGTAACTTGGGAAAATCAGAGAGAAAGTGGCAGAGGTGTGATCAAAATCCAGCCAGATTTTTCTATCTCCTAAACTGATCCAACATGGCAGAAGTGTCAATTTAGATATATGTATAGCTGTAGCTACAACTATAGCTATGATTCATTCACCATTCACTCACCAATACACTTATGTGTCCATTTATCCATCAATTTAATGATTCATCCATTCACCCACCTTCCCTTCTATCCATAGATTCATCCATTCATCTATTCATGCATCCACTCACCCTGTCATCCATTCACTCACCCATCCATTCATCTAACCCATCCTTTCATCTAACCATTTATGCAAACACTAAACAATCCATTAATTCATTGATCTACTCACCCCTCTAATTATTCCCCAACTCACTCATTAATTCCACCACTCATCTGTATATTGAACCTCTTGCAAATCTGTCCATTTATTCAATCACCCATTCATGTATTAATTTACCTGTTTCTAATCTGTCTATTCATTCACTCACATGATACACTCACATATTCATCTATTAATTAAAAAAACATTCATGCATTACCATTATTAAGCTCTTTATTTGTAGCATATCTTTGCTAGACATGTAGAATGCCAGAATGAGTAAGACATAGTCTCTGCTCTAATTTAAAGAATCTAGAAAATGTACTGGGTGGCAGAGGAGAAAAACAACTATGTTGTATGGAGAGAAGAGGTGGTTTAATAAAACATTTCTCAAAGTAGGTGATATACAAATGCAGTTTCAAAAGAAATATGAGTTGACAAATTTGAAAACAAGGGAAACGATCATTTCAGGCAATGGGAAATATGAAAGCTATGCAAATAGTTACATAAAATCAAATTTACACTTTCTAGCCTCTCTTGCAGTTAAATACTGTCACTTATATAAATTTTGATAATTGAGTGTGAACAGAAGTGATGTATGCAATATCTATATTACATTTTAAATGGAGAGAATCATATCCTTCTCTTTTGTATTCCTTTTGGCTGGAATACCATTGTACTACTGAACCATCCTGGATCAAGCAGATAAAAGCAATCTGCTAGAGGTGACAGAGTAATAGGATAGAAAACTCCAGGGCCCCTGATAACTTTGTGCTTTTGAACATCTTCTAGCTTGGGCTTTTGCCTTATGCTGCTTGTAATTTACAACTACAAAATCTTTACATTATTTACATTACAAAATCTTGTAATGCATATTTTTTAAAGGTATGTGAAGTTATAGTCTAAATAATTTATACTTTGGTATCCTATAATGAGATGGTTCTCTAACAGAATATAAAATGTGTGGCACTGTCTTTGAGGTAGTCCAACAGGCTGTGAAGGCACAGATAATACATTCTGGAAAGCTGATAACTGTCAGCATGTTGTGGTAAAATATTTGGTGAAACTTGCCCCAGTACCTAGAAAGAAGACTACTATCTTAAGAGAGAGTGGGATGGACAGGACTTATAGAGGATTAAAAAAAGACCAAACAGGAGAGTACATATTGTTCAAAGGTACACACAGAGCTTTCACCAACATAGACTATAAATTCAATAAACCTTAAATTTACAAAATGAAAAGTCATATAAAGTATGTTCTTGGACCATAATTGAATTTAATTAGAAATAAATAGCAGAGATATATGGGGACTCTCCAAATATTTGAAAATTAAACAATACACTTCTAAATAACAAACTTTGACAAAGGCCAAAGAGGAAGTCTCAAGGAAAAAAAAAATAACTGAATGAATATGTAAATAAGACATATCAATTTGCAAGATGAGGCTAAACAAATTCTTAGAGAGATAGTTATAGCATTAAATGCTTACCTTATAAAAGAATAAAGATTTTAAATCAGTAATCTAAGTTGCAACTTGAGAAACTAGAGTAATAAGAGACAATTAAACTCAAGATAAGAAGAAAGAAGGAAATAATAAAGTTATAAGCAGAAATCACTGAACTTGAAACCAGAAAAGCAACAGAAAAATAATCAATTTAACCAAAGCAGAATATTTGAAAAAAATTTTTAAGTTGATAAAAGTGTAGTCAGACTGGTAAACAAAAAAGAGAAAGGACACATATTAGGAATAAAATAAGGGATATTATTATATACCCTCAGACATTAAAAGTATAATAAGGGAAAACTGAGCAACTTAGCATCCATAAATTTGACGTTAGATCAGAGTTTGTGGCTATTCTGTTCCTACTCCAGTGTTGCATTTTGGGTATGTTACAGGTCACTGGATCATGAAGAACCACAGCTAGACCTGTTATAGGTGAGCACTCATAACCTAGAGATCATAAACTTTAAGCCAGGTGCAATAACTGGAAGAGACTTTGAGGCTGTCTCTCCTGGATGTGAGATGGATATGTTCTCTAAGTGGGAGGAAGTGTGCACAAATACATTTGGGTAAGCAAGGAGCACACCATGTCAGGTAATGCTTGTTGTCCTTAAATTTTCAGTGTCTTCTTCTCTCAGAATAAGATCCATGATTTTTTTTTTTTTTTTTTTTTCGTTATGCGGGCTTCTCACTGTTGTGGTCTCTCCCGTTGCGGAGCGCAGGCTCCAGACGCGCAGGCGCAGCCGCCGTGGCTCACAGGCCCAGCCGCTCCGCGGCATGTGGGATCTTCCCGGACCGGGGCACGAACCCGTGTCCCCTGCATCGGCAGGTGGGTTCTCAACCACTGCGCCATCAGGGAAGCCCAAGATCCATGATTTTTAGTTGTATACATGGCCATCCAAAATAAAAACTGTATTCCCCACCATCTTTTAAAGCTAGCTGTGGCCATGCAGCTAAGCCAACAGAAGTGCAAAACTGATGTATAGAAATCAATGTCATGCTATCAGGGATAGCTCAGCTATTAAAACAGAGACCAGTCTATGTGTTTCAATCAGAAAGTATTTTGTAGAATGAATTTGTTACACAGCGACAGAAGACCTGTGAAGCCAAACACAAGTGATTCCTTAAAAATCACAAACTATCCAAACTCGCTAAAGGAGATACAGATAAGCTGAATAGTCCTATTTCTATTAAATATTATCCATAAACGGACACCACTACAACTCATAGGGATAAAGAGATAACTGGAGAAGTCCAGAAACTAAACCTCCCTGTTGATGGCTGCTTGGAAACTGAGAGAACCAAGAGAAATGGGAGTGAGCACTGAGTTATGGGGTCTGGGCCATCAGTCTGAGACCAGGGACAAGAGGAAGTGCAGCAGTATGAATGCCGCTCAAGGCAGGCAGGGAGGGGAGAACTACCCTATCTGCCAAGGTCATCTACCAGATTACATAGCAGAACAGGGAAAAAAGGAATGCAGCTTAAAGCATTAAATGAATGACCAACAAATATACATGAAAGGGATATTTGGGTCTTGCCTTTCCTTTGAGTTGGAATTTGGATGTGATGGGAAGCCACCTTTGACGGTAGAGCAACAGGATAGAAAGAACCTGGGTCCCTGACAATTTAATGGAGGCTTTTATGTGAAAAAGCTCAGCCCAGTCTTTTATGAGCAAAGGAAATACACATATGCCTTGTTAAAACCATTGTTAATTTTGAATGTCTTACCCAGTACTTAACCTAAATTAATATGGTGTGTTACAATTAGAATTGCATAGACGGAAAGAAGGGTATGAGAGATGGGGCATGAAAGAAAGGGAGTTTAAAAGCAGGCAGGGACATACTGTATGGAATCCTATGCAATGTCCAGAATTGATAAATCAGGGAAAGAAAGTAGACTAGTGGCTTCCAGGGGCCAGGAGGGCTGACTGCTAATGGGTTCACGGTTTCTTCTTGGAGTGATGGAAATGTTCTGGAAGTAGATAGTGGTAATGGTTGCACAGCTTTGTGAATAAACCAAAACCCACTGAATTATACACTTAAAAAATAAATAAAAAAATAAGTAGGCAAGAGGCATGTAATCAAAGGGCTTATATGCTATGCCTAGAAATACTGAATTTCTTCTATAGGGTATGGGTAGCCACTGTAGGGGTTTTTAGAGGTAGGACCAGTCAGATTGGAATTTTAAAAAGAAAACTCTAGCATCCGTGTAGAGAGCGTAAGACAATTGGATAGGCAAGATAGTTGGTTAGTCCAAGTGGGAGACAATGAGGACCTAAATTAGGGCAGCCAACATACCCTGTGGGGAAGGCAGTGAGCCCAAGACCAAGCTTTCTGCTGTCATGGTGAGGAGTCAGGTAACATAGAAATAGGACTGAACAAAGGAGTAAATCCATTAAGGATAATGGAAGACAAGTTGCTCACTATTGAAAATGGGGTTTATGAATATGGAAAAGAGATGATGTTGGAAAGCAACTGGAATTATCAATGTGAAATATGATCCAATATGGTATAGCCCTAGTTAAAATTAAGGTAAGGTATAGAAACATACAGATATATGCATACACACATATAACTTACATACAGTGTTTTCCTATCTCACTCTGTTGAAAAGGCATGAATACAATGACATCCCAGTCACAAAGACTATACACAGAGTCCAAGTATTTGTTTCTAAATGCCAAGGATGAGGAGCTTCCTGAAGATATATAACTGACCCCAGGGGTGAAGCCGGAAAAATACAAGATAATCTGAGAACATCTTATTATGCCGGAAATACTCAAGGGGCATGTCAAAAGCACACAGGGACCAACTTGTCATGACTCTCAGTGGCCAAGTCTGGGACAATTTGAACATCAAATAAATAATGATGATGATAGGTTGCAATCTTTTGAGTAAAATAAGAATCCATGAAACGAGATTAATATAAAAACATAAATGGGTACACATATAAATGGGAGAGAATGGAATGCTTCTATGCCAACTAATAAATACAAATGAATTATGGAATTAGAAGATCACCATTTAACAATCATCATAGTGATAACTGATTTGGACAAATATTATCAATGGATGCTAAATCTGGTGTGTGAAAGACTGATATGAGAGGACATTCATGTAGTAACTCTTATATGATACATTTGGGTTATTTATTAATTAATAAATATCACAAACTTATTAATGAATTTCCTAGTGAGAAAACTTGACAGACACCATTAATCATGTGATAAATGTTAACATCATCAATAATGGCACATATCAACATTGTGTGCCTCCTGATAAGATACACTGAGAAGAGCTCAGCATCACTTTTGTGGTAATCTCACCCAGAATATACAAATTCTTTCATCATAACAAACATCAGACAAACCCAAATGGGAGGACATCCTACACAGTAACTGGGCTATATGCTTCAAAAATGTTAAGAACATGAAAGACAAGAAAAGACCAAGGAACTATTCCAAACTGAAGGACATTAAAGAGATATGACAATAAATGGAATGCTTGACTCTGGATTGGGTAATAGACCTAAAAAAACATATATTTGGTATTATCATAAAAATCTGGAGGGCATACCTTCAAGATGGAAGAGGAGTAAGATGTAGAGATCACCTTCCTCCCCACAAATACATCAAAACTACATCTACACGTGGAACAACTCCTACAGAACATTTAATGAACGCTGGCAGAAGATCTCAGAATTCCCAAAAGGCAAGAAACTCCCCACATACCTGGGTAGGGTAACAGAAAGAGGAAAAAGAGACGAAAGAATAGGGATGGGACCTGCACCAGTGGGAGGGAGCTGTGAAGGAGGAAAGGTTTCAACACACTAGGAAGGCCCTTCACTGGTGTAGACAGGGGATGGGGGGGCGGGGAAGCTTTGGAGCCATGGAGGAGATCACAGCAAGAGGGGTACAGAGGGCAAAGCAGAGAGATTCCCACACAGAGGATCAGTGCCAACCAGCACTCACCAGCCTGAGAGGCTTCTCTGCTCACCCGCTGGGGCGAGTGGGGGCTGGGAGCTGAGGCTCGGGCTTGGGCTTCGGAGGTCAGATCCCAGAGAGAGGACTGCGGTTGGCTGCGCGAACACAGCCTGAATGGGGCTACTGCACCACAGCTAGCCGGGAGGGAGTCTGCGAAAAAGTCTGGACCTGCCTAAGAGGCAAGAGACCATTGCTTCAGGATGCGTGAGGAGAGGGGATTCAGTGCGCCTCCTAAACGAGCTCCAGAGATGGGCACGAGCCACGGCTATCAACACAGACACCAGAGACGGGCATGAGATGCTAAGGTTGCTGCTGCAGCCACCAAGAAGCCTGTGTGCAAGCACAGGTCACTAGCCACACTTCCCTTCCTGGGATCCTGTGCAGCCCACCACTGCCAGGGTCCCGTGATCCAGGGACAACTTCCCTGGGAAAACATACGGCACACCTCAGGCTGTTGCAACATCATGCTGGCCTCTGCCGCCGAAGACTCGCCCCGCATTCTGTACCCCTCCCTCCCCCCGGCCTGAGTGAGCTAGAGCCCCCCAATCAGCTGCTCCTTTAACTCCGTCCTGTCTGGCCCAGAACTGATACCCTCAGGCGACCTACACTCAGAGGTGGGGCCAAATCCAAAGCTGAACCCAAGGAGCTGTGTGAACAAAGAAGAGAAAGGGAAATCTCTCCGTGCAGCCTCAGGAGAAGCTGATTAAATCTTCACAGTCAACTTGATGTGCCCTGCATCTGTGAAATACCTGAGTAGACAACAAATCATCCCCAAATTGAGGCAGTGGACTTCGGGAGCAACTGTAGACTTGGGGTTTGCTTTCTGCCTCTAATTTGTTTCTGGTTTTATGTTTATCTTAGTTTAGTATTTAGAACTAATTATCATTGGTAGATTTGTTTGGATTATTGATTAGGTTGCTCTCTTCCTTTATATATATATATATATTTTCTTTTTCTCTTTTTTCATTGTGTATGTGTATGGTTCTTTGTGTGATTTTTCTCTGTATACCTTTGCTTTTGCCATCTGTCCTAGGGTTCTGATTGTCTGTGTTTTTTTTTCCCTTTTTTCTAGTATAGTTCTTAGCGCTTGTTATCACTGGTGGATTTGTTTACTGGTTTGGTTGCTCTCTTCTTTCTTTCTCTCTCTCTTGTTAATGACTTTTTAATTTTTAAATTGTTAATATTTTTTTCCATTTTAATAAATTTATATTATTATTATTATTTTCTTCCTTCTTTCTCCTTTTTCCTCCCTTTTCTTCTGAGCCGGGTAGCTGACATGGTCTTGATGCTCTGGCCGGCTGTCAGGCCTGAGCCTCTGAGGTGGGAGAGCCAAGATCAGGACATGGGTCCACCAGAGACCTCCCGGCTCCTTGTAATATCAAACAGCAAAAGATCTGCCAGAGATCTCCATCTCAATGCTAACACCCAGCTCCACTCAATGACCAGCAACCTACAGTGTTGGATGCCCCATGCCAAACAACCAGCAAGACAAGAACAAAACCTCACCCATTAGCAGAGAGGCAGCCTAAAATCATAATAAGGTCACAGACACCCCAAAACACACCACTGGATGTGGTCCTGTGCACCAGAAAGACAAGATCCAGCCTCATCCACCAGAACACAGGTACCAGTCCCCTCCACCTGGAAGCCTACACAACCCAATGAATCAACATTACCCACTAGGAGCAGACACCATAAACAACAGGAACTATCTACCTGCAGCCTCTGAGAAGGAGAACCCAGACACAGTAAGTTAAGCAAAATGAGAAGACAGAGAAATACACAGCAGACGAAGGAGCAAGGTAAAAACCCACCAGACCAAACAAATGAAGAGGAAATAGGCAGTCTACCTGAAAAAGAATTCAGAGTACTGACAGTAGAGATGATCTAGAATCTTGGAAGTAGAATGGAGAAAATACAAGAAATGTTTAACAAGGACCTAGAAGAACTAAACAGCAAACAAACAATGATGAACAACACAATAAATGAAATTAAAAATTCTTTAGAAAGAATCAATAGCAGAATAACTGAGGCAGAAGAATGGATAAGTGACCAGGGAGATAAAATAGTGGAAATAACTACCACAGAGCAGAATAAAGAGGAAAGAATGAAACTAATTGAGGACAATTCCAGAGACTTCTGGGACAACATTAAATGCACAAACATCTGAATTATACGGTTCCCAGAGGAAGAGCAAAAAAAAAAGGGACTGAGAAAATATTTGAAATGACAATGAAAACACAACAACTCATAACCTATGGGATGCAGCAAAAGCACTTCTAAGAGGGAAGTTTATAGCAATACAATCCTACCTCAAAAACAAGATATAGGGCTTCCCTGGTGGCGCAGTGGTTGAGAATCCACCTGCCAATGCAGGGGGCATGGGTTTGTGCCCCTGTCCGGGGGGATCCCGCATGCCGCGGAGCGGCTGGGCCCTTGAGCCATGGCCGCTGAGCCTGCACGTCCAGAGCCTGTGTTCCACAACAGGAGAGGCCACGGCAGTGAGAGGCCTGCGTACCACAAAAAAACAAAAAACAAAAGAAACAAGATACAACTCAAATAAACAACCTAACCTTACACCTAAAGAAATTAGAAAGGAAGAACAAAAAAACCCCAAAGTTAGCAGAAGGAAAGAAATCATAAAGATCAGATCAGATCAGAAATAAATGAAAAAGAAATGAAGGAAACGATAGTAAAGATCAATAAAACTAAAAGCTGGTTCTTTGAGAAGATAAACAAAATTGATAAACCATTAGCCAGACTCATCACAAAAAAAGCGAGAAATCTCAAATCAATAGAATTAGAAATGAAAAAGGAGAAGTAACAAGTGACACTGCAGAAATACAAAACATCATGAGAGATTACTACAAGCAACTATATGCCAATAAAATGGACAACCTGGAAGAAATGGACAAATTCTTAGAAATGCACAAGCTGCCAAGACTGAACCAGGAAGAAATAGAAAATATGAACAGACCAATCACAAACATGGAAATTGAAACTGTGATTAAAAATCTTCCAACAAACAAAAGCCCAGGGCCAGATGGCTTCACAGGAGAATTCTATCAAACATTTAGAGAAGAGCTAACACCTATCCTTCTCAAAGTCTTCCAAAATATAGCAGAGGGAGAAACACTCTCAAACTCTTTTAATGATGCCACCATCACCCTGATACAAAACCAGACAAAGATGTCACAAATAAACAAAACTACAGGCCAATACCTTTGATGAACATAGATGCAAAAAGCCTCAACAAAATATTAGCAAACAGAATCCAACAGCACATTAGAAGGATCATACACCATGATCACTGGGGTCTCAGGAATGCAAGGATTCTTCAATGTATGCAAATCAATCAATGTGATAAACCACATTAACAAATTAACAAATTGAAGGAGAAAAATCATATGTTCATCTCAATAGACACAGAAAAAGCTTTCGACAGAACTCAACACCAATTTATAATAAAAACCCTCCAGAAAGTAGGCATAGAGGGAACTTTCCTCAACATACTAAAGGTGATATATAACAAACCCACAGCCATCATTCTCAATGGTGAAAAACTGTTTAGCCACAGCAATCAGAGAAGAAAAAGAAATAAAAGAAATCTAAATGGGAAAAGAAGTAAAGCTGTCACTCTTTGCAGATGACATGATACTACACACATAGAGAATCCTAAAGACGCTACCAGAAAACTACTAGAGCTAATCAATGAATTTGGTAAAGTAGCAGGATACAAAATTAATGCACAGAAATCTCTTGCATTCCTATACACTAATGATGAAAAATATGAAAGTGAAATTAAGGAAACTCTCTCATTTACCACTGCAATGAAAAGAATAAAATTACCTAGGAATGAACCTACCTAAGGAGACAGAAGACCTGTATGCAGAAAATTATGACACTGATGAAAGAAATTAAAAATGATACAAACATTTTTCACAGAAGTAGAACAATAAATTTCACAATTTGTATAGAAACACAAAAGACCCAGAATAGCCTAAGCGATCTTGAGAAAGAGAAACAGAGCTGGAGGAATCAGGTCTCTAACTTCAGACTATACTACAAAGATACAGGAATCAAGAGAGTATGGTACTGGCACAAAAACAGAAATATAGATCAATGGAACAGGATAGAAAGCCCAGAGATAAACCCAAGCACATATGGTCACCTTGTCTTTGATAAAGGAGGCAACAATATACAGTGGAGAAAAGACAGCCTTTTCAATAAGTGGTGCTGGGAAAACTGGACAGCTACACGTAAAAGAATGAAGCTAGAACACTTCCTAACACCATAGACAAAAATAAACTCAAAATGGATTAAAGAGCTAAATGTAAGGCCAAATACTATAAAACTATTAGAGGAAAACATAGGCAGAACACTGCATGACATAAATCACAGCAAGATCCTTTTTGACCCACCTCCTATAGAAATGGAAGTGAAACCAAAAATAAACAAATGGGACCTAATGAAACTTAAAAGCTTTTGCACAGCAAAAGAAACCATAAACAAGATGAAAAGACAACCCTCAGAATGGGAGGAAATATTTGCAAATGAAGCAACTGACAAAGGATTAATCTCCAAAATATACAAACAGCTCATGCAGCTCAATATCAAAACAACAAACAACCCAATCCAAAAATGGGCAGAAGACTTAAATAGACATTTCTCCAAAGAAGATATACAGATTGCCAAAAAACACTTGAAAGGATGCTCAACATCACTAATCATTAGTGAAATGCAAATCAAAACTACAATGAAGTATCACCTCACACTGGTCAGAATGTCCAATATCAAAATCTACAAACAGTAAATGCTGGAGAGGGTGTAGAGAAAAGGGAATCCTCTTGCACTCTTGGTGGGAATATAAATTTATACAGCCACTATCGAGAACAGTATGGAGGTTCCTCAAAAGACTAAAAACAGAACTACCGTAAAACCCAGCAATCCCACAGCTGGGCAAATACCCTGAGAAAACCATAATTCAAAATGAGTCATGCTCTAAAAAAAAAAAAAAAAAAAAAAAAAAAAAAAAAAAAAAAAGAGTCATGTACCACAATGTTCACTGCAGCTCCATTTACAATAACCAGGAAATGGAAGCAACCTAAGTGTCCACTGACAGATGAATGGATAAAGAAGATGTGGTAAATTTATACAATGGAATATTACTCAGCCAAGAAAAGAAACATAATTGAGTTATTTGTAGTGATGTGGATGGACCTAGAGACTGTCATAAAGAGTTAAGCAAGAAAGAGAAATAATAAATACCACATGCTAACACATATATATGATATCTAAAAAAAAAAATGGTTCTGAAGAACCTAGGGGCAGGACAGGAGCAAAGACGCAGATATAGAGAATGGACTTGAGGACACGGGGAGGGTGAAGGGTAAACTGGGACGAAGTGAGAGAGTGGCATGGACATATATACACTATCAAATGTAAAATAGATATCTAGTGGGAAGCAGCCACACAGAACAGGAAGATCAGCTCGGTGCTGTGTGACCACCTAGAGGGGTGGGATAGGAAAGGTGGGAGGGAAATGCAAGAGGGAAGGGATATGGAGATATATGTAGAGCTGATTCACTTTGTTATACAGCAGAAACTAACACTCCGTTGTAAAGCATTTATACTCCAATAAAGATGTTAAAAGAATAAAATTTAATAATAAAATTTAAAAATAATATAAAAATATGAACAGGGTCTGTGGACTAAATAATAATATTGAGTCAATGTATATTTCCTCATTTTTATGGATATTTTGTGCCTACATGAGAAAACGTTCTTATACATAGGAAACATATAATAGAGAATCAAAGGGTATGGTAGACAGAATAATGAACTTCTACAGGAGTTAGGTCCTAATACCTACAACCTGTAAGTATCACATTATAACAGAAAGGGGTTTTGCAGATGTGAGTAAATTAATTATCTTGAGATGGGGAGATTATTTTGGATTATCCAGGTGAGCCCAAAAATGACATTACAAGTTTTCTTATAAGAGAGAGGAAGGGAAAATGTTGACATAGACAGAAGAGGATAAGACAATGTGAAGACAGAGACATTTATTGGACCAGTGTGGACACAAGCCAAGGGAAGCTGGCATCCACAGTAGCTGGAAGAAGCAAGGAACAGATCTCCCCTAGAGCCTCTGAAGCAGCCGCTATTCTGCTAACATGTTGATGTCAGCACAGTAATGCTAATTTTGGACTTCTGGCCTCCAGAACTGTGAAAGAATAAATTTCTGTTGTTTTAAGCCACCAAGTTTGTGGTGATTTGTTATGGCACCCACAGGCAACCACCCCACAAGCAGTAACAGGCATTGTATCTGAAACTTGTTCTCAACTTTTTCAGAGTAAGAGAAATATTAACAAACATACCTGGGTAAAAGATACACAAGACCTCTGTATATCTTTACAACGTTTTAATAAATTTCCAATGCTTTAAAATAAAAAAACTTTTAAAATTAGAAGATTAAATTGGTGAACGTTAAGAGCTATTACTCAAGTAATATGAAAATTGAGGAAGATAAAAAAAAATCTAGAGAGATTCAGACTCCTAAATTTCTACTGTTTCATCCTTGGAATCTTGGCCTTTATCCAAAAGCTCTTTACTTCCTCTTTATAAGGTGGCTGTAATACCTGCAGATATCATATCGGTCTTCAAGATCAGCAGTGTGGCGAAAGAGGAAAAGGCATCATCCTAGTTGAGTCTATTCTTTTGATCAGAAAAGCAGAAGTTTTCTAGCTATCCCCAGAAAATTTCTGTTTCAATCTCAGTAGCTAGAACTGTATCTAGCTGAAGAGAGTCTGTGGAGGTGAGCATTCACTTTCCCAGCTTTTGAGTGGATATCAAAATGGAGAAAAACATTGAAAATGTCTGTTGACATGTATCTTACATGTAGTTGCCTATCTCCCCTTCTAGATTGTTAGCTCCTTGAAAATATTTATATCTGTATTTAAAGACCCTGCCACATGCTTTAAATATGTGCTCAGTAAATGCTTACAGAATTAGTTCATGCATGTATGAAAGAGTATGTGAATGAATAGATTAATGAATCTAATACTCTGAGATCATGTTAACCATGTAAACAAATATCAGCTTTATTAGAACATAGTTCCCAATGCAGAATCATTTTAAAAGCACTGATATTTCAGAATACTTTTACACCTATGCTATCATGTGCCTTTTGTTATGTTAAGTTTTATATTGTCTCATGACAGTTTGTCTATGGATTCACTTTTTGTGCCCACTGTTATGGTACAGATTAAAACCACCTTAAATTATTTCCTGAATTGTTTAAATACTGTCTTAGCTCTCACTTCTTCAATGTCTTGTCTCTCACCCCATTAAATGAGGCAAGTAAGTAGGCACATAAAGGAGAGGGAAAATGGGAAAGGCAAATCCTGGTAAATAGTTAAGTATAAGAAGTGATTAATAAGGTACTCACTAAATATTCTGAAGATCCTGTCCTTGATAACTAAATGGATGGGAATACCAAACACAGGAAAAGAGGTTAATTGATAAGAAACAGATTATGTAAAATTGATGAGTGATGTTTAGGCAGAAGAAGTTTGATTTGCTTGTGGGACATCCTTCTACAAACAGATAGTTAAGAATTAGACATTTGGGTCTTAAACTAACAGAAGTTTGAACATGAGATATAAATTTGCCATTCTTCTGCATGTAAGTGATAGTTGATGCTTGTGAAGAGAGAAGATAAAGAAACCATGAAAAGTGTGAAGAAAAAAATTTTGAATAAAAACCTGAAGATTCACAAACCCTAACAGCATGTAGAGAACTGAAAGAGAAATTATAAGGAAATAATAACAAGAGCCTCCATTACTACTATATGGAAAGCACCATGATGGTAGATTTTGGTACAGATCTTTTATATACTCTACAAGATTACTGTCACTGTCTCAGTTTTACAAGTAAGGAAAAAGAAGCCAGAAAATGTAAATTATTTGTCCTTGGTTAAAGATAGAGTTGAGAGTCCACCAGGCATTGTCACTTGACCAAAGGAAGGAACACTGAAACAGAAGGAGGCCATGAATGCCACAAGAAGAAAGAGCTTAGGGATTCTTAACCACTCAAATGGTACAAAGATGTTGGAGGTTGAGGATCACAAAGAGGCCTTGGATCTGAAATTTGGAAACCATTGATGATATTTGCCCATGAAATGTCAGTTGGAAATATGTGAAGGAGTTATATAAACTCTAAAAAGGAATTTACATGATTTTACGTTTGAATGGGAGGATAAGATGTAACGTATGGTCACAGATTTGATTATGAAATACATTAGTTGGAACAATGGTGCATGATATGAGAAAAAAAAAGAGAAAGGGCGATATTTTGTGGGAGCGGAAATGAGGAGATGCCTTGGGAAGAGAAAGGGCATATGTGCCAAAATTCAGTTTAGCATGTTTGCTCAAGTATATCCTCTTGCAAACTAACTTAAAAATCTCCAAATCAAATAAAACTCATCACTGGAAATAAATCTGTGGGTTCCGCTGAATGTGAACTTTTATTTCTGGGTACCTGACTATATTAAATGATGACACAGCAGAATAATGCCACGGTGAAATTTGCAGGGTCAGAATGTAATGCAGGGAAAGACTTAGCTTGTAATGCATGAGTTTTCCTTATCATGACCAGTAAGAGAAGTGAGGGTTCTGAAAGTTGAAAAGAGATATATATCCCAGATAAATAGTTCAGATAAGAATAGCTAGAATTGGGCTTCCCTGGTGGCACAGTGGTTGAGAGCCCGCCTGCCTTTGCAGGGAACACGGGTTCGGGCCCCGGTCCGGGAAGATCCCACATGCCGCGGAGCGGCTGGGCCTGCGCGTCCGGGGCCTGTGCCCAGCAGCGGGAGAGGCCACAACAGTGAGAGGCCCGCGTACCGAAAAAAAAAAAAAAAAAAGAATAGCTAGAATTTATTAAAAGTTTACCATGTGTCACACTTTGTTAAATCCCTCCTATGGCTTATTTTATATGGCCTTCAGAGCATCCTTTGACTCAGGTGCTATTCTCACACCTATGAACAGATGAGGAAATTGATGCCGACAGGTATATAACTTGCCCATGTTACATAGCTTGTTAAGTGGCAGAGCTTTGATTCTAACTCTGGCCTGACTGGCTCTTGATAATGTACTCTTAATTACTCAACAATACAACCTGCTATTTGTATTGGGACCTCATTAATAACTCTCAGAAGACAATAATTATAGATCAAAATATGCACTTCCCTGAATATGACAGGAAAGAGCATAAACAGGAGAAAGAAGTGCACATGCTATAAATTAGAATTTCAGGGACCTTGGAAATCATCTATTTTAAACTTTCTCTCAAAGTAAAATATGGTAGAGGTAGAGAATGTATACAGTAGAGGTACTGTATACATTCTCAGGGCATCTAACTTCAGCTTAAAGAACACCCCACTTGACAGGTGAACCCAGTTAATTTTTGGTCAGTCATCTCTCATTTTTGTTTCAATTACTCTCTGAATCACAATCTGCCTCCATTCAACTTGGCCCCAATTTTATATCAGTTTTTAAATATTCATTACCTTTAATCAGCCAGCATCTGCACACACTCAATGTATGTATTTTAAGTTGTAATTACCTAGGAATCAATTTATTTTCCTCTTCTTGAGGTTCAAGTCAATAATCATTAACTGGAATCATTTCACTTAAAGCATCATTAAATTTACCAAATTAACTAATCAAATAGGTGGAACCAACATAACAAACAAGCAATTTCACAAACAGTTCTGTGATAGCTGCATCCTGAATATTCATGTAAAACTGAATGTCAGACTGTTTAAATGGAAGCTAGGCACATTACAGTCATAGGGTTACTTAATTATTTACCGTAACCAAGAGAGGATGCTATTATAAATCCCCATTTTATCCATGTGGAAACTAAGGCTAGTCGAAGATCAATTCACTCCTACATGTCTGGCTTCAAGTCCTAATTTTTCACCCCACAGTAGATTGGATTCAAAATAAAATCAATACTGCCACTTTAACAGATGATAAAAGTGAGGTCCTGATATGCTGAGCCCTATCTTCTAGACCGAAGTGCTTGTCAAACTTTAATGCCCATATGAATCACCTGGGGATAATGTTAAACTGCTGTTTCTGATTCAGTAGATCTGGGCTAGGGTCTAAGATTTTACATTTCCAACCAGCTATCAGGTAATGCTGATGTTGCTGGTGCATGGGCCACATTTTGAGGAAGCTAGTTCATTAGAGTCTTGATATATAAAGTTGGTCCCAGAATGGCAGCATCAGTGTGATCTGAGACCTTCTTAGAAATCCAAACTCTCCGGCCTTACTTAAGACCCACTGAATTAGAATATCTGGGCATGGGACCTGGAAATGCATGTTTTACCAATGCTTCAAGGTAATTCGTGTTCACAATAAAATTCGAGAAGGATTAACTTAGATTGCACACTGAATTAATATCAGAACAAGAAACTATGTTCTGAGCAGTGCTTTTTCCTATATACCAGACTGTTTCTCCCAAAGCTGGAATTAGCTGTCCTGACTAAGCCATATTGGTCTACAAAAGTTTCTCCCCAAAGATGTCCATGTGATGGTTTAAAATATTTCAACAAATTCTTTGAGACTCCTCCCTTCAATAAATAGAGCTTAGTTACCCTCTGCTTGAATGTTGACTGACTCATAACTAACAAGTTGAATGCAACAGAAGTGATGTTCTGTCACTTCCATTATTAAGATATAAAAAGACTGAAGCTTCCATCTTGGGCACATTATGTCTCCCAGGAACTAGCTGACAATTGTGAGGATACTCAGGAAGCCTATGGAGAGGCCCATGTGGTAGGGAACTGAAATCTCCAGACATCAGTCATTGAGGAGCTGAGACCTTCCAAGAAACACATGGGTGAGCTTGGGAGCAACTGCTCCCCTGACCAAGCCTTCATATGAGACTCATGAGAGACCCCTGGGCCAGAATCAGCCAACTGAGCTGCTCCCAGACTCCTGACCTAGAGAAACTGTGAGAAAATATTTTTTTTCTTTGTTTTAAGTTGCAAAATCTGGGGTCATTTGTTACACAGCAATAGAAAACTAATACAAACCCTCAACAATTGGTTTTCTTTGAAGTGATCATGATAATTGATCTCTTAAAACTTTTTATATTTTGACTGTTTCTTGGAGAAGCAATCCATAGGACTTTCCCCCTCCTGATGCTTTTAGTCTTCACTTTTTACATCAATTGCCTCAAAAAAACAACCATATTTTAAGAACAATTTAATATCTGGAAATAACACTACAACACTTGATATAGAGTAGGGGTTTAGGAAATTCTTGTTGGCTCACAAATCACAGAGTAATTGAATCAATCAGTATTTTTAAATAATGGCATCCAAGCCCCAAATAGCACATTCACTCCTCAATAAATGTGCAAGTCCTTCCAAGACTTAAGAGATGGGATTTCACCAGTTAAAATGGATTTCAGGAAATAGGACATACAAGTATTCAATTAATTTCAGAAGACTACAGATTTAAATTTAATATTTAATTTTAAAAATTGCTTTCCAATCCTGCTTCTGCAGTCTGACTTTGAGCTTCTCTGTGTTCAGTTTCCTAACCCTAAATGAAGGCACTGGGCTGTGATGAACTCCATAGTCCCCCACATCTCTAACATACCATCTATTTCTATAGAAATGGACCCTTTAATTTACACAGTGAAAAACAAGTGCAATAACATCTCAATCTTAGCTCTAGTCAGTCCCCTAAAGGTATACTTTGAACCTCTTATCCCTGAGGAATTAGTCAAATAAGGTTACAAGCTTTTTGCCTACTACTATCATCAAAGCAAAACTTCTTATTATGCAAAACACCCCACCAAAGTTAAACAACTCTCTGCTACATTAATTAACACATTTATGGCACTGAATACATTACCAGGATAGATCAGCACATTGCCAGGGCAATGATAAGAGAACTGCCTATTGAGTCACCCACCCTGACTTCCTGTTGTCTAATAAGGAACAGTCAGAGAGGAATACAGTTGGATTGGGCTTAGAAGGAATGGTACTGCTGGAAACATCATGCTATTTTGGCCTTATAAAATTGAAAGAGAATTTTTAGATTGTCTCATTTTCTACTTTATTCTTGTCAGATGATCATTCAGATTCTGCTTAAATACTTCAAGTGTTATTACCCTAAAGGTATCTTATTCCATGTTTTGTCATTTTTACCTGCTCAAAGATCCTGATGGTTTATATCTAAATACTGTTTCTCTGAAGGTTCCCATAATTGGGTAAAAAACACAAAAGATGACCACAGGCTGAGTTAAAGATAGTAAAAGGACAGGGTCTAGGACAAGCTCTGCCCTAGTAGTCTGAAAGACTGTGTAGCAGAAGCCAAAATGGGAGGCCAGCTAAGGAATATAGTTCTGATGATGATCCCAAGTGTAATCCTGCAAGGGGGTCACATCAGAAAAAGCACCCAAGATCTGGGAGATCTGGGTCATTCTAGATCTCATGGGTTGACAAGCTTCAGGGTCTCATGAGGTAAGGGAGTTAGTAAAAGTGCTAGAAGGAAAGTTAAGCAAAGCTGACGCTAACTCAGTGGTTGTTTGCCTTCACTTGCCCCCTCAAATTTTATATTGCTTGAAGGAACCATGGATATAGATAATATTACAAAAATGCTCAAGTGCCTGATAGGTGAAGTCTGCCATCGCTTAAGGCAGGGGCAGATTACAAGATTAGTGATGATCTCTCTGAAGAACAATTTATTGAGTCAATACTGTTAGACTCAAGGGTATTACACTCATCAAATTAAATCTAGGAGGTTTCCTAAAATTATTTCTGTGTTTTACAAGGTTCAGTCACAGCCACTGCCTATAGTATGCATTGTCTCTTTTGTTCCAGTGATAAATGCATTCACGCTCTTTAATAACTTGTATGTAAACTTCACAGTATTAGATTATCATTGTGGCAGCTGAAGTTTTGAAATGATATAGGAGGTTTACCAGGAATTCAAAGTGAATTATCTTTTAGTTTTAAAGATATAGAAGGTACTGCTGTGCAAAATTTACATTTTAATAATTCACTGCTTTCCTCCATGGCCTTAAGCTGGTCAAACAGTATAATTTTATTCTATACATACTTCTAGTATGTGTGTGTGTACATGTATGAGTATACATGTGTGTAATGTAAATACTGTATATAAATGTGTATAAATTTTCAGAGAGAAAGTAACATGAAGTAGGGCCATCTCTCCAATGTTTATTTACTCTCAACCTTCTCATATTTTTGATAGCTATCTAATATCTGCTTGAATGTTTCCAGAATGAGACAGTATATTCCAATTCCATAAATTTTCTTTCTAATCTTAAACTGAAGTTAGCCTACTGATGTTTGGGAGTCACTCTCTCTTATAGCTCTATCTTGACACCCATTAACCAACTCTTCTTTAAGCCAAATATCTCTAGTTTCTTCAACCTTAATTAAGTGGCATAGTATTGAAACCTGTCCAGTTACTCTTCTCTGAGACATTACCAATTTGTTTGGGTCCTTCTTAAATAAGAGCCCCTGAACTCAAAACGAAATACAACTACACTGGCTGCTCAGTGTAAAGAACCATCATCATGATTATCATCATCACCACCACTTATTGTCTCCCATGAACCCAGGCCTAAGGTAGACAGATCCTTTACAGAGTACATCTTTTATCATTCCTAGAGCCTTCTGTGGTTATCATGAAATTACCACCATATTATTGATTCAGGTTTAATTTACAGTAAATTAAAGTCTTTATGATTTTTTAATGAGAACTTTAGGAAGCACAGATAACTTATTCTATTCATATTCAAGCATAGTAAGTTTTAACCTAAAATAAATTTTTAAAATTTATATCTATAAAATGTCTTCTCATCGGGGCAGCAGAATGTAACAGAAAGATCTGAGCTTTGGTGTAAAATAGACCTGGGCCTTTATTCCCCAGGACTGCTATGAACTGGCTGTGTGACTGGAGGTCAGTTCCTTGACCTCTCTGTGCCTCAAGTCCTTCATATATAAAAGGAGGACAATAATGTTTACCCTTCTGGGTTATTGTGATGATTACAGGTAATATATAAGAAGTATGTGACATATAATTGGGGTTCAACAAATGATATTATACTTTCATTGTTGTTATTATACGTCTAATAGAACATTTAGAAATACAACATTATGAGTATCTGTAGGCAAAATATACCTGGATTTTGGCGGGGCATTTAACAAGATATAATATTCTCACATCTAAGATGTCAAAATGTGAGATGGAAGAATCAGGTAAATTCATAAGTTGTTTGCTAGTGGTAATAAACATCGAGAGTCTGTAGTGGTTATGAGTTGGGTTCCATATCCAGAATCATAACTGCCCTCCTTACTATGCCTCAGTTTCTTTGTAAAATCATTATGGTACCTCCCTCCCTTATTGAACAGTTGTAACACATTTGTCCTGGATTTTACTAAGAATCAATACATGTGAGATACTATTTTAGATTAAATAATCTAGGACAAATTGTAAGTTATCTTGTTGTACACCATGAACTCTAATCTCAGCCATGTCCTGCTGGACATTTGCGTTATTGATTTGGATACTAGCAGAGACAGAATACAGATGAAATTTGAAAAGATCCAAATCTTTGAGATCTTAGACATTTTAGATGTAATAACAACAATAACAATGAAAGTATAATATCATTTGTTGAGCCCCAATTATATGTCACATACTTCTTATATATAACCTGTAATGATCACAATAACCTCTAAATAAGCTCTAAATTCTTACTGAAATGTAATTCAGTCTTGTGAATCTACTATTACCTCTCCTTTTTTAAACTCTAATCTCTTAAATAGGACTTTGGTAGCCTGAATTTTATTTTCCAAAGACTTGGTTTCTTTATCTAATAAGTGGGGATAATAACATCTAATGAATTGGGTTGTTATAAGAAATACACTTAAAAATCCAAGTGCTGAACACAGGGCTTGGCACAAAAGGAATCAATAATAGCTGTTATTATGTAAATTTCACCCACAATAGATCTGTGAAGAAATTGATGATGCTAAGTTTTTCAACACTACATTCTTTATTAGTACCACTCTATTATACATAGAAGCAACACAATAATTGTTTGCTGAATCTTAATTCAGAGAAAGTTTTTATATTGCACCAGTGCAATTTAGCAGTAAACCCAAACATAAATTTCTCTTTTTTCAGAGATAAAAATGGAAGTTCTTTTAGTGAACTGCTAGTGAAGACTTATTCCCACTAAAGAGTTCCTATAAATTCACTAAAAATTCTTAGGTATGCTGATTTTTTCCTCTAGGCTTAGCATATTAGCCCTAAATAATCCTGCTTGGAAAGAGTAAATGAATAATTTTATCTCTAGTAAACTAGTCAGTATTGGAGCACTCTGTTTTATAATTTTCTTATAGATTGAATGAAATATTATTTCTGGTGTGCCTAGAATGAGAGTCCAGCAAAACTGTATTTTCAAACAATAGATACCTTTGAAAATATTAAAAAGTCCCTTTGCTAAATGAAGGAGGGTTTTAAATGAACTGGAGAAATTCACCCCAGATGCTTTAAATATAAGTAAGACACCTTTAAATATCTGATAATTATTGAGAGCTAAAGTCTTTAAAAATCTGGGCTCAATTTTTAAAAAATAAGTTCCACTCAGAATGCACAAGTTTCAATTTCAAGGGTATTATCTACTTGCTATTAGATATGAAGATCTTGCATATCTGAAGTAGTGTCATATGCTAGGTTGAGACTAGCTCTAGTAAATGACCACAGCAGGAAAGAACCACACTTTCTGCAGTTACAAGATTGAGATTTTAATTTAAACTATCACACTGTGTCACTTTCAGAGTTTAAGGAGGGGTCATTTGCTATGGAGTGAAATCTTGCTTAGGAAGACATTTAATATGCATAGAATTCCCTCAAAACTCTTAGGCTCTGTATCAGCATTTGATGGGAGTGTTATTTGACTTCAAAATGCCCTGTAAGAGACAGAAGATTTGCTTTCTCTCGCCCATCAACATAACTCCACTGCCAAGACATTCAATCTCATAGAAATCTTGCACAGAGTTTGTAATTTCCTGACATTTATTATTTCTGTTTATAAATTCTTAGATTTATAATAATTTAGATCATCTGCTTTATTTACCACTGTATAGAAAATTCTGCACATTTTCATTTGTAGTAGTTAAGTTCCTTCACTTGTAGCAGATCAATCTTCCTCACAATTAGTCTACTCTAAAAGCTTGATGGTGCAGAGAAGGAAGAGGATAGCTAATGCTTTGAGTTCATTATATGTGTCAGTCACCATACAAGGAGCTGCAGATCTTTTATGTCTTAGAATCCTCACATTCTCTATTAGGAGTATATTATCTCCATTTTACTGATGAGGAAACTGAGGCTCAGAGAGAGTAAGAAACTTGTCGAAAGACGCCAACCCAGTGAGTGGAAGAGCTGAGATTCAATGAGTGATTCCTAACTTCAACTTATAGGTCTTTAAAATTGCAAGCTTTTTATTGTGTTAGAGAAGGCATCACCACAATAGGGTGTCTCAAGCTCCTTCATGTACCTCCTACGTTCTCTAATAAAACAGTCCCAGTTCTAATAAATATCCATTTCACAAAAACCCGAAAGAAATTCTTTTTCTTGTTCAGCAGTGCAATTTCATTCCTGATGCTGCTAGGAACTCTTAAGCAATCTAAATCTAACGAATGACTTTCAGTGGAGGCAGGAATCATGGGCAGGTGACAAGAGAATAAGGGCCCTGGAATTCTGTGATGACTGATTTTTCTCACCCTGAGAGCAAGCAGTCTGTTAAAGCAACAGAAGCCTCTGACATCATGGAGGGTCAAACTAGTCTCACCATCATGCTTTCATAGCACCTGGAGGATCTAACTCTTGATTCCAAAAAAATAAACCAAATGATTTTTTGAGACACAGGGACCAACTATGTACTGGAATAAGGAGCTAAATATTTATTCTTTAACTTAAATATAAATACACATACCAAACATAAATGTTCTGTGATTCTGATATAAATTTCCAAATCATTTCCTTACAGATATTTGGAAAAACAATAATCCTTGCTAGGATAAAGTTTTCTTTGGGTTGACATTCATTTTTATACATATCTGATTATTTCCCGTCATCTCTTGAGGTCCCCAGGCCATTTCTACTGTCTCAGGGACTTGCCTACTATTTTCAGAAAGGCCTTCAGCTTTGCTCAAAGTTGTCTTTTAGTTCATCTGTTAAACACTCTGCTTCTGACATTCTTTGTGCTCAACTCCGATGGTTCTGGTGTATTCCCTTCTGTTGCTCTCCTGCACTACAGTATAGAGGAGCCATTTTAAACTTCTTTTGTGGGAAAACTCACTTCCTGATAGGGGTTTGGGCTGAAACTGATGGGTAACTAAGAAGACACATGGAGATCTGTAACACACATGAACGTATTTTCCAATCTAACCGCTTACTATGGAGCCACACTGGCCTAACCATGGCAAAAAGCTCAGAAATCAAAGGCATTCTACTGTATAGCTTATTTGGTTGATAAAGGACTATGAAATTTTAAATGTTGGGTAAAGAGATTTGGGAGATTCTGGAGATATGAACGTGGGAAGTGAAAAGAGGAGGCTTTTCCTGTGCAGAAGTATGAATCCTGCACACTTACTATTCTATCCACTGACTAAATCTTCTGTGCACATTTGATAATTACCTCCTAGCTTTATATTTAAAAAAACACTAAAGACATTGGAAACATTAATGACAAATATAATATCTCAATTGCTCACTCAACTGAAATAGTTAATTTAAAAGCAAGAATTTAAATTTAGATAAATATTGCCTGATTAACTAACAAGACTTAAATTATATTTAGACAATTTTTAATGTAATTAAGAGGATTCTTACTGAATTTGCTTTCTGACCATTGAGCGGGGAAGAAGAGTCCTGACATGCTCAGCTGAAATGGCCACCCAATGTTGGAGAAAAATGAAGGTCTAAGAAACACATCCCAAAAGAGTTATGTTGATAAAAGTAAAGGATTCTTGCCTTTCCTAGTAGTTCCTACATTATAAAAATGATATGACCAGGAGTAGTTTAGTCAATAGTATTGTACCATGTTATTTCATTGTTTTGTCAAATGTAAGATGTTGATATTAGGGGAAAATGGGTGAAAGGTATACCAGAACTGTATGCACTACCTTTGCAACTTTTCTATAAATCTAAAATTATTCCCAAATAAATGAGTTTTATTTTTTTTTAATCTATGAGTAGGAACTATTCCTTACCCATTATGTCTACTCAAAGATAAAGCCTTTTGTTTAGGACTACAGGGTACTCTGAGATCGAGCTTCTGCTGCCTTTTCAGCCCCATCTCCCATCAGTGTGTGATTGCCCTTGTCTCCTTGTCAATACATGCAGGTGCGGATTCTATGCCCTTCACTTTGTTGACATTTTAGATATGTCATCTCATTAAAAAATTTATATGAGCCTTATTGTTAGCTACATTTTACAGATAAGGAAACTAAGGCTCAGAGAGATTAGGTAACTTGCTCAGTGCCTCATATATTCAATAAAGCATTAACATATGCAAGTCTGTGTGACTTCAAATCCTAGATTCGAAACTGTCCATCTTGAAATGGTAATGAACCAGTACACCTTAAAGTTGAATTTTTTAAATGGCATATATTTTGTATGAAAGATTATTCTAGATAATAGTGATCTTTTACCATTTACACATATAACACTGGAATGAACTATCAAAGGACTGCTATTCAAACAATGAACCAAGACAGTCATTTGTTCTGGATGATTTAGACATTTATTATTCTCAAATAGTATGAAGAACCAAAAGCTTTCTCAAGTCACTGTGCCACCATATACTCATCGGTTTCTTATTTTCAGATTATAGAATTGAAAGTGGTAACTGGCAACACGTTTAAGTGAAAAGAGCTGAGTTCAAACCTGGGCTCTGCCCTTAATTTGTGACAATCAGTTACTTTCTGTAGGCCTCACTCTCTTCATTTGTAGAATTAGGGTAAGATCTTGTATCTTAAATGGATATGAGGGTTAAATGAGAACAGACAGGTGAAATGTTTAGGGAGAAATTGGCATCTGGGAGGCTGAATTAAGTTTGCACCTGAGCTAGATTCTGATATTGATCAGTCATGCTAGTTTCTTCTTCCCCTTAGTATTCCTACAATGCAAGATACATAGCATTTTCTTTCCTAAATTTACCATGATGTATTGCCCCAAGGTGTAAAGACCTTGGGGAAAGCAAAACGGCATTTCAAAATCATGGCATTGGTGTCGGAGAACCAATATTTTTGCAACTCAAATGGATTACAATTCTCTGCTTTTATCAAAACTGAAGAAGGATTTTTCAGATCAGCTGGCCATTAAAACTACTTTCTTATGTTCACCACGTGGTTTTTGGAAAATAATTCAGAATGAGTTCAAAGAATTTACTGTCATTGTAATAACAGAACTTCTAGCCCATCTCTTTATTTATGTAAACAGTGTTTCATAGTCCTTATATTCATAAAATTTAAAAATAGGAAAAAAAGTGATACATAAATATTTGGCTAACGTAAATCTCAATCCTAACATTAAGTAATATTTAGCCTCGGGCTCATGAATAATAAGGGGAAAAAAATCTTCATCCATCTTACAAAAAATTAACATTTCCAATAAATTAGTCTTTTATATGTATAATAATTATTTTTCATAACTTATAATATATTTATGATGTTCTGATAAATTTAGTACTAAAATATTTATAAGAATAACCCAAACCTGGATAATTTTTAATCACAGAAAAACAGACACACAATCTGCATTTTTTGTTGTATTAGAGACATAAAATAGATTAAAAATAAAAATATACTACATTAAGATAAAATTTTGTGAAAGATGTAAAATGGAAATACAAACTCAAGAAGAAATGGTGCAATGTTAATTTTATTGATATTAATAAAAATTTGTACTTGTATTTTTAAATGGCTCAACGCTGTATATCAAATCACTATAGTTTTTAGATTTCACTGCTTACATTTAAATCAAGGATGTTCTGGTTTATTTTAAAATATAAATAAAATATAACAGAAATTACATCCTTTGTAACTATTCAAACTTATAATTAAATATTTCAGAGAACAACATAAAATTGTTCAAAGATGTGCATGTATGTATTGTGTGTGTGTGTGAGTGTATGTAATTATTTTAGGGTATATGTGACCAAGAGTTTGAAGACAAATGAGATAGTGTTAGGTTGGCGCAATATGTTGGTTTCAAGTAAACTAATTCTGGGGCAATTTGGAAGAGTAAAGATTCATGAACCAATAGGAGAAGGACCCTGAGGCTAGAAACTGAATCCAACTTACTTGCTTTTATATCCCTCGAATAATGCCTAGCACATAGTAGGTACTCAATAAATAAGTCTTGAATGAATGAACAATTTATAGTAGAGTCCAAGTTAATCCACACTGTTTTAGCTTGAGTCAAAGGACATAGTTCTCCTACATCTTTCTCTGCTGATTTTCTTCTTCCAAAGAAATTAAAACTCTAGCTAACCTTCACAACCATGGTATAGCCTGCTTTTTCAATTCTTCTTTTGCAAGGCATTCACATTTACATTTTTAAGTGTATGCTATAATAGTAACAGATGAGTCTTACACTGTGAGCATAATAACTTTTGGATTAATTCACTATAAACTTTTCTTCTTGAAAGCAATTCTCTGCCTGCTTTAAACTGACACACAATTAAAACTCTACTTCCTCCTTGGTGGTTTTCTCAATTTATCTTCACTAGCACCTAAAGTTTCCAGGTGCATAGCAACTATATGTATATTATGCAACAAATTAGCAATATCTTTGTTCTCTTAACTGTAAGAGAGTTACTTCCCTAAACTTAAACAGAGTTCATAAAACCCGACTAAATGAAGTTCACTTTACACCTGTAAGAGAGACTTTTTTTTAATGTAAAGGGTTTAAAATCTATGTAATACCAAGACTGTTTATTGAAAGCACTAAGAGAGGAAGGCTAAGATCTGAATTGCAGTACCACAGGGAAAACCTAAAGACAGCCTCTAGGCACTTTAGGGCATAACATCTCAAAGAAACATTCCATTTTATTTCTTTAAATCAGGCACTTGCCTGATGATACATGAAAAGAAAATTTTTTATTTATATCTAAGATTTTCTGTCAAACTGCCATTTTAACAATTTGACTCATTTTCTTTCTGATTGCATGATTATTTGTAACATAACATCTGGTATTCAATTTGACTCAATTCAACTTATTATTGAGTGCTTTTGACACTAGGCCCTGTCTAAGGATTAAGTACACAAAGAGTCAAATGCTTCCCTCCAGGAAGAAGATCTACCATCCCACTCTCACCCTCAATTCTCTTAGCCTCACATGTTTTTAAGACGTGGTTGCAGTGTCATCATTTTTCTGGAAATTACTTTCTGACTATTCACATGCCCACAGCTTCCAGTTAAGTGCCCCATCTCATGTCACCACAGCAAGACAGGACTCATTTTATTTATTTGTGTATCCCCAGAGTCTGGCAAATTGTAAGTACATAATAAACATCCTCGAAATTATTTCTTTTTTTTTTTTTTTTTTTTTTTTTTTTGCGGTATGCGGGCCTCTCACTGTTGTGGCGTCTCCCGTTGCAGAGCACAGGCTCCGGACGCACAGGCTCAGCGGCCATGGCTCACGGGCTTAGTTGCTCCGCGGCATGTGGGATCTTCCCGGACCAGGGCACGAACCCGTGTCTCCTGCATCGGCAGGCGGATTCTCAACCACTGCGCCACCAGGGAAGCCCGAAATTATTTCATTTTAATAATGATTGTGTGAGTAGGTAAAATAATAGGTGAATGTCCAAAGCATAAACTAAGGCAGTTCTCTAAGATAATTAAGATAATTAAAGCTATAACTCATTTTATCAGGGGAGCTTTATAGCTCTCAGTCAAACCCTACCTCACCAGCCCTTGGATCTGGATCTCAAGGAAACTAATGCACACTTGGGACAATGGTTTTAATAAACAAAGCCATCTGATACAAAGTAAATTCAAATTCTAATCTTAATCAAATTCTAATCATACTAAGAACACCAACAGAGTGTTCTCCTGTTTTATATAGTGCTTTAATTCAGCAGTTTTCAAAGAATGGCCATGGACCCCTGGGGGGTCCTGAAGACTCTTTCAGAGGATCCACAATACTGAAATTATTTTCATAATATTACTAAGTGTTTTTCTACTATATGGACACTTGCATTGATGGTACAAAAGCAGTGGTTGGTAAAACTGCTAGGGCATTAATATGAATCAAGACAGTAGAAGAAACTGGAAAAGTCTGGTTTTTCTGCCACCATATACTTGTAATAAAAATTTTTAAGAAAATTCCAATTTTATTCATATCAACCCTCCGTTTCAAAACACATCTTTTAAATATTCTGTATAATGAAATGGCAGGTACTCATAAGGCACTTTGCTGCATACTAGAGTAGGTAGTTATCTCTAGGAACAGCACCTATGAGATTGAATTGTGAGATGAACTAGCCACTTTTTTCATGGCAGTACAACTTTATTTGAAAGCATGACCAATATACAAATGATGGTTATTCAGACTTGGATATTTAGTTGGTATTTTCTCCAAGTTTAACAAAGTGACTCTATCATTTCAAAGAAAAAAACTGACCATATTTTATGCCAATAATAAAACTTGAGATTAAAAGAAAAAAATAAATTTGGAAAACTTTTATCCACTGCTAAGAACTTAACAATTTCTCAATACTTAAATACTATTCTAATGAGATCAATGGTGATATTAACAAATGAGATATTTGAACATATATAACAAAATATGTCAACACTTGGAAAATCTCCACAACTCAGTGAACAAATATTTTCCAAATGATGAATGGATGGAGTTACAAAGGCATGCAAGGATAAATATTCATTCAAAGTACAAAACTGGCCAATGGATTTAATGTCAAAGAGCACAAAACTTTCATTGCTATGCCTATCAGATGCTATATTGCAACTAACCTTTTAGAAGCTGCCGTTTGTATCCTTTCATTATAGAAAACTTGTTGTCTAATTTCAGATTTATAGAGTACTAAAAATCATTTGCCTTTGGTGTGAATTCATAATACACAATGAAGAATATAAAGATAGTCTTTGCTTTATCTCTTTAAAAATCTATGGCTAATGATATTAAGATCTACTCTTTATCTACAGTAGTAAGCAAGACAGAGTGGTATTGGTGGAGGGATAGACGCATAGGTCAATGAAACAGAACACTCAGAAACAGAGCTACACAAATACGTGCAACAAATTTTTGACAGAAGTGCAAAGGCAATTCAATGGAGGAAGGACGGTCTTTTTGACAAATGATGCTGGAGTAAGTAGACATCCATAAGCATAAAAATGAGCCTCAACCTAAACCTCATTCCTTACTCAGAAACTAATTCAATAGATAAGAGGCTTACACGCAAAACACAAAACTATAAAACTTTTAGGCAACAAACCACAAACATAGGAGGAAACCTTCATTATCTAGGGCTAGACAAAGAGCTCTTAGACTTGACACCACACAAATGATCCATAAAATGAAAATTGATAAATAGGATTTCATCAAAATGAAAAGCTTTTGTTTTGTAAAAGCCCATGTGAAGGAAATAAAGAGAAAATTTATAGACCGGGAGAAAGTATTTGCAAACCATACCTGACAAAGGACTAGTATCTATAATACATACGGAATTTTCAAAACTGAATGGTAAAAAATAATAATAATAATGCAATTAGAAAATCAGCAAAGGAATTTCACTGAAGAGCCTATGCATGTGAAAAGCTGTTCAGTACCATTAGTTACAGGGAAATGTAAATTCAAACCATAATGTGTTATCACTACACAACTATCAGGATGTCTAAAATAAAAAATAACCCCAATCATTCATACATTCCTAGTGGGAATTTGAAACGATAGCTTTGCAAGATGTTACCATTGGTGGAAACAGGGGAAAGGATACAGGATTTTTGTTTGTATTATTTTTTACAATGGCATGTGAATTAATATTTATCACAAAATAAAGAGTTTAATTTTTTAAATCTATGGGGAAGTAATACTCTTCAAAAATATGGCAAGGTCATAAAATCAAGGAAATACTGAGAAACATCAAACACAGGAAGTATCAACACTCCTAAACCCTAGTAAATGTAACATAATATCCTGAACTGGATCCTCAAATGGGGAAAAGAAAGGGCATTTGTGGAAAAACAGTTGCAATCCAAATAAAGACCGTCATTTAGTTAACAATATTAAACCCAAGTAAATTTCTTACTTTTGACAAATGTACCAGGAATATGTAAAATGTTAACATTAGGGGAGGCTGGGAAAAGGGTATGTGGGAACCATATTTGAATCTGTCTACAAAATTAAAATTATCCCCCAAAAAGATTTTAACACAAATCTATGGTTAAAAGTTGTCCCCTATTTGAGGTCTTCTGTGTTTCCATACAAATTGTAAATTTTTAAATTCTAATTCTGTGAAAAATGCTGATGGTAATATGATAGGGATTGCATTGAATCTGTAGATTGCTTCAGGTAGTACAGTCATTTTGACAATATTGATTCTTCCAATCCAAGAACATTGTATATCTCTCCATCTGTTTGTGTCACCTTTGATTTCTTTCATCAGTATCTTATAGTTTTCTGAGTACAGGACTTTTGCTACCTTAGGTAGGTTTATTCCTAGATATTTTATTCTTTTTGATATGGTGGTAAATGAGATTGTTTCCTTAATTTCTCTTTCTGATCTTTCACTGTTAGTGTATGGGAATGCAAGAGATTTCTGTGTATTAATTTTATATCCTGCAACTTTACCAAATTCATTGATGAGCTCTATTAGTTTTCTGGTAGCATCTTTAGGATTTTCTATATATAATATCATGTCATCTGCAACCAGTGACAGTTTTACTTCTTAATTTCCAATGTGGATTCCATTTATTTTTCTTCTCTGATTACCATGGCTAGGACTTCCAAAACTATGTTGAATAAAAGTGAAGAAAGTAGACATCCTTGTCTTGTTCCTGATCTTAGAGGAAATGCTTTCAGATTTTCACCACTGGGAATGATGTTTGCTGTGGGTTTGTCATATACAACCTTTATTATACTGAGGTATGTTCCCTCTATGCCCATTTTCTGGAGAGTTTTTTTAATCACAATTATCCAAAGCAATCTTGAGAAAGAAAAATGGAGCTGGAGGAATCAGGTGCCCTCCAGACTATACTACAAAGCTACAGTAATCAAAACAGTGTGGTACTGGCACAAAAACAAATATAGATCAATGGAGCAGGATAGAAAGTCCAGAGATAAACCCACAGACCTATGGTCACCTAGTCTATGACAAAGGAGGCAAGAATATACAATGGAGAAAAAACAGTTTCTTCAATAAGTGGTACTGGGAAAATTGGACAGCTACATGCAAAAGAATGAAATCAGAACATAAAAGTAAACTCAAAATGGATTAAAGACCTAAATGTAAGACTGGACACTGTAAAACACTTAGAAGAAAACATAGGCAGAAAACTCTTTGACATAAATCACAGAAAGTTCTTTTTTGATTCACCTCCTAGAGTAATGAGAATAAAAACAAACATAAACAAGTGGGGCCTAATTAAACTTAAAAGCTTTTGCACAGCAATGGAAACCATAAACAAAATGAAAAGACAACCCACAGAATGGGGAAAATATTTGCAAATGAAGCAACCAACAAGGGCTTAATCTCCAAAATATACAAACAGCTCATGCAGCTTAATAGCAAAAAAACAAACAACCCAATCCAAAAATGGGCAGAAGACCTAAATAAACATTTCTACAAAGAAGACATACAGATGGTCAAGAAACACATGAAAAGATGCTCAATGTCACTAATTATTAGAGAAATGCAAATCAAAAGTGCAATGAGGCATCACCTCACACTGGTCAGAATGGCCATCATCAAAAAATCTACAAACAATAAATGCTGGAGAGGGCGTGGAGAAAAGGGAACCCTCTTACACTGTTGGTGGGAATGTAAATTGGTACAGCCACTATGGAGAACAGTATGGAGGTTCCTTAAAAAACTAAAAATAGAGCTACTATATGATCCAGCAATCCCACTCCTGGGTAAATATTCAGAGAAAACCATAATTTGAAAAGATACATGTACCCCAATGTTCACTACAGCACTATTTACAATAGCCAAGACATGGAAGCAACATAAAGTCCATCAATGGAGGAATGGATAAAGAAGATGTGGTACATATATACAATGGAATATTACTCAGCCATAAAAAAGGAATGAAATAATTCCATTTGCAGTGACATGGATGGACCTAGAGATTATCATACCAAGTGAAGTACGTCAGACACAGAAAGACAAATATCATATGACATTGCTTATATGTGGAGTCTAAAAAAAATGGTACAAATGAACCTATTTCCAAAAGAGAAATAGAGTCATAGATTTAGAAAACAAACTTATGGTTACCAAGGAGGAAAGAAGGGGAGGGATAAATTGGCAGATTGGGATTGACATATATAAACTACTACACATAAAATAGATAACTAGTAAGAACCTACTGTATAGCACAGGGAACTCTATAATGACCTATATGGGAAAAGAATCTAAAAAAGAGTGTATATATGTATATATATATATATAACCAATTCACTTTGCTGTACAGCAGAAATTAGCACAACATTGTAAATCAACTATACACCAATAAAAATTAATTAAAAATAAAAAAGAGTTGTCCCCTACCCATTGTTTCTAGTCAAATACTAAGTAATTTATCTAGGCATACAAGGTACTCTGTGATTTAGCACCTGTCTCCCTTCCAAACTCATCTCCAGCAGTTAGTTCGCTGTCCTTGAAACTTTATCAGTACAGAATGTCTTGCAGTTCCTCAAATGTGTTTTGCTGGGTCAACGCTTTTATGCCTTTATACAGACTAGTCACTCCGTCAAGAGTGATCTTCTGTTCTTCCTGTTGTTTACACTTGATAAAACCTAGTTACCTTTAAACACCCAGCTCAGACAAAATCTTTTTCATAAATTAGTCCTTGACCATGTTCACAGCAGTGCTGATGACTCTTTAGCTTCTTTACCTTACACAGAAACAATACTATACTCTTACATGACT
Organism: Kogia breviceps; assembly: GCF_026419965.1. Classification (NCBI taxonomy): domain Eukaryota; kingdom Metazoa; phylum Chordata; class Mammalia; order Artiodactyla; family Physeteridae; genus Kogia; species Kogia breviceps. The sequence continues at coordinate 52,462,576 of NC_081316.1, read as the reverse complement.
AATGATTTGTTACCATGGTTTACTTCTCTACAAAACTGTGATGAAGCAGTTAAGTAGTATAGGGGGAAAAGCATAGGCTTTGGATTAAAATTCACCTGGATTTGAGTTTCTCCTTCACACATATTTTAACTCTGTCACCTGAGGTATGACACTTGACTCTGAGCAGCCATTTCTTCTTCTATTAGAAAAAAGGACTATTATCCTTACTTTATAGATTTGCTGCGAAATTAAATGAGAGAAAATACTTAAAGCACCTGTAAGATGCCTGACACAAAAATTTAATTATATTACTATTAATTTCTATTGTTACTTTTAAATTATTGTCACTATTATATATTTTTATAATGTCTAAGTGTTGCTAGAAAAATAATTTTGACATTGTACATCCTCTGAAAGGGTCATCAGGACCCCTCCAGGTGTCCATGACCATTATATAAAATAGGAAATTATATAAAACAAGAAAGCACTCTGATGGTGTTCTTGGTGTGATTAGGATTTGATCAGGATTAGAATTTAAATTTACTTTACATCATAAGGCTTTGTTTATTACTCCAGTGTCCCAGGTGTACATTAGGTTCCATAGGAGCAAGATAAAAGGATTGTCAAGGTAGTGTTCAACTGAGAGCCATGAAGCTCCCCAGCTGCAATGCGTTATAACTTATCTTAATTATCCTGGGAAATGCTTCACCAATAACTTGCCTCTTAATAATACTCAGAACATTGACTTATTTTTTCATTTATTCCCATAAACATTATTAAAATTAAATCATTTAAATGATGTTTATTATGTATCTATAATTTGCCAGACTATGGACATACAGAAATGAACAAAACGAATCCTGTCTAGCTGTAGAGCATCTAAACTTTGAGATTTGTGGGTATGAGGATAGTCAAAATTTCCCAGAAAAATGATGACACTACAGTCAAGATTTTAAAAACTTGGAGAGATTTGAGAGTGAGAGTGGAATGACAGGCCTTTAAGCAGAGAGAATAGGAAACAACTGACACCTACATGAGAAAGGACCCAAAACAGAAGAACCAAGAAATGGTTGTACAGAGCAAAGGCTATGTGTGAACATGTGACTTAAAATAAGGTCAGGGAAGTATATAGTGCAAAGTATGGAAGGTGTGCGTAGGCTACATGTTGTAAAAGATGTTTAATTCATTACTGTTGTAGGACATAGTTCAGACAGAGACGATTTAACCTCAGGACAGGCTTGGTTTAAAACTATGATGGGGCTTCCCTGGTGGCGCAGTGGTTGAGAGTCCGCCTGCTGATGCAAGGGACACGGGTTCGTGCCCCGGTCTGGGAAGATCCCACATGCCGCGGAGCAGCTGGGCCCGTGAGCCATGGCCGCTGAGTCTGCGCATCCGGAGCCTGTGCTCCGCAACGGGAGAGGCCACAACGGTGAGAGGCCCGCGTACCGCAAAAAAAAAAAAAAAAAAAAAAAAAAAAAAAAAAAAAAAAACCATGATGGCTACCGAAATATCAAGATAAACAGGGTGCAAATCATTTGGCAAATCATTTGCAAATCATTCTCATTTCTAATAATATAATTGAAAAATAGTTTATAAGCTGTACCAATATGGGAAGCGTACCCAGCAAGTCCTAGATCTTCAAATTCCAAATGATAAAACGTACAAATGCACGAGTGATCATAAACTGGAGCCTTGGGCATGGAATTGGGAGAAAATATATGATTGCTTTCTTCTTTGTCTCTGAAGTCCAAGAGAAAAGCTATCTCCATCTGGAAAAAATACTCCATCTTCAAAAACAAAAAGAAAAATGCTGATGAACTTCCAAAGGACTCCTTTGAGCCCCTCTGAAGAGACAAAATGATGGTACTTGGTACACCTGGCCTTCATAAACCATTCAGGATAGCTCAAGTTGAAACGACACACCCTTAACACACACAAACACACATAGACACATACGCTCAAACATTGTGCATGACTGGAACTAATTATTGAACAAATATGAATGGTAATGGATTCAAAATGCCATAAACGGGTGCTAGCTACTTCTCTTTGCACTTGAAGACAAAAATAATAAAAGGAAACCTCTACCTTTTTCAAAAGTCTGAATCTTCCCCCTTATCTTTCCTCACTTGCTCTATTTGTCTATTTCAAGCTATCTGAGGTGTGTCTGACACGTAACAGAAGCTGTATCAGGACAGGGGCTATATTGGGATATGTCGAATGTCAAAAACTGAGAGAGTGGTCACAGGCTACACAAGAAAGTAACGATGCTAGAAGCCAGGAAAGACACCACATGGTATCAAACCAAAGGGTGCCAGAGACAGATATTAAAGCTGGGGTCTGAAGCCAAGAGTCAGGGCCAGGATGAAGGAAACAAATGCTATTGAGATGGAAGCACAGGACAAGGGGAAGAAGGGTAAGTGTTAGAATCTAGTGAAACTGTCCAATAGAGTTGCTATGGTTTAAACACTGCATTTATGAATGAGTGGTGTATGGCTTAAAGCTGTGACTTGCAACTTCATTGACCCATGTAAGAAACATATTTTACATCATGTTCATGGTGTGTGTGTGTGTGTGTGTGTGTTTAGAACAAAAAATTATGAAATATATTTATTTTTACTACATTTAATGAACTCTGATATTTCTATGCTGTTCTGTTCTATACTTTTCTGGTTCATTAAAAAATTCTGGTTTTGTTCACAAAATAGTTTCCAAACCCACTAATGGGCTTCACCTAGCATATCCACTGGCTAAAAGAAATAAAAGCAAATTGAACATCCAAATGTAGGAAAGAAACGTGGTTTTCTAAAGGAAAAAGAGGAAATATAGTAGATGAAGCATATATTATTATATTTGTATATTCTTTTAGAATGTAAAATTTAAAATTGGCCTTAGGGATTTTCTAATTACAGCCTTGATTTGACAGATGAAAAAAAAGTTGCCAAATGAAGTCAATTGTCCAAGTTCTCATGGACAGAACTGTATGGCAGAGCTGTATTTAAAACTCAAACTGACTGTCTTCTGGGACTCTTTCCACTTTAGGTATATTTGCATGTTTGTCTAAGAAGTTTCAAAGAGAAGCAAGGAAGGATGAATTGGAATTACATTTAAAAGGCCACAGAATTCCAAGTTAAAACATGCTGAACTCAATCTTGTGGGTAATAGCAAGGCATTAAACAGTTATTTTCAGAGATATCATATGAAAATTTTTGTGTTTATAAGATACATGTGGCAATTTCATGTGGGTGGACTGATAGAGCAATGAGACGGAAAGACCCATTAGGCAATTATAGTATTCCAGGAACAAAAGATTAGGGACCTGGGTTACACTGATTGACAGAAGTAGAATGGTAAGGGAAAACAATGATGACAGAGCATCATGAAGAAAGAATTTGCAAAACTTGGTTGGTAATGAGGTACAAAGGCTGAGGGAGAGTGTAGAATTAGTTCTGACTGATATTTCAAGTTTTGATGGCAGGGATAAAGTGGTATCATTGACATTAAAGTTGGAATCAGGAAAAGAAACATGTTTTTAATAAAGAAATGATTGGTTAAGCTTAAGATGTGCAGATTTAGGGGTGATGATAGATATCTAGTGTATATGCCATTTTAACAGCTTTCTTGAGTGGAGTTACAATTGATAGAAAAGTACTTAAAAGTATATAATATTTTATATACTTTTACAATAAAAGTGTAAAATAGTAAAGTGTAAAATATTTAAAGTGTATAATTTGATGAGTTTGGGCATATGCAAAACCTGTGATACCATTGCCACAGTCAATGTAATGGACATACCCAATACCTCCCAGAGTTTCCTTATGTCCCTTTTGTTTTTGTTTGTCTGTTTATTGCAGTAAGAGCACTTAACATGAGACCTACCCTTTTAACAAAATTTGAAGTACACAATATAGTATTGTTAGCTACAGGTATCATGTTGTACAGCAGATTGCAGAATTTATTCATCTTGCATAACTGAAACTTTATACCCACTGAACAACAACTCCCCATTTCTTCCAACCCCAAGCCCCTGGAAACCACTCACAGAAGCAGAGAATTTCTGCTTCTGTGAGTCTGACTATTTTAGGTACATCATATAAGTAGAATTATGCAGTATTCGTCCTTCTGTGACTTAGATGATGTCCTCCAGGTTTATCCATGTTTTCATAATGTATATGTCTTTTAAGTGAAAGCCTAGAAATGGCATGGGTTTGAACACTTGAGAGGCATTAAAATGGATAAGATCTCTTTGAGAATAAATGTTTTGAAACAAACCAAGCACAACAACTGAACCAGGGCAAACACTTGCAACCAGAGTTGAAAGGCAGGGTCTATATGATCAGAGAAGTTCAGATTATTTAATTACCTTTTTTTAAGCACCTAATATATTCTAGAGATTATACTAAATACTAGGGCCAAAAAAATAGTGAAAGATGAAGTAGAGTATCAGAAATAACAGAATAATGTTTCATAGCCACTACATAAAGGAAGAGTTTCAAGAAGAGAATTAGCACACAAATTTAAAAGTTTCAGATGGTGCCTTCCCATATATCATATAATCTATTGTCTTACCAGTTATGAGAACACAAACCTCAGTTCTTAATTTCACCCATTTTTATCTTCCCAGTCAAATGAGATTCTTCACTTTACACATGAACTTGTATAGCGTTATAAAGATTTATATTTTCCTAAATGATTCAAACTGTCAAAATTTTCAAAACCAAGTCCCAACTTTTGCTTCTGGAAAGATGGAATAGATGCACTTTTTCTTACTTATCTCACTAGGTAAAACTAAAACCTTAGGAATCATATAAAAAACAAATATAAAAAAGCACCTTAAAAGTAGAGAGTGGAAGAAAGATTTGCTGTGGACATCAAGACTTAACAAAGAACATGGTGGTGAGTTCCCTGGGTTTTCTTTTTGCCTCATGTATCCCAGATTTGGATCTGAAGAAGGTGGAAACCTAGAAATTCCAGTGGGCACAGTCAAAAAAGCCTTAACAAAAGCCTTCTCTCTCTAGCCCTTGGACCAGAAAAGGGGTAGCCTGACAAAACAGAAAAATTTTAGATGATAATCACTCTATTCCATGCAAAAATCTACAGCAAAAACTGCTCCCCACTCCCCCATCTACACTAGCAAAGGCCATGTGAAAGACTACACCTCCACCCTTGCCAAGCTGTAAGGAGGGACCTAATCCCCCTGTCATTCATGTCATTGGAGTGGAGTCCTGGCAAGAGACAAAAAAGAGAGTGGATCAGAAAAAGTATTGAAATAAATAATGGTTTAAAACTTCCCAAATTTGGCAAGAAACTAAGTGTACAGATTCAAGAAGCCTGCATGTCAAAAAGAGATTCATGGTCTCCATTAACAGGAAACCTCATTGGAGCAAACTCCAAACATTATAAAGCCAATGACATTCATTTCAATGAAACCTGGAAAATAAAGACAAAAACTCTTAAAAGCTAAAAGGGCAGGGCTTCCCTGGTGGCGCAGTGGTTGAGAATCCGCCTGCCAATGCAGGAGACACGGGTTCGTGCCCTGGTCCGGGAAGATCCCACATGCCGCGGAGCAACTAGGCCCGTGAGCCATGGCCGCTGAGCCTGCGCGTCTGGAGCCTGTGCTCCGCAACGGGAGAGGCCACAACAGTGAGAGGCCCGCATACCGCAAAAAAAAAAAAAAAAAAAAAAAAAAAAGGGCAACTCACCTAAGAAGAAAAAGTAATCTGATCAGTAGATTTCTTATCAGAAACCAAGGAGGCCAGAAAGAAGTAAAAAAATATTTTCAAGGGCTGAAAGAAAAGAACTCTGAACCCAAAACAAAGAAAATTATGAGAGAGAGGGCAGGACATTATATAATAATAAAGAGGGCAATCCAATCCTAAATATATACGCAACAAACAGTAAAGCTACTAATTATGTAAAGTAAGAACTGACAGAATTGAAAGGAGAGTTTGACATATCCACAATTTTAGTAGGAGACTTCAACACCCCTCTCTGAGCAATTGATAAAGCAACCAGACAGGAAAGCAGTAAGGATAGAGAAGAAATTAACAACACCATCAGTGAACATATCAAGCATCTAATGAACATTTATAAAACATTCCACTCAACAACAGCAGAATAAACTTTTCTTTTTTCAAGTGCCCTTGGAACATATACCAGGATAGACCTTATTCTGGTCCATAAAACAAACCTCAACAAACATAAAGGACTTGAAATCATGCACAGTTTATTATTTGATTATAAAGAAATCAAGCTAGAAATCAATAACAGAAAGAAAACAAGAAAATCTTCAAACACTTAGACACCAAATAACACACTTGTAAATAATCTAAGGGCCAAAAAGCAGTCTGAAGAGAAATTAAAAATACATTGAAAAATCAAATAGAAAATACAGCAAATCAAAATTTGTGGGACACAGCTAATGGAGTGCTGAGAAATATATGGCACTTAAATGCTTACATTAGAAAAGCAGAAAAGGCTCAAATCAATCATGTAAACCCCTACGTTAAGAAGAAAAAGAAGTATAAAGTAAATCCAAAGCAAGCAAAAGGAAGAAAATAATAAAATAATAGCAAAAATCAATGAAATTGAAAACAGAAAAATTGAGACAATCAGTGCAACAAAGAACTAGTTCTTTTAAAATAATCAAGGGCTTCCCTGGTGGCACAGTGGTTGAGAGTCCACCTGCCGATGCAGGGGACATGGGTTCATGCCCCGGTTTGGGGGGATCCCACATGCCGTGGAGCAGCTGGGCCCATGAGCCATGGCTGCTAAGCTTGCGTGTCCGGAGCCTGTGCTCCACAACAGGAGAGGCCACAATGGTGAGAGGCCCACATACCACAAAAATAATAATAATAATAATAATAATAATAATAATCAATAAAATTGACAAATCTCTAAGAAGGCTGATAAAAAGAGATGATGCAAATTATCAATACCATAAATGACATGTGGGATATCAACACAAAACCTGAATACATCAAAAGGGTCATAAAGAATACTATGAACAACTTTATAAACATAAATTTAACAACTTAGATGGGATGAATCAATTCCTCAAAAAAACACAAATAAAACATATCCAAACGGAGGTAGATAATTTGAATACTCTATTAAAAGACATTGAAGACATAATTTAAAATTTCAAAAAAAGAAATCTCCAGGTTCAGATGGTTTCATTAAAGAATTCTACCAAACATTTAAGGAAGAATTAAAACACAGTCTACACAATTTCTTCCAGAAAAGAGATGAGGAGGAAACCTTTCTCAATTTGCTTTATGAATCTGGTAATCTATGAATCTGTGATACCCAAGCCAGAGACAGTATTCCTCTGATACCAAAACCAGTGCCAAAATTAAAAAGAAAAGAAAAAAAAAACCCACTAAAGACTAATATCCCTCATAAATATATATAAAAAATGTTTAAACAAAATATTAGCATATAGAGTTCAGCAATATATAAAAAGAATTAAAGACCATGATCAAATGGTGTTTATTCCAGGGATGCAAAGCTGGTACAGTATTTGAAAATCAATCAATGTAATATGCCATATGACAAGATCATATCAACCAATGCAGAAAGATCATTTGGCAAAATTCAACATCAATTCATTAAAAAAAAAATCTCTCTGGAATAGAGGAATACAGAGGAATTTCCTCATCTTGATAAAGAGCATCTACAAAAAAAACCCAGCTAATGTTATACTTAATGGTGAAAGACTGAATGCTTTTCTCTAAGATTGGGCACAAAGCAAAATGTCCAATCTTCCCATTCTTACTCCACATAGAGTTAGATTGCTCTAACCAATGCAATAGGCAATAAAAAGTAAATAAAAGGTAGAAAGATTGAAAATAAATAAATAAAATTATTCCTATTTGAAGATGACACCGTTGTCTAAATAGAAAATACCAAGGAATCTAAAAGCATACGCCTAAACTATTCAGTGCGTTTAGCAAGGCTACAGGATATAAGATAAACATAAAAAATCAATTGGATTTTTATATACTAGCAATGAACATGTGGATACAAAAAGTAAAGATGCTATATCATTTATGATCACTCTAACAATGATGTACTTAGGTATATATCTAAGAAAACGTACACATTTTTGTAGATGCAGGCAAGATAATTCTAAAATGTATATTGAAAAGTAAAGGAACTAGACTAGCTAAAACAATTTTGGAGAGGAAGAATAAAGTCAGTCTACTTGGTTTCAAGATCTATTATACAGTTACAGTAATCAACAACGTTTGGTACTGGTAGAGGGACAAACCCATAGATCAATGGAACAGAAAAGAGAACTCAGAAATAAACCCACACAAACACAAATATGCCAGCTGATTTGTGAGAAAGGGGTAGAGCAATTAAATGAAGGAAACAGAGCTTTTTCAACAAATGATGCTGGAGTAAGTCATCACCCATAGGCAAAAAAGGAGGAGGAGGAGGTGGGGGAAGAGGAAGAACTTCCACCTAAACCTCACACCTCGCACAAAAATAATTCAAGATGGATCATGAAGTTAAAGTAAAACCTGAAACTACAAACATTTTAGAAAAAACATAGGAAAAAATTTTCATGCCTAGTATTAGGCAAAAAGTGCTTAAATTTGAAATGGAAAGCATTAAAAGAAACATTGCTAAATGGGACTTCATCAAATTAAAAACTCTTCTCTTCACAAGACCCTTTTAAAAGGGCTTTTTAAAAAGGACAGCTATAGGCTGGAGAAAATATTTGTAAACCACACAGCCAACAATACTATACTTTATATATTCTAGAATACTATCTAGAATGTATAAAGAACTCTCAAAACTCAACAGTCTAAATAAATAACTAAATATTCCAGTTAGAATATGGGTAAAAGTCTTGCTGAGGCATTTCACTGAAGAGGATATACTGATAATAAGCATATGAAAAGATGTGCAACATCAACAACCATCAGGGAAATGCTTATTAAACATTAAGACATTACTACACACTTCACAGAGTGGCTAAAATGGAAAAAATGAATAATGACACAATTAATATTTATATGTTACTAGTGGGAATGTAAAATGGTACAGCCACTCTGGAAAACAGTTTGGAGGTTTCTTGGGGGAAAAAAAAGACTAAACTAAACTTTCCATTACCATACAAACCAGGAATTGTACCTCTGGGCATTTATCCTAGAGAAATGAAAACTTATGTTGACACAAAAACCTGTACTGGAATGTTTGTAGCAGTTTTACTAGTCATGGCCAAAAACTGGAATCAGATCAGATATCCTTCAATGGGTGAACAGTTAAAGGAACTTGATATACCTATACCATGGAATCCTGCCATCAATAGAAAGGAACACTCTATGACACATCCAACAACCTATGTAAATCCCCAGAGAATTATGCTAAGTGAAAAAAAAGCCAATCCCAAAGGATCACATACTGTATGGTTCTATTTATATAACATTCTTGAAAGGACAAAATTACAGAAATGGAGAATGGATTAGCGGTTGCCAGGGGCCAGGAGTTGAAAGTGGGAAAGTAGATGCTGCTAGAAAAAAAAAACATGAGAGATTTTTGTGGTGGTGGAACTTCACTGTATCTTGACTGCATTAATATCACTATTCTGGTGATATTTGCAAAACATCACCGTTGGAGGAAACCGCGTAAAGAGTACGGGAGACCTGTTTATTTCTCACAACTGCATGCGAGTCTGCAATTATCCCCAAATTAAAAGTTTATATTACAAAGCCCCTAACATCAGCATCTGCTTTATTAAAAATAAATCATGCAAAGACTTTAAATAACAACACATTAATCATAATAATGTCAACAAAACACAGTATATATTTTAGGAAGACTATCGTTATTAAAACAAAAATGCCACATCTATTTGTTTTTCATGTTCTCACTTCAGTGAGACTTTTACTTATATTAAAACAAGAAGCACCTACATTTCTTGGAACTGGAGCTATATTCTCCCCCAGGAGAGTTCTGGAAATATGGTGATAATATTTTAAAAGTTATATGGACGTAAAGCAAGTGCCTGGCATGCATACTGTCTTTAAAACCTCTTGGCTTCAATGCATTGACTTCTATTTCAAATTTATCTACTTTTGGCTTGTTTTTTTTAAAAAAACTGGATTTAGGTTAAGAAAAATGTAAGATGCCAAAGTAGGGACAATTAAGAATTCCAAAAGATTATACTTTATATAAAGTCATAACAATGAGCTGAGGGATTTTATGAAAATGTGTAAGTTATTTGCATCAAGGAAAGAGCTGGTGGATATATTTAGCCAACTGGATGTGCATTGATCTTGCCACTTAAGAACATTAGGTAAAGCATGCAGAAAATCCTGCTCTGGAGTCCTTACTTCCTGAAAAATACTGAAAAATGAGAAGCTCCTAATGTTAATAACAAGATTTGTTGCCTTTGATTCTTACATAAAGACAGAACTCTTTTGCAATGAATCCTGGTAGACCATCCCTTTGACAGCCTCTCACTCAAGTTCATTAGCTCCTTTATTCATCAATTATATGATGAATGTATTTGGTGAATGTATTCACCAAATATATTATTTGCAACAAGAGCAACCTTGTTTTGCATGTGTCCAGCATCAGTAAAATACACAGAAGCAACAGAAATTGGTATTTAATAAAATCAACCACTGTACATTTTTATAATCATGTACTTTCCTTTTCTTCTGTATTTTCATTTATACATATGTATATATATAAATGTATATATGTATAAATATGTATTTTAGCATAAATTGGATAATCTCAGTCTTCTGTTTAAAACCCTCCAAAGGCTTCCCATCTCTACCAAGGATTCTACACTTTTCCTCACTTTTCAGAATGCTTTTCCCCAGATAGCCACATACCTCACTCCCTCTCCTCCTTGAACTAAACTCCAAAGCCCTCTTCCCAGCGAGGCCTACCCTGGGAACCTTGTCTAACATTTGATCTGACCTATCCCACGCTAATATAATTCAGCGTTCATATATTACCTTTATTGTCCATCTTCACCACTAGCATATAAGCTCCAAAAAGCAGGCATTTTTATATGTTTTTGTTCACTGCTCTATCTTCAGTAGTTTTTTCATAACTAGGAACAGATCACGTCCTTGAAAAAACGTGTTAAATGGAAGAACTTATGTTTTTCTTGCCTTGCTTGCCTTGCTATATTTCCACAAATATTTGCTTAGTACTTATTATGTTCCTGGCTTCATACTAGCCTTGGAAGCAACTACATGCTTGACACAGACTTTGCCCTCATGGTTCTTATGGTGGAAGAGTAGCTGGAGTTGGGTGAGGGGAGGGTATTGAAAGCAGACAGACAGCTGCAGTACGTCAGTCCAACATGTGCTATAGTGCCAAACTTCATCTTGCTAAAATCTGGGATATAAACACAAACAGAACACAACATAGCCCTTAAAACCCTTACCCTTAGGGATCAAACTGTCTACTGTGTAATGGTATAGAGAGAGAGAGAGAGAGAGAGAGAGAGAGAGAGAGAGAGAGAGAGAGAGAGAGAGAGAGAGAGGAAAAATTGAAAAAAAACACAAGACAACATTGCGTGCATTAATAGGAATGCAAAAAAAATGGGGATTCTTGGAGTATGGAGGAAGGACTGTCTAGATGGCATGGGCAGCTCTAGGAGTAACACTTGAACTGGGCCTTAAAGGATTAATGACACATTTTTACCAGTGCTCTGCAAACTGTAAAGCTAGAATGAGCTGCAAAGGGAAGCTGCTGAGACACTCTCCTTGAACATTTAAACACCTTGTTATTTGAATGGATTAGTCAGGGCAGCACAAGTCTAAGTGGTGCCATCATATTGAAATCTATGTGAAAGCCTCTTTCCACACTCTCCACCTGATTAGTGCAGGGCACAGCCCATGCAGCTGACCTTGGAGCTCTCGTTCTGACAAAGCAGTACTACTTTTCATGCCTATATTTTCCATAATTTACAAAATACATTCACGCTTGTTATTTCATTAAATCTTATAATATGGGCAATAGATATCACTGCCTCTTTCTTAAAAGATCAGGAACTGAGGTTTAAAGGATTTACTTTTACCTACTTCCAAAGTTACATAGCTAGTTGATGATAGATGTACAATTTCTGCCCAACTTTTCTGACATCAAGTCATGTACAGTCATCTGTTTAATACCTACAATCCCCATTAGCTGGTACATTCCATGAGGAGAGGACTCCTACCTCTAGGAACATAATCCTTAGGACCTTATGCACTGGTCATCTATCATAACAGAAGGGAAAGCAAAATCCATGGGTAGAATTCCAGAGGGCCTGATGGATGTGTTGGTGAGTGAATTAAGATTTCTCCTGATTTTCTCCACTTCCTCAGTGAAATAAGAATCAAGGTCACTATTGAGAATAAGGAGTAAGAGAAATAGTACAGATTCCAGAAGAGAGGAACAGGTGCGAAATGGTAACCCAGGACGGTGGGAGAGTGAATCGACTAACAAAATGTAGCTGCAGGATTGACACGCAGTAAATAGAGGCCACATAAGGTTTATGATAATAAGTTAAAGTGTAACCAGTCAGTATCATTGTGTGTTTTCTGCAGCCCTGTTCAGAGGTTCAGGTGCAGGTGTTAAACGGGAGAAATCAGGATTAGCCAAGGCTGGAGTCATGCCAGTCAAGTATGGTGGTAGGAATAATGTACAAGGGAAAATAAAGATCTGCCAATGAGTGATTATAAAGTTGAACTTGAAATATAGGTAAAATAAGATGGAAATGAGGACTTGAGAAAAATAAGGGACATTAAAAGGTAAGTAAGGTTGGGCTTCCCTGGTGGCGCAGTGGTTGAGAGTCCGCCTGCCGATGCAGGGGACACGGGTTCGTGCCCCAGTCCGGGAGGATCCCACATGCCGCGGAGCGGCTAGGCCCGTGAGCCATGGCCGCTGAGCCTGCGCGTCCGGAGCCTGTGCTCCACAATGGGAGAGGCCACAGCAGTGAAAGGCCTGCATACCGCAAAAAAAAAAAAAAATTAAAAAAAGGTAAGTAAGGTCATGAGTTGTAGGTCCTCATGGAACCAAAGAATTATTGGAGTTGGGAGTACTAGAGGAATACAACTAGAAAGACAGAAGGTATCAGAGGTCCTGACAAATTAGTAGGTGCTCAATGCTATTTTTTATGAATGAATATACCACAATTTTCTCCTAAATGCCAGAGGCTGGACCAAATGATCTATTACCCTTCATGCTAAATTGCAAGAGAGATTTCTAAGGCAGATTTCTCACTTCACTCAGGAAGAAAATATGATTTGCAATATTTTGATATACGATTTTATCAGGGATAGATTATTAAATGCAAAGAAGCCTGAAAAAAATCTCTAATATTGACATTTACACTCTGTAATTTAAATAAAATTGGATTTCTCACATTATTTTATATTTATAGTTTTGATTGTTTCTCTTAAAAATCTCTGCACTCAGGTTGGAGGGCTATCGTTTTTCCCCCCACTTAGTTAACCAGGATTGGGGACCACTGGTGAGGACAGAATAAAGACACATCAGGTAAGAAAAACTGATAGGATATGGCAATATTTAACCTGAAACCAAAAGGGAAAATATCATAGTCCTAAGATATTGAAGGAAAAAGAACATATAGGACAAAGTCTTAATGTTTAAAAGCTTAGGTTCTGGAATCATTCAGACCTACATTTGAAATCCAGTTTTGCAACTTGGGCAAGTTACTTATCTTTCTAGGAATCATTTTCCTCCTCTATAAAACATGACCAAGAAAGCCGTTTATAAGGTTGCTGAAAAAAGGAGTTTGATAATGTGAATTTTAAGATCCACTCCAAAACTACAATGCCTTGATACACTGGGTGCAAAATTCATGTTTTGAGACTAGAAGCCTGTTCCCTTTCGTAGAACGATGCTGTCTTTCAAACAGAGCTCTGCCTGGTTCCTCAGTCCCATCAGAAAGCTCTTAATCCAGGAGAGAGAATATGTGGGTTACATGCAATTGAGAACTCAATGATTCCACCTCTGAAACTGAAACACACTCTGGCAGACTAGACTGCTTCTGGGTTTAGGACACTGTACTCCTTCTATGACTGCAGGATTTCATGTGCTGGGAGCAGGGCCAACATTTAGCAAAACTTTTACATAGGTGAAATCAATCTTTAGACTTATGCTGACAAGTAAGATTCCACAATTGATTTTTAAAATATTTTACTATGTCTTATATTTTTAAATGCATTTTAAAAAGGCAGAGATTTATAACAGCTGTTGCCCAGAGCTTATTGAAAGATTTCCCATCATTTCAGCAGAAGTTGAATGCGTGTCATTGTATACCAAAAGCAGGCTATCCATTCCAAAAGTGGAAGGAGCTGGAAAGAGCAGAAATGACAGGGGTCAGAAAGAACCCTGTGTTTCTATCAGGTTTGTTTGGCATGAAGAAGATATGTAATTCATGAGACTAAGGTCAGGGAAGTCAAGGTGTTATATCCCATCTAGCACTGGATAGCTAAAAAAGACCATATAAGTATAATAGGAATGGATGCATTGTAATCTAGGTCAAGGATCTTTTAATTCAGAGCCATTTAAGTTTGAATTCTGGAGATGGTGACCTTAGATAAGTTACTCGGTTTCCTTATCTGTAACATGGATGTAATCATAGCTAGTATTTCATAAAGACTTTGTATTAAATATAATGTACTAAGTGTCTAGTTTTGTGCTTGAGACTTAGAAAGTGCTGAATAATGTATTATCAAGGGTAGTGGCAGATGTCTATAGTGCCCATTTGGCAGGAATGCTGTACAGAGGATCCACCAGGTGTTTAAGTGCTTGATCTAGGATGATTATCATGAGCATTCCTTTAATTTAAATGTTTTTGCTCACCTACTATACACGTGGCATCTCGCTAGGCATTAGGGCTATAAAAATAAAAGCTCTACTCCCTGTCTTTAGGAGCTTATAAACTATTAGGGAAAGAAATAAGGAAACAGCAGGGAAAGAAAACGTGCTGTGAAATCATGAAGGACAGATACTAACAGAGACTGGGAGTATGAAGTAGCAAGTGGTTGGAGAAGACTTCCAGGAATTCATTAAAAGGAAGGGCATTACAATTTGAGAAAACAGCAAATTAGGAGTTACAGCAATGTGAGAAGCCCAGCACGGCAAAATATGGGAAAAGAACGGCATGGTTGAAAAACAATATGATTTAGAATTAAGAGACCCGGTTTCTGTGCCCTGACTATGCCACACATCCCTATGGGACTAAAGTAAATTTATATAACACCTTTAAGCCTCAACTGACCTGTAAAATGGGCTTTATAAGATCTACTTCATAGCATTGTTGTGAGGCTTAAATGAGATTGTATATTTTACTCCAGAAACATGTTTCTTTTTACACTCATCATTTCCAAATTAGCATAAGTATAAGCTGACATCCTCTCTGTTGGACTCTAGCCATTATCTCTAAGTCTCTCCTGCCTCCAACCCGACCCCTGCTTCTCACCTATTCACCACACAGGCAGAGGGGTCTTTCAAAATAAATACCAGATAAAGTTGCACTTCCATTTAAAAGCCCCAAATGACCTCCCATTGCCCCCTGAACCAAATTATTAATGAGGGGGTTACTGGCTCTGCATGATTTGTCCCCTGTCTCCCTAAAGTCACTTTCATGTCCCACCTTTCCCCATTCTCCATGTTCTAGCCACTCTGGCCTTCTTTCAGTTCACACATATCTATTCCCTCCCCTACTCTGTATTTTGCATATTACCTCTACACTGCACTCCTGTACCTCCCACTCTGCCTACATAATTTCTAGTCATTCTTCAACTTTTGTATCAAATGTATCTTCCCCATCCTTTCTGATTAGTCACATGCCCCATCATTGAATCTCCCAGGACTTGCACCCAACAGAAATGAAACTTTGCATTTGCTTGTGTGATAACATTCTCTCGCTGACCCCACCCCCTCAGACTGCAACTCCAGGAGGGCAGGGAATGTACATGCTGTTTCTTGACCTGTATAACTAGTGTTCCTTGCTTGCCAATGGATCTGTGCTAAGTATAAGGCCAAGTATATGATAGGCATTCAGGAAGTATTTTTTGATTGGATGAATAAATGAAAACTCCAAATCCAGTGATTGATCACACTGTTGGTAATGAATCAATGGGTGTAAGTTTTGTTACTATTATTTTTCTGCTGTTATTTCATGTTTAGGTTTTCTATAAATAAAGCACAGATGCGAGTCAATGAAGGAGGAAAAATAATGCTTGGGGAAGTAGGAAGGGAACAGATAATGGAGCATCTTGTATGCCTTGCTAAGTAATATGAGTTTTATCCAGGGGTATAAGAAGAAGCAGTTAAGGGGTTAAAGCAGAAGAGTGTTGTAAGCAGATCAGTGTTTAAGAACTTCCTGGTTTCAGAGTGCAAAACTGGTTGGAAGGACAAAGGGAAGGAAGGGAGGCAAGTTAGAAGTCTATTACGGAATCAAAGTGAGAAGTAAAAGAAGGTGCTGAACTAGGGCTGTGGGTCCTGAGTTTTTCAATTCTCCAATCAACCTGGATTAACTGCTGTGTCATTAATAACTACACTTGGATGGTTAAAGTGGCAATCTTTCATTCATTAATTGTGCTACTACTTACAATATGAAAGCATCTATAACTTCAAATAAGGAAAAGCAGTTCCAGGACCATTCAGAAGACAGAATTCCAAACTTTAGTATGATTACTATATACTCAGAAAATACCTATCTTTGCTATTAGATATGGAATAAAATTGTATTTTTCTTTTTGTTGAGTCTTGATTAAAAAGGAATCTGTAGAAAAATAGTACTGCATGAAGAAGAGGAAATCTCTTTGGATCAAAATTTATTCTTTGAGATCCTATGTTGCAAAAAACCCTTATCCAGTGCTAAGAAGTAAGCAAATATTTACTACTTAAACTGCTGATTTTACTAACTAAAATAAGAGTTATGGTTAGCTGGATAATTATGCAAATGTTTCAAGTAAAATTAAATTTGACTATGCTAGGATTTCTATCATGAGTAACACATTTTCTGTCTTGTTATTTCTCTCCATTATATGTGAATAAACAAGAACTGTTTTCTTATAAAACTGTTTTACTACACAGTCTGTATTCAAACATCTAAATGCTATTCTTCATGGCTATGACTGTATAGACATCAGGTTGTAAAAGATTTGTTTTTGATAATAGCATATACTCAAAACTACAGCTGGAGTAGACATGATAATTCACCAATTGTTAGTCATTTCAGTAGTAACTGAAGTCAAAAAACAGTAGTTTTGTGGTTGTTATTGTTTTCATTCTAAACTCAAGTTCTCTTGTTTCAGGCAGTATAAAATTTCATTGTAACTTCTGACATTGGAGAAAACTAGTTTGATGTACTCTACTCTCTTATATTTCCTGGTTTAAGTTTAAAGATGTCTCACTTTATTTCTGATTCAAACTCAAGACAAATTTTGTTTCTTCACGTTAAAGTTATGATTTCCACCTGGTCATACATAAGTAAGGGTTTCAATAAAAGCAATCAAGAGAAAGTACATTTAGAGGATAGAAGGAATAAATGTGCACAGGTTAAAACCCCTACACTTTCATTTGCCTCTGTTATTTCTTTAGTTTGTTTCCCAATTAAAGGCACTTGCATAATTTTTTATAAGTAACTGACAAAGGATACCTCTGTACTTATCAGTAACGAAGAGTCTAAATTGTCTTTAGCCCTATCATTTTAAACACCATATTAAAGACACTGTCTATGTCTAATCCCTCTTATGTATCTCTTCCTTTTTTGCATCCCCCAACCAAAAACAAAATACGAACAAAGCTAAAATTTATAGGATACTCTCAGTGTTAATAAGTTGATTTCAAGCTTCTAAAATGAATTAATTCATCAAGAGAAAGGTAAACTGACATGTTAGCATACACAGATGGAAGACACTAAATTGTAAATCAAATAATTACAGGCTCTTTTCTTAACTCTTTTCCTTCTTTGATATTTGACTTTTCAAGTTGAATGAACTAATTTTAATTTTGCAAAAAAACTGAAGAGTCAAGAATTAGATCATTATATTCAGCTTCATTTTAATCACTAATTAACCTAAGCTTCCTTGAATGACAAAGAGCAGCCATTAAGAAAACTAAAGCTCAGAGAAATGCAAGAATTTACCCAAGATCAACTAACTTAATAGATAAACAAAACTAGGACTCAAACCATAGTCATTGTATGTGAGGTAATGTATTTGTTAATTAACTAGATCAAAGGAATCCTTTCACATCGTATATGTATATCAAATCATCATGATGTACACTTCAAATCTCTTATAATTTAAATTGTCAATTATACTTCAATAAAGCTGGAAAAAAACATAGCCATTGTATCCATTGGGTAACAATAAAACACATATAAAATTGTAGAGACTACTAAAAGTGCATAAGACCTAAACAAAAACAACTATCGTCTCTAAGCGATAAAATAAAAATGTGAAAGCAAAAGCTTATGATTTTCATGAAATATCTGCAAACTGAAACATACACCAAGTAATTGGCTACAACTCTCTCTCTGCACAAACACACACAAATTACATATATCTGTATACACTTATATGCATGCACATATTAAGCCA
The DNA here is from genome assembly GCF_026419965.1 of Kogia breviceps. Classification (NCBI taxonomy): domain Eukaryota; kingdom Metazoa; phylum Chordata; class Mammalia; order Artiodactyla; family Physeteridae; genus Kogia; species Kogia breviceps. Next base: position 52,443,995 of record NC_081316.1, on the reverse strand, counting down.
ACAAAAAATAAATTTTTAAAACTCAAACCTCAGAATTATAAAATATAAAAATACTTCCACATTTTTAGAAACAGAAAAATTTTTAAAATGTGGACTGTAAATGTATTATACTATGAATATTATTTTGAAAAAAGCAGTTCTACACGTAAGGATGCCCAAGGCTTACAAATGTCTTAAGATGGCTTTGATGTGTATTATTACTCCTATCTAAAAATTCAGAGCTACTGCAAGCACACCATATCACAGTCTACACCTTGATCCAAAATAGAAAGTGATCCGGGAATTCCCTGGCAGTCCAGTGGTTAGGACTCCGCACTTCTACTGCTGAGGGCCCAGGTTTGATCCCTGGTCAGGGCCCAGGTTCAATCCCTGGTCAGGGAATTAAGATTCACAAGCCGAGAGGCCAAAAACCCCCCCAAAACAAAAAACAAAATAGAAGGTGGTGACTTGAGGATGACTTGTGATGAGTTGAGAGAGGACTGCGATTAGAGATGCAAAGAAAGAGGAGGAAAAGCAGATGCACGGCTAACTATTGTAAGTACCTTCTTAGATTTGAGAGGGAATCAGTTGCAAGGGATTGAGAAAATATTGGGCAAATAGTTTTTAAGTGAGAATTTTTTTAATCCTCAAGACCACAAACTATTAGACAGATTTATATACAGTGAAAACATGCCCACAGAGTACTCTCCCTTAAAGCTGCAGAGTGAATATGTGAAGGAACCAGAATTTGGACTGAGATCTGTCTGATTCTGAAGTCCAAGATTTTTCCACAACTATATTATCCTATGAAGACAACTCAGAGAAACTGCGTAACTTGCCCAAATCTCACAGTAAATCCAAAGCTAGAGGAAGTACAAAATAGACATACCCAAGTCTCAAAATTCTCCGCTGGAGCCTTTTTACAAACTTTTTTCCACCAGACCCTAAAGAGCATAAGTTATTTGAGGGAAAAAATTTAAATGCCCAATGATCACAGAATTATGAAGTTATGATGGACAACAGCAATCACCTAGAGTAAGGGTTCTTAGCCCAAGGTCCATGCAGTTGTAGCAGCTTTAGGGTGGCACAGAACTATTGAAACTCTATATAGATATATTTTGTAAAATTTCTACATTTTTGGCATGAAAATTCATAGATTCTGTGGTACTCTCAAAGGGGGTTTTCTTTGAAAATGTTTAAGAACTAGTGATTAAAAAACAAATAACTTTTATAGATGAAAAATTGGAAGCAGAGAGAACTAAAGTGACTATGGGGGGGCTGAACATCTGGACAGTGGAAGAACAGTACTAGAACACAGGTCTTTTCCTTCCTATTCCAATACTCTTTCCCATATCATAGAGTCACATGTAATACCCCACAACACGTTTGCAAAATTTAAGGTGGTACCTGCAGAGGATGGCACGCAGATATGAGAAAGTGAGAAGACTCAGTGGTATTAAGGATCCTGGAGGGACTCTTGGTCCCTCCTTCCTTTGCTTTTCAAGAGACTAATAAGAAAATCTGTGTTCAGTTTCACATGGTTCAATTTGTAGAGAGAAACAATATCTTCTGCTTTATAAATTATGGTGCAAGGCTAACTGTGGCCATTTTCTAAGAAATCTCAATGACTTAGAACCTGCTAACCTCAGTAAACAAAACCTCAGTGAGCTGTAATTAATGTTCACAGTGTCTCTGCTTAATTTTCCTAATGGATTAGTCTTCTTTTCCCACTTTACAGCTCCTGTAATCCTTCATTAGCTTTACTTTCAGTAATTCACAGTCAGGTTTCTTATCTTATTTTATAGTGCAGTGTTAATTTGGATGTTGGTTTTTGATGGTAGATGATGGAAAAAGCAATTTTTTAAAAATGGAGATATTCATTAAGGTTTTCAGGCTAACACAGTTATAGATTTTACAGGAATAACTTAAAGATGAGATGACATCTCCATTATCAGCTCAGTGGTGTCTAGTTGAGTATTTCTAAATTGCAAAGAAACTGGCAGGAGCTGCTGGAGAATGCTTCAGCTTGTCCACATGTAAAAATTAATCCTAACTCATCTTTTCAGTCATGATGGCATCCCAATGCTGATGACTTAAACTCTGCAACATACTTTCAAAGGGTACTAGGTATGATACACTTGAAATAGCACAATTTGCCATCTTTGCCATCGTTACCACCACCACTACTACCAAAGCAGCAATAGTAGTCACAGCATCTTAACCACTGAGATTTTACTGTGAGCCACTCTGCTAAATGTATTGCATACCTTATTCCATATCTTACTCATGACATTGCTATTACATATATGCTACCACTCCTATTAACATGTACATAATAGCACTATCATTTCATAGATCCTTTCATAGGTGAAGAAACTTGCATTTAGTGAGGTTAAATGATTACATAACTAGTAATCCTTTAACCTTCTTACATAACTAGTAAGGAATAGAGTCTGGATTAGACTCCAAATTACTTTGATTCCAAAGTTAGTTCTATTAATCACCAAGTTATTTTGTCTTCCACATTACTTATCTGATAGCAATAATGCATAGTTTAACTAATGTATTTTCCATATTGATTAAAAAAGATGGATGGATGGATGGAAGGAAGAAAGGGAGAGAGGGAGGGAGGCAGGAAGGGAGGGAGGGAGGAAGGAAGGAAGGAAGGGGGATAGATTATCATAAATTTAAAGTAAGTAAAGTGGGAAATCTATGATCAAAGGAGAAGAAATTGCAGATAAAGACCCGAGTTAGACTTTTGTTGCAATGGAGTTTTGGGCAAAAGAAGGCAAATATGCCTGCAAATAATATTTGCAAGTGAATAACTGTAGGGGTAGCAGGAATTTAACAAACCGGCTTACATTCTCTGGGTCAGAGCTTTCAGATCCAATCCAATAAGCTCTGTCATCAAATTACCATGAGCAGAGTCTGGACCATTTAACCTAGCATGCTAAGAGAATTTGGTTATCCGGCTCATTGCAAATTGGGGCCTATTTGGTACAATCCATGGTAAGTGGAAAGATATAAGTTCCTTACAATTCTACCTTGAGTGCATACAGAATTCTATCTCCAGTAGGGCCAAGTCTACTAGAAAAAGCAAGAACTACTGCTGCACAGAAGCTTCTGACAACCCACACCCTAATATTAAAAGGAAGGAAATGTGCAGGAGACATGCACTCAAAGCATACACAATATTGAACAAAATCTGAAGACCCTACATAGACCAAACATTAAAATTTTTAAAAGTTTTCAGTGCATCAGCACTCCAGCCAGCCCAAATGGTTGAAGAGCTAGAAAGCAATGCTCAAGAACAACTTAAAGAAATCATTCCATACTGTTTGAATAATTTCATAAATTCACTTGGTGCTCTATCTATTATTAGCCAAAGCACTGAGAACTTGTTTGCCATTACAGATGGTGGAGAATTTCTAGTTTGCATAAAATCAACATCTCTTGAAGTCCTGAAAAAAAAAAAAAAAACATATGTTTGCAGATGATTACCCAAAGATAGCATCAGAACATTCATTATTCATTAGCTGCATCATTACAAATGTAAAATATGATCTATTTCCATATTTCACTGACTCTAAGTGCCTATGGACCAAGTTGATACATGCAGTTTTATTTCCCTTTTCATTTCAGATTAGATTACTCTTTAGGATGACATGTCAGCTCGCCTTATGTGAGAGTTTTGTAAATGTGGAAAGATAAATGAAAAACATAAGAAGTAAAACAGCCACTTATTATTTTTCTATATTTGTCAATAGCTTTTTTAGGGAAAAATATTTAGGTTCTCCTCACCCAGGTTCCTGCCTTGGCCCAAGGGGAACAAAACGTCCACAAATACTTCTGTCTTCTAGGGGATATTAGAAGGAAATATCTATATTTGTCTCTAATTCATCTTTTATTTTTTTAAATAGCACCAGAGTGGGGAGGGTAGAACCCTCCATGTGACGTTTGAATAAAGCTGATTTATGGATCTCTGCATTGAACTTTATGGGCATCATATTTTGGTCAGGATACTAGTGGAGAAGAGAAGAATAAAAATCAGGTACCAAAACACCACCCTAATCCCCCAACAACTCAAAATATTTGGAAATGTTGGCGAATCTTTGCTCTATGAGGGCAGAATTAGCCCCACGCTACTTTCAGGCAGGACTCCTTCGGCTTCTGGTTGCAATCGCTGTAAACTGGGAAGGCGGCTCATCATCCCATGTCAACATCTTTCTCACAATTAAGGTTTAGCCAAATGTCATTTCTACTGAGAAATGGTTTTTACACCCAAGTCTAAATCTAATGCCCTTCTTCTCTGATCCTTTGGCAATTGTAACCCTTCTATAGCACTTATAACAACCTGTCAGACGATTATTGAAATTATCTGAGTTTGTGCTTTGGTCAGTAACTAGAATGAGTATGTCTAGTCAGGAGAGGTGATGTGATAGATATCTGAGGGATCTCTCAGTCCTTACAAAGTACATTATATGTGAAAGGTATGAACTGATTTGAATTTGTAGGCTATATATATATTTATTCCAGTTCAGGAAAGATACAGTGGCCAACGTTAATAAATCAGGCTTTCTACTGGAGACAACTGCTAGCATAGTCACTCATACCACGTGCATATACATGCACATGCGTGCATATGTATGCGTGCATCACACTCACACACATATAGCCACACACAGCACCGCAGACATCTTTCCTTATCATTTCACAACAGCTGCTAGTACCTCAACCTCTATTTTTTAATCAAAAGTTTAGCCTGCTTAAGGAAATAAAACTGTGAAGGTCATGGACCATTTCTTTGATGTAGTATCACTGCACCTGGTATAGAAAACGATTTGTACCCCTGGCCAACAATGATGGCACATCATAAGAGCACAAAGAAAGTTTGCTAAGCTGATACGAACGTGGCTTAGAAGTTGTTGCGTAAATTAATTTCTCCTGGAAATGGGGCTGCTTCTTCCTCTTTGTTTCAGTTACTCTTGAATATCTGGTTCTGGTGCTGCTAACTTTTTGTGAGCAGAATACCCACTGCGGGTGCTCACTCAGGTAACCTGCACCCATTCATCTTTCACCAAGGCTGGTTCACAGCATGGCCAGTACTTTGTTAAGAACCATAGCTTGTTGCTCATGTCAATTAACTGAATCACACAAAACATAATATAACATGGTTCAGTGAGGATGTGGAGACAAGAGAACCCTCCTACGCTGTTGGTGGGATTGTAAATTGGTGCAGCCACTGTGGAAAACGGTATGGAAGTTCCTCAAAAAACTGAAAATAGAACTACCATATGATCCAGCAATTCCACTCCTGGGTATATATCAGAAAAAAACGAAAACACGAATTCGAAAAGATACGTGCACCCCAATGTTCATAGCGGCATTATTTACAATGGCCAAGATACAGAAGCAACCTAAGTGTCCATTGGCAGATGCATGTATAAAGAAGATGTGGTGTGTGTGTGTGTGTGTGTGTGTGTGTGTGTGTGTGTGTATATACAAAGGAATGCTACTCAGCCATAGAAAAGAATGAACTTTGCCATTTGCAGCAATATGGATGGACTTGAAGGGCATTATGCTAAGTGAAATAAGTTGGACAGGGAAAGACAAACACTATGTAATATCACTTATAAGTGGAATCTAAAAACTACAACAAACTAGTGAATATAACAGAAAAGGCGACTCACAGATCTAGAGAACAAATTAGTGGTTACCAGTGAGGGAGGGAGGGGCAATATAGGGGTGGGGGAGTGTGAGAAACTATTGGCTGTAAGAGAGGCTACAAGGATATACTGTACAATATGGGGAATATAAACCAATATTTTGTAATAACTGTAAATGGAGTATACCTTTAAAAATTCTATAAAAATAGAAAATAAAGATTACTATAATTTTTAAAAAAATGAGCTAATAGCAAAACAAAAAAGAAAAAAAAAAGAAAAGAAAGCACAGAACGAGGTGTCAAAAGATCTGGGTTTTAATAACATTCCATAACTTAATATTTATTTGAACTTGGATTGGCCACTTAGCTTGTCTAAACCTCAAATTCCTTACTGGTTAAATGAACACCTTTCTAAAATTCCATAAATCCACTTCATGAGATTGCTACATTATATAATTTTGTAAACTTCATTATACAAAAGTCAGTGATATCAGATCATACAATTTAAAATTTATAGATAAGAGACAAATATCATATGCTATCACTTACGAAACAAAACCAGACTCACAGATACAGAGAACAGATATGTGATTGCCAAGGGGGAGAGGGAGTGGAGGGAAGGAATGAGAGTTTGGGATTAGCAGATGTAAACTATTATATACAGGATGGGTATACAACAGGGTCTTACTGTATAGCACGGGGAACTGTATTCAATATCGTGTGACAAAGCATAATGGAAAAGAATACGAAAAATAATATATATGTATGTATAACTGAGTCACTTTGCTGTACAGCAGAAATTAACACAACATTGTAAATCAACTATACTTCAATAAAATTTTTTAAAAAAGAATAGATACTTCAGAAAACTAAGCTAACAGCACTGATGATAAGCCTGGGGAAATAATTCATAATGAAGAGCACAAGATAAAATTTATAGACAGATATCTCATTACTTTTGTTTCCCTTCACTGTGAGATAACTCATGCATCACTTTGGTGCCAGCTCTGAGGGAATGTGTTGGCTGTTTATTTTATTGTGCTTCTTCCTACCACTCAGTGCTCATGACTGAAAAGGAATCAATGGGGGTCCACTGGCAGGATTCCGAGGCATATACTATAGGTGATATTTAGAGGTAGCCACTCATGGGCAAACAGAAATTTTTCTGGATATGAGTCTGCCCTCATGTGGATATCTCAGAGCCTAATTCTGCATCAGGCAACTGTCAGTTCCTTTCTTTTCTTTTTTCTGAAGCTATTAAATAGAACATAGGCAAATACTTTCTTCTGCGTATTTTTTAAAAGCACAGATAGCACTAACTGCCATTTCCTAGTATATGCGTTAAGTACGTTGGAGGATGTTCATTGAACTTTCCATTAGAATAGCTTCCTGACTGGATAAAAGTTATTTGATTGAAAATAGCTTCATGAGCTTTCATTAAAACTTTTGAGTGTGACTACACAGACTAGTTTGGAAGAACACCAGGCAGCACCTGGCTATTCTCACCTTGAATCCACCATTAGCTAACAATGTGATTTAAGAAGCATGTCATTTAACCTCACTGCTTTCATCTTTTACCTTGAAATATAAGGTATGACGTATTTGCAGCTGAGGTCTTCCTGCTTCTAAAAATGATCAAATGTGATTTATAATAAAAGGAGCAGATTGCTGAAATTGAACAATCAAAATTCAGCAAGAAGGAAAAAGAATTAAAGGCATCAATCATCTAAGGGAAAAATAATAGTGTGTTTAAAAATTTATTTTAGCACTGAGTTCCCTGCAAGTTTAGGTAAAAAGAAAAAAAATCTCTCTTTAACTCTCTGTCACCATTATTTATAGGTTATATGGTATATTTATATACTTATATATAACATATACCATATATATAGAATATAATAATAGATAACATATATGTTGCATTTATTATATATATTTGTTATACATATATTTATATGTTATGTGCTTGGAAAACTATTGGTTTTTCCACATAGACATATTTTCATAAAATTTGTTCCAGTCAAAATTTTTTCATACTGATGTTCCTTTATATGAAACTTTGAATGACAAGATTTATATTGTATTTAAATATAGTCTTATAGGAAGAAATTATTAACAAAAATTTCAATACTTTGAGGGCATGGCATTTGCTGGCCAATGTATAGTCCTTAACATATACTCTATAGTCATTTAAATAGCTCTGAAAAATAGATATTGTCTTCTCCACTTCTAGAAAGAAAGAAACCAGCATTTAGCTTATAGTCAATGAGCTGGTGGAATATAAAGCCATTATCATGTGGCTGTTTCCATATATCTGGACATAATTCAGTAAACATGCTTCTTTTGAGAGGCCAAGCCAGTGAGGAACATATAGAGATTTGGTACATGGATACCACGTTCTACCAGAGGGATAGAAGGATAAAATAGTCTTGAACATACCATCCTAAAGTAAGTATTGCTTCCACTCAGTTTTTCACAGGCAAACAGGAACCGGATAATAGCCATCTGCAGATAAACTTTCTGATGAGATTATAAAATTAGGGTATTTAAAATTGCTGGTAGAAAGCAAAGCTACATATTTTTACTACCAGATATAAGTAGCAAGACTGGCACTATCAATGAACACCAAGACGTAATTCATATTCTCATATGGATGACAACACAGAGGTGGATATAAGGAGAATGAACTTGATGAGCAATCAGATCCCTTCCACCTTTAATATTCCATCACTACAGAACAGACTATATGTAAGAGTAAGCCTGTGTTTGACTCTATTGACAATAAAGAATTCATCAGTACATCCTGGTTCTAGTATGACCCTCAGATCATCTATGCTGAACTACTGGACTTCTGGACATGACCATAGCTCTCATCGGCAAACAATGTACAGTGTATAAAAGATAAGTTGGCATGTCTGTTAATACTACTTTCTCCCTACAAAATAAACTCTATTGAGAATGTTGTTCATGGGGCAGGCTCATTTAATAAAATTAAAATTCAAACAAGGCCTAGCAAAATATATGGAAATTGAAAGTTGGCTTTCAGCACAACTCCTCCTCCCACCAGCCACTGTGCTTGTCTTATCTCCCTATGTTTAATAAAAATCCATTTTACCATTTATTAAATACCTACCATACACCCAGTGTTTGACATATATCTCTAATCCTCCCAATAACCTTGCAAGAGAAGAATGAGAATTTCCACTTACAAAGAGGAGGTGGAAGCTGACTGGCCAAGGTAACAAAGTTATTAATTGCAGACTCTGGATACTAGTCTGATGATCTAACTCTAGCTTGAACCCTGTAAATAAAAACAAGCTTTGTCTTGCAAGCATTGTCAGATGCATAGTTGTTACTTGGTATTTGTTGAGTATTTAATACTGAATTTCTATTGAAGAAGGAAAAGAAAAGCTTGAGAAGAAAATCTACAGAAGGTCTGGTTTCTCAGTTCCTTCAAAGAAAGGGCATAAGTGATCCAAATCTTCAGGTGAAAGTCCAGGTCAGTATGTCTATCAGTAGCACTTTGTTTCTGCTTCTTACCACCCCTTTCCCATTGCCTCCCTCCCACTCTTCCAGTTGTATATCCAGTGCTTGGAACATAGTAGACTCTTCATATGTACCCTGAGACAAAGTTATTTATCTTCTCTGCCTTGATATCCTCATGTATAAAATAGGATTAATAGTATTAATCTATATTCCAAAGTTGTTACATGGATAAAATCAGCTCTTCCACTACAACAACTAACACCGTATATGGCTGTACATATTTATATAGTAAGTATTCAGTAAATGCTAGTTAGTAGTGTTGTCTTTGTCATTACACATATGTTGAATGAATGTGTGAATTAATGAATGAAGCCCATAGGCAGGACACACAGAGTGTGTATAGATGAAACATCTGTGCTTAATATCCACAGGCATCTGTGTACCATTTGCAATCCCTAGACTGAAGCCTTGCCCCTCAGAAATGAACCACTTGTTAGTAATGACAGTATCACTGATACAATAATATGTGAAATGTGCTGTGACCAGGACTGTCAGTCACTGTCCTTCTCCAACACCAACTCAGCACATCACGGTTCATGGCATCTACTGGCTGTACCATCGCTGCCCCTTCAGTTTTTCATTCACTTAAAAAACTCATCTATTTATTTTAACACTGATTTGTTTAATTTTTTTCATCTATTCTACCACTTACTAAGCATTTACCTATCATGTATCCCAAATACTGTGGAAAGCACTAGAATATGGAGATAAAAGACCAAATTCCTGTCTTTAAGGAGCATTTAGTCCTGTGAAACAATTATAATACAATGTAATATGGAATAGACAGGAGAGGCTCATAAAACCATGGTGGTAAGGGAGAGGGGGAAGATGTGAGATTATAGGATTATTTAAAAGGAGGGTTTCCTAAAGGAGTGACCTGAATTTTGAAGGATAAGTTAGAATAATGATTTTTAGAATAGTTTTAGATTTACAGAATTATTGTGAAGATGGTACAGAGAAACCCCATATGTCCCATAGCCAGTTTCTCCTATTGTTAACATCTTTAGTATAGTTCATTTGTCACAAATTTGATACATTATTATTAACCGAAGTCCATACTTTCCTCAGATTTCCTTTGTTTTTATCTAGTTTCCTTTTTGTTTTCTAAGATCCCACCCAGGATACCACATTATTTTTAGTTGCTATGTCTTCTTAGGCTCCTCATGACTGATTGATTCTCAGGTTTTTCTTTGTTTTATTACCTTGGCATATTTGAGGGGTACTAATCAGGTATTTTGTAGAATGCCTTTCAATTGAGATTCTTCTACTGTTTCTCTAATGATTAGACTGGGGTTATGTGTTTTGGGAAGACCACAGAATAAACTGCCATTCTCATTGCATCATATCAAGGGAACATATTATCAATATGATTTATGACTTTTTATGTTAAACTTGGTCACCTGGCTGAAGTAGTGTTTGTTAGGTTTACCCACTGTAAAGTTACTCTCTTCCACCATTTCTTACTATATGGGCTTAGTACAGAGGAAAATGCCATCTTAAAAACATTTCCTGATACTTCCCAAATTTCCAAGTGGGAGATTTATCTGATGCTGGAATCTGCAGAAATTTTTCTGCCATAAAATAGAGTGATGAATTGGTGACCTTTGGTTTAACTATTCATATGATTTAATGGAAGATGGTGCATTGCCTAAAGAAGTGACGTGACTCTGGAAGCCCCTCTTATTACAATTTTCTTCACACAGACACAGAGCTCTGTATTATGGGCTGCAGCTGCAGCATCCTTAGGATGTGCCTCATAATCAGTGCAAAATCTGTGCATAGAGAGGGTGGTGTGCAGCTATCCATGGTTTGTGGAAGGAGATAAGCAAGAGCATTAAGTTGTTAATTTCTCACTTTCAAGGTGATGAATATACATTATCTTATTTAATTTAACGTACTTAATAACCTTGTGGAGTAGGCATTACTGGACTTATTTTATAGCAAAGTAGTGCAAGTCTCAGATCATACCAGATGGCAGGTGGCAGAACCCAGGTGTTTGGAGTCCCAGTCCCATGTTTTTAGCACCAAAACATATTTTAAGCTAAGACCCAACTTTAATAATAATAATATATTTATTCCATTCTTTTTACCACCATAGAAATTGTGCAGCATGCTCACTTGTAAAAAACATTCTTAAGCTAATCCTTCACCTTTCCTGTGAGTGGAGGAAAATAATAGAGGTTCATATTGAGAATGCAAACCAGAGCACAATTTAGCAATAGACTCTTGGAATTACGAAAGATTAGTGGATGTTAACAGTTAGAAAAATCCAATTATCTAGAGAACTAAAACCAAACCAAAGTATGGCCATGATGATCCTCATTCAATTAGACTAGTAGGTAGCCTTTTTAAGGACCTGAAGGTAACTTGGTCTACATGACCTTGACACAGAACTGCACATAGCATCAATTCCAGCTCTGGGCCCCAGTCTAGGTTTGAAGGATTACCTATCCGTTATACCTGGGAGCTCATTCATTACATACTATCCTATGTTAAAATAAGAAATCCAACACACCTTTATGCCATAATTACTATGCATCAAGCATGGTCCTAAGGGCCTTCACAATCATTATTTCACTTAATTCTAAATATCCCTGCCATATAATCATGATGAATCTCATTTGACAGAAAAACTAAGGCTTAGTGAGGATAACCGCTTTCCAATGGTGGCAGAACTAGGATTCAAATCCAGGACATCTTCCTATTAAGCCTATTCCCTGCCCAAAGCACTGTGAGAGTCCCATGAAGAAGGAATTGCCTCATTTCACCACCTGACTTCCCTGTTGTAGATATCTTTACACAACCCCATCAGTTTATAATCAGTGAATCTGTTATTACAACAACCTGATACTCAATATTTTGCAGCTATGGAGAAAAAGGTCAGGTTGAAAGCCTATACTATAGGGACTTCCCTGGTGGTGCAGTGGTTAAGAATCTGCCTGCCGATGCAGGTGACATGGTTCGAGCCCTCGTCTGGGAAGATCCCACATGCCGAGGAGCAACTAAGCCCATGCGCCACAACCACTGAGCCTGCACTCTGGAGCCCACACGCCACAACTACTGAAGCCCTTGCGCTCTAGGGCCCACGTGCTGCAACTACTGAGGCCCACATGCCTAGAGCCCATCCTCTGCAACAAGAGAAGCCACCGTAATGAGAAGCCCACGTACTGCAATGAAGAGTAGCCTCCGCTCGCCACAACTACAGAGAGCCCGCGCGTAGCAACGAAGATCCAATGCAGCCAAAAAAATTAATTAAATTAAAAAAATAAAGCCTATATTATAAAAGGACAAAAATGAATGATAGTCAATGGATATTTGAAGTCCTAATTTTAAAAAAAATTCCTAAAGTTCTTCATGAGCCTTCTTTTCTCAATACCATGAACAGAAAGCAAGCTATTCAGAAAAGGGGAAAAAATTATCACCACCAAGAAGGTCACCCCATCACCCGCACAGGCCTCTTTAAAAACAACCCCATATCCAAGGTTCCTGCTGTCAGTTCACTGGACTGGCAATATGCTGGATAGCTGATTCCTTAATCCCATCTTTCTGCTTCCTTGATTCAGTTCAAGGAAGCTTCCACAAGCTGGGACTGCAGATATACCAAAACTACTGGAAGAACTGATTCTATGCAAGGTCGTGGCATTCCTAGGTAGTACTTTAATTCATAGAAATGCTTACTTGCAAAGATCTCTAACATTTTGAGCAGAGAGTTTTCAAGCATAGGCAACCAGTAATGAGAACCACAGCTCAAATTCCTGTGCACCCTTGAAAAAAGAGAGACAGACACTAAAGGAGAAAATCATGTGGAGACAGACGGTGCGAGTAAGGAATATAAGCTTTTGAATCAGAAACAATTTAACTTGAATTCTAGGCTCTACATCATTTAAATTCTTGAAGCCTCAGCTTCCTTAACTGTGATGGGAGTTATGATGTCTTCCTCACAATTTTGTTCACCCTGGAAGCCATTCATCCATTCAAAAATATTTAATGAATGGCTATTATGGACCAGGTCCTCTTTTAGGCATTGGGGATACAGCTGTGAATATACCGGGCAAAGTCTCTACTCTGATGAAGTTGGTAGAGGGATAGACAATAAATAAAAGAACAACGACAAAAACCACACGAAATTTTGAGATAATGATAAATGTTCTTAAGAAAATAAAACAAGGTTAGGTGGTAGATAGTGATTAGATTGGGTGTGGCCTGGCATGGATGGATGGAGTGGTATTCAGAAAGCTACATGAGAGCTATAGGTAAAGACAGGCTGTATGTTTCTTAAGGGCAGATGCCATATTGTAATTTTCCCCAGTATGTTACATGAGGCCTAGTTTGTAGCAGTTATTCAGTATAAATTTTAAATGAATTTGTGCCTGGCTCCCAATAGCGGCTCACTTCATGAATTTTCTTTCTATAGTTGTGAAAGCTGGTTTCCTGTATAGCACACTATACAGGCTAACTGAAAATTCAAGCATTCTGGTATTACAGAGCCTTGACTCCATAATCACCATTCATCAACTGTTTAAATATGATCCATCACAAGCCAGGAGCTATGCAAGATTAAAAAAAACACAGTAAGATAAAGTTGCACTCATTAGTCTGGCTAGGGATATGAAATATGTGCAAACAGAACTCTAATACAAGACAGTGCCTTATAAGGTCTTTTAGTGTGGTATGAAATGCTCTCAGTATATCAAGAGGAAGAAGAGCTCTTCCTGTAATGGGGTTCCAGGAAGGTTGAAGGAAGAAGTGAGTTTTGAACTGGGTCTGGAAAGATTTAAAAATGAAAATATAGGAGCAAATTCTTCTCAAGAATTATGTTTAAAATGAAATTCCCAAAGTATTTAGTGGCGTTAAATAAACACGCAACATAATGTCAGGTGTTAAAGAGAAAAAAGTGCCCTGATACATCTCTAATGGAGTTTTTTCTGTTCAAAACATTATAGAATTTATAACAGGAATAAATCGAAGAAGTTAATGAGGAAAAGAGAGCTAATAATTATTTGGTAAAAGCACTATTAAAGGACTTCCCTGGTGGTGCAGTGGTTAAGAATCCATCTGCCAATGCAGGGGACATGGGTTCGAGCCCTGGTCTGGGAAGATCCCACATGCTGAGAAGCAACTGTGCCAGAACTACTGAGCCTGCACTCTAGAGCCCATGAGCCACAACTACTGAGCCCGCATGCTGCAACTACTGAAGCCCGCATGCCTAGAGCCCATGCTCTTCAACGAGAGAAGCCACCACAATGAGAAGCCCGCGCACCGCAACGAAGAGTAGCCCCCGCTCGCCGCAACTAGAGAAAACCCATGTGCAGCAACAAAGACCTAAGGCAGCCAAAAAAATAAATAAATTACTTAAAAAAAAGTACTACTAAAATATTTTTGGATTATTCTGTCAGTAGAGTATTTTTTGAGGAATAATAAAATACAACAAGAAGGAAACAATGTGGAAAGAATTAGTGACATATAAGAAAGTTAGATATATTAACTCACCTCTAATAAGTAGGAAAGTTAATAGAAAACTTAGGTTTCCTTAATAATTAGTGATTTATTCCTAAGAGTCTGATACCATTTGATGACAGGTAACATTCAATTTTTCATGCATTTTTTAATAAAGGGATATTTTGTTTCATGTGAGCTATGCCTTTGTCTTAGCTTTCTTATGACTAGATGGTTCTTATTTAGAATATTATATGCAGATATGCAAACTGCTTTTCCAATAATAAATATGCCTTATAGATGAGTGAGATTTGGGATTCCATTTTCTGAAGATGAATCCAAGTTCTAATTTTACAAGGATTTTTTTTCAGGTATATAACACAGTAATTCAATATTTCTATAGATTATGCTCCATTTAGAGTTATTACAAAACAATGGTTGTATTTCCCTGTGCATATATATATATATATATATATATATATATATATATGCAACAAGGATGTGTGTGGGTGTGTATATATATATATATATATATACACATATATATATACAGCACTAATATATACATATATTAGTTTGTATCTCAATCCCATGCCCTTGTCTTGCCCATTCCCTTTTCCTCTCTCCACTGGTAACCACTAGTTTGTTCTCTATATCTGTGGGTCTGTTTCTGATTTGTTATTTACAATCATTTTTTTTTTAGCTTCTACATATAAGTGATAACATACAGTATTTCTCTTTCCCTACCTGACTTATTTCAATGAGTATAATACTCTCTAGGTTCAGCCATGTTGTTGCAAATGGCAGAATTCCATTCTTTTTTATCGCTGAATAATATCCTTGTGTGTGTGTGAGTATACATATATCACATCTTCTTTATTCATTCATCTGTTGATAGACACTTAGGCTGCTTCCATATCTTGGTTATTGTAAATAATGCTGCTATGAACATTGGGGTGCATGTATCTTTCTCAATTACTGTTTTCCTTTCCTTTGCATATATACCCAGGAGTGGAATTGCTGGATCTTATGGTAATCCTACTTTTAGTTTTTTGAGGAACCTCCATACCTTTTTCCACAGTGGCTGCACCAGTTTACATTTCCACCAACAATGTACAAGGGTTCCCTTTTTTCCATATCCCCATCAACATTTATTATATGTGTTCATTTTGATGATAGCACTCTGACAGGTGTGAGGTGATATCTAGTTGTGGTTTCAATTCACATTTTTCTGACGATTAGCAACGTTGAGCAACTTTTATGAGCCTGTTGGCCATCTGAATGTCTTCTTTGGAAAAATGTTTATTCAAGTCTTCTGCCCATTTTTGTAATTTGGTTGTTTGTCTATTTGATATTGAGTTGTACGAACTGTTTATATAGTTTGAATATTAATCCCTTACTGATCATATCATTTGCAAATATTTTCTCTCATTCAGTAGCTTGTCTTTTCATTTTGTAAATAGTTTCCTTTGCTGTGCAAAAGCCTTTAACTTTAATTAGGTCTCATTTGTTTATTTTTGCTTTTATATCTTTTGCCATAGGAGACAGAACCAAAAGAAATTGCTATAATTTATTTCAAAGAGTCTTTTGCCTATGTTTTCTTCTAGGAGTTTTAATAATATGTATGTGTATGGTTAAGAGTGGGACTTATGAAGGAAGATTAAAGGATGACTTACCATAGAGGTAAGGTCTCTATGATAGCTTAATAACAATCTCACACTTGGTGCATGAACACTTTATATATTTAATTCTTCAAAATTTATTTTACAGTACCAAAAACTTTATTTTGAATGCAACTTTGATAGGGTTATACATGGTCAGGGAGAAATGCAATGTTTTGCTTCCTAAGCAAGCTAGTGGTTAGTTAAATATACTTATATTACCTGAACTTTTATGCCAGCAATTATTTATTTAAAAAATTTATACTCTTGCTGTATTATACATTTAAAGAGTCATAAATATTGAATCTTAAAAATTGTTCATACCCTTTCAAGTTAATACAGGAATTTAATCTTCCTTCTTATTTGTGGTCTTTGTAGTTGTTGTTAATTTAGCTAAGAAAATTTTTTTTAACACAAAGGTAAATACCACATAAAATGTTCATTTATATGCTTTTTATAATGTAAAAAATAATAACAGTCTAAGGGCCCCCAAATCTGTAATTTGTGGAAAAAAGGATATTAGATAGCCATGGTTAATAATGTTCATAAAGGACATGGAAAATATGGGAAAATGTTCTCTTTGCAATGCTAAGTTTAAACATGTGAACAAAAAATACAAAATTATGTATAACTAGCTTTAAAATTGGTTATAACTAGTTATTAACATTGTGCATAAGCAAGATAAAAAGAAATAAAAATGTTTTATTTCTGTTGCATTATTACTGATCTTTAAAATTATTTGTTTCTTTTCCAAATGTTAAATAATATCTATGTATTACTTTTGTATTTGGAAATAATGTATGTTTTTAAATATATCATTTGTGCCCTCCTTATTTTCACTTAGTATCATTTAGGTTGTTTTTAGACACTTCAAAGTGCAAATGTAACCCAAGGAGTTACATATGAACCAATCATTAGGCCAAAAAAAATCATAATTATAATAAGCAAATTAGTATTAACAGATGATATTTACTGACTGCATACTATGAACTACACATCATAAATAAGTGTTTTATATATTTTAAAAGGCTCATATAATTTGCACAATAGATAGTTGATGTCGGTCAACCATTATTCTCATTTTCTGTGACTCAGTTTCCTCATCTATATAACTGAGATAATAATGGTACTACCTCATAAGATTGATGTATCAAATGAATCCATGTATGTACAAATACTCAAAAAAGTGCCTGGACACCTGGTGAATGCCCTGCAACTGTTCTCTACCATCATTATCACCATCAATATCGGCAATCATTGAACAACTGATGAAGCTGTGATTTACAGAGGTTAAGTAACTTGCTCAAATTTTGGTCCCTTTAACCACAGAGTCTAAGCCCTTAAAATCAATCAATAAATAAAGCTTTCAATTATAATGAAAAGACAGGTGCTTGTAAAACTGAGTGTCTTTAAAATAAAAATTCTCTGAATATTAAGCTTACTTTCCAATTGGTGTCCTGGCATGAGAAGCTCTGAGACCTTAGACGAGTTATTTAAATTTCTAAAACCTGAGTTTCTCTTTTCAAAAACTGCCATTGAAAAAAGAACACAAAATAACAATAGCCAAGATTTTTTGAACTGTTATTGTTACTGTTTTTATCGTGGTGAAAATATCATTAATGAACTCTTTGATTAGCATCTAATTTTCACAGTACTGTACTCAATATTTTGTAAAAGCATAGTTCGAGCATACAGATCTTGGCACATGGTGAGTGTTCATTTTATATTTAATTAATTAATATATCAGGCAGCTTTAGATTAACAAAGTACATTAACTGATTATTCAATTGACCATCATAACAAAACATGAGTACAGAAAGTGCAGATATAGCCTTCTGACATCTTGTAAATGAGGATCCGTGTATTCAGAAAGGTTCAATGAACCACCCAAGGTCATCCCAAAGTGGGAAATCAAATATGGTCTCTGGAATAATTCCAAGATTAATGCTCTTTCCACTGATCTCAAAACCAATACTTTGATGCGCTACCTGGATCAAAAGTCAAGTTTTCCATATTCAAATTCAGTCACTTCAGCATGAGTTTCTGCTCTTCTTCAGGAATGGGTAAGTCTTATTTCAGTTGCCTTTCATCAGAAATTTGTACAACTTCTGAAAGTATATTCATGGCCACTTTATTGTATATTAAAAACTTGACAGCTTATTTTTCTTCTTCATGTTTCTAAATGATATTCTTTCTTTCTACTGATGGAACAAGTGTTACACTCTCCCCAACCTCTTTAAACCTTCTAATGCAATAATTTGCTGTCTTCTGACAGAGTGAAGGTAAAACAAAGGCACGTGATAGACTTTGAGGCTAGGAGAGAAATTTCCTGACAAGTAAACCCAAATCATTATTCCCTATAGTCATAAAGTAACACAGCCTCCTTCAAGGAAGGCATTTTTCAAGTAAGTGAAACCAATTCAGTACAATCATTAATTCTACTGATTACTCAAAAGAACTTGAAACATTTTAGAAGAGTTTAAGACTCAGAAAAGACTCAGAGAAGAGGGAGAGCTTTGAGAATTTCAAGAAAGAAGCAGATACCAAGTAACACCAAAATCAGAGATAGGTTTGAGATTATGAATAATTTCAATCAAAGAATGTTAAGTTTGTACCAAGAAAAATGTAGTATGATTAAAAGGGAGGAAAAAGTGTTTAAGTTTTCCTAGGGTTCCACATAAATAATTAGGTAATTTTCAGAAGTCTAAAATTCAAAAACAGGAATTATCTCAATTTTGTTAAACAAGCCAGAGAATGTCTTAATTACTTGTGACAATGTATTTTATAATTTATTGTTTGTGGTTGCCTGCTATATCCATTAGTGAGCGAGATTAAAATCTTTCCTTTTCATAAAAAAAATATTTTATTGGCACCTAAATCAGGCTTCCTATCTTGAATGGAACAAAAACTTCATACTAGACCAGGGGGCATTAAACAGTATAAACAAAAGTATAACTAGGTCACCTGTGATGCTTCACATGGCTCCCCTCAATTCCAGAATATTAAGCACAAGGCAAGTATAAAATCATATTGTGTTAAACAAAAGGATGACACACTGCTTTTTTCTTTTTCTTGTTTTTTTTTTCTTCCAACAGAGATATCCATCCCTATTCACCTTAGTCATGTAAATATCCTGCTTCTAGGAGCACATATCTCACTTGTATTATTTGGTAAGGACTGGTAAGTGGAGATTGTTTTGAGAAAAAAAAGTCTTTAAACTCTCTATAATTTTCCAAATTACACTTAATAAAGACTTCTTTCGGGCTTCCCTGGTGGCGCAGTGGTTGAGAGTCCGCCTGCCGATGCGGGGGACACGGGTTCGTGCCCCGGTCCGGGAAGATCCCAAATGCCGCGGAACGGCTGGGCCCGTGAGCCATGGCCGCTGAGCCTGTGCGTCTGGAGCCTGTGCTCCACAATGGGAGAGGCCACAGCAGTGAGAGGCCTGCGTACGCAAAAAAAAAAAAAAAAAAAAAAAGACTTCTTTCTTTCAATCTAGTTGCTTAATACACTCATCCCTTGCCATACAAGTGTCACTTTATGGGTTTCTGCTTACACATAACCCAATTCTTTCTATAAAGGTACATTTTATATTAGTATGAGACCAGGGCTTGGTATGCATCTGAGAAAAGCCATGTGCTGACAAGTGCTTCCATCTTACTTTTTTCATAGTGTGTACAACAGAATCTAGCACATAACATATTCCCAATAAATATGTTTAAACTAATGAGTAAATTAATTTACTTGTTGTAGCTTCACATGGACCTCAAGCTCTATTAGGTATGCTTTTATATACTACATAGTTGTATTGAAACATATTGCACTTTGTCAAAAATTTATAATATATTTTGTGTAAAATTTTCTCTCAAATCATCAAAAATTTTGCTACCAGTTTTCAATTATTTTTATAATTTCATGCAATTCAGCAAATGAAAGTACTTCCAAACTGCCAAATAATTTGGAATTTTCCCACTTTATTAGTTATCAATAACAGTTTACTGTTATCAATTATATATAAATACAAATTTATGTAATTAATATTGCCAGCTTGATTCTTCAGCATATATTTTTTAATAAAACCTAAAGTTTCAACATTAAATGTAAGGAAAATTAATTATTGTTTATATTCTCACTCTGAATAAAAAGTGAGAATTAATTATACTCATGTAATAAGGGATGAGTATACTAACTTGGTAACTGAAAACAATCAAATTAAATTTGATTACAAATAATATAGCCAGATAGCTTAATTTTTTTCAGTGTCTTGATATAGTTTTTCCTCTCTTTTCTCAATTTACTTCAATAAAACATATTATCAGATTCATTTTTAATTTAAATATTTTCAAATTCCATGAAATTGAAATTAAACTAACACGATACTTCAATATGTCTCACTTATATATTTCTCCAGCTTCTCTAAGGGATAAAAAGCCACCATATGACAATGCAATAATACAATTTTCCTTAATAATAAATGGCTCTCTACTCTCATAAAGGAGAATGAAGGCTTGAAATCCTAACCCACATCTGGTGAAAAGCAGATATAGAACTTTGGAAAAGAAGTTATATAACCAAAGAAATATGAAGAAGGTTTATGAAGAAATTGTCAAAGACACAAATACTTATGTTTTTAGAGTCCTTGAGAAAAGGAACAAAGACATACCCTTTTTACTCTATTTATATTCTATCTACTTTTCATCATAGCTATGGGTAGGGCTGACTTTCAGATAAGACTAATAATAATATACTAATGATAGCATAAACATCTATATCTTGATACCACTTCATAGATTATAAAAAACAGATAATTTCTGATAACACATTAAATAATTGATGAATAAGTTATTATTACTCTCATTGTTATATCTGAGCTATAATGATGTGTAAGAGAGCATCAGTTTTGTTTTCAAACTAGTATAGCTATTAAATATAGTCTGTTTTATTTCCAAGGTCCATATCATATCCTTTTGTCTTTAAACTCAAGCCTATGGCATACCTCAATGTGCTACAACTTAGCTTTCATTAACAAAGTTGCAGTTACTGACTAGTGAAGGGGCTGGAGCATGTCCAATTTGAAATTTACAAAGAAGTTATATAACCATTGGGCAAAATTATTTTTTTACTACAAAAGATATTCATGCTTTTTATAAAAGTGACAATTCAGAAGTGCTTAAAGTACAGCATTAATTTTCCATCTTCAACCTCCTGTTTCCATGCCCCCTTCCCCTCCCCACACACACTGAAGATTATGGTCTTAACAGTCTAGCAGCTCTGGGACTTTCCAGACCTTGTTCATTTTACTACACCATAATGCATCTCAGCAATTGGAGGAGAGGTGGTAGGATGTAGTTATAATTGTTCCAAAGCACTAAGCATCCTATGTTGTAATATATGATTACAGACTCAATTTCCAAAAGGAAACTTGGGAAGAATCTAAAACTCACTACATTTACTGGTCACTTTCCTGGCTAATTTTGCATTTCATTCAATAATCAATTTTAACTAAGCAAAGCCAAACTGAAACATTATTGATGGGTTTTTCTTCATGTCCAAGATAAGGCAAGGCAAGTCCTTGGCAGGCTAATTTAGAAGGTACTTATTGAACTCTCTGTGCCAAACTTAACAATAACTGCTTTGTATTTACTTTTCACAACCGTCTTATGGGGCAGGTATTATTATCTCAGTTTAATAATGATGAAATTAAATTAACTTACTTGTGCAAAGTCCCTCTAACTAGCAAGAATATTAATCAGGATTTTCATTCAAACCTGCCTGTGTTCATACTACTGCTTAAAGTGATTCCAAAGGGTTAAGAAACTAAATCCCTGAGATGTCCATGTCTTTGCAACAAACTGAATTTAAGGTCATGACTCCACTGTAGCTTGCCTATTTCATGAAACAACTTTTACTTCTAAAAGCGCTGTCTCACATCTTACCTCACTTTATTTTACTAATGGTATTTGGCCTGATCTTCATGTTTTAAAGAGACCTTAAATTTAGACTTGACTATATTATCAAATGAAAAGACATATAATCATTGGAAACTCAGAAAACTGAAATAAGACTGTCACTTTATATGTTTAAACTTGTGCTTTATTACACACCACATCACATGGTGCATCATGACTTATTCTATATAAGCAAGGAATCACCTTATAAATAGTGTAACTACATCACATTGTATTTTATGTGTTTATGTGTATGCATGTGTTGGAGAGGGTTAGATGTGTTATATATAAACTTTTAATACCCAAATTATATAATACCTTTTGGCATTTATTTCTTAATATACTGGATTGGGATACTCAAAAAATAAAATGTTCCTATGCTTGTCTTGATCTCTGGTAAAAACTAGGACTGGGAACTTGCCTTCAACCTCCTGTACTAGTATCCTCGACACTGTCCTATATTGATGCTTATGCCATTTATCATTAACCATATATGAATTATTTTTATTTTGCTCAAAGTCTCTACCACTTCCCACCATGGATACTTTGGAATTCTTGCTTGTTCTTAATAATAAGGCTTAAGATCCACCCATCTAGGAGAGACAAACCAAATGACATTGTCACAGAAGAATAAACCTTTGTATGTGACTTGCATTTCTCTAGCAAATAAAAAAATTAGCAATGTTAAAGAGAAAAGTAGAGTAAGTTGCTTTTAAGCTTTTTTTAGCTGTAAGACATAGTAAGAAAAACACTATAAATGGTAACCATAGTACACATATGGCTATGTGCAACTAAAATAAAAATTTACAGAGCAATATCTACTCTTACTATCACGTAATATACTGATATTTATATTCTACTCTATCCTATTTTATTCTACTGTATACTAACTGCTGGTCTCAGGCCACCAAGTTGGTTTCACAATTAATTCATGGGTTGTGATGTACTTTTTGAAACAACACTGACTAGATATTCTCTCTTTTTAAAAAATCCTTTGTGTATGTGTGAAAAATGATGCATAAAATGCATCACTGGGGCACGATCTCTGGTTTTAAAGTTCCCTAAGATAAACATATCTGACTATCACATCTCTTGCCAAAAAGTATCCCCAATTCAACATTTGGTTAAATTGAGAAGTCTTTCTGGAGTATTTGCAAATGTGCCAAGATAAGATTTTATAACTCCTAGTTCTGATGAATTCCAAAGAAGTTTTTTATACATAAGGCTACAGCATTTAACAATATGTCTTCCTGCTCTTAAAAACTTCGTACCATACGGCTTCCTCCCATAATTAGCATCTGAAGGACGGATTGTGGCGTCTGCAATGGAGATGAGAATAGAAACAACCTACAGTCTGTATTTATCATCAGGCTCACAAAAAGGTCTTCTGTGAGGTTAACTTGTTGCCACATGCCTCCTCCTTAATTTATTTTCTTTGTACTGTAATTAAATCCTTCCATGGGAACAAGGAATGGTGTTGCTTTCAAAGCCAGATAAAAAGACACATGAAATATGCTCAAAAGATTTTCTCAGAAGGGAAACGAATAGTGTCTTCTTATTTCCTATGGAGGGAAGAGAATCAATAGATGTGCATTCTACTTTTCCTTGAAGCCACAACTACCCCAGTATACAGGGAGGGAGTTTGGACTTAATTAAAAAGAGTTGGCCTTGGGTTCAACTTTTGCTCTGTCACTAAGTAGCTACAGTATTATGTGAAAAAAATCACTTTCTCTTTCCATACCTATTCTCTAACTTAAAAAATGGTAACTTTATCAGACTGTGTTATGGGATAAATGAATCAAGTAGAAAATTAATGACATATAGTATAAATGACCATGTTTTAACACAAAGAATAATAGAATCTCAATTAAACAATATTTGGTTGTCAAGAAAGGGAGTTACCAAAAGGACAAATCATCCAACTCCCTCATCTCCCAACTGTGGTTTCAGTTCATTTTTCCAGATCCCCTCCATGTGGTTATGTATTCCAGCCTTGTGCACAGGAGTTACCAAGAATTTAACTCACTACCTCCAAAGAGAGGCAATTCTTTCACTGAACGTGGAAACAAAATTTTGGACAGGAATCTTGAGTTGTGAGACCCAACTTTGTTAACAATCATGTACAAGTAAGGCCAAATTACTTGTCCCTACTGTTTCCTCAAATGTAAGATAAAGGGGTTATTAAATGCTTACCTAAGACACTTCACACTGTTAACACAGTGTAAACATTCTATAGAGCTAACAGTAGTTTTTGTGTCTGAATTATCATCATGACCATCTGAAAAGTCATCTCAACTCTCAACACTATTCAACCCCTGAAGAAACAAAATTAAATCCCCTTAAAAAGTACTCAGTAGGGCCCATACTGACGTTTCTCATCTTTCCAAACTAAATTTTTATCTTGATATAATCACAGTTAATAGAAAAGGTGTGATGGAAAAAGTGTGTTCCCACTTTTTAGAAGGTAAACTAAACACATAGACTATGAATCACATTCAAGGTCTTTCAACCAAAGCTGGATTATCAACTTTTAAAATAATTGATGGAAAAGCCGTATCATAACCTGAAAGTTAGACAATGTTTTAATGATGTCACATTACCAGTACCACTTACTGGTTGGTACATTTTTCCCCCAGAGCATCACTGAGATGTTTTCTTTTTTTTCTTTTTTTCTTTTCGTTACACGGGCCTCTCACTGTTGTGGCCTCTCCCGTTGTGGAGCACAGGCTCCGGACGCACAGGCTCAGTGGCCATGGCTCACGGGCCCAGCCGCTCCGCGGCGTGTGGGATCTTCCCGGACCGGGGCACGAACCCGTATCCCCTGCATCGGCAGGCGGACTCTCAACCACTACGCCACCAGGAAAGCCCTGAGATGTTTTTTTGGCTAGAAAAACTTAGCATTCCTTTATCATTAGATGGAAGTAACAAATTCAAGAACCAGTGCAAAGAAAAAAGGGAGTTGGGTGTGAATAGCATTTTACAATTAATCAAGGGAGGCATTTTGGCACCTCATTTTTATAAAGAAGCAAAACTGTGAAAACTTACAAATGCCTTCTATTTGTCCACATTCTAGATATTCATTAAGTGTGAGCTGGATACTACTTTAACACAATTACACTCATTCACCAAATAGTCTTTGAGCACCTATTGTGTGCTAGGCACTCTGACAGGCCCTGGGCAGGTACGGTGGAGTTTCAACTAAAGTCAGCGAAAACTGTGAAGTGTGAAAATCCTGTAAGTCACCCATAAAGTACAGTATGTATGGTGTGTGGCAATTTGTAATTACTTTCCTCAATGAAACTGAGCTATATCAAGGGGAAGCATGTAATAATGGAATATATGCAAGTGTCTGACTACTTAAAGCATCCAAACTTTAAGGAAGTTATCAAACCTCTAGCTCTGAACCAGAAGTATGGGTGAAGCATTTTAAATGTTCTTTCTTGCCCACAGCAATTATTCCATTGAAATCTCAAAAATATTAATGCATGTTAATACATTTATTTTGTTTTGATTTTGAAGTTTAAACATTGCCGTAGTATCCTATTTGGGAGGGGGGGGTCATGTTTAGTCATTGGGATGAAAATGCTTATACTGGACTCTACCTTGAAGGTATTTATTATTGCACATGAATTTATGGTTAGGTAGGTAATGTTTATAGTTTCAGTTAGGATATATTATATGATTGAAATTGACTGTGGGTCAGGAAGGCAACTGTGTGGCTCTTCACTGGGTGCTCTCACATAGTTGAGGTCAAGTGGTCTAAGACGGCCTCATCTGGAAAACCTGGCAGCACTCATCCTTCACAAGGTGATGACAGGGTTCTAAGACAGACAGACTAGGAAAAAAGTCTTCATTTCCACCAAATTCTATTGACCAAAGCAGTCACATGGCTAGTGCTGCATGAGAGTGGAAGGGAACTATTAAGTTACAAAGCAAAGGGGTCATCGGTGGAAATCATCAGAGCCAAAGCAAAGGATCTCCCACACCCCTAAACAGGCAAGCACCATAGACTCTGTACTATCATGGGCACATGTACCAAGGTTTCCCAATGTATGAAGGCAAAGGACCCCTTAAATTCTCTTAGAGCAGAGAGACAGTGGCAACTGGACTGTCTCCTTTACAAAGAATACAATTTTTTTTCTTCTCAGTTACTGCATGCTCCTTTCACAGCTGCAGAGCTAGAGTGGTTTGTATTTTTTTTTCTCTTTTTGTTTTCATACATTTAATCTCCTTGCCTTGAAGGCCTAGACAATAAGTGTGCATAATAGAACAAGCCACCGTAAATAGACAGTCCTGTAGCCATAAGCAAGGAAATGCAAGTGGAGGAGATTAACCTTGAAGTTGAAACCCAAGGCTCCTGCGCTTGTGCTCTCCTCTGAAATTCTGCGACGCCACACACGTTCTCAAAGGAACATCTTGTGTTAGCTGCCAAGAGGACTGAGAGACAGAGTGCCGCACGTTTAGGTATAAAGTAAATGGGCAACGTGGGGGAACAAAGAGCTTTGTTGAAATTAAGACAATGTCTTTTTATAGACCTCAATGCCTGGGTGAAAGCATTTGGAAATTGCCACACTCTTCAAGAGAGAAGAATATCAACTGAGTGAAAAAAAGGTAATTATACAGACATGGGCCTAAGTATGAGATGCTGAGGTTGGGTGATCTAGGGCTAAAGAGAACTGTCCCAATCCAGCCATGGAAAGAGGCTCAAGTAAGAACTGGTATTGTCATTTCATGGGAAGTCCCGCAGGGGGCTTCCTGAAGGGCCAGACAACAGAAACCCAGGCATCACCTTGAGGACTTCCACAGTACCCAGCAGAGCTGTATCTTGTTACTCAAGCACTTTTCTGATCCTGGAGGTAAATTTTACCTTGTAAAACTTCCTACTCCACTGCTCCTATGCCGATAAATTTTAAGACATAATACCACGTAACCTCACTAGCCACTTACTTGCTGAGGATTCAAGCAATATAAATACCTCTTGATTAAACCACATAAAACAGTAAACCAAAAAGCAGTTCTTCCAGTCTTCAATGTTTGTATTCAAAGTTTGTTCTCTCCTAAATTCTGGTGGTATCTTCCAAATATTTTGCCCAAATTTGTCAACAAAATTTCTATTGGTCTACTTTTGAAAAAATAATTTAATTTGCCTGAATTTGGCAATAAGTTTTTATTGACATTTTTTGCCCACAAATAGAATATTTTCTTTTAATTATTATGTTGCAATAGGTAGTCTATGTTTGTAATATACAACTTCAAATGTTTGCATGTAGAAATTATATATAAGAAAGTCTCTTCCATTCCACCCTATTCCTTAACTCCTTAGAATTCCTACCCAGAGAGCAACTGTTATCAGTTTTGCTCTTCTCTGAGAACAATTCCATGAATATTCAATCAAATGATTTTTACAAACTCCATTTTATACATATGACATACCATTTACATAGAACTGTGCTTTGTTTTTTTCACTTAAAATGATCTTGGAGATCATTATGATCTCATTACCTATAGAGCGTCTCATTCATTTTAATAGCTACCTAATAATATACTTTATGGATGCATTATAATTTATTTTATTGTATCACTCAGTACAGCAATATAATTAGGTTGAAAAAAACAGATTAAATTAGTTAAGAGTCAAAGGTCATGATGATGAGTTTCTCTTTGAACACAATCTTGGATTAGCATCTCCTACAGACTGACCAAGGCCTACTCTTCTGAAGCTAGATGGAAGTTCCTAATGAAATTTATGATTGATCTGAGGTAAACCAAACATAGCTTCATCCTTGATCTCTTGCAAACATATTTTTTTTACTATCTCACCTTCTCATATTTCCTCATGCCCTTTACTGGAAACCCATGCCTTCTTAATTTTCACCAGTTGTCAGTATTCTTCCTATTAAAATTCCACTGTCAAATTCATTTCCTTCTCTCAGACTTCCACTATGGCCTCCATCACCATAGAACAGGATGTGATTTTTTTCTCCTTCAATTTACTTGAGAAACATTTGTAACTCCGTGTCCTCTTGAATTATGGTTATAGAAGCATTAGTGCATGTTCCATCTCCTTTGCCAGACTGCATGCCCACTGAGGGTTGTAATATATAAAACATAGGGCTGTCCTTCACAGGACTATTAGAGCCTTTTGTATATTTTGACTTAATAAATATGTGCTGCATAAATATATATCCTCTGGGTGTGATTCTATTGGATTCTGCTGAATTATAATAGGGCACTGAATTAGCAGTTATTAGCTATGAGCCCTCCTCCTGCCTCTGAAGTTGCTATCAGGTAGTTATTGGATGAACTATATAAACTCTTAAAACATTCGTATTTTAAAAATAGAATAAAATATATGGATTATCTAGATCACTGCTTGTTGTGAGAATCAAATGAAATAGTGGTTTTATAAGAAAAATCTCAGTATTAGGAAAAAAAATCAAAGGTCTCCTAGTCCAATGACCTATCCATTGATCAAAATCTCTATATATCAACATCTTTGTACGTAAACTATAAACTTATGTATGAAAATTTCCAGAGGCATAGAAGTCTCAATCCAGTATAGAAGGCCATTTTATGTTTGTGCAGCTCTGAGTATTGTTAAGAGTGGCCATACAGTGAAATCCATGTTATGTCACTTGATAATGAAAAGTTTGCTATATCTAGTTGGTGACAGGCTCCCAATCTCTGAACTAGTCTTACTCTGGTCATTTCATTAATTTCCCAATAACTCAATCCCACATTTACAAGAGTAGATTGTTTGGAACACACTGACAGTATTATTGCAGAATTTTAAAATTTCAACTGAGATTTGAACCTCACAAACATTCGAATCTCAGCTCTTTCACTTAATTCTTGACATTAGGCATGTGGTTTACATTTTCTATGCTTCAGTTCCCTCATTTGTAAAGTGGGGATCAAAATGTAATCTATCTCATAGGTTTGTTTGTTTGAGTACTATCAATAAATATCTTTATAGAATATATATATGAAAAAACCCTTTTCATAGTGCCTCAGTAGTTGATAACTAAAATTAACTTTCAATGTTATTCTCAGGTCAATTGATCCAACTGAAATGACTTTGTATAATGTATCAATGTGTCCATATTGGCTATATTGGATGAAATATACTTACACAAGAGATTAAATGATATTAATATATTATTATTTGATTTTATTTTAAGGAATAAAAAATTTTAAAAACAGAAAAAAATAAATTGATTTTTTTAAAAAAGTAAAAATCTCAACTAATCCTAACAATGATCTAATGAGCTATACAAAGTCTTGTGTACCTTCTTTGGTATACTGTAGGGTTTAGCATAGGCAGTATGCTGTCCTAGAAAGAGTGTTACATAATGAGTAAGCCTCACGATTTGGGTATCTTAACCTCTGTAGGTCAAATCAAACCTATCCCAAAGAGCGTTGGTTGAGAACTAACAAATAATGTATACAAACGCATTTGAAAAGCACCATCAACGATAATAAGGGCTAATACTATTATTATCTGGTATAGAACCTCAGTCATATTTTCCTTCCTCACTATGATTTCCACATAAAGAAGCAATAAATTTCAAAGCAAACTAATGCTGAATTATTAAAACTTATACTTCCTGAGAATGTCCTATACAAGGATAGAACTAATTCATACACATCTCCATTTCAGATTTAACTATACACTCTATTGAAAAATAGTTGTAAGACTAAACTGGTAATTTTCTATTACAACATACCTGGGCCAGAACTGGCTGCCTTCAGGCCTTATGTGTATTTATGTGCACCTCCGTTTACCTATCAGAAACTCTCAGGTACTCAGAGCAACCTTACAGTGTTAAAATGTAAGGAGTTCAAAGAAGATCTAGAAATCTTAAGAATCCCTATTATCATTACAGAAGATGTACAAATAATGTAATACGTAAACCAAAAAAAAGTATCCATTTTGTCAACTGATGGTCACATAATCACTAATATTAGCTTATATCTATGTTGCTCTAGGCATCTGCCATCCCGTCCCTTCTTATATAACTGGTATAACTGAGCCACTCAAAAGATCTCAAATAATTAGGACAATTTTAGCCCTCCAAACCTTGAAAGTTTAACTGGGAAGCTATCAGGTCCACAAGACATACTTGATGTAAAGAAAACTTACCTTCTGTGTGCACCGCTGACACATAGGTCCAGTTGTACCTCTTCACTATGTCCACCATGGCCCGTGCCTGCTGGGCATCTGAAGGCACGACCCTCATGAAGTACTTGAACAGAGTTTTGTCGCTCAGATCCATGCTTGTTGCCGAGTAAGCAATTTGAGGTATGTTGAAAAGCTGGAGCAAGTTCTGGACCTGAATGGCCACAGAACTGGAGCCAGGCCCGATGACCCCTACTATGGGCTTCTTGGAGCGGAAGGAAGAGGAAGAGCCATCTACACAGCGTACCAAGCCTTCTTCTTCTTCTGAAGAAATGAGGGAATCCCTTATAAACTCAATGCTCTGCTCTAGGGCCACGGCCGAATGCCAGCAGGAGTCCCTGATCTCGCAGCCCAGGGTGATGTTGGGCAAGAGCGTGGGGTCTGAGTTGATCCTTTCCAGGGTGTGCAGCATGGCCTCCACCCTCTGAATGCCATACTGTTCACGAACTGCCCCACACTTCCGCTCATGAACTTTGTCCACAGTGGGCTGGTGGTGGACAGAAAAGAGAGCCCCGATAATGATGTCACCAGGCATGTGAGCCACCACCCTCCTCTCGCTGGACTGTGCGCTCCCACGGACATCTTCTTTCAAAAGCAGGACTGACAGGATCAACAGAAGGGCCATTTTAGGAAAGGAGTTCAAGCTAATAAAGACAGCATGGTGGGGAAAATTTAGGAGAGTTCTGAGAGATAGAATCCAGTGATGTCCT
Source organism: Kogia breviceps (assembly GCF_026419965.1). NCBI lineage: Eukaryota > Metazoa > Chordata > Mammalia > Artiodactyla > Physeteridae > Kogia > Kogia breviceps. The sequence goes on along the minus strand of NC_081316.1, from coordinate 52,412,877 downwards.
ATGGTGAGCGGCAAACCAAACAACCGCCAGTGGTTTAGATGTGCTCTCTAAAGGACCACCATGTCCCCAGGGACCATTTAGTTAGATGCATCCATGTGACCATGATCTTCAAAACCTGGGGGGAGAAAATAGAATGGGGATTTAACAACCTAAGTGCAACCGGTTTGGGAAGCTCGAACAGTCTACACTAATAGAGAAAGAGAGGTCTTTCTGATGTAGAGAACTTGAAAAAAAGAATCCAAAAATCTTTCTGACTCTTCTTTGCCTGTCTCCGTTGTGATTCTGTGATTTGATAAAAACAGCGGATACAGCTTCTTGATCCTACCTGGCTTAGGTTAATATTTTTTTCATTTGTTCATCTGGAGTACACAAAACCAAATCTCATGTGTGGGAGGCCCAACTGTACTCTGACACGAAGGTGAGGGAAAGCACCTAAAAGAAGTATGCCACGAACAAAAATCTTCAAAAAACCCCCAAATATTAGACATTGGTGATCCCAATAATAATGACGGTATTTTTGTTTGCTTGCTTTAGAAATGCTCTTTGTGTCCTTCCAAATTTTCGGCATTAAGCATGTACTGATTATGCAATTAAAAAATAAAGTTACTTTAAAAAAAGCCTACAAACCCCATCTTCAAATGCAATGTAAAGCAAGTTGAATAACCTTCCCAACAAGTATTGAGCTTAGTTTCCATACAATATAGACCAATGACAAATGAGGTCAGATCAGTATTTTCACATTAAATGAACTATAGGATAGAAGAGGGTTGGAAGATTACAAAGTAAAATGCCCCCAAATACAAAGGCATAGTGCAATGGTACCAATTTTTGCAGAAAAGAATATTCAGGTTCAAATTCAAGTTCTGCTACAAAGAACTATTACTAAATTGTTTTACCTCTCAGTACCAGAATTTTGTCATCTGAAAAATGGGGATCATATGTGCTAGGCTGCCCTTATGGGAATCAATATAAGATACCAACTATGCAAATGTTTTGTATATTGAAAACGGCTATATATATTCAAGACATGACTTTTTTCTGTTATTAAATTTCCAAGGGCCTTCTGTGGCTAGGTGGTGAGGACAGAATATTCTCTGGCAACACACTCAGTTCCCCAGAGTCTTCAAAGTAATTACAGAGTCTTGTAATAAAATTGACAGTAATCAGTCCTTTACCCCTGATCCAGGAAAAATTTCCACATCATGAAGATTCAAAGGGCTGGAGCTATGCATATTTGGAACTATACTTACAAGTAGAAACTTAGTATAGCTATGAATATAGTCATCTATTTCTGTTTAAGCTCCTGGGGAAGAAGAAAATTTTGTCCCAGGTTGCCTACAGCAAATTCTAGCATGATTTGTAAAAGAGAACTGACAAATTAGTGATCTGGGTTATTTAAAGGATTGTTTAAGAGACTTATTTTGTAAGTTATCAGCTCTGCCAGCCAAAGATCTCAAATTGTTTTAAAGTGACTCCCTAAGCATCACCTTGCAAAGACAGGTGATGTTGCTTCAGGAATTTATGCAATTATGATGTTTCTTCAAGAATATCAATGGTTTTCAAAACTCATCAGATCTGCAAAAATTCTAGTCCAGACACATAATGAATATAACCTGAATCACATTTCTAATCACTCTCACCCTCATTTTCACCATTTTCTTCCACTGTTTCCAATGGCAACAGAGAAATGCTCCCTCTGTACAGTGCCAAACACTAAAACGTGCACACACACACACACACACACACACACACACACACACACCCTCATCAAATAGCTACATGCTCCAGAATAACTAGATTTTTAGCAATATTTAGGGGAAAAATCAGCTTTGGTATGGAAGTTGGCATTGTAGACAAGGGGGAAGGAAACAAAGACATATTAATTTTCTCATTGGGAAATTATCTGAATATTCTCAAGCTTTCCCTTCACTTTACTTAGACCAAAGACTCGGGAACCAATGCTTATTATCATGGTCGTGTGAATTCTACTTCAGACAAAAAAAAAAAATCTGAAGTAAAAGGAATCACAATTTTTCATTAAATCCAGAATGTTAGTAAGAAACTCCAGTAACAAAACAGGACTCATTTTTATTATGTAAGAGCATCAAAGCGACATGAGAGACTAGAAGTGGCCCATCAAACTGATGAACCTAAAATATAGATCTCATGCATTTTATTTGTTAGAGTCATTTCCAGCAAGCCCCATGTATTGAGAATATATATAGATACACACACATACACACACACACATATATGTAACTTCCTATGATAGGCTAAATTAATTACTTAACTCATTCAACAAATATCTATTAACTACAGAGTGGGAGAGACCAATATAACAAAGAAGTACAGTGATGTACATTGATAATTACCATCATTATCTTTCATTGAGCACCCATCATATGCCAGGTGTTTATTCACTAACTCATTAAGCATATATTTATGGCCTGCCTATGCTATGACTCTCTCCTGGGAATCAAATATTCAAGAGAAAACAGGGTGTACCTGCTCCCTATACTCATGGGGCTTACAAATCAGTACTCTAAAACAGCAGTCCCCAGCCTTTTTGGTACCAGGCATCGGTTTCCTGGAAGACAATTTTTCCACGGAAGTGGGGGGGAAGGGGAGGGTATGATGATTCAGGCGGTAACGCGAACAATGGAGAGCAATGGGGAGCGGCAGTGAAGTTGCACTTGCTCGCCGCTCACCTCTTGCTGTGAGACCTGGTTCCTAACAGGACGGTCTGGTACCAGTCCAAGGCCCAGGGGTTGGGGACCCCCACTCTAAAAGATGACTTGAACTGGAACCTGATGAATGCAAAGAACAATAAAATGAAGAATGAAGTCAGTCATGTGAAAAGTGTGGCTAGAGCAGAAATAATGAGTGCAATTATGGTACAAAATGAGGTTGGAAAGATATGGAAGGGCCAGACCATGTAGGATCTTGTAGGCTCTTAAGGAATTTGGAGCTTAAGTGCAACAGAAAGCCACTGAGGAAGTGTAAACAAATGACTGGCACAATCCAATCTTAGAAAAGATTCTCCTAGCTGCTCATTGTTCTGCATAATGGACTTGAGAAATCTGAGACTCTTATAATACTCTAGGTAAGAGATGACAGTGGCTTGGCTATGATTGGTGACAGTGGATATGGAGAGAAGTGGACACAGTCAGATATCTTTTGCAAGTAGAATCAACTGGACTTGCTGACGAACTGGATGTGGGTAAGGTAGAGGGGAATCAGTGTCTACTCCTAGGTTTTGAGTCTAAGAAACTAGTATATTCTGGTATCATTAAAAGGGATAGAATTGACTGGAACAGAAACAGATGGGCTCAGGGGAAAACAATGATTTTCTTTGAACATGTTAAATTTGAGTTGCTTTGGAAGCATCCAGGTATAGCTGTCAAAGAGGAAGGAAGATATGTAAGCATGGACCGAGAGGAGTTTTTTGGCTTAAAGATGTAAACTGAGGGTCACCAATATACAAACCCTTTGAAATGAATAAAATTACCTAGAGAGCAAGTATAAAGAAAGAAAAGGTGGTGCTGAAAAGTAAGCCCCACAGAGAGGTAAGGCTGTGGGAAAGCCAGCTAAGGAAACAGAGGCAGCTCAGAAAGTAAGGAGAGAAAGCAAGAACACGTGATGTCAGAGATGTCAAAAGAGAATGTCCTGGGCACTTTGTAGTTGCAGACATATGCAAGGCTTTCATGCTTCTCATTCCCCCAGAAGATATTATATTCTATGTGCATTGTGTATCTGCGTCTGTATGTGGGTATGTCTGTATGTGTGATATGTGTGTGTCGATAATCCTTATAACAACCCTGAGATGTAGGTATTATTTTATTCTCTCTATTTTCCTAATGATGTAATGGTTTTAATAACTTCAAAACAAGCCAATCATGGAATGATGGAGCTAGAATTCATGTCTATGCCTAGTGACTCCATAACATACTCTTATTATCATCTTTTGTCACCTTACCACCCCTTCTGTCAAGAGAGGTATTTCCAAAGTCCATGAAAAGTGAGAGGGGCCACCCAAACACAGTTTGAACTTCCAAGGGAGCTAGAATCTAACAGGAGTTTGCTTAAAAAATAGAGAGTGATGAACATTTCAGGAAAAGAGATGATTCATACACAGAAGGTACAAATGTGTATGACTACCTGGCACAAATGTATTTTTATTGCCCTGGCATCCCCTACTAGATTATGACCTGCCAGATTATAAATCAATGATTGTTTCATAATCTGCCTTAAATGCACACAGTGACTATATTTTATTGATACTAGCTATGAAGCTCAGATACCTGGAAAATATATTCTGAAATAAATTATGACTTAGAAATTTGATAGAATTGTGCTACAACTCAGATTATTATAAGGTTAAACAACAAGTCATCCTGCCGTGCTCCCAAAATACAAGAAATCAATACAGCATAAATTCTAAATAGACCGACAGAGTATACCCTAGCTCTATCAGCGTCACTCATTTGTTCAGTAAGTCTTTATTAAGTAACTGTTCTGTACTAAGCACTCTTCTAGTCCCTGAGGATTCAATTATGGGCAAGGCAGACACAAATTCATGCCCTCATGGAGCCTGTAATCCAGGGTGGTTTGTCAGACAATAAACAAGATAAGGAAGTAAAATATTGTATGCTATACAGTAATAAGGGTTAAAGAGAAACAATAAGCCAGGCAAGGAAGATAGAAAGTATCAGAGATATAGAAAAAATTTTTAATAATGTAGCCAAAGAAGTTTAAACTGTAAAAGTAAAATTGGGTAAATAACTAAAAGAAGTAAGAGAATGGGTCATGCAAATAACAAGGAAATGAACATTCCAGGTTAAAAAAAAAAAGTAAATGCTAAGTCCCTGAGGCAGATTTATGCTTAGTGTGTTGAGAAACAGCAAGGAGGCCAGTGTGACTGCAGTGAAGTAAAAGTGGGGAGAGAGGAAGAAGGGAGATTTGAGAACTAGTATGATGATCAAAGTCTTTTTGGACTTTGAAAGACTTTGGCTTTAACACTGTGTGAGAGTGATTTTCTGGAAGAGTTTTCAATAGGGGAGGGATACACAATGACCAACTTTTCAACAAGAATAAGGGCACAAAGGCAGAACCAAGAAAGCAATTAGGAAACTACTGCAATAATTCAGGTGAGAGAGATGTCAGTGGCCTGGATCAGGAAGATGGTAGTGAAAACTGGTAGAATTCTAAATGTATCTTGAAGATAGAGTGAAAGGGTTTGCTGTCTGATCTGATTTGGGCTGTGAAGGAAAGAGGATCAATGAGGACACTGTTTTCAGTCTAAGCAAATGAAAGATGGTGTCATGTTGACTGAGGCGGAGAAAACTGTGGAGGAACAGATCTGGGTGGGGAGAACCGAAATTCAGTTTTGATACACCAATTTTTAATATTTGTTAGAAATTCAAGAAGAGATATTTAATAAGCATCTGATTTAAGAGGTTGAAATTCTGGAGAGAGGTCTGCATAGGAGATATAAATGGAGGAGGCATTAGTATGTAGATGTTCTGTTTTGTAAAACATAAAACCGGATGAAATCAACTAGGAATTGGAAAGAGAAAAACTAGTTCTGAGACTGAGGCCCGGGGAATTTCAATGTTTAAACTCCCAAAGACCCAGAGATAAGGAAAAACCAGCAAAGGAGACTGAAAAGATTTTTGAACAGAAACCTTATCTTGTAAAGTGTATGTGTGGTGGGGAGGGGGATGAAATGTGAAGTATTCAAGTTCTATTAAAGCAAAAATAAAACTAGATACGGCTGTGTTTTCACAAGAAATATTATGAGTGTGTGTGTATGCACACAGTCGGGAAACATACACACTGACATTAATGAGATGTCCTCTGGGTGGTGGGAATATGCATAATTTTTAATTTCTTCTTTGCTTTTATCTGTGTTTTCTAAGTTTCTGAATTTCTACTATCAAAGCTATTTGTTATTTGTGATATTTTTTTAAATGTGGTACTGAGAGATCTACTTTCTAAATTTCTGCCCCCGTCTCTCTGATGGTCTTATCTCCTCTCAATCTGCCCCTCCTTGGAAGTCTGCTAGTTAACTTAAATTTGGGTCTCCTTTAGGTATTCTGAATATATCTTGAACCCCTTTGCCCCAGTGGTTCTGGGCACGCTGCTTTTTAGCCTTGCTATGCTCTTGTTTCATGGCCTTAAGGCAGAGCTTTTAAGAGCATGGGCTTGGAGTCAATTAGACCCGGGTTTGAATCCTGGCACTGCCATCTGTTGGCTGTGTGCCCTTGGTCACTTAGCTTCTCTGGAGCCTAACTGGAATGAGAATAGTATCTACCTCAAAGAGTTTTAATGAGGATTGAATGAAGTAATATTTTTCAATAGTCCCTTTATAAAAATCTTCCCAGGTCCCTCACCTTGCAGTATGTGCTGTATTCTAAATGCAATTGGCATTTTCATCCGTAACTTTTTATGTTATTTATTAAGCTAATATCATAGCTATTTATACATGTTTTGTCTTCCAATAGACTTCAAACTCTTTAAAGATTAAATCTGTGCCATACACAACACCTAGTATTAACAACTATTCAACAAATCCTGCTGAATGCACGAATAAGTAAAGTGAGTTGCCTGCACTTCGCTTTCTGGTCAGTTACTTGATTGAGATGTGAAGATAGTGCCCCCTGCCCCACTGTGGAAAACTGGAAAATGGATACTGAAACTCAAATGGGTCCCGGCAACAGGGGACATCAAAAAGAGAAGTACAGACTAACAAAGTAGGAGGGAGAAACCTTTGGTGTTCCCCATGGCTTTTCAATATATTAAGGAAAATAGCATCATAGAACTAGAAAGAGTCCTATAGATGATTCAGTTTAACTGAGACCCATGGAGAATAAATGATTTTTAGCAGGTCTAGGACCAGAACCGAGAAAATATCATCTCAAAACCCAGATTTAATCACATCCTGCAACTTGGTGTCTGTTCTTCTACAATTTTCTAAGCATATAACCTTTAATACATAGATTTTTTATTTAAATGGAATATTAGTATGAAATCTATATTGCAATACATTTTTATTCTTCTCTATATAATGTATTATAAATACCTTATGAGATTAGTTCATTTTGATGATGGGGATAATGATAAAAATAATTAAAATTCACAGAGAGCTTACTATGTTCTAGTGCTTAGAACGGTGCTTAGCGTTTCACATGAAACGTCATTTAACTATCATTTTAAAAAACTGTAAGATAGATCATTTTATGTATATTTTATGTTTGAAGTATCTGGGACTCAGAGAGAGAGAACAGTTTGGCTAAGATTCTAAAGCAAGTGAGTAGCACAGCCAAGATTCACACTTAGAGCTTCTATTTCTTTTTAACAGTTGCATAGTATTCAATTATATGAGTGCACAAAAATTTATTTAATTACTCCCTATTTTTGGATATTTAGATTGTTTATAGATTTTACTACTATCATAAACAATGTTGCACTTAAATTACTTTACAAACTATTTCTGTAGGACAAATGCATGATATTGCTGGCATGAATCTTTCCACATTTTACAATCTATTAATTTAGATTGTAAAAGGTGGCATTAACTTCACTCTCAGTCCCTTCTCCTTAAGCTTGTCAATTCTGGGCACCACACGATGTTCTCTCCATAAGAACCTGCTTTCTCTGGCTTGTATACAAGTTTGTGAGTGAGGCCATTTCTCCTTAGATATCTCACCAGGAGGTTCATTCATTCATTTAACAAAAGTCCGGTAGAAAAAAAAAAAAAGGAGGGGGAATAGTAAAACCATATTATTTTATTTTCAGTGTACGGAGCCTTTTCCCTTTTACTCCCATTTCAAACTAAAACAAAATTACCACTAAGAAAGTCTGATTATCCCCATTTCATATATCAGAAAATAGAGTCTCCAAGATAATAAATTATTTGCTTTAGGTTATAACTCTGACATGGTAGGTGTTAGAGATTGGTAGCTATGTTTTTTAATTCATCATATATAGGTAAATATATATATTCTCTACATGTATATCCTTGTATAGATAATGGGAAGAAATTAATACAATAATTTTTAAAAGCTTTCAAAATGTTATAGATCTATGATCTAAAAATATGGAGTACTTTAATTCAATCAAAAGTAGTAAATGATAGGAGTTTATATACATAGTATAACTTATATGATATTTTGATTCAAGATGCTATTTTCAGAAGCACTAGGCTACTTTATTCAATGTTCTATATCATATACTTTGGGTTCATAGCATAATAAAATTAATCACTACCCCATTATAAAAAATAATATATATTTAATATGCATGAAAGTACTTTGCCTCAGGTAATCATACGGTCCCATATTGTATCCTAAATGAATATGAAGAAGAAGTATTGGTGGGTAGAATTTACCATAAACGACAACTTACATAGTAATCAGATTCACAGCTTGCATTGTCTTTTATTTTCAACAATCTTCTCAAGCTGACCATCTTTCTGGCACAAATTTCTCTTATATAACTTAATCCCCACACAAGCAAATAATACAGCTCAGGACATCAACACTAAAATGATTCCTTCTGCCTGAGCAATAGCCTCATCACATATAAGGGTGTCAATGTTGCATATGCCATGGATGGCTTTGATACATTTTCCTGAAAACCAGTGCATCCAATAGATAAGAGACACTCTGAGGTATAATGATACGGAGAGCGTTACAGTCCGAGGAAAGCTCCACTGTTGTAGCTATCTCAAGCACACATCTGCGACCTTGTAAACAAGAAAGTCCAGCACCCCCTCCATTTAGCCCAGCACAAAAAATATGCCATATTTTAACTGAAACCCCCTTAAAGCAAAAAAGGGCCATAAAATAACATTGTACAAAAGTGAAATCTGTAATTTTCTGCATTAATTTAAAGGTGCTGGCAGTAGAATAAAGCTCACTAAATCATTGTAAATCATTACACGATTCGTTTAGTAGTCCATGAAGACCTAAAACAGCCTTCTACAGCAAAGCGATAAAAATGATGTAATCCACCGTTAGCTAGTCTCAATTTAATTATCATGCAGGGTTTCTAAATTTCTTCCCATTTTGCAGCCTTCAGCTGCTTTCTTTTTATTTATGGCACACCTCTCAAGACTGTAAAGCATTATGGTGCATATTATATTGCCTATCATCAGGTGCTTGAAAATGTGGTTTTGCATTTTTAACTCAATCTCTAGTTACTTATTAATAGCTAATATTTATTGAGTGCCTACTTTGTGCTAAATAATATATAAGCATAATTTAATGTAAGTTTCACAACAACCCTGAGGGGTAGGTATGATTACTACCTACATTAAATATCTCTCGAAATTGAGGTTTAGAGGTGAAGAATCTTGCCAGAAGTCTCATACATATAATAAATGGCAGAGTCAGGACATGAATCCAATTCTCTCTGGCTCCAAAGCTCACACTCAACATAATCAGATGATACTGTTTCCCATCCGACCAAATGCGTTGGTTAGTTAAACCTTATGAACTGGCTGCAAAACATTCTGGAGACTCTGCTTTCCACTAAATTCTTATGTAATGTCAATCAGCTTCATTCAGAAGCTGTACAAACAAACCAAATAAATATAGGCAACTCTGCCTCATGGAATCATTTAGATCAGGGCTTCTCAAGCTTAGACCTGTTAACATTTTGGACTAGACACTTTTTTGGTTTGGGGGGGCTGCCATCTTGTGTATTGCAGGATGTTTAGCAGCATCCCTGGTCTGCAGATGCCAACAGCACATACCTCCTCTAGTTGTGATGAATAAAAATATCCCCAGATGCTGTCAAATGTTCCTTGCAGGTCAAAGTCATTCCCAATTGAAAACTGCTGATTTACTTAAAACTCATCTTTGTCAAGGTCTATGTAATCATCAATAAAGAAGACAACTAAGAGTCATCTGGATGTGTCAGTCCCACAAAGCGTTTTTTGAAATGTCCTAATAATTCTAAGGAGAGTAGTTTGGAGATTAGTAGGCAAGTAGATTTGCCTTACTCCTTCTTTACATTGCCACTTGTTTCTGGCTGCATTATCTTGTTTTGGAGCTTGGAATTTCAACGTGAGAAATACAGATTAAACTGTCAAAGAAGATATTGCCTTACATTAACTAAGCATAGTTCTGAATATTCACAAATTACAAAAAATAAATGTGAGAAGAGTATCCTATGGTACACATCACATTTCAAAGTCTATGTGAAATACAAAGTTCATTATAACTTTTTAAAGATAAAGAATAATAACTTTATATAGTAATTTTCATGTTGGTTGTTCAAAATCTTATTTTTATTTTTTAAAAAGTAATATAATATTATTTACCTTTCTTCTGGATCTTTAAAGGATTCTACTACATTACCTGTATTGTGTAATACTTTGTATTAAAACAAATTGATTTTTAAAAATATTTTAAAATTATTCTTCTGCAAAATATTATGATGCAACAGGGTACATTATTATTACAGGGCCCATTAGTGCCATTATGACTATGAACTTTTAATTTTCCTCAGAACATTTATGCTCAGAAGTTTAGTCAGTGGCCTATACCTAGAGTTGTAAAAACTAATCATTAGGGAATTACTCTTAGGTCTTTATAAGACCAACAGAATCACATCAACATAAAATACATTTTCTTGCATCTCACTTTTTCCTTTAAATTTCCTGAGTAGTTTGACTAAAATAAAAGAAGCTATTTGAAACAGCAATTATGTATCAACCATATGGTTGTTGAGAAGATTAAACTCAATAACATAGGAAGCCTAGGAAACATCTGATATTCAAAGGCCTAGATGTGATTAATAGTCGTAATGACCAGTTCCGTACTTTTCACTCTGGGTCTGGCACTTTACTTATATTTGTGTAACTTATTCACCATAATCACTCAATGAGGCTAATAGTGTTACAACCTGTTCCCCATTTTAAAAATGAGGAAGAGAGGCAGAGAAACGTTAAGGAACTTGCCCAAGGTTACATAGCTAATAAGCCACAAAGCTGGGATTCAAACTCAGGCAATCTTGTGCAAGGGTCTGTACTCCCAACCATATCACAAGTCACTGGAAACCACAATGAAACAATTCCATGGTGTTTATCTAATAAAATGGAAAAGTTATCTAATATAATGGAAAAAGGATAAGTCTGAGTTCCAAACAAATCAGACATATGTATGTGTGTATATACACACACACACGTGTGTGTGTGTGTATGTATATAAAATTATATATACATATAATTTTATTTTTCCATTTCCCTGTTACATGACAGTGGAAGGAAACAACCCTCAATTTTAACAACAGAAAAATCACTGCCCTGTATGATTGTTATGAGTATTAAATAAGATATATAATGCTTGGCACGGTGCCTGATGTGCTTAATAAATGATAGTTATTAGAGCAGAGATGAGCCTGCACAACACCTTTGCTTGTTTCCCAAGCAAAGGTATATACAAGACTAAAGGTACATACAATTCAAATGAGATCAGAACTGATAAAATCTCAATATTTTTTCTCTTGTTTGAGAATTTAAAGGAAATGGAAGCAAGCTTATGGCATAATGTTTTTTAGAACTACGTTTTAACCAACTGAGAGAAAGGAATAACAAGAAAATATTTTCTCAGTTACAGATCGTTGAAATGCAAACTAAAAATTTAAATTTTCCTGGGTTATACAAGCACATCATAAACTAAAAAATATTCCTTTTGAGGCTCCTATATTCTTATATTCTCCAAACTCCACGCAATGAAAGTGATGACTAAATGATGCCTCAGGACTAGGATTAACATTTCTGTGAATATTAAAAAGAACACATATTTCTCAATTGTAGAATGTTCCTGCTTTGTAGTAATACACCTTCAGTTTATCCAAATGCCAAACTGATCAGCTTTAGCATATATCAACATATATCAAAAGGTAGTCTTCACTATTTTATGAAGTTAGTTTAAACTCTATCTACCAAAATAACACAGCAAAAAGTATAAGGAGGAATAGTTGGATGTGTCTCTTCATCTCATGAGGATAGAAATCCTGGGAGAAAATGGTACACAAATAAGTGCAATATTTTTCATGATTAACTTTATCCCATATTTTTCTACCTGTAATTTCACCTACCTTTCATTGGCACTTAATTTAGTTTTTCTATATAAAATGTTCTGACAATTCCGTAAGAGACAATATAATACGACTCCTATAAAATCTTCAACATGTTTTGAAGAAATGTAAAAAAACTTAGAATTAGTAAAATCTTTTAGTCATGAAAGTAAACATGTTTAATGACATAAATTATTGAATAGGGAACAAAACAATGTCAACAGCAGAGTCTAACCTGAAGATATTATGTAGCTACTTAAATATTCTCAAAGTCTGTATATTTTGTACTGGTTGGACATACTACCTATGAGTGGATTTTTCAGTTTTCACCTTGGCATTTGTCATCATGTCCATAATGTGTACCATGATGTGATGGCAGAGGCTTATGTCTACCTATGAAAGTAAAGTGAAGAACTGGGCAAGTACTTGAATATTCAAATACCACTCCTCTCCTCCAAATAATCTCAATATGCCCTTTAATAAATGAACATTAAAGAGTTTGGTTTCTTGGATGAATTGGGAGATTGGGATTGACATATATACACTAATGTGTATAAAACAGATAACTAATAAGAACCTGCTGTATTAAAAAAATAAAATAAAATTCAAAAAAAAAAATAAAAACAAAAGCAAATCACAGGTCCTGTGCACACCGAAGGTGAAGGGGATAATGCAAGGGCAAGGATATCAGGAGGTGGTAACCGTGGAGACTACCTTGGAATCTGTCCATCATAGACTTCCAGTACAATATTGAATAAAAAGTTCAAGGACAAACAAACAAACAAACAGAGTTTGGTTTGTTTTTGAATGTAGCCTACAGCCAAAATATTACCGTGGGATAGCAAAGATCTAGGGGGTGCAGTGAAAATACCTAAATTATATATTTGTCAAGCAGATTCTAAATGACCAGGGAAAGCTTTTGTCTTAAAGAAGCAGTAAAGCAATTACGTAGAAAGTACTCTATTCTATTCACATTCTTCAAAAACAAACAAAAACCCCAAACCTTGTAGGATCTGTCCGGAGTGCTGAAAAGGTTTCCACTGGAGAAGGCTGGAGGCTGGGCTGTGCATTAACCTGATGAGTTCACAAAGCAGTATTTTCAAGTCCCAACCAAAGATCCTTTGAAACAGAAATTGACATCCATAAAGGACAAAAATAGTCACAACTGATTCTTAAATGTGTAACTGCATGGATACAAGAGATAACTTAAAGGAGGAAATGTCCTGTGCTCCATGAGAGGAATAGGAGCACAAAGCACACCTAACAAGAGGTAGCATACCTGAACACTCCAAAACTCAAAAGGATGTCTAGAATGTTGTATAACTACGAGGATTCTACAGAAAACCTAAGCTTCGCCCCACGCCAGCTAGGGTGGGGGGCTGCACATAGCACAAGGCAGTGCTGCCTTGGCTGCCTCAAAAGGCCAGCAGTTAGCATTAAGGATACAGATTAGCTCTAGATCAGTCTCAAGGGACGTAGAACAATGAAACAATACGTAGAGAATGAAGAAAGTGGAAGGAAGCCACTGCCTTCCCACTGACCTGTATCAGTTTCTTAGCGGAAAGTAAAGTGTGGGAGAATCTACCTGCTTGGCCACTCAAGCTTTCGATTCAGCTGAGGCAGCACCAAGATAGTGCCTAAATAAGCACAAGCACTTGTTAACCTCTCCTCCATTTCCCTTTCCCACAGCGCCCGCTCCGGAGGGAAATGGGGGCAGGTGGAAATCCAGCACCAGTTCCAGAGCCCCCCAGGCAGATTCCTCACTTCGCTCTTCGAAGTCCCAAGTGCAGGGTAGGCTCTGGTCACCCGGCTAGCTCGTGGGCCTGCCCCGGGTTCTTTCCCCAAGTCGCTGTAGTCAGGGCTCTCTCCTTGGCATTCCGCTTATGTTGCCACCCGGGGTAACTAGCAGGCTTTGTGTCCGAAGGGAAAGCTACATCCACGGGAGAGGAAAGAGAGGCGGGCGCAGACTGGGGTTCAGAAAGAAGCACGCTAGCCTGAGTGAAAGCGCTGTGCTTTCAGCACCATCCGCTGTCCCCCCTCTTCCTGCAGCAGGCGCCTGGTCACCGCAGCTAACCCATCTACTGGGAAGCGATTCTCCTTCCTCTTCCTCTCCACCTCGCTTCTCTGAAAGCTGAGCCCTCGGGTGGTCTGGAGGAGCCCTGTCTGAATTCTAAAAGCACGCACCTGGCCCTCAGGGAGCGGGACCTCGCATCCGAAGGCATGCAGGATCCCCTTCTTAACCCTTGCGGCCATTCCCTCATTTACCCCATTGCTCTCGCCCTTTCTCCCCAACAGGTTTAACTGAAGCCATCCGCGAATGAAGCAGACTTCATCCTCGAGGTTCTGGCCACCCCCGCTGCTCCACCCTCGTACCCCTCCCCCAAACCAAACTGTAAGCTCCCAGCAAGCGTATAGCTCATACATCCTTCTCGGGCCCGGGGACACTTGGGTAAACAGACACTTAGCAAGCTTACCCCCCTGTTGGCGGCGCAGCAGGCAGTGAGGCGCGGTCTAGCTAGCCCCCCATAAAGTTGGGCCGCGCGGATCAGCGGGGCAGAGCCAGCCTCTGCAGTCCCGGGCTCCCCCCGCCCCAGATGATCTTAAGCTCATCGCCTGCGCTCCGTGCGCGCAGAACAGCAGAGCTGAGGGCGGCGTGTGCAGCAATTCTCCCTGCTACTGAGAAAGGGGAGAAGGGGGGAAGGGGAGAGCGCGGAGGAGGGAGGGGTGGTAGTTTGTATTTATAGAGAACAGAGTTCTCAGCGCAACTTTTTGGTGCCACCAAGTGGCACAGTGAGCTCCTTTAGGAACACAGACTTCGGGTCGAATCTGGATGGGTAAGCCAGCTCCACAGCCAGATGCTCACATGGTGGGAGGGTTGGGGGACATCCCCTCGGACTTGAGTCTCCCCGTGTGAACTTTCTCATCTCAATGGCTGCGATTCAGATCCGTAAATTTTAAGAATGAGCTTGTATTGAGGGGGAAGGTGTACCTGTGCCTCCTTCAGACAAGTGGCAGAGGTGTCAAGGACACTGGGCAGATGCCAGTAGCCTCCTAGGAGTCTAGGAACCCTTGTCTCAGGAAGAATACGTTTCCTTCTCTCTCCTAACCCTTCTATCCAGATTACAGTATTCTCAAATATCACTCTTAAGCTGTCCTGCCATCCTGAGTGCCCAACCTTTAAAGTACAATGCCATTCATTTTCCTTGTGCTAGAATCAATTCCAGATTCTTTACCAAACCCTCATTCAAAGAACATCACCGCTTGCCACCAAACCTCTTTCTTTAATTGCTCCCTTTAAAAAAGCATGTGACTTGAGACTCTGTGGATCCAAACCTCTCCAGGCAGCACTCAGGACTCTAGGTTCTCCTGGCTACAAGCTAGGTATCTAACTGTCCTTCTCACCCATTTCTACAGACCTCTTAGCATGCATTACACCAACAGCAAAGCCAAGAGCTTGCAAATGCCTTTGATACTTTGAGGGAAAATACCTTAAAGCTTCCTTTATCCAGATTTTCTGGGCACTCTTCCTTCCTTGTATGCAGATCCTCAAACCCATAAAATCATAGACACTGCTACTGCATGGGACCTTAGTGACCCAAAACACAGAAGAGCCTCTACATTTTGCAGATTGAGAAACAGAGGTTACGGGACTTGTTCAAGGTCACACACTTTCCTAGAGACAGCCCAGAGACTACCCCGAGGTGATACTAAACGAACACAATTATGCCAAACCTGCCTTCCAGGCTCCTGCTCCTTCTACCAACTTACACAGCCCATTCCGTCATATTTAGCTCTCTTCTCTTCCCTCTCCCTCCATATCCCTCTCTCTGACCCCATCCTTTGCCAATGTCCCATAAAGGAACCTAGGGTAAGGACATCTTCCTAGCCGCAACTGGAGTACATAAACTTGAGCTTAAAGGTGCAGAGTTGCAGGTGTACCCCCTTAAAATGGCCCCTGTTCTTAAAAACCTCTCCTCGGTAGTGTAGTCATGGAAGTGTCATTTTAGAAATGGAACACTGGCATTTACACCCAACCAGGTCCCTCTTTTGCTGTCTCTTTTCAGGGTGAAGAACCAGCAAATGCTCTTATTAGCCTCCTACCAACACCTAATGGCTTCAGAAATAGAGAAGCCCTCCTCCTTTGATAAATGCACCCCTTTGTGCACATGTATCAGTATGCAAGAAAAGAGAGAGAAAGGGAGAGAGGTGTCCAAACGCTCCCTCTGGCTCAGAGCTCTATTTTTTCTCCTCTGATTTTTTTTTTTTTTTAGTTCATTTTCTATGGAAACGAGCCCACTTAAATTCCTCACTTATGCAAATACAAGCAAAATGATATTCATAAACCTCTCATTGGAGCGACGCCGCGGTAGCCTGGGCTCCCGACTAGAGATTCATGTCTGATTCACACAGCACACGTCCTTGTGGGGTGACTTTCCTAAACTTGCAGGACCTCGTAGCGTCCCTGGCTCCACCACTTCTCCACCTGCCCTCCCGGGTCCCTTCGCCCAAGCTCCCGCCCCTTTTGCCTGACTGCTCTCCATCCCTGCGCTGGGGGAGGGGCTCCGGAGGGCTCCTACGGCCGCGGCGACCCAAGAGCCGAAAGAAAGAAAAACGCGCGGTGCTTACCAGGTGCGCGCCCGGAGGCTGGCGCCCCGAGCCAGCCGCTCCTCACGGGCTCCCCGCGCTCGCGGAGCGGCCTGGGCTGCAGCTAGGGCGCTAGTGGCGACGATGGAGGCAGCGGCGGCAGCAGGCGGAGCGGCTCCGTCCGCGGCCCGCGGCGTTGGCGCTCGCGCTCTCGCGCTAGCGCGGGGAGCGCGTGTTGTGCTTAAGCAGACGCAGCTGGAAGCGCAGCGCCGGGCCGGCTCCTACTCCTGCAGCGCGCGGCGGGGGCGGGAGAGAGACCAGGCGCGCACACACTGGGTGACAAGGGTCTTGAAGGCTCGTAGTCTTGGGGTTCGGGCGAGGGTAGCCTCGGGCTCCGGCTGCAGCTCCTCGGCTTCCCTCCGGGAGCCGCGGAAGGAGAGGAGCTGTGCGGAAAGGCGTGGGTAGCGTGTCACTCATAGAGAAGCTGGGGGAGCAGGTAGATAATAAGCTTCTCTCTGACGGTGGCACTTAAACCCCTGACAGGGATTGGGAGAAGGGGCGTCACTGCTGGAGGGTAGAGAGAACCAGGAAGTCAGGGAACCCCAAGATGATTCAGAGGTGTGAGTGGTTAGAAAGAACGATCTCTTTATGTCATTACTTATTAATAATGCCATTTTGCACTTATCTCCATTTCTTACAAACGAGTCCTTCTACGCCTATTAAAATTTCTTCCTCCGTGGCAATTAACTATCTTTTTACTTCCTTAAATGGCTTTGCTTCTCTTCCCCTACTACACCTGTAACTGACCAAGATTATTGAAAATGCTGAGGTTATCTTTAAATTCCAAAATCAGACTTCATTTCTGCCTTTGAAAAAATAGATTGGTATAAATTAATCGCATGACTTAATTTAAAGAAAAGAGAGATATTGCACAATATAATTATTATTATTTCTCATTATATTTCCCTAGCCATGTGCTTGCAGCAGTTGGGTGAAAGGTTAAAAGAGGAGGACACTGAAGTCAGGAGGTTGGTTATAATGTATTCATTGCTAATGTAGGTTTCCCACAAGACCCTTGAAAGCAAGGCAAGTTGTTCTTTGATAGCTTCAGGATTCAAGAAGAAAAAGACATGCATCTGTCACAGCTCGTTGATCTTTACAATGGCATCTTTCTTCTCCCCATTTTCATGTGTACTCTGATGGTGGCGTTTTTCATTTTTGATATTCTTTGATTGCAATCTGCAAAGCAAGCTTTAGTACTTTGTAGAGGGGCCAGTAAAACTCTGGTTGACCTTCCTGAATAAGAAAGATAAGAAAGATGGTATAGATGAGAAAATACAAAAATAGGAATGTAAAGGGGAACTAATGACTAGATGATTCTGGAAATGTGATTAAGTCTGATGTGTAAAATGATTTGTTAGCCCAATTGACTGAGGCATTGGCGATAAAGACATGATCATAGATTTGATCCTTGGGTGGACCACTTAGCTTTGAATGAGCATGGAACACAATAAGTTCCCCATCTTTTTTCATCATTTGGAACTAGCTCAAAGTACACAAGTGAGTGGGCTGAGCCTATGTAAGAAGGGGTTCTCATGGTGGCTACTCAAGTCACTTAAATCCTTCAATTTCCTACACATATTTCCGGCCCGGCTGTCTCCCAGGGTTATGGAGAGGATGGGATGCAATAAGATATTTCAAAGCAGGTCAGAAATGATAAAGCACTCCATAAATGTATTATATAGTTTATCAAGACATATCCATGTCCTATGCTCTAAAAGCTAGAATGCAAAGAATATTCCCCATGTTGAACAACAGTGATATTTTCAGGTGAGAAGGAAAACAATATTATATAATCTTAAATTGTTCAGTGACATTTTACTATACAGCTTTATCTCATAATTGTAAAGTGCTGAATTAGGTAAAAATTAAAATTAAAAGGAGCATTGTTTTCAGTCCCAAAAGCAAATTCTGATTATAAATTGCTCAAGGGTAAGACTTTTGCCTTAGGATGAGCTATTAGTAATCAAAACATTTTAATTCTGATGTAGAATAGTAAAAAAGAATGAAAAAGCTATTTATACTTAGAATTAAGTTCAAAACTTGGAGTCTCCATTGATTCCTTTCATTTTCTCAGACATGACAATCTGTCAGGAAATCCTGTTGGCTCTACCTTCAAACTATATCCAGAATCCTTCAACTTCTAACCACCTTCACAGATACCACGTTGAATCAAGCCACCATCATCTTTTAGCTGGGTACAGCAGCAGCTTCCAAACTGGTCTTTCAGCTTCTTCACTTTTTCTCTACAGGCTAATATTCAACACAGCAGCCAGAGTGTTCTTTTTAAGAAGTTAGCTTAACTCAAAATCCTCCAGTAACTTTCCATGTCTCTCAGCATCAAAGCCCAAGTCTTTACTATTACTCTACAGAATCTGTCCCCACTCCAGTACCTTTCTGACCTCATTTCCTAGTTATCATCCTCTTTGCTCATTCTACTCTAGCCACCAGGACTCCCTGGCTATTTCTTAAAACAAGCCTGATATGCTCCAACGTAGTGGTCTTTGCATTTAGCTGTTTCTTCTGCATGAAACGCTCTTTCTCAAGTAATCATTGTGCTAACTCCTCTCCTTCAAATCTTTGCTAAAATCTTACTTTCCTAATGAAGCCTTCCCAGACTAGGATATTTAATACAGTAAACTATTTTCCCTTACAATCTCAGGGCTTCTGATCCCTTTTACCCAGCTCTATTTCCCCCCATTATCTCTTAATACAGTCCAATGTACTATATAATGTACTCAATGTTATGATTATTGTCTGTTGTCTGTGTCTTCCCTTCCCTTCCATTAGAATATAGACTCAAGGAAGGAATCTTTGTTTGTCTGTTTGACTGATGTATTCCAAACACTCAGAAGGGAATTCTAGCACCTAGAAACCACCCAATAAGTATGTTTAAATGAATATTTATGAAAATAGAGGTATACACGTTACATGCTGCCCTTCATTTTTCCAGCTGACATCACTGACAGTAAATCATGTTTGTAGGAGGTCTGCAATACTACTAAGCGACAGCACTTTTTTCCAACCTGGGCACACTTAACCCACCTTTTGCATTCCGTTTTGGCGTTTGTGCTTCCTCGACATAACCAGCTCATGTTCTAGACTCCAAAGGGGTTATTGCAATTCTAAAAGTCTTGCAACTATATGTTTATCTGCAGCCACCAAATAACAGACTGTAAGTGGCTTCCTAAAATAATTTATTTGAGGGAATTTTATTTTCATTCATTTAATGAATTCGTATCAAGACTTTTTCATTTCTTTTTCTTGCTAGTTACTATACAAGGGACTGTGATAGAATGATGAACCAAATAAGTAAATACTATCTTAACTTTAGAAAACCTATAGTTATTAGGTATGTGCATATGAGCATTTACATGTTTATTGATTTGTTCATGCCATTGATTAGGTATTTATTAAACTACGATGTGCCAGTCATAGCTAGATATTGGGGATGCAATGATGCTTGAAATAGAATTAGTCCCTGTCCTCATGGAGCTTAAAGTCAAGTTAGGAACACACAAACTAAGTAATTTGTCTTGCAACTTGTGGGTGGAAGGCAATGAAGAATTGGACAAGGTAAGTTATAAAGAATAGTATGGCATGATGAGGGGCCTGGGTGTCTTGTTTGTATAGAACATTTAAAAAAATTCTCTCTGAGGCCTTAATAACAGGTAAAGTTCCATTAGAGGCAACTATGCAGAGAATGTTGTGTGTGTGCTTGTGTTTATGTGGGTTGGTGGTGGGGAGGTATGGTTGACCAGAGCGAAGGAAGAAAGGAAGGGCATTTACAGGCATAGGGAATGACAATTAGAACTTCTGAGGCAAGAGAACACTTGCCATGTTTTGAAAACCGAAAAGACATTGGTGTCAATGAAGTAGAGCTTGGACAATCTTCAATATATCTCAGTTTGCTCAACTGCAAATGGAGCTTGTTATTTTATCTGATTTTATTCAATACCTTTAATCTGCCTACTTTCTAAATGTGAAACAACTATATATAAAAGTCATTAGAAATATAAAATGAAAACCATGCAGAAAGAGGAGCTGACAAACACCCAAGTGGTTTTGACTAATGTAGTTATCTGTGGTCTACGGAAAATATTTAGTGATGAGTTCACTAGCAAACAAAAAGAAAAGGGAAAATGTCTTAACGAATTATCATTATCTAATATAAGAAAACGTGTCCATTATTAGAAAAAGAATTGTGTTGTTCTTGCTGTCTCTAAATGCTAATATTATTACATGGACCCTTACATAAATGACCCTTAAAAACTCAATGTCTTCAGTGAAGATTTTACAGCAAAAAGAAAAACCTTTCTCATGTTACATTATCTTATGTAAAACTTCAATCTAAACTAAATTCCAGGCATAACATGGAAATTTCACTCAAAGAAGTTGTTACCCATAGGTCCAGTGTCACTTATGTCTCTATTCTCCAGGCAGGACAAATTTAGAATATCACCCTGGGAATTTTTTAGTTTGTCTTGATACTGGGTTAAAATACAATAATAAAAGAGCTTTTTTTCTCTCACTACTTGGGAAACTACTTCAGTCAGTTTTCCAGGATAAAGCCCTTGTCCATCCAGTGCATATGCATGGCAAACAGAGATCCTCATTTTCACTCTGTGATCCTTGGCCATGCTTAACTGTCATTACAATAGGCAAAGCACTTCCCTGATAGTTCAGAATGAATAGCCAGATCCACTTAGATTTTGAGCCCCAACCCAAAGGGGTATCATAGTGCCTACTGGATTTCAAGCCTAACAGATGGGCATTTGAAAACTAGTTCTGGCTCTTACTTGACTAGGGGACTTGGCCAATTAATTGAGTCTCAAAACCTAATTTCCTTATCTGAAAATGGGAAAATGGAAAGCATAATTTTAAAAATGCCTATTTCCCTTGGTTATATAGAAAGTCACTTTGTCAACTAAAACAGTGTTATAGAGATCTCAGGTGAATCATGTTTCTTTTTTCTCACATTCCCTCACAATCTGGCTCTGTTGTTCCTGTACAATACTATGTGGAGGCAAGAATTTTGATAATGGTGTTGGATTATTAGAATCATAAATAACAAAAGGAAATTCCTCTCAATTTTGTTTTCAAATTGGCCAGAAATGTCTTATTTTCTGTCTCTAAAACATAAATAATAGTATCTATGTAGTCGGTTTGCTGCTAAGATAAGCAATAATGGATGTGAAGCAATTGTCTAGCCCCTGAAATGTGGTAGGTGCATGATATTTGGTGATGATAATGATGGGAATGAGGGTTAATTTATTTAAATTTCCAGCTATTTACATCAATACATTAGAATGGACAAGGCACTCGACATGTAGCTTGGGACTTGAGGTCTATTCTTTGAGACACTTGGGAATTTGAAAAGCACATTCGAGTCTACTAGAGTTCATCTCTTTGTTAATGCATATAAATTGCAGGGCAAAGTCTTGTGGTATTCTTAGTCAATACTTTTGGCAAAGGCAGTGATTTTTTTCACCTACAATTAAAAATAGATTAAACTTAATGGCAGCAACATTGTTTTGCATTTAAATGACCAAGTGAGATTACACAGAGGATTTTATTCTTCAAAACAGAGCCTTGGAATCATTGCTTAATAGAATCCTTGGAAACTTCACACTGTATACATGAGACAATTGTGCTTTTAATGGTATACATACAGCTGTTGCATCTATTCATACGTTTAATTATAAAGAATCTTAACCACCTGAAATCCACACTATATCTAACATTCACTGTAGTGATTTAGGAGATTTCTGTTGTTTTCAATGTTTCATTTTCTCAGAAGTAGCTTATTGAGCTAAAGTAAATGATTTAAAGTTATGTAGTAATCAGCGCAATGATAGAAACTTGATAATTGATGTTTACTATGAAATTAAATTATGTTACTAAAAATTTGTTTAGTAATATTACAAAATTTAAATTATGTTACTAAATATTCATTTTTTACATTTCTTTAAGATTTAGCAGGGATGTTGAGCTATGCTAGACACATGGATCCATCAAGAATCCTGACTGATGGACCAAGAGCATGTGCTACAGTTGAAGTAATACAGCATTCAATTCTGTTCCTTAACCTAATTATCTGTAAAATGGGGAAAATCCTAGTTCCATAAGTTAATTGTGAAGACTAAATAAGTTATACTTGTAAAGCACAGAGCTTGGTACACAGTAAGCATTTGAAACATTGTTAGTTATAATTATTATAGATGAGAAGCAGGATACTACATAAGAGCATGCTCTCTGAAGCCAATCTACGCGGATTTGACTCTTGCTTGTGTTGCTTACCAGGTGTGTGTGAACCAATTAGTTAACCTTTCTGTGCCTTAGTTTCCTTATTTATAAGTAAACAGAGGGCAATGGCAACTACTTCATAAGGTCTTTGTTAGTATTAAAGGAGTTAACTACTGTTAAGTCTTCAGAGCAGTGCTTTGCACACAGTTATCATGCAATATTAGCTATTATTAGCATATAATAATTTAGTAAGTACTTTAGATCCAGTCATCATTCAACTGAAAAAGCTTCCTATAATTATATTGCAATTTGTAATCCAAGGAACTATGAAACACTGGGCTTTCTAAATTTTGTATTAGAATGGGTATCTTCAGGACACTCAGAAAGAATAGAAGGTCTTACTAATCCAATTTTTTAAAAAATAAACTGCTGTTAACACTCATTTCTACAATGCCCATGGGATAGAGTTCAAATTCTGAAGCACAGCACCTGGGTCTCCTCCTTGTTCGGCCCCATCCTCTTTTTATAATCTCTTCATAACTGGCTTGTTGTTCCCTAGCACAGTATGTATTTTTATCATGACTTTGTAAAAAATATTTTTGAAAGGCTCTTATTTTTATCCTCATCTTTTCCTAATGAATGCATACCAATGCTTCAAAATCAGCTCGAATGAAACACTGCCTGATCCTCTTGAAGGACTACCCACCATTTCTTTGTGCTACCATACAACTTTGCTTTAAAGCCCTAGAATAACATATATAATATTAAATCATAATTACTCATTTAGGTCCCCACCTTCTCTGATAAAATGCAAACATCTTGGGGGTAGGCACCATATATTTAAATATTCCCTATACCTAGATTGTGCCTGGCATGCAGTGGTTACCAGACATATAGTTAATGAATAAATTAATGAATACATTCTATCAATCAATCCAGATTCTCATAAGCTAGATTCTAAAGTAAGTTAAAATGAGTTCAGATCTGTAGACTTTCTAGTTTAGGGATTCTGAACTTTGGATAAACATTAGAATCATCTATAGCTTTTAAAAATCACTGACTTAATTGGTATCAGGTGGAGAGCCAGGGAATTAGATTTTTCGAGAGCTTCACAGATGATTCTAATGTGCAGCTAATATTCAGAACAACTGCCAGTCTAGTTAAACCCTTTGTGTTTATTTTAAACTAACTTGGCATAAATTATATCAAATAAGAGTGTAGGTGCCATGTTATTAAGCAAAGCATAATTTGACCCCAAGAAAATAAAATGATTTTTATGAGATCAATGCTCTTTTAGCTTCTTTGGAGTATTGGAATCTTTTAAAATGAACTCCCACATTTCACATTTATAAACACTTTAAAGGCATACTTTCAATCAGAAACACACATATCATCTCCAAATATTCTTCATATCAATCATGGGAAGTAGGTGGTAAAACCCAGAGAGGTGAAGTAGTTTTGCCCTATCACACAAGTTTAAAATAGCAACTCTAAAAAGTAAAATAACATCTTGAAACCCAAAACATGCTATTTCCATTATCTTATGCTGCCTTGTATCCCTGTAAACACCCATACCTTTTGACACGTAAATTGTATAAATTTTAAATATTGCCATACTAGGTTCATGCATTCTAGAATGAAATAGGTTTAGTATAAAATCTCAACTAAATAGGTATCATTTCATTTCTGGGAAAGTGAAAGAAAACAAAATAAATTCATATTAACAATACATTTTATGAAAATATGTTCAGGAATAACAGTGTTCAAAATATTGCAGGATCATTGATTCAATGTCCTAAGTTAAAACAAAAAAATGAAGAAAAATATTCTTATTGTCCAGTAACTTGAAATAAAGTAGCTTTTATTTTTTTTGTTTGCATTTTATTTTCAACTTCTTAAAATTATACATGTTTGTGTGTGTGTGTGTGTATTCTGATGTATCTGTAGACTTCTTAAGCAAATATTAACTGAGCAGCTGTTACATATCAGTTTTTACATTAAGTACAGAGGTTACAAAGTGCAATAACCTCAACATTCTGAAAATCTAGTTACATTTATATTGTACATGTATGTAAATTGTATTTTGATTGTATTTTTATTTTGTATTTGATTACTTGAGATTGTTTTCTAAACAATTTCCTGTATTTATAAATATGCTGACTGACAATTATTTTTCACTACACATTATTTTTTATTCATATGTAATTATATAAGAAGATCCTCAAAAAAAAAAGTTCAACATTTTAAAAAAAATTACGAGTTCACTCTGAGCTAGCTAGAATATTCACTAGGTCAGAATATTTAAGTGATATATTTTCCAAGTATTTCTCTCATTTTAGATTTTAATATGTTGTACTATTTTCCACAGTTTTCTCCTCATCTTCTTTCTTTTCACATGTCCCACCATAGGTCATTCATCAAAAAATGAAGAAGATGAAGAAGAAAAGAAGAAACAGATGGAGGAGGAGGAGAGGAGAGAATAGCAAAAAGAATGAATGAAGAAAGAAAGAAAAGAAAGAAAGAAAGGAAGAAGAGGAGGGAGGAAGAAAGGAAGAAGGGGAGGGAGGAAGGGAGGAAGAGTGATATAGGGAGAGAAGAAAAAAGGAAGGGAGAAAGAGAGAGGGAAGGAGAAATAAAAAGAGAAAGGAAATAGCACAGAGTAGAATTTCACACACACACACACAAATCAAATTCCAAGACTGTGTAATCTAAAATAAATCACAGTTTATGAAGAAGTTATCCTCAAATGAGGGTTAAAACCTATGTCAGCATTCCAAATTTAAGACTCAGAGTCTCAGCTCAAGACCTCTCTTCTGATCTCTTGATGTTCCATGGACTCATGTCTGGTTTCCATGGTGACTATTTTCATGAGTCTTTTAAACAATAAGAAAAATCTATCTTCTCTCATCACTTATTTTCAGAATCTTAGAATTAAAATCTTTCTTCCCTTCTTGGCATCCCAAAGAAGACTGTCTTTAGCTTAAATGCCCTTAACTTAGGTAATACATTATCATCTCATTTTTTAAAAAGTGTGAGAAAGGGAAGTAAACAAGAGGTAAGGAGCTCTACAAGTTAAATTTTTAGTCAAATAGACAGTAGACAGATAGAGCAGAGTAGCCTTGTGTTTCTTTCTCTCATGAAATGCATTTAAACTTAGATGTCCTTCTTCCACAGAAACATAGGAACTACAGTAAAGAGCCAGTGAGGAAACAGAACTATATTGAGGGCATAAGCTGTGCTTCAGGAGGATGAAGTTAATAACCTATAATCAACTTTTTAATTTAAAACATTCTGAATATGGCTCACCTGCATCAAACAATATGCAAAATACAATTAAGAAAGTTCCCTAAAAACTTTGGTATTTTCTACTATAAACATGTTGTATCTAAGTTTAAGATCTCATATTTTTTGGATTCATAATAGTTCAATATTTTAATCTGATTTTTAAAATTTAACAATTCTGTATATTTTATTATAAAGAATCAATTACCAATTGAAAACTGGTAAATAATACATTGAATTTAGATGTGAATAATAGGAAAAACTAAAGGCTTTCTTATGTAACCTTGGTATCCCCACCTCACTCATATCACTTGACCACTTTCCTACTCTGAAGTACTTAGTGGACCTCCTATTTTGTTCCCAAAGTTTCACAAATTTTTATAATCACAGAATTCCACAATATAGGTATTAACTGTTTATTGTTTGGATCATCTGATGTTATTTCTATGAACATATGGCTAATTTTATTTCTATGAATGCTCATTTTCTTCTCACTGTTATGCCACCAAGTGTGGTTAGGACGTTGCTTAGGTTAGGACTGGAACATTTTAGCAGCTTAACAAATCTTTACTGAAATGAATACATGTATTGATTTTCATTGACTTTGATAAATGATGAATTCATGAAGAAACTGAAATTAATACCTATTAATACTATGGTTAAAAAACAGACCCTGTAATATAAAATCTATAGCTATATGAAAGAAAATTTTGGTACTGTGTTTTTTCAGTGAATGGACTTAAACCCAATGTGTGTTACATCTTGAATTGTTTAACAGACCCATAACATTAGTGTTTCTACAGGCTACTTTGTGGTACACTAAGCCCAGTGTTCTAAAAGCCAATGTATGTGAAAGCCTATCTGTCTGCCTGTAAAGACTTGTTCCCATGTTTTATATACTTATATGTCCCAGGATACAGTATTCAATAATAGGATTCATGTAATTTAAAAAAGTCCCATTGTTACTGATTAAATCATGTCCTTTATTATTAAATAATATTTAAAACAGAATAATAGGCTCTTCAGATTTTGACATTTTAAAAAGTAGAGTTGCTAAACAAAATACAGGAAGCTGAGTTAAATTTGAATTTCAGATTAATAAATCATTTTTTTCATCTAAGTATATCCCAAATATTTCATGGGACACATGATACATTTTTTTTCTGAAATTCAAATTTAATCAGGTGTCCTATATTTTTATTTAATAAATCTGGCAATTTTAATTTTAAGCCATATATTCAAACTACCCTTTGTTCTGGGAATCTCACAGTCTAGTAGGCAACATAAGGGAGAGAACAGAGACAATATGGTCAGATGAGTGCCAGGATAGAACAATGTAAAGCTGCTACCCAAAGGCATCCAGGAGAACACATTTAAGATGTTGTGATCAAATGTCAGAAATCTACTGTTACACATAATTACTTATACTAAAAGTCAAATACATAAAACTGGGAAGCAAAAGCAGTATCACAAAAGAGGATCATGACAAAATCCTTTCAGGGGTTTTGAAACAGCCCATTCTCTTCCTTAAAGTGCCTCATGGACCTTTGGTTCATGATATCAAAGTAATCCTGCAGAAATTACTTACAGTGGATATCAAAGAGGCACCACCAAATAGCAACACCTAGACTAATACAACATAGCCATTGAGGAGTTTTTTAAAATGCATGAAAGCATCAGTTATGAAGCCTCTGACACTTTCTATGAAAATTTGGAAACAATTTTGATGAAAGTTGCTTTAATAATATCTGAGTGCTTGAGAACAGCAACCAGGCTTTATTCTTCTCAATGTTTCTAACATAGTACAGACTTACACTGAGCAATCAAAAAATATTTTTAGAATAAATTAATGAGTAAATTAATTTAGAATAAATTAATGAATACCTCTTCTAGTTATTCTGCTTATCCTCTCTTTCTTTCTTGGTTCCTTTCTTATGCTAACTGGGATTCTCAGCCAAGATGCAAACCCATGGATACTATGGAAAATGACCACATTGTAGATCTTGCTTCAAGGAGTAAATATAACTAGACTCTCTGTCCACAATGACCAAAGAAGGGTGGCAAAGCTGGGTCTGGGTGTGCATCACCATCTAGAGGAAACAGTCTGATATATACACAAGGACGTGGAAGTGGCTGATGATCCTTGAAGTCAGGTAGATGGACACATTTTAGTTCCAGTTGATCTGCTGGGGCTCTAAGAGAAGCAAACATCCTGTATGCCTCCAGTGGAAACTGTCAGGCCAAGGTCATGCAATTTTCATTGTAAGACAAGTGTACTGAGGTTCATAAGATTCAACCCTAGGAAGAAACTTCAGTGTGGATACTATATGGTTAATACAACATAAAGGTGGAGGGAAAGAGTGCCATCCAGGGATACTGGACACTGGGAGAGATTTATTCTAGGATGAATTAAGAGGCCTCCAAAGAATCAAATGATTAATGTACACACTCATATAATACTCAAAATAAAACAAGTAACTATCTGTTAAAACAGGGCAAAAATTCCTACATTGTTCTTATTTATCCCCATGATGTCTGTCTCAATATTTATTTTCAAATAGCAAGTATAAAACATAAAATCATTTTATACTACAAAGTTACTGTAATCAAAACAGCATGGTATTGGCATAAAAACAGACATATAGATCAATGGAACAGAATAGAGAGCCCAGAAATAAACACACACACCTACAGTCAATTAATCTTCAACAAAGGAGGCAAGAATATACAATGGAGAAAAGACAGTCTCTTCAGCAAGTAGTATTGGGAAAGCTGGACAGCTGCATGTAAATCAATGAAGTTAGAACACACCCTCATACCATACACAAAAATAAACTCAAAATGGCTAAAAGAGCACCACACTAAGTAAAGTAAGTCAGACAGAGAAAGACAAATATTATATGATGTTATTTACATGTGGAAACTAAAATAGAGTACAAATGAATTTATTTACAAAGCAGAAACAGACTTGCAGACATAGAAGACAAACTTATGGTTACCAAAGGGAAGGGCAGGGGAGGGATAAATTAGGAGTATGGGATTAACAGATACACACTACCATTTATAAATCAAATAAACAACAAGGCTTTACTGTATAGCACAGGGAACTATATTCAATATCTTGTAATAATCTATAATAGAAATGAATATAAAAAATTATATATGTATATATCTGAATCACTTTGCTGTATACCTGAAACTAACACAATTTTGAAAATCAAATATACTTCACTGACATAAATAAATAAAATATAAAATTTACTTTCTTTTAATTTTTATGTGAAATGGGAATCTTACTTTCATTATATTTTCTTAATGTACTTTGTTTTAAACTAATTGGTTTTTGTAAATTAACTTTCAGTTTAATACATTCTCTTATCCTTTGTAAATACCTTTATTTGACTTTAAAAATTTCTGGAAAAATTATTTTCTTTTATAGTAAACAATTATATGATCTATAGAGAATAAGATTTTACATCCTTTCTAATTTGCATGACTCTTTTTCCTTCCTTTGTCCAACCGCATTGTCCAACAACTCACAAATGATGCTACAAAATAGTGGCAGTAAAGGGTAGCCTTATTTTGTTTCTGGTTTTAATGAGAAAACTGTTTTCTAATAAACATGGTACATCTCTATCTATTGCTACTTTATCAAAAACAGACGGTTAATTCTGATAATTTTTATAACATTTTTGGAGATTATTTGTGATTTGTCACTCTTGGTAAAATTAGGTAACAGGTTACCCAACAATAAAACATTCTTAGCTGCCGCATAGCACAGGGAGATCACCTCTGTGCTTTGTGACCACCTAGAGGGGTGGGATAGGGAGGGTGGGAGAGAGGGTGATGCAAGAGGGAAGAGATATGGGAACATATGTATATGTATAACTGATTCACTTTTTTGTAAAGGAGAAACTAACACTATTGTAAAATAGTTATACTCCAATAAAGATGTTAAAAATAAATAAATAAATAAAATAAAACATTCTTTCCTTCTGGACTAGGTTTCATTTGGTAATGATTTATTATACTTTAATTATTCTGTTAGATTCTATTTACTAATCTTTTATTTAAAATTTTTATCAATACCATATTGTATTTGATCAAACACTTTAAACTATTATACTATCAACTCTATAATCATTTTTATATTGTGATAAATGCACATAAAATGTATTATTTTAACCACTTTCAAATTCATTGGCATTAAGTATATTCCCATTTTTGTGCTACATAATCACTTTAATCCTGCTATTCCTAATTTTGATGTAATCCTTGAAATTATCTATTGCTAATTTTTAAAAAATTTATGTAGATGTTTTTCTTCTTTCCTTTTTGTTTCCTTTCTTTTCTTCTCATTAACTTTGATCCTTTAAACTTATGAATCAATCCTAAATTCTCATGTTTCTACATTGAAATAACCAGAGGAGTGGAAAAAAATGTCACAAATATAGCATATGTCCTTTGCCTGGTATTTTATCCTTTTCATATCTCTTTCACATTTATTTTCTTATTTGAATCTCAAAACAGTCCCTGTAGTACATGTAGGATGCCTGTTGTAAACAGTGGTTCATTGTTGTACATGTGATGTAACTGATTGCAGTGCATATGGTCATATTTGGATAACGTGCAATAAAAACAAACCTTTTCTTAACTAGTTGCTTAAAAAAAAACTGAATTTATTGACTTAACTTGAAGACAAACATAGCACAGCCATAAGTGCTGCACTAATATGGACATTGTTACGTTCCTAAAATTCCTTTATATTCACTAGAAATAGACTAAATATATAATTATATGTAGTCTTTCATTGAAAGTTCTTTGGAAAGAATCAGGAATTTAGAATTCTTACGTTATGTTTCTGCACAGCATTCTACTTTTCATCCTTGAGTCACCTTTTTAATTTAAAAACTATCTGATGTCCCAGATAGGTTTACCCAATAAAAACAATGTAAATGACAGTAAATAATTAAAATAATATTGAGGGATTTGGTGAATAATATTGAAGTCAGGCAAAATAATTACTGACTCAGGCCTATTCATCCTTCAGGTCTCAGCTTAAAGTACTACTTCAACAGGGAAACCATTCATATCTCTTCAGGCCAGGCGAGGCCTACGTGTTATGTACTCCTGTATACTCTATTCATTACTTTTAAAACTCTTTTTACAATAGAAACCAAATAAGCTTTTGTATTGTTATTTATTTATTTGTGATTCATACAAATAGTGTGATTCTGGTTAATACATGATGATATATATTATATATTATTATATAGTATACTATTAGTGTTACATATTATTAGTATATCATTAGTATTCCAGAATCTAGTACAGAAATTAAGTGAAGTATCCATAATCCATAAAGTCCTGGACTGAGGCAATGGTAAGAGACAAGTTACACAGACACAGTTTTTACCTTGTAGTATTCGTGATCAGGGATGCAGGGGACATTCCTGTGAAGTTGATTCAATAACCACTCAATAAACTTTCATTACACATTTACTCTGAACAACACTTCCATCTCAGGACTGTGAAACATGCAGAGGCATCCAGATGGTACGGAGATATAAATTACAGATCCAATTAGTACACCAGAGTGAGATGATATTTTTCGGAAAATACTTTTACCTTCTGAAGGAGCAAGGAAATGTGACTTGGAAAGGACATAGTGATAATGGTATGTGTGCAAGCAAGGAAATAACAGGTTCTTTGAGGCAGATGGAAAGGATATTGGTTTGGCTGGCTCAGTCTCCCCAGTAGGGAAAATGAGAAATGGGGCTAGCCAGATTTGTTCCTTCAACAATACATTTGTATATATTATATACATAATATATATCAGATATAATAACACAAACACACATAAACTGTCTTAAAATCTGGGGAATGAGCATATTATATAATCTCTCAAGGGTTCCTTTGTTCCTCAGAACCTTCGAGTAATGGGAAACCTAGACTTGAGAAGCTATCATCAAAGTTTTCAGGCTTTGCCTAGCTTTACCAGATCAATCAATTATAACTATAAGCATAATTCCTGGAAGCAGGGTTTTTTTTAATAATCTAAAACGTGACCATGGGGAGCAATGATAGGCCCCACAGCTGACAGAGGATGTGTAATGGGGGCTTCCTATAGCCTCATGCTTTAAACTCTAGCAGGTGATGCTTTGTAGTGTTGTCCACAAGTATGCTTGTCAGGCTAGCTAAAATATAAAACAGACCTTTATTTTTTTTATTTTTATTTTTTGTGATACGCGGGCCTCTCACCATTGTGGCCTCTCCCTTTGCGGGGCACAGGCTCCGTATGCACAGGCCCAGCCGCCATGGCTCACGGGCTTATCCGCTCCGTGGCATGTGGGATCCTCCCAGACTGGGGCACGAACCCACGTCCCCTGCATCGGCAGGCAGACTCACAACCAGTGCGCCACCAGGGAAGCCCTAAAACAGACCTTTAAATGGCTCAAACAACAATAACAAAGTGTCCAGAAAAATAAACCCACAACTATATAATACAAAACTATTATATACATGACTCCATGCTGACCAGTGTGTTTGTGGGTTAGAGAAAGATCGGTTGGCATACAGGGTATAAAAAAAAAAGAGAGAGAAAAAGGAAAAAAAGAAAAGAAAAGTTTCTGTCTTCTAGAATCTCCTAATCTAAGGCCCAGGAAAACCTTTCTTATGTCTCAAGAATTCCTATCTCAAAGTGACTTTTGCAAAACTAAGGAATTAGAGAATAGTAGCAAGGGAGAAAAAGGAAGCTCTCTAAACTTGCTGAGAAAAATACTGTTTTCATTGTACTATGTAGGAATGTTACAGTGATGGTGTCATATGTTACTAGCATCATAACTCCTACCCTATGAGATTTGAACTGTAACTTTTCCTATCTAACAATGTCATTGATCTGAAAAAAAGCAAGAATCCATAGACCAGTTAATTATCATTAGCATGACTAAGCCCAGCTCCTGTAACAGATAAATCCTTAAACCTCAAAAAGACTTATTGGTTGCTCATGTTAGCAGGGATAGCAAGGCAGTTGGGGATTGAGGTGCAGGAAATGGTGTCTTTTCTGCTGAATATTAATATAGGACCCAAGTAAATTCCATCTTGTAACACTTATTTTCAATACATAATTCCCAAATATCTAGGGAGTGGAGTGATATCAATTCTACCCACATTCTGGTCACCAGAGTTAAGTCAAATGGACCAACTTAATTATAAGGGAAGTTGGAGGAACATAATCTTCCTTTATACCCAGGAGGAAAATGAAATGAGTGGTAGAAAACCTGGCAGGGAAAATTATCATCTAACCCACAAGAGAAGTGAAGGATCTGAGAGGCAATAACTAAACAAAAAAATAACAACAACAACAACAAATAAGGTACATACCTTAACTTCTTTCCTATGTCCGTTCTTGATATATTTTTCAAAATACTGTCTTGACCCCATTTTGACGTCCTGAGGAGTGGCCAGTCAGTTTAGCTTTAGTAGACAGTTAAGTCCACACTCTCAACCTGCTCCCATGTCGAGTTCTTATAATCCTGGCCACTATACACTTGTCCTAATTGTCCCAAGACCAGATACCAGTCAAACAGGGGCAGCTCCTGTGTCCTAAAGCCTGCTGAAATTATTCAAAGTAACTAATCCTAAACTTGCTTACCCATGCAAACCACAACAAAGACACTATCCACAACTCCCCTCTTTCCTTTTGCCTCATGACCAACTCTGGTCATGAAAAATGGGGCTAGCCAGCTTTGTTCCTTCAACAATACATGTCATTTCTAACAAGTATGGAGAAGGAGCTCTAGAGAACTTAAATATAAACGAAGAAAACTGATTTTATTATATACATAATATATATCAGATACAACACAAACACACATAAACTGTCTTAAAATCTGGGGAATGGGCATATTATATAATCTCTCAAGGGTTCCTTTGCTCCTCAGAACCTTCGAGTAATGGGAAACCTAGACTTGAGAAGCTATCATCAAAGTTTTCAGGCTTTGCCTAGCTTTACCAGATCAATCAATTATAACTATAAGCATAGTTCCTGGAAGCAGGGGTTTTTTTTTATAATCTAAAACGTGACCATGAGGAGCAATGATAGGCCTGAATGGCACTGCATGTCATGCTGTGTTCTTCCCAGGGAACTGTAACAAAATGGTAAAACTCTTTCCGGTTTCTCTCTCTTGATCTGTGGCTAACCTCACCATACCGCACCCAAGGTAATATGGTTAAAACACTATTAAAAGGGTATATAAATGTTTGATCCATTTTCAGCAAAAGCATATTCAGTTTCAGAGCCCAATGCACCAACACCTCTCAGAGCATCTTATTTCGCAATATAGCACTAATAGTATGGAAGGGAAACAAACATTTTCATCTATTATCCAAGGGAGAGAGCTGGAAAAGTTGAACCAGTTGAATGTCTCTGTCCAAGCCAGTCCTTAAATGAAAACACGTGCAATTTCATCAGCCTATAGCAGGATTGCACTCATCTCTGGAAAACATAGAGGAAAATGTGTTTTTAACTGACGAGAACACTTATGTTTTGATAGTTTGAAAAATACATCAAGAAGACTTCCCTGAAGTTTGTTGTAAGCTATTCCCTCTAAAATATGTGAGTATAAGTGTATCAAAGTAAGAAAACCTGATGCAAACTAAATGAAATAATTTTGCAGTTTATGAAACTAGCTGAAGGCTGGGTGCCAGTTCATTGAATAGCTTCATTCATGTCTTATTTCAGCGCATTCTTTTCTGAGTTTTATTTTTGAAGTGACTTAAGATGAGGGAAGAAAACAGGGGACAGGATATGGTTCTGTGCCAGTTTGCCATGAACCTATTCTGTAGCAATTGTGTTTCTGAGGCATCAGTATGACCCCAGGGAGGTTTCAGGTTTGAAATAATAACACCATGAATTACTGTGAAATATACTTATCATTTTATTATTAACCTAGCTCTAAAGAAAGATCTCTGTGGGAAAGTACTACCAAAATAATTTATAATTTTGATTTGTGTACTACTCACAGCCTGGAGTATTAGGTAGTACTGACTCCTCAGTCTACTAGATAAGCTATACCTGATATGTCTAGCGCCTTTTTCTCAAATATTATTTAGCTACTTTTGCTTTTACGGAAATGCCACACCAATTTCCCTGGGGAAAGGAGAAAGTAAAGGACCTCTACATTAATGTGCAGATGGACATCAAGGAGCTGACCTGAGTTTGAATTCTGGAGCCTAGACTTCAACAGCTCTTGCAAGCTTGATCTGATCACTTAAAATCTTTGAGCATCTGTTTCATACCTTTAAAGTATTAACAATGATATCTTTCTTCTCTAGGGGTGTCAGAATTTAAAAAGTTAATGCATACAAAATACTTCATATAAAGCCTTCTAGACAGGAGGTGCTAAATAGTTGGAGGAATTGGGGTGAAATTCATCCAGACTGCACATTTCTACATCTTAATATCAATTTAGGTCAACAAAGGACAGATTTGTCTATCCCAGTTTATCAATGTCTTACCATCATTGATGTCATAGTCCAGAATATACCATCTCCGGCACACTCCAGAACACGTTCCTGGATACGGTAAATGCTTGAGTGCTTGCCTAAGTTTTTGACACAGAAATAATTGTTTTTAGTTTAACAAAATAAAAAGATAATAATGTTACCATTTACTGGGCATGTACTAAGTGAATAGCACCATGAAGAGCATTTTGTTTTAAATTTCAAAACAACCCCATGGGTATTCATTAGTAAATTCTCCCTCCTTCCCTCCCTCCTTGCCTCTTTCCTTCTTTTCTTCCATTCTTCCTTCTGTCCTAACACCCTGCCCCATTTTTATCTGCCATGTAGAGTTTACACAAAAAAGTATATCTGGCCCTCCTCGTGCACAAGTTAGAACTTGGTCAGAGTCTAGTTGCCTAATTTAACAATCCATGCATGTTAAAGCATTTGGTTTATAGAGTGTTCCTTTAATAAGTGAACACATTAAAATAGTAAATAGTAAATTTTACCATTTAAGACACCTTGAGAGGAAAACTATGTATGTTCCATGAAATTGTTGCCTAGGAAACGATGATTTCATCTTATTTTTGGCATAGAACTGTAGGTGTCTAAAAGCTCTGAATCAGTGCACACACAGCATGAACGCTGATATTTATGAAGCCAACAAGACAGCAAGGTCGCTTCTACCTTGTGGTCTCCAGAGAGGAAATTTTGTCTACGAACTTCTTTTTTTTAACATCTTTATTGAAGTATAATTGCTTTACAATGTTGTGTTAGTTTCTGCTGTATAACAAAGTGAATCAGTTATATGCATACATATATCCCGATAACCCCTCCCTCTTGCATCTCCCTCCCACCCTCCCTATACCACCCCTCTAGGTGGTCACAAAGCACGGAGCTGATCTCTCTGTGCTATGTGGCTGTTTCGACTAGCTAGCTATTTTACATCTGGTAGTGTATATATGTCAATGCCACTCTCTCACTTTGTCCCAACTTACCCTTCCCCCTCCCCGTGTCCTCAAGTCCATTCTCTGCCTCTGTGTCTTTATACCTGTCCTGCCCCTAAGTTCATCAGAACCATTTTTCTTTTAGATTCCATACATATGTGTTAGCACATGGCATGTGTTTTTCTCTTTCTGACTTACTTCACACTGTATGACAGACTCTAGGTCCATAGACCTCACTACAAATAACTCAATTTCGTTTCTTTTTATGGCTAAGTAATATTCCATTGTATATATGTGCCACATCTTCTTTATCTATTCATCTGTTGATGAACACTTAGGTTGCTTCCATTTCCTAGATATTGTAAATAGTGCTGCAATGAACATTGTGGTACATGACTTTTTTGAATTATGGTTTTCTCAGGGTATATGCCCAGTAGTGGGATTGCTGGGTCATATGGTAGTTCTATTTTTAGTTTTTTAAAGAACCTCCATACTGTTCTCCATAGTGGCTGTAACAATTTACATTCCCACAAACAGTGCAAGAGGTTTCCCTTTTCTCCACACCCTCTCCAGCATTTGTTTGTAGATTTTTTGATGACGGACATTCGGACCTGTGTGGGGTTATATCTCATTGTAGGTTTCATTAGCATTTCTCTAATGATTAGTGATGTTGAGCATCTTTTAATGTGTTTGTTACAATCTGTATATCATCTTTGGAG
The DNA here is from genome assembly GCF_026419965.1 of Kogia breviceps. NCBI lineage: Eukaryota > Metazoa > Chordata > Mammalia > Artiodactyla > Physeteridae > Kogia > Kogia breviceps. Next base: position 52,375,448 of record NC_081316.1, on the reverse strand, counting down.
AAATGTCTATTTAGGTCTTCTGCCCATTTCTGGATTCAGTTGTTTGTGTTTTGATATTGAGCTGCATGAACTCCTTGTAAATTTTGGAGATTAATCCTTTCTCAGTTGCTTCATTTGCAAATATTTTCTCCCATTCTGAGGGTTGTCTTTTCATCTTGTTTATGGTTTCCTTTGCTGTGCAAAAGCTTTTAAGTTTCATTAGGTCCCATTTGTTTATTTTTGTTTTTAATTTCATTTCTCTAGGAGGTGGGTCAAATAGGATCTTGCTGTGATTTATGTCATAGAGTGTTCTGCCTATGTTTTCCTCTAAGAGTTTTAGAGTGTCTGGCCTTACATTTAGATATTTAATCCACTTTGAGTTAATTTTTGTGTATGCTGTTAGGAAGTGTTCTAATTTCATTATTTTACATGTAGCTGTCCAGTTTTCCCAGCACCACTTACTGAAGAGGCTGTCTTTTCCCATTATATACTCTTGCCTGTTTTGTCAATGATAATGTGACCATATGTGCGTGGATTTATCTCTGGGCTCTTGATCCTGTTCCATTGATCTATATTTCTGTTTTTGTGCCAGTACCATACTGTCTTCATTTCTGTAGCTTTGTAGTATAGTCTGAAGCCAGGGACCTGATTCTTCCACTTCCATTTTTCTTTCTAAAGATTGTTTTGGATATTTGGTGTCTTTTGTGTTTCCATACAAATTGTGAAATTTTTTGTTCTAGTTCTGTACAAAATGCCATTGGTAGTTTGATAGGGATTGCACTGAATCTGAAGATTGCTTTGGGTAGTAAAGTCATTTTCCCAAAGTTGATTTTCCAATCCAAGAACATGGTATATCTCTCCATCTGTTCCTATCATCTTCAATTTCTTTCATCGGTACCTTACAGTTTTTTGCATACAGGTCTTTTGTCTCCTTAGGTAGGTTTATTCCTAGGTATTTTATTCTTTTTGTTGCAATGGTAAATGGGAGTGTTTCCTTAATTTGTCTTTCAGATGTTTCATCATTAGTGTATAGGAATGTAAGAGATTTCTGTGCACTAATTTTGTATCCTGCTACTTTACCAAATTCATTGATTAGCTCTAGTAATTATCTGGTAGAGTCTTTAGGATTCTCTATGTATAGTATCATGTCATTGGTAAACAGTGACAGTTTTACTTCTTTTCTGATTTGGACTCCCTTTATTTCTATTTCTTCTCGATTGCTGTGGCTAAAGCTTCTGAAAGTATGTTAAGTAATATTGATGAGAGTGGGCAACCTTGTTTTTTTCCTGATCTTGGAGGAAATGGTTTCAGTTTTTCACCAATTGAGAATGATGTTAGCTGTGGGTTTGTCATATGTGGCCTTTATTATGTTGAGGTAGGTTCCCTCTATGCCTACTTTCTGGAGAGTTTTTTTTTTTTTATCATAAATGGGTGTTGAATTTTGTCTAAAGCTTTTTCTGCATGTATTGAGATTATCAAATGGTTTTTATCCTTCAATTTGTTAATATGGTTTATCACATTGATTGATTTGTGTATCTTGAAGAATCCTTGCATTCCTGGGATAAACCCCACTTGACCATGGTGTATGATCCTTTTAATGTGCTGTTGGTTCTGTTTGCTAGTATTTTGTTGAGGATTTTTGCATCTATGTTCATCAGAGGTATTGGCCTGTAGTTTTGTTTTTTGTGACATCTTTGTCTGGTTTTGTATCAGGGTGATGGTGGCCTCGTAGAATGAGTTTGGGAGAGTTCTTCCCTCTGTTATATTTTGGAAGAGTTTGAGAAGGATAGGTGTTAGCTCTTCTCTAAATGCTTGGTAGAATTCGCCTGTGAATTCATCTGGTCCTGGGCGTTTGTTAGTTGGAAGATTTTAAATCACAGTTTCAATTTCAGTGCTTGTGATTGGTCTGTTTATATTTTCTATTTCTTCCTGGTTCAGCCTTGGAAGGTTGTGCTTTTCTAAGAATTTGTCCATTTCTTCCAGGTTGTCCATTTTATTGGCATATAGTTGCTTGTAGTAATCTCTCATGATCTTTTGTATTTCTGCAGTGTCAGTTGTTACTTCTCCTTTTCATTTCTAAATCTGTTGATTTGAGTCTTCTCCCTTTTTTTCTTGATGAGTCTGACTAATGGTTTATGAATTTTGTTTATCTTCTCAAAGAACCAGATTTTAGTTTTATTGATCTTTGCTATTGTTTCCTTCATTTCTTTTTCATTTATTTCTGATCTGATATTTATGATTTCTTTCCTTCTGCTAACTTTGGTGTTTTTTTATTCTTTTTCCTCTAATTGCTTTAGATGTAAGGTTAGGTTGTTTATTTGAGATGTTTCTTGTTTATTGAGGTAGGATTGTATTGCTATAAACTTCCCTCTTAGAACTGCTTTTGCTGCATCCCATAGGTTTGAGTTGTTGTGTTTTCATTGTCATTTGTTTCTGGGTATTTTTTTATTTCCTCAGTGATCTCTTGGTTATTTAGTAGTGTATTGTTTAGCCTCTATGTGTTTGTAGTTTGAACAGGTTTTTTTTTTCCTGTAATTGATATCTAGTCTCATAGCATTGTGGTCAGAAAAGATACTTGATATAATTTCAATTTTCAAGGCTTGAGTTGTGACCAAGATATGATCTATCCTGGAGAATGTTCCATGAGCACTTGAGAAGAAAGTGTATTCTGTTGTTTTTGGATGGAATGTCCTATAAACATCAATTAAGTCCATCTTGTTTAATGTGTCATTTAAAGCTTGTGTTTCCTTATTTATTTGCATTTTGGATCATCTGTCCATTGGTGAAAGTGGGGTGTTAAAGTCCCCTACTATGATTGTGTTACTGTCAATTTCCCCTTTTATGGCTGTTAGCATTTGCCTTATGTATTGAGGTGCTCCTATGTTGAATGCATAAATACTTACAATTGCTATATCTTCTTCTTGGATTGATCCCTTGATCATTATGTAGTGTACTTCTTTGTCTCGTCTTTATTTGAAAGTTTATTCTGTCTGATATGAGAATTGCTATACCAGTGTTCTTTTGATTTCCATTTACAATGAATATCTTTTTTCAGCCTTCCACTTTCAGTCTGTATGTGTCTCTAGGTCTGAAGTGGGTCTCTTGTAGACAGCATAAGTACAAGTCTTGTTTTTGTATCCATTCAGCCAGTCTATGTCTTTTGGTTGGAGCATTTAATCCATTTACATTTAAGGGAATTATTGATATGTATGTTCATATTACCATTTTCTTAATTGTTTAGGGTTTGTTTTTGTAGGTCTTTTCCTTCTCTTGTGTTTCCTACCTAAAGAAGTTCCTTTAGCATTTGTTGTAAAACTTGTTTTGTGGTGCTGATCTCTTAACTCTTGCTTATCTGTAAAGGTTTTGATTTCTCCTTCGATTCTAAATGATATCCTTGCTGGGTAGAATAATCTTGGTTGTAGGCTTTTTCCATTTCCTCACTTTAAATATTTCCTGACACTTCCTTCTGGCTTGCAGAGTTTCTGCTGAAAAAGCAGCTGTTAACCTTATGGGGATTCCCTTGTATGTTATTTGTTGTTTTTCCCTTGCTGCTTACATTTTTTCTTTGTATTTAATTTTTGATATTTTGATATGTGTCTCAGTGTGTTTCTCTTTGGGTTTATCCTGTATGGGACTCTCTGTGCTTCCTGGACTTGATTGACTATTTCCTTTCCCATGTTAGGGAAGTTTTCGTCTATAATCTCTTCAAATATTTTCTCAGGCCCATTCTTTATCTCTTCTTCTGGGACCCCTATAATTTGAATGTTGGTGTGTTTAATGTTGTCCCTGACATCTCTGAGACTGTCCTCAATTCTTTTCATTCTTTTTTCTTTATTCTTCCCCCTGGCAGTTATTTCCACCATTTTTCTTCCAGTTCACTTATCCATTCTTCTGCTTCAGTTATTCTGCTATTGATTCCATCTAGAGTATTTTTAATTTCAGTAATTGTGTTGTTCATCATTGTTTGCTCTTTAGTTCTTCTAGATCCTTGTGAAATGTTTCTTGTATTTTCTCCATTCTGTTTCCAAGATTTTGGATCATCTTTACTATCATTATTCTGAATACTTTTTCAGGTAGGTTGCTTATTTCATCTTCATTTATTTGGTCTTGTAGGTTTTTACCTTGCTCCTTCATCTGTAATGTATTTTTTTTGTCGTTTCTTTTTTTTTTGATGGGTGTTGCTGTATTCCTGACTTACTGGTTGTTTGGCCTGATCAAGCACTGGAGTTTTCAGGCAGTTCGAGAGAGCTCTCTTGGTGCTGAGATGAGGACCTCTGGGAGGCCTGACTCTGATTGATATTCCCTGGTGTCTGAGGTTCTCTGTTAGTCCAGCAATTTGGATTTGGAGCTCCCACCATAGCAGTTCAGGCCCGACCTCTGGCCTGGGAACCAAGATCCTGCAAGCTTTGTGGTGCAGTTAAAAAAAGAAAAACAGGAAGAAAGAAAGAGAAAAATGAGCAGTACAATATCAAAGAACAGGAGACAAAGTAAAATTAGAAAGATAAAAAATATATTAGGAACAATAAAACTATAATTGAAACAATAGCAACAAGCTAAAATAAAATCACAACAGTAATAGAAAAAAAAAAATAGAGGGGATGGGGAACAAGCCAAAAGGAGAAATCACTAACAAAGTATAAAGAATAAAATAAAATCAGAAAAATAAAAGATGTATTAGGAAAAATAAATATATAAAAAAATCAACAGCAATGAATCAACAAGGTAAAACAGAACCTAATGTAAAAGAGGGAGAAAAAAAGAAAAACAGCTCTGGCTATGGGGGTGGAGTTTAGGTGGGGGTGGAACTTAGGCAGGAGCAGGGTTTAGGGTGGGGCAGGTCCTAGGTGGGGGGGGTGACGTTTGAGCATGGGGCAGGGCCTAGGCTCAGGACCCACATAGCTGGATAAGGCCCTTGGGGTGGGGCCTAGGTGGGGCGACATTCAAGCATGGGGCGGGGCCTCTGCTTAGGACCTGTGCAGGAGGGGAGAGGCAGCACGTGGAAAGGAGGGCCTCCAGAGTGTGGAGTTCTGGAGTTTGGAGGTAGGGCCCTGGGTGAGGGTGTGTGGGTGGGGTTTATTCCCAGCGCATTGGAAGGGGTCTCCGAGTGTAGAGGTAGGGCCCTGGGTGAGGGGTGTAGGGGCGGGGCTTGGGCTCTGTGCGGCAGGAGGGAGTCTCTGAGGGCAGAGGATTAGGCCCGGGAGCCCAGCAGGCTCCCTGGTGCCTAAGTGGACAGGGAAAGCACTGGCCACGTTCCTTTTCATTCCTCCTCCCCCCCCCACACCATCTCCTCCAGGGTCTCCCCCCTCCCCACTGGAAACCTAACTGTGCGTGGGTCCTGCTGGGTGCCCGAACTCCTCCCCTCCCCCAGCGCCCCTTAGGGGTGCTGGTCCCGGAGATCTGGTCTTTACTTTGCTCTCTCTTCCCTCCCTCCCACTCCCTCAGGACCCACACGGCTGGAGGGGGCCTCGGTGGGCAGAGGATCAGGCCTGGGATCTCAGCAGGCTCCCTGGGGGCCTGAGTGGGCCAGGGAAACCTGGCCACGCTCCCCTTTGATCCTCTGTCCTCCCAATGGTCTCCCAATTTCCCCCTTCGGGTGTGGGATCCCTTCCCCTCCCCCAGCTGCCTCTCAGGGGCGCCTGTCCCATCCCGCTTCCACTTCTCCTCCCCCTAACTCCCCCCAGGCCCCACATCCTACCGGTCGCTGGCGGTTCCTCCTGTCCCCTTAGGTGTCTGTGGTCCCCCCGTAAGAATTTTTTGAGAGATCAGCTGGATAAGAACAACCCTAGGAGAAAGTAAGAAGGATTTAAGTAGATATTTTTCCAAAGAAGTTATAAAAATGTCCATTAAATACATTAAAGGTGCCGGGAGGAGCTGGGGCGGGGGCAGCCACAGAGGTGGCACCAGAGTCAGGGATTTGGTCTGAGGTGCTAAAAGAGTGCTGGACCCCCAGTGGGACAAAAGACATTAAAATCATTTGTTTTAATGCTCAACACCACTAATCATCAGAGAAATGCAAATCAAGATCCTAGTGAGGGTACCACCTCATGCCAGTTTGGATGGCCACTATCAAAAGAACAAAATAATAAGTACTGGTGAGGATGTGGAGAAACCGGAACCCTTGTTGATGGGAATGTAAAATGGTGCAGCTGCTTTGGGAACCAGTATGGAGATTTCTTTAAAAGTTAAAAATAGAATAACCATATAATCCAGCAATCCCACTTCTGGGTATTTATCCAAAAGAATAATAAAAAAAAAACCCTCAAAGAGATATTTGCATATCCATGTACATTACAGCATTATTTAAAATAGCCAAGCATGGAAACAACCTAAGTGTCCATCAAGGAATGAATGGATAAAGAAAATACATGTTGGGTTGGCCGAATGTTCTTTCAGTTTTTTCCGTTAGGTGGCTCTAGTAGCACTTAGTTGTCTTTAACTTCATTCAAAACAATTTTGTTAGATTGTATTGTGACAGCTGTCATATCAGCATGCATTTTTTTAAAAACATCAAAATTGGTGAGTTTTTATGTAGCCATTTTAATATTGGAGATGGAAGAAAAACATTTTCAGCATATTTTATTTTATTTTTTCAAGAAAGGTAAAAATGCAACTGAAATGCAAGAAAAGATTTGTGCAGTGTGAGGAGAAGGTGCTATGACTGGTCGAACGTGTCAAAAGTGGTTTGCGAAGTTTCATGCTGTAGATTTCTCACTGGAAGATGCTCCACAGTCAGGTAGACCAGTTGAAGTTGATAGCAATCAAATTGAGATATTAACTGAGAATAGTCAACATTTTACCACACTGGAAGTAGCTGACATACTCAAACTATCCAAATCAAGCACTGAAAATCATTTGCAACAGCTTGGTTATGTTCATTGCTTTGATGTTTGGGTTCCACAAAAGTTTAGCGAAAAAAACGTCTTGACCTTATTTCTGCATGCTATTTTCTACTTAAATGGAATGAAAATGTTCCATTTTAAAACAAATTGTGATGGGCATTGAAAAGTGGATACTGTAGGATACTGTGGAATGGAAGAGATCGTGGGGCAAGCAAAATGAACCACCACCAACCACACCAAAGGCCAGTCTTCATCCAGAGAAGGTGATGTTGTGTATATGATAGGATTGGAAGAGAGTCCTCTGTTATGAGTTCCTTCTGGAAAACCAAATGATTAATTCCAACAAGTACTGCTCCCAGTTAGACCAACTGAAAGCAGCACTTGATGAAAAGCGTCTGGAATTAATCAATAGAAAATGCATAATCTTCCATCAGGATAACGCAAGACTGCATGTTTCTTTGATGACCAGGCAAAAACTGTTACAGCTTGGCAGGGAAGTTCTGATTCATCTGCCATATTCACCAGACATTGAACCTTTGGATTTCCATTTATTTTGGTGTTTACCAAATTCTCTTAATGGAAGAAACTTCAAGTCCCTGGAAGACTGTAAAAGTCACCTGGAACAATTCTGTGCTCAAAAAGATAAAAAGTTTTGGGAAGATGGAATTATGAAGTTGCCTAAAAAATGGCAGAAGGTAGTGGAACAAAATGGTGAATACGTTGTTCAATAAAGGTCTTGGTGAAAATGAAAAATGTTTCTCCCCCTCCCTCTTTAAAACCAAAGGAACTTTTTGGCCAACCTAATATTTTATATACATTATATATATAGTGTGTGTATATATATACATATATATGACTATTATTCAGGCTTCAAAAAGGAAATCCTGTCATATACTACAACATGGATGAACCTTAAGGACATTATGGTGAGTGAAATAATCCCATAGCTAAAAGACAAAAATTGCAAGATTCCGCTTATATGAAGTATCTAAATTAGTCATAGAAACAGAAAATAGAAATGTGGTTGCCAGTGAGGGAAGAAGGGAATAATTGCAAAATGTCACCAGGGAACGTTTTGGGATGTAGTAAGATTCTATATCTTGATTGTGGCAGGGTTTACACAACTACATACAGTTGGCCAAATTATAAAAATACTACAAGATGATCTCTGTGAATACTAGATAAACCTAACAGCAGTTGAAGGATCATAGACAGTGAATTCAGGAATTCCTTCATCTGAGTCAAAGCTCACCTCTTTCCAATCAGTGTGACCTCAAGGGTCTTATATAGTGTGTGGTTCTCATTTTTCTCATCTGTAAAATAATGGTCATAAAATTTACCTCTGTGTAGAGCTCTTTTGGCACAGTGTTTGACATCTGCACATAATAGATTTTTTTTCTAATTTCCCTTCCCTTCCCTTTAAGCCAGTATTTTTCAAAGTATGACTTTTAGACTTCTAGCATCAAAATCACCTGTTGTATATTAAAATGCAACCCCTGAGAATAAGGTTGCAGAAAATACATTTTAACAAGTGCCGAAATTGAGCTTACAGTGTTACTGTGATACCCTCAGGCCCCACTTGTTCCCAGCCTCTGCAACCCTTCTTTTCCACAAGCAAAATTCCAACCTGAAGAATCTTCCTCAATCTCTAAGAATGATTTTAACCTTGAATCATGAAGGACTTGTTTTTATGTTTTTTTTTCTCTAAGTGTCATTAGTAGACTTCCTGTATTAGAATATCTTGGGGGTGCTTGTTTAAAATCCAGATGTTTGAACCACAATCCATTCCCTCCAAATTATAATTTCTGGGGGTAGGAATTCAGAAATCTGCATTTAAACAAGCTTCCTAGGTAATTCTTATAAACTTTGAGAACTATAGCCAAACCCAGCAATCACACTTACCAAAAGCGAGACTAATCTTGGGCCCAGTTTTGCTAATTCAATTCATATCTACTGTCCTATGCCTGGTTCTCACTTCTAAGCAGCAGGAATGGAGGACTTCATTGTATTTGTAATGGAAGATTCTGGCCCCAAACTACAGTCCAGTGAACAGATTCTGATTCCTACTGATATTTCTTTATTCTGAAAGTGCTTATGGAGCAACTAATCTAAGTGTTAGGGATACAGCAATGACAACAGAAAAAGAAAAAGCCATGCTTTCCTGGTTTTCTAATAGCATACACAGACAATTAACAAAATTAACCAATTAAATGTAGCCTGTTAGATGACTAAACGTTATGGAGAAAAATGAAACACTAAAAGAAATAGAAGTGGGAAGATTATAATTTTAAATAGGATGATGGGGAAAGGTGTAATGAGAAGGTGTTGATCGACCTGCTACCTTAGCTCCCTAATGTGGTCTAATGAAAAATAATACTTTTGTTACTAATGTCCTGCCTACACTTTTTGGGGGAGCATGCCAATAATTGAATGGGTCACCGCCTGATATGGACTGTTGGTCTAAGCCCACCACCTGAAGTCTCTCACCATAGCCTTCAGATGTCAAATTCTGGGATGGGACTTACTTTCCTAAAGCCTGGAGCTGGGTCTGGCTATGAGGTCTGCCCCATGTCATTTTTCTCAGTTTGGTCATTACCAACCCTACCTAGAGATAGTCGCCTGGATTTGATGGGCTAATTGCAGTGATAGACTCCTACCAGAAGAGGGTAGCAGAGGGTTGCAGAGTAAAAGCTGCTGCCGGCCTAGATCTTCCCCCACAGCTCTTGTTTAAGCAAAGCACTAAGGTAGTCAAAGTCAAGAGGTGAGTTCACTGGGGAAAGCATTGGCCTCAGCAACATCTTTTACAAGAGCTGGGACTGGTATGGAATTGCACACGCACTGGAAAAAAAGAGAGAGCACAGTATATGAAAGTGACATTTTTGATACACTTTTCTAACAAGCTCTCTTACCTACTAACAAATATTCAATTTCTTGCTAAGTAACATAGATTCCATGACATAAATGTCTATCCCTACTGTGGCCCCTCTTTACTCCTTCCCTGTTAAATTCCACTCCATTAACAACACAATGGCTTCTAAGTGTTCTGAGAGAGCTTAAGACTCGGTAAACATTTATTCATCTCGAGTCCCAGCTTAAGTTGAGCCTATACAGAATTAAAAGTGGAGTCTCAGAGCCTCCCCTTATTTGAGAATAACGTGAAGGCAGGAATGAGACCACTGTGTGGGGTTCTTCTCTGCAATCCCAGCAACTAGCCCAGTGCCTGGTACCTTAGAGACACTCATTGCTGTTTATTGCAAGACTTCATATTATTACAAAAGGCAATTAGCCCAGATGGCAATTTTTAAAGTTCTTCTTTCTAAAAAGGGAATGAGGCATGACAAATTTCATTTCTACTTTATGCTCAGCAGAAACCAGACATAAAGCCTCCTTTGTCAGCAGTACCAAGCAGGAAGCCACTCACGTACTGATCTCTTTGGGCAGCAACCTGACAGTGACACTGAACAAATGAAGATTCAGTTGAATTAGAGGAAAGCAGAATGTCCTTAAAATGATCATCCCCCTGACCCTTGGTCCAAACAAGGCCAAAAGTCAGTAGTATCCTCTGTGCTCCTGATCGCTAGGATACTGCCGCCTGTCAGCTACAGCAGATTTACCAACATCTCTCCCAGGACAAGAACGAACAGAATTCTGGGCAAGAAGCAAGATAATATTCTTGACTCCCAGGGCCAAATATATGAGAAAGGCAAAGGAATAGAATTCATTGAGTTTTTTTCTTTCCATGCTTTCCATGCTTAGTTTTTATAACACATCTGTAGAAAGATATTATTATTTTCCTCATTCTTAGGGGGCAGTAAAGAGAGATAAAAAGACTCATTCAAGGTCACTTACCAGGTCTATTGATGTTAGGGTCCATGTTTTTTTCTATTCCTCCATGCTTCAGTACAAAGTAACCCACGAGTCATGTTTTAAAACTTACAAAATACATTAATATTGATTTTCTAATTTATTCATCACAAGCTCTATATTGGACAGATAAAATATTAGTTCTCTCTTCGGACAGATGAGGATACTAAGGCCAGAATGGGAGCATATGAATTTTGACTATAAATCCTATCTTCTTTAAACAGATGGCCTGCCCTTGTAGAGTAGGTCAGGCTGCTCAACTTATAACTAAGAACAGGCCAACAGGTCTTTACAAGATAAGATCTGTCCTTTTAGTCTTAGATGGGTGCTTAATAGCAACTCAACCTGCCCATACGTAAGGTGATTAAAAACATACAAAATTGCCTTTCCTTTACTCAAAATGCTGAAAAGACATCAAAAATAATCACGGTCCTTGCTGCTTTCTAACATGTGTGGAGGGGATGGGGAGGGAGGTGGTGGTGACATTATTATCAGATAAGGAGGTAACAGAAACCAAGTGGTGGGGCAGTCCAGTTGTTTGGTGGAGTACATTAATGAATTTTTAATGGTAAGTTTATACAAACCTGAAATTTAGGGATCAGTTTAGCAGTAGGGTCTAATAAGAGCTAAATTTGTTACAGAAGAAAATCACAGGATGTGCTTTGTTTTGCTTGAATTAACACTAAACAGCAACAAAGGGAAAATCCTGAAATTCACACAGAGAGCTATATTGAATAGACATGAAGTCCAAGGTGAAATGTGACTATAACAATTGACCTCCCTCAGAATTTCAGAAATACTGGAGAAGAAATTTGGTATGCAATGGGAGGCGGGGCGGGGGGCTTGTCAAGTTAATTCAATCCAGGTATTAAGAAGAAAGGAGAGCCTAACTGATGTCTAGATTATACCTGGAGTCCACAGTATGATGTCCCAGTGTTTATTGAGCAATTACTTTGTGTCAGCTTTGTTTAATGTATTTTCCGTACATGGTTTTATCCAATTCTCATAACTCTATTAAGTGAATAAAAGGATCATCAACGTTTTACAAATGAACAAGGAGACTTAGAGATATTATGTAATTCCTCTCAAAATCCCATGGGAAATAATCAGAATCAGGATAGGATCAGATAGGTCTACTTGATCCCGGTGACTGTGACCTTAAAAAATGTTTTTCTCCATAATTTCAAGAACTTGAAAATATAATTATAGTTAGAGCAGAAACTTTTTATCTCTAAGTTATTCATCAATTTAGATTCAACTCTGTCACAAAGAGTTAACATGACTTCCAAGAAATATGCTAATAGAGCCATTAGTTAGAATGCTTCCTTATTATCACCATTTAAAATATAATCAAAACAAGTTATTCTAATGAAATTCTCTCACAGTTTGCAAACTTCTCTTCATTATACCCAGGAAGTAAATGTATATGTCAAGGAAAAGCTTAGGTTCCTATTTAACTTTTAGAAATTTTAACTTCCAAGGATAAATTAGTATGATAGAATTATTTAACAAAAAACTCTCAGGTTTTTTGCATTTATATCGTGGAAGCAGCCTCAAATATGTAAAGGGATAGTGATGCTTTTATACCTAAAGGTAATTTGGAAATATGCAATTCAATAAGCTGGCCTTTGAGCTGGGCTCTGACTGGTTGGCAGGTGGGATTGGTGATAAGAGAAAGGGATCAAAAATAAATAGAGGGACTTCCCTGGTGGTACAGTGGTAAAGAATCCTCCTGCCAGTGCAGGGGACACGGGTTTGATCCCTGGTCCAGGAAGATCCCACATGCCACAGAGCAGCTAAGCCTCTGCGCCACAACTACTGAGCCTGCGCTCTAGAGCCCGCAAGCCACACCTACTGAGCCCGTGTGCCGCAACTACTGAAGCCCACACCCCTAGAGGTGTGCTCCGCAATGAGAAGCCACTGCAACGAGAAGTCCACACACAGCAACAAAGAGTAGCCCCCGCTCTCGGCAACTAGAGAAAGCCCGTGTGCAGCAACAAAGGCCCAATACAGCCAATAAATAAATAAATAAATAAATACAAATAAAAATAAATAAATAAATAGATAGAATATTTGGGTCCTCTCCAGGAGGAATTTATACTTCAAATAAGAAGCCTAGTTGCTTACATATTAAATAACTGGGGAATTTTTCAAGAAAATCCACTAGGAAATGATAATATGATGCTAAAATAACACAAATAACTAAAAATTAATGAGTGATTTCTATTGCCAGGCACTAAGGAAGAAAATTTCCTTATATTATTGTATGACAGCTTTATAAAGTCTTTATTATTTATTTCCATTTTACCAGTGAAGAAAGAGATTCTGTCATGGGCATGGAGATAAGGGGAAGGGGAGGGAAGGGCTTGCAGTCTGAATCCAGGAGCCAATAGTCCCCTTTACTCCCAACCTGGAATCTAGTGAGTCTTTGTATTAGTATTATCTTCTAGAGTGAATGGGGCTACTTTCACCTACCAAAATCATCCTGCCATGTAGCGTCTCCTATATCTTAATCATTCTAGAAGGGCTTTGTTGGATGGTTAATAGATCAGCCATGAGTGTTTTGGGATGCAAGTAACTAAAATTTGTTAACTACTGACTTAATATACATGAATTATGACTCTCATATAACAAGCATCTTTGCTGATGGTATGGTTCAAAGACTCAATGAAAACAGAGTGAACATCTCTGTCATTGTATCATTCTCCTGGCTTTTTCTCACCTTCACATGGAGGCTGCCTCCACTTCAGGCACCATATTAGCATCCATAACAGTATGAATGAGTAAAGGGATAAGTTCATCTTTGTGGGTCTCCAGGTAGCTATAAGAGTAATAATATTAATATGAATAACTATAATAAGAGCAGTAATAATAACTTTGATGTATTTGTAGCTGCACATATGGTAGGTTGTATAATATTTTTCCACAGATTTTCTTACATAATCCTTCTGACAATTCTAGGAACAAATATTATTATCTTCATTTTACATATGATGAGGCTGAGACCCAGAAAGGTAACATCATATCTTCAAGGTCATATAGTTAGTAAGAAGGAAAAGCACAGTTCCAGATCTGTTCTTTCTGGCTCTCACTGTGATGCTTTTAATCCTATGCTGTACTGATTTTTATAAGCATTGAATGAGTGATTGAATATATTGGTGTGTAACTATACTTCAAAACCTCTTTCAAATGCCACATTCTCCATCATGCCCTTCATGATCACTATTCTTTTAAGATTCCTCTTTCGGGCTTCCCTGGTGGCGCAGTGGTTGAGAGTCCGCCTGCCGATGCAGAGGACGCGGGTTCGTGCCCCGGTCCGCGAAGATCCCACATGTCGCGGAGCGGCTGGGCCCGTGAGCCATGGCCGCTGAGCCTGCGCGTCCGGAGCCTGTGCTCCGCAAGGGGAGAGGCCACGGCAGTGAGAGGCCTGCGAAAAAAAAGATTCCTCTTTCCCTCTTTTCAACTTCTGTTTATTTGTTACATCTCTATGGCATCTTACCCATCATTCTGTTCAGGGTCATTTGCCACTTTTCCTTATTTCTTATATTCTATCGTAAGAACCTGTTGAACAGTGTCCACACCCATTATTAAGCTCAAGCTTGTGGTAGGTGCTTAGTAAATATGTGCTGAGAAGTCAACTGAAACTCTCTGCCTGGCCTTGCTGCCTGCTGTTTTATGAAGTGTGCTGGAATCTGGGATTCAATTTGGCTGAGTCCAATTGCTTGGCGTCTCTTTTGCCATTGCTAGATGTGCCGGTCATGAAACATAATTGATAATCTCTGGAAATAAATATGGGATTCAGCAACTTTATAATATTCAACTAGCCCAACCAATAATCTCCAGAGTGGAAAATACAGCTTTTCTTTTTCTGCACAAATAAAAATTCAGTCCCAGAAAGCCCTCACGCAGAAACGAAGACCCAACACAGCCATAAATAAAAATAAATAAATAAAAATTCAGTCCCATATATTAAATCAAGGGGTCTTTTTTGGTGATATATTAAATATTTGTATTTTAAGGTAACAGTACATTTAGAAACAGTATCATAAAAATTGTCACTTTCTAGTTGCATGTTACATCTCTTTATTCTAGAACTTAAGTTTATTAAGTGTTTATTGTATATTTCCTATTCATTAGATATCCTGAGAGTGCTGTCTCATCTGTTCATTCTTTCCTTAACCCAGAAAATATTTAATGATAACACCTATTCCATACATGACACTATAGGAAGAACTGGAAATAAAGAGATATTGTAGTATTACAGATATCAGGAAGAATTATATTCAAGGTACATTAGTAGGCAAAGGAATGAGCCAATTTTCTTGAAAACATTATAGCAGCCATTATAGAAGACGAAATATTTGAAGAAGGATGAGAAGGAATTTGTTAGCTGAACAAGAAGATAATAGGATAAAGGAAAAATCATATATAAGCATATCAAAAATATGACACATTGGGGAAATATGAGTAATTCTATGTGGGTAAAGTATGCATTGCAACATGAGAGTGATGGAAGCAGAGTTGACTTAGCAGGTGGGCAATAAATCACAGTACATCTCACTTACCCAGTTAAGGTTCCTGTAGTCCTGTAAGGAATAACTGAGTGCAAATCAAACAGCAAAAGCCATGTTTAGTTGCTACTGTTGTTCAATGGTTATAATGGATTCTCCCATCTCCTGCATTGTTTTTTATCTGGTGAAGCAATAAGACAGGGTGATGCTCAGACCAGCTATACCACACACCATTATTTTGCATAAGTAGTGTACTAATTATCTATTTTTGGCTAATAAAGTACTCCCAAACTTATCAACTTAAATCAGCATTTTTTTCCCACACAGTTTCTGACAATCAGAGATCCTGGAGCAGATTAAGTGAATATTTTGGATTCAAGGGCTGTCATGAGGTTTCGGTCAAGCTGTCAGGTAGGGCTGTAGTCATCTGGAGGCTTGACATGGGCTAGAGAATCTCATTCAAATATCAGTTCCATAGCATCGCCCATGACATAGTAGGTGGTTTCCCCTAGTGGAAAAAGAGAAAGAGGGGGAGAGAGAAAAAAAGAAGAATATTCAATGTCTTTTATAACTTACAGTTTCCAAAGTTTCACAATGTCTCTTCTGTTTTGTTCTGTTGTACACACAGAGCATCTGTGATATAATGTAATTAGGGAATATACAGGGACATGAGTACTAGGAGGTGGGGATCAGTAGAGGCTATCTAACAAGTTGGTTACCACAGTCTGCTCTCTGGATC
Organism: Kogia breviceps; assembly: GCF_026419965.1. Lineage (NCBI taxonomy): Eukaryota > Metazoa > Chordata > Mammalia > Artiodactyla > Physeteridae > Kogia > Kogia breviceps. Next base: position 52,359,516 of record NC_081316.1, on the reverse strand, counting down.
CAATGATCCACATCACTCTTACATGAAAAATACACAAAACACATTCAAGGCCCCCCAAAGCTTCATTCAATTATAGCATCTGCTTGAAGTACATAATCTTGTCATCTAACTAAAGCCCAATAAGGATCCTTGGATTTAATTTCATATGTTAAAATCCTAAAGTTATTTCCTTTCAATTTGAGGTCTTATAAATTAATGAAACTAGTTATCTGCCCTCATGCATCCAACATAAGCATAGAACAATTTCTACATACATTTACATCCCTTTTCACAAAAGGGAGACATGAGTGGCACATAGGAGTCATATTTCCTGGAAGCTCTGAGATCGAGCTGGGAAAATGTTGAAAGTTTTTTTTAATTATAAATCAGTCCTACTCCTGTTCAGGAGTTATTCTCCATAGCCCTTGGGTGTGCCTTCTAGGCTCTTGTTTACACTGAGCCCTTCTTCCTTTTCTATGAGACTTACTGTGTATTTACAGGTAAGCAGTCTTATAAGCCTATTTCCTACTCGTAGAGTTTGGGAGTCCAAAGGCCTTTCATTTTGTCCTCTTTCTGTCCCTTTTGCTCCAAGCTGACATTGTTTCTACTGATATAATCCTCTTAAAAACTTCTTGGATCCCCTGTGAATCTTCCTAGAGTTCACTCCACTAGACAAAAGCTACAATCGCAAATCCCCTTGGGATAAGCCTTTCTCTACTGTGGGTCCCTGTACAATGCTGGGTAATGCTGAGGGACAACTCCCTTAATTTTCCTAGAAGCCCCAATCTCTCTGGAGGGTCTTCTGCCTGACTTAAAGGTACATGGAGACACCACCTTCAATCTTTCTGAAACCTTATCAGAATATTTGTCACTTACCATATTTGTTGTATCTTTGGCTTTCCTGGAAGTTCCCTGGACTGCTTTATTTTTAAAGTTAAGAAATCATTTTATTAATTTTAACATCCTTTGCTATCTTCAGAAGCTTAAAAATTTCAAAACAATCAAATCCCAACTTTTTCATGTGTAACAGTCTTTGCTTTTGTTTTCTTTCTCATTTAGTACAAGCAACAGGGAGAAAAACATTTTGTCCAGGAATCTCCCTAACTGGGTCATTCAGTTCAACAAACATATTTTCTACTTTCCACATTACTGTAGACAAAAATTTTGCTAAAATTTTAGCTACCACACAACTGGTATCTTCCTTCCTGTTTTCCAGTATTATCCTCACATCCCTTTATGCCATCACAAGAAGCCTTCTCAAAGTCCATCATGTTTGGCAGACAGTTTCCTCACTAATAATCTTCTTAATATCATTCTAGCTTCTACCCACTGCCTGGTTCCAGAGCCACTCCCAATATTTTAGATATTTGTTACAGCACTCCCACATCCAAATACCAAAATCAGCATTAGTTATCCAGTCTGTATAAAAAAATTACTCCAAAACTTGGTGATTTAAAACATTAAACATTAAATATCTAACACAGTTTCTGAAGATCAAGAGAAGGCTACCTGGGTGTCTCTAGTTTAGGAACAGTTGTGAAGTTGCAGTCAAGTCTATACTGAAGTTGCAGTCATCTGGAAGCTTGACTGGGACAGAAGGATCCACTTCCAAGTCACTCATATGGCTGTTGGCAGGAGACTTCAGTTCCTTGGGACATGGACCTCTCCATATGACTTCTCAAACAATTGCAGCTGGCTTTCCCCCAGAGTGAATGATTTGAGAAAGAGAGAGAGAAAGAATAAGCAAGCAGGAAGCTTTAGTGTCTTTTATGACCTATGGTCTCCGGAGTCAGAAGTTGTTTCTTTATTTCTGCTTTATTCTATTGGACATACTACCAAACCTATTATATCCTAGGAGGCAGATAAACAAGGTTCTGAGAATCAGGAGGGAGGATCCTTGAGGTCCATCTTAGAGGCTGGCTGCTACATAGTCATAGACTGCTTTCAATACCTTTATATGTGAAGGCAGCCCACTTACCTGTGATGTATAGAGCACGGATAAGCAATTAACCACTTTCATTCTGTTTAATTTCTGTGCAATTTGGGGAGAAGGGTGGAAGCTGTGAGTCTAATCCAGCAAAGCATAGTGGAAAGTATATCTTGCTGCTATACTTTTAAGACAGAGCTTTTAAGCAGGTGAATTGTCCTCTAGTTCTTCCTTCTAAAAATAATGTTACCCTACAGGCTAAAGTGCATACTCAATCTATCCTCATTTATTCTTGAGTAAGGAGAAAGCATAGAGGACAGGAACGAACATTTGGTAAACCCTTGGTAGGTAGGGACATCATACCTTATCTATATCATGGTCAATCTCATTTGATCATCACAACAACCCAGTAAGGTAATGATACACCTTACCTTCATTTTACACTTGAAGATGCAATTTGGGGGGCAGGTACCAGAGCAAAGAAAGCTGCCCAAAGTAAAAAACTACATACAGAGCAATAAAAACCTCTGCAGAGGGTTTCCTCAGAATCTTCAGCTTAGTACAAAGCTGTGCATGGGTGTGAGGAATTATTCAGGGACAGGGAAAGGGCTGCCATACAGGAGCAGGTGGAAGAATCTGGTGATCACAAACGGCCAGAAATAGTTTGTCTTCCCACTAGCCAGAATGGAAAACATTATACTTTATGAGGCATCGGGTAGAGGGCTCAGGAGGGTATTAACTGAATAGTATGGAAAAAGTTGGCCTTGCTCTAGACCAGCCTCACAAAACTAAAAAGCAAGCCTCAAAGGTTGAAACTGATCCTAAGAAAATTAACTGCACCACAGAATAAAAGTCAGGAATATTTAAAGAATATATTTTCTAGTGTGCAAAGAGATAAAATCCACTATGTCTGCCATCTAATAAAAAATATGAAAGAAGCAGGAAAATATGACCACTAATATGAAGAAAAATTGATTGATAGAAATGAAAAAGGCACAGATAATAGCATAAGTAAACAAGGATATAACAAAGAGTACATCTCATATGTTCAAGAAAGTAGGCAAAACCATGACCATGTTAAGGAGAGACACAGAAAACAGAAATATGCAAAACTGAATTTCTAGAGACAAAAAATATACTGTCTGAGATGAAAACTATATTAGATTGGGTTAAGAGAAGAGTATACACTCTGGGGGAAAATATTAGTGACTTGATGCATAGAAAAGAAACAATAAAAAATGAAACCGAGAGGCGAATTGGAGTGCTCTGGTGTTATCACTTTACATACTTACACGACTAAAATAGTTCAGGAAAGCTAAAGAAGCATAATATCAACCCTAAAAGAACAACTGAATATACAAATAAAGAGGTAAAACAAATATTTTAGCAAAGAAGATAAAGTGAAATTATGACAAAATTATTCAGTTAATCTGAAATGAGGAAGAAACTGAGGGAAATTGTGATAAACAAAAAGAGGACCAATTGAAACAAATAACAAGATGGGATATTTAAACCAAACCATATCAACAATCATGTTGAATGTAAATGATGTAAACAAGCAATCAAAAAGTATAAAAGGCATATTAAATTTTATAAAGAGGTCCAGTTCTATGTTGACTAAAAGAAAATCCACTTTAACTGTAAGAACACAAATCAGATGAAAGGATGGAAAAAGATATGTCATGTTAACACTATCAAAATGAAGGTAGAATGGCAAACTAAATATCAGAAAAAGTATATTTCAGAGTAAAGATTATAACCATGAATAAAAGGATCATTTTATAATGATAAAGGAGTTAATTTACCCTGAAGATATAACAGTTTTAAATGCTTCTGCACTGAATAATAGAACTTCAAAACACTTGAAGCATAAACTTATATAAGTAAAGAGAGAAACAAGTCCACAAATGTCTCTCAATATTTTATAGAACAAGGAGACAGGAAATCAGTAGAGATATGGGAGACTTTCACGTCATTATCAACTAACATGACCTGTTTGACATTTATATAACATTCCACTCAACAGCATCAGTATACACATATTTTATAAATGCACACGAAACATTACTAAGATAGACCATATTCTGGTCTATAAAATAAGTCTTATAAATATGTGTTTTGACTACGATAAAAATTTCAGTAAAAATCAGCAATGGAAAGATATCTAGAAAATCACCAAATATTTGCAAACTAAATACCACACTTAAAAATGATCATGGTTCAAAGACATCAAAATAGAAATTAGAAAGCATTTTAAACTGAATGGAAGTGAAAACATGATATATTAAAAATTTTGGATGCAGCTAAAGCAGTAATTGGGGTAAAATTAGAGCATAAAGGCCTGTGTTAGATAAGAAGGAAGGTCTCAGATAATGACTTCAACTTTCACCTTAAGACATTTAGAAAGGTTGAGCAAATTAAATCCATAATAATTAGAGGAAAGGAAATAATAAATAAATGGTTGTTCGATTTACATTTCTATCAGCAGTGTCCTAGAGTTGTGGTTGTTTACCCACACTTCTCATGGCTCATCTTTAAAGTTGTAAGCTTTTGAGCAGCTGTGTAGTGTTAACTCATTGTGCTCTTAATTTACATTTTCCTGATGACTGATATTAAGTGTCTTTTTATGCATTTATTTTCCATCTGTATATCTTTTATGGAGTGTCTGTTCAAATCTTTTGCCTATTTTAAAATTGGCTTGTTTATTATTAATTGAAGTGTTCTTTTTATATTCTAGCTGTAAATTTCTTTGTCAAATGCATGTTTTGCAAATATTTTCTCCCAGCCCATGGTTTAATTTTTCTTCCTTTTGTCAATGAGTCTTCTAAATAGTTAAACTTCTAAATTTTGATAAAGTCGAATTTATTCTTTGATATCTCATGTTTCCTTTTGTCCTATTAAAATATCTTTGATGAATCCAAGATCTTCTAGGTTTTCCTCTAGCTATTAGTTTTTAGCTCTTAAATTTTAGGTCTATAATCCATTTTGACTTAATTTTTGCAAGTGGCATGAAGAAAGTATCTTTATTATGTGTTGCAAGCATTTTCTCCCATTTTGTTTTATAAACAGACTTTTAACTTTGTTTATGATGTATTTTTTGGTCATGAACAATTTTTTTTAATTGTGTGCAGTGAAATTTATCTACTTTTTTGTATTCGGATTTGATTCATAGTTATAATGCATTTCTCTGCACCTAGGTTAAAGAGGAATGCATTTTAAATTTTAAAATTTTAAATTAAGGGTGAATAAAACATTTTAAAATGATTTATTCTTCTAATACTTGCTTTCCTTGATGTTTGCTATTATACTGCTAATTCATTTAGACAGTTTTGTTTATGGGGTGAAGGACTGATTGAAATTTATAATTTTTTTCAAATGGTTAACCACTTGTTCCAGCACCATTTATTAAAAAACCCATTTGGGGACTTCCCTGGTGGCACAGTGGCTAAGAATCTGCCTGCCAATGCCAGGGACACGAGTTCAAGCCCTGGTCTGGGAAGATCCCACATGCCGTGGAGCAACTAAACCTATATGCCACAACTACTGAGCCTGCGCTCTAGAGCCCACGAGCCACAACTACTGAGCCTGCGTGCCTACAGCCCGTGCTCTGCAGCAAGAGAAGCCACTGCAATAAGAAGCCAGCACACCGCAATGAAGAGCAGCCCCCGCTCGCCTCAACTAAAGAAAGCCCGGGTGCAGCAATGAAGACCCAACGCATCCGAAAATTAATTAATTAATTAATAATAATTTTTAAAAAGCCCATTTTTGAAGCAGTGGTTTGAGATGCCACTTTTATCATGTACTAGGGTTCCACATTATTCGGGCTCTACTTTTAATTTTATTCTATTTCACAGTCCTCTCTATTCTTGTTCCAGTACCACACATTCTGTCAATTTACATTAACACATGATTTTATGCCTCATATACGAAAGATTTTACCTTTTTTCACTGACCTATGAAAATGTCTTTACTGAGTTTACTGCTATAAAATTATATCCAAAATTTAACATTTTACTTGTTTTCTTCCTTTGCTTTTCCAGGTGAGTCACTGAGATAGTAAAACATAGCAATCCTGTAATTTAATTACTTTACAGTAAAACCAGTTAACCATGGAAGGAATTCTTTTCTCAGGTGAAGTGGCCTTGTCAGTATTTAAATGTCTCCTGTATACTTTTCTCTTCTCAACATCATTGCATAGCTCTCAGCGGTTCAGCCTTTATCCAGCAAGGATTTCTAACACATAAAATTCAGGACTAGTGCTTTGATGCTGAAATAAAATTTGAAGTGGTGACCCCACAGATTTTCTCTTTTGGGTTGTACAGATGTAAAGGGTCTGAAAATCTGGACACATGACTCAAAATGACTTTTGTTCATTTATTCTTTGATAGGTGATGCAATTGTTTCTTTAGTTGTAGCAAGCAAAAAGGGAGTGGTCAATTTAGCAAGATATTAAGCAGCAAAGATAGTCTAGGCTGTGGCGTTTCCCTTCCAAATGGTTGGCCTCACAAGTGTCATGGAAGAAATACAGGTTGTTTAGATAAGGTGTAAGGTATTTTCTATTTTGTTGTTCAGTGTCAAAGAACGCATGCATTAAATTCTTTTTGATATTCAATGTCAGGAAAAAATATTTGCTCTTTCCAGGACCAGATGTATTGTATATAAAGATTACCTCAGAGGCTATATCAAAAATTTTTGGAGGGGTGGGGAGCAGGGGGCATGGAATATGAAACAAGCAACCAAATAAATAAATATACATGTGTATGCTAACTGGAAATAGGAAAATATTCCTTTTTTAACAATAATCACTGAGAGGAGCGGAATGGTAGCAGATTAAGGAAAGAAATCTTCCAAAAGAAAATTAAATGGACCATGAAAGGTAAAATTAAGCAAATTGATTATTCTGACATGACAGAGTCAACACACCTAAAGGCCAACGTCACTGTATAAAAAAACTTTCTCATAAGACAAAATTGCTCTAGGTTTTGAATCCACTGGAAAAGAATTAGTCAAACTGTTAAATGATAAGTGTATTAATCTTCTTCTCTGTGCTCCCCACATGGCAGAGGACAGATTTTCAAATTGTTGCATACAGACTGAAAATTAGTAAAAGCACATGAAGCCAAATGAGTGATTATGCAGACTTGCTTCTTTAGGACTAGACATGTCACTTGATAATTAAAGTGTCAATGAAATCAATATTTCTAAGTCTTTTGTGGTGAAATTATTATCTGAGAGTTGTTGATTTTCCATGTAAATGGTGTCTTAAAATGACATGTGCAATTGCCGCATATAGCTACGTTCACGTTTACACACCCAGTATTCTAAACGACTTCAGGATCAAACCTTTAAAACAGAGAGGATAAAGCTTATCCACTTAATATTACTTCTATCCCATCTTCCAAATTGATATCTTTAGGCTTCACATTTTTGTGAGCTATTATCAACTTTTAGTTGTTTGATGGATAGCTTCACTTGTGCACAAAGCAAAACCATCACATTTCACTAAGGAAACTTCCAGTTTCTGGTCTGGCATGTAAGGAGCTTAGAAATTGTCATTTTATCCTAACAACATATAAAAACCTGAACAAACTGAAAAACCAACAACTCCTTTTACCTCCATCAGAAAAGTGAGGTCCCAGGGAAAACTGTTGTCCCCAAACCTGGAGAGACAGACAGGCAGATGTAGAGAATCACAACTTATCAGAGCAGAAATGCATGAGCAGAAACCTCTGAGGGAACAAGCACTGGGATAGGAAAAACTAAACTGTAATTGATGAATTACTGGAGTCTCAGTGTGGATAAGTTTGGGTAGAAAACTCCAGGAGCCCCAGTCATGGAGAAGGGAGGGCCCTACACTTTTATAAGTTTTAACTCAGAAACTCAACCAGGTTTTCACAGTAAATATGGGAGAAAAATTCCCTCCCGCTTTCTGGAGAGGAAGGGGAAAAGTTACCGTTTTGAAAGATGAAAGAGCACTCTGTTTTTCTTAAGACATTCTGCCTCAGGAGAACCTATTTAACCACAGGCTAATGTGCTGGGGTTTTTATTACAGCCTAACTGACCTGGGAAAAGGGAAATACACAGCTCTACCCAGCTCTAGCTTCCACAGGAAGGAAGGGAAATACCTACCCCCATACCCTTCTCACCTTCCACATGGGAGACAGGAAATACCCACCTCCAGCCCATTCGAGCCATCCTTTCCCACCTGAGGTCAGGGGGAACTGAGAAGTACTTGTGAAATACACAGTCCAGAGGCACAGACTCATTAAAAGATCAAGACCTAATCATAGGACCCTAGAATGTTTTCCATCCCCTGTTACCTCACTACCGCATTACTAAAGGCCTATTTATAGGAGTTCCTTAACCCAATGCATTGTGAAAAGGTACCAAGAAAAAATTACAAAACATAAAAAAGGGCAAAAAAGTGTTACAGTTTTAAGAGACAGAGCAAGCAACACAACCAGACTCCGATACAGCTGGCATGTTAGAATTATCAGACCGTGAATTAAAAACAACTATGATTAATATGTTAAGAACTCTAATTGATAAAGTAGACAGTGAGCAAGAATAGATGGGGTAATGTAAGCTGAGAGATGGAAATTCTAAGAAATAATAAAAGAGACATGCTAGAGATTTTACAAAAGCTGAAGAATATCTTTAATGGGCTTATTAATAGAGTGGACCCCTGAGGAAAGAATCTCTGAGTTTGAGAACATCTAAATAAAAATTGCCAAAATTGAAAAGCAAAGAGAAAAAAAGATTGAAAAAAAAAAACCCCAGAATATCCAAAAACTGTGGGACAATTATAAAATTTGCAACATACTTGTAGTGGGAATACCAGAAGGAGAAGAAAATGAGAAAGGAACATTAAAAATATTTGAAGCAATAATGACTGAGAATTTCCCCAATTTAATGTCAGATATCAAATCACAGATCCAGGAATTCAGAGAACAACATCAAACAGGATAAAAGCCCAAAATTTTCACCTAGGCATATCATATTTAAATTGGAGAAAATCACACATAAAGAAAAACTCCTGAAAGAAGCCAGAGGAAAAAGACAATTACATCCAACTTCTCCTCAGAAACCAGGCACGTAAGAAGAGAGAATAGTGAATAAAGTGTTGAGAGACAAAAACTATTAATGTGGAACTCTTTACTCTGGAAAACGATCCTTCAAAAATGAATGAAAAATAAAGACTTGTTTATTTTGGCATTATGTACAAGGCAGAGAATGGTGAGAGACAATGCTAAAGAGGTAGATAAAATCCAGATTAAAGGCTGTTAGGTGAGTCAGGTGAAAAATTAACTTAATCCTGTAGTCAACAGTAATAGCCAGTACTTATCGAATGTTTACCATTTTCTAAACACTGGTATTTTTTACATACTTGATCTTACTTAAATCCTCACAACAACCCATGTAAGAAAACTGGGACACAGAGAAATTAATTTCTTAACTACAATGCTATACTGCAATGGGGAGTCACTGAAAGATTTTAAGCAAGAAAATAATGTTACTGTGTATATATTGTTTGTCTTCTATTAACTCCTTAATGGGTTCAAGGGATATTAAAGCTGAAATGGACCTTAGAGACCACCTAGCTCAACTATTTTAATTTACACAGTAAGGAACTGAAGCCCAGAGAGGACCATTAACATGATCAGACCATACAGATTTGGTGGTAGAGTATGATTAGAATCTTGGACTCCAGACTTAGTCCACATGTTCATGCTGCATTCCTTTCATTAACAGTCTCTTCCTGGGTTTTTAAAGATCATCAGTTCAAGCCAGTAGCAATGACTGTAACCCTAACCCTAATGACATCACCTTTTGCCCTTCTTTTTCCACACTTATCATATCTGACATGTAGTGTGAGACAGAAAAGCAGCAGACATTGGTTTTCCATTATGTGGAATTAGAATAGTTGGCATTCTTTAATGCTCACTTAGCCGTTTCAAACAAAATTGCTTTCATCCTATTAGACCTTTTAGACTAAGCTCTTGAAAATCACCTCATTAAATTTCACTCTTCCAACAAGCCCCTTCGCATATTATTGAGAAGTCATCTCTGAGGTGATATTGGGAAAAGATTGAGGGCTTATGGTCTTGATCCACTACTTATAGGTCAAGTGATCTTGGACTAATTACTTAAATATTTTGGTGAATTAGTGACACATTAATACCAACCTTGCCAAATTGTCATGAGGATTAATCTTCTATCATGATAAATAGGCATATTTTTGATGTTCAACAAATGTAAAGGAAACTAAGTTTTAATTTTTTTGTTGTTCATTAACGTGTTGAAAGAGAAGTGATAATATATGTAGATACCAAGAAAGTTTAAGGCCTTGGTTGTTTATAATAATTAGCATATAGTTGGGTGAATGGTGATGTAAAGTTTTTAAAAATTATTTTTAAGTGAATTTACCATTTTAAAGATTGATTTCCTTCCAAAGGCTATTATTTATGCAGCATGTAACTTTAGAGTAATTAAGATAAAATTATTCAAAATGTGGAAATAACACAAAAAGGTTATTTCATATTTTTTAATGTCATGCTCAGGTACTAACAGACCCATCCAAGAATTCAAAGAGTATTTGAGAAATAAAGACATATAGTCAGTATGGAAAAGAATGCAAAAATAAGTTTGCTAAATTAGACACAAAACCCAGGATTTACTTATTTCCTAGGTGAAGGTATATTTGACTTACTATTTACTATTGATTAGGGCCCTGTTCATAGATTCTGTAAAAGACAGTTGTAAACTTTTTAAACTATCAGAAATTTCCTAAATTGAAAATATTTTTTGTTCATAAAAGATAAAATAATTGTTGTCCAGTAGAAAAGATAACTCCAAAGGTTATAGTACTATTGACATGTAAGATATTAGCCAGTTTTATATCTAACTTAGCAAATGTATTTACACATTTCTCTTCTAGCTGAATAAATAAATATGTTCTACAAATGTTCTTTGGTTTTTTGGGGGAAGATGTTTTAAGAATAAGTGTCAGTTCAATGAATTTTCAAAAATTGAACTCACCCAATGTAGCCAGCACTCAAATCAGGATGCAGACCATGGCAAATATCCTAGAAGCCCCTCCAATCATACTTAGACACAAAAGGATAACCTCTACCTGACTTCTAGTCATGTTGATTAGTTTTGCATTATATATATAATATATATAGATATATATATATACGTTTATATATACATACACATACATATGTATATAATGAATGTGTATATATATATAAAGTACAAATAATATGTAATATAAAACTTGTCTATATCATATGTATTATATATTATTATTATATATATAGTCTTAAAGGATGTGCTTTTTCCTATCTGACTGCTTTACTTCAACATTAAATTTGTGAGATTCATCCAAGTTATGTATATAACCATAGTTTGTTTATTATTGTATGAATCCTTTTTATTGATGTATAATTGACATATAACATTATATTAGTTTCATATGTACAACATAATGATTCAATATTTGTATATATTGTGAAATGATCACCACAATAATGTATCCATCACCATACACAGTTACAATTTTTTTTCTTGTGATGAGAACTTTTAAGAACTATTCTCTTAGCAATATTCAGATATGCAATACAGTATTATTAACTATAGTCAGTCACCATGCTGTAGGTTATATCTCTATGACAGATTTTTTATAACTGGGAGTTTGTACATTTTGATCCCCTTCACCCATTTTGCTCACCCTGCACCCCTTGCCTCTGGCAACAACCAGTCTCTTCTCTGTATCTATGAGATTTAAAGAACAAACGTTCTTTGAACCGGCTTTACCACCCTGCTGGCTCGCTCAAAGAATTAAATTTTTGAAATGTGTTTGATATATATTTGTACAAGAATCACCATTTTTTAACATTTAAAAAATTTTATTTTGACAGAGTGGACCTTTTTGATGTCATTGTTGTTCTAGGAATAATCTCTGGAATGCTCTCCTCCAGCTAAGGTCACAAAAGGAAAGGGGGCCCTTTCAAAAATCACTCTAGCAAAAAAAAGTGGACTAAACCATTATTGGTAAGTTGTGGTGGTTAACTGTTAACATCTATCTATTTCATATCACTGGTAAGTGGGTCAAAAAATATCTACATAGAGGCAAGGAGCCTCAGAGAGAAAAACATAAGCTAGAGCCTGTATTCAATCCCTCTCCTCTTAGGCTCAATTTTATTAAAATCTCTCTGGTCCCATGGCTTGAAATCAACCAGGGGAGGAATGCTGGCAGAAAGGAAATCAAGGTCATCCAAGGGCTACTCACTTGGAATTGTCCAGGCAAGTGAATCAGGCTCACTTCCAAAACTGAATGTTGATGGAGAAAAGGAGTGTCACAAAGAAAAAAAAAATGTGTAGATAAGGCTGAAAACCTTCTACTCCCACCCCTGACAGCCCAATTACTTTGGTCCAGAGGGAGTACTCTGGGAATAGTCACAAAGCATATAAGGCCAAATAAAAAAGAGTAATTCTGGAGATCCAAAGTCAGAGTGCTTCTGGCTATTCTCCAGCTAAGAGTCACTATAGACTGTGCAGGGATCTACATCCACATGGGTTGTTCAAGGACAGTCAGCATGACAGCCCAAACTGTCCATATGTCCACGACTGCCAAGCATAAAACTTTGTAGAAACATTTTCTTTCCCATCTTATAACTTTAGAAACTCCTGTCTGACCAGTGGAGGAGCCACTGTAGTAGTGGGTGATGAGAACATCCTTACTATCCGGGGTATCCTTACAACAGTGACACTGTGTGCCAGTGAAACAACAAATGTCAGCAGGGAAAAAAGGTCACCTACTAGACTGATCAAAATCATTGAGTTTCTTGTTCTGAGTATTCTCCAGCAGACAGACCCCTGGCACTGAATAAACTGTGGGATTCTTAAACTATGCAACTTAAGGGAGGAATCTAGGCTAAATGAAATAGTATGTTTTTCTAACATAGGAAAGGTAGAGAGAAAAGTGAATTACTAAAAAGATGTGAAGTTTATATAACTGTAACTAAAGTTTAAATGTGGACCTATTCTAGTTGTTATGGGTTGAACTGTGTCCCTCAAAAAGTCATATGTTGGGCTTCCCTGGTGGCGCAGTGGTTGAGAGTCCGCCTGCCGATGCAGGGGACACGGGTTCGTGCCCCGGTCTGGGAAGATCCCACATGCCGCGGAGTGGCTGGGCCCGTGAGCCATGGCCGCTGAGCCTGCGCGTCCGGAGCCTGTGCTCCGCAATGGGAGAGGCCACAACAGTGAGAGGCCCGAGTACCGAAAAAAAAAAAAAAAAAAAAAAAAAAAAAAAGTCATATGTTGAAGCCTTAACCCCCAATACCTCAATGCCTTTTTTGGAGATACGATCTTTACACAGGCAATCAAGTTAGAATTAGATCATTTGGTTGAAACTTTATCCAATATAACTGGTGTTATAAAAAGGAAAAATTGGGACACAAACATGAATACGGAGAGAATTCCATGTGAATATGAAGATGGCCATCAACAAGTCAAGGCATCTAATACTTTTCCTTCTTCTCTGGTTATAGACCAAGACTCTACTGCAAGCACAAAGCTTGACCTGTGCCCAAGGCTTAGCAATCATATCATCACCTGATCCTAGTCAATATGATTCATCTGGTCATGAAAGTGTTCAAAGATAAATGTCTCCATTGCCTTCCAAGAAATCCCTCTTCCACCTATTTTATTAATTTATTTAAAACTGTGTTTCTGTTACTAGCAACTAAAATTTCAAAGTTTTCATCAATACATTCTTTAAAAAATTTTCCCTTAAAATTAATACTTCTAATGGTTAAATGTAGATTATAAATCTTAGATTTTAGAGGTGGCCTTAAAGAATTGGAAATTTGGATGATTTATCCATGATCACACAGTTAGGAGTGGAATTAGAATTAGAATCTAGGACTTGTAATTGATAAAATAACAAATTAATGAGTTTTTGGAGCTGAAAGGATCAATAAAACTCACCCATTCTGATTCCCAATATAACACTTAAATGCTTTTGATAAAATCTCTAACAAATACCAAATTAATGTGCCGTGTTTATTATAATGTTTTTCATAGTGATTGGGAATAATAAATTATATTTAATTCTAAGTATACTAAATAAGGGAAATAGTAATGATATTTGATGCCAAACGTGGTATGTTTGTAAAGTAATGGATCTGATTTCTCATGGGGCTTAGAAATAGATTTTATGACATTCAGAATCTTCAAAGATGTGCCATCTTCTCGATTAGATGGCTAATTTCTTCCTCATGAAGAAACAATATCAATAATGATAATTGTAATAATAATACTTATATAAAAATAATTTCCTAAGAGAGTTTAGAAATAGTGACATATAATACCTCATATCTCTACTTTGAGATATACAAAGCTGTATTTCTTTGGTCTGAGAAATTTTTTAAAAAATGTTAAGAACCCTGCTTCTTGCATTAAATAGAACAATGTGGGTGGCATAAAAATAATCGCTGAAGAATAATGATTTCTTTAGTTCAAATCTAGAATATCTGTTCCCATGTAGTAGAGAAAAAATAATATCTAGGGCTGAAGTCTCATACCAGGCAGAATGCTTTTCAGTGATCACAGACTAAAGTTAGCACTCTGGAATTGTGTCAACTAGCAAGTCCTTTATTGCATCCCTAGCACTGTGGGAGAAACAGCTATGGATCCCATTCTATTAGATAATTCTTATCAAGGCAGAATTCAAACAAATTATATATGAGACAGAGAAGGCAATTCTTTGTGGAGTAATTTATAAATCATATTATCTTGGCTCCTCTGCTTCTACCACTTTCCTTCCAGCCTTTATAAGGTAGATCTCTTTAAAAGAATCCATGGTTAAAAGCTAATATTTATTTATTATACATTTATTATGTACCAAGTATTGTTCTAAGCACTTTACAATGTATATTTGTGGCAGAGACTATTGATTCTCCCAAATATCCATTTTTTTCTTCCTGTAAGGTAATAGAACACTTGATAGTTGGGTAGATACATGGTAACCCAGAATGAGGACTTTAAGTTTTAATTAATAGGGTGTTCATTGAAAGCATGGTATAATTTTCATGTTTGCCTTTAAAGGGAAGTGGTCTCTTTATTGGCTGAAACATTGATCTATTTATGAACTGTCTGGAAATAAATATCATAGAATGGTGGAACAAAAAGATGAAAGGATCCTGTGTCTGTGACCATTTCAGGATGAAGTCACCATATTAGCCTGGAATTTCAAGTGAGGAAGAGATAAATTTCCGTCATGTTAAGATTTCAAAGTGTTGGTTTTCTCTCATATTTACCTTTATATATATTCTATGAACCAGTATAATCCAGCATGGTCTATGGAGTTACAGATCCTCTCTACAGAAAAGTACATATCCATATGAATTTTGCTCAAATTTTAGTTATCCCTGGATGAGCTGAAGACTGTCCATCTGCACTTGGATCTCAGGCTATGAATTATTGGTATAATGGATGGCTTTCCCATTAACAAATATTTCCTTTAAAAAAACCTAATCCTGACTACGCTTATCTTTCAAGACTTGAGAGTTGATACTGCAAGAAATTGGTCATTAAAACTTACACTGTTTTTGAATAAATAAGTCAAATTGCTTGGTTAGTGATAGTGCCAAAAAATAGTTGTGGAGGGCCTTAGCACCCACGCCTAAATAATCTCCAAGAACATCCACATCACAACACCAAATACTAATTTATACAGACAATGGACATTTTCTCAACTTTATGTAAAAACTGAAAAAAGCCATTTTTAGAAAGTGTACTTTCCTTTTTTGGTGTATTTGTATTATATAATCTAAATTATAATTATAATAATTATAAATTATAACAATTATAATTATAATGTGTGCATTCTATGCACATGCAGACTTAAGACCACCTTTGTCCATCCTTCCATTGTACTGCTGCTCCAAAGACCAAGCTGTATGGGAATTCTGAGCTGCTGCTAGGAATGACCTGGTAAAATTTATCAAAGCAAAGACAAGTTGGTAGGGGTAATCTGAGTGCTTGGCATCACAGCTAAACACATGGGAGTCTGAATTCTATTTCTCTTCCTTTTCTTTCTGTTTTCTTAATGCAGAATATAGAGAAAGTAACAGTTCTCTGAGGGCAGTGGGCCAGAAAAACGAATTAAAACCTTCCCCGTGATTAGGTCAGACAACACAGGCTGGGTGGACAGAGCCTGTGGCCAAGTCAGAGAATACCTGAATGCTTCAAAGACAAGTGGCTCTAGTCCTTTGATGTTCAGCAAGGCCTTCCAGCTCTGAAATTCTATAATTCTTTCATAAAACCAAAGATTAAAGTCAAACCAATCAAAAAGACTCCAACCTAAGACTCAGAGTGAGAAGATAAATAAAAAGTGAAAATTGATGAGAATAACATAAACTTTTAAAATATTCAGCACTATTCCTGAAAAAAAAATGTGCTCTTATGACGAAGGTTGATTTATGTAAGGTATACTATATGATTACATATGTTTCATAATAAATTATCATGTAATAAGATAAGAAATATAATATACATTATCTGTATATAATACCTGAAAAGAAAAATGTTATATATATGTACATATACATACACACACACACACACACACACACACACACACACTCTCTCTCTCTCTCTCTCTCTCTCTCTCTCTCTCTCTCTATCAATTAGTTTTGAGTTGAGAGCTATGCATAAAGACCTTAAATAGCGTATGATTTATAGTGTAAACCATTTCCCAAACTATAATCTGATATATTAATTGTATATATGTATATATATAGAGAGAGACAGACAGACAGACAGAGAGACAGACAGAGAGACAGAGAGACAGAGAGTGTCTCCTGCAAGTTAGAGATACTGCTGTCAGTAATTACTAACAATTCAAACCCTAAGCATGATCTATTTAAGGTCTTTGTACATATTCTCAACTCAAACCTAATTGAGTAAATGTGCATGTGTGTGTTTGTGTTTACATATGTCTATGTATGTATATCATAATTTCAGGTATTATATATTACATAATTATATATTTTAATATAATTTTTATATATAAAGTTTTAATAGAATTAAGTGCACAACAAAAATTTTTTAAATGTCACAGCATGGCTATACAAAATTGATCAATTAATCAAGGCTAGAAAATTAGAACAAAAGAAGAGGCCAAAGCAAGACAAACATGAATTTGGAGAGAATTGTCAGATGAAGATATTCTGAAAAAAGGACATTTGAACAGAGAACAGAATGAAGACAAGAGTAAGCCAAGTAATATCTAGGACACAAGCACTTCAGACAGAGGGAACAAAAGCCTGTCTTGAGCCCTCCTCTTATCCAAGTTGCAAATAATAGAAACAATAAACACAGAGGCAGTCTAAATGGAGATCAAAGAATAAACTGATTAACAGAGAAGTTAATGCTCAGTTATCCTCAAATGCAGGATTTCTGGAATACTGGATCAGAGTGTATGGATTTAAATTGGTATTATAGTGGGCCAGCTTACTCCCTCCTTGAATCTAAACCTTGGGGCACAGTGATGCAGATCAGGTATCTGTAGCACAAGCTTTATCCACTTTGTCAGGTATGTGCTCTTGTGCCAAATTTAGTGCAAAATGGAGAGTTCAAGATGGCTGGCCAAATTCTAAGGGGGAGATAGTAAAGTCAGGAGATGGCTCTGTCCTTGTCATATGGTATGTTTATTGCATGGAAAAAATGCATATTTGAGAAGAAAAGAGAATATGAGTACCCACTGTGCTTGAGAACAAGTATAATCTAAGTAAGAGACCATCTCCTACATGAGCAGTGAGTTTGGATACAGAACACCAACTTGTAGAGGAGAATACAGTTTGTTGAATGAATGACAAATTCTCACCAGTCCAATTACTTGTTCTTATTGATACAGGTAAGAATGAATGAGAAGGAAAAGTGGGGTTATAAGACAGAAGTTTCTCAACAGCACTTCTCCAGAGGGGATGAAGTGAGAATATCAGAAAAAAGCGTTTCCTTTCACATTCTTCAGATTTTGTTCTTTCTTCCTAATAGTCAATAGCGACATCTATGGTCAACCAGGGGTATTCGTAAGTCCATCAAGGAAAAAGACTAGCAACGAGAATCATGCTCGGTCTGCACTCACCTTCATCATGTTGTTCCCTAATCTCTACTCTTGTAGATCGAGTTGCCTGTAGTTCAGTGTTTATATTTAGATGAATCTAAAATGGATGAGAAAAGGATATTAATTACATTTTATTCCAACTTAATTTTCAACCTTAAATTTTCCTTGTCATGTAGTCAAATGGGTCTCACAGGTCATGTAGGACAGCGACTGCTGTGAGGCAGCATAAGATTATTTGAAATAACACAGTTTTTACAACATAAAAAATTCATGTTTAAACATTATTCTCTCCTCTCAGTAAGAAAGTTTAAGTCCAAAAAATAAAATTGCCCACTCTTTCTGGCTTAAAAAAATTCAAATCAGAGCTTTTCAACAACTTAATATCTTAATATGTTCAGTTTCAACTCAAAGAATTTCTCTCAAATAATATCTGGGCTCCTCAGCATAGCTATAAATCCTTCAGCATCTTCAGAGTTATATTAATCCTACTCTAAGACTTGTAAGTTCCACTTTTATAAAGAGTCTAAAAAGTCAGTAGGACTCAAAGAATATCCATAATCAGCTCTACAACTAGACATGCATTTTCTCTCTAAAAAATTGCAAAAACAATATAGTACTTAAAAAAATTATGCTGAGCAAAATTCTGCTTCTAGCAACTAGTATTAGGAACAGTTCAGACTGTCATTACAAAAAAAATAACAAAGATATATAGGTGATATTTGGGGAGATGGGAATTAAAAAGGAAAACCATATGCAGAATCTCAAAGGCTCTTGTATTCTTTCAAAACAAAAATTTGCAATAGTGTCATATTTAGACACCAGATCTTACTGAGTCTGCCCCATGGTGTCTTCCTCCATCAAGCCCAAATGTCTTCCAACATCAATATCTTAGTTTTCCTAGTCTCATCCAAGGCAGTCTCATCCATTTAAAGGGAACATGGTTTCCTTTATAATAGTTGCCTCCTGAAGACTCAAGCTTTCTTATTTATTCTGCATTTCCAAAGAATCAGAATCAATATAACCAAAATAGGGCTACTGCCATCCTCTTTCCCATCAATATACCAACGTGCTGGAGACCAAGTTGGGACGGTTCTCTACAAGTTCTATCAGGGAAATTGAAACAATACTCATGAAAATAAAAACAAAGTAAAAACCTTTTAATCAGCCAAGCAAAGTCCCCAATAGCCCCAAAGAACAAGTTTCTCAAGGTAAAATTATACTGAAGATGGTGGCTTAGGTATAAGTCAAATAGAGTCCTTTTATAACCTACCCATATTTACAGCCTGGAACCTATGGGAGGACTTGACTTCACCAGCTGCAAATAATTCAGTACTTCCACACTTACCAGTTACAGGGAAAAGAGGGAGGAAGACGTAGAGACAGAGAATACACAAACATGCAAGGAGGAAGAGGAGGCAAAGAGAATCTCACACACACACACACACACACACACACACACACACACAGGTAGACAGAGAAAAAGAAAGACAGACAGAGACAAAGAGAAGTTGAGATTACTACTTTTGGAAGGCAGTTTTAGAACGTTGACCCAAGATTCTTACTACATGGAGGAAACAGAGAAGAGTTCTTCTACTGATCTTCCTTCTCATCTATGAAGAGATGAGAAAAATGAATAGTGTCTTTTCTAATATTTAGGCAAAGTCATCCTAAGTGCTAGTAGAGCAGTGTTGCTCATTACATGCCAGAGTCTCACAAATTAGATTAACTACTCTTTCCCTTCTGAGTTGGGACAAGTAGAGCCATTCACAATTGATGGAAGCTGCCTTCTCACCATGATGCTGGAGGACACCCAGTCTACAGAAGTACTCTCCTCTAAAAGCCCAGATGAGAATGTGGGGAAGGGGAAAAAAATATCTCCTACTGTTAAGGAACTGATGACCTAAACCACCCACCTCAGCCAGGCAGGATAATAACTGCTTGGATGAGTTGTCTCACAACAGGAGGTCCGGATAAGGAACACAGTGCTACTGCCGAAAACTAACACAGAGAATTCTGGAGGGGCCAAAAGGAAGGAGGAGATACCAGCCCATAATATGTCCTGCCAACCTCTCAGAAACCCTCACGCCAGAATCCATCTTGGCTGAGAGATGTACACACCACTAGGAAGGACCCTGAGTCAGACCAAATATGGGCACTAGCAAGATGATTGGCCAGAGCCAACCTGGAAACTAACCCCATCACCATAAAACCTGACTTTGAGCCACGCAGCAGAGCAGTTCTCCTGGGTTCCCTTACCCTGCTGCTCTCTGCTCTAGTGCCCCTTCCCAGTAAAGTCGTTTGCTTTGTCAGCACATGTGTCTCCTCAGACAATTCATTTCTGAGTGTTAGACAAGAGTCCACTCTTGGGCCCAGGAAAGGGTTCCCCTTCTGACACCACTACCATACCCACCATTCATTATAATTCCAAGCGGATTGCTGCCATGAGTGGTATGAGTCTGAAGCCATGAGCAGAAAGAAGTGACTGATAGGTAGCAATGTTGGGGAATTTTTTGCAGAGGAGGTGACACTTGACATTTGTAAGATGTTTTGAAAGTTAGGTAGGAATTTTATTAGGCAGTCAAGTTGAAAAAGATATTCCAAGTCACAAGAGCAAAAACTTAAGAGATATAGAGTATATGTCAGTTGACAAATAGTAAAAATTCAGTCAGAAAAGGCTCATGTTACTGGAATTGACAGAGAAATGGAGAGAGTATGTGTGTGTGAGTGTATGTGTGTGGAAAAGGCAAATTTTTCACATATTATTGTTCTTTTTAAAATGTCACACTAAGGATCTAGATTTTAATCTTTAGCAAAGGGAAACCAATAAAGTATTTTTTAGTAGAGGAATGACATAATCTGATTAGTGATTTAGGAAAAAAATATCTCTGGTGGACATGTGGAAGTTGAGGATGGAAGGCTAAAGTTGATATGATCGCAACTCAATTGTGACCTGGCCCAGGTAATCCCATCTGCATCGTTGGTGAAATGCTCCCCATCAGCTATGAAGATTTGTGATCTTTTCATAGGGTAAAAACCCCTCTGAGAAGTTTGAGCCTCTATAGCTCTTGGAAATGCTCTGAGGGTTCAACAAATCTATATAAGGCACTAGCAGGGATCAATATTTTACATAATGGGCAAACAAAGACAACAAGAAAGATATAGACCAATGTTAACAAGACCAGAGATTTGCAGTGAGAATTATTCCCAACTGGTAGACTTAATCTCTCCTATTCTTTGTGCCTAATGACCAACTAACTATAAGATAGCTCTCAAGCTGGGGTAATACCACCTCCCTGAGAGTGTTTAGTAATTTATCAGGATATTTTAAATTACCAAAATCACTAAGGAGTGCTGCTGACTTTTAGTGAACAAGAATCAGGGAGGCAAAACTTCCTGAAAAGTGTGGGACAGGCCTTTAATAATAACTGCCATTATAACTATACCACCCAAAATACCAGTAGTTCTCTGTGAGAAACATTGCTATATCAATATTTGCTAAAGTATATTCTGGGGAACATTTTAGTCTGAGGAAACTCTATGAAAAACAAACCAACAATTCAAAAAACAAAATAATAGTAATATGTGATAAGTGAGTTTGTTCAGTTCTGAATACCATACCAGTGCTTAGAGAGGCATTTCATACATCTGCATA
The DNA here is from genome assembly GCF_026419965.1 of Kogia breviceps. Classification (NCBI taxonomy): domain Eukaryota; kingdom Metazoa; phylum Chordata; class Mammalia; order Artiodactyla; family Physeteridae; genus Kogia; species Kogia breviceps. The sequence goes on along the minus strand of NC_081316.1, from coordinate 52,337,823 downwards.
TTAAAAGCACTAAACAGTTCTGTTTAACTCTGTATAATTCAATACTCCTTAAATATATTTCTCTGTAACATCCCTTGGACTACTTTCAGAAATTGCTTCAGAAATACAGAATCATGGACCACGTTCCAGATTTTGCAATTCTAACTAGCTCTGAGAGTAATACTGTTACAGAAACCAAGCAGGACCCTATGGGGCTCTCCTGGGTACAAATCCTATCCATGTCCCAATTTCTTGTTTGTAGGAAATAGGCTTCAGTCAGCCTCCTAGACATTCCCTGAGTTCCAAAGGGCAGATTCCAATAGTCGCTAATCAAGGAAGTGAGGGAATGCAGACACAAAAGTCGAGCAGTCAAGTGTAGCAATGGGGCAAGGTCCTGGTTCTTCCTGACAAAATATACATAGCAATATCTTTGAGTTCTTCTGCAGAACAAAGGGCCCCATGCAGGTGGAGGATGGTAAGTTCAGGCTGAGCACAAGATTCTTGGAGCACCACCCTGTTACCTTACCACCAACCAATCAGAAGAAAGCCATACACCCTGCAGCCCTCACCCCAAATTTTGCCTATAAAAATCTCTCCCAAAAAACCATTGGGGAGTCTGAGTTTTTTTAGTACAAGTCACACATTCTCCTTGCTTGGCCCAGCAATAAACCTTTCTCTGCTCCAAACTCTGACATTTTGGTTTGTTTGGCCTCACTTGCATGGGTAACATTACTACTGGTGAGAGAATCACACTTTAACTAGCAAGGGAGACTGCTGAATTCTCAACCTTGCCTGTGATTAAAATCAACTGGGAATCTTTAAAAAAGTGTGTGTGTGTGTGTGTGTGTGTGTGTGTGTGTGTGTGTGTCAGAGACCCTCCTCTGGAGATTCTGGTGAAGCTTATGGATCAACATTAAAAAAACAAGCAAACTCCCTAGGTGATTTTAATATCCAGCCAGATGGACAGCAACTGTTTTGAATTATGCCTGCTGCTTCTTATTTAATGAGTACCCATGTATCAGGACAGATGCCAATGGGATTTACTTATTTTTTGTTTGTTTATTTACTTACTTAGAAGCAGTCTGAGTTTGAATAAGTGTAACTAATCAGCATGTTAAACAAAAAAACAATGAAATCTGGATTTTAATCATATTTTCTTATCTATTTGCAGATCTGAGAGCAAACACAGGCTTATATCTCTCAAGTTTCATTTTTCCGATTGGAGAAATGACAAAATAAGCAGGCATTCATTTATCACATGATAATAATAATTTGAAGGAGAAATACATCTTACATTTGTTTAGTGGAGCACGCTTTGAAGAGCCACTGCAAAAAGCTCTACAAGCAAATGAAAGACAGGTTTAAGCCTATTTTTAGAAAGACTACTCTAGCAAAGTATCTGTTAGAGAAACAGATGCAGGGATGAGAAAGTAAAGGTGTGGAGAACAGTTAAGTGACTGTTTCACATGTCCAGACAAGAGATTATGACTTTTTAAAGAGGAAGCAATGCACTCAGGATGAAGGAAATGAATCAAGGAGGAGTATTTTTTTAAATTATTTTATTGGCGTATACTTGATTTACAATGTTGTATTAGTTTCAGGTGTACAGCGAAGTGAATCAGTTATACATATACATACATCCACTCTTTTCTAGATTCCTTTCCCACATAAGCTATTTCAGAGTATTGAGTAAAGTTCCCTGTGCTATACAGTAGGTCTTTATTAGTTACCTATTTTATGTATATTAGTGTGTATATGTCAATCCCAAGGAGTATTTTTGAGCTAGAGTCTTGATTAGATGTTGTAGAGGAGGAAAAATACCTCCCCCTTCTAGATTCTTGGCTAAGACCCTCTCTCCCCCATAATAAAAAGACAGACTGGGACTCCCATGGTGGTGCAATGGTTAAGAATCCACCTGCCAATGCAGGGGACATGGGTTCGAGCCCTGGTCCAGGAAGATACCACATGCCACAGAGCAACTAAGTCCGTGCACCACAACTACTGAGCCTCTGCTCTAGAGCCCGTGAGCCACAACTACCGAGCCCACGTGGCTAGAGCCTATGCTCTGCAACAAGAGAAGCCCATACACCGCAATGAAGAGTAGCCCTAGCTCACGGTAACTAGAGGAAGCCTGTGTGCAGCAACCAAAACACAACGCAGACAAATTAATTAATTAATTAATTTAAAAAATATGTATAACTGATTCACTTTGTTATAAAGCAGAAAGTAACACACCATTGTAAAGCAATTATGCTCCAATAAAGATGTTAAAAAACAAAAACAGACAGACTTACAGGAGAAAAATGAGCAGCAGTTTATTAACATGTATACCTCCTGTATACATGAGAGATAGCCAGGAATACTGAGTAAATGAAAGGGCCCAAGCCACCACCTTAAATACAATCTCCAGTTAAAGATAAAAGAAGATATTGAGGGGTGGGAAGAGCCAGTTATGGAGGGCTATCAGGAAAATCCAGTTAACAAGGGCATGGTTATTACATAGGTTTAAGTCCTAGCCTTCGTTATCGATAAGAGTTTCTAAAGGATTTGTCATTTTCCTCTCCCCATTATAGAGGCAGTCGCCCTTACAAATGGAGATTTCCATTTGTAAAGGAAACTTTTAAAATAAGTTTCCTTTACAAAAAGATAAATTCTACTTGGTTTTCAGAGCTATTCTGTGTCTCCTGTTTCCAAAAAAATAGCCAGCTTAAGATAATCTTTATGCACAGAGACACATTTTGTGGTGGCAAGTTCTGCTCCCTTTCAATGTTGATTGTTCTAAATGGAAAGAATGAGAGAGTGGAAAGTTTTACAACTTGCTTCTAGATTTTTTTGCTTAGGAAGCTAAAATACAAGAGAAACAATTTAGGATATATAGATTTGGAAATATCTTGTACAGAATAGGTGCTTAAAACTATAAAAGTTTAGATATCCTCCCAGGGAGAGAAAATAAGTAGATTAAAGGAAAAAGCTGAGACTAGAACCTTGAGAAACCTCCCCATAAGTGATGATAAGAGGAAGAAAAGAAAGTGAAGGAGTGAGTGGAATAATCAGAGAGGGAAGAAACTATGGAAAACCAAAGTGGGGAGATTTTCAATAGAGAGGAGGAAGATAACAGATCAGTGTGCAGAGAGATGTCAAAGAATGAGAACTAGGGGAAACTCATAGGGATCTACCGCTGACCTGTGAGAGATGTGTTTACTACCTTGAAGGAAACAATAGTCAGATTAGAGAATGAAGGAAAGTGAGCTGTGAAATGAAGACAAGGAAAAGTCATTTTGAGAGAGTCAAGAGAAAGTTTTTCTTTGAAGCTCATCAGTTTCTCCTACAACTGAAGAAAGAAAGATTTGATGAGTTTCAGGGTGGAATGCAAAGACTGCCCCATAGGGTACAATATGGGAATGGGGGCAGGGCTTGGGAGGAGGTACAAAAGAGCAAAAGTGCAAGTTGCAAGAAGGAATGGGAAGAAGGGTACAAAGTCTTCTTCCTCTGACAAAAAGGAGGACTTTTCTAGCTAAAGTAAAAGAGCAAGTCCTCTGCCAAGAAGAAGCATTTAAAAAAAAAAAAAAAAAAAAAAAAAAAAGGTTTGGAGTATTTGTAGGAAAAATGAATAGGAATACTGAAGGTCCAGCTGAACAAATTTAACTTGTATTTGACTACAGGGTCTCAGGCCTATGGATTTTTTTCCCTAGTGATGTCACTCTGGGAATCTAAGAGAGAAATATTATTAATGAATCTCACTGGATTTTGAGTAGAAAAGGATAGGGAGGGATTACTTAGGAGACTAATAAGAATGCTTTCTCTGTATATTAAAAGATATGAAAAAAAAATCCCAATATCAGTACTTTCAGCAGTCCACCTTCTTCATGACCACAAATCAGATGACAAGAAATATCATAAGTATTTGATGGGGAATGGATCTTTCATTCAGTAACCATTCTAAAATTGGTGTGAGTGCGAAAGTTCCTGCTGTCTGAGGGAAAAATAATCCCTGTCGTCAACTTGCTATAAAAGTGATTTTAACACCTCCTCAAACACAGTAAGAATTTCGAGTGATTTATTATCTGTCATAGCAGGTTCAGCCTCAAACTCTGAATACACCTTACTCAGTGTCAATCTTATCTGTAGAAGATAAGTGGGTGCTCTTGAGGTTTCATGGTCAGGGAGGGAGAAAATCAGGAAAGGGGGAGTTAACTATAAATATTGCAAAATTTATTTTTTGTTGCTCCAGGGTCTACTGCTGTAGCATGCTTGAAAGAAGTTCAGAAAGTAGTGTGGCCAAGAGCATCACAGTAAATGAAAAAAACAAAAAACCAAAAAAACACAGGGGCCTCTATGACAGATTTGGGGCATATCAATCTTTAAACTCTCAGAGATTTCATTCTGAAGTCTTCAGAAGCCTCCATTCCAATGCTCAGTTCTTTCACCTGATGAGGTTTTACTAAAAATAAGATGAAGAATTCAAGTTGATTTAATAATAATATTGATGCCTATAGTGAGCATATAGTGGTTACAGAATTAATCGCTTGTTTTTTCCACTAACTAGTAACCAAGAGTGTTTCTGTTACAAGTACCCACTCCATCCCTTTCCATTTTAGTAGATACAGCCTTTTTGAAGGGAAGGGGACATCCTGAGATGGAAAAATAATCTAGAAAGAAATAGAAGTCATTTTCCTGGCAGATCTTAGGAATTTTTCTTGATAAATGGCCTTGCCAAGACCAAGCCTAATTGAGAAAGAGTAGATTGAAATAGCTAAATAATACCACAGGGATCCCCTCTCTCCAATTCTTTCATCTCATTATGATGGAAATCCATATAATGCAAAGGATTAAGAGAAAAGATTTGTTTTTGTTTTTTAAATTTATTTATTTTATTTACTTTTGGCTGAGTTGGGTCTTTGCTGCTGCACGTGGGCTTTCTCTAGTTGCAGAGAGCGGGGGCTACTCTTTATTGTGATGCGCGGGCTTCTCATTGTGGTGGCTTCTCTTGTTGTGGAGCACGGGCTCTAGGCAAGCGGGCTTCAGTAGTTGTGGCTTGCAGGCTCTAGAGCGCAAGCTCAGTAGCTGTTGCGCACGGGCTTAGTTGCTCTGCGTTATGAGGGATCTTCCCAGACCAGGGCTTGAACCTGTGTCCCCTGCATTGGCAGGTGGATTCTTAACCACGGCACCACCAGGGAAGCCCAAGAGCAAAGATTTGTAACCCTAACTCATCTTTCCAAGACTTACTCCTTTACCAAAACTGTAGGCACTGGGCTTTGAAGATCAAAGAACTATGTTTTACTTCTTTGATGGGTTGATTCCTGTGGAAGGGTGAGGGCTAACAATGCAACAATGGTGTTCTAAAGCAATTTTTTTAAAAAAACAGAAAGAATTTAGGAATATCCAGATAAACTATAGTTCCAGTAGAGATATTCACTTCTATCCCTTGAAGAGCCATGGAAAAATTGGGAGAGGGCAGTTAGCATTGATTCAGAACATGTTTCTTTAATACTCTTTAAAATGTATTTGGAAAACATGGAGAAAACACAAAAGGTGAAAATCTGTTTTAATTCCAACATTCATATTTTAGTTCTATAAAGATGTTAAGGTGATCCCTTCTAATACACTATACCCAGCAGCAGTCACAATTAACAAGCTCAGTGTATATTCTCAAAGTTTTCTTGAACTCATAGAGGTATATTTATATATATAATGTATTGGGTCTGCCAAAAAGTGCCTTCAGTTTTTAAGTAAAAATAAAAGACACATTTTTCATTTTCACCAAGAACTTTATTGAACAACATATTCATCACCCTTTTGTTCTACTACCTTCTGCCATTTTTCAGGCAACTTCATGATTCTATCTTCCCAAAACTCTTTATCTTTTTGAGCAGAGAACTGTTCCAGGTACCTTTTACAGTCTTCCAAGGACTTGAAGTTTCTTCCATTAAGAGAATTTGGTAAACACCAAAACAGATGGAAATCCAAAGGTGCAATGCCTGGTAAATACAGCAGATGAATCAGAACTTCCCAGCCAAGCTGTAACAGTTTTTGCCTGGTCATAAAAGAAACATGAGGTCTTACATTATCCTGATCGAAGATTATGCATTTTCTGTTGACTAATTCTGGATGCTTTTCATCGAGTGCTGCTTGCAGTTGGTCTATTTGGAAGCAGTACTTGTTGGAATTAATCATTTGGTTTTCTGGAAGGATCTCATAATAGAGGACTCCCTTCCAATCCCAACATATACACAACATCACCCTCTTTGGATGAAGACCGGCCTTTGGTGTGGTTGGTGGTGGTTCATTTCACTTCCCCCCCGATCTCTTCCATTCCACATTATTGTATAGTATCCTCTTTTCATCACCCATCACAATTTGTTTTAAAAGGGAATGTTTTCATTACGTTTAAGTAGAGAATCGCTTGCAGAAATATGGTTAAGAAGGATGTTTTCGCTTAACTTACGTGGAACCCAAACATCAAAGTGATGAACATAACCAAGCTGATGCAAATGATTTTCAGCGCTTGATTTGGACATTTTGATCATGTTGGCTATCTCCTGCGTGGTATAATGTTGACTTTTCTCAACTGATGTCTCGATTTGATCACTGTCAACTTCAACTTGTCTACCCAAGACCGTGGAGCATCGTCCAGTGAGAAATCTCCAGCACTAAACTTCGCAAACCACTTTTGACATGTTCTCCACATACTGCACAAATCTTCTTTTTGCATTTTGGTTGCATTTTTACCTTTCTTGAAATAATAAAGCATAATATGCTGAAAATGTTGCTTTTTTTTCTTTAATATTAAAATGCCTACACAAAAATTCACCAATTTTGATGTCTTTATTTTTTTTTGGCTGCTTTGGGTCTTTGTTGCTGCACGTGGGTGAGGCAAGTGAGGGCTACTCTTTGTTGTGGTGCATGAGCTTCTCATTACGGTGGCTTCTTTTTGTTGCGGAGCACGGGCTCTAGGAGTGCAGGCTTCAGTACCACTGAAGCTACTGTGGCTCAGCAGCGCATGGGCTCAGTAGTTGTGGATCACCGGCCCTAGAGTGCAGGCTCAGTAGTTTTGGAGCATGGGCTTAGTTGCTCCGAGGCATGTGGGATCTTCCTGGACCAGGGCTTGAACCCCTGCCCCCTACGTTGGCAGGCAGATTCTTAAGCACTGTGCCACCAGTGAAGTCCGGATAAATCTTTGTTTAAGCGCACACTGACGTGACAGCTGTCACATGTGATCTAACAAAATTGTTTTGAATGAAGTTAAAGACAACTAAGTGCTACTAGAACCATCTTAATGGGAAAAAATGAACGAACCTTTTGGCCAACACAATATTCACAGTTGCTTATCTTCCTTCAAGATAGTCTATTTCTCTCTTCACTTGAATCAGTGAGGCCTTATGACTTCTTTTGCAAATAGATTATAAGTCAAATAATGCTATTCTAGTTACAGGCTCAGCCCTTTATTAGACTGGCAACTACTACTTTCTCTTTTTGGGACACACTTCAGAAAGCTCTCTCTCTGTGAACCCAGTTTCTAGGCTGGGAGAAGCACATGCCCTGTGGAGAGGTTATGTGTAGGTAGTCTATTCCATAGTCCCAGCTAACATCTCATCCAACAGTCAGGATCATCTGCCATCCATGTGAGTGCGGCAGCTGGGACATCCATCCCAGGGATGCCCTAGAATTACTATATTTTTAAGTATCACTTGAACGCAATTGTTTGAGAAAACTCAAGAGAGGATGCCTCAGTTGAGTCCAGTCAATGCACAGAACCATAAAATCTACTAATGAATTTTTTTATTAAGTCGCTAAATTTGGGAGTGGATCATTACACAGCAATAAATAACTGAAGTAGCCTTTTTCATATTATAAAATTTCTACTCTTGGGATCATAATGAATGTGATAAAGAGGCATCATTTCATAGCGTAATTTGCAATAATACATTTCTCTCATAGTAGTGCATAAAATAGTGGTGCTACTGATAAGGCATATGATAACCAGTAGCGTCTTAGATTCAATGAAATATAACTTTTAAGGAGCTATGAATGAAAGGTTTAATAGTTGAGACGGTTGCGATGTGTTGTGATGTGTGAGGAGGATTTGATAAATAGATTATGGATACCCTAAATAGCTAGGTGTTCAGGACTGAACATGGGTAGGAAAAAAGAGAAAGGTACAGAGTATGGTGGCCAGAAGCATAATAATAAACAATTTACACCAACGTATCTGGTTAAACTTATAAGCCAAAGTGTTTGTAAGAAGGTAAGATGTTAAAAACACTGACTCAAAGTTAGAAATGTTGTATTCCAAAAATAATAGCTATAGTAAAGTGCAATCTACTAATTACTAATAAAGTCAATAAACTGTGAGAACTTGAGCAGATAACTTCATCTTCTCAAATTTCAGTTGTTTTATCTGAAAAATGAGAAAAAGAATATTTCTCCACAGAGCTACTGTGGCTATCTTATGAAATAATGCTTATGAAAGAAATTTTAAAGTGTAAAAGGATGATAAAAGCAAGGGATTTATATTAATATTGTTAAGATGAGCAGTGATGGCTTAGAATGAATCATATCTCATAATCTTAAGCCAGAATTTAGCCTAGAACTTAATATTTTTCTTATTTTATAACATTTAACCTATGAACTCTACTATCATTTATATAACAGGGATGCAAAAATTCCTAGGAAAATATAAGTTTATTGGGCTTCCCTGGTGGCTCAGTGGTTGAGAGTCCTCCTGCCGATGCAGGGGACACGGGTTCGTGCCCCGGTCCAGGAAGATCCCACATGCCGTGGAGCGGCTGGGCCTGTGAGCCATGGCCACTGGGCCTGCGCATCCGGAGCCTTTGCTCCGCAACAGGAGAGGCCACAACAGTGAGAGACCCACGTACTGCAAAAAAAAAAAAAAAAAAAAAAAAAAAAAAGTATATATATATATATATATATATATATATATAAGCATATCAAATACAGTAACTTATAAATAGTAAAATACATCAAGTGGAGTTTATCCCAGGAATATAAGGTTTAATTGTACAGCAAGTGAAAGAGATAAAAACATATGGATTGGAAAGGAAGGCATAAAATCTGCTGTTTTTTCCACAAATGACATGATTAAATATACAGAAAATCTCAAAGATGCATGAAAAATATTTGTTTAATATTTATACAATAGCAATGAGCATTTGAAAAAAATGAAATTAAATAAACAGTACCATTTACAACTGTATCAAAATGTATGAACTTCTTATGGATAAATCTAACAGAATATGTGCAAGAAGGATGTGCAAAATTAGTATGCCCAAACTGTAAAATATTGTTGAGAGAAATCAAATCTGGCTTCATATCAGCATCATCTGGGAAATTTTTCAAAAATAAAGTTTCCTGACTTCTCTCTGGTTCTCCTGAATGAGAACCTTTAAAAATGGAGCTTGGGAATCTTCATTTTGCAGTAATTTGCAGGTGATTCTCCTGCAGTCATGTCTGCATTCGGGTACAAGTGTTGTACATCACCGAACTAAAGTGGGGTTATTTTTTGTATTAGTGTAAAAAGAGGCTTCTACTCCCTCTTTCTTCGTATTAAGTACCTCTTGAATATTTCTTTAGCAGATACCTTTATCCAATAAATAAATGTTGACTTGAACAGAATGTTTTCACAGTAAGCACCAGTGAAAGGGTAGGAACTAAGAAGGAAGAGGGTTATTTGGAAGGTCGTGGTTTTCAGTAGGGCTCTATTTTTTATCACTCTAAAATTATTCTTTGGATGGAATCTAGAATCTCACAAACTTGTTGGGAGTGGTGATGCAATAGCCACTGCACATGGAATCAGATTGTTGCCAGACCAACATCTGGTGGTGAGCAGAGAGGTCTCTGGGAAGAAGTGAAAAACTGCAGGCATAGCAGTAACACAGTTAATCATCATTAATGGGTTAGAGGGAGGAATAAATGGGGGTGGGAGAAAAATCTCACAATGGAATGGGCTCTGGAGGTGCCTCATAAGAAAACACGCATGGGAAATTTTCCATTGGTTTATAGATATGGGAGACCGGCAATTTTTGAAGCCTTCGTATCTTGAATTATTTCACGTTTCTAACAACAAACGGGGGATAAAGAGTTTAAAGAGCATTAAATAAGGGTCAGGAAGACTGGGTTCTCTTGCTTGCTCTGCTCCTATCTGACTGTAATTTTGGTTATTTTATTATACCTCTTTTGTCCTCATTTTCCTGCTCTATGTGAGTGAATGGAACTAAATCATCTTTTAAAAAAAATTATTTATTTATTTTTGGCCGTGTTGGGTCTTCGTTTCTGTGCGAGGGCTTTCTCTAGTTGCGGTGAGCGGGGTCCACTCCTCATCGCGGTGCATGGGCCTCTCACTATCGCGGCCTCACTTGTTGCGGAGCACAGGCTCCAGACACGCAGGCTCCGTAGTCGTGGCTCACGGGTCTAGTTGCTCCGCAGCACGTGGGATCTTCCAAGACCAGGGCTCGAAGCCGTGTCCCCTGCATTGGCAGGAGGATTCTCAACCACTGCGCCACCAGGGAAGCCCACTAAATCATCTCTAAGATCCTTTACTGTTCCCCAAAAAAATCTGTGCTTCAAAAATGTTTGGTATTTATACCAAATGTGAGGTACATGAAACTGAGATTAAGGTGAATAAGAAATGTGTCACTAAGCTTTAGAAAATGGACACCAAAATCTTAAGGAATTCTGTTAACCTCAGTAAGTATAAACATTTCCGAGAGAGAGAGAAAGAGAGGGAATACAGAGAGACAAAGAAGGGCACAGAGGGGGTGAGGGGAGATAATAGATATTTGGTTTGTTTCCACTGTTTTGGCTCTTTTGAATAATGCTGCTATAAACATTCATGTAAACATTTTGTTCGGAACATATGTTTTCATTTCTCTTGTGTTTATACCTAGGATTAAAATTGCTGGGTCATATGGTAACTCTATGTTTAATGGAAACATTATGCTAAGTGGAAGAAGCCAATCACAAAGACTACATACTATATGATTTCACTCATTTGAAAGTACAAAACAAGGAAATTTATAGACAGAAAGTATATTAATGATTGCATAAGGCTGAAAATGGAGGGGAGAGTACAGGGGATTAATGGCTAAAGAGTATGGGGTTTCTTTTTGAAGTGATGAAAATGTTCTAAGATTGACTGTGCTGATGGTTACACATGTCTTTGAATATATTAAAAACCAATACATTGTATACTTTAGGTGAACTGTATGGTATATGAATTATATCTCAATTAAGGTGTTAAAAATTATGGGGAAACATATTTTCATCACACTAAAAAAAAAAGAAAGGAGTATGTGGGAGCCTTCGGTCCTACTCAGAACCTTCTATCCATGCTTGGCCCTGGTTATTCTTTCCAAGAAATCCTCTCTGATTCCCTAGGTTGGGGTATGTGAAGCTACTCTGTGCTGACCACTATTATAGCTCCTTCCATTTGTATTGGATTTAATCTGCTCCATGGCTGTCTTCACATTAGATTGTTATCCCTTTGGGACGTGATGTACACCATATTATTAATGATTTCCCTAGGGCCAAACACAGTCTGGGACACAGTGATAAAAAATAAATATGTTATATGGATGAATACTTCAAATCATTTTCTTCCACTGGAGAGTTAGAGAGTTCTAGTAAGGAAGATAAATGTTCAATTTAGAATGTTTAATTTGAACTGCCAATTCTATTAAACAACGATTTAGACTTCTCCTTTAAAGTGGCACTAGACTAGCAAGCTCCAGACATAGCCTCTTAAACTTACCACCAAAGTACTTATAGGGACATGGACAAAGACAAATATTCATACCATCATTTAATGGGCTCTGACAGTTTAAGAGCTAAGAATTTCCACTAATTATAAGACTGATAGCATTGGGTAAGATAAACCAATACACAAACTAATATCATTGTGTCCTGTTCCTGAATCACCTCTTGAAGTAGGTAGTCCTATCCATCTGAAGCAGCTAGGGAGGTAATTTCTCTCTCCTGTTGATTTAAAATTCTCCTATTTAGAGTCCCAGGTTTTTGTCAGAGAAGACAATGAGTTGCCGTCTCTTGTTAGAGGCTATATTCGACAAGCAAGATTACCATTCCACTCTCCATGCCCCCAAATATGAAAATAACCATAAAGATAAAACAATTCCAAGGAAACATTAAAAAAATTATTGGTTTATTACTGCACCTGTTACCCAAATATAACTGGGACACTTTGTGAACAGTCTTAGAGACATAGTATTCCATCAAAAAGAACTAAGCATTGATGTCAAAATCTCAAAAAATTATATATCTTTATAGAAGTATTTTAAAGAGGCAGAAAAAGGAAAATCACATTGCAAGACTTCATAATAACCTTTACCAAAAATTTCCTGAAAGACCTTTTAGCAAATACTCAATGATATTTATTTTTTTCCTCTCTTATAAAGTGTTTATAAAATTCTGATCCTTCCTATGAAGATAAAAAGAATCTTGTAAGACTCCAAACAGATAAAATAAGTTATCTGTAAAGAAATAAAAGTGAGGTTGCCCTCACATTTCTCTGTAAAAGCTAATGTCTGAAGTTCATGGATATTCATCTTTATATTCTGATGGGGAAATCTTCTGACATTGAGAGTTTCTGGAAGATAGAATCTTGTATCAGTTAGTTTAGGTTCACAGTTACTGTCACTTCTTTGCTTTGTCTCTTTCACATTAAAGAGTTCTTTGGGTATTGTGTGATATTTGCTCACACTTCAATTTGAATTTTTAAAAAAAAGCAATTGGAAAACATGAGCCCCTGGCAGGGGCTTGTAGCCTGTAAGATTAATCACAGGGAGTCTGAAGGAGATTTTCATTTGGAAACGCTGAGTTGTTTTCTAGGGCTGGTCAGATTTTTCAGAGAATATATCTAATCTCTTCTCTAAAAGAAGAAAAAAAAAGCTGTTCAAAATCTATGAGCCAAGGAGAGGATGGGAGTTTACATTTGGGGGCTCGTCTTTCAATAAGTAGCTGGGCTTTTCCCATTTCTTCTGTTTTCAATACAATACTCCACTCTCAACTGTGCACTTCCTGCCTCAAGGCAGAAGCTGCTTGACTCCCTTCTCAGAGAAGAATCATCGGGCTTCTGCTGGCACCACAGTGGAGCACAGAGGAGACAAGTCTCTCAGAACTGGGGTTAAAGATCTTGGAATTAAACTGCATCTTCAAAAGACTTTCACATAATCACGCTGTTTTCAGGTTACCCTCCGCACCCACTTCCAGAGATGCATTGTGTTGTCAATTCTTGAAACTTTCAGAACTTCTACAGTCCATATTCCATAGCTTTGTTGATTTCCTTTCTTCTGGCTTAGATTCAACTTGGTGGGTCTGCTGTCTTTACCGTTCATCCTTTACATCCCCGCTTCCCAGATGTGTCACTGTCTCTTCTTTTAGTCATGTTCTTGTGAATTTATTCATTTAAGAATCCCTTTTATCATTTATTTGTGTTTAATTTTAGCAGTAAGTGAAATTAAGTATGCTTTAGCCAAATCTAGTAATGACTGTATAATTTGAAATTATCTTCTAATTACTAAGATAATTTGAAATTGTCTTCTAATTACTAGTGTTGTTTTTTAATTACAATTACTTTGCTAATTTTCTTTGCTAAAATTGCAATTTTTGCATGATTTCCATAGGTGATACTCCTCTATGGTCTTCCTGTCTCATATTGTCTTGGTTTGGTTTTGAAATAAACTGAACTAGACTTATAAAATAAGTTATAGCATTGTTTCCCATTTTTATATTATCTGTAATGTAATATAGGGGATATGTGTTCCTGGATGTTTTAACAAAACAATTATAAAACCATCTGGGCATGTTGCTTTTTTCAACTACATAAATATTTTATTACTGACTAAATTTAATGGTTTTAGAGTTTATTTAGATTTTCTATTTCTTATAAAGTCAGTTTTGTTTATTGTATTTTCCCCTAAATGTATACACTTCATCTATAACTTAAAATTTTTGATCACAAATGTTTATATAATTCTTTTTGTGAATTTGCTTAATGCCCTCTGCATTTAAGTTATACTTCCTTTATAATTTAATAGAGTTAACTTGTGATTTCACTTGAGTTTCTTATCAATCTTAGAAATTTCACTACCTTACTAGTTCTCAAACAAACAAAAAGGAACCTCTTTATTGTTTCATTGTCTTCAAAATCACTAATGTAATCTTATTTATTTTGTTCTACTTTCTTCGGCTTCCTTTTTTTCCTCTAACTAACTTCTTCAACTGAACACTTAAATCTCAATAATTCCCAGTGTTACCTGTACTGTAATATATACATTTTGAACTATAAATTTCTTTCTAAGAAACATTTTTTCCTGCACCTCTGTGGTGCAGGAAAAAATGGAAAAAATTTTTCCATTTTTTCCTCTAGATTTTGTTACATAAAGCTTGTGTGTTCAATTCTAAATATAAGGTAAGGTCTATTTTGATTTCTTCTATAATTTGCACATTTATAAATATATGTTATGTAGTTTTGGCATTTTGTATCTAATTACTTTTATTGCAATATGGTCAGAAAAGACTTCTGTATGATTTTGTTTACTCAATATTTGTTGAGATTTAATTTTGGGCCTGGTTGATGGTCAATTATTAAAATGTTTCATATTTTACTAAAATGGTGAACTTTGGTGTCATTGTTTCTGAGAGATCCCTGCTATGATTTTTGGACACTTCAATGTCAATGTTCAATTTGTCAGTGCTCACTCTATAAATTTGGGGGAGTATAAAAGTACAGAGAATTTGTGTGTTGCTGTTACAAAACTATAAAATATTTAAAATTATACAACAAAAACACTACAATTAAAATTTATATTATACAAATAAGATGCTACTAAATATAAATAATAATCCTGAATTTATATGGTAAGAAATTGTTCCTTTTATTGTCAACAACAGCTTTCTTTATCCTTAATAAATCTTTTTGGCTTAAACTCTACTTTATCTGATAATAATAAAGTTACAACAGATTTATTTTGGTTAATAATTCCCTGGTTTTCTTCTTTTCTCTGTATTTCAACCTTTTGGTAACTTTGCTTTTGGGATTTTGGTTTGAGCAATAAATAGGTGTATTTAAATTGAGAAAATTTTTAGCTTCCTGGTAAATGAATTGACTCTTCCATCTTTAAAAAATGACTATCCTTAATAAAGCTTTTAGCTTAAAGTTCATGTTGTTTGTTATATAATATTATAGTTCTACCTCATTTTTAAACCACTCAAATTATTCAGTATTGTAATTAATTTTATGGTCAGTGCATTTATAATTCCCCACATCTTTTACCCAGTTGGCCACCACTGCATCTTTCTGGGTTTTTCCCTCTAAGTGACATACATACATAACAAATGTGCTTTTATAGAACTTTGGAACCAGAAGTCTTATTAATCTCCTTATAGACCTAGCATTATTGATTGATTTTTTCACATATGTAATATTTTAATGAGTTTATGTCTGTCAGCCACATTAATAGCACAAATTATTATAATCTGGGTATTAATAAGAATTATAAATTTTATCATGATGAAGCTTCTAGAAACTGATGGCCTTGTCCTTGAGGGTGATGAATTGAGGAATGGTGAAAGAACTGGGTTTCAGTAATGAGGAAGCATGCTGTGTCATTATTTGTGATGATCTTTCTATATATCTCCTTTTCTTTTATTTTCATGGAAAATAATCCTGTTCATCTGTCCATATCAACCCCACTGTCTATACACAATGAGGTAATAGCATCCAGTCTTTAACTCACCTAAAAGACCCTAAATCCTATCAATTTTTCACACTGCTTGTATAGAAGTCATATTTTCTCATTATTTCTGCTTTGTCTGTTTCAACCATAATCAATTAATTGCATCTGTCATCTCTGCATTTTGCCGCTACTTCTACCTGCACTGCACTTTCTTCCCTTCTTCTGTTTACTTATACCAGTCTTCCTTCAAAGCTCAGTTCAGGCATCATCTTTCCCCAGGAAGCCTTTCCTGAGAATCTTGTCTTCACAGGCCTTTTCACAAGATAGTATGGGTTATGTGTTTCCACTGTATTCCCATGATTCCCTGCACATAAATACCAACATATAGATCTGGTGAAAAGAACAGAGACAGTGTAAGCACACTGGTGTGTTCCAGCCCTGGATCTATCAGTTATTAGTTGCATGCCCTTGGATCCATCCTCTATAATTTCTGAACCTCATTTTTTTAATCTGCAGGATTAGAACAACCACTTAATGCAGGTTTGTTGTAAAAATGAATGACATTATGTGAAAAGCACAGAATAGGAATTTGTGCTGAATATCATTCCTTTGGCTTCCCAGGCCCATTCTTTGCCTTGGGGCCAAGTAGCTGATTTATAAGCTACTGATTTATAAGATCTGTATTAATAGGCTCCTTGCTCCTCTGGCTTGAGCTTGGCTTCATCCACAGAAGTGCAGAGACAGAAAGATCAGAAGGCAGAAGGCAAGTGGAGTCAGGGGTCAGGGTATTTAATCTCCCAATTCTTCTTTGCCACGTAGCCAGGGGTTGCCTGCATCTTTCTACAAGGCCGCAGCTCCCGCCAGCTGGCTCAGTCAATACAGTGACTTTCTCTGTCCTCCAGAAATTGTTCCCTCCATTTGCCCTTGATGTCCAGGGTGCTGCATTATCCTACATTCACTTCCTTTAACCCTGCTGCCAACATTGTAAATAGTTCCTTTATTAAACCCTCCTCAAAAAGTCAACTTGAGTCAACTTGAGTGTGTCAGCTGTTTCCTGCCAGGGCCCTGACAGACACCACATTCAACATTATTAACAATATGCACTTAACAAACTGTTCTGTAATTGTCTCTTGATTTCTTTGAATCCCTTGCCAAACTGTGAACTACTTCGGAGCAGGGACTGTGGCTCATTTGTCACTGTTATCCTCCATTGCCACATACATTGCTTGGCAAAATATAAACACTTAATAAATGTTTGTTGGTTGATTAAATGACAAATGTAAGGAATGCGTGTTATTCTGACCCCTTAAAAGTAGGCACTGCCCTTTATTCTTCTGAGTACAAAGCTTCACACTGCATAATATAAATAAATGTTTGCTGCAATGAATGTGAGTTTGTCCAGAAATAAGAGCATAAGATGATTCAAAGGATGTTTCTGGGCAAATTAATCTTGGGAGCAGTCAAAGGGCTATCAGGTTACGTGTCATATAAAATTAGTTTAAAAGGATAGTCAGCGGTTTCCCTGGTTGCACAATGGTTAAGAATCTGCTTGCCAATGCAGGGGACATGGGTTCGATCTCTGGTGCAGGAAGAGCCCACATGCTGTGGAGCAACTAAGCCCGTACGTCACAGCTACTGAGCTTGCACTGTAGAGCCTGTGAGCCACAACTACTGAGCCCATGTGCCACAACTACTGAAGCCTGTGCGCCTAGAGCCCGTGCTCTGCAACAAGAGAAGTCACCTCAATGAGAAGCCCGCACACAGCAACGAAGACCCAACACAGCCAAACATAAAAACAAATAAATAAATTTATTTTTTAAAAAAAGGATAGTCAGGACTCATTGAACCCTAAAGAGAGGGCACAAAATTTGAGATTAGGTGAATATGTTCATAAACCCATACTTAGTTTAGTAATCTATGCAACTATTTGGAGAAAAGTGAATTGAGAAGGAAAGCATTCTATAGATCATTTAGGTAAACATTTTTTCAACCATTGTCTTGCATAGAACATTAGTCTGGTGTATCCATTTGGAAAGATATCACTTGAAGCATAATCACTAGGTTACTTTTTTCTCTTTACCATAAGAGATATGCTAATTATATTAATTTGGTGGGGTAAGACTAACCTTGGGAATTACATTCTTTACTTATCACAGGGATCATGGGATACCCAGGAGCTGCTCAGCAAAAGACAATGGGTTTAAAATGGCCAATCAGAAATTGTGGCTGTGATGAGGGCTCAGGTTTTGGGTGAAATAGTTTAAGAGACAATGAGATTGAGTTTTTGTTATCTAAAGCTATACAAAAGCAACAGCATATTAACAACCTTTGGAAGTAGATAGGCAGGCACTATCACTTTCAACTGTGGAAGGTTAAAATCAGAGAGGTTAAGTGCTTTGCCCAAAGTCACACAGAACGTGGCAGCACCATAATTAATTTGAACTAATCTGTGGCCCAGGGCTTTCCACTTTACCAGAATGAACCTTCTAATCCAGTGCTGAGTGTGATGAGTACAATGACAAAGGTGAACCCATGGCAAAAGGAGAGAATAGAGGAAAGTTCCCCAACCTACCCTTGAAGGAGGCCTGTACGTCAGCAAAGCCTTCCTTAACAGCTGAGCTGAATCTTACAGTGTAACTAGATTATGGAAGTGAATTTAAAAAGGAAGCTTTTTTTTTTTTTTTTTGCGGTATGCGGGCCTCTCACTGTTGTGGTCTCTCCCGTTGCGGAGCACAGGCTCCGGACGCGCAGGCCTAGCAGCCATGGCTCACGGGCTTAGTTGCTCCGCGGCATGTGGGATCTTCCCGGACCAGGGCACGAACCCGTGTCTCCTGCATCGGCAGGCGGATTCTCAACCACTGCGCCACCAGGGAAGCCCCAGGAAGCATTTTTTATTAGGGGAAAGAGCATGTGCTAAGCTCAGAATCCTAAGGAAGCATGACATCTCAGTATAATGGCAAAAGTTCAGTATCTTAGAACATAAGGTTTTAATTGGAGGAAAAGAGCAAGGGAGGTTACTGGGTAGAGAAGAAGGGGCCAATTTATAATAATGATATTTAATTATATCTAATAAAACAGCTATTTTCTAGCTCTTTACATTGAAAAGACATAGAAGTAAGACCTATAGCAATGAACATAATCCATACCCAATTTGTGGTCTTTAATAATAACCGTTTCAACATTTACTGAGTACTTAATAGGTGTCAGACCTTGTACTGAGTGTTTAACATGTATTATATCATTTAAAACTCAAGAGCCCTATGTGGTATGACTGAGTACACAGATGCTGTGATAAGTGGAATTACTGAACAAGTTTTAAGTATATGCTTATTATTTTCCCCCTTTTCTCTTACTGTGAGTCCTAAGAACTAATAATTCATAGACCTTAGATAAAAATTTAGAGTCTGACTCCAGGGCATCAAATCCAAGGGCAGTTGAGGCCTGTGACTTATACACCTTTGCATCCCTCAGGTATTTAGTGCAAGGTCTTGTGCATGGTAGATGCTCAATATTTACTGCATAAATTTAATGAGTTTAAACTTAAACTGTAGAGAGTTAGTGACTGCATTTTTCTGCCTTCAACTCCACACGAGCACACACCTAAACACAATCATAGTAATCATTGCTCAACATATCATAACAATCATTGCTCAACATATCATAATGTAGCTTGGCTAATGGTCACTAATCAGCTGACTACTGCATTAATTTTAACCTCTAAAAGAAACACACCAAATACATAAAATTCCAAAAGTCTTCATGATAGTTAAAATATATACATAGGTTCTGTTTAGAGGTTGATAGGGCATCAAATCGTCATTTTGAAAATTGATAAATAAAGGGTAAGAACTGAACATTTATCCCACCTTTCTTGTACAGAATGTATTTCAGAGTAGCCAAATAGTTGATGAGGAAAAGTTATTCTTTACGAAAGAACTGCAGTTGATAAATGCAAATAGAATGCTAGAATTACAAAATTCACTATTCTTGTAATCTTTCATTGAAATGCTGGATGTAAGAAACAATTATCAGTGAATGATAAAACCATGAGGTAAAAGTTTGTTCGAGAACTATGTAATAGACAAGATGGTCTGACATCACCTCAAACCACTGATCAATTTAAAAACTAATAGTGCAAAAACCAGACAATATGTTCTTCTGATGTCTTTGAATAAGTAGTACACAGAAACAACTATGAAGTCATTCTTAACAAAAACAAAAGCAAAATTGACCTGAATCTAATAATCTCCTATATTTAATTCCCTAATTATAGAAAATATGAGATTATTATTGAATATTCATGAAGTGATAGGAAATATAGGATAAAGAAGCATGCTAAATTATGCCACAAGGATAAAATTAGTCAATCCTAAAACGTGGGGAATTCTGTAGGACACAATCTGGTTTGTTCCTTAAGTATATTACATTAAAAAAGAAAACAAGAAGAGAAACATTGATTTTAAAAAATCAAACCTCAGAAATATATGAACCAAAAACAATGTATAGACCTTGTTTGGATCTTGAAAAAAACACTTTTAAGATAATTAAATTAAGCATAAACTTGAAATCAGATGACATAAAGGAATTATTTTTCTCTCTTTTTGTCTGAGGTGTTGTACTGCTACTGTGGTTGTATTTTTAAGTCCTTAATTGTTAACAATTTACATGAGATATTACAGACAAGATATGTTATCTGAGATTTGTTTTAAAACAATAAAGCATTTTTTGCTTTTTTTTATGGGTGGGACTGAAGAAACAGTGCCTAGAAAAAGGTGATGGTTGAAGAAGCTTGATGATGTGTACAAGTTAATTCCTTATATTATTTTTCCTAGTTTGAGTATATTTAACTCTTTTTTTAAACATCTTTATTGGAGTATAATTGCTTTACAATGGTGTGTTAGTTTCTGCTTTATAACAAAGTGAATCAGCTATACATATACATATATATATATCTCCATATCTCCTCCCTCTTGCGTCTCCCTCCCACCCTCCCTATCCCACCCCTCTAGGTGGTCACAAAGCACCAAGCTGATCTCCCTGTGCCATGCAGCTGCTTCCCACTAGCTATCTATTTTACATTTTTGCATAGTTACATTTATTTAAAAATGGTAGCTACTCAAACTGAGCTAATTATGTTACTTATACACAATAAATGGTAGCTACTGTTAAAATTGAGAGAATGGGGGGCTAAAAAAGCTGGAGAAGAAGGTTCAAACCATCATCAAATAAAAAAGCAAAGGCACGGGCTTCCCTGGTGGCGCAGTGGTTGAGCGTCCGCCTGCCGATGCAGAGAATATGGGTTTGTGCCCCGGTCTGGGAGGATCCCACATGCCGCGGAGCGGCTGGGCCCGTGAGCCATGGCCGCTGAGCCTGCGCGTCCGGAGCCCGTGCTCTGCAACGGGAGAGGCCACGACAGTGAGAGGCCCGCGTACCACCAAAAAAAAAAAAAAAGCAAAGGCAGAAGAACAAGGTTGACTAGATTAAAACCTGTGAGTAGGTGAATTATCAGCGCAAACAGCAGAAAAGAGAGGACAATTGTTTGTGGCTAGACTATAACTTAAACTCTAGAATTCAATGTGTCAAAAATTGAACCCATATTCAATTCCCACAAACATTTTACCCTCTATTGTTTCTTATTTTAGTTATTGGCACAAACCAGAAACCTAGAAGTCAACCCCAAATCTCCTTCTTTTCACCTCTCACTCCTCTTGAATTCATCACTTATCTATCTCTTAAATTCCTTCACTTATATTCATCACAGGGATCATTACTCTGGTCCAAGCCACATAATTGATTGCCTGGGTTACTCCAATAATCTCTTAGGAATTATTTCTACATTTACGCTTGCTCCCACCCCATATCTGTTCTTATCTCATCAGCTTGAGTGAAATGTTTTAAATGTGCATATGATTACATCAAAACTCTGCTTCAAGGACTATGATGTCATCCATATATACACTTCTATACTTATATCGCATGTCCGTAGCTTCGGAGGTTATAGCCACTTTAACTCCTTAGGATCCTTGAACATGCCATGCTGCTTCCAAGTTGGAACCTCTGCATATTGTGTTCCCTGGGCCTGGAATGCTCACTTTCCTACTGTTCTCCTCACCAAACAGACTTCTACTAATCTTTCGGCTGCCACTTGAAATGTAACTTCTGCCAGAAAGCATTCCTCAACTATGCCTCATGAGACGAAATAGGCCCCTTTGCTATCTTTCCTAATAGGTTTAAAAACATTTTTTATATCAATTTAAGAAGTATATTTTCCTACTTGCTAAAATTGGAAAACTTCAAATCAATATTTACAACATTTTTACACTCATTCACAGATATATGCAGAGCCACAAAGAATTTGGAGTCACTCAATGTGCATGAGGTCTGCAAAGTGATGCACTGTCTTCACATTTCAGCTCTCATACTAGAAACAAATGTTCTTCCCATGATCTATTTAGTGTCATGTATGTGCTTTTTGTTGGTAATTTTATGGCCCCAAATTGACTCCAAGCATGGTGCTTATGTGCTGTCTAGTGTTTCTAAGCACAAGGAATGTGCCTTAAAGAAAATACATGTTAGGTAAGCATTGTTCAGGCATGAGTCATAGTGCTGTTGGCCAGGAATTCAATATCAATGAATCAACAATATATAGTAAATTTAATCAAGTAAAAAGTTATTAAAAATATGCATAGTTATAAATATTATTAAAATTACTAAAATTAAGACATTATTTTAATAGGCTATATGTTGCATGAGGGTAGAAACCTCTCTGTTGTGCTTACCATAGCATCCTTACCTCTCGTATGCTTGATAATTGATGCTCCACCAATAATTGCAGAATATTTACAGAGGCCCTAATTCTGGTTAATAGACTCTCACATTAGCTCAGGTGTTAACTCGTACAATAATCTCCCAGGATAGGACAGAACACTTTCAAATTCTGAAAACTAGAGGCACCTAGTTAGTGAATGTACATCTAGAGTTCAGGGAGGAAGCAATCTAAATGCAGTTTGACATTTTAAAAGTTTGTGCTTTTTTTTTAAACTGAAATAGAGTTTATTTATAACATTGTGTTAGTTTCAGGTATACAGCAAAGTGATTCAGATATAGATAGATAATTCTTCCTTTTTCCTTATAGGTTATTATAAAATATAATATATAATTTTTCAGATCCTTTTCCCTTATAGGTTATTGCTAATTATTGAATATAGTTCTCTGTGCTATACAGCAGGTCCTTGTTGTTTATCTATTTTAGATATAGTAGTATGTATATGTTAAGCCCAAGCTCCTAATTTATCCCTCCACCCCCTTTCCTCTTTGATAACCATTAGTTTGTTTTCTATGTCTGTGGGTTTATTTCTGTTTTGTATATAAGTTCCTTTGTATCATTTTTTAATTTTTAGATTCCACATATAATTGATATCATATAATATTTGTCTTTGTCCAACTTACTCTGCTTAGTATGATAATCTCTAGGTCCATCCATGTTGCTGTAAAAGGCATTATATCATTCTTTTTTATGGCTGAGTAATACTCCAGTGTTTTTTTTTTTTTTTTTTTTGTGTGTGTGTGTGTGTGTGTGTGTGTGTGTACCACATCTTCTTTCTTTATCCACTCGTCTGTTGATGGACATTTAAGTTGCTTCCATGTCTTGGCTATTGTAAATAGTGCTGCAATGAACACTGGGGTGCATGTATTTTTTGAATTACGGTTTTCTCCAAATATATGCCCAGGAGGGGAATTGCTGGATCATGTGGTAGCTCTATTTTCAGTTTTTTAAGCAACCTACATGCTGTTATCCATAGCGGCTGTACCAATAGACATTTCTCTAAAGAAGTTTATATTAACAATAAGCCAGTTTTACAAATAGGCCAGAGGAGATAGTGTCCTATATTTGAGAGTAATAAGGAGGTCTGTTGATGTCAGGATATCAACTTTGTGAAGGAAACGAAGAGGACAAAGTACATTTTAGCCATTCCTCTAAGCATGCTCTGAAGATTATGAAAAATAGACTTGGGAGAGTAGACACAGAAGCCTAGTGGTATGATGGAGGCTTTCTAAGTTATTCACTGGGAAGCCTGATGGGAGGCAAATATAAAGCAATCTTCTTAATTAAACTGAACATGAGAAGTTAAATTCTGTCTGCAAGTAGATGCAACCGAATTATAAAAGGCCACATGTGGTTACAAGTAACACAGAACCAAGACTCCCCAGGGACAAGAGGCCTTGTGTTAATCTCTCTGTGGCTCTGAAAGAAGGAAGAAAAAAGATTAAGCCTCCTTGTGGAGATCATGTGATGACTTCCTGATCCCAGCCAGAGGCGGCATTTCCATGGAAACTTCTCTTCTCTTCTTCTTCTCACACACACTGCTCCTTCTACCTAAAAAGGCTGCTTTGAGTCTCAAGAGAGTTGTAGGGAGGAGACTTGATGTTTCTTCTAAGTAATGAGAAAAATTCCAGCAGAATGGGTAGAGAGCAGAAAGGCTGACATGCCAGCATCACATGTAATGATGACCTTCCCTGGATCCCTATAGCTAAGACTCCAGACACTGCTGCTTTCCTCAGAGCTTTCACTTTCTTTCACTTGTTCCTCAAGTTCAGGGAACCACCAGCTTTAAGTATGGAGCAGGATAAGGAAGGAAGTCTCACAGGGGCAAATTTGACTTGACTACTCTCATCCTGTAACTCTTCAACTCACCTTAGTACAAACCACTTGATTTTTAAGTCCCTCCATGGATTGGGCCCAGGTTTAATTCCCTATAGCATGGGGGCGTATCTGAAGCCAATTCTCCAACTCAGCAGATGAAGTACAGCTCTCACCTCTCTACAGTTTCCCCTGCCTGAAGTATTGTCTCCATTCTCATTTGTCTTTCCAACTTATGTCTATCCTTCAAAGTTTGGCTCAAAGGGTACTCCCATAATAAAATTTGCATACTATTATCCAAAACTATGCAATCCTTTTGCATATCCTCAGTATCCTCAGTTCACAAATATGTCCCTCCATTAAAAGTCTGATGTTCTTATTTTCTATACTACTCATTTGAAAACTAGTGTAGTGGTAAAATAATATTTTTATCCATGCATTTCAATTTATCTAGCTCACTATATACACAGAGAAAAAATTCTTGAAAAAATTTGCATGATCAATAAATATTTGTTGAATAAATATATCAGTCCTTATTCACTCACTCACTACACTGAGAACTCCTTTGCAAGACCATATTGCAAACAAAATTTCAAATGAATTCCTGATTTCCAGAACTTATGGGCTAAACAAGATCGTTGTAGCATTAAAATAAGAAAAATACAAACTACTATATATAAAACAAATAAACCAGAAAGATATATTGTACAGCACAGATAATATAGCCACTATTTTATAATAACTTTACGTGGAGTATAATCTATAAAAATATTGAATCACTATGTTGTACACCTGAAACTAATATAATATTGACAAGCAACTATACTTCAATTTTAAAAAAAGAGTTTCCTTTGGAATATTCACTAGTAAAAGTTTCCAAAATAAAGCAGACCACCCAGCTATTAAAGTGACCTCTCATTAATAATAGTCAGAAAATGAGCGATTAGACAGCAAGCAAGCAGGCAGCATCAAGATAATCAGGAAGTGTATAAGAAAAAAATTTTTCTTCTGATACTTTGTATAAAATAAATAACCTTCAGATATAAGAAATAATCTCTAGGCTCTGAAAGTGTCTCTTTCTGAAAAGACAAATTCTACCAATGCTGTGGCCTATTTATAGTCTTTGAGAAACAAACCATCTTGCACCCAAAATCTCTAACACTGCCTGACTCTTCTTAATAAAAGAAGCTCTATTTATTCCTGACATGGTTTCTCATTTGCAAATTTAAATCATCACTAATTTTATAGTCAATTAACTGGGTTTATTTAGATCAGGTGGTATTATTATTCTAAACATAAGAATTAAACTATTAATGGTGAATAGTGTTTCTCACTTTAATGTAGGCCTATCCCACTGGTGGGATACACGCCAACTCCAAGGAAAAGTCAGTCATGTGGTTTTCAGAAGATGAAAGCTTAAGATAAAGACTGAGAGTGTTTGATGCTGAGGTGGGAGTGGTATTATATAGGTCTTAGCCAAAACATGTGATAGTCACTGAAGGGGTAGCTGGAAAGAGAAGTGTGTGGCTCAATTAACCAGCTCAGGCAGACCTTGTGAGAACTAGAGGAAGAATGCTCCTGGCTGCTTTGTACTGCCTGCTGTGGACTTTCCAGACCTCTGCTGGCCATTTCCCTCGAGCCTGTGCCTCCTCTAAGCACTTGATGGAGAAGGAATGCTGCCCACCATGGGAGGGTGACGGGAGTCCCTGTGGACAGCTTTCAGGCCGGGGTTCCTGTCAGGACATCATTCTGTCCAAGGCACCACTTGGACCACAGTTCCCCTTCGCAGGGGTGGACGACCGGGAGTCGTGGCCCTCTGTCTTTTATAATCGGACCTGCCAGTGCTATGGCAACTTCATGGGATTCAATTGTGGAAACTGTAAGTTTGGCTTTTGGGGACCCACCTGCACAGAGAGGCGACTTTTGGTGAGAAGAAACATCTTTGATTTGAGTGTTCCAGAGAAGGACAAATTTCTTGCCTACCTCACTTTAGCGAAACATACTACCAGCCCAGACTATGTCATCCCCACAGGCACCTATGGCCAAATGAATAATGGATCAACACCTCTGTTTAATGACATCAACGTTTATGACCTCTTTGTCTGGATGCATTATTATGTGTCAAGGGATGCACTACTTGGGGGCTCTGAAATCTGGAGAGACATTGATTTTGCTCATGAAGCACCAGGTTTCCTGCCTTGGCATAGACTCTTCTTGCTGCTGTGGGAAAAAGAAATCCAGAAGCTCACAGGGGATGAGAACTTCACTATTCCATACTGGGATTGGCGAGATGCAGAAAATTGTGACATTTGCACAGATGAGTACATGGGAGGGCGCAACCCTGCAAACCCTAATCTACTCAGCCCAGCGTCCTTCTTC
This sequence comes from Kogia breviceps, assembly GCF_026419965.1. Lineage (NCBI taxonomy): Eukaryota > Metazoa > Chordata > Mammalia > Artiodactyla > Physeteridae > Kogia > Kogia breviceps. Next base: position 52,311,114 of record NC_081316.1, on the reverse strand, counting down.
TCCTCTTGGCAGGTAAGATGTTCTGGACATACAATATCAGAGCATAAAAGAACCGTAACAATCACTTCTTCTGGAAGGTCTTCATAAACACCTTTCCCGTCTCTCCATCTCCTGCCAAGCCTAGAAAATTTTCCCTGTCAAGAGCTCTCAACATACCTTGTATTTTTCCCTTTATAGCACACTTCACAATTGTAGTTCCAAAGGGATTTGTGTGGTTATTTGCCTAACATCCTCTACTTGGTTCCTAAAATCTAATGAATAAAAAGTACTTGGTTCATCACTGTATCTCCTAGCACCTGGGATGGTGCCTGGCAAATGGTAAGAGCTCATGAAGTATCTGTTGAACCAATGGATGAATGAATACTTAGATGATTAGGAAAATAAATGATTTAGGTCAATGTTTCTGAAATTTTCTTCACAAGAAAATTTATACATTGCACAAATTAAAAATACAAATTCCTATCCTTATCCCAGGAATCCCATTGATAAGAATCTTCAAAGGAGGGTCCTGGGAAGACCTCATTTACTAAATGTCTATGGTGATTATCACCATCAGCAAAATTTGGGGAATATTACTTAGATTAAATTTTCTTTTAAAAAATATATGAAGACCCTGAGGCTCAAACAGGTAAATAATGAAAATAGCTAATAATCATCGATCAATTAGCATGTATGAGTACCTGTTGTGTTTATGTGCCTTAATTCATTTAATACTCTTACTAATCATTCCCCATCTCAAAGATTTAAAAAAAACAACCTGAGGTATAAAGATATTAGGTAACTTGTACAAGATCGCAGAACTAGTAAGTAGCAGAGACAAGATTTGTTCTCAAATAGCCTGGCTGCATGACAACCTCATAATATTGGGTTGGTCAAAGAGTTCATTTGGGTTTTTCTGTAACAACTTATGGAACAACCTGAACAAACTTTTTGGCCAACCCAATATTTCCAAGGACATGTCTGCTATGATATCTAAAGGATCTGGCCATCCTACTTCACTTTTTTCAATAAGATGCAGAAGAAATTATAATTTTTTCCAAAATATGTGCAAACTTTTGGGGTACAAGATAAGGGATTGTTATTTTGAAGTTTAATTTCTGTTTCTCCTATTCTGATTTTTTTCACTCTGGATTAGGGGCAAAAGGTAGCCAAAGAAATATGCTTTTAATTATTTATCATTTTAAAACCATAGGTGGAAGGAATGTTTTTCTGCCTGTATTCTAAACATTTCTAATACAGCACTTTTGACTAGCAGTACTTTATGGAACTAAACCCCAATATTTAAATGAGATGGGAAGAATTTTGCATTCTTACCCGGCACTCTGCAATTCTGAAATGTGGATGGCTTCCCACCCGCCCCCCTGCACTAAGTTCACACACCTTCCAAATGGAGCCTATTGAAGCTCATTGAAAATGACCACTGTAATGTCTTGTGTCACTAATGTCAGCTATTTACCAAGAGAAAGGAGTGTATTTGTGCAGGAAAGGCTGGAAAAATTGTGCTTCAAAAAAAAAAATCTGTTTCAATAAGCTTTCAGACCTCCTACCTTAATCTATAAAGTGCAAAACTCTCATCTAACTCTCACATCCTCCGTTACTGCTTAAAACACGGTTAAGCTTGGATGCGGGATTTTCAGTCAGTTATAATGCTTTCCTTAACTGCTTTTCTTGACCCAGAAAAACTGGAGGATTATCTAAATTACCAAAAAGTTACAACATCCACACTGAAGCTTAATAGGCAAATACTAATTGATATTAATTACATTAGATGTAGGCTTCTTGGAAGTACCTAAATTATGTTTCTAATTTTTTCTATTCATTTATTGATTATTGAGTGGAAATTTTTTCTGTTTTTTTCTCCTTTACAATTGTGTCCAGTTTTACTTCTAAATAAAACTTTTTGGGTCTAGTAGGTAAACACTAAGTTGAAATTGTTACAACATTAGATTCGATATTGTTCTATGATTAAACTACTGTGTAGTAACTGTTGTTAAAAATAAGATTAGGATGGGGCTTCCCTGGTGGAGCAGTGGTTGAGAATCTGCCTGCTAATGCAGGGGACACGGGTTAGAGCCCTGGTCTGGGAGGATCCCACAAGCCGCGGAGCAACTAGGCCTGTGAGCCACAATTACTGAGCCTGCGCGTCTGGAGCCTGCGCTCCGCAACAAGAGAGGCCGCGAGAGTGAGAGGCCCGCGCACCACCATGAAGAGTGGCCCCCGCTTGCCACAACTAGAGAAAGCCCTCGCACAGAAACAAAGACCCAACACAGCAAACATAAATAAATTAATTAATAAACTCCTACCCCCAACATCTTCTTAAAAAAAAAATAAGATTAGGAAATACAGAGGACAAAGACCACTGAAGAAAAATGAGCAAACGACGATTTAAATAAAGAAGGTGAAATGAGGGAACATTTATGTTCACCTACCGTGAGTGGTGTCATTGTGTGAGGTGACAGTCAAACCCAATTCTAGTTGGCTGTTCGCATTCCTTTGCAGAGCGTCTCTGGTTATAGTCCTTTAAAAATGAAGATCAGTTGTTTATATTGACTTAATTCAGCAGTTCTCAGTATCTTCTAAATCACTTAGGAGCTTAAAAAATTGCATGTGCTCCACCCATCTACCTTCTGCCAGAAGATCATAGGGGGTCCACTGTGAAGTCCAAGCGTCTGTTTTGTTTTGTTTTTCTTTGCGGTACGCGGGCCTCTCACCGCTGCGGCCTCTCCCGCTGTGGAGCACAGGCTCCAGATGCGCAGGCTCAGTAATTGTGCTTCACGGGCCTAGTTTCTCCGCGGCGTGTGGGATCCTCCCGGAACGGGGCACAAACCCACGCCCCCTGCATCGGCAGGCAGACCCTCAACCACTGCGCCACCAGGGAAGCCACAAGCGTATGTATTTCTAAAACCTTCTACTGTAATTCTATGCACAGCCAGCACTAAGAATCACTGATTTAATTAATATGGAAATTGCTTTGGTATCTCTTTCAGTTTACAAACTCAGGTTCTATACTAAACCCACCAGTAGTTTAAATGCTTTTGCCTGAATTGAACACTCAAATCAAGAACTAGATTGTTGGGCTTCCCTGGTGGCGCAGTGGTTGAGAGTCCGCCTGCCAATGCGGGCGACGCGGATTCGTGCCCCAGTCCGGGAAGATTCCACATGCCGCGCAGCGGCTGCGCCCGTGAGCCATGGCCGCTGAGCCTGCGCATCCAGAGCCTGTGCTCCGCAATGGGAGGGGCCACAACAGTGAGAGGCCAACTTACCACAAAAAAAAAAAGAACGAGACTGTTTTATGTGAGATGATGAGACCAAATATCTTCCAGACTTGGTGAGTTCATTAATATCTTCCTAATTAGTTAGACTCAGCCCCTTTGGTACAAAGCCTCCTGCTTTTTCTTGATTTCAGATATCTTTTACTTGACACACACAAAAATAGAGTTTTTAGATTTATTAACTCATAGGATTTATTAACTCTGAGCTAAGAGACCTACAGTGGTGTGTAGTGTACTGCCTACATTTTGTAAAAGAAGATAGTGAGACCCTGAAAGCTAGGATGATTTGTCTAAGGTCACACAGCTGAGGACTCAAACCCAGTACCTTTCACTCCAATGCTATTTCAAGTTAACCATGTTGTTTCCTATTTTTAAGGAGCCATTTAGGCTTGGAAGGGATAAAACAAGCCACTAATTTATGGATGTAAGTTCTAACTTGTAGTCTCTTTAACTCCCTTAAAATTCAGTTGCACAGACAACTGGGGCAGATATTCTGATGTAGTCCTTTTCATTCATGTTAGAGTGAAATTATTCCATTAGATGTTTATTTATCCACATCCCTTACTCAGGTAGAATTGACCTTCACCCTTTTGCACTATCGTTATACTTTGTACAGATTTGTATCATAGTACCTATAATTCTTCAATACATGTAATTGTTTTCAAACATATCTTTGTCTAACAGACTACCATCTGCTCCAATGTAGAAACCATTTCTAATTTCTTTATGTCCACAGAGTCAGGAACATAATATATACATGGAATGGGCTTTGTCAATATTTGTTGAATTGAACAAAATTGAAAATCATAGAAATGTTAGCTCTAGTGCTAACACACATAAAAAATTAAACTCTGCATAGACATAGTTAGATTTCTAGAACATTGAGCCATAATTTATAGCACTGGATCCCCAAGGCCAAGGACACAATTATACCAAAATAAGCAGTAACTTATTGTCTGGAATAAAACATTTTGTGTAGCTCTTTCTAGGCTTGTGTGTGTGTGTATGCAAAAAATGAAAGCACACTTAGAGAAGATCAGGCAAGTTACAACCCGAGTGTTACTTAAGTGAGATTAATAATATTTACTGATAAGGTTTTTTATTCAATAAAATAATATATTAAAAATTATGTACTTAATGTTAGTTTTCATAGGAAGGCTATATTCAGAATTCACATGCTTTTTTTTTGTATATTTGTTCCTTTATTTTTTAGTTTGTTTAATGCCAAGAGCTTTAAAACTAGAAGCATGTTTGTCGTCAGTTAAAGCAGTCCATTATTTTTGGAGGTGGGGGGTGAACATTAAAGTACAAATACCTATGCTCAACAGTTAGATCCAATGTTATGCAAGCAACAGATAAGCTAGCTATAAGAAGGAAAGGGTAGCTGTCATGATGGATCAAAATAAAGAGAAAAAATTTTTCCAAGATGATGGGTATGAGTGAAGTGTGACCAGGGAATTCACTCATCAGGTGAAAAGCATATCACGTGGAAGCAAACAGTAGGAAGAAAAAAAAAGTTACATTTCAGCAGAGTCATGGGTTTAGGTAACCATGGCAACGGCTCAGTGAATTAACAGCTTCTCTTTTTTCTTTATGAAAAAGATTCTGTGGAATGTCATAGGGTTTACATTTTTATTTAGATAAACCTCTAATGTCATGATAGAATTTTTGCTCCTAAAGCTTTTAATTACTGGTTGTTTGTTGCTATTTCTTTATGTTTCAGAGAACACTAAGTTCACTTTCTCCATTAATACATCTGTTTCTTCTTTCTATATCTCTATATATTGACTTGGGACAGCTTGATCTGTTTGCCCCAAATCGTATGTTATAAGTCACCTGTGTTGAAACAGAAAAAGAACAAATTCCTCATCAGAAGACTTCTGCTACTTACCAGATGTTATTGGACAAGTTATTTGGAATCTTTGACCTTTGTTTTTTATTCTCAACAGAAAAAAAATGGGGTGCAATTATCATATATGTGTGTTTTCTGTGTTGATGAAAATACTAAATGGAATGAAAAGTAGAATAATGCAGTGGAAAGGGTATAGTCTTTTGAGTCATAAAAACATGACTTTTGTAACTTACTTAGCTACAAAATCCTGGACAAGTTACTTAATTATTCTGAGACCTTTTTTTCTTTAAAATTAGAATAACATATCTTAAAGCATTATAGTAAAGGGATTCAAGGAAATCTGTTAATGTAAAATTACTAGCTTAGTATCTGACATATTCCTTTAATTCCAGGTATGGAAATTATCATAATATATCTTTATATGATATATTGATGATAGTTATTATAATAATGACTATTCATCCAGTGTTACAGAGTCAGGGTTAACAATTTGGTGGCCTGCCCAATGGTCTTGTATTCAATAATAATACAATAGCTGCCATTATTAAGCACTCTGTACTTGGCACTATATACTAAATGCTTTACTTAGGTAAAATTATTTGATCCTTCATAAAAAGTTGTTGTAGTCCCCATTTACAGACGAAAAACCTTGATATTCAGAGAGCTTGAGTCATTTGCTCAATTTGGAAACCGTGTCTGACTGCAATCTCCATGATGATAACCATAGTGATAACACTTTCTCCTACCCTGCCTCTCCTTCTGTATCAAATATAAAAACAATAATTTGAGATTAAGTTTTTGAAATTATTTCTGGAAATGGGGTAGATTTCTTCCTTGTTACTAATACATTGTCATCTGAACATTTAGCCACTTGGCTGTTGGCATTTCAGCAAAAATAGTTTCATTCAAACCTCTAATTTAACTGAGTCTGCTGGAGGAGTCTTTTAGGCAGTAGGATCTTTTGAAAATATCCTGATATGGCTTATTATTCAAACAGGAACGAAAATGATTTCATCTATATACCTGCTGTGATGTCTAGTTAATGGACATTTTAAAGGAATCTAATATATTACACTCATCTCAAAAGTTAAGTTAGCTTTATTCAACCATCCCTAAGCCATTTACAGGCAGTCATAAATCTACTGGATATAGCTTTGGAATCAGGAGGACTGTGGATTAATGTTCTAGTCCTGGATCTGAACATCATATGACCTTAGACAAGTCACCCAACAATTCAAGTCCTCAATTATGCATGGATAAAGGATTGAGGAATGTGAATGGAGTATGAAGAAAACTAGAAACTGACATCTGTTGAGCCAGAACTGCATTTTATTATTTTATTAATAGAATGATATACATATAATAAATTATACATTAAAATGTAATATTTATTATTTCATATTACAGTTGAAGAAATTGAGACTCAGCAAGCCTAAATAACATACTCATTGCCCCATTGCTAGTAAGTAGCTGAGCCAGAGTTGAAGCCCACACCTACGTGAATTTGGAAACTAATTCTTTTCCAGCACACAATCCTTCAATTCATAAATTTTATCTTAGTGACCAGAAATTAAAAGCTTCTCTAAGTGTCTGTTGTATAACACAGTAGCAACCATTCCCAGGGGGACAAGGCTCATTCAGTTCCATCTGATGGTGATTTAATTTGCTTTTACATTCTTAAAGATTGCCAACTCACTGGAGCAGGAGACTGATAGGATTGTTTTGATTATTCCTAACTGTGGTGCAAGCAGTTGACCAAGAAGACTTCACTTTTAAAATTTTGTTCCATGTGCCTTGCCTGTTGCCCATAAAATTATTAATCATAATACAGGGCTTTAGATCCTACTAGCCTTTTATACTCTTCCACACTCAGTTTCCTCATCCTTAAAATAGGGATAAAATCATATAAACCTACATGGTCATTTGTGAATTTTTAAAAATGTACACAGAGATGCCTTTCCTATTGAGAGTGGGGCCTCAGTATATATTTAATACAAACGATATATTTTTGGAAATATCTTCTAGGGAAAATGTTGGTATTAGTAACAGGACTAGCTAAAAATGATGTGCAACACATGTTGGTAGTTGAAGATTCACTGGTTCATCCATTGACTTGTTTATTCTCCCATCAAATTGTTATAGAGCCTCTATTATAGATTCTGGGAATAAACAGTTATCCTCATGGAGATTACTTTTTTTTTTTTAAAGGAAGTGATACTGACTGTTTATCAAGGGAGATTAAAGTGAGTCAAGTTTGAGTTTGACAGACAACCACGACGTTATCTACTCAGTGGGCACAGGCCTCCTACAGACTAAGTGCCCATTGTGCACAGTCACTGATGGCAGTGTGGACTCTCCTGGGTTTTATGCTTTTGTTTAAGTCTGATATCTTGCTACCTGCTTAATAGCCATCATGGAACCTAAGGCATCAATGATTTTAAGATGAATAATTAACTTATAAACCACTGCGAAAAAATCTGCCAGTTAAATTATAATGTTTTTTTAAATCACTTAGCATTTTTATTTTATATTTATTGAAAGAGCTCCTTTTGACTTATTTAGTCAAATAATTTTATCATAGTTCAGTCTTCTGCCTACATATAAGTGAAACTGTAAGCAAAATAATTTGGTGAAGGATTTCTAAGATTTCTTCATATTTTAGAGTTGGACCCTTTTGATTTACTTTTAAAGTCAGAGTTGACAATGTCTGGTTTTTTCAAAATACTGGTTTGGCCTTGAAGATTAGGTAGAATATCAGATAAATGGCAAGGAGTGAACACGCTCAGGCAAGAACAAAGATGTGGGATGGAGAAGCATGAGTGATGCCCAGAGAAGAGTAGCCAGTCTGACTTCAGCAGTTGGATCACAGAATTTGTAAACAAATAAAGATTCAAGATGTATTCTGGAGGCAGAATTGACAAGATTGGCTCATGGTTTTAATCTGAAAGATAAAGGGGAACAAAATATAAATGATAACAGTCTCTGGCTTAAAAATGAAGATTCATGGGCTTCTGCTTTAAGCTGCAGGATAGTTGATGTGATAGGAAATAGAGGGAGAGGAACAATTTTTTAATATCTTTTTATTTTAAGTTTTTTATTTTAAAACTTCTTTTTAAATTTAATTTTTAAAATTAAAGTATAGTTGATTTACAAAGTTGTGTTAGTTTCAGGTGTACAGCAAAGCGATTCAGTTATACATACCTATATATCTTTTTTTATTCAGATTCTTTTCCCTTATAGGCTATTACAAAGGAACAAATTTTTGATTTTTAAGTGTTCCATTTGAGAAGCCTGTGAGATAACATTGAAATATGAAGTTGGAGATGGATATACGGGGTTAAAGTTCAGAGGAGTGCTTTTGGACTTCAAATAGGAATTAGGAAGTTCTTATCATTTAGAGGCCTGTAAGCCGTGAAACTGGTCGTCAGAGCCAAACAAGAATATACAGAGAGAAAGAAAAGAAGAGGGTACAGACCTAAACTCTGGGCCATGGCTAGCTTCAAGGGCATATGAAAGTCACACAATAGATATTTAACAGATGATTGTCAAATTAATTTCCCCACCAAATAAATATTTGACAACAATTATATGAAGTAGTTATTATTATCCCCATTTGCTAGCTGAGACCTATGGTATTTAATTTATTTTCTCAAATGGTAGATTCAAGACTAGAACTCTGTTCTGAATTTTAACATTCATGGGTTATTCTGCAACCCTCAGAAAGCTGCTTCCTTCAACAATTTACTTGAAAACATTAATCTCCTGATAATTAGAAGTCCAAATATGGTAATCAGGAACCTCAACCTCCCTACCTTCCCCCTTTGACTTAGAGGTGGAGACAATACCCCTTTAACATAAAGGCGTTTTGTGCAGGTCATCTGCAGCCAATTGGAGGAGTACAACAGCCGTCACTCTTTATGCAACGGGACGTCCGAGGGACCGATACTGCGCAATCCTGGAAACCACGACAAAGCCAGGACCCCAAGGCTCCCCTCCTCAGCTGATGTGGAATTTTGCCTGAGTCTGACCCAGTATGAATCGGGTTCCATGGATAAAGCTGCCAACTTCAGCTTTAGAAATACACTGGAAGGTAACCCCCTTTTTTCCACTCATTTACATTTTCTTTTCTTCTGAATTCATGTTTATAATCTCTTATCCAAAATCCTGGGTCCAAAAGTGTTTGAGAATTCAGAATTTTCTGAGTTGCGTAAGGGCATGTGGCATGTGTACATATATGGCCAATAACCCTAGGAGAGTGTGGGGGGCACACATAATCTGAAACATGAATAACTCTTCAGCAAAATGTATGAAGGTACCCACCAGGTCAATACATTGAGACAAGAGGCAGCCTAATGGAGAATAAAGTCAGGTTTTCCACTAAAAAAATATTGACGCCGAACAAAATAATACATTTTTTGACCTTTTTGTATTTTGGAATTATAGATATAGGACTGTGGACCTATCATATTTTTCTAACTTTTAGTATTTTTATCTAGTTTAAAATATTCTGTAGCTTGCACCTTGCCCTCTGCATCTCTTTCATCTGGCTGTTCCTGAGTTACATCCTTTTACAGTAAACAGGTGAGCTAGTAAAAAAAGAAAGAAAGAAAAGAAAAGAAAAAATAAATATTCTGAATGCTAGCCTTTTTGAGACGAGTCTGTTCTTTTAACTATAATAAGGGTAAAATCCCCATCCCGTTATCCCTCAAGGTTTCTGTGTTTCGTCAGAGATTCCTTCTCATAGTCTCTTCTAAGACCTACCTACTTCTCCTGAAAAGCTCTCAACTTTGCTTGCATCTTCCCTTCAGCACCTATTCATTCTTCCCTGCTCAGCGCTGACCCAGTCATGAAACTCATCTCTGCCATCTCAATTTTCATTATGGAAACAAACCTAAAAACAAAAATAAAATAGGAACATTCACTCAAGTTACAGATTTAATCTGAGTTCCAGGGAGACATAGGGGACCAATTCTGGCAAGGCAGATAACTCAAAATTTAACACTAGACATTCCACCTCCTAAAAACTCTTTGGCACCCTACTATGGAGACAAAACTTTCTCTTTTCCGATTTCTTCCTCCTTAACTTCTTTTGTTTGTTTCTTGTCATTGTGATTGTTGCTTTGTCCTCTAATTTCTGTTGCTCAGCTGTGCAGAATAGTGTCTCTGTCTCTTTCATTTCCTTGTATTTTTCTAATCCAGAAGGTTTTAGGGCCTTGCTCTACCTCAGAAGCAATTTAAACAAGGAGAGTATCACCCTAAAGAGGAACCTTGGTGCAGTTATTAGAATAAAAATTGTGTTTATTTTCCTTAAATAACATCAGTAATTAACATTTTCCAAATAATCTCTATGTGCAAGGCACCATGCCAAAGATTCTGTATAGTACCATCTCACTTAATTCTTACAACCATCCTCTGAGGAAGATAGCATCATTATTTCCAATTTAAAGAGAGAAAACAGGATCAGAGATATCAGTAATTTGACTACCACCCATTCGGTAAGTGACAGAGCTAAATCTGTTCCTAGATTTGGTACATGCCAAAATGCAAGAGTCCTTTCCATTGTACTCTGATGACCCTGAGTGAGTTGAGCGTTTCTTGAAGGTTGAAAATATCAAGCTAATCCTTCAATAATATAACACGAGAAGGCAATGCCTGGTGCCCAGGAGTCTCTGAGCCTACAGACTAAGACGAAGGCACACAGACAAGTTCACCACGTGGGTGCATTGGGCATCCTGTTGGACTGTGCGGGCGTTAATAGGAGGATTCCAGATGCTGACTTAATGACATTATAAAGTGGGGCTCCATCCTTAAAGGAATTATAGTACATTATAGGTTATACAGGCAGATTTTCTAACAGTGAGAAAGCATAAACTTTGTTATTAAGGAATATGGGCTGATCACGGAAAGAAGGTGGGGAGCCTCACTTCTCTGGGCCTCAAATCAAAGAAGAAAACTGGCTTGAGCCATGTCAGCTCAGCCAGTGGCTTTCAAATGAGTTTCTAATGCGCAGAGTCAGTAGAGGACATCACATTTATTGTCGATAATTTGCCAATACTAATAAGTTATATCTGTGAATTACTTTTTTTCCAATAAACTGTTCTTATTTACTCATAGTCTAGTATGCTTTCTTGAGAAAGAGAGAAAAGACATTATAGCACATTATCTGGCACATAATAGGTGTTCAATATGTGTTTGATAAATGAAAACATAAATAATATCTAGGGCTCTTCCAGTTGCACCTAACCCATCACTTACTTTGTCTATACTTGTTGTATGAAACCTGTTTACTGGTAGCAAAATGTTAGAAAACATTGATCTGAGCCACCAACAAGAGCTTTTCCTGATCAGGGACAGATTTATTTACTCTTTTATTTAGAAATAATTTTAAGCTTACAGAAAAATTACCAACAATAAAAACTGTACAAAACCACACATAGGGCTTCCCTGGTTGCGAGTCCGCCTGCTGATGCAGGGGACACGGGTTCATGCCCTGGTCCGGGAGGATCCCACATGCGCCATGGTCACTGAGCCTGCGTGTCTGGAGCCTGTGCTCCGCAACAGGAGAGGCCACAACCGTGAGAGGCCCGCGTACTGCAAAAAAAAAAAAAAAAAAAAAAAAAAAAACCCACACATATACCTTCTACTGAGATTCACTTACCATTTACACTTGTTTTTTTTCTTTCTCTCTCTCTCAATCTGAACCATCTGAGGGTAAATTGCGTAGATCAGAACCCTTTACCCTTGGATATTTCAGTGTATTTTTCCCAAGAACAAGAATATTCTCTTACATAACCACAGAACAGTTATCAACTTCAGTAAGTTCTATATAGGTGTAATGCTTTAATCTAATTTACTGTTTATATTGCATTTTTTTCATTACACTAATAATATCCTTTACAGCATTTTCTTCTCTGTAAAAGAGTCCAGTCTAGGGTCAGATGACATTTAGTTGCCATTTCTCTTTAGCCTTCTTTTAATGTGAAATATTTCCACAGCCTTTTTTTTTCTGACGAGATTCACATTTTTGGAGAATACAGTTCCCCCATTTTTAACAGAATGCTCCTGTTTTTAAATAGAATTTTTAGTAGAATGGATCCAGGTAATGTATTCTTAGCCAGAATTTTACAGAAGTGGTTTTGTGTCTTTCTAGGAGCATATAACATCTGAAAGCACATGATGACCCTCTGTCTCACTTTGGTGATGCTAATTTGATCTCCTGTTTTACATGTGGACCAGATTCCCTCCTGTACAAAAACGGTCCCAGATTTCACCATTGGGCACACCTTCAAGTCAATTCTTAAGTATCTGTTTCATGACCCTATCATTTTTTTAGCTCTTTCTTTTTTTCTGGTACAACAAAATATTCTAGAGTCCCCTTGTACCTACACTGCCCAAAGCCTGGAATCAGCCATATCTCCAAGAAACTTTCATTCCTTTCAGTGGGGAAGGACAAAGACAAAGATAGAGAGAACACTTTGCTCACTTGAGAGACACATTTGATCTAAAAACCAGGGTGGGAGGTGAGGACATGGGATGTCTGGTCTACCAGGAGTGCTCAAGTGAGTTCAGCTGCCAGGAAAGCAGGACTGGAGAAGCAGAAGTAGTGGCAAACACTACACTCTCCTCTCTCAATAAATGCAGTTGGAATTGAATTGTCAGGTGGTTTTTTTTGTTGTTGGTTTTTTTTTTTTTTTTTTTTTTGTGTGTGTGTGTGTGTTACGCGGGCCTCTCCCATCACGGAGCATATAGGCTCCGGACACGCAGGCTCAGCGGCCATGGCTCACGGGCCCAGCCGCTCCGCGGCATGTGGGATCTTCCCGGACCTGGGCACGAACCTGTGTCCCCTACATCGGCAGGCGGACTCTCAACCACTGCGCCACCAGGGAACCCCGAATTATCAGTTTTGATTGAACCTCACAGTTATTGCTGCCCTTTTCTCTTTTGGGTCTCATGAGAAGTATGTGATGTATTTCCCATACAACAGATTCCCACAGCCAGTCCTGGGATGGAGGAACTGTTGCATTTTGTCTACTGAAGTTATTTATGTAACCTCAGCTTTCCTCTTGTATTTAAATGCTGAAGTAAAGATTGAAAATGTGTGATTTATGAACTGTATAAAAGAGACACATAAAGCAAAGAAGAATTAGTATGCATTATAAAAGGTAGTCTTCTGATTAGGTGGTCCCTGTGGAGTATGGGCTATTCGATTCAAAGAAGAATCTTCTCATGTGCAAATCTCTGACTACCCATGGTGTCCCGTATTTCACACTTTATAATAATGATAATGCAAAAATTGTACTGCTGTGGGTATTGGGGAATGGGGTGCGCTGGTAGTTTAGGGAAGTGGTTAAAGGCAATCAAACTGACTGGGATTTGATCTAAACTCTACCACTTCCTAGATCTGTTACCTTCAGTAAGCTATTTAACTCTCAGGGCCTTAATTTCATCATCTGGAAAATGTAGATAAGAATAATAACTTAGAGGGTTAATGTAAGGATTAAATAATATAATACATGTAAGGAACATATAACATTTCTTCAAAAAATAGCAGCTATTATTATGTTAAACTGGAATTAGTTTTTGACAACTCAGTTATCAGTCATTAATTTTTCTGACAATTAGCTTACAAACTAAGTATAGACTGCATCCTGAGGAAATAAATCATGATGTGCTAGGTGCAGAGAAAAAAATAGGGAGGAGGAAAGATAGAAGAGGAACTTTTTTAAGACAGACCCAGGGAGGGAGCATTTCTGAAGGTAAAAGCTACTGCTTTTGAGTGAATTCCCAGAAGCAAGGAGTCAAGAGCAAAGGCAGCTCCTGTTACCTAAAATAGAAAAAGGTGCAGGAACAAGGAACAACTCTAATTTAATGGTATGTTCTCAGCCTCAAGCACAGTGCAACTTAGAACCATGGAACATATAGTTGGAAGACACTTCTCAATGTATTCAGTTCAACATCTCTCATTTTGCTGAGATGCCCACTATAATATCTCTACGTGGTCTTTCAAGAACAGAGATCAACCTACCTCATAAGGGAGAACAGGATGTTCTTTAGGTTAAGACAAAATCTAATTCCATTCAACTTAAAGAGTCCTCCAGAAACCTGGTACTCTGTGAAATTATAAAAGTCCAAAGACATGAAAAGATGACTATTACACAGTTTCTGACCTTGAGGAGCTCACCAGCTAGTGAGAAAACATCACACAAACCCATAAGGAAAACACAATATGATGCTCAATATAAAATGAGGTAGGAACCCATAACTAAACCAGAAACATCTCCCAACCTGGAGAAATTGGAACCGGATCTTGAAATATCAATAATTTCTCACCAAGAAGAGCAGAGAAGGAAAGGCACTTCTAGCTGTGGGAACAACATATGCAGTGGAATAGAAGTATTGAAAGCATAAGATTGGATACAACAAAATGAGAAAATGTATATGGCTAGAATATTAAGCTTGTAGTGGGAAATAACAAAGATGTTTAGAATATGCCGTGAATACCCATGTTTCTAAATCTTGTCCAGAGAGGGAAAAAATAGGCTCCTAAGAATATGTCCACAGATCCCTAGAGAATTAAGAAACTAACATTTATTCTTTGTAAATATCATTGATATCTTCCCTGTAGAAGAGATATGTTTGAAAACCCAAAGTTTAAAAGTCATGATATAATGTTAATATCTTCCAAAACTTGTATAAATACCTTGTGTGAAACACTGCTATAGACAATGGGAGTCAAGAGAGGTTTTTAAGCAGGAACTTGATATGATTCTATCTATGTTTCAGAAAGATGTGAATCTAGTGCCCTCAGCAGAATGCAGAAAGACTAATTAATGAGCTGTGGGAGGATGATGAATGGTGAGGGCTTTATCCAAGGCAGGGAGAATGAGATGAAGATGAGTTGGTTAGAGTACAGAAACTCTTCTAGACTCTAGAGTATGGAGTATCAGAAACTCTTGATGACTAAATAGGAGGTAGAAAGGTAAGCATCACATTGAGGAGGATTATGAAATGTCTGCCACTGACTTCTAATAATTGGTCCTTGTTTTGTCCTCTTAAGTGTACACCACTAAAAAAATCTAGTTTATCTAACAGCTCTTCTAAAAAAATCCATCTATTATGAGTCTCTAGAACGTTTTTTCATGCAGCCCTTCACCCTTTCTATTTTATTGTGACTACCTAGGAAGTATCTTACCTCCTCATTTGCCAGAATTTCTTGAGGAGCAGTCTAGGAAATGGTAAATGAGCTCTGGGCTTTCATGAAAGTTAATTGGGGTTTTGAAATTTTGAATGAAATATTAAGGTAACAGTATGCATACTTGAAAAGAAAGGCCAGTGGCCAGGCACAATGAAGTCTCAAAGGATGATCTAGTCTCCAGTCTTCCTGCCTAAGAAATGGACTTTCTTAGCATATCCAGAAATGGTCACACAAACTCAAAGATAAATTACATTGACAACTGTTGTATAAACCAGAATGCTAAGGAGATTGTTTAAGTGAGGTGAGACATTCTAGTGATGGGAAGGCTCAAGCCCTCCCTACACACCTTCTTTACCAATTCTAAGAGAATCAGAAAGCTGAGTAGCTTTGTATAGTTTGGTGTACTCTGATTCAGAATGAGGTGGAGGGTTTTGAGAAAGAGTTCATCCAGATCAGGAGATCCTTTCTGAGCCTGGATTACTTAACTCCCCAGAATTATCACCTTGCCGACCTTGTTGATATTCTGAACAGGCAATGATCCTGATCATAATAATAATAAAAACCTCTACATGCTAGACATTCTCATTTCCCATGTGTTTTATTACTTAATCCTCACAGCAGTCTTGAGATATTTGATATTCACTGATTAAACTGATGCACCATCTTCAGTGAAGTAGTTATTCTAATGAGTTTAGGAGACAACCTGTCTTCTTCTAGTTGAATGAACTGATTCAACTCATTTGACTTGAAGAATAACATTTTCTCTCTTTACTCCAAGTTCGTAGGGCAAATAGGACCCTTCCAATTACATGTAAGAAATTCAAACAAGTGTCCTGCATATTATTTTCCAAGTGGGTTTGCTTTGAATTGTGATTCTTTTATTAGGAGATAATGTTACCTTTTTTAAAAGCCTGAAATAATACGTAGTGCTATATTATGGAGAAGGCTTTGTAGATATGCAAGCATGTTTTTAAGATTTCTAGGAAAGAAGCTGCTCTCAGGGATGAGTTAATACTTATGTGTTAAGTTCACAAAAAACAAGTCAAGCTTAATTCCTATATATACAAATGCCTTTTAAATTCTTAATCAGTGCTTTGCTTCCCAAAGCTGAAGGGTGGCAAGACCAGAATATATTCATTTTATCTGGCCATTAGAAGCTCTCTAGTCAGGGTGCAGTGAGAGCCTGCTAGAAACTATGACTGTTTGAGCATTAGGGAGCATTTTAATTTTTTGCAGAAACAATTTTTTTAGACCCATTGACATTGTTCAGACATCTGTGTGGTAGAAACTCACAGTTGCAGATTTTTTTCAGAAAAAGAAAAAAACCCTTAAAAACAGAATAAGTAGTTTAAAGTTTGGGGATATTATTGCTTGATACTCAGTAAACTTTTGCCAACAAATGTGTTAGTAATATACCCTGGAGCTCTCTCTGTAAAAAAAAAAAAAAAGGTCAGTCCCCATGTATTTATACATTTTTAAATGACTCTTCCAATTCTTCCCGCTTCTACCAGTTGTACTGGCATGCAAATTGTTCTTGCCAAAATGTGAATGTTGAGAAAGTAAAGTAATTTATTTAAGACACATGTCAACTGCGCTATGAATTAAAAGGTGCTGGTATTATGTACTGGCAAACACCACTTTAGAAAGCAACACTAGAGAAAGAGAGAGGAAAAACATCCCATATTGGGACATGGCCCTTTAAAGTGGATTGAAATACTAATTTTGAAGGCATATAGCAATATATTTGAGCATCAATTCTAACATTATGAGTATCTTCTCCTTCATTTAAAAAATGTATTTAATAATTACATATTTAGGCTATTGTGAGGATGTACGCATACCTAGCTCCTACTATATACGCAAGATATATTTCCCTTTATCCCCACTCCTGTCTTCTCTGCAATCTTCAATAGTCATCCCAACTTTCCTTATAATTTGGCATAGGTTACTAGTCTTCATGATATGTATTTACTCATAATAGACAGCTTTCATTCACTTTTTCATCATCTGAATTCACTGCTGTGGAAAATGGCTGTTTGCTAAAGGATAATATCATTTTCCAATAATTCAACTTAAGGTCCTAGAAGATCTTTAAGGAGCAAATTAATAATGTACCTCTTCTAAATATAGAGTCAGGCATTTGGTCTTTGGAGATTTCACTTCGTTGGGACAAATCTTGGTGAAAATGCTACCACTCACTAGCAATAAACACTGCAAAGAAAAAGCAGAATTCTATTTTATGCATTTATTCACTTAACAAATATGAGTTGAGAGACTTCAGGAACCAAAGACAAATTGGCCATGTCTCATGTATATGTAGGACTGCTTTATAATCTTCTACAGCAATTGATCTGTTCAATAAGATATTTTGGTTTCAGTATCTATTTACAACTCTTAGAATATATGGAGAACTCTACAAAACTTTTGTTTATGTGAGTTATATTGATGGCTAATTAGCATTTTAAAAACTAAAACTGAGAAGATTTGAAAATATTTACTGATTCATTAAAATTATAAATATTAATCATTACATGCTAGTATAGATAAAATAATTACAATATATTTTCAAAAAATAGTAAATGGCATGGCACTGGTTTATATATTTGCAAAAAGAAGAGATCTGGATTCTATGTCTGCTTCTATACTCAACATATTATGATATGGTGTTTGATTGAAGAACTTGAAGAAAATACATCTTCACACATATAAAATTGGAATAGGAGCAGTGTTTTTAAAAATATCTTCTGATAATTCTGGATCTTCTTTTACTTTCTCTACCAAAACTTAACTAGTGGTAATTTCTTTTTTTAAATTTCAACTCCCATTTATTGAGGTATATTTAGATGTCAGACACTGTGCTAAGAGCAATACATATATTATTCTAATTATTCTAATTATTCTAATCTTTGTAAAGATGCCACAAGGTAGGTATTATTATTATTGCCATGATTATATTTTAACAGGAAAGGAAATTGAGACTTGGAGACAATAAGTTATTTTTCATGACCTATGGCTGCTAAATAAAGAGCTGAGTTTCAAGGCTACTTGACACCAGAACCCAGGCTCTTAACATGCATTTCAGAGCATAAATTCATTAAAACAATGTTTTTCACCTTGTTAAGAATAACTAATATATAGTCTATGGATTCTACGTAACTCTCGGAGGATTTTTAAAATACTTTTTGTGTTAAAATAATTATACAGGAAGTTGCAGAAGTACAGAAAGTTCCTAGGTACCCTTCACCCAGTTTCCTCCAATGGGTATATTTTACATGATTATAGTACAATATCAAAACCAGGAAGTTAATATTGATACATATGTCTGGAAATTCTATGTCATTGATTTTTTAACTTGTGAGTTTTTTTGTTTGTTTGTTTTGCTTTCTCCCCTTTTCTTTCATTTATTTATTTATTTTTGGCTGCACCAGGGCTCAGTTGCAGTACACAGAATCTTTAGTTGTAGCATGCAGACTCTTAGTTGCAGCATGAGGGATCTAGTTCCCCCACCAGAGATTGAAGCTGGGCCCCCTGCATTGGGAGCGTGGAGTCTTACTCACCAGACCGCCAGGCAAGTCCCAAATTCTATGTCATTTTATCACATCTGTAGATTCAGGTAACCATCACGACAATCAAGACACAGAACTATTCCATCACCGGGAAGATTTCTCTTGTGCTACCTCTTTAGAGTCACATCTGCCCCCATTCTCCTACCATCCCTAACCCCTAGCAAGCACTATTATTTATCTCTATAATTCTGTCATTTTGAAAATGTTAAACAGAATCATAGAGTATAGGACCTTAGGGGACTGGCTTTTTTCAGGGGCATAATGGCTTGAGACCTATCCCAGTTGTTGCCTGTGTCAACAGTCTACTCCTTTCTATTGCCTAGTAGTATTCCATGTTCGATATACCACGGTTTGTTTAACTATCACCTATTGAAGGATCTTTTGGTTGTTTCCAGTTTGGGGCTATTACAAATAAAGCAGATACAAACAATCATGTACAGATTTTTGTGTGGACACAAGTTTTTATTTCTCCAACACAAATGTCCCGAAGAGCTATGGCTGGCTTGTATGGTAAATATATGTTTAGTTTTTTAAGAAACTGCTAAACTATTTCCCAGAGTGGCTGTACAATCTTACATTCCTATCAACAATGTATGAGAAACCCAGTTCCTCAGCATCTTCAACAGCATTTGATATTCTCACTACTTTGTATTTTAGCTGTTCTAATAGGTATACAGTGATATCTCAGGATGGACTTAATCTGATTTTCCCTAATAGCTAGTGATGTTAAACATCTTTTCATTTGCTTAGTTGCCATGCTATCTGTATATCTTTTTTGATGAAATGCCTCTTCCTATCTTTTGCCCATTTTCTAATTGGATTTAGTTTTTTTTACTGTTGAGTTTTGAGAGTTCTTTACATATTTTAGATACAAATTCTTTAGTCAGATATATAATTTATAAATATTTTCTCCCAGTCTGTAGCTTGTCTTTTCATTCTCCTAACAGAGTCCTTCACAGAGCAGAAGTTTTTAATTGCATATATATGCACATATATATGTGCAATTAATTTAAAGTAATAATTAAATAATTTAAAATAATATATACATATATTAAACATATACATGTTATATATATGTATACATATGTCTATATATTAAACATATACATATTACATATACAATATGTATATATAACTTTATCTATAAAACTGCAAAGATATCAACTTGGAAGTCTTTCCAAATGACACTGTCATTTGCATCAAAAATTCTGCTAGTGTTTACAAGTCGTGTCTTGGCAATAGCACATAAAACAGCAAATATCATGACTTATTCTATATCAGGCACTTTACAAAAATATGCATCCAAAACACAGACAAGCATGTGGGCAAGTTGCTACTAATCCAAGTAAATTGTACATTAAGACAGCTTATACTTTATAAGATTTTCAAAACACTTTCATTCAGGATAGTAACTGTTTCATAAGCAGCATGGGAGGAATTTTCAGAGTCTAAGATTAAGAAAATTGGAAGGGGGCATTCAGGAAGACAGAAATTATACAATGTAATTTAATACAATTTTTTTAGGTAGCAAAATTTGTAGGAAATAGCTGTATAATATTTCACAGTTGATTAATCTAAATATATATAGTAGAAAGAAAAATCTAAACTTTCAAAGATTAGATTCTATGATGTACATTTGAGAAATAGGCTTTGAAAGAGTAACACTATGGGGTGACTAGGTTTATTGAAGTAGTAAAGTGAAAATGGAGACAATCGTCCAGCTTTTCAAATGGTCTAGACTTTATTTTTCTGGATTGGTTTAGATCTCTTTAGAAGTATTAACATAAAACAAAAGGATGAGTATCTTTCCTTCTAAGTATTAGGTTCAGTGTTATTAATTCTAGGTTTTAACCAATAGATGAAATGTATATTATAACTATAAATGGTATTGTTTTAATTGTTGTTGGGCTAGAGAAGCAGGTAATTTAAGTCTATGAATGTCTAATCTCTTAAACTGTATTAGCTGAGGGGCAAGAGTTTTCCGTGGCATTTCTTTTTATATAATGACAAAGACTAATTCCAGAAATAACAAAATATTCTAAATTCTAAAATAAGTTTGTCTCCATAATATAACTTCAATTGTTTTTTTAATTCTTTGTTGGGGGTGTGGGTTTGTCCTGTGCATTGCAGTTTGTTTAGCAACATCCCTGGCCTCTACCAGTGGGTCAGTAGCATAACCTCTTGCTTAGCTTTTCTTTTTTAAAAAATTTTTGAATTTAGAAAAATATTTTTATACAGCAGGTTCTTAGTAGTCATCAATTTTATACACACCAGTGTATACATGTCAATCCCAATCGCCCAATTCATCACACCACCAACCCCACCACCCTGCTGCTTTCCCCGCTTGGTGTCCATATGTTTGTTCTCTACATCGGTGTCTCTATTTCTGCCCTGCAAACCGGTTCATCTGTACCATTTTTCTAGGTTCCACATATATGCGATAATATACGATATTTGTTTTTCTCTTTCTGACTTACTTCACACTGTATGACAGTCTCTAGATCCATCCACATCTCAACAAATGACCCAATTTCATTGCTTTTTATGGCTGAGTAATATTCCAGTGTATATATGTACCACATCTTCTTTATCCATTCATCTGTCGATGGGCATTTAGGTTGCTTCCATGACCTGGCTATTGTAAACAGTGCTGCATTGAACATTGGGTTGCATGTGTCTTTTTGAATTATGGTTTTCTCTGGGTATATGCCCAGTAGTGGGATTGCTGGATCATACGGTAATTCTATTTTTGGTTTTTGTTTGTTTGTTTGTTTGTTTGTTTGTTTTCGGTATGTGGGCCTCTCACTGCTGTGGCCTCTCCCGTTGCAGAGGACAGGCTCCAGATGCGCAGGCTCAGCGGCCACGGCTCACGGGCCCAGCCGCTCTGCAGCATGTGGGATCTTCCCGAACTGGGGCACAAACCCGTGTCCCCTGCATCGGCAGGCGGACTCTCAACCACTGCGCCACCAGGGAAGCCCTATTTTTAGTTTTTTAAGGAACCACCATACTGTTCTCCATAGTGGCTGTATCAATTTACATTCCCACCAATAGTGCAAGAGGGTTCCCTTTTCTCCACACCCTTTCCAGCATTTGTTGTTTGTAGATTTTCTGATGATGCCCATTCTAACTGGTGTGAGGTGATACCTCACTGCAGTTTTGATTTGCATTTCTCTAATAATTAGTGTTGTTGAGCAGCTTTTCATGTGCTTCTTGGCCATCTGTATGTCTTCTTTGGAGAAATGTATATTTAGGTCTTCTGCCCATTTTTGGATTGGGTTTTTTGTTTCTTTAATATTGAGCTGCGTGAGCTGTTTATATATTTTGGAGATTAATCCCTTGTACGTTGATTCATTTGCAAATATCTTCTCCCATTCTGAGGGTTGTCTTTTTGTCTTGTTTATGGTTTCCTTTGCTGTGCAAAAGCTTTGAAGTTTCATTAGGTCCCATTTGTTTATTTTTGTTTTTATTTCCATGACTCTAGGAGGTGGATCAAAAAAGATCTTGCTGTGATTTATGTCAAAGGATGTTCTTCCTATGTTTTCCTCTAAGAGTTTTATAGTGTCTGGTCTTAATTTAGATCTCTAATCCATACTGAGCTTATTTTTGTGTATGGTGTTAGGGAGTGTTCTAGTTTCATTCTTTTACATGTAGCTGTCCAGTTTTCCCAGGACCACTTATTGAAGAGGCTGTCTTTTCTCCATTGTATATCCTTGCCTCTTTTGTCATAGATTAGTTGACCATAGGTGCATGGGTTTATCTCTGGGCTTTCTATCTTGTTCTATAGATCTATGTTTCTGTTTTTGTGCCAGTACCATGTTGTCTTGATTACTGTAGCTTTACAGTATAGTCTAAAGTCAGGGAGTCTGATTCCTCCAGCTCTGTTTTTTCCCTCAAGACTGCTTTGGTTATTTGGGGTCTTTTGTGTCTCCATACAAATTTTAAGATTTTTTGTTCTAGTTCCATAAAAAAATGCCACTGGTAATTTGATAGGGATTGCATTGAATCTATAGATTGCTTTGGGTAGTATAGTCATTTTCACAATATTGATTCTTCCAATCCAAGAACATGGTTTATCTCTCCATCTGTTTGTGTCATCTTTGATTTTTTTCATCAATGTCTTATAGTTTTCTGAGTACAGGTCTTTTACCTCCTTAGGTAGGTTTATTCCTAGGTATTTAATTCTTTTTGTTGCAGTGGTGAATGGGATTGTTTCCTTAATTTCTTTTTCTGATCTTTCATCGTGAGTGTATAGGAATGCAAGAGAGTTCTGTGCATTAATTTTGTAACCTGCAGCTTTACCAAATTCATTGATTAGCTCTAGTAGTTTTCTTTTGGCATCTTTAGGATTCTCTATGTATAGTATCATGTCACCTGCAAACAGTGACAGTTTTACTTCTTCTTTTCCAATCTGTATTCCTTTTATTTCTTTTTCTTCTCTGATTGCCATGGCCAGGACTTCCAAAACTATGTTGAATAATAGTGGTGAGAGTAGACATCTTTGTCTTGTTCCTGATCTTAGAGGAAATGCTTTCAGTTCTTCATCATTTAGAATGATGTTTGCTGTGGGTATGTGGTATATGGCCTTTATTATGTTGAGATAGGTTCCCTCTATGCCCACTTTCTGGAGAGTTTTTTTCATAAATGAGTGTTGAATTTTGTCAAAAGTTTTTTCTGCATCTATTGAGATGATCATATGGTTTTTATTTTTCAATTTGTTAATATGGTGTATCAAATTGATTGACTTGCATATATTGAAGAATCCCTGCATCCCTGGGACAACTCCAACTTGATCATGGTGTACAATCCTTTTAATGTGTTGTTGGATTCTGTTTGCTAGTATTTTGTTGAGGATTTTTGCATCTATATTCATCAGTGATATTGGTCTGTAATTTTCTTTTTTTTGTAGTATCTTTGTTTGGCTTTGGTATCAGGGTGATGGTGGCCTCATAGAATGTGTTTGAGAGTATTCCTTCCTCTGAAATTTTTTGGAAGATCTTGAGAAGGATGGGTGTTAGCTCTTCTCTAAATGTTTGAGAGAATTCACCTGTGAAGCCATCTGGTCCTGGGCTTTTGTTTGTTGGAACATTTAAAATCACAGTTTCAATTTCATTACTTGTGTTTGCTCTGTTCATATTTTCTATTTCTTCCTGGTTCAGTCTTGGAAGGTTATACCTTTCTAAGAATTTGTCCATTTCTTTCAGGTTGTCCATTTTATTGTCATAGAGTTGATTGTAGTAGTGTCTTAGGATGCTTTGTATTTCTGTAATGTCTGTTGCAACTTCTTCTTTTTCATTTCTAATTTTATTGATTTGAGTCCTCTCCCTCTTTTCCTTGATGAATCTTGCTAATAATGTTTTATCAATTTTGTTTATCTTCTCAAATAAACAGCTTTTAGTTTTATTGATCTTTGCTATTGTTTTCTTAGTTTCTAATTCATTTATTTCTGCTCTGATCTTTATGATTTCTTTCCTTCTGCTAACTTTGGGTTTTGTTTGTTCTTCTTTCTGTAGTTACTTTAGGTATAAGGTTAGATTGTTTATTTGAGATTTTTCTTGTTTTTTGAGGTAGGCTTCTATAGCTATAAACTTCCCTCTTAGAACTGCTTTTGCTGCATCCCATAGGTTTTGGATCATCGTGTTTTCATTGTCATTTGTCTCTAGGTATTTTTTGGTTTCCTCTTTGATTTCTTCAGTGATCTCTTGGTTATTTAGTAACGTATTGTTTAGCCACCATGTGTTTTTTTAAATGATTTTTCTCTGTAATTCATTTCTAATCTCATAGCATTGTTGTCAGAAAAGATGCTTGATATGATTTCAGTTTTCTTAAATTTACTGAGGCTTGATTTGTGACCCAAGATGTGATCTATCCTGGCAAATGTTCCATGAGTACTTGAGAAGAAAGTGTAATCTGCTGTTTTTGGTTGGAATGTCCTATAAATATCAATGAAGTCTATCTGGTCTGTTGTGTCATTTAAAGCTTCTGTTTCCTTATTTATTTTCAATTTGGATGATCTGTCCATTGGTGCAAGTAAGGAGTTAAAGTCCCCCACAATTATTGTGTTCCTGTCGATTTCCTCTTTTAGAGCTATTAGCAGTTGCCTTATGTATTGAGGTGCTCCTATGTTGTGTGCATATATATTTATAATTGTTATATCTTCATGGATTGATCCCTTGATGATTATGTGGTGTCCTTCCTTGTCTCTTGTAATAATCTTTATGTTAAAGTCTATTTTATCTGATATGAGTATTGCTACTCCAGCTTTCTTTTGATTTTCATTTGTATGGAATATCTTTTTCCATCCCCTCACTTTCAGTCTGAGTGTGTCCCTAGGTCTGAAGTGGGTCTCTTGTAGATAGCATATATATGGGTCTTGTTTTTGTATCCATTCAGCAAGCCTGTGTCTTTTGGTTGAAGCATTTAATCCATTCACGTTTAAGGTAATTATTGCTATGTATGTTCCTTTGACCATTTTCTTAATTGTTTTGGGTTTGTTTTTGTAGGTCCTTTTCTTCTCTTGTGTTTCCCACTTAGAGAAGTTCCTTTAACATTTGTTGTAGAGCTGGTTTGGTGGTGCTGAATTCTCTTAGCTTCTACTTGTGTGGAAAGCTTTTGATGTCTCCATCGAATGTGAATGAGATCCTTGCCGGGTAGAGTAATCTTGGTTGTACATTATTCCCTTTCATCAATTTAAGTATATCATGCCACTCCCTTCTGGCTTGTAGAATTTCTGCTGAGAAATCAGCTGTTAACCTTATGGGAGTTCCTTTGTATGTTATTTGTCATTCTTCCCTTGCTGATTTTAATAATTTTTCTTTGTTTTTAATTTTTGCCAATTTGATTACTATGTGTCTCGGCATGTTTTTCCTTGGTTTTATTCTGTATGGGACTCTCAGAGCTTCCTGGACTTGCGTGGCTATTTCCTTTCCCATGTTAGGGAAGTTTTCGACTATAATCTCTTCAAATATTTTCTCAAGTCCTTTCTCTCTCTCTTCTCCTTCTGGGACCACTATAATGCGAGTGTTTATTGGTTTAATATTGTCCCAGAGGTCTCTTAGACTGTCTTCATTTCTTTTCACTCTTTTTTCTTTATTCTGTTCCACAGCAGTGAATTCCACCATTCTGTCTTCCAGGTCACTTATCCATTCTTCTGCCTCAGTTATTCTGCTATTGATTCCTTCTAGTGTAGTTTTCATTCCAGTTATTTTATTGTTCATCTCTGTTTATTTTTTCTTTAATTCTTCTAGGTCTTTGTTAAACATTTCTTGCATCTTCTCGATCTTTGCCTCCATTCTTTTTCTGAGGTCCTGGATCATCTTCACTATCATTATTCTGAATTCTTTTTCTGGAAGGTTGCCTATCTCCACTTCATTTAGTTGTTTATCTGGGGTTTTATCTTGTTCCTTTATCTGGTACATAGCCCTCTGCCTTTTCATCTTGTCTGTCTCTCTGTCAATGTGGTTTTTGTTCCACAGGCTGCAGGATTGTAGTTCTTCTTGCTTCTGCTGTCTGACCTCTCTAACTTCAATATTTTATTTGAAATATCTTCTTAATATGCATCAGTAATGAGTCTAGTTTGTGTCCTTCAAGAGAAGATACATCCTCTTTTCAAATACCTGCTAGTGTTGGAGGTTCTCCTACAGAGGTGGGGGGTGGCTGTGTCTCACTGTGGGGACAAGCACACTGGCAGCAGAAGTTCTGGGAAGTACTACTTGGTGTGAGCCCTCCTGCAGTCCACCATTAGCCCCACCAAAGAATCTTTAGGCTCCATTCCTGGGTCACCTCAGGCCAAAAAACCCAGTGGTAATTTCTTAAATGTTTAGTTGCACTGTCAAAGCTGAAAGCATATCAATAAACTTTTTGTATTTGTTACATTAAATTTCATTGATCTATCTACATTATGAATAAATTTTTTCCCTATAATTAGTTTGTAATATCAAGCATGGATCATTTACAAAATACTGGTTCACTGAGATATGCCTACTTTCAAATGTTGTAATATCTCATTATACAATATTAAAAAGTCACATTTATTAATATCACCAACAATCTCATCAGAAATGTCTTTAAGTACTGAGAATCTGGCAAACTTACAGTGATTGAATAAAATTTTCCAGAATTCTAATTTTTTCTTGAAAGCTCAAATTTTCTATAGGTGAAAATATTATCAGTTGTTTTATTTTAAGTGACATACTTACTTTCAAGAAATTGTCTGCCAACTGCTTAAATCTGAATAACGATAGTTTACCTCTCAATTGTGCATTCAGGTAAAAATGGCATTCCATGAAAAGTATGGTTATTTCAGCTCTCAACAGAAACACAAGTGCTTTTTCTTTAAGTAACAATCATACTTCAAAATGCAGCAGAAATATTATGTTTTTGTGTCCCATTCTGGCTTCCTTGGGTTGGCAGAACAGAACTTAGATCTCTGATACACTTCCAATCCTGCATTTGTTATAACAGCCAGCACTAATCACTCTGTGTGGGAATCTTAGAAGTAATATTTGTGTGAAAACAATGGTTGTTTTAGATGTCCAAAAAGCAGAAGAATCATAGTCAATATACTAATAAATGTACACAGTTTTCCACTTCTGGGAAAGTAGATTAGATATACTTTTCCTTATTCCTCTCTACTTTTTGACATCAGCCTTAGCAAGATCTTTCTGGATATGTTGCTTCAGTTAAAGGAAACAAAAGCA
The DNA here is from genome assembly GCF_026419965.1 of Kogia breviceps. Lineage (NCBI taxonomy): Eukaryota > Metazoa > Chordata > Mammalia > Artiodactyla > Physeteridae > Kogia > Kogia breviceps. Next base: position 52,283,533 of record NC_081316.1, on the reverse strand, counting down.
AAAATAAAAAATGAGACTATCTCAAGCTAAAAAGCTTCTGCACAGCAAAAAAAAAAAAAAAAAAAAACAGTCAACAAAATGAAAAGACAACCTACTGAATGGGAGAAGATATTTGCAAATCATATATCTGATAAGGGGTTAATGTCCAAAATATGCAAAAACTCATACAAGTCAAAAATAACAAAAAACAGAGAACCTAATTTTAAAAGGGACAGAGGAGCTGAATAGACACTTTTTCAGAGATGATCTACAGCACATGAAAAGATGTTCAACATCAGTAATTATTAGTAAAATACAAACCAAAACCACAGTAAGATGTCACCTCACACCCGTTATAATGGCTGTTATCAAAAAAGCAAGAAATTAAAGGTGTTGGAGAAGATGGGGAGAAAAGAGAACCCTCTACAACTGCTGGTGGGAATGTAAACTGGTGCAGCCACTATGGAAAACAGTATGGAGAGGCCTCAAAAATTAAGAATAGAAATACTGTATGAACCAGCTATTCCATTTCTGAGTATTTATCTGAAGAATATGAGAACACTAATTTGAAAAGATATATGGACCCCTATGTTCATATGTTCATTGTAGCATTATTTACAAGATATGGAAACAAAATAAGTGTCCATCAGAGGTTGAGGAATAAAGATGAGATAAACACACATACACACACATGCACACAAACACACATACACACAAAATGGTATACTGCTCAGCCATAAAAAATATAAAATTTTGCCATCTACAAAAACATGGATGGACCTTGAGGATATTATGCTAAATGAAATAAGTCAGACAGAGAAAGACAAATACTCTGTGATTTTATACTAAAAACAAAAAACAAAATAAATGAACAAACAAAACCAAAGGAAAACAAACAGGTAGATAGAGAGAATAGAGTATTGGTTACCAGAGGGGAAGGGGTTGGAGGAGGGCAGAATGGGTAAATGGGGTCAACTTATGGTGATAGATGGTACTAAACTTTTGCTATAGTGTCTACGGAATTTGAATATAATGCTGTACATGTGAAACTTATATAACATTATAAACCAATGTTACCTCAATGAATTTTAAAAAATAAAATAAACTTTTGATTTATAAATCTCAAGAAACTTACTTAGGAAAATCTGCTCTTAAAAGATCACAGTTGCAAATACCAGCGTTTAACTCTAGTCTCCATCTTTTTAGAGCCAATCAATTTCATGCCAGAGACTATGAATAATTATCCTTTCCTTCTTTACAGTTAAATTTAGGAGGATAAAAGTGATTCCTTATTTATGTAGTATCAGTTTCAGCAGAAATTTCTGTTACAGCTTTAGCTGGATCCAAGGGAAAACATGTGAAATAGAAGCTTGAGTGTGTTGAGATACCACTTTCAATAAGATAAAAGCCATTCCATTGTTAAAAAAAAATTCATTAAGTTTACTGCATTGTACAGCTCTAGGAACACCATCCAAATTTTATTGTATTGTGCTCTAGGGAATGAAATTATCATAAAATATAATGTAAATGGTACTCCCTAGGGGTGTGTTTTTTACTGTACTATAAATCTATTCTCTCTTAAAAATTAAAATTAAAAAAAAAACTAATAGCTAACATTTATTGAGAGGTTACTAAACGTTAGTTATTTCAGTATCCAATTTATCTACCTTGCATCAACCTTACCCTAAGTGGTGAGTTCTATATATTACCCCCACTTATAGATGAAAAAAATATGTCAAAAGGCAAAGTCATCTGCTTATAGCACATAGATCATAAGAGCTGAAATCCAAACATAGATCGTAAAAGCTGGAGTCCAAAATCAATACCAAATTCTGAGCTCATAATCTCATCAGGAAATGCTTAGAAATATGATAAGGATACTTAGATACTTGAAGAGCGACTGTTACCAACTGCCAAGTCCATGTGCCCGATGCACAGTGAAGCCAAACGGTACCGAAACGTCGGACTTTGGAGCAGAGAGAGGTTTATTGCAGGAGATGGGTGGCTCATGCCTTAAAATAACCCCGAACTCCCCAAAGGCTTTCAGCAAAGCCCTTTTAAAGGCAAGGTGAGGGAGGGCCTTGGTTAGTTGTTGCAAACTTCTTGGTGTTGGATCCTTTATTCTTGCAGCTGTCCACATAGGTCAGGTCACGGTCAGGTTATGATGTTCCTGGAAACCTCCAACAAAACAAATATTATTCTCTGTTCTGCAAATTTTTATCTAATAGTGTAATGCTCTTAGAGGTTAACAGCCAGAGAAGGGCCTCACAGAGCAACCCTTGGATGTCAGACCAGGCTCATGTCGCATCTGCTGGACGGCTGGTGTGGGGCGAGGCCTGAGGTCACCTCCACCATCGTCATCTCTCCTCAAAGTAGCCCACAGGCCGCTGCTCCCCATCGAGGCTGCCCACCAGCTGTCTCTGAGGGCACTGCTGTCTGGGAGATTTTACAAGCCAAGTTAGCTACCTCACAGGCAGTTACCCTGTCCCTATTGCACGCTCTCTGCTCTCTTGAACTCAAGACTTGAGACCCTGTGTATGTCATTTAACTTCACATAGCACATCTTTTTCATCTATAAAATGGAGATAATATTTCTGTACTATCTCTTAGTGTTCATGTGAGTATCAAATAATATAATGTTTGTTAAAAGTGGGAAACTGCTGTTATATTACAATGAAGAAAGTACTTCTTAGGATTTATTCAAAGTAGTAGAATTTTGTTATCTTTTGTCAATAATTTTACCCCAAACTGTATTTATTTTTCTTTTTCATCCTAGAGTAAGTTCAGAATCTTGTGACAGTGACCTCACAGTAGGTGACTTGACAATAAAAGCTTTGAAAGGTTGTGAACTTTGGAATTATAAATTTAGTGCTTAATAAGTAGAAGAGAGTGTATTAATAAAAGGGACCAGTTTTTTGTTTTGTTTTGTTTTGTTTTGCGGTACGCGGGCCTCTCACTGCTGTGGCCTCTCCCGTTGAGGAGCACAGGCTCCGGACATGCAGGCTCAGTGGCCATGGCTCACGGGCCCAGCCTCTCTGTGGCATGTGGGATCCTCCCGGACCGGGGCACGAACCCACGCTCCCTGCATCGGCAGGCGGACTCTCAACCACTGCGCCACCAGGGAAGCCCAAAGGGATCAGTTTTAATAAATACTTGAAATATGGTAATTAATCAGGATAAGAAGCATCACTTGTATATACACCAAAAGAAACTATGGTTCTAAGTATTCCTTCCGAGATTCCACATGCCATTAGTTTCACAGGACGTTGTTGAATTAGTCTATTTCTCCTGTTAAAATAGTGTGAGAAAGAAAACCCAAATAATGTGGCTTTTAAAAAGGAGATATTTATTTTACTCTCATGAAACAATGAAGAGATAGATGACCCAGAACTGGTGGTACAATTCTATGGTCCTCAACTCCCAACTTCCATTTCTAGATTTTCATTCTAATGTCTTCATCCTAATCAGTAGGAAGAACACAAAATGGAGAAAGGAGTACATGCCCATTTCTCTTTAAAGACCTAAGTTGGAAGTGTCTCTCATCAATTCTATTTTATCCCTATGGTCACACAGACATGGCCACATTTAGCTCTAAAGGGAAACTGGAAAATGTGGTCTCCATCTAGTGGCCATGTGCCCTACATTTAGTATATTTATTGTTTGGAAAAAGAGGAGAATTAGTATTGGTGAAAAAAGTAGCCGTTTCTGTCACAATCCCTTTTCCTAGTGTTCACTGAAATGCGTAAAATTAAAATCATATACCTTTACCACAGTATTATGTCTACTAGGTTTCATATAAAATAACATTAATTCTGTAGTTGTAAATGAAGTGTCAAAATATTCTTTTACTCCAGACTTCTCAAGTTATTAAACTTATGAGTACTTTTTTTATAAGAAATTAGAATGTATCCGAGTAACATGCTAGGATGTTATAGACTAAATGTTTGTGTTCCCTCCAAATTCATATGTTGAAACCTACCTCTGCCCCAATGTGATGGTAGGATTAGATGAGATCACAAGGGTGGAGCCCTCATGAATTGGACTAGTGCTATTATAAGAGTCACAACAGAGCTTGCTTCCCTTCTCTGATCTCTACCAGGTGAGGATACAACCAGAATTCAGCAGTTTGCAACCTGCAAGAGGACCCTTACTGGAATCTGACCATGTTACCACCCTTTTCTCAGACTTCCAGCCTCCAGAACTGTGAGAAATAGATTTCTGTTGTTTATAAGCCACTCAATCTATGATACTTTTTAATAGTAGTCCATACTGACAAGATATAGACACTGTAACAAGCAAACCCCCAAATCTAGTGGCCTAACCTAATAAAAATTTGTTGATTTCTTGCTCACACCAAGTCCAGTTTGGATGTTAATGGTTGGTGAGTGGCCTCTCACATGGTATTTTTAGTGACTCCACTATCCCCCAGCTCTCTGATGGATCTTCTGCATCTTCTGGGAGACAAGAGAAGAGAGTGTTTGGAGGGTCCTACAGGAGGAACATACAGGTCAAGCCTGGAGGTGGACCGTCTACCTCTGCCCACATTGCACTGTCTACGATTCATTAACAGGGCCACATCTAAATATGAGTTTGGTTATGCATAAAGGAGTTTGAGGAAATGGGTTTTGTGAACATATTAAATGGGAGTGTGTTAGGTCTTTCTGTTTGAGCCTTTTCAATTTTTTTTTCCCCTCTAGGATCCAGTGATTGCTGGGAGTTTTAGTTTTTGGCTAGGATGCTTCACTTACATTGAAGCCTCTACTGTTGGCTAAGAAAAATTATTGATTTTCTCTCACTTGCCATTGTTTTCTTTCCTATAATGTTTTCCTTGTTTATCTCATTTTCCACCAAGTATGAAAAAGCAAAGAAATTCTGTTTTCCTTAGCCATTCCATATTCTTCTTTCCAATGACACCTCCCAAAATATATTTTTTGATTCATGGGTGAATAATTATTTCCATTAGCATGCTTTGTTTGAATGAAGAATTGCCTATCTCTTCTCTCCTAACATCTATTATCATCTCCTTTATGCTGAGCAACACCATAACTATTTTTCATACAAGCTGTTCATGGCTTTCTCTATATGTAATTAATTACTCCATCAGGAGAATATTGAGAGAATCACCTATTAAATAAAAACATAAGAATGAGATTCAGGGCCATGATCCATTTTACTCAGTCATAAACCTTGGAACATTAAGGGCATGTTCCAAAAAATTTTAGCTTAATTGATTTTTAAATTACGCTAGCAACTAGAGTTACATGTCTTAGAAAGAGAAATAAATATTTCATAATTATTTATTGAACAAACTTTTATAAAGCATCTGTGTGCAGGCACTTTGCAATATACTAGGAATAACTAGTGAATATGATGCAGATCTTTCTCTCTTGGAATTTACAGTCTAATTAAGAACTGGACCATGAACAAGTAATTAATATCTAAAGGAAATAAATGATTAAAAAGAGGGAATTATAAGTAGTATTAAATAGAGGGACCTAACCGAGTGTTTATTGTCAGAGAAACTCTGAGGATCTGATATCCACAAGAATGAGTTGGAATAGGTCAGGCAAAGTCAAGAGAAAAAAAAGGGAAAAGCACAAATTCTTTCCAATTTCCGGATAAAATAGTCTTGCAAATTCCCAGAGAGTCCCTGTAATTAAAAACAACTGCTGACATCAATATAGTCCTACTTTTTCAGTTCCTAAAAACTTGCCACATCCATTATCTTAATTACTCCTCTCTTTGATATTGAGCTGCATGAGCTGCTTGTATATTTTGGAGATTAATCCTTTGTCAGTTGCTTATTAGCAAATATTTTCTCCCATTCTGTGGGTTGTCTTTTCATCTTGTTTATGGTTTCCTTTGCTGTGCAAAGCTTTTATGTTTCATTAGGTCCCATTTGTTTATTTTTGTTTCTATTTCCATTTCTCTAGGAGGTGGGTCAAAAAGGATCCTGCTGTGATTTATGTTGTAGCGTGTTCTGCCTATGTTTTCCTGTAAGAGTTTGATAGTGTCTGGCCTTACATTTAGGTCTTTAATCCATTTTGAGTTTATTTTTGTATATGGTGTTGGGAGTGTTCTAATTTCATTCTTTTACATGTAGCTGTCCAGTTTTCCCAGCACCGCTTATTGAAGAGGCTGTCTTTTCTCCATTGTATATCCTTGCCTCCTTTATCAAAAATAAGGTGACCATATGTGTGTGGGTTTATCTCTGGGCTTTCTATCCTGTTCCATTGATCTGTATTTCTATTTTTGTGCCATTACCATACTGTCTTGATTCCTGTAGCTTTGTAGTATAGTCTGAAGCCTGGGAGCCTGATTCCTCCAGCTCCATTTTTCATTCTCAAAATTGCTTTGGCTATGTGGGGTCTTTTGTGTTTCCAAACAAATTGTGAAATTTTTTCTAGTTCTGTGAAAAATGCCATTGGTAGATTGATAGGGATTGCATTGAATCTGTAGATTACTTTGGGTACTAGAGTCATTTTGAAATGTTGATTTTTCCAATCCAAGAACATGGTATATCTCTCCATCTGTTTGTATTGTCTTTAATTTCTTTCATCAGTGTCTTATAGTTTTCTGCATACAGATCTTTTGTCTCCTTATGTAGGTTTATCCCTAGGTATTTTATTCTTTTTGTTGCAATGGTAGATGGGAGTGTTTCCTTAATTTCTCTTTCAGATTTTTCATTGTTAGTGTATAGGAATGCAAGAGATTTCTGTGCATTAGTTTTGTATCCTGCTACTTTACCAAATTCATTGATTAGCTCTAGTAGTTTTCTGGTGGCATCTTCAGGATTCTCTATGTATAGTATCATGTCACTTGCAAACAGTGACAGTCTTACTTCTTCTTTTCCAATTTGGAAAACTTTTATTTCTTTTTCTTCTCTGATTCCTGTGGCTAAAACTTCCAAAACTATGTTGAATAATAGTGTTGAGAGTGGGCAACCTTGTCTTGTTCCTGCTCTTAGAGGAAATAGTTTCAGTTTTTCACCATTGAGCACAATGTTGGCTGTGGGTTTGTCATATATCCCAATCCAAAAATGGGCAGAAGACCTAAATAGACATTTCTCCAAAGAAGATATACAGACTGCCAATAAACATGAAAGGATGCTCAACATCACTAATCATTAGGGAAATGCAAATCAAAACCACAATGTGGTATCACCTCACACCGGTCAGAATGGCCATCATCAAAAAAATCTACACACAATAAATGATGGAGAGGGTATGGAGAAAAGGGAACCCTCTTGCACTGTTGGTGGGAATGTAAATTGATATAACCACTATGGAGAACAGTATGGATGTTCCTTAAAAAACTAAAAAGAGAACTACCATACAACCCAGCAATCCCACTCTTTGGCATATTCCCTGAGAAAACCACCATTCAAAAAGAGTCATGTACCACAATGTTCATTGTAGCTCTATTTACAGTAGCCAGGACATGGAAGCAACCTAAGTGTTCATCGACAGATGAATGGATGAAGATGTGGCACATATATGCAATGGAATATTACTCAGCCATAGAAAGAAAGGAAATTGAGTTATTTGTAGTGAGGTGAATGGACCTAGAGCCTGTCATACAGAGTGAAGTAAGTCAGAAAGAGAAAAACAAATACTGTATGCTAATACATATATATGCAATCTAAAAAAAAAAAAAAGTTCTGAAGAACCTAGGGGCATAAAGACACAGATGTAGAGAATGGTCTTGAAGACACAGGGAGGAGGAAGGGTAAGCTGGGACAAAGTGAGAGAGTGGCATTGACATATATACATTACCAAATGTGAAATAGCTAGCTAGTGGGAAGCAGCTGCATAGCACAGGGAGATCAGCTCAGTGCTTTGTGACCACCTAGATGGGTGGGATAAGGAAGGTGGGAAGGAGAAGCAAGAGGGAGGAGATATGGGGATATATGTATATGTATAGCTGATTCACTTTGTTATACAGCAGAAACTAACACACCATTGTAAAGCAATTATACTTCAATAAAGATGTTTAAAAAATTACTCCTCTCAAATATCTTATAACATATTTATTCTTATACCCTTGGATGAAGGAACTGAGATTCAAAGAATTTAAATAACTTGACGAGGTCACACAGCTCATAGGTAGAAAAATTAGATCACCAGGGTCCGTCATGTCCTCAAGTCTTCTAAATAGAGAAAGTTTCAGAGGAAACAGAGAGTAGTGGTTAACAGTCAGATTACCTGGGTTAAAATCCTGATACTATCACTTACTAACTGGGTGACTTTTGGTCACTTTAACCTATCTTGAAATCCTTCATTTACAAAGTGAGCATAATCACAATACCTACCTCATGTGTTGTTATAAAGATTACATGATCTTTACAGATGTTTGTAAATAACTTAGAACAGTCTTTGTAATGGAAAATTTTCATTAAGTAATAAAGTCACTGTCTTGCATATCAATGCATAGTCTAATTTTCTAGCTCCATATAGAAACCAAATTCTAAACAATGGAGTAGACAGTATTTGAGACCTCCAGTGGATAAATATTTCAGAAAAGCATTAGTCCTAAATTGAGCTGATATCCAAAGTGTAACAAAAGGATAATACTTTCTACTTAGAAGACTCATAAAAGTAAACTTTGAGATGCAATTATATCTATATTCGACAAACTTTTGACATTCAGTAAGGGAACTTGACAGAGAGAAACATTGGGTAAACCTCTGGCCTTATATATTGGTGGCATTACCAAAGAATTTCAACCTTCTCTGTGTTTTATGCAGGAATCTGATTGATCCTGCTGACTTCGTGCATTTGAAGTCCTGTGATAGGAAGTTTATAAGGTACTCATCCAAAAGAAGATGGAGAGTGGGAACCTCCATAATATTAAGGACCTTCTCTACCCTGAAAGAGTATATTATAGAAAGCTGGGCTGGATAAGATGCCTCAGTATTTCTTCATATCTTTTAATAAAAACAATTAAGGGAAACAAGGATGTTGTTGTAGCTAGAAAAGAAGATCTGTTGTCATCTTAATTATTTTATATTTTAGTACAATTAATAGCTCTACACCAGCTAAGAGAGTGTAACAGAATGATTGGGAGCAGAAATTGGTAGATAATTAGCCCAAATCTTGGCTTCACCACCTACCAGTTCGATGACCTTGGATAAACTGCCTAGCCTTTCTGAGCATTAGTTTCACCAGCTGAAAATTGCTTTAATTGTATCCTCTTTACAGAGTTACTATGAGGATTAAGTTCTGTAAGGATGTAATAAAACAGCCTAATGCCTACTACACAGGCGTTGAGAGTGTAGTAATAGCAGTAATCTTTGTTGCCAAGTGATAATTAAGTTGTAACAAAGAGAAATAAGAAAATGTATGAATCATATTTCCATTTATAATTAAACTGTGAAGTTGAAGCTTTGTAACCTGTTAGCATAGGGAATACCATATTTGAAATTGAAGGTTGATGAATGAAAACACACCTGTGAAAAATTCAAACATATTTTCAAGTGATTTTAATCAAAGCATTTAAAAAATAATTACCCTTAATTTAATATAAGTAGAATCTTTATTAATTATGCTTCCCTGTAGCTAACTTTATTTGATGTTAATTTTTTTAATCCATGCATATGTGTGCTCTTATACATTCACAGCAATAACCACTATATACAAATTTATAGACATGAGAGATAAGAAAAACAGAATGGCAAAAGGGGAAAAACATGGGATTTGGAATGAGATGATTGATACAGTTTTGGAATTAGCCACTCAGAAGACATGTGACTTTTAATGTCATCTAGATTCCCAATTTCAGTATCTTTATTTGTAGTATAAGCAAGTTGATATTTACTCTATCTCCTTTATGTGAGGAACATCCAAAGGTGTGCTGACTCATAGCTGCTCTGAGAGTTGACAGTGTCTTTTCCCAACCCTTTACTCAACGACAACAAGTTGGCACTTTGAAATTAATAATCATGGGAATATTTACACTGTGGAAATTGACAGATGCTACAAATCAACATATTCTCCACCACCAACCCCATTTTCCCTCTGAGATCTGGTTAATATTTTGCTAGTACACTACTGGGAATGTCAAATGAAAAAATGTGCCAGAAAGTGCTTTGTGAAATATAACATGTAATGCAAATATGTTATAATATTCATTATGGAAAATTATGGATATAGAGACAATCTGTGACTTGCATATGAAAATATCATTAAATGATCTTGTCTAATTAAAAAGCAAAGACATGAATGAGCTTGTAGGACACATTTAAATGATTTAATAGACTTGTGTATGATAGAAATGCCCTATCAAATCAAGCCAGTGAAGGGATGTTATATAGAATTTTTGCAGGGTGACTAACCATCTTTGTTTGCCCAGGACTATGGAGTTTCCCAGAACTAGGATGAACTATATAATTTACAGTGTCTAGCACAAAATGAAAACATGAAACAGCTTGTTCAAAAATTATTAAAAATTTCAAGATAGGAACAGCAAAGCACTAAACCACGTATGGGCAGGTCTGGGTGGGGAACACTCAGCTGCATGCTTATGAAGCTGGCTCTACCTAGGACCCATGGCTTTCAGTGCTAAAATCAGAACAGTCTGGGGCAAACAGGGACTAAGATGGTTGGTGACCTTACTTTTGCTTCAAAAATAGTTAGCATTAATATTAACATATTATCAAAGATTTAGCACACCTAGTGAAATATACCAACTGTAGCAAGTACTATCAATTCAGTCATAAGTAAGAGCAGGGAAGATAATATAGCTTGAATAACACTTTGTCTTTAAAGGTCTTTGCTTGGTTCAGTCTGTGCAATTTAGTGAACTAAATGACTCTGCTTTGACTCCTGACTCTTCCCAAATGCACAAATCTAATCTTAGAATATAGAAAGCCATGATAAAGTTTTACCTTAAAACAAGTTTCAGACAAATTTTAAATGAAGAATGGACCATTATTCTGAATGTGTAAGATCACTTTACAGATGTGTTTATAAACTGGAAATAAGATTTAAGAAATGTTGAAAAAATCACTGGATGGTGTAAATCATGTATATACTGTGTATTTATCATGTAATTACACATCATGTTCTTTATACACACAAACACACAAACATTGATGTTACCAAGAGGAGAAATTAGCCTGATGATTAAAATAATAAACAATTTCAAGTGATAACACATGAAGTAATTCTGTTCTTTTTCATAGAGTTTATGGAGGTGACTATAATTTTGACTAATTCACCATTGCCTTTGGACAAACAATGAAAATAGTTAGAGCAGTGATTCTCTAATGCAAACTTTAGTGTGTGTTAGAATCACCTGGAAGACTTGTTAACACAAATGATGAATCTCAGTGACTTTCTGATTCAGTAGTTTTTAGTAGGGCTAGAGTATTTGCATTTCTAACAAATTTACAGGCTCTGGGACCACACTTTTGAAAACCAAATAATTTGTGGAGCATTTGTGATTATATGTCATCTAATAATTATATGATAAGAAATGATCACCCACCACAGTATTTGCTTCATTGCTTTGTTCCCAGTAGTTGAGGGAATTTCCTGAGTCAAATTAAAAGTATTTTATAATAAACATAAATGCTAGTTAATTACATCTATGGCTGTAGAGCTAGCACTTTATTTGAGAGACCTTGAAGGTGGAGTGAAATTTAAGGCTTCCATTACACCTAGGGACTTGCTTAGATCCAAGGATCTTTTTTGATCTGCAATATTATATTTCTGCTGCAAGTAGCTTAAATTACAAGCTTTTAAAAAGTACTCAGCCATTAAATGCAACCTCATAAAATCATTGTGTGTAACCTTGTGAGGATATGCACTTCATAGTTCCAGAATAAAGTTGCACATTAAGAGAGTGAATTAGAGGGAATATAGCCAGGGGGCCTAACTGTCCCTTCTCTTCAATCTTTAGATGCATCGATGTACATTTTTCTATCTTCTTTTAGGTTTCTTTTCTCCAATTAAGTCCCTGGAACTCTATGAAATGTTAAAATAAGTTAGAGTTGCACTTAAAATTAAATCAAATAAATGAACTGTACTCTGTTCTGATGATTTAACCATGTACTTTTTCACATTTCAAACTCCAACAGGCATGATAAAGTGCAACAACTATATAGCCCAGTTTCCAAAAAGGAGTATTCTGAATTTAAAAAGATGATATATGTGAAAATGCCTACCCAGTGCCTGCCATGTAGTAGTTGCTCAATGTTTTTAAACATCATTTTCAAGGGTACACGTTGGAACAGTTATCAATAGGAAAATATTTCAAGGCAGAAGTTCATGATGTGGAATTTTAAAGAAAGAAGCAGTTTTAGACTGTCAGAATATAGGAGGAGAACATTTCAGGTGAAGGAAATAATATATTCAGAGGTAAAGTTTTTAAAGTGCAAGTTCAAGTTTAGAGATAGCAGTTTTGCCTACATCAGTGAATTTCAACCCTGGTTGCACATTAGAATCACCTGAGGTGTTTTTAAAATTCCAAGTGCCTGAGCCCCACTCTGTACCAATTAAATCTGAATCTCCAGGGGTCAGAGATAGGCATCAATATTAAAAACAAACAAACAAATACAAAACGTCTCCAGAGTGGTATTGGTAAGAAATGAAAGAGAAAAAGAAATGGAGGGACAAGTTGAAGTTTCCTATTTTTATCATCAGCCTGAAACTATGTTTATTAATTTCCCATAGGAATGTAGCACACAGACTTGAAGGCATAACACAGGGTAATTTGGGCAACTGTCACTGCCCTTCACAAAGAACTCTGAGCCATTTTGGCATCTGTGACTGCTAACAAGGTCCCTGCTGGCTTATTAGACTTTCCATCTGTGGGGAATCCTTGGACAAGAGAGACCCAATAATGCATTCTGTGCCTTGCTGATATTCAATGGATGAAAATAGCAAGTCACTAAATTCATTTCATAGTGCATAATAAAAGGAGGTTTCCAAGATGTGTCAGCAAGTCAGTATAAACACTACCCCATTCTAGTGTACAGAAAAGAGTATGGGATTTGAAATCGATCAGAGCCATGGTCAATTCCTTGATTGCCTCAGTTTGTAGCTTGAATTTAGGTGTGTTTTCTAACTTCGATAAACTTAAGTCTTCTCACTGTAAAATTAGGACAATGATAATATTCATATCACAAGTAGCCCTGGGATTCAAATGAGGTCATGTCCATGAAAGACATTTGAAAAGTTTGATGTGTAAATTATTATTATTTGTGCCTAGAATTTCCTTTTTGACTTGTGCTTCCAAAAGGGAATAAAATCTCAGCAAGAGAAACTACTGATGTTGGTGTAATCATTTCTATTTTTTCAAGGTGATTTACCAGCCAAAAAATGAATTGTGTGAAGAAGTAAAATAGAAAATAACGTATTCATATTTTTATATTATTCACATCCATGACATTTTCTTTATTTTGTCACTTAACAAGCAGCAGAGTAGAGCTCTTTAAAGGTCCTTTGTAGATTTTATGGAAAGAAATGTTATCTTTCCTACTTGCAATCTTTATAGCATGGTATTAGTGAAGGATTGAGAAGTATTTATTTCAATCCTTTTTTAAAAATTGAAGTATATTTTCTGTACCATATTATATAAGTTACAAGTGTACAATATAATGATTCACAACTTTTAAAGGTTATCCTCCATTTATAGTTATTATAAAATATTGGCTTTATTCCCCATGTTGTAAAATATATCCTTGTAACTTATTTTATACCTAATAGTTTGTACCACTTATTCCACTACCCCTATGTTGCCCCTCCCTCCTCCCCTCTCTCCACTGGTAACCACTAGTTTGTTCTCTATATCTGTGTCTGCTTCTTCTTTGTTATATTCACTAGCTTGTATTTTTTTTTAGATTCCATATATAAGTGATATCATACAGTATTTGGCTTTCTCTGTCTAACTTATTTCACTTAGCATTATGCCCTCCAAGTACATCCATGTTGCTGCAAATGGCAAAATTTCATTCTTTTTTTATGGCTGGATAGTATTCCATTGTATGTAATGTATATATATATATACATAGCACATTGGGAAATATTTTTTATTTACTTTTCTCTTAAATACAAAGATATGCAAGGCTCTGTTTTTGACTATGGAAAATCATAGCAAAGTCTTTGGTCTCTGCTTCTGAGGCATTTCCAGGCTATTTTAAGAGACAAGATATACATAGCTCATTAAAAATTGTTAATATAATCAGATTGTCTATATTAACAATCTTGTACATCACAAAGAGGTCGGCTATTTGTCCAACGTGTACCTTTGAACTATTTCTGAGCACATAACACAATGTGTTCTGACAAACCCCATGCCCTTTTTTTTTTAACATCTTTATTGAAGTATAATTGCTTTACAATGGTGTGTTAGTTTCTGCTGTATAACAGAGTAAATCAGCTATACATATACATATATCCCCATATCTCCGCCCTCTAGTGTCTCCCTCCCACCCTCCCTATCCCACCCTCTAGGTGGTCGCAAAGCAACAAGATGATCTCCCTTTGCTATGTGGCTGCTTCCCTCTAGCTATCTATTTTACATTTGGTAGTGTATATATGTCCATGACACTCTCTCACCTAGTCCCAGTTACCCTTCCCCCTCCCTGTGTCCTCAAGTCCATTCTCTATATCTGCATCTTTATTCCTGTCCTGCCCCTAGGTTCTTCATAATCAAAAATTTTTTTAAGATTCCATATATATCTCTTAGCATATGGTATTTGTTTTTCTCTTTCTGACTTAATCACTCTGTATGACAGACTCTAGGTCCATCCATCTCACTACAAATAACTGTTTCGTTTCTTTTTATGGCTGAGAAATATCCCATTGTATATATGCGCGACATCTTCTTTATCCAAACATCTGTCAATGGACACTTAGGTTGCTTCCATGTCCTGGCTATTGTAAATAGAGCTGCAATGAACATTGTGGTACATGACTCTTTTTGAATTGTGGTTTTCTCAGGGTATATGCCCAGTAGTGGGATTGCTGGGTCGTATGGTAGCTCTATTTTTAGTTTTTTAAGGAACCTCCGTACTGTTCTCCATGGTGGCTATATCAATTTACATTCCCACCAACAGTGCAAGAGGGTTCCCTTTTCTCCAAACCCTCTCCAACATTTATTGTGTGTAGATTTTTTTATGATGGCCATTCTGACTGGTATGAGGTGATACCTCATTTTGGTTTTGATTTGCATTTCCCTAATGATTAGTGATGTTGAGCATCCTTTCATGTGTTTGTTGGCAGTCTGTATATCTTCTTTGGAGAAATGTCTATTTAGGTCTTCTGCCCATTTTTGGTTTGGTTGTTTGTTATTTTGATATTGAGCTGCATGAGCTGCTTGTATATTTTGGAGATTAATCCTTTGTTGGTTGTTTCATTTGCAAATATTTCCTCCCATTCTGAGGGTTGTCTTTTTGTCCTGTTTATGGTTTCCTTTGCTGTGGAAAAGCTTTTAAGTTTCATTAGGTCCCATTTGTTTATTTTTGTTTTTATTTCCATTTCTCTAGGAGATGGGTCAAAAAGGATCCTGCTGTGATTTATGTTGTAGCGTGTTCTGCCTATGTTTTCCTCTAAGAGTTTTATAGTGTCTGGCCTTACATTTAGGTCTTTAATCCACTTTGAGTTTATTCTTGTGTATGGTGTTAGGCAGTGTTCTAATTTCATTCTTTTACATGTAGCTGTCCAGTTTTCCCAGCACCACTTATTGAAGAGGCTGTCTTTTCTCCATTGTATATCCTTGCCTCCTTTATCAAAAATAAGGTGACCATATGTGTGTGGGTTTATCTCTGTGCTTTCTATGATGTTCCATTGATCTATATTTCTGTTTCTGTGCCAGTACCATACTGTCTTGATTCCTGTAGCTTTGTAGTATATAGTCTGACGTCCAGGAGCCTAATTCCTCCAGTTCTGTTTTTTCTCAAGATTGCTTTGGCTATTCGGGGTCTTTTGTGCTTCCATAGAAATTGTGAAATGTTTTGTTCCAGTTTTGTGAAAAATGCTATTGGTAGTTTGAGAGGGATTGCATTGAATCTGTATATTGCTTTGGGTAGTATAGTCATTTTCACAATGTTGATTCTTCCAATTCAGGAACATGGTATATCTCTCCATCTGTTCCTATCATCTTCAATTTCTTTCATTGGTACCTTACAGTTTTTTGCATACAGGTCTTTTGTCTCCTTAGGTAGGTTTATTCCTAGGTATTTTATTCTTTTTGTTGCAATGGTAAATGGGAGTGTTTCCTTAATTTCTCTTTCAGATTTTTCATCATTAGTGTATAGGAATGCAAGAGATTTCTGTGCATTAATTTTGTATCTTGCTACTTTACCAAATTCACTGATTAGCTCTAGTAGTTTTCTGGTAGCGTATTTAGGATTCTCTCCATATAGTATCATGTCATCTGCAAACAGTGACAGCTTTATATCTTCTTTTCTGATTTGGATTCCTTTTATTTTTTTTCTTCTCTGATTGCTGTGGCTAAAATTTCCAAAACTATGTTGAATAATAGTGGTGAGAGTGGGAAATCTTGTCTTGTCCTGATCTTAATGGAAATGGTTTCAGTTTTCCACGATTGAAAATGATGTTGGCTGTGGGTTTGTCATACATGGCCTTTCTTATGTTGAAGTAAGTTCCCTCTATGCCTACTTTCTGGAGGGTTTTTATCATAAATGGATGTTGAATTTTGTCAAAAGCTTTTTCTGCATCTATGGTTTTTAATATGGTTTTTAATCCTTCAGTTGTTAATATGGTGTATCACATTGATTGATTTGCATATATTGAAGAATCCTTGCATTCCTGGGAAAAACTCCACTTGATCACAGTGTATGATCCTTTTAGTGTGCTGTTGGATTCTGTTTGATAATATTTTGTTCAGGATTTTTGCATCTATGTTCATCAGTGATATTGGCCTATAGTTTTCTTTCTTTGTGACACCTTTGTCTGGTTTGGGTATCATGGAGATGGTGGCCTCGCAGAATTAGTTTGGGAGTGTTCCTCCATCTGCTAAATTCTGGAAGAGTTTGAGAAGGATAGTTGTTAGCTCTTCTCTAAATGTTTGATACAATTCACCTGTGAAGCCATCTGGCCCTGGGCTTTTGTTTGTTGGAAGATTTTTAATCACAGTCTTAATTGCAGGGCTTGTGATTGCTCTGCTTATATTTTCTATTTCTTCCTCGTTCGGTCTTGGAAGGTTGTGCTTTTCTAAGAATTTGTCCATTTCTTCCAGGTTGTCCATTTTATTGGCATAGAGTTGCTTGTAGTAATCTCTCATGATCCTTAGTATTTCTGCAGTGTCAGTTGTTACTTCTCCTTTTTCATTTCTAATTCTATTGATTTGAGTTTTCTCCCTTTTTTTCTTCATGAGTCTGGCTAATGGTTTATCAGTTTTGATTATCTTCTCAAAGAACCAGGTTTTAGTTTTACTGATCTTTGTTATTGTTTCCTTCATTTCTTTTTATTTATTTCTTTTCTAATCATTATGATTTCTTTCCTTCTGCTAACTTTGGGGTATTTTTGTTCTCCTTTCTCTAATTGCTTTAGGCATAAGTTTAGGTTGTTTACTTGAAATGTTTCTTGTTTCTTGAGATAGGATTGTGTTGCTATAAACTTCCCTCTTAGAACTGCTTTTGCTGCATCCCATAGGTTTTGGGTCATTGTGTTTTCATTGTCATTTGTTTCTAGGTATTTTTTTGATTAGCTCTGATTTCTTCAGTGATCTCTTGGTTAGTAAGTAGTGTATTGTTTAGCCTCCATGTATTTGTATTTTTTACAGATTTTTTTTCCTGTAATTGATATCTAGTCTCATAGCGTTGTGGTCAGGAAAGATACTTGATACAATTTCAATTTTCTTAAATTTACCAAGGCTTGTTTTGTTACCCAATATATGATCTATCCTGGAGAATGTTCCATGAGCACTTGAGAAGAAAGTGTATTCTGTTGTTTTTGGTTGCAAAGTCCTATAAATATCAATTAAGTCCATCTTGTTTAATGTATCATTTAAAGCTTGTGTTTCCTTATTTATTTTCAATTTGGTTGGTCTGTCCATTGGTGAAAGTGGGGTGTTAAAGTCTCCTACTATGATTGTGTTACTGTCGATTTCCCCTTTTATGGCTGTTAGCATTTACCTTATGTATTGAGGTGCCCCTATGTTGGGAGCATAAATATATACAATTGCTATATCTTCTTCTTAGATTGCTCCCTTGGTCAATATGTAGTGTCCTTATTTGTCTCTTGTTGTAGTGTTTATTTTGAAGTCTATTTTTCCTGAGAATTGCTACTCCAGCTTTGTTTTGATTTCCATTTGCATGGAATATCTTTTTCCATCCCCTCACTTTCAGTCTGTATGTGTCCCTAGGTCTGAAGTGGGTCTCTTGTAGACAGCATATATATGGCTCTTGTTTTTGTATCCATTCAACCAGTCTATGTCTTTTGGTTGGAGCATTTAATCCATTTACATTTAAGGTAATTATTGATACGTATGTTCCTATTACCATTTTCTTAATTGTTTTAAGTTTGTTATTGTAAGTCTTTTCCTTCTCTTGTGTTTCCTACCTAGAGAAGTTCCTTTAGCATTTGTTGTAAACCTGGTTTGGTGATGCTGAATTCTCTTAGCTTTTGCTTGTCTGTAAAGGTTTTAATTTCTCCATCAAATCTGAATGAGAACCTTGCTGGGTAGAGGAATCTTGGTTGTAGGTTTTTCCCTTTCATAACTTTAAATATGTCCTGCCACTCCCTTCTGGCTTGCAGAGTTTCTGCTGAAAGATCACCTGTTAACCTAATGGGGATTCCCTTGTATGTTATTTGTTCTTTCTCCTTTACTGCTTTTAATATTTTTTCTTTGTATTTAATTTCTGATAGTTTGATTAATATGTGTTTTGGTATGTTTCTCCTTGAGTTTACCCTGTATGGGACTCTCTGCACTTCCTGGACTTGATTAACTGTTTCCTTTCCCATATTAGGGAAGGTTTCATCTATAATCTCTTCAAATATTTTCTCAGTCCCTTTCTTTTTCTCTTCTGCTTCTGGGACCCCAATAATTTGAATGTTGGTGCATTTAATATTTTCCCTGTGGTCTCTGAGACTGTCCTTAATTCTTTTCATTCTCTTTTTCTTTATTCTGCTCTGCAGTAGTTATTTCCACTAATTTATCTTCCAGGTCACTTATCCGTTCTTCTGCCTCATTTATTCTGCTATTGATTCCTTCTGGAGAGTTTTAAATTTCATTTATTGTGTTGTTCATCATTGTTTGTTTGCTCTTTAGTTCTTCTAGGTCCTTGTTAAACGTTTCTTGTATTTTCTCCATTCTATTTCCAAGATTTTGGATCATCTTTACAATCATTACTCTGAATTCTTTTTCAGGTAGACTGCCTATTTCCTCTTCATTTGTTTTGTCTGGTGGGGTTTTACCTTGCTCTTTCATCTGCTGTGTATTTCTCTGTCTTCTCATTTTGCTTAACTTACTGTATTTGGGTTCTCCGTTTCACAGGCTGCAGGTTTGTACCTTCTGTTGTTTTTGGTGTCTGCCCTCAGTGGTTAAGGTTTGTTCAGTGGGTTGTGTAGGCTTCCTGGTCGAGGGGACTAGTGCCTGTGTTCTGGAGGATGAGGCTGGATGTTGTGTTTCTGGTGGGCAGGACCACATCTGGTGGTGTGTTTTGGGGTGTCTGTGACCTTATTATTTTAGGCAGCCTCTCTGCTAATAGGTGAGTTTGTGTTCCTGTCTGGCTAATTGTTTGGCATAGGGTGTCCAGCACTGTAGCTTGCTTGTCATTGAGTGGAGCTGGGTCTTAGCGTTGAGTTGGAGATCTCTGGGAGAGCTTTCACTGTTTAATATTACATGGAGCTGGGAGATCTCTGGTTGACCAATGTCCTAAAGTTGGCTCTTCCACCTCAGAGGCACAGGCCTGATACCTGGCTGAAGCACCAAGGCCCTGTCAGCCACATGGCTCAGAAGAAAAGGGAGAGAGAGAGAGAGAGAGAGAGAGAGAGGGAGGGAGGGAGGGAGGGAGGGAGGGAGGGAGGGAGGGAGGGAGGGAGGGAGGGAGGGAGGGAGGGAGGGAGGGAGGGAGGGAGGGAGGGAGGGAGGGAGGGAGGGAGGGAGGGAGGGAGGGAGGGAGGGAGGGAGGGAGGGAGGGAGGGAGGAGAGAGAGAGAGAGAGAGAGAGAGAGAGAGAGAGAGAGAGAGAGAAAGAAAGAAAGGAAGAAAGAAAGGAAAGAATTATTAAAAATAAAAAATTAAAATGTAATTTTAAAAGAATAAAAAAAGAAAGAAGGAAAGAAAGAAGAGAGCAACCAAACCAAAACACAAATACATGAATGATAAAAAGAACTAAAAACGATACCTAAAAAAAAAGAGAACGGACAGACAGAACCGTAGGAAAAATGGTAAAACCAAAGCTATACAGACAAAATCACACAAAGAAACATACACACAACAAGGGAAAAAGGGGAAAAAAAGTATATATTGTTGCTCTCAAAGTCTACCTCCTCAATTTGGGGTGATTCTCTGTCTATTCAGGTACTCCACCGATGCAGGGTACATCAAGTTGATTGTGGAGCTTTAATCCACTGCTCCTGAGGCTGCTGGGAGAGATTTCCCTTTCTCTTCTTTGTTCTCACAGCTCCTGCGGCTCAGCTTTGGATCTGGCCCCGCCTTTGCATGTAGGTCACCCAAGGGCATCTGTTCTTTGCTCAGACAGGACGGGGTTAAAGGAGCAGCTGCTTCAGGGGCTCTGGCTCACTCAGGCCGGGGGGAGGGAGGGGTACGGATGAGGGGCGAGCCTGCAGTGGCAGAGGCCGGCATGATGTTGCAGCAGCCTGAGGCGCGCCATGTGTTCTCTCAGGGAAGTTGTCCCTGGATCCTGGGACCCTGGCAGTGGCGGGCTGCACAGCCTCCCAGGAAGGGAGGTGTGGATAGTGACCTGTGCTCTCACGCAGGCTCCTTGGTGGTGGCAGCAGCAGCCTTGGCTTCTCATGCCCGTCTCTGGGGTCCGCGCTGATAGCCGTGGCTCATGCCCCTCTCTGGAGCTCCTTTAAGCAGCGCTGTTAATCCCCTCTCCTCACGCACCAGGAAACAAAGAGGAAAGAAAAAGTCTCTTGCCTCTTCGGCAGCACCAGGCTTTTTCCCGGACTCCATCTCGGCTAGCTGTGGTGCACTAGCCCCCTTCAGGCTGTGTTCACGCTGCCAACCCCTGTCCTCTCTCCGGGATCCGACCTCTGAAGCCCGAGCCTCAGCTCCCACCCGCCTCCCGCCCTGGCGGGTGAGCAGACAAGCCTTTCGGGCTGGTGAGTGCCGGTCGGCACAGACTCTCTGTGCGGGAATCTCTCCGCTTTGCCCTCCACAGCCCTGTTACTGCGCTCTCCTCCTTGGCTCTGAAGCTTCCCCCCACCCCGCCCCGTCTCCTTCAGTGAAGGGGCTTCTTATGTGTATGGTGAAGGGGCTTCTTATGTGTATGGCGAAGGGGCTTCTTATGTGTGTGGAAACCATTCCTCTTTCACAGCTTCCTCCCACTGGTGCAGATCCCATCCCTATTCTTTTGTCTCTGTTTATTCTTTTTTCGTTTGCCCTACCCAGGTACGTGGGGAGTTTCTTGCCTTTGGGGAAGTCTGATATCTTCTGCCAGCGTTCAGTAGGTGTTCTGTAGGTGTTGTTTCACATGTAGATGTATTTCTGATGTATTTGTGGGGAGGAAGGCGATCTCCACGTTTTACTCCTCTGACATCCTGAAGGTCTCTCCCCCATGTGCTTCTTATTCACATATCCTTCATAATAACATTGGAGACTTTCCTAGGTGCAACATCTGGAAAGTTAGCAAAAGAAGTGAGTAAAGAAACACTAGCCCTGCTGAAAACACTCTTAGAATAGCAATTCTAGTTTCCAGAATCACCCCGAAGCATCTATTGTTGGCTGAGGGCAAGCAGCAGGCAGGTTTCTGCAGAGAAATGGAGTTCAGGAGGAGAGAAGTGTCCTAGTACTAGGATGGACCCTGGTGGTGGAGATTTGTGGCAACAGAGGCTTTTCTGCAGTGGAAGTGTCCCATCTTCTTGGCTAGCAGCTCTCATGATAGGCACCCATTTATCAAATGCAACAAGCTTAGAGAAATGATAGCTATTACTCAGGAAGCACTTATTTTGTGCCAGATTCTATACTAGATACATCACACCTGTTATCAAAAAAATCCTCATCAGAATACAAGAGATGGGCATTAATTATTCCCTCTCTTACCAATGAAGAAACCGAGGCTCACAAAATATAACTTGACAAAGGTAATACTTTCACTGAGTAACACAGAATTTAAACCCAGGTTGCTTAGCTCTAAAAATCTTTTCTGTACAGCAATATCTTCAAATTGGAATAGGCACTACTATATGTTCACGAAGAGTCTCTAAAGGGTACGTGGCACAGAGAGTTTTAAAGAAATTTATTTCCAGATATTCCTCCCATCTATTGTTTTCTAAAATGAATCTGAATGAGAAGCCTCCTGAATGTTCTTCTTTACCACCTCCCCTTTCACAATCTCCCTTCGACTTTTCAGAAGAAAGTCATACCTCTCACCTAAACTGGATCCATTCTCATCACTATGCACTCACGGAAGGGGTAAAAACTTACAAGGTACCAAAGCAGTGGAGAACTCAAAATATTGGTGCCATTGTCGCTCAAGTGAATGACTTTAATGACTAGGTAGCAAATGTCTTGAAATTTGGGTCCTTTGTAAATAGATCCCTAAATTATCAGGTTGCTTTCATCAAAGAATTCTTGATTGTGTTGTCACTGATGGATCAGATTATTTTGATGCTGAATCAGTTATGTCATTTTTGGCATATATAACTAAAAAAGAAGTTCAAGTAATTAAGTGAAATTCCTACAAAAATCTTTTCATTACCATCTAGATTTTTATAAGAATAAAGTTTCTCAGGACTGTGATTTATTTTTTTTAAATTTAGAATGGAAAATATGCTGAATCTTATCCTTTCTATCAATGAGTAATATTCATCCATGGATACATGCAATAATTTTTAATTAACAATCTTTCACAAATATTATTAAGAAATAAATTCTCAATAAAATCTTACTTTTTATATTTAATAGCTTATTTTGTAAAATATTTAATGTTAGTGTCATTCTAATAAATTGTGTATTACTAAAAAACATAATGATAACAATCCAGATTATATTAATGGTCCCATGAAATTTTTAAAAAGTAATTTTAATTTTTTTACCTATTTTGTTATAGAAAAGTATGATAGGCTGATTAGTTTTTTTAAAAAAAGATTTCAATAATAACGTATAACATTTGGGTATAATTTTGTAAGAAAATAGAATAAAAACATGAGATCAAGTGAAAAAGGAAATCCTATAAAATTTTAGAGTATAATAGAAGAGTTTGTTTAGGTACTTTAGATATGGATGGTGGTAAATATCAAATCATTTAATGTGCATATAGTTTTATAAAGTGATAATAAATTTTTATTTTAAAACTTATACTATTTGCAACATCTATCCCTGAACTTTTATCCTCTGAAACTATATACAATTATGATTAAAGTAACTTAGAATCTACTTAAAAATATGTGAGAGCATACATAAAACTTGGTTTTAAAACTTTCATTTGGTGCTGCTCAAGGATGAAAGCTTAAAGACCATTGTTCTACAGACCTTTTCCCTCCATGATATGACTTATTGCTAATAAGAAAGACAGTACACCAGTTCATTCAAGAGCTTAAGCTCTGGAATAAAACACACTGGTGTTCCAGCCTTCTCTTATTTTTAATCTTAATCTTTTTAATCTTAGACAAGTTACTTAAGCTCTCTAAACTGCTTTATCCAAATCTGTATAATGGAGATTATGAAGATAAGCTGTAGAATCATTTTGAAGATTACATGAAATTAATCATGTTAAGCTTTTTGAAAAATTCCTGCACATAGTAAGTGCCATGTATATACAATCATAAATGTTTTCATAGACAAGAGATTTCAGAGGGGAGATAAGTGTATGTTCTTGGCCTATGGTTCTAGAGGGAATGGGGCTTGGTATGGTTTCAGAGAATGAGTACATAAAGCTCAAAATAGGGAAAAAAATCATCAGCTGAGGCGGCAGAAATACTATGAGCCACAATGGTGGGAGAGTACAAAGCTTCAAATGCAAAAGTGAAGAGCTGCACTTTAAAAATGAAGTTGACAACAAAATAATCCTAATTGTATGAAATGAAGCTAGATTTCCTCTGCCCAAGCCCTAATGCCTGCACTGTTTCTATCCAACCTTTTTTTAAAAAATTATAATCTTACAGTTTCTGTTTTCTTATATTTCTAAATTTTGAAATTCAGCATGTCCTTGGTCATAGTCCCTCAACTTGGCTCCTCCTTACACTTTAACTCTGTTACTCCTACTTCTTTGTCTGGCTCTGAATCTGAGTTCTACTTATGTTTTGTGTTTTCTCTGAATGGACTCTGAAATGATATCATACTCTACCTCTTCCCTGGGAGTATGTGGGAGAGAACACAAAATATCAAGAGCTCAGATGTTGAAGTCTAATTGATATGGGTTAAAATCCCAACTCAACCACAACCTGTGTAGGCTTGGGAAACTCAGAAGTTGTCTGAGCCTCAGTTTTCTCTTTTTTTCAATGGGGATAATTTCTAATCAACAGAGTTGCTATAAAGGCTGAAGGACTTATGTCACAAAAAGCAATAGCTCAATTAACATTCAGAAAATAATAATTCTTATTATAATTACTATTCATTTTGCAATGAATAGAGCCATTTAATGGAGTCCTGCTTAACTCTGAAATACATATTTTGCAAAATAAAACACATTACCTGGTATCTTCTAGACAGTTGAAGATGAATTGTAATGTCAAAAGTCACAAATTTCATGTTTTCTCTGGAACCAGAAAAAAAATTAAAAGTAACCACCAGAACTGGAAAGCAAGGGGAGACATAAAGGCTGGAAAGATCTGTTTCTACGTACTGTTACAGACTGAAGTGAGAGTGATTGTGTTGATTATTATAAAAAGGTTTTACTACTTTTCAGGATCTAAATGAGGAATAATAGGCAGAAGCAACAGAATGGAACACAGACTGGCTCAGCCTATTCCATTGGTTAATCAGTCCATTGTGACCAGATTGACACCATTCAACTCTACAAAGATTTATTAAATACTCACTGGGCATCTAGAATGTACAGAATCCCAATACAGAATGAATTTTATGGTTGATTTTATTACTTTGAATCAGGCTTTCAATTGTAGTTGTAAACCAAATGAGAAAACCATTTAGATTTTCAATCGTTAAGACAAACTAATTTTTTTTTTCCATTTTCTTTTTGCCAACAGGATTTGCTAGTCCACTTACTGGGATAGCAGATGCCTCACAAAGCAGTATGCACAATGCCCTGCACATCTACATGAATGGAACGATGTCCCAAGTACCAGGATCTGCCAATGATCCCATTTTCCTTCTTCATCATGCATTTGTTGACAGGTTGGTTGGCACTTCTTCATAAATTATATGCTTAATTTGTTTTAAATGTAATGGATGGCACGAAGATATACAAAAAGCCAACAGGCACATAAACATATGCACACCATCACTAGTCATTAGGGAAACACAAGTTAAAACCAAAATGAGATAGTACCTCATGCTTGTTAGAATGGCCATCATCAAAATGACAAGAGATAAATGCTGTCCTGGATGTGCAGAAAAGGGAATCCTTGTGCGCTATTGGTGAAATTGTAAACTGGTATAGCCACTATGGAAAACAACATGGAGGATTCTCAAAAAATTAAAAATAAAACTGCCAAATGATCTGGCAATTCCAATTCTGGGAATATATCCAAAGGAAACAAAACTGCTAACTTGAAAAGAGCACCCCCATTTTCATAGCAGCATTATCTACAATAACCAAGATATGGAAACAACATAAGGGTCCAACAATGGATGAATGGCTGAAGAAGTTTTCACCATCTCCACCTCACTCATGTTTCAGAAACATGGATGTAATATCAAATAACTAAGTGACTATTAGCCTGGAAGATTATTAGGCAGGTTTTTATTGCCTTCTTGGCAACTCTAATATTATAAGAATTAAATAATATCCCAAGTCAAGTTTTATTTAGAAATTAGTTTTTAAGAAAGTATATAAGCACCAAAATTATGATAACAATATAACATCAAAACCACCAAAACTATACATCAAGGAGGGAGGAAGATTGTGAGGGAAAACATCTTACCAAAACAGATAGACTGAACTCTGTTTACTGATTCATTTATATCATATTGTCTTTATGAAATTTTTGCATTTCTTTTATCTTTAGTGCCATCCCATGAACTTTAAAGAAGCTAGATTTCCTAGATACCTTGATGCCCCAGACAAGGAATATGTAAACTATGGCTTATAGGCCAAATCTGTCTCCTACCTTATTTGTAAATAAAATTTTACTAGAACACAACCACAATCATTCAACTACATATTGTCTATGGCTGCTTTCACACTACAATGGCCAAGTTGAACCAAGACCATATAGTGCACAAAACAGAAAATCTTTAGTTCCTGGCCCTTTACAGAGAAAGTTTCCTGACCCCTGCCAAACCAGAGAATTCCATATTTATATGCCAGGTAAGAGAAAAAGGTTGATCTTTATCTAGCCCACCTATATCTATATTTATAGAAAATGCTATAATTTAATTCAATGTCTGGAGACATTTTTTTAAATAGAGATAAAGCTATTGTGAAGATATACAGCTTTTAGAAGCCACTCTCCCACCTTTGAAAATTAAAATTTTCTCTTTCTTAGAATTCTCTGTTAATCCTATCTTACTATTAGATACCTGCATGATTATTAAAATAACTCAAAACTAATAAGCAAATGTCAAAGTAGTTTCTCATTCAGCCCTTGTAGGCAAGCTGATGAAGATTCTGGGGATGGAGAGGGAGGAAAAAGCATCATTATAAAGAAGGATAGAGACCTGTGGATTGCCACAAGGTACTGTGGCATCTGAGCTTTCCTCTCAAGTCTCTTCTTATAGAGATGCATTTCTTCAATCAGATGGTCTTTTCACTGCTGTTCAGTTATTCACAAATATATTTATTGAGCACCTACTATGTGCTGAGTACATTTGCCTGAATATTCCACATTCATTGTTACTTGTATGCATTGCATTTACCAGACTCCAAATCTGGAACATATTTTCCTTGACTTATTTAATTTCTATACAATCTTCAAGACTAGTTTCAATTTTTAGCTCTTTCATGAAGAATGACCATGCCTATATAAAACCATTTCTCTCATCCAAGGGTGTGTTGGAGCCAGCCCAAATTGGCTGGCAAGATTGAATTATGTACATATTTTACCAACTTTGCATTCAGTGACCTCAGGCTGTAGCTTGAAACCAGTATTGGTAGGAGTATTTACATCAGGAAACTGGCAAGTGCTACAAATCAGGGCTTTCACTCTGAGAGAGCTGGTTGTTAAAATAATGGCCGGCATACAGCTGCTCCCATCTGTTAACTCACATCACTTTCTCTCTCTACTTCTTATTTTGGACACATCATTTATCTTGTTCTTATTGATTATGCGCTTTCCTTACTGATTATTTGTGCTTTGTCTCTATGACTAATCTCTGAGCTACTTAATGGTGGGACCCACGCCTTGAATTCTATTTGCTTTTCTCACAATGTTTTCTTTAGCTTGTAATTAGTAGGTATGTAATACATTTCTATCAAATGAATAAATGATTGAAAGCAACCTTAGCAAGTTACATTTATCATAGCTACAAAGGAAACTGCAGAGAAATCATTTTAACTAAAAAAACTTTTTGCAAGTCTTATAAAACACAAATCATTCAATGCTATAAACACGTTTTAAGATTTAGCATGTTTTAGATTTAGCAAGGTCTAGACTATTATACCTTATTTTAGGCACTGATTAAACAGAATAATGAGATAAGATCACTGGCTTGAAAAAGCTTAGTCTAGTGGGAAATACAAGCAAGTAAACAAGTATAGTACATTATAATTCACGCATTAGTCATAGGAGACACTCTTGCAAAGCTACATAGAAAGGATGATATATGAACTGAGCCCTGAACAGCAGCAGGCCTACAAGACAAGAATGGATATTCAAGGATTGGGAACATAACTCTTACCTCATTGAAACCAAGCACAAGCTCAAAATATGAACTGAAGAAGAAAATGAAGCTTAGGGTCCAAAATAAGGAAATATGCCTCAAGTCTCATATGCAGAGAAAGTGATGATTCTAGTGGGCAGTTAGCTCACCACCAAAATATGCCATTGTTGGGCAAATAAAGACATAAAGTAATTTCCGTTATCTCTACCACTTTTAAGTAAAAAAAAAGGAAAAATCAGAGAATGGATCTAATACAATGATTTTAAAATATAATATGTATTTAGTTTTTACTATGTGCTAGGCACTGTTATAAACTTTTTACAAGTTTTATTTCATTTAATCCACACCAACAAGTCTGTAATGTTCTAGATTAAAAAAGAGAGATGGAGAAGTTCAGTAACTGTTCCAAGATTACACAGCTAGTAAAGGGTGGAGTTGAGAGTTAAACAATGCAGTCTTACTACAGAGCCATGTTCTTAACCACTGTGGAGAATTCCTTGGAAAATGCAAAGATGAGTTTTCCTTCTGACTGCTCTTAGACTGAGGATAAATCATTTTCATTAAAAATTCATTCATTCATCAAACATTTTTAATTTCTTCTATTTTCTAGATCCCATGCCAGGTACCATGTCTTTTTAATTTATTGGTATGAATGACCTCCAGATGCTTATAGTCCTTCAAAAAAGACAGAAAAGGAAAAAACAAAACAAAACATAGCAATGTAGCACTGTCTATAAAAGAAGTATAAGAGGTATATGAATCCAGAGAAGGAAGAGCTTAAATTATAAAAGAATGACCAAAACTGGAAGCATTTGACAACATCAAATGCTGGTGAAGATGTGGAGCTACAAGAACTCTCATTCATTGCTGGTGGAAATGCAAAATGGTGCAACCAATTTGGAAGACAGTTTGGCAGCTTCTTATAAAACTAAGCATATTCTTACCATACGATCCAGTAATCATGCTCCTTGGTATTTACACAAAGGAGCTGAAAACCTATGTCCACACAAAACCCTGCACATGGGTGTATATAACAACTTTATAATTTCCAAAACTTGGAGGCAAGCAAAACTTCCTTCAGTATGTAAGTGGATAAATAAATGGTGGTATATCCAGACAATGGGATATTATTCAGTACTAAAAATAAATGAGCTATCAAGCGGTGAAAAAACATGGAAAAAACTTAAATATATATTACTAAGTAAGAGAAGCCAATCTGAAAATGTTATATATTGCATGATTCCAACTATGTAACATTCTGGTAAAAGCAAAACTGTAGAGATTATAAAATGATCAGTTGTCGGGGTTGAGGGCATGAGGAATGAATAGGCAGAACACAAAGAAATTTTAGGGCAGTGAAAAAACTGTATGATAGCATAATGATGGATATGTCATTATACATTTGTCCAAACGCATAGAATGTATAATACCAGGAGTGAACCCTAAGGTAACCTATGGATTTTAAGTGACTATGATATGACATTGTAGGTTCATCAGTTATAACAAATTCACCATTCTGCTGGGGGATTATGATAAGGGGGAGGTTATGCATATGGTGGGGGAAGGGGGTATTAGGAAATCTCTGTATCTTCCTTTAATTTTGTTGTAAGCCTAAAACATCTCTTTTAAAAAAGTCTTAAAAGGAGAGATAAGTATGGTTGTGACCTACTTAACATTTTTAAATAACTGAAATTATGACTGGTAACACTATACTGTTGTTGCCTAATACCAGATAGTGCACCACCAGGACTCTGATAAATAGAAATGTAATATGGACAGTGAAGGCATTGATGAATCTCTAAGACCTTGTCATAAAGCATACAATTTAGAAAAAAATTAACAACATTTACTTATACAAATTTAACCTAGGGAAGGCTGAGTAGCTCTTCTTATTTGAGTACTCTCCCGATGTTACTCATCAATAGTAACTAATAAATGAACCTAAGTATTTCTAGCATCTCTCTCTTTGTAAGGTGAAATAACAAACCTTTGTAATTTTCCAGAAATCACAAATGTAATTTAAAAGATATTCTACAAGATTTATGTCACTTTTTTTATACTTAGGATCTGATTTGGGCAAGGCAAAATCAAAGAAGTTGTCAGAAGAAACTTGGACACGATTAAGTAGGATTATGAGTGCTGGAGAAATAATATTTCATTATATTTTTAATGAAAGTGTCAAATAAAACATTTTAAAGTTAAAAGAAAAGAAGGTAACAGGATTGTAAAGAACCTTAGTTCTTTTATAAGTGAGGCACAAGAAACCTTTGCTCTTTTTTTCTTTCTTAAACAGTCAAGAGTATAATACAGGCAATGAAAAGCTCAGGAAATTATTCTAGTTAGAAAATATCTGCTATCTAAAAAAGTTTAAAAAAAAACCTCCTTTATATTGTAGGCAAGGGCCATAAGCAATATATCAGTCAGTAAGTCAGTAAGTAAATAAATAAATAAATAAATAAATAAATAAATCAGTAAGTAAGTAAACCAAGTCAGTAAGGCCATCAAAATTGAGAATATTTTAAGGTTTTTAACAAATTTTATAACTTATTTTTCAAACTTAGGTATTATAAACCAGGTCAAATAAAATTCACTTTCCAAATTTCATCCTTCATTGGCTCCTTCATATCCTGGAACATACTGGCACTTTAAGACAGGTTTTAGGGGCTCCACCAGATGAGCACTAATTTCATTATAACATTAAGATGTTATTAACATGCAGTGTTAATAAAGATAGTCATTGTTTATCTTTAAATGAGTCAATAAAGATTTTTTTAAAAAAGAATTCCATTGTATGAATGCACCATTCTTTAGTAATCACTTAGTCACTTATTAATAGGCATTTTGATTGTTTCTTTTTTCTATCTTTTCTTTTTTAAACTATGTATATATATGTATATGTTTGTGTGTGTTTATATTATGTATATATATATATATATAATTGTGAACATTTGTGAGTATAGCTAAAGAATAGTTTTTTCACATTGGAATTGAAAGGTGAGAGGTTAAATACATTTAAAATTTGTTGCTATTTCCAAACTGCCTTCCAAAAGTGATTGTGCTTGCTACATTTCCACAAATAGAGAATGAAAGTGTGTTGCCACGCTGTACCCTCATTTGCACTAGATGTCATCAAATTTATTAATCTTTTTAACTCTGAAAAGTAGAAAAATATTTATTTGTATTTTTCTGTTTCCTAGGCATGTTATAGATTAATTATACTTTTTTCTAAAATGTCTATTTACATTCTTTGCTATTTTATATTAGGTTAATTGGTCTTTTTATTATTGAATTGTATAGGTTCCTCATAAATTTTTAGTTGACGTTTTTTGTCATAAACATTACAAGTATTTTCTGCAGTTTTAATTATCATTTAAATATTATGGTATGTTTCTTGGTATTCAGAAATTGACATATGATCTTTTATATAATCTTTTATATTCAATCTCTATTCACAGCTTCAGAGTCTTTAACTCTTTGTTCCTCAGCATTCTCATCTGTAAAAAGAGTGGATTGATCTAAAGCTCCATGGTTCTTTCTGGACTTTACAATCCTCTGGATAATGTGTTTTAGAAGAAATGACAGTAGAATGCATTAGTACAATTACAGGGCTTTAGCAGGTTTCTTAGTGACAGCTTAATCATGCTTTTAGTTATGATTAATAGGTAACAGACATATAGATAAATCCAGTTCATAGTATAAATTATTTTTCTGACAGGACTCTAAGCTTTTCTCAGATTTGTAAAATAGTTTCTGGCAAGAAGAGAGGATTGAAGAGTGGGAACCCTAAAAGAATGAATATGTTGGAATGTTTATTCTTTTTCTCCAAGAAGATCAGATTTGGGGCATGCTAAAGACAGAGACTTTTGAAACTTTAAACCAACCTAACACTACAACACCCATCAAGCAAAGCTGATGTTTTAGCCATGGAATCAGGAACTTTTATGCTTATAAATTCCTTAGGAAGGAAGATGAACATTGGTGCTGGATGGTACACTATGGATAAATGTCAGAGCAACAGAAAGAGGGCTTTAGAAATACTTCGTTTTCCTTAATACTTCATTGCTCAAGGAGGGCTCACGTGGACAAAAGCAAGCACATCTCTGCGTGCATGCATTCATAGCTGTTAATTCAACAAACATTAAGTCCCCTCTATGCTTTGTGTGCTATATTAGGCCATGGGGATTCAGCAGTCACTAACACTATTCCTCCCCACCTAATACTTCCTGGTCCAGATATGTAAAAATCTAAGTAACATAAAACAAAATGTAACTTCTGCAATAGTAGTGGTTTAATAGGCCAGAGTATGCGGGAGTGAAGAAAAGAGCATCAAGGAAGTAGGGACCATAAGAATGGTCCTCCTCATCCCCTGGATCTGTAGCACCTAGCAGCCTGCCTGGCACAGAGTGGATATTCAATGAATAGCTGTTAGATTCCAGTGTTTGGAATTCTCTTATGACCGGTGGCTTTATGAAGAATGAGTAGGATATTGACTCGTGAAGTTTGGTAGTAACAACATTCGATTCATGTGGAACAAAACAAGAAAACCTCAGAAGTGTGAGGTTAATAGAAACTTCAGGAAATAGGTCATAATTAAAACCCAACTAAAATACTGAAAGCACAGCTAATATTTGAGAGCTTACTGTGCACCAAAAGCTAGGGGCATCAATGGACTGACCCATTTAATAGTTAACAACAATCCTACCAGTTAAGTGGCATTATCATCCCCACCTTAGGGACAAATAGACTAAAGCACAGAGAGGTTAAATAACTGTCAGAAATGAACCCACGTTTTTAACCTGTACTATATGCTGCTTCATAAAGTGTTTGGAGAGTAGAAGAAATGCATGTCTGTATATAGAGAGAATATACTCTTACCCCAACACAAGAGCAAGAGCTAACAGGGTAGGTGGTTATTTTGAACACTAGTCACCAGCATGGTTACTGCAGCAGGAGGCCAGTTGACCAAGCAGAACAGGTTGGTGAAAAATTTAGCAAGCTCAAATTAGGTGGGGTGTGTGGAGGGGGGAGGAGGAGTGCAGGGGGCAAGCAGGGGCTAGGCAGTGAGGGGTGGGGAATGTGAAGGGAAACAAAAACTGGGCCAATATTTGGAGTAAGTGTTATGGTTTAGAGTGCCCAGAAGCTTAAGCCTGCAGTTTTAACTGATTTTTAAATTTTTATTGAAATATAGTTGATTGACAGTACTGTGTTAGTTTCAGGTGTACAGCAAACAGATGTAGTTCCCTGTGCTCTACAGTAGGTCATTGTTGTTTATGTATTTTATATAGTGTGTATATTTTAATCCCAAACTCCTAATTTATCCCTCCCCTCCTTTCCCCTTTGGTAACCGTAGGTTTGATTTCTCTGTCTGTGAGTCTATTTTGTCAGTAAGTTCATTTGTATCACTGTTTTTAGATTCCACATATGAGCTATATCATATGATATTTATCTTTCTCTGTCTGACTTACTTCACTTAGTATGATAACCTCTAGTTGCATCCATGAAACTGCAAATGGCATTATCTCATTCTTTTATGGCTGAGTAATATTCCATTGTGGGTGTGTATATATATACACACAGAAGTTTGCAACCACATTAGTTCTTGCTCAAAATAGAACAACTGATCCTTAACTTTGCAAAGGTTTCCAGTGTCATTTCCAAATTCTTCAAACATCCTTTGGACATATCCTGTGGCATATCATTATGTAATATATTTTGATGCTAGGTTTCTATGCATTCCATGTATCTAAGATGTCATTTTCATGAATATATATATATATATTATATATATATTTTGTTTGTTTGTTTGCGGTACGTGGGCCTCTCACTGTTGTGGCCTCTCACATTGCAGAGCGCAGGCTCTGGATGCGCAGGCTCAGTGGCCATGGCTCATGGGCCCAGCCGCTCCGCGGCATGTGGGATCCTACCAGACCAGGGCACGAATCCGTGTCCCCTGCATCAGCAGGTGGACTCCCAACCACTGCGCCACCAGGGAAGCCCTATATATCTATATTATTTGTATATATTTCACATCTTCTTTATCCATTCATGTTAAACCCTCCTCTGATGTGGGCTGGGCTCACCTTGGCTGAGCAGGCACTGACTCAGGAACTAAGTGAGGCTGAGGTAGAGAAGGCAGGAAGGGACACCTCTAGAAGCTCACAGTCTAGTTCTTAGATTCCAAGTGTGGATAAGAAGTCCTCTGGTGGAAGAACCATGAGACCTGGGGTCAGAGTGCCTGTGAACACGTCCTGGCTCTGTTTTGAGATACTTATTTGGCCCTGGGCAGGTTGCTGAATTCCTCCCAGCCTCAGTTTCCTCACTGACCAAATGATGGTAATGTTGCTACTTTTCTCATAGGAAAGTGACTTTACAGTTTATAACTCATAATATGACAACTGCTTCTTGTAAAGAAAGTAGAGTATAGGGATTTTATAAAGCATATGCGATACTTTTGTTCTGTACTCACTATTTGCAAGCACCCTCCAGGATCAACAATACTTCCTTGGTTCTCCTGTAACCTGTCTCTTGAGTGCATGGAAATCCCAGCTAGGTATAAACCTGAAGCAAAACATTCCATGGATGGCAGGTCTGCCTCACTCCTCAGCTACAGATTAATTACATCTTTGGAGTGACTTCTTGGCTGTCATTGCTGATGAGGCTTAATTTCCATTCTATTCCCCAAGCCTCCCCTGGGCCATCTTGCTAAGAAGGCTGCCCTGACCCACATGTCTGCAAACGAAATGCCTTGCCAACTAGGCAGCTCAGACATAGTCCAGGCAGAAGGCAGCTCCCTGGAGCTTCAAGAATGAACAGCAGATTGCCTGGCTGCTGGTGATAGCAAGGCCGAAGTTTGCTCAGAAAGACAGAAGTCCCAGGGTTAGGGAAGGAGGTGAACTCAGAAACCAGAGAAATGTCTTAAAGTCTGCTCTGGGAATCAGATGGGATGGCAGAGGAGGACCCCTTTGTTTCTTGGTTTCTTTTCATACTGTTGAATTCTGACCAGCTTTAAAAATGCTCCCTAGACTTAACTCCCTAGAACAAGTAGGAGTTATACCATTATAGTTGTACTTATCCATATATCCACAGCTGATTTTGTTGTTGTCATCAGTAGATTTAGCTCTGATGCCAGTCCGCTTTGGCTAGATGTATTTGTAGGTTTGACTGTCTCTCTCACTCAATCTTGAGCTCCTTTAAGGTTGTGTTTGTGTATTGATCATCTGTAGCACCTAAACACAGATCCAAGCACCTAACAAAGACCCTGGCACATAGGAGACATCATTAAACACTTATTAGACTAAAGTGCTGCTGCACTTGATTAATTGATGAAGAGACCATGTACTATAACTAATAACCTAAAGAATAGTCCTCTACAATGTGGGGAATCTCCCAACTTTTTGCGGGATTAATATGTTTTAGTACGAGGGAAATTAAATTGCTTAAATTAAAATCTTGATAACTTAAAAATCCCAAATGAAAGAGGATAAAGAAACATGAGTTGTCATTATTTTTGCTGAAATTTTAAATCTGAAAGAAAATTTTAAGATCATAATCTAACCCCCCATTTAACAAATAAGGAAATTGAGGCCCAGAAAAGGTGACCTACCCAAGGACACAGTCTTCTGCAAAGCAAAGGGAAGAGTGTTTCAAGGCCTTGTGGGGCAGGTGGGAGCTTTCACATACAGAATGGAATATTTAACATGACAGAGGATATTTAACTAAGGAAGGCAGAAGCAGTGGGACTTATAGGAAGGTCCTTACCATCATCATTTAGAGATCCAGAGTTCAGATCTGCTGAAATAGCACCAAATATCAGATTCAAGGGATGAACAGGACTTTAAAATTAATCAAAAGGCCAGAAATCAGGAGACTAGGAGGCAGTAAATCATGTGATTAAGATCACAGATTTTAGCATCAGACATGCTTCATTTTGAATCTCAAGGCTGCCACATCTAGCTAAATGATCTCTGGCAAGCTGCTTATTCTCCCCTAAGCCTTCCTTTTCTCAGCCATAAAATTCTGCTAATACTAGTACCTATCTGAAGTTGTAGCTTTAATAATTAATATGATATTTTTATAAATATGTATTAAAGTTCTTAGCATACAGTTACACAACAGAAAAGGTCCTTGCCGTTAAGATACTTACTTTCTACTTTTCTCACATTTCTGGAAGCTAGAAGTTTGAGATCACAATATCGGTAGAATTAGCTTCTCTCTCCTTGGCTTGCATACGGCTGTCTTCTCCCAGTATTTTCACATGGTCTTCCCTCTGTACATGTCCATGTCCTAATTCCCTCTTTTTATAAAGACACCAGACTGGATAAAGGACCACTCTTATGACCTCATTTTAACCTAATTACTTCTTCAAAGACCCTATCTCCAAACAGTTACATTCTAAGGTCTTGTGGATTAGAACTTCGGCATATGAATTTGGGGTGGGAGGGGCATAATTCAACTCATAACAAGTGGTGAGGATGAAAGTCAAACTGTAGTAGAATGAAAACAGAATCGGAATTGAAAATGTCAAATTAGACCAACGTCTTAAAAATGTGATGACAAACTAAAATAGAAAGGACAGCAAATTGTTTGAGGAGAAGAATTAAGAAAAAAGAGCTTTTTGGAGAGGCTTTTTTTCCCCTTTAACAATAAGAGATACATGCTTGAATTTATAATTTAAGAGAATTATTGCTAAGGAAATGAGAAAAAAAAAGCATTAAAGTGAAGAACATTGAAATGCTCTAAAAAGTAAACTAAGAAAAAATATATATGGTTTCAATTCTAAAAGATCATTATCTAGGGGAAATTATCCCATATTTTCCCCAGAGGAAAAATTAAAGAATGATAACTGATGTACAAGATATCCATAGGAAATGCTATATTCAGAACCTCATTTGTCAAAACATTCATAAAATGTATTTTTATCATATGACTTTGTTTTATTAAGGTAATTTAGATAATATGAGGGTTTCTGGAAATATCAAAACAACATTTCTGCATATAGAATCGGCAAAGCAGAGAACAGAGAAAACCAAGCATGTACAACACAAATGCTATTTCCATCCTGGAGTCAACAAGGCCCAAGATAGCTATTGTCAAGTACAAAATGTCACAATAATCTAGAAATAACAATGGAGATGCGAATCTGTTGGAATCTCAGGAAAGACACATTACTATATTCACGATGTCAAACGGCCATAATGAAAAGAGTTTTCTTTAGCTGTGTCCTTATACAAAGCAAACTATCTGGAGAAAGATAAATATTTACCAAAAGAAAAACAGTTTTTTAAGAAAAGTTCTTTTCCCTCAAAAAAAGGAGTAGAAGCACCAGAGCCCCTTTAATTTCAGGGATAAAAAAGATAGCAGAACAAGCTTCCAGATTCATATTGTGGGGCTGTGCTAGTGTCAGTACAGCATGGAGTGTTGTGGCAGAATTCTTTGCTCTCTTCCAGAGACAGCTAATTTTTGTCTAGCAACAAGGCAGAGACGAGGTAGGGCGGTGGAGGTGAAATGTTTCCCCCTGGTCAAGGTCATCGAGAAGATATGACTGCTGTGGTTTGACCTTTGAGCTGAATCCGGGCAATCAGAGGCTCCGAACCTACTCCCCTGTCTTAGGAATATACAGTCTGCCTACTGTTCATTCCCACAGTGGGAATTATTCCAAAGATCTAGCCTTGAGAGAGTGAGGTGCTACTGAGACCATCTGGACAGCATATGCGACTGAATCCAGTTATACTACTATATATAAAATAGATAACTACTAAGGACCTACTGTATAGCATAGGGAACTCTACTCAGTACATTGCAATAGCCTATATGGGAAAGGAATCTAAAAAAAAGGTGGATGTATGTATATGAATAACTGTTTCACTTTGCTCTACACCTGAAAGTAACACAACATTGTAAATCAGCTGTACTCCAATAAAAATATTGGGTTGGCCAAAAAGTTCATTCAGTTTTTTCCATTAGATAGCTCTAGAAGCACTTAGTTGTCTTTAATGTCATTAGAACCAATTTTGTTAGATTGTATTGTGACATCTGACATATAAGCACGCATTTTACAAAAAACTTATCAAAATTGGTGAATTTTTATGTAGCCATTTTAATACTGAAGATGGAAGAGAAAACCCAACATTTTTGGCATATTATGCTTTATTATTTCAAGAGAGGTAGAAATGCAACAGAAACGAAAGAAAAGATTTGTGCAGTGTATGGAGAAAGTGCTGTGACTGATTGAATGTATCAAAAGTGATTTGCGAAGTTTCGTGCTGGAGATTTCTTGCAGGACGATGCTCCACAGTTGGGTAGACCAGTTGAAGTTGACAGCGATCAAATTGAGACATTAATTGAGAACAATCGACATTATACCACGCTGGAGATAGCCGACATACTCAAAATATCCAAACCAAGCACTGAAAATCATTTGCACCACCTTGGTTATGTTAATTGCTTTGATGTTTGGGTTCCACATAAGTTAAGAGGTAAAAAACCTTCTTGACCGTATTTCCGAATGCAATTCTCTACTTAAACGTAAAAAAATGTTCCGTTTTTAAAACAAATTGTGACAGATGATGAAAAGTGGATACTGTACAATCATGTGGAACAGAAGAGATCGTGGGGAAAATGAAATGAACCACCACCAACCACACCAGAGGCCTGTCTTAATCCAAAGAAGGTGATGTTGTGTATATGGTGGGATTGGAAGGGAGTCCTCTCTTATGAGTTCCTTCCGGAAAACCAAACAATTAATTCCAACAAGTACTGCTCCCAGTTAGACCAATTGAAAGCAGCACTCGATGAAAAGCATGCAGAATTAGTCAATAGAAAACACACAACCTTCCATCAGGATAATGCAAGACCACATGTTTGATGACCAGGCAAAAACTGTTACACCTTGGCTGGGAAGTTCTGATTCATCCACCATATTTCACCAGACACTGAACCTTTGGATTTCCATTTACAAAATTCTCTTAATGGAAAAAACTTCAATTCCCTGGAAGACTGTAAAAGGAACCTGGAACAGTTCTTTGCTCAAAAAGACAAAAATTTGGGGAATATGGAATTATGAAGTTGCCTGAAAAATGGCAGAAAGTAGTGGAAAAAATGGTGAATACGTTGTTCAATAAAGCTGTTGGTGAAAATGAAAAATGTGTCTTTTATTTTTACTTAAAAACAGAAGGAACTTTTTGGCCAGCCCAGTAATAATTTTTTTTTTTTTTTTAAAGCCTCTCTATAGGGCTTCCGTGGTGGCGCAGTGGTTGAGAGTCTGCCTGCCGATGCAGGGGACACGGGTTCGTGCCCCGGTCCGCAAAGATCCCACATGCTGCGGGGCGGCTGGGCCTGTGAGCCATGGCCGCTGAGCCTGCGCGTCCGGAGCCTGTGCTCCGCAGCGGGAGAGGCCACAGCAGTGAGAGGCCCGCGTACCGTAAAAAAAAAAAAAAAAAAAAGCCTCTCTATAAACTTTTAAGATTCTGGTGGGCAGATGCAGAGATCTACTCATCTTGCAGCCACCCAAGACAAGCCTCCAATGTAAGTTCCCTTGCTTATTCAACTTGCCACTTACCAATCAGAAGTGGTCTGCCTCTTTCTTCTGTCTCTCCCCCTGCTCTCTACTAAGGGAGCTGGTTTCAGATTACAGCTGGGAAGTTCCCATGGTGGTTTGTGAACCAACGTTTTCCTTTTCCCAGTAGCTGACATCTTTTCTTCATGTGAAAGAAAGATCTGCACCTGCGGTCTGAACAGGTTTTCTGCCCGTCTCTCACTAGCAATCAACGAACACCCTATGCTCAGGGGAACAATGGGCCTCTCCAGGTACACCTCCTTCACCTTCAGACTGAGGCAAGCCTCCCAGTCTTTCCATGGGTGTCCAGTAGAGGTCTGGGTAAAAGAGCTGGGAAGTGCTTGTGTATTCCTCTGTGTCTTGGATTCTCAGGAATCCTAAACTCTTCCATAGCTCACATGTAGCTTAATCAACTTGTTACAATTTCAGTGGTTTCCTTCTTACCCAGTTTTGTGGCTTTTACCCTTTCCTCTCATCTTTTGCCAAAGTTGAAACAGTTCACACATCCTGTCCCTCCTCAACATGTTTTGTCACCCATTGGAATCAGTTTGCCTGGTTTCATTGTGAATCTAGCTCTTGGATGAGGCAAAAATATTTGTTTTTAAAAGTATCACTTTTTCTTATTGTTAAATTAGGAATGACATTCTCTTGCAACATTTTTACCTCTTAAGCAGAAACAGAACTGATTGCTGGCAAGTATTAATTTTCTCCTCTCTTCCCAGTCACAAAGTGAAAGCAATACTAGTGTCAGTGTTAAGTGTCAAGATGGAAGTAATCAAGAAAAAACCTTGGGGCAAAAATAGGGAGTGAGGAATGGATGCTGAGAGAGCAGCGAATAATAGCTAAGACATAAAAGTTTGTTCAGATGCTGAGAGAGAATTGATGTCAGAGGAACTGCTGAAGCGGAGTGCTGTAAACCTAGGAATCAAAGTTCATGAGTTAAGTATCAGAGCTCAGAAATAAATAAAGAAAAAAAAGGCTCAAGTACTGCTGTGGTCCCATTTTCTATCCAGAATAATTCTCGTGGAGCACTGTTATTACTGTGACATTGACGTGGGAGAGCTGTGCTTCCCTCCTCAGTCTGTCTTGTGGGCACATGAAAAACCAGAACAAAGATGAAAAATGGAAATATCATTGAATAGTGAGATTTAATTTGTATTCTGATCCTTAGCATCATGCAACTGCCACATAGGGCTCCAATTTTATATTCATAGGTTGTTATATCATCATAGTTTAATATGAGTAAGAAAGCTAATGACCTAGTCTGCATATGTGGCTATTGAGCACTCGAAATTTCGCTTGTGCAACTCAGGCTGTAATTTTTAATTTAAATTTTAAAATGGATGTGTGCGTTGGTTATTGAAAAACTTGTATGTCTGAAACAATTTGAGTATGTGAATATATGTTTTCATCTGTAAAATATATGATATCTTAATATATCTCAAGTATTTCTGGTACTGTCCTATGTCTTATGCCCTCAAAGTATACTCTATAATAACTGACTGGATTTTTCTTAACTTTCTATGAAAAACAATTAACTAATTAGCCGAGAAGAACTTTACCTTCTGTAGTTTATTATTAAAAATGATAGAGGGCTTCCCTGGTGGCGCAGTGGTTGAGAATCCGCCTGCCGATGCAGGAGACACGTGTTCGTGCCCTGGTCCGGGAAGATCCCACATGCCGCGGAGCGGGTGGGCCCGTGAGCCATGGCCGCTGAGCCTGCGCGTCCGGAGCCTGTGCTTCGCAACGGAAGAGGCCACAACAGTGAGAGGCCCGCATATCACAAAAAAAAAATGATAGAGATTAGTGTGTGTGTATGTGTGTTTCATATCAGCTGTCAAGATTCAGTGACAGAAATTGGAAACAATGCCAGTTATCTTAAAGGAAGTGATTTAATGCAAATAATAGGTTAAATAGATTAGAGAATTTAAAAGTGAAAAAAGAAAGTGAAAGAATATATACAGGGATAGGAACTGGAGGAAGCCGTACCCCCTCTAAGGCTGGGGAGAGATAAGGAATGGTTAGAGATGAGTGACATTTGTAGGGCCTTCACAGAAGCAGATTCAGACTTCTGATGGGGAGATAATGTTCAGTTAGTATAAATACCCCTTGGTATTTTGACATTGGAAGAGGGGTCTCATAGAGCAGGAATTCAAACCTCTGAGTGGGGGGCTCTAGTCAGCTGGTCCTGATAACTTCAAATGTTCAGCAGCATTTTACAGAACTGGGTATCAGACAGACTTCCATGGGGGAGGGAGGTTAGAGCCCAACTATGTTGAAACTTCTTAGAGGGAATGATGATGATTCTGGGAGTTTAGATACAAAAAAAACTGGAGGCTGAACTCTACTGCCCTTCTGAAGGTAACGAGAAGTTGCTGAAATAAACAAGAGGGAGCAAGTCCCTTTTTCTTCTTTCCAGTCTACTGCTAGTATCTGTCAGAGATCCAGCTAGCAAAGGAGATGTGCAGCTTACAGAGTCTCAGCCTGAGTACCACAAAGTGTAGTAAGACATCTTTGGGACTGAGGAACACCAACTAATAACTAGCAGAGTCCACCCATTGGCTATTTAGCATCAAACTTTTATTCCTAGAGGATCTGAATTTTAAGTTATTTTGCTTTTCTTTGCTTGCTAAGGTCTCCCATTAAATTTTACTATTGAATATAGAAACACTAAAAACTCTCCAGAGAATTCCCTGAATTTCTTACATAGTATTTCCTGCACTACAGTGTGGCAGAAACCCAAATACACCTTGATAATCAGGATCATTCAGCACCGAATCATTAACCAAGAGAGTATCCCTCTTTCATATATATATGCTCAGTGGCATGAAACATCTAAAATATTCTTCAGTTAAATTTCCAATTCAATGCAATATTTCTGTGTACCCATGTCGAAGCAGTCCTTCTACTTTGGAAGTTAATACCTAAAAACCAGACAATTTCA
Organism: Kogia breviceps; assembly: GCF_026419965.1. Classification (NCBI taxonomy): domain Eukaryota; kingdom Metazoa; phylum Chordata; class Mammalia; order Artiodactyla; family Physeteridae; genus Kogia; species Kogia breviceps. The sequence goes on along the minus strand of NC_081316.1, from coordinate 52,240,956 downwards.
AAACTATGGTGACAGGAAAAAACTTTGTAAGTGGGTTATAAGATGTTATTGTGAAAAGAACCATTCCCATTTCTACTCTTATTTCTAGCTCCTGTAGAGAATGTACACAGGAGAAATAATTGGTCAATATTTCAAAGTATATACAGTCTTTGTAAGGCAAGACCTCAGCCCTTTAGAATATTTTGTCCTAATTGGTACCCTAACTAAATCTTCAGTGGCCAATTCATTATTTTATTAGGTTAGTTGCTTTTAGGTAGGAGTGCATGGTAAAACTAGTGAATTCCATAGGAAATAGCTGTGTTGCACTGCTTTTGCTGTGAGATGAGTTCTGTAGTCAGAAGCAATGTTGAGTGGAGAATGTGACAATAAAGAAACATTTCATGAGTCCATGCGTGGTGGTACTGGCAGAAGTACACAGAAAGCAAATCCATATGCAGATTTTCATCTATTCTGGTGAAAGCAATTGTGCCATGCTTTATGATGATAGGAGTCCAATGTAACCAATGTACCAGGTGAGTGAATTATCCTCTTCTTCAAAGGGATGTTACTTTATCAGAACCTCATAGCTGATCTCTGGTATTAGCAGATTTGGCACTCAGTGGTGGTAGCTAGGTCAGCCTTAGGGAGAAGGCAAGCTATACTGTTGAACCCATGCCAGGCCTCCATCTCTTTCACTATGGCTACTTTGTACATGGATTTATTGAGCAAACATTGTTGCAACTTGGGAAAGAGGCTGAATGACATCAATAGAATGTATCAATTTGTCCACGTTATTACTGATAACGGTAGGATGTATTTGGGTCTATAAAGCAATAGCTTAATAACAATCACAGGTTCTAAATATAAAATTCCATTATTCTATAGCATTGTTTCCACCACCACCCCCAAATATAAATTCTCTCAGAGACTCCTCCCTTGAGAATTATTTCTATGGAGAAAGGCAAGTAAAATATTTCTCAAAGTGTGTTTCACTCCCTCTTAGAATGACAGACCCCAGAAATTTTGGTAAGTCATGATGAATCATGATGCTCCTTCTTATTTGCCTACAGGCCTCTAAATGCAGAGAAGGGCAGTATACAACCTTTGAGGACAGAGTGAAAAGTAGATAACTTAACTCAAGGCACTGAGAGTTGAAAGCAAAGTATATGCACCTACCTCTCAATTATGGAGAATCAAGATATCCCTAAGTGGAATAATCACAGATATGCTCTACTCCAGGGCACCTTTGTGTAAAATGTTATCTCTTCCTTGAAATTCTCTACCAGCTTCTCTCTCTGTCTTCATTCACCACCTGGGCTTCTAGCAAACTTTTGAGCTCTAGCTCAAACATTGTCTTCTCTTTTTCCTTCCCTACAATTATAGCTGATCACACCCTCTTTTTTTTTTTTTTTTTTTTTTTTTTTACTATCTTTTACTTATCTCTGTCCTAGTGTGCATTAAAATTGCATATTCATGTATCTGTCCTCCTCTCCAGACTGTGGTGCTTTTAAGTGCAGGGACAATGTTATGTGAGGTCTTTATGTGCAAGAATCACAGTAGCCGCTCAGACGTATTTGCTGAATTTTCAGTGGGGACTTTGAGTTTGGGGATTAACAAACACTGACCCTTAATTTCAGAAGGAGACTGTGTCGAATATAAGGCTTCTATTCTACGCAGGGGATGGCCAGATACCATACTGTTAGCTACAGTTGAAAGGGACAGTCTGTTTGGAAATGAAATTTGCTTACCCAAACAGGTTTAATTTGGGGCAAGACACCCAACTGTCAAGAGAAGTTTTATTTTGATACGTAGAGACTCAATTCTAGAAGAATTTCACAAGTTAATAAGATAGTAACCAGATCAAGGAAACATGGCAGAAAAGAAGAAGCACAGTTACTGGAATGGATATAAATGGTCAGGGTCAGTCCATGATAGGACTTAAGGACTACTGTGGTGATCTACCAGTTCTTCCTACTGAGATCAGTTCTGCCTCAAAACTGGGACAACCTTGAACCCAGGGTGGAAATGACACAAGAAGTGGGTGAAAGGGGCTTGTTGAGTCTCTACTTAAAAACACTCTGTCTTTCTTCAATCCATCCAATATCCACCCACTTATGTTTTGCTTTTATTGATTGATTGATTGATTGATTCAGTATCCCAATCATAATTTCATGAGATCCCCCCAATATAGTCTGTGATGCACATCATCAAAGGTGCTAAAGGAGGTGACACTTAAGTCCTCATTTTTTTCTAGTCTAATATCTAAATTTAAAATCTTCATTTTTCACACTAAAAAAGTAACACCTCCAGCTTATTTTACTGTTTTTCCATTTTGCACATTTTCTTTGGCCAGATGTTGACATATAGGTGATGGAAAATTTTCCATATTTTCTTCTTTAAAACAGATTACTATATCCATCAGACTTTTAGCAAATAAATTAATTTTCTTTTTATTCTTGTTTGATTTGATCCAGACAACTAATATGAAAGCAAAATTTTTCCTCTTTATTGACTTCAAGATATAAGGTGTCATAATTCCTCAAGTTATAAATAGTAAAATGAACAAAGATGAAAAACCCCATTTTTCATCTGTTTTCAGGTAGAGTCCATCCAAGGAGATTTTTTATTTTTCACCACAGCAATCAATCTGCACCCAATTGTCACAATGCCACACCCTCAAAATGAATTAAAAGGCATAAAAATAAATACTGTGGAAGCAATTAGAGCAGTGTCTTGGGATTTTGTTTTCACCAAAACACAATTACACATTTTTAATGTTTTGAGAACCATGAATGGCTTATTTTTTAAATAGCAATTAGCCAATAATTTTTCCAGCCCTGCTCAGCTTGAGATATTTAATACGTTCTGCTCAGTGTCTATCTCATTCATTTCTTAAATCAGACCTGATAGAATAGGTAATCTACTATGAAAGTGGTTCTCAATCCTTGCTGCATAAATCCATGGGATGCTTTTTAAAAATACCTAGGTGCAGGCCCCAGACACAGAACTTCTTATTTAATAAATATGGAGGCTTGGGCATCAGCATTTTAATGGGTTGAGAACCACTATGTTCATACCCATAATGAGTGGGTTAGAATTAGCAACATTTACATAACCACAGACATGCCAAAAGTGAATTTTAAGAACAGATATCCACAAACATACAATATTCTATTAACCTCTTCTCTATACAGCTGGACTTCTTTCTTTCAAGCTTAGCACTCTTCATATTGAGAATCAAATTCTTCCCTGTTTTGAAGGATATTTGGCCAGTACACTAGTATCTTGCCTAACTCTTCCTAGCCTCTTTTTCCAAGAAGGTTGACACTATTTAAAACCTCTATCACTGATAAAGAAATGTCAAGCAGACAGACTATCTAAAACTATAAACTTTAGCACCCATCTGTCCCTGACCCACAGATCTCACACTAAATTTGGTCCTTCTGAAAAAAGAAAAAAACTGTAAATAGCACCAAATATGACTTTACTGAAGTATCTAATACAGCTAGGTTTGGGAAAAAATGTCATTCATATGAAGAGCTGGAAGAAATAGGACCAAGGTCTAAGACCTGTGAATTTGGGTAGGTCAAAGTCAAACCAGAGTCCATCACATACATTTGAATGCTCATGTTTAGATCCCTGGATTCACAGTTTAGGGGTTTACTTACCTAAATCCAGGGCAATGTCCAAGCTTTCTTTACTTGTGACTCAACATTCTTTTCTTCCAAGCTGAAATTCTATCAATTTTCCCAACATATCTGCTGATCTAACCTCAGTGAGTAATGATAGAAACATTTGGAACTTCTTAAAACATATTCCACTATTGTTATACTGAATTTATTCCACTATTGTTATAAATTACTCTCATTATTTAATCCTATTATTCTCTTTGGTTAGGAGATCATGGGTGAATTCCATTAATAGATTTTGGGATGTTAAACCAACCTTGAATTCCTAGGATAAATTCCACTTGGTTACTGTCTATAATTCTTTTTATATGTTTCTGGATTTGGTTTGGTAGTATTTTGATGAGTATTTTAAAATTATATTCATAATGAATGAAAAGAAAAAAAGGAAGTGTATCCCATACACAAGAGAGAAGAAACAATCAATGGAAACTGTGACTAAGGGAACGTAGACATTAGATTTTCTAGGCAGATACTTTAATAAACTATTTTAAATATGTGCAGTGAGCTAAAGGAGACCATATATAAAGAAATAAAGGAAAGTAAGTGAATGGTATCTTACCAAAGAGAGAATATTAATAAAGAGAAATTTATTAAAAGGAAATTTTGAAGTTGAAAAGTGATAGAGACACAATATATACAGATGTTAGTTTGGGACAAAACAGCATAAAGATGAGGAAGTGCTCCATAGGAGAAAATATTTTGCATAATATTTCAATTAAGTTGGTACTAATTTGAAGTAGATTGTCAAGTCAATTGTAATCCCCAGGACAATCACTGAGAAAATAATTCAAGATAATATAGTAAAAGAAATAACAAGGGATTAAAAAGGTAACTAGAAATATGTATTTAACTCAAGAGACATTAGTAATGGAAGAATTAAAGAATAAAAAAAGACGTGAGACATCTTATAGAAAACAAATAGCACAGTAATTAAATGTAAATGGATTAAATTGTCTAATATAAAGGCATAAATTGACTAAATGGTTAAAATAACAAAATGTCCCCAAAATATGTTCTTTTCAAAAGACTCACTTTAGATGCAGACACAAATAGGTTGAAAATAGGAAGAAAAAGAAATATTTCATGTGAACAGTGCTTAAAAGAGATATAAAAAAGCTATATTAACATCAGACAAAATTGACTTTAAAAATTGTTACCAGATACAAAAGAAGACATACAGATGGTCCCCAACTTATGATGCTTTGACTAATGATGTTTCAACTTTACAATGGTGCAAAAGCCATACACATTCAGTAGAAACTGTACTTTGAATTATAAATTTTGATCCTTTCCCAGGTTAGTGACATGTAGTATGATACTCTCCTGATGCTCTGCAGTGGCAGTGAACCACAGCTCCCACACAATCACAAAGGTAAACAACTGATACACTTACAACCATTCTGTACCCACAAAACCATTCTGTTTTTCACTTTCAGCACAGTATTCAATAAATTACATAAATATTCAACACTTTATCATAAAATAGACTTTGTGATTTTGCACAGCTAGAAGCTAATGTGAGAGTTCTGGGCATGTTTAAGTTAGGTTAGGTTAAGCTATGATAGTTGATAATTTAAATGTATTAAATGCATTTTCAACTTATGATGTTTCAATGTACAATGGATTTATCAGGACATAACCCCATGTAAGTTGAGGAAGAGCTATAATTTAATGATAAAAGGATTAATCAATCAAGAATATATATAAACATATATACAACTACCAACAGAGTAACAAACACATGAAGCAAAAACTGACAGAATTGAAGGTAGAAATACACAATTTAACTATAATGCAGACTTTCAGTACTTATTCATCATTGAAAAATAATGGATAAAATAAGTAGACCAAACATTATCAAGGAAAAAAATATTTCAACAATACTATATACCAGTGAGAGCTGATAAACATATATAGATCATTCCACCCAACAGTAGAAAACAGACATTCTTCTCAAGTACATATGGAATGTTCTTCAGCATCAATCATATGTTAGACCAGAGAATAAGTCTCAAAACTTTTAACAGATTGTATGTAAAATGTATATCTTCCAGCCACAATAGAAAGAAATAAGATAATAACAAATTTGGAAAATTTATGAATATGTGGAGATTAAGCAGCACACTACTAAATAACCATTGGATCAAAGAAGAAATTACAAGGAAAATTAATAAATACTTTGTGGTAAACAAAAACAAAACACACAAAAACATGGGATGTAGCAAAAGCAGTACTTAGAGGGAGATTTATAGTTGACATTAAAAAAAAAGAATAAATACTTCAAATTCATAACCTAACTGCCAAGGTTAGAAATTAGAAAAGGAAGAGCAATCTAAATCCAAACAAGAATGAAAAAATAATAAAAATTAGAGTAGAAATAAACAAAATAGAGACTAGGAAAATAAAAGAGAAAATCAATAAAACCAAAAATTGATTCTTTGAAAAATCAACAAAAATGACAATCCTTTAGTTAGTTTGGCCAAGAAAAAAAAGAAAGAAGACTCAAGTTACTAGAATCAGGAATGAAAGAGAACATTGCTACTAACTCTACAGGGAGAAAAACAGATTATAAGGGAATACTGTGAACAATTGTATAGCAACAAATTAGAAACTTACATGAAATGAAGAAATTCCTAGAAACACACATATTGCCAAAACTGACCCAAGGAGAAACAGAAAATTTGAACATACCTATGGAAAATAAAGATATTGAGCTAGTAATAAAAAAACAATCGGCAAAGAAAATCCCAGGGTCAAATGGCTTAACTGATGAATTCTACCAATCATTTAAAGAAAAACTAACATCAATCAAAGTCTTTAAATAAATAGAAAGGAGGCAACATTTCCTAATTCATTCTTTGAGGCCAGTATTATCCTAAAGAGAAAACCATAGAATGGTATCCCTTACAAATATAAATGAAAAAATCCTCAACAAAATGCTGGAAGATAGAGTCCAACAATATATAAAAAGATTTACACCATGATCAAGTGGGATTTATTTCAGGGATGCAAGGCCTGTTCAACATATTAAAATCAATCAATGTAGTAAGTCCTATTTATAATATAACAAATGGAAAAAAAGCCCCATGATTATCTCAATAAATCTAGAAAAAGCCAACATCCTTTAATGATTAAAAATAAAAACATTTATGAAACAAGGAATAAAAGGGACTTTTCTCAATCTGATGAAGAACATCTATGAAAAAGCCACAGCTAACAACACAATTAATGGTTAAAAACTGAAATAATTTTCCCTAAGTTCCAGAATAAGACATATCTGTTTTTTTTGTGCTGCTTCTTTTTAACACTGTACTGGAGGTTTTAGTGAGGGTGATTAGGCAAGAAAAAGAATAAAAGTTGTCCAAACTGGAAAGGAAGAAGTAAAACTATCTCTATGTACATAAGGTATGAACTTATATATAGAAAATCCTAATAAATCTTTAAAAAGTAGAGTTACTGAAGGAGTTCTGCAAAGTGGCACAATATAAAATATATAGAAATCAATTTCATTTCTGTAAACTAGCAATAAACAATCTGAAATTGAGAAAACAATTCCATTTGCATTAGCAACAGAAAGGATATGACACTTAGAAATAAATTTAACTGAAGAAGTTTGACTTGTACACTGAAAACTACAAAACATTGTTGAATGAAACTTAAGATCTGTATAAATGGAAAGACATTCCTTGTTCATGATTTGGAAGACTTCTTATTGTTAAAATGTCAACACTCCAAATTAACCTACAGATTCAAAACACTCTCTGTCAAGTGAGGAGTGAGAGGGTCATGACTCAAATGCCACACACTCTCGCTGTTCTTATCAGTTTAGAAGATTTTCTTGCATAAGTGTTATGCTGTGCTTTTAGAAAAATTTCCAGAAACTTTAAATGGTTGGGACTGTTTTTCATAATTTTCACCAGTTATGTTTGTTTTGCTGGGGAACAGCACCACAGAACTCCTCCCATTGTCCTTCCAAAAGCAGAAGTCAAGAACCCTTTTAAAAATTAAATGGCATTTCAGTTATTATAACATATTAAAATGGCATTTCTATATGTAAAACAATATACAAGTGGAACTGCTCTAATTGTAATTGAGCCCATTTGGATGGCAAGACTTCAAACATTGCAATGACTAAGCTACTCATTTATCAACTCCTGAGTTAGATCACAACATTCTTTCAAGTCTTAATATGTATCATATTAACATGGGGATAACATGTGATTTCTACATCTGTGAAACCTTCTCTCTCCTTTCTAAGGAAAATCACTTTTCCTAAAGTGCCATTTTATTGCCACTGCTTCAAGAAATCAGCTAAATACCTTTTTCTTCCCTTCTCACTCATATGAGTCTTCAGTAAATGATATCTATGTGTTTAGTGTATGTTATTTTTCTTCAAACTTCCTTTACCCTTATATTATTAGTTTTGAGTACGGATCCATTAGGTAATCAGGTCTCAGAAATTTTTAAATTTTTTGAATGATTATATCTAGTTATATATATACATATATATATATATATATTTTTTTTTTTTTTTGCGTTGCACGGGCTTCTCACTGTTGTGGCCTCTCCCGTTGCGGAGCACAGGCTCGGGACGCGCAGGCTCAGCGGCCATGGCTCACGGGCCCAGCCGCTCCGCGGCATGTGGGATCTTCCCGGACCAGGGCACGAACCCGTGTCCCCTACATCGGCAGGCGGACTCTCAACCACTGCGCCACCAGGGAAGCCCCTATATCTAGTAATATTTTCTTAATAGCTAGAGATTCTCACATGTTTTGTTCATCACAAAGAGAAAGTGATAAACCCTCACACAGGAAAGCCCAACTTTCAGAAGGAAACAAGGAAATCATAAGAACTCAGGGACACGAGGGACAAATGGAATGATTAACCCTCACTGTCTAGCAGTGTATAAGTAGTATGGGGAAAGGCTTCAAACAGGAAGTTCATTCCTTTAAACTTTGAAAAAAAGAGAGGGATTGTCAACTGGGCCCAAGGAAGAGTTTGCAAATATGGTTGTCATATTCGTTCCATCCTGCAGAATTATTCTCTCTTTGCTACTTGACTGTGAAGTAGAATGTATCTCCAGAGCTCCTATTTCCCTGATGTTCCCAAATAGGGTCCCTCTCATTTCATGAATTTTACTGTAAATAGGTAATAAGTGATAACTTGGGACATTTATAGAGATTCCTAAGTTTTACAGCCATAGACCCTTTGGTTTATACTCCTGACTCTTCCTGAAATTGTCTACATTTGCTCCTTTGGTCTTTTACACTCTGTTATCCATTGTTTTCAGAAGGGGTTTCAATAATATCTCACCTTTTTGTAGATCATTGCTTAGCACAGAAGATAGGGATTATTTTTTTGTATTAGCTCCCTCCCCATAGTGAAGATCCAAGATCCAACAGATTTCTCCTTTGCCTGAAGTGGCGGTTTACATTGTGGGTGACAGTTTACAGTTTGGGTGATTCCAGATTGGGTGATACTCAGATCACTGATCTTTGTTAAGAAATACATTTGTCAATTTTTCTCAAATGGAATAGAAGATTAGAGGAGTAAAGGACAGAGATTTGGAAATACTCATAGATGAAGATTTCAGCTACAGAAAAAAAAGTGAGTAGGTGGGTATATAACTATTATTTTAGAGAAAGTAACACAGAAAATAATCTCTTTTTCAGTTCTTGAACTATCTTTTCCTGGGCTCTTACCTTCCAAGAGTCAGAATCATTTGCTGTGATTAAGATGTCAGGTTGTCAGCTCCAGATGAATTTGCTTTCTGAAGGATGTTTTACATTATCTACTTTGTTCATTAGGCTAGACTTGAACACATTATATTTTTTCTCATCTAAATGTCTAATGATATTAGTATTATTACTTCATAAATTATTTATGTATTTGTGTTCCATATGTTTCTATAATTGTACATCATAAATATTCTTAGGCGTGCATGGAATATTTGCTGTTCATTGAAAAGAAGCATTTAAGCTCATACTGAATTTTCCTTCTGCCAGATGGCATCCCTGGTGTTCAAACATTTGTGACCTTCTTTGCTGTCTTATTTCACTTACAGACATTATCTTTGATTTTTCTTACCTTTTTAGTAGAGGCTCTAGGTACTTAACTACCCATAAGTATGTGTTAGTCCTTTGCCTCCAAACTCTCCAAAAAAAAATCCTCTAATTTCTCCAACTAAAAAAAAAGTGCAACACTTTCATATAAATCCTTCTATGCACAAGGTTTTTTTCCTGTAATTCACCTTCTCAAATGGCAACAGAGACTCTCGTTACATATGGAATAAATGCATACACCTTAGGCTGACGCCCATAGATTTTTGCTATTTTGTTCCCATCTGCTCCCTGTCCTCACTACTCGTTTTTTTAATCCATATGTACCAAAGTAACCTATTCATTTTTCTCATCATATGTTCTGGAGAAGAGATGGAGACCAGGAGATATGCAGGCCAGGTATGGGTATTGATAAATTGACAAATGTCCTATTAGTGATCCAAGATGAAGAATGAGGTTCTTAGTTATTTCTATTAACAGGGACTCTTAAAGCCAGCAAGGGAAAGAAAGTTGATTAATGGAATTATAGCCTTTGTGTAACTGTGAATGCAGGTATCTCTAGGTTGTGATGTAGGCTGTTAGGTGAAGGAATAATTCCATAACTTCTCTGAGTTCCCATCAAATGAATACCAGTTTCTTGAGAGGCTGAAAATGTAGGACCTGTGTCTGAAGGGCAATATGCCAAAATGGTAGTAATATCCTTTTGTCTAGAGGGAAGAGTTATCATTCCAAATAAAGGAGTTCTCCATCCGTACAGGTAATAGAAGTATGAAGGACTTTCCACTGTAACTGTCAGAATCAGGGGAATCCTATCACGGTTGGGGGAAAGCAGTAAAGCTGCTAACTTCATTTTGAAAGGTGATGCTTGTGGCAAAAAGATATGGTATTAAAAGCATAATTTACAGAGGATGTTGGAAACCACAGAGTATTGTCTGGTGCTCATGATAGGACTGTTGGGTCAGTGAAGTTGTATTTATACTAATTATGCCCACCTTGAACTTACTGTTATTACCATGAATGATGACTTTTACTCTAAAGTACCTAAAAACGCCTTTCCACATCAGATACAGGTCCTAGCGCCTTGGCTAAAGTAAAGATACTCTCTCTCTCTCTCTCTCTCTCTCTCTCTCTCTCTATATATATATATATATATATATATATATATATATATATATATATATAAGTGGTATAAATCCTCCCTAAACATTGCTTATAGGAAGGGCTCTGCCTTTTGCAACCTTTTATCTCCCATTTTACCATATATACTGTCTGTATTTGCCTGCACAGGGAGATACTCAATAACTATTCACTGAATATGTATAATATATATTCTCCTTGTCCCCAGAAGACAGATTCTAGAATCCTTCTGGGATAGTTACTTATCAAATATCTATTGAGTACCAACTGTATACAGGTGCTATTCTAGGTTTTATGAATATAGCAGTGAACAGATTGAGCTTTCATTTCTAATACATAATGCCACAGGTTTTTCCACTCAAAAGCTCTTTTCCAACATTCTTTTTCTTTTCCTGACTAAATTGGAAAATGTGCAAGTCACACAGGTTTCCTCTGTGTGTGTGTGTGTTGGAAGCACTTATGAAAAGCACTGAGTGCAGCAAATCTGAGTTTGATTCCTGCTGCTGCATTTATTAACTGCATGAACTAAAGAAACTTATTTAAATTCCTGCTTTTTGGTTGCTTGTTTTTTGTGTGTTTTAATGTGAATACTGTCATGAGGCCATACTTTGCTAGGGCTAAGAGCAGGTACTGAGATTAGACTGCCTGGTTTTGAATCCTGCCACTTATTAGCTGTGTAACCTTGGGTAAGTATCATAATCATTTTGTGCTTCAGTTTTCTCATCTGTAAAATAGGGATAACAGCAGAACATTCCTCATAGAATTATTCTGAGGATTAAATGAGTTCCTATATAGTAGTACTAAGAATGGTACCTGACATATAGTGAGTGTTATATGAGCAAACTCTCACTACTGCTACTATTACTAGTACCTTTAATGCAGTACTGGTGGAGAAATAATATGATGATATATGTCAAAATCCCCAGCCTAGTACCAGATACATAGCTACCTAATAAATGGGAATCATTACTGAATTGATTAGTTGTTTTTCATCGCTTTATGAACCTCAGAAACATCACTCTAATGATGAATAGTAGGAAGTGATGGAAAATTTTGAACTAAAGGAAGAGAAATTTTGAATGGAAGAGAGGCCGCATAGCTATCTGGAGAAAAGTAATAACTGTCTGCATATGTTTCACTGTTGGTCCAGTGATACACTGTGATCTCCAACAGATGGAAGTACTAGATGTTGACTTATTATTATTTATTTTCATATACATACCCACTATAATTGTATTTCTACAATTCAAATTCAATCATGGTCACTCCTTATCTAATGTACTTAGATGGCAAATTTACTCTGAGGATCAAGTTCAAACTACCTCCTCTTCCCCCAGCCCTCCATCTCCTTGGTGGAGAGATGATCTTTCACAATCTGACCCTTCTCACCTTTCTGATCTCACTTCCTATTGATCCTTCACTAATCTACATTCCATTCCGACACACCAAGCCACTTTCATTTGTCAGTTGCATCAGTGCCTAGGCTCCCTGGGTCTGTGCTTTGAGTGCAATGCCTTCCTCATAATCTACTCATCCAGTTTAAATACCATCTCTGCTGTGAAGTCTTCCTCGACTCCAACAGTTAACTGCTTCCACTGTAATCCTATAGGTTTTAAACACAAGCCCCCAAGAGCATTGTTTACCTTGCTTTGAAATTGTATGTATTTCTTTATCATGACATGGGGTGAGATCCACGAGGGTAGGAACCATTCTTATCCATCCTTGGAGCTTGACATGTAGTGGGTTCAAGATGGAATATTTAATGCAGTAATTAAATGGGCAACATAGTGAAGGGAACAAGGTAAGTCTTCTTATCATCACTTCACAGGTAAGAACACTGAGAATTTGAAGGTCAGTCAGTAACATCAACTGAGAACCTCATGAATAGGCTGCCTCCCAGTTACACTGAACTTCATATGGGAGGGCTGGCCCTTTAAGATACCTTTTCACAAATTCACTCTGACTAGCTGTGGTCTGTGAGTGCAACCTGGCTCATTTGATTTGAGTCCATTTCTGCCTAATGCAGTGGCTCTCAATCCTGGGTGTACCTTATGTTTGCATGGGAAGCACTATAGCTTGCTTTTGATCCTCTCTCAAAATAGTTCCTAGTAGGGTGCCTGGCCACTCAATGATACACATAAGTATGGGAAAAGAAAAAATAACTTCTGAAACTGCCTTTCTTTCTTAGACTTCTAGTTCATTGGTTCTTTTTGGTTCATTATCATTGATATTTTGGTTTGTACACTTAGTTCTTTCAAGTTTCATCACTAGCTTAAATAGTTTCAATCGGTTTTTGCTCCCTTACCCATTCCCCAAAGACCTGTTTGTCCTTTCCTCAACTAAGCTAAGAAGTTGTAAAGTATATATTTGGAATTATAGTCAATCGAGGTTGAATTACTTAGCTGTATAACTGGCTTTTCATTTGCAGCTACTCATTCCGGACAATTAATGCTCTTAAAGTATCCATTTCTTATAAAAGTGTTGGTTTTTAGTAAAAATTTCCAAATATTCCTTAAATGCTTTCTATCATTAGCCAGGAACATGAAGAAAAGGAATTACTGGGACACTGTTATTACAAACCCAGAGAAAGTCCCCAAGTTTTTCCAGTGGTCTCAGCACAAGTAGGTCATATAACTATTACCTGGCTACTTCCTTTGAGATCCCAAGTTGGCTGTTGTTGACAATTATAATATGGGTTGAATTATGTCCCCCCTAAAATTCTTATGTTGAAGTTCTCAGAAATTGGTTTTGTATTCGGAGATAGGGTCTTTCAAGAATTAATTAAGTCAAAATGAGATCCTTGGGGTGGGTTCTAATCCAATATGACTGGTGTCCTTATAAGAAGAAGAAATTTGGACACAGGCAGGTACAGAGGGAAGACCCTGTAAAGACACAGGGAGAAGAGGGTCATGAAGAAATCATGGAGAGAGGCCTCAAAAGGCACCAACTCTGCCCACACCCACCTTGATCTTGAATTTCTAGTCTTCAGGATTACAAGGAAATTTCTGTTGTTTAAGCCACCTAGTCTCTGGTACTATGTCATGGTAGCCCTAGAAGACTAATACATAATAGTACTTATCTTAAGGGATCCTTGTAAGTATTAAGTGAATTAATATATGTAAAACCATTTAGAGTAATGTATAGAATAAAATACAGAATACTGTTATTAATATTGATATTAAAATGATACTTCCTGGGCTTCCCTGGTGGCGCAGTGGTTGAGAATCCGCCTGCCGACGCAGGAGACACGTGTTCGTGCCCTGGTCCGGGAAGATCCCACATGCCGCGGAGCAACTAAGCCCGTGAGCCATGGCCGCTGGGCCTGCGCGTCCGGAGCCTGTGCTCCGCAACGGGAGAGGCCACAACAGTGAGAGGCCCGCATACCACAAAAAAAAAAAAAAAAAAAAAAAAAAAGATACTTCCTTTGTTTTTGAGTTTTTCTTCCTTAGGATTATTAAACTTATTCTCTACTACATTTTTTTTGCTTCCTCAAGGCTTAGGTCAAATGCTACCTCCATGAAAACATCAATCAGATTTACTATTTCCCTCCTTTGATCATTACATTTGTCATGCTGTATTGTAATTATTTGATTATGTGTCGTTCTCCAAAAGTATATGGGTTTAGCCACATGTAGCTACATATATTCTTCCTTCCAGCCCTTTTGAAGCACTTGCAAGACCCCCAAAGCATACCTCTGTTTCCTCATGCTTCCTAGAACATTCCTGTTCTTTCCCTTCTATCACTTTGCCCATACTTCTGCTATTCGTTTTTTCAAAACTTAGGTTCAAGTGTCACTTAAGGTGAAGGGCCTTACCTGATACCGTCTGTGATGGTTAAGTTTAATGTGTCGACTTGACTAGGTCATTGTACCCAGCCATTTGATCAAACATTATTCTAGATGTTTCCATGAAGGTATTTTTTAGATGATATTAACATTTAAATTGGTAGATTTTGAGTAAAGTAGATTATTCTCCATAATGTGGGTAGGCCTCATTCAATCCATTGAAGGCCTCAATAGGAAAAAACTGACCTCCGCAAGTAAGAAGGAATTTTGCCAGCAGATTGCCTTTGGACTTTAACTGCAACTCTTACCTGGGTTTCCAGCCTGCTTGTCTACCTACCCTGTAGATTTTTGACTTCCCAAGTTTCCACAAATGTTTGAGCCTCTCTCTGTCTCTTTCTGTTTCTCTCTGTGTCTTTCTCTCTCTGTTTTTTTTTCTTTCTCTCCCTTAATCTGTAAACACAATCACACACACACACACACACACACACACACACACACACACACACACATCCTGTTGGTTCTGTTTTCCTGGAGAACTCTGAGCGATACACCGCCCATCCCCTACCTAATCAGATGCTATCTCCTCTCTCGCTCTTTCTCGGTTCTACCAAGATGCAAGTCAGTAATGCCTCTGCTTCTCCCATGGCACTCACACTATACTGTGCTGTGTGATTGACCAGACTGCAATTCTCTTGAGAACTGGGACAAGTCTTCATACGATTTTGTATTTCCAGCTCCTGGCAAAATGCTTATTATTAATATATGCTAGACACTGTGCTAATTGGTGTGGGTCAGAGAGTAATACCACCTATAGATATATCCAACTCAAAATCATCAGCATCTCTTGGATTTCTCCTTCTCTTCGTTCTAATAGCTAAACACTAAGTAAATGATTCTTTAATATTTAATTCACATTCTCTTTGAGAATTTGATAAAAATGTGGGCTCTCTCCCAAGAAGACTACACAATTCTCATAAATTTTACATATTTTTGAGCTACCCAAATCTAGCCCTCTCGTTAGTGTGTAGGCATTGTGATGGACATTTGGTTTGCAGTGATCAATAAGACAACATCATTGTTCTCAATAGGTTCCCCATATACTGTTGGAGAATGACACATAATCAAATAATTGCAATACAGCATGACAAATGTAATGATCAAAGGAGGGAAACAGTAAATCTGATTGATGTTTTCATGGACATAGCATCTGACCTAACTTAATTAACTTAATTAACTCTTTAAAGACCCTGTCTCTGAATACAAAACCAATTTCTGAGAACTTCAACATATGAACTTTGTGGGGGGATATAATTCAACCCAGATTATAATTGCCATTTTACTGATAAGGAAACTGAAGCACAAAAAGGTTAAGTAGTTTGCCCAAGTTTGCACAGCTACTGAGTATCACAACCAAAATTTGAATCCAAGCAATCTAGCTTCAGAATCTGTGTAGCTAACCTCTACAATTTATTCACTCTCTGTTTATATAATTTCTTTAAAAATGAGAAATAAGATTCATTGACCTATTAAGACAATTCCATCCTGCTTGTGGTACACTGAAATTCCCAAGGAGTAGAAATCTAAAACCTCTGCTCTAAGGGAATTAAAGTGGGCTCCTCATATTAAACTGCAGAAATGATGGTTTCTGATGTGTACAAGAATAACAGCAACAGTTAACCACTGTTGGGTGCTTACTGTGTGTTGGCACTGTCCTGGGTGTATTGTACACTTAATCTCAGTTATATCTCATGGCACTTTGAAGCTTGTTATTATCCCCATTTTGCAGATGAATAAACTGAGGATCACACAGATTATCCTCTCACCCCTCACAAACCAATAAGAGAAATTTATCCAACTTTCTCAAGAAGTTTTATGTTTCTGGCTTCTTTTTGTGCCCTCAAATCCCAGGGCGAAAATTAGGACTTGTTATTAAACCTTTGCTTATAACAGTTTGAAGGTGGTTTTTGCCATTTTGTCTGCATATCCTGCAGGGCTGTCCTATGTTCACAGCATGTACTGTACCTCTTCCCTCAGCTCCTCTCTCTCCCACACACCTGCTGTGAATGTCAGCTGCCTAGATAAGACTCAGAACTTTCAGAGTCACTTCATGAGTGCTCACTGGCCTCCTTCAGGAGGAATTCTAAGCTGGTCCTCATGCGTAGGTCAAGGCCTAGGCCCAGAATCCCATGTAGAGGCCATTCTCTGGTCCCCTTCTCTGTTGCCACTTGTTACCTACTAAGCTTGTGCTGGTCTATGGGTCCTCATGGCCTCTGGAGGGAAGTAAAAAGGGTTTCAGTTCCAGAAAGAAAAATCACAAGTCTTTAGACTAGCGATGTTATTTCACAGCGCTGCATTTACCTCTTCTCTGCACTTGAGAGATTTTATAATCAAATGTTCATTTCTCAGGTAAAGTAAAATGACAAAGGATGCCTAGTTCCCACTTATGTGCATGGCTCTAAAATGCTTGGAAAAAAAACATTAATGCTTTGTCCATCTTTCTGCTTTAAGTACTAATTGCTAACGTTTTGCTTATTGGTGGAAGAGTATTTAACTTGGAATAGAACACCTGGGCTCTGGCCCTAGCTCTGCAAGCTGAGTATAATGGTAAAACTCACAGAAATCTGACATGAAATGCCAGATTTTCTACTACATTCTAGTTGAGTGAGCATTGGCAAACTTTCAGCTCTTTGACTCAATATTCTCTTCTGTAAAATGGGATCAATAAAATAGTTACCTCCTTGATTTGCTGAGGCTTAAATCAATAAGCAAGATATATCAAGAGGTTGTGTTACAGAAATTGCTTTATTATGAACACTTTCTCCTGGGTTAGATTATTAACTCAAAAGAGCAGCACCAATTATCATGTAAATATTGCAACTATGTGCTATGCACAGAGAAAAGGAAGATAAAAAAGATGTGGTTTCTCAGCTAGTTGGTAGCACTGATATTCTCCAATGTACTTGTGCCTGCTCTGAAAACAATGTCTCTGCCTCAGTTTGGATTTGTTCCTCCCACAGTGAAAGAAAAGAGGATGATGTGAGATAATTTCTGAAGTAAGTGGAGTGTTTAATTGATATTCTAGCATCTGTTTCTCTGTACCTTTCCAGCCCTGTTGACAAACGCTGCCCTCAGATACAAGGCTTAGTCAGAAAGTAACAGAAGTGTTCAGGACCCACTCAGGGAGAATAAAGAAGGAGAAAACAGAATCACAGGCAGGGACAACTGCAGTGTCAGAGGAAGAAGGCCAGGTACATCAGCCAGAATTTCTAGGTTCTCATCTACCTTAAGCGCCTTACCAACTTTGTTCACTGTTTCCTTTTTTCTGTTATTATTATTAGTATTTTTATTATTCCACTTTAACCAGAAAATGTGGGGTCTTCTGTGACATCTCACCACTGAGCTGTACTACTTGGATAGCCACACATCATCTTTTACCTGGATATAATTTTCTCGCTGATTTCTTCATCCCTTGTTCCCTGCACATCAATTCTGACTGTCCTTCAGTCCCTTCTCCATAGTGCAATGTGCGTACTCTTTAAAAAAGTTATCTGTTCATGTTATCTCTTGCAATCACAGATATAAACAGTGACTTCCTATTGCTCTTAGGAAAAATTTAAAATATTTCTCACATGTTCTCAACTGCCCTCCTTGATTTGGCCCCCATTTCCTCTCTAGCTTGGTCTCAAACTGTTCTCTCCATAGATATATCAGTCATTTTTTTACATTTTCTGGCTGGACAGATATTTTTATTCCAAAGACATAGATCAGTGGAGAAGTGTAGCATGAGGAAGGGATGTTAATATCATGATTTTTGAAGATACTGTGTGCTGTGCTTGAAGATGTTTTTAAGGCATTTCAATGGGGATGCCACTTAGGCAGCTGGGTATTTGGACTGAGATTTCAGAGCAAGATTTACTCTGTAACTATAAGTTGAGGAGCCATCAGCCTGTAGATAATAAGTGAAGCTATGAGAGTAGTGAAACAGATGAGAGAATCTGACCTCTCATCAAGGCCCTTGTAAATTCTATTATTTTTTCAGAAACACTCTTATACCACTTCTCTAAATACTCCTTCAACACCATCAAAGACTTTCCCAAAGGCTGCAGAATCACTGAGGCCTTCTCACTAAATTGTATTACCATGTTGCGTCCTTCTATAGTATTTGCCAGTCTGTAATTACAGATGCATTTCTGAAATTACTGGTTAGTATCTATCTCCATCAATAGATCTAAGTACCACAAGGACAGAGAAATTCATCAATACCTGGCAGAGAGCCAGTTTATTATAGGTGCTCATAATATGTGTATTTAACTATTTATGAAATGGTTGAAAAAATGAATGAAAAAGAATTCTATAGTATTTGTGCATTTTTTACTGTAGCAGTGAATGTACTAAACCAAATCAGTTCCCTAATATCCAACTACATTAGGCTTCTTTGTTAGTTGTTCTGTTTTTAAAAAGAAACTTTAAGAATAATTTTTTATTTACATAAATGTTGTAGCATTTGCATATACTGCACATCCAGTTTCCCCTATTCTTAACAATTTACTTCAGTATGGAAGGTTTGTCACAATTAATGAAACAATATTGATACATTATTATTAACCACAATCTATACTTTAAGATTACTTCATAGCTATCTAATATCTTTTTGTGTTTCAAGATCCCATCCAGGATGTCATATTACATTTAGCTATCATGTCTCCTTAGGCTCCTTCTTGGCTGTGGCAATTTTTCAAACTTTTCTTGTTTTTGATGACCTTGACAGTTTTGAGGAGTACTGCTCAGGTATTTAATAGAATTCCCCTCTATTCGAATTTGTCTGATGTTTTTCTCTTGCAGACTGAAATTACATGTTTTTGGGAGGAAGACAAGAGAGGTAAAGCACTATTCTCCTCACATAATATCAAGGCAACATGCGATCAACATGGCTTACCATTGTTGATGTTAACCTTGATCACTTGGCAGTTGTCATATTTCTCAGGTTTCTCAAACTCCTAAGTGATTCTACCACCCTTCCATATTGTGCTCTTTGGAGGAAAGTTACTATGCACAGCCCACACAAAAGGAGTAGGGAGTTGTGTATTGATGTTTTATGTACTCAGTGTGTCTACCTAATTATACTAGAGCTCTGTTGGTATCATGGTAAAGTATAGGGGAAGAAAGTGTTCTACAATATTCTGATTAAATTTCAGTCTTTTAGTTGGCCAGTGTCTTGGGGCTGTGACCTTCATGAGTGTTTCTCCAATGGTAAACCTTTTTGGTTTCTTTTCCCTCTCTGTCCTCTACTCCTTTTTCCAGTTGTAGCATTCCCAATCTATTTCCTTGAAGCCCTAACCCATGACCTATGTTTTATTTCCCCTTAGGTGAGACAGGAAGGCTGAAAGGGACTGGACTGAGAGGAATTCCCTTCCTCCTACCGGGATAAGTCTCTGGTAGTTATTTCCTCTGGATTAAAGGGCTTTGGTGTGGAGAAGGCTCTGGGCATATTTCACAATGGTCACTCTCTCCCTCCCCCTACAGAGCCAGGAGAGGACCTTTCTCGGGTCTTCATTGTGAAACTCTGGCAGAGTTCTTGGAGGTAAAACCCCCAAATGTGTGGGAATATCCCCCAAAGACTATGGCTCCCAGGAGTTTCTCACATCACAAGTTGTCCGTACTCAACCTCCAGCCATTCATCAAAGTGTTTAAGTTTATGGATCCAGCTGTTTCTCCTCTTGGTTAGCAAATTTCAGTTGAGTTCCTCTGGTTGCATTTATCTCTACAGTTTGGAGGGAAGCAGTTTGCCCAGTTCTCTCATGGGTCCAAGAAAAGTTGTTGATTTTCTACTTGTCCAGCTTTGTCTTGTTGTAAGGATGGGTGTGACCAGACGTCCATGTTACTTTCATACATAAAACACATCCCTTCTTGTTTCCATCTGTGATCATCTTAACTTTTTCCTAAATCCTCTGTTGTGCATTTCACTGTTGCTCAGACTTCTAGAAAAACATCTAAATACAGTTTAAATGAATCTTTCGTAAGAAGATAATTTTCTTCCCAAAATGTCAGTGTGATTATCCAAGTTAAACATTAGTATTCTGACGTGAGCCATTCTAGACATGGTTTGATGAAATTAACTGAAGATGAGACCCACTGATGAAGAATTTAAGCAAGATTAATACCTTCATTTTAAAAGGTTGGTAAGGTGGGTAAGCACCTTAATGGTTTCATCCATTACATCTTTTGGTGCTGAGAATTGATGTCCTTGTCCTACCTAGGTAAAGAATTTTTACTTCTTGGCAGAAATAAGATGATTTATAAATTGAACTATAGGGGTAATTTTTCTCAATTAACAAAATGCACAATGTTTGCATCAAACTCTTATCTAGTAGCTTATTGTATATTGGGCTGTTTCTAAGTCAGTCAAAGTTTAATAGGGATGGGGAAGAGATTAATTATCAGAGGGTCTCCTTCTCATTAAAAAATAGGTTTACCACTTGAAAACTGGTGAACAGTGTTTAAACATGTTTAAATATCATTTAAACATTGTTTAGTACAAATAAAATGTCATAAAATATTGTCTATAATAAAATTCTCTTTTATTAAAATATGTATTTAATGTTATACTTGTATATTTTTAAAACTGCAACAAAAATGTGGAGCAAGTACATATGATTTTTTGTCTTTTCTCCTTTTTGCTTGTTTATATTTTCTGAATTGTATGTAATGAACAAGTAATGCTTTCATAAAAAGAAGAAAACTGTAGATGTTAAAATAAAAAGAATAATTCATAAAATTATAGGACTTGAATAGACTTAAGCCAGTTCTTAATTTCTTCAGCTGAGGAAATGGAGGTACACACAGGAAAAACAATCTTCTTGAATCCTCTGTTTCCCCATTTCTGCTTAAAGAATAATAACCATTTTTAAAGAACAAGCTCAAATATACATGGCTTCGGCATTTCTATGCATGTCTCATGTCTCTCACCAATTGTAGAGTTCTTCCAGTATAACATGAATCATGAGTAGAAGGAAGAAGATGAAGAAACACTATGGGGATGAGGATGGCTTCTGTTTACCATCTGTCCAACACTTAACCATATATCTTACTTATGTTATTTCAATTAATCAGTTTTTAATTTTTTTACTTACAATTTTTCCAGTGTAAAGTGATTCACTTATACGTATATACGTATATACATACATATATACATATTCTTTTTCAGATTTTTTTCTATTATAGGTTATTATAAGACATTGAATATAGTCCCCTGTGCTATATACAGTAGGTGCTTGTTGTTTATCTCTTTTATATATAGTAGTGTATATCTGTTAATCCCCAATTCCCATTTTATCCCTCCCCTCCCTTTCCCTTTGGTAAACACAAGTTTTTTTCTGTCTCTGAGTCTATTTCTGTTTTGTTTTGTTTTGGTTTCTTTTGGCGGTACACGGGTCTCTCTCACTGTTGTGGCCTCTCCCGTTGCGGAGCACAGGCCCCGGAAGCGCATGCTCAGAGGCCATGGCTCGCGGGCCTAGCCGCTCTGCAGCATGTGGGATTTTCCCGGACTGGGGCACAAACCCGTGTCCCCTGCATCGGCAGGTGAACTCTCAACCACTGTGCCACCAGGGAAGCCCTTATTTCTGTTTTATAAATAAGTTCATTTGTGTTGTATTTAAGGTTCCACATGTAAGTGATATCATATATTTGTTGTCTGACTTACTTCACTTAATATGATAATCTGTAGGTCCATCCATGTTGCTGCAAATGGCATTATTTTGTTCCTTTTATGGCTAAATAATATTCCACTGTATATACATACAATATCTTCTTTATCTATTCATCTGTCAAAGGACATGTAGGTTGCTTAATTAATCCTTACAATACCTTCAAGACATAAATACTACTCTCATTTTGCAGATGAATAAAAGGAAAATTAAACAGGTTAAGACCTTTTACAAGTTTCCATTATCACAATCCACAGAATTCAGATTTTTGCACAGGTTCAAGCTGCTCCAAAACTTAACATATAGTAAGTACTCAGTAAACATATTTAATAATTGAGTTATTTAGGGACCATTTGATATTCATGGACCAGATTTGCAGTGTTTATCAGCAGCCTGCTGATCTCTCAGTTAATTCACAATTAAAAACAACTTTGAGCACAACTAGTATTTGAAGTCCAGATTCTCTAAGCAAATAGAATTGCTTTTCATCACAGAAAAATTGATCACCACTGCTGCCATCTGGCTTCCTTGTTCTCTTCTTTATTGTACTTCAAAATGTTTTCTAAAAAAAATTATTTGTTTGCTTGAAGTATTATCACTTTCTTTTTTAGACCCATCCTCTCAACCATGCACTAACCTTTTATCTCTGAGCTTAAATTCTAGAGCTAAACAACAGTAGCTTATATATCTAGCACTTTCATAAAAATTATCACATTGGATAATTCAGAAACAGATAGGACAGATATTATTACTTTCATTTTAAGGATGAGAAGGCTAAGTCTTCAAGTGGTTCAGTGATTTGCTTATGAGCTTATACAACTTATACAGCTCTTAAACCACAGATCTAGGACTCAAGGAGAGTTCTCTGACTCCAAATATAGTGTTCTTCCCTCTATGTTATACAGTCTGATAACACAAAGCCATTCTCTTTATCACACCTTTAATGATCCACTATAAATTCTGCTGTAGCTTGGTTTTGCTTCCATTCTTACTAGACCTTTTTGATACCATAGTTTTTTAGCTTTTGTTCCAGTTAGAGTTTTTAATTGCATGCAGCAGAAACTCACTCTGGCTGACTCAACAGGAAACAAATTTGCTGGAAGGATATTGGATAGGTAAGGACATCATGGAGAAGCAGGTTGAGAAACAGATGGGAACAAGGGAGGAGGGAAGCAGTCAATCATCTGCCAAAACCATGCTCTAGAACAGGGGTCCCCAACCCCCAGTTGGAACTGGGCCACACAGCAGCAGGTGAGTGGCGGGCAAGCGAGCAAAGCTTCATCTGCGGCTCTGCATTGCTCCCCATGGCTCACATTACTGCTTGAACCATCCATCCCCCCCCCTCGCCCTCTTCCCCCCACCCCATCCATGGAAAAATTGTCGTTCACGAAACCGATCCCTGGTACCAAAAAGTTTGGGGACCACTGCTCTAGAACACAGGGTACCCCTGGACACCTTTACTAATACCTCTGGCCTCGCTGCCTTTAAAAACAGGATGTTGGTTTTCCATTGTCCTTACTTCTTTGTGTCAGTGTCTCCTGTTTCAGAGTCTTGGATGGGTATGTCTGATTGGCTGAGTATTGATCATGTGGTCATACTCTAGCTTCCAGGGACGTTTGGAAACCACAAGTTTCCAAGTAAGTATTTTTAGGTGAGCTCTTTCTCCCAACAAGATTCATTAAGCATACACTGCACCAAACATAACAAGGAGGTTGAAATAATTGAAAGTCCCCTACCATGACCAAAAAATGGCCAAATTCTAGTACTGATTCCAATTTAGTTTTGCATGTTCTTTCTTTAGGTGAGCTTTCTTTGAGATAAGATACATATTTAATTTACAACTATGTCTCAGTTGTCACTCAACCAATAATTACAGTTGCTCTGCAGCATTCTGAAGGATCTAAACTTGTCATGTAAGTTTCATTTATCTTCTAAGAAATTTCTCTTTCAAAGTTATCCTCTAATATTTCTCTCAAATGGATGAGTTTCATCAGGGCCTGACAGCATGAACTGGTGACTTACAAAATATTTTCAAAGCGTGAAAACTATATTTGGCATCTTTTCACGGCCTTAGGTTTTAAGATATGCCTTGTTATTTTACTTTAAGAATTCCAAATATTTCTTTTACTAACATACGTTTCTGACA
The DNA here is from genome assembly GCF_026419965.1 of Kogia breviceps. NCBI lineage: Eukaryota > Metazoa > Chordata > Mammalia > Artiodactyla > Physeteridae > Kogia > Kogia breviceps. Next base: position 52,216,458 of record NC_081316.1, on the reverse strand, counting down.
TTGAATAATCCTTTCCTCTGCAGTATTTTTGAACAGTGGCTTCGAAGGCACCATCCTCTTCAAGAAGTTTATCCAGAAGCCAATGCACCCATTGGGCACAACCGGGAATCCTACATGGTTCCTTTTATACCTCTCTACAGAAATGGTGATTTCTTTATTTCATCCAGAGATCTGGGTTATGACTATAGCTACCTACAAGATTCAGGTAAAGCTCAGTTTCTTTCATGTGAATTGCTGAGTCTGGTGTGACCAATTTCTTTTGAGAGAGTGCAAAACCTTATGTTTTTACATTGTTATCCCCAAATTATTTAAATTGGGAAAATGCATTATGATCCATAACTCATCACTGATTTATTATTACATGGACCAAGTTGCAAGAATCTGTAAATATCTGTCCTTTCTGCTTAATATAGAGCATTTTGCATATGGCAACCATGGGAAGAGCACTAAAATTAAAATCAGAAAAAAAAATGGGTGTGAGACTTGACACTATAAACTGACTTTTGTGTGACCTAGGGAAATTTGACTTCAGTTCTCTGAATCTCAGTTTCTTAACCTAAAATATTGGGAATAGAATACCTCAAAGAGATATTTGATAATTAAATGCATTAAGAGCCTAGGGCAGTCAGCACAAGTTAAACATCTAGCAGTTTTGAAATCATCTTTGGGAACTTCCTGCTAGGGTTACCAAGAAAATTTGTGAACATTTTGATGTTAAACACAGTTAATAATAATAATGATAATAGCTATTATAATAATAATTGCTCTGACTATGATTAAGTCTATGATTATAATTAGATCTAGACTTTAAATAATCTTTCTTAGTAGTAGTATGTCAGTATCTTTTTGATAAATAAGGAACAGGTAGTAATGTCTCCTCCTACCTGTGAGCCTGCTACATACCATACATGCATTATTAATCAACCATATATTAGGGGAAGTATTATTATCCCTAGAATGAGGTAAGTACACTGATGCTAAAATAATTTAAATGACTTTCCCAATAGCAAACACCAGTATGTGGAAAGCCAGATTTCAACACTACAGGGTCCTCTCCACTGCAACACAAGATGGTCAACAGCTAAAAAATGGTTAAACGACACAGAGTTTGTGGATATGAGGTATTTGACAAGCACTTATGTTTCATTATATTCATTGATAATTCATGGAAACATAAACATATTAGTAAAATAAAATGAACAAATGAATGACATTTACCAATTTCCTACCTCTTGTTAAACTTTAGTGACACATAAATGATTGACATATCTCCAGACCTCAAGGAGCATTAAATTCAGTATGGAAGTCAGACAGATGTGCAAAAAAGAGTGAAACATCAGACTGTGTTAAGTGCAATAAAGGAGTCATAAACCGAATCTTATAAGAGCACATAGGAGAAAGTAATGACTTAAGAGTAGTTCAACCTAAAAAGACAAGACAAGGCCTTGAAGGATGAGCAGGCAGATAGCAGATAGAAAAGGGCAGGGAATATTCTAAACTAATAGAATAACAAAAATAGAGGTGTAAAGTGTACTATGTATTTCTGAGATGCTAAATTCTCCTATTTGAGTAGTATGAGCAATGAAAAATTACACTGAGGAGATAAATTGACTTATTTCATAATAGCTAATATATTATGGATATTTTCATGTGCCAGGAACTCTTCTGGGTATGCTGTGTGCATTATTTTCTTTAATTTTCATAATTACCCTGTGAAGTAGGCACTATTATTTCTTTTTCCTGATCATAGATGAGAAAACAGAGGCTTAAAGAATATAAATAACTTGTCCTGGGCCATCTAGCTAATATGTAGCATAGCAGAACCACATTTTAAGGCCAACAGGAGAAACTGTATTTTATCAACCTTTTCCTGCCCTTTGGGGAACCATTAGTTGGACAGATTTGGGTTCGATACCTGTTTTGCTTTATCTGAAGACCATAGCCCGTGAAAGGAATACTAAAATGGCTGGTAGAGGAGATGAGTTCTTTGAAAACCTGGAGATCACTAAGAACAGAGGATTTTGCAGAGGGTGGAGGTATGGTAAGGGGAGGGGCTCCCAGTGAGTCAAAAAGAGGGGCAGTCTCAAGTAGAGTGTTTTTCCCTCCTAAAAACACCCACAGTACATAAAGAAAGGAGAATATTGGTAATGGTTTTTCAAAGATTCACCACCAGGATTTTATAATTTCCATTTTCAGAACATAACAAACTCTTTCACAGGCTCATGCTGTTATTACACTATTCTCTTGGGCTAAATTCTGATCCATATCCATTTGTCACACTCTCAGATATGAAATCATTGTACACATATACATAGTCATGTTTAATCACTCCTTTATTAGAGTTACATGGTAATTTTTCTACATATGAATCTTTCCCCCCTCTACCTTGGCTGTGAGCCCTACAAAATCAGAACTGATACCTTGCAAGCTTCTCCAGTCTTCTCCAAATGGTATCTGGTATGGGGCTAAACCAATGAATTAACTTGAATGCAAGTGATATTTATCATGAAGGATGGTGTCTCTTAACCAATACATATAAGTAAAGCTTGCTAGCAAAATGTCACACTTCTTAATACTCAGGTCATTTTTAGATTTAAAAAAATTTTTTTAACATCTTTATTGGAGTATAATTGCTTTACAGTGGTGTGTTAGTTTCTGCTTTATAAGAAAGTGAATCAGATATACATATACATATATCCCCATATCTCCTCCCTCTTGCGTCTCCCTCCCACCCTCCCTATCCCACCCCACTGGATGTTCACAAAGCATGGAGTTGATCTCCCTATGCTATGCGGCTGCTACCCACCAGCTATCTATTTTATGTTTGGTAGTGTATATATATAAGTCCATGCCACTCTCTCACTTCATCCCAGCCTACCCTTCCCTCTCCCCGTGTCCTCAAGTCCACTCTCTACAACTGCGTCTTTATTCTTGTCCTGCCCCTAGGTTCTTCAGAACCTTTTTTTTTTTTAAGATTCCATATATATGTGTTAGCATACAGTATTTATTTTTCTCTTTCTGACTTACTTCACTCTGTATGACAGTCTCTAGGTCCATCCACCTCACTACAAATAACTCAATTTCGTTTCTCTTTATGGCTGAGAAATATTCCATTATATATATGTGCCACATCTTCTTTATCCATTCATCTGTCAATGGACAGATGTCTGGGCTATTGTAAATAGTGCTGCAATGAACACTGGGGTGCATGTGTCTTTTTGAATTATGGTTTTCTCAGGGTGTATGCCCAGTGGTGGGATTGCTGGGTCATATGGTAGTTCTATTTGTAGTTTTTTAAGGAACCTCCATACTGTTCTCCATAGTGGCTGTATCAGTTTACATTCCCACCAACAGTGCAAGAGGGTTCCCTTTTCTCCACACCCTCTCCAGCATTTATTGTTTGTAGATTTTTTGGAGATGGTCATTCTGACTGATGTGAGGTGGTACCTCGTTGTAGTTTTGATTTGCATTTTTAGATATTTTTAATGTATTTCAAGCGTTCTATTGCACTAGATATTTTCTAGGTGATTTTATTAATTTATTTATTCTTTCTGCATACATATGTTTAGTAACTACCTTGTTCAAGGCATTCTTTTAAATACTATGGATACAGTGGTAAACAATGTAGTCTCCTTCTTCACAGTGCTTACATCCTAATGAAAGAGAAAGACCTTAAACCACTACTTACCTAATGAATCATTTGTTTAGAGATGTGCATATCTCTAGGGGTCAATGAAGTGACATTTCAGAGAGTATCAGTAACAGGAAGAATTAATTATTTGAAAAGCAGGTCTTGATTATGAATTTAGGCCATATTGCTAGGATAACAGAGCGATTAATGAATTTTAAACAAATCAGGATCAAATTTGAGTTTTCATAAGAGTACGGTTGCTGCAGCTTGTAGGAAGTTCTTTTTTTTCAATTTTATTTTATTGAAGTATAGTTGATTTACAATGTTGTGTTTATTTCTGCTGTACAGCAAAGTGATTCAGTTATACATATATACATTCTTTTTCATATTCTTTTCCATTATTGTTTATCACAGGATATTGAATAGAGTTCCCTGTGCTATACAGCAGGACCTTGTGTTTTATCCATTCTATATCTAATAGTTTGCGTCTGCTTATCCCAAACTCCCAATCCATCCCTCCCCCACCTCCCCCGCTTCCCCCTTGGCAAACACAAGTCTGTCCTCTATGTTAAAGACATAATGTTGAGCCAAAGAAACCAGAAATCATAGAATATATACTGATGATTATATTCATATAAAATCCAAAAAGGTGCAAGTTTTGTGTAAGTTGAAAAGCACATTCGGGGAGGCCAGTGAAAATGCTGTTACGAGTATCCAGGGGAGAGGCAAAGGAAGTTGGAATTGCAGTGGTGGTAAGAGGCAAGGCAGAAAGGACAAAAACATTTGATATTATTTTGAAAACAAAATTTATGGAACTTGGGAAATGATTACATATAATAGGTGAGAAAGAAGGATATATTAAAGTTGCCCTTAAGCTTTCTGGCCTGTGCAAATGATGAATGGTGATTGAATTCATTCAATAGGAGCAGGGCCAGACATGGGGTGAATCTCATGGTGGTATCTGTTACACAGTGAAATGGTGTGAATGGCACATCAAGGGTAAATATATCTCTGAGGCAGCTGGATAGCCTTGAGCCTCAGAAAAGATTCTGCCTGCAGATACTAATGTGAGAGACATCAGCATATAAATTGTTATCTTTGCCAATCTTTACAATCTTGCGTAGTAGTGATTTTATTCTGTTTTATAGGTAAGTAGATTGAGAACAGAAAGGTAAAGTGACAAATTCTAAGTCACAAAGCTTGTAAGTGGCATACATAGAATCCCAAATGAATTCTCTCTCCATGACTCCACAGAAGAGAGGGTTATCTTTATACTTGCCTTGTACACATATGTTCCACCTCATTGTCCCTTCCCTAGTGTCCCAAATGGGTACTTTTTACTGAAAAGGCAACAAAAACCACTGGAGGAGAAAAGGGAAAGAAGGCTCAAAGAGTCACATTAGGGGATTAAAGGTACTTATTATTTATTTATAGTTAAATTTTTAAAAATAAAATTGATTCAAAATGTTTTATCTATTTAGAGTCCTTTTCATATAGCTGTGAGCTTACGCCACTAATTTTAGAGAAGTTTTGTTTTAAAATAAGCAACAGCAATTGCTTATTTTCTATTTTATGAATCATTCTATTGCTCCTTCTGTTGTACTTTCAAGGAGTTTAAAATTTTCTTTCATTCTTCTATTCATTCATTTATTCATTCATACAGCAATGTTTACTAAGGCACAATAATACTGAGACACAATACCAGAATAGAGAAGCTAAACTTTAATCTTACTAAAAAAATTCTTTTAAATTTCTTGATATAATTTAGTTCAGGCAGTTAATTATTCATCATTTAGGCACTCACGTTTATAATTACTTAATTATTTTCCGTAAAAGGCAGCTGATGTCTTCTTTCTTTAGTCAAACATTTTCTCTTATAATTGAATTTAGTGATGTTTTTCAAAATTGAGTAGCAGGTGATTTTGTTGCATGCATAACTGATTGAAAGGTGAGACCAAAAACCTTTGGCAATGAAGTGTTGAGTCCTTGATGCTGTTGGCAAATGTAATCCTGCTTTCTGTCCGGTGTTACTTTAAGAGCTTCCTTCTTCCAATATATTCTGAAAGACTTGGACATTTGATTTTAAAAATGAGAGGAGGATGCATGTTCACAGGAACTGGAGGGTCTCATTCTGCACATGGGGTTTGATGAGGACTTGTTCACTAGTGCTTCCATATGTGTATACACAGGTGCATATTGTTCCTTCTGCCTGGGATGGCTTACCATCAGCATCCCACACTCAAGTCCTAATTTATTCTTCTACTCAGTGATAGTCTCCTGGGATGCCTCCTCTGACTCCCCAGGCAGTTATAGGAGGTCTTTTCCCCATTATCCCATTGTATCTTTTATATACTTGCATTGGAACGGCATTGTTGTTAAAATAATTTGTTTACTTGTCAGTCTCCTCTCCCAGGTATTATTTCCTTCAGGCCAGGGGCTCTGCTTACTCAGCCTTTCACATGCAGTTCCTGGACCACCACCTGACATTTATTGTGTCTCAGTAAACATTGCTGTATGAATGGGTAAATGAATGAATAGAAGAATGAAAGATAAATAAGACATGCTGCTTGCTCTCAAGGGTTCATGATGAAGCCTGAAAAGTAAGACATACATATAAATAATTACAACATGTAGACAATTGTGCCAAGTGTCACAAAGGAGCAATGAAAGAAAGAGACTGGGAATCCAGAAGAGAGAGTTGAGCAGAATCAGTGATCAAAGCAGGTGTGAGAGAGAAAAACTCTTACTGGAAGCTGGTTCAGTTGAAATATTGATGGAATTACTATGGAGTAAGAAGAATCGATAACAGTTATAAATTACTTTTTATGTGAAAGACATCATTCCAAAGGTTATACATACATTATAGTGTTTAAATATTACAGGTAAACTTTCTAAGTTACAGATTTTGAATTGGTTAAATTAGGATAATGATTTCTAACTACCTCATGTGTTTGTTGTGTGGATAAATGGGCATATGAATGCACTTTGGAAATGACAGAGCACCAAACAAATAGAAGACTATATGATTATTCTGAAGAGAATGGGTAACAAGAAAAATGGAATTTTAAGTAGGTAAAAAAAATAGAAAACTTTTGATATTAAGAAATAATTTAAAGATACACTATTGAGGCTTGAAAGCAAATAACTGAGGAAGACAAGTCTAAATTTTAGGTTGAAGCCATTGAGAAATACAGAGTGTTTCAAAGACAGTCCATTGGTGACAGTAAAATTTAAGACAAGTTGAAATGAACTGAAGTAGAGAAATAATAAGAGAAGCTGGAGAACAGAAGGACAGACAAAGAAATAGTGTTTTAAAATTGTGAAAGAATTTGAGCTGAGCCTTAAGCAATAAAGAAATCATACTTATTATGTAACCTCTATGTAATGTGCAGTTTTTGAGACATTTAAAATGCACTATATATTGAAGTGACTAATAGCAATGCAAACTAAGCATTTGTAATTTCATTTTCAAAATAACTTTTAAATGTGTTAGAATGGTAACCTTTATGTTTGATGAAAATAATTTTCACATTTTTAATTTCTTTATTTTAGCTTTGTTAGCTTTCATTTCTTAGATTTAAATTAATATTAACCCAAAGTTATAAATCATTTTAATTATAATTTATTTTATAATGTTCTTTGCAACTTATTGTCCCCTCTTGATGAAGAGAAACACAAATCTGCTCTATTGTTTCAAATTATGTTTAATGGATTCTAAGAATTTTAGAGGTATCTTAGTGACGGCTGACAAAAGGACAGTACTAAGGACAAAAAAAGGAGAAAGTAACAGGAGAAATGGGGATTGAGCCCTGTAGCCCCAGTTAAGCCAAGGAAGCACCATTCTTCTTTGAATGAAGATTGGAATTTAATATAAAATTAATTTTTGACAAATTCTCCTGCTTTAACTGTTTTGAGTGCTTGAGTTTATGGTGATCAATGAGACTCCCACTTTACATTTCACTTCATGTTGCTACCCATTCTTTCCAAGATATTTTATTAAATAAATATTAATTTTCTTTTTATATTGTTGATCTAATTTTTATGATATATGAAGCTTACATATAACTGTAATTTCAGAATATCCTAAGGTACTTTATCTTTTATTGTTGTAGGAATCTAATTAACTTTAAAAATAATTAGGACTTTTTGAAGTGCAAAAGGCTGAGACTGAGGGACAGTAGGAACCAGGAAATTAAGCTCCCTAAGGATTCATTCTTCCCCTCTATCTCTTTCCCCCTCCCTACCCCATCTCTAGCTCTAAGACTGCTATCAGCACCTGAGTCATCTGACTCTTAATTCCAGCACAGTGAATTCTGAGTAATGATTCTGACTGGTCCAACTTGAGTCAGTGGTTCACTATGAACTAATCAACAGTAGCCAAGAAAATAAGTCATAAAAAAATGTTGTAGTTCCCTCATCAGCAACGAGGGGAAGGTAAGGATGGGGAGCAGATATAGGCTCAAATATCCATGGCCTAAATAAGTTAGTTTATTTATTGCTCAAATGGCAGTCTTGGTATGTTGTCAAACACAAGCTCCATAATTTCAGGGGCCAGAGCTGCTTGTTTCTTGTAGTTCTATAAGACCTAGGGTTTACCCTTGATCACATGATCTATGGTGGCTCACCAACATACTATCTGCATTAGTTGAAAGGGGAAAAGGGAAAAAGACAAGGCATACCTTTTCTTTTTAAGGGAACTGCCCCGAAGTTACATGTATTACTTTTGCTCAAGACTTAAGTCACATAACCATAATTTGCTACGAGGTAAGCCCAAGATGCACTCTCTTCTTTCTTTTGTATCACAAAATGGATATAGAGTATCTTAGAGTGTCTTGTAAATAGTGATGGGAACTTTAAAATCAAGCAAATAGATGTAATAAATTATTAACTCCAAGTGGAAAATAATGTAAGAAAGGAAATGTAATCATAGAATAATATTTGGTTCAATTGTGAATAATATTTAAATACTAAAAATAATGAAAATCCTAGATGTGGATTTGACCCCAGATCATGGTATTAATATGCTGAAAATATGGAGGAATGAAAAGGGAAACTGTAAGAGCTCAAATCATTGTTTATACCTGAGGAACTCCAGAGATAAACTTGACAAATTAAGAAGCAGTAATATTTGCCTATTATTTAGAAATATGGAGTCAAATAACAGAATAAATAACTAAAAGAGTAACAGTAGCTGACTTGGGGGCAGGCACTGTACAATTTACAGATCAGATAATATCTATGAAATTTAAAATATCCCAACAAGGTGGTCTTGTTTTCCTATTTTCCTAATGAAGAACCTGAAGCTTAGGAGTATTAGGCGTAACTTTCCCAAGATCTTATAGCTAGTAAGTAGCAGAGCTGGCATTCAAATCCAAGCATCTGACTCCAAAGTACTATGCAAGGATGATGATGATAATGATGATGATGATGATGACGATAGTAAAAACATTGGGATGTCTTTCTATTTCAGGACCAGACAGTTTTCAAGATTACATTAAACCCTACTTAGAACAAGCAAGTCAGATCTGGCCATGGCTCATTGGGGCAGCTGTGGTAGGGTCTGTCCTCACTGCTCTGCTGGGAGGACTCACTAGCCTGTTTTGTCATCGAAAGAGAAAGCAGCTTCCTGAAGAAAAGCAGCCACTCCTTATGGACAAGGAAGACTACCACAGCTTGTTGTATCAGAGCCATTTATAAAAGGCTTAAGCAATAGAGTTGGGCAAAAAAACCTGACCTCACTCTAAATTAAATGATATTAAAGTCCCTAGGGGTTGTCTCAGCAGAAATCCTTGGCGTGTGTCTATGAAGATCATTATAGAATTGTTATCTTAATACAAAATATACCCCTCCTCCAACTCAGGTAGAAGCCACCTGTGCTTGCTTTGCTGTATTTTGATCATTCCCTTAATAGTTTTCCTCAAGCCCATATTTCCAAGGAAAGGATGCCATTTGGTAATGGAGGTGCTAGTCTGCTAGTCATATCTGAATGAAAGTGCTCTTATAAAGTATGAGAACAGTTGTGATTATTTTCCTCCTGATTGCTTAATGACATGTTTCTTTTATTATCCCCTTTCTTTGATTTTAATAAAATAGTAACAAATTTACACTAATTGACTCCTTTGAGCTCGAGAAATACATTTTAATTTTCCTAAGAAAGCATAATGTTTCCCTTATATTTTACATTCCTGCTCCAAAATATGTTATGGACTTCAAGTAGAAAACAATCTTCAACTCTTTCCTGCCATAGTTCTGACTGTACATTTTAAGGCCACTGAAATCAAGGGCCCTTCGCCTGAAAAGAATCTGGCGAAGTACCTATCTCAAGATATGCTCATTAATTATGTTGATGAAGATGATAATAATCTTATTATAGAGCTTTTTTTTTTATCTTCTAAGAAGAACTTTATTAGAGAATGTTTAAAATGCTATGAAACATTTCATGGTAGAGAACAATTATGTGAATATCAGCCTGTCTGCAGTTCTAGTAAAATAACTTATTTCTATTTTTCCTGGCTATTAAGACCTTAAATTAGAATGTCTAGATAATCTTGCTACTTGAAATTTTAGGTCCAGTTGAATTTCTAAAAATAGTCCAATTGCTATTCCATTTGTATTATCACTATGTAGAGCATAAAAGACTAGCGCCAGTGGGTGGAATTTATAGAGGACCTATATTGGTGTAATAAAAGGAAAAAACTGTCCAATATTCAGAGCTTTCCAAAACCAAAATGGACATTCTTGGAAAATAATAAGTGGTTGACTCTAAAATTCTTCACATAGAGGTTGGATGGCTAATTTGACTTGAATTCTATAAAGAGAATTTAAGTATTGAGTCTATAGTCATTCTTGGCTCAGGGCTCAGAACAACTCCCCATTCAGAAACGAGGCCGAACATGCTCTGTAAAAAGTTCCTGTGATTCTGCCACAGTATTTAAGGATGTTTCACCAGATTCCAACTTTCATTCTCTCATCCAAACTCAATCACTCTGTCCTGGTATCCCCAGTCTCTTTAGTTCCCTTATGTTTAGTTTGTATGTATCTGCTCAGTATTTTCAAATATGTATCTCAGTTTGACTACTTGAATTATATTTCCAGCCTCATCCCTAAACACTGTCTTTTCACTTTCTCAAGATGGCTATGCTTTTAAGACAGACTTGTCCAATTCTAGCTCCCAGAAACCTGCCTGGGTCTGACACCTAAACCTCTCCATCTCTGGGATGATATTTAAAAGGAGACCCACTGACCTGTATGGTACTTTTTAATTAAAATATCTTACAATTCCTATAAGGCCTGCAGTGTAGGATTCAGACTGTTTATGAATACATTTAAAAATTAAGAGGAAAGCAAAACTCATCGTATTATAAACATTGGTCAAATGATTTGGGATAATTTTCATCTAGAACAAATAAAAATTTACAATTCTTGTTGAAGTAACATCATCAACTCTCAGAGATTACTAATAGTTAAGAAATTCAGTTACAGAGCAATTTTCATTTTCTAACTCTTCTTTAGTTGTCAGTCAACATTCGCTGGATTATCTAATTTCTGATGCCTAGAGGAGAAAAGTCAGGCAAGGGATGGGGAGCAGCATATTTATTGACATAGAGGAGATCTGTGGGATTAGAGGGCAAATACTAGGGTTTATATCCTCCACTTGGTACATAACCAGAAATACAAGATTTAAAATACATTAACAATGACATTTGAAAACTGGATTCAATTTAGTTGAGAATAGGAGCTAGTAAAACTGAGAGCAAGGAGTAGGAAAAGAAATCTGGATAAGGCCTGAAGAAGATTCTGGAGAAGCAGTAACAGTGATTGTGGTTACCTTCAGTCTGACCTCAGAACACAAAATAATTACTTAGCTAGGTTTGATCTGAAGGCGAAATTTCAGACCAGGTGGTATTTAAATCATTTTTTACAAAGAATCTAGAATAAAAGTCTACCCAGGGAATTTTCATTGTTACTGACAGGGATCTGTATAGTCATTCTCTTCCTTACCACAAGGCAATTCCCTCCTTTATCACTGAGCTTCAATGTAGAATATCATTTTGTTTCTCTAGAGGCTCAAGTTATCTACTTGAGTAGCAGCAACATCTGTGATAAAACCACCACCACATTCATTCTGTGGTTTTCTCAATAAGGTACCAAAATGACATGACATATTTCAAGATACTTGAAGTTTCATTAAATTCTAATCAACATTATATTCTGTGGTATTGTTTTACAGTGTGCATTTTATGAATTAATTCGTTTCGGCTCTGCTCTTTTTCCATTGCTACATTATATGTCACATTTTGTTACAGAGAAAGAAAGAAATAAGCAGCTGCCACTCTTTTTGTTCCTCTTTCTGTGTTTTACTTTTTTAAAAAAAAGAGTATTGGGCTTCCCTGGTGGCGCAGTGGTTGAGAGTCTGCCTGCCGATGCAGGGGACACGGGTTCGTGCCCTGGTCCGGGAAGATCCCACATGCCGCGGAGTGGCTGGGTCCGTGAGCCATGGCCGCTGAGCCTGCGCGTCCAGAGCCTGTGCTCCGCAACGGGAGAGGCCACAGCAGTGAGAGGCTGGCGTACCGCAAAAAAAAAAAAAAAAAAAAAAGTATTTTTAGTACCCAGCCTTCCCAACAAGTCAAATATATAATTCTTCATCTTTAGAAATAAATATGTGATGGGTACAAGTCATTTCAACCAGTGTCTCTAGCAGGCTGACAACTGGCGTTGATTGTGAATGTTTTTAAATAGGCGTTTCCTTGTTTATATGGACTTTGATTTGTAGGAACAGTTTTCTTTGTCATCAAAAGAAAAAGACCTCATTGGGGTCACCTATAGTAAACTTGTGCTATCTGGGGGGCATGTCAGTAGAACAAAGGCCCACTCACCTTCTGATTAGACTCCTTCTGAAAGCTTCTAAAATGCAAGTAAAATGAGCTTTTTTTTTTTTTTTTTTAACTTTGTGTTGCTTATTTTCAAAAGCATTTGCCAGTTTGTACAATATAAGGAATATAAAATTGTCTTTGGCATCCACTGGAGGCCTTAAGTGCTTTCAAATCCTTCAGCTATTTAAAACTATATAGAAATATTTTAAGTATGTTCTTTTAAATAAAAGCCTTATTAAAACTCTATATAGCTCATGTTTATCTAATTGTTTTATGAGTTCTTTTCTTAATAGCAGTGTAAGAAATTATTCTTGTAACTTCATGTTAATCTACCAAGTCTTGTATGCATTATTATGGCGATTTCTAATTTCTTATTTAAAAATAAATAACAAAGATGTTAAATGCAGTGAGTGGTTATGATGTTCCAAGAACTGTGCTATGTTAATTCATTTCATCTTCATGTTATCAATATGAGAGTAAGTATTATTCATGTTTTCAAATGAGGAGACTGTGGCTTAAATAGGAGATGCACCTTCCCTGTTTACATGTCTGTTCAGGTAATTTAGCTGGGATTTGAAACCAGTTCTTCTTCATGATTATAAATTTTATTGTTTGTTGTTTAATTATGTTGATATGTCATAATTTACCAATTCCCTGTTACTGAATGTTCAGGTTTCATCTACTTTTAAAATTATGGTTAGTACTGTAATGAAAATCCCGGTGCATTTGGCATCTGACTTTACTTAAATTATTTTCTAGGAGTAGAATATCTGGTCAAAGCATATGAAGACTTTCATGGCTTTTGTAATGAACTGCCATGGTGCTTTTGAAAAGGGTTGCATAGTTTAAAGAATGCAAAGAGATGGAGCCTAACAATAAGAGATCAAAAGGAATGAAGAAGAAAATGAAAAGGTGAAGAACTTAGAAGAAGGAAGAGGAGTTGCAAGTCTCTTTGAGAGGAACTGAAGACCCTACTTGCCACTTCACGTATTGCTTCTTTTCGTAAATCTACCTTTTTCAAATTATAACATCTATTTAATGAGCATTTTCTCTTATTAAAATTAGAAGAAAATACAGACTGAAGCCATTTCAGAAAGACAGGGAATAACACACATGTAACTTGGTTCTCAAATAAGATATGTGTACATCTTGCCTAGGTAGAAGCGTGCAAATACCTTTCAGAATCATACAGGAATAAAAACAGCAAAACCAGAAATCCACACTTGGAAAAATAAGCACAAGGCATCAAAATAGTCTGAATCAAAGCAGAGTCAGTGTCAGATATTAGGACAGACAGGAGATCATGAGGCAGGGGTAGGGAAGCCTGGAAAGGCCCTGAAGACCAAGCCCGAGTCAAGTTTGCACCATTTATTTTTAGTGCTTTTTGAGAAAGTACTGCATTCTGCCTGGGATTTGGTCAGTTTTCATTATTGGACCATGTCATTTTTAAATACTCTTGCCAGAGGAATTATGAACAGTAGATGTGTCTGTGTGAGTGAGTATGTGTGTGGAGGGAGAGAAAGGGAGACAGTGAGAAAATACAGAAAGAATGAAAATTTTTCTCTTCTCTCTGATACTGGAGAGAACTTTGTTGCTGACTATATAGAATTTCTCTTGCTACTGCAATAAGTTACCACAAACACAATGGCTTAAATCACTACAAACCATTATCTTGTAATTCAGTAGACCAGAAATCTGATACGGGTCTCAAATGGCTGAAATCAAAGTGGCAGTGAGGCTATGTTCTTTGTGGAGACTCCAGGAAATAATTCATTTCCTTGCCTTTTTCAGCTTCTAGAAGCTACCTACATTCCTTGTCACATGGCCTTCTTCCATCTTCAAAGCCAGATAAGGTTGTATCACTCTGATCATTAGTGTGTTGTCATATCTCTCTCTGACTGACTGCAGCCAGGAAGTTTTCTGCTTTTAAACATTCATGTAATTAGTTTGGGCCTACCTGGTACTCCTAGAGCCTCCATCGCAAGGTTCTTACCTTTAATCATATCCGAAAAGCCTCTTTTGCCATATACATATTACAACATATTCTCAGGTTCTGGAGACGAGGGTAGGGATATTTGGAGGGGAGATGGGAAAGAGCATCATTCTGTATATAGTACTGACCTAAAAAGCAGTAAGAATTGGCCAGCTGATAAATTGCTCTTCCTGTGTGATTAACATGCCACAGACTGTGATATTCAGTACATTAAAGATACGAGAACACCTTTAGCATATGTGGGATCTGAAGTCGGACTCTATGAATTTGATTCCTGGCTCAATCTCTCATTAACTGTATGACCTTGTGTGAATTATCTTACCTCTCTGTTCATCAGTTTTTGCTTCTTTAAAATGTAGGTAATGGTATTTTCCTCAACATAGTTGGAGGAATAAACAAAGCATTTACAATAGTATGTAAGTATTCAGCAAGTGTGATTTAATAAACTCGCATAGAGCACATTAACTTAGCACAACTGCCTTAAAAAGAGAGAGATGAAATATAATCATACATTTTGTTTGCATAAACAAAATTGTTTTGCATACTCATGAATATTAATATAACATACCTATTTAATGAAATGACATCACGATAAATACAAGTGCATATCAATACATTTAAGACAGAGAAACACTTGCGACATAGAAATACAAATCATGCCAGTAACAGGCTCACAGTTCACAAACAAAAGCTGGCTATTAAACCACCTGTGAATGTGGTACTGGACTTGAATCTAATAAACATGTTAGGCCAACTTCCCTAGCAGGAAAGACTTCTCTTTGAGTTGGACAGTAATGATTCATACTTTGTTTGTTCATTTATTCAATGAGCAAATAGTTATAGGACTTCTGCTCTATGTTGGTACTGTTCTGGGGATATGAAGGTTAATAAGATTTGATTTCCATTCTCAGTGAAATCAGAGTAAAATACCTAAACAAATTATTGGATAACAAGTATTATCACAAAGGAATATTGTAGTTACTTCAGGAATTCTATAATAATACCATAGAGGTACAGCTAATATAATAGTGGGAGGTATAGGAGTATAGAAGTATAGAGGTATAGAAGTTTCGAAGATAAACTGATCATTGATTTGAATTCATCAATGAGTTCACCCATGAGATGAGGTGATTGATAGTCTCAACAAAATCATGGCATGGATAAAAGCAAGTGTGGACAAATGATGGCCCATGGCCTAAATCCTGCCTGCAACCTGTTTTTGTATGTGAAGTATTATTGGAACACAGCTGCACTCATTCATTTATGTTACATGCTGTCTATGGCTGTTTTTATGATATAATGGTAAAATTGAGTAGTTGCAACAGAAACCATATGGCCCACAAAACCTACAATATTTACTATCTGGCCCTTTATTGAAAAGGTTTGCTGCCCCCTGGTCTTAAACTAAATCAGGAAATTCAGAGTAGCTGAAGAGAGATAAAGGTAATTATAAAACCAAGAAAGAATTCCACTTTAACAATTGTGACAACAATAGTTCATTAGTGTTCTTTTTATTCCACTGTTTTGCCAGTTTATTAAGGTATAAAGTCCTTTGGTACAGATAGAAATATAGATATAGCTATAGATAAAGCTATAGTTACAGATGCAGATATATATAATATATATATGCAGGTGCAGCTATATGTATATAAACATATACCTACATATGTGGATTAGGAACTATTGATAAGGTTGTAATATTGAATTTTGTGAATAATGTCTATGAAACTACAAAATAGGAAATCTATTTTTCTGCCAGAGACTCTATAAAAGTCCTATAATCTTGGCATCCCAACCCTTCTGAACTTCCTGGGGCCTTTACTTCATTAGTTTTCCTCATCCTTTCCTGTATCTTCAGCTCTTCTCACTCTGTAGTATCCTTACCACTTCAGCATTTAGACATCCTCATCTTAAAAAGAAAATTGTTCCCCACCGATATCATTTCCACACAGCTTTTGCCCTATTTCTTCTTTATAGTCAAGCCTCTTAACTGTTTTAAATTTGTGTTTGTTATCTCTTTGTCTCCTACATACTACTCAACCTACCCCAATCTGTTTTCTGTCCCCACCTCTCTATGAAACTTTTCTTACGAAGATCACTAATCGTCTCTATGTTGCCAAATCAGAGGACATTTTGTGACGCATTTACTTGATCCTTGGGCATCATCATAAACTTCTTACTGCTTTCTTCATTAACACTTTTCTTGTGGTTTCTGGGAGATAATTCCCTTGTGATTTTCCTTCTTCCCCACCCCAGCTTTTCCTTCTCAGCATCTCTTACAGGTTCAACTCTTCTACCTCTGAATATTGGAGGATTCTTAGTTGGGGTTCTCTGAGAAACAGACTAGGCAGAAATTTTCATGCAGGAGATTTGCTAGGAAGTACTTGCAGGATTAACACTGCTAAAGGAGTAAGAGAAGCAGGGTGTGGAAGTAAGAGAAAATGTGATACAATAGAGTCCTCAGCCAACTCTACAGGGAGCTCTACACCTAAGATGAATATCTATATCTATGTCTATATTTATACCTATACCTATATCTATCATCTATCTATCTATCTATCATCTGTCATATTTCTACGTATCTACTTGTTTATTATAAGGAATTGTCTTACACAACTATGGGAGGCTGATGAAATAAACCTGAAGTCCTTAGGGCAAGCAGTTAGGAAGGGAAGATAAACAAACTGGAACCCCAAGAGCATGAAGTGAAACTTGTTTACAAGGGGGAGTTTCTTTACTCATCAAAGGCCAAAACCCTGTTTAAAAAGCTTTACAACTGATTGTCAGGTCCACTGAGAATAATCTCCTTTTTGATTAACACAAAATTAACTGATTAGAAACTTTAATCATACCTGCAAAATCCCTTCACAGCAGCACTTAGATTAATGTTTGACTAAATAACTGGAGAAAATGTATGTATGCTACAAAATGTTTCCTCCAATTCTTGTGAGAGAACATTCCTTTGGTCCATACTAGAAAAGAGATTCTGGGAACTATAGTTTATCATAGTCATGTTGACACAGCAAAAGACATCATACATGGTAAGACCGAGCCCTCCATACTCTGAACAATTCTCAAGCCACAGCTGCCATTCTTGTTAATTTATCATCAAATGGACAAACCAGCAGCTTCTTAGTGGTGGACCATTGGATTCCATGGTCATGTTCCCACTGTCCCATACTCTTTGCCATATAGTGTTAGTATACAATGATCCCCACTGGAATCAGTGATCCTAGTTCTAAAACTATATCTCCTACAACTAGCCCTGACTTAGAGAAAGACACCACTGAGCTTCTCAGAAATACTGGTGTCCTTCTCATCAGCAATTCCTTACCACTTTTGTAAATAGAGGTTTCTTGAAACCTTACCATGCAACATAATCAGCAGGTGGTTTTCCAAGCCTTATCTATGATATCCTTTCTGACCTGCTCCTTGATCCTTCCTTCACCATCAGCCATGGACATTCTGACATTGTTCCTTCATTTAGCATGGGCCATAAATTTCTCAAATATCCAAGAGTGATCCTAGCAGTACGTAAGCACCATCTTCTGGGATTCTTTCAAAGATGTTAAATTCTGTGTCATAGGAGATGTTCCCATTTCAATGAATTCTTCCTTATCCAACTTTACGGTTCTTCCCATCTTTCCAGTTCCCTCAAGATCCAGACCCATATATATTATTCCAGATCTCCCTGGGTATATATTAGTGACACCCTGTATCTTTTCCCCCTTTTAAATGACCTAGTGACTTCCCCCAAGTAGTTTATGTTGTCCCTTGACCCTATTTATTGGTCTGATGTCCATGAAGAGAATTGGGGGCAATATTGAAAGAGGTGTGTGTAGTCTTGCAAAGCAAATTTGGCATCATTTTCAAGCAAGAGGGGAGGACTATCCCTTAAGAGGGATGAGTAGGTCACTTCTGCACCCAGAGGGTTAAAGGGAAGCTGATGGTTCAAGATTTCCAAGTGCATCAATCGTAATGTCTCCCTCTTGACTCAGGATCCCACTTTATTCCAACCAGAACCCTGATCTTCAGGTATCAGAATTGATAAGTTTGAAGATGCAAACTTTGTAGCAACTCAGCTCCCCATATAATTAAGTCCTGGACTGATCATCAGGTGTTTCTCTCCTGTGGTTGTAGGAGATGAGATTCTCTTTATTCTGTCGAGGAGGATCTCTGGCTTTCACATTTCAGCTTAAATTGTAAGGTCATTGGCTCTCAGAAATCACCTTAAAATAACTATCTCCAGACTTTCATTGTCTTCTTTCAAAGTATCAACAGTACTTAACAAGAGCCATTTGCCTTGAACTTCTCAAACTCCTAAGTTATGCTTCAGTTACAAGTACATTCCATTCTACTGGCAGCCCGTTCCAGTAAAGACTGGTGAAGTTTGTAACAACTGCCCACTGCAGCATGCTAGGACCTATGCACACTTCAACCACTACTAGTGATGGAGTCTTCATTGACAATTAATTGGTAGGTTATCCAGCAGCAAGATCCTATTTCAGAGGCTGCTTCCTAAGATCATGTCTGGCACCAACAGTCTTCATCTGATTTCCTCTCAGATCTTAGCTGATCAGACAGCTGTCTGGAGCTGGGATAGTCCTTTGTGGCGAGCATTGCCCTCTGAGGAAGGCGCCATTAAGACCCTCATAAGCCTCAGGGCCCGATTGTACTCTCCTTGGTATGCATCCTGGACTTTATGGTATGAACGTAAAAAAGGAGATGGCCTTTGGCCAAATCGCTCCAGGGACCTGCTCAGTTACTGGGAGTCCCTGGTTGTTCCCTAAAGCTAGGAAAAGCAACCCTGGAGGGGAAATTGGTGCTTTTGAGGGAGAAGCCGAGAAGCCAATCAACCAGCTGATGCCGATAAGGCGTGACTAAGCCGAGAAGCCAATCAACCAGCTGATGCCGATAAGGCGTGACTAAGCAAATTCCCTGCTTTAGGGGGATACAGATGGCTATGCTTTGTTATTAAACTTGCCTTGCAACCATCAGTTGCTTGTGCCCTTCTGATCCCATACCTTGGTACATTCAGTTCCCTACCCCCTCTCGTCGATTGTTGCTGCACTTTGAGGACCCGCCGCGGCTGGCGGCAAGTGGCGCCCGAACAGGGACCGGACGAGAGGGACATCTGAATCTCGGTAAGTGAATCCCCGGAGTTAAGAGTTAAAGTGCGGCCACATAGTAAAGTTGATAGTAACTCGGGGCAATAGTCAGAAGTAAAAAAATATGGGACAAGAAGTATCCAAGGAGCGACCTGAGATCACTGATCAAGAGAAGGAGTTGTCCACCAGTGTTTTCCAGGCTTTCACAGCTGGAAAGTATGATGTCTGTCTGCAACATCTTGCCTGCCTACAAGATATAAACAAAGACGATTATAAAATAATTTTGAATACGGCAGTAGCTGAGTTTTTCAAAAGTAACCAGATAACAACAGATAGTTTAAGACAGACACTTAACCAATTGAAGAATCGGGTGCACTCGGCTGTTGAAGAAATGGATGGACTAGATGATCTTGAAAACAGTATGTTGTATTACAATCAAGCAGTCATCCTGTATCATGTCCGACAGTATACAGAAGCCATATCCGTTGGTGAAAAACTTTATCAGTTCATAGAACCTTTTGAAGAAAAATTTGCCCAAGCAGTGTGTTTTTTGCTCGTAGACCTGTATATATTAACCTACCAAGCTGAGAAAGCTTTACATCTTGCTGTTCTAGAAAAAATGATTTCACAGGGCAACAATAACAAAAATGGAAAGAATGAGACTGGTAATTACAGCAACAAAGATGGGTCTAATCATAAAGCTGAAAGTGGAGCTCTAATAGAAGCTGCAAAGTCAAAGATACTATTTTTGTGTTGAAATATATGTAGGAGGACAAGGGACTTTACTGGCCGGCCAAAGTTTAAAGCTAGTTAAAGCTGTTACAAGTTTGAAGTTTCCCTCCTTTTTTCCTTCTGATTTTCCCCAATCTGATTTTGAATTCTCAAATCTGGTGCACCTTAAATTTATAATAATGGTACCATTTTAATTTCTTCAGTTTCTGTTACTAATAATTGTTTGGTTTTTTATAAGCATTGGGATTTTGGGAAGTTTGCATTGTCTTATTCTTATCAACCAGTTATTACTTGTGTTACACCCTCATATGCCTTGCTAATAGGAGATTTACAGATTGAGTTTACTTCTGGTTCCTTAGGATATAATATAACTTGTCAGCATTGTATTTTTAGAACTTGCATTCTGCCTATGAAAGGAACTTTTTCTGTTATGATGTTAAAACAACCTTCCTATGTAATGCTGCCTGTAAATATTTCTGAACCATGGTATCATAGTACTAGCATGCAAGCTTGGCTAGAATTATCTGAAGCTTTAAAAAGACCTAAACGATTCATTGGAATATTAATATGTAGCATATTAGCCTTAGCCGCTTTAACAGCCACAGCCGCTACCGCCTGTTTAGCATTAAGTAAAACTGTACAACAAGCACATTATGTTAATCAATTGTCTAAAAATACCAGTATTGCATTAGCATTACAAAGTCATATTGATACTCAATTAAAAACTGAGGTTGATGAGTTAAAAAATGCTCTCATAGGTTTAGGAGACCAAATTATGGCTTTAAAATTGAAAATGCGTTTGATTTGCCATGCTAAATATACTTGGATTTGTGTGACTCAACACGCTTATAAAGAAACTGACTGGGATTGGAACAAAGTAAAAATGCACTTTTTAAGTGTATGGACTGATGGACACATTAGTATGGACATACAAAAACTTAATGTGGAAATACAAGCAATTCAAGAAGCTCATCTACAAGAAGACGGGCCCCAACAATTAATTCAAGGACTCTTGGATCAGCTTCAATGGTTAAACCCAATGCATTGGTTTCAAAATGGACTCACAGGATTGATTACCGTGGGGTCATGTGTATTGTTGATGTTAATTGCCTTACCTTGTTTATTACGCTTTATTGTTGGCCGTCTCGCTGCTCTTCGTCAGGAGGTGTATGGGTTGAAATTGCATTATCAAGCTTTAAAAAATAAGAGGGGGAAATGTGGCGAGCATTGCCCTCTGAGGAAGGCGCCATTAAGACCCTCATAAGCCTCAGGGCCCGATTGTACTCTCCTTGGTATGCATCCTGGACTTTATGGTATGAACGTAAAAAAGGAGATGGCCTTTGGCCAAATCGCTCCAGGGACCTGCTCAGTTACTGGGAGTCCCTGGTTGTTCCCTAAAGCTAGGAAAAGCAACCCTGGAGGGGAAATTGGTGCTTTTGAGGGAGAAGCCGAGAAGCCAATCAACCAGCTGATGCCGATAAGGCATGACTAAGCAAATTCCCTGCTTTAGGGGGATACAGATGGCTATGCTTTGTTATTAAACTTGCCTTGCAACCATCAGTTGCTTGTGCCCTTCTGATCCCATACCTTGGTGCATTGAGTTCCCTACCCCCTCTTGTCGATTGTTGCTGCACTTTGAGGACCCGCCGCGGCTAGCGGCAGTCCTTCAAAGGGGCTTCAGCTTTTGTTTTTCTCCACATTGCATGTGAGCTGTCCCAAGGAAAGAGATGTAAACTGGAACAAAGGATTCCTTTCTGTGAGCACAATTCCTGAGGAAGAACTCAGCTCTGAGCAATTCATAGCCAACACTGACAGTAGCTGGGGAAATCAGTGCCTCAGTCCTGAAGGAGCAATCTGTTCACAGTATCTACTACACATTGATTCTCTTATCTTCCCATTCTACTCTTTTTTTGGAGTCTTCTTTTGCAAAATTTTCATAATTGTTGATGATTCTCAAGTTTTCACCTCTAGGTCAAATTTCTTTTCAGAGTTCCGGAATGATATATCTAGCTGCTTATTTTATTTTTATTTTTATTTATTTATTTATTTTTTGTGGTATGCGGGCCTCTCACTGTTGTGGCCTCTCCCGTTGCGGAGCATAGGCTCCGGACGCGCAGGCTTAGCGGCCATGGCTCACGGGCCCAGCCGCTCAGCGGCATGTGGGATCTTCCCGGACCGGGGCACGAACCCGTGTCCCCTGCATCGGCAGGTGGACTCTCAACCACTGCTCCACTAGGGAAGCCCCCTAGCTGCTTATTTTTAAATTTACTCAAATATCCTAGAAGAACTAAAGTTTACATCTAAAAGTGAAGTCTTAATGTTCTTCTAAAGATTAATTCCTCCTCCAGATTTCCACAAGTCAATAAAAGTCACCTATACCCAAGCTGTTTCTCATGCGAGAAACTTGAAATCCCTTCTAATACTGCATGCTCCTTTACAATCCACATCTAATCTATGAGTGGTACTCTTGATTCTACCTTCAAAATACAGTAAGTATGTAATGCCTCCAATGCATTCTAACCTGCCCTTGGTATTACAGTAATCTCTCTATTTTAGTTCTGGTCTAAGCCATCATCGTCTGTTGCTGAAACTACTACAATAACCTCTTGTCTGGATTCTACTTGCTTCAACTGCGTTTTTCTAATCCACATAGCAACTGAAGTGGCTGTTTTTAAGCATGTTTGTAACCGTTTAGAAGGCAAACAAAAACATAAAATAGAAGATCTGTTGTTGCTACAGCCATGTAAAGATGTGTACACATATGGATGTAGGTTGGAAGTTGATCATGGAGAAATAAATATGTGGTTTTCTTAAGGGAAAAAAAAAAAGAAGGTTAACTTTCCTCTCCAGTTAAATTGCAAATCCTCAATCAAGGCCTCCCATTTTGGTCCCTGCCAGGTTTTCCAGTCTATCTCATGCCACTTTGCATCTTACCAGAAGTGCTCTAGCCATATAACACATTTTTAGCTCATTAAAAGCATGATTCTTTCTGCCATTTTAGGACCTTCCTCTGACTTCACTCCAAGCTTGCCCCAAATTTTCACTCATATTTTTAGATCTCTTCTTAAGCGCCACTTTCTCCAAACAGCCTTCCTAATCTAACTCAGATCTTTCTTTTATAACCTCTCATCACGTATTTTATTTTTCTTTCATAGAATTTACCACACTTTTCATTATATAGCTATTTGTGTGCATAAAGTTTAATGTATTTTCTTCCACTAAACTATAAGCTTCATGAAGACAAGTCCTGCAGTGATTTTCAGACATGATATTTCTAGTGCCTGACCCCTAGGAAGCATGTGATGAATAGTAAATGGAAGAATGAAAGTGCAACTCACAAAAATTAGGCTTCAGCAAATAGATAAAAATAAAAAAATATTATATTTTTTTATTAATACTTAGAAAATAATAAGATCAGCTCCACCTCAGCATATCAAGGACTTTCAAAAAGTAAGGACTGTTTATAGTACTGGAAAAAGTCACACTTGCATAAAACTAGGGAATACTCCTAATAAAAGAAGATGGAGAGCTGAAGCTAGTGAAAAGAGTGACGCTGAGAAGAGAGAAATTGCTCATAGAAAGAAATCCTTGATAGGAGATGAAAGCATAACAATGTGATAAATCTGCTAGTGGCTCTAGAAGACAATGTTCTTAGATGCAGATGGTGAAGATTCCCATTAGAGCTTCCATAGCATGATAAATCATTATGAAAAGGCCATTAATGATAGACAGTAGTGGAATAATTTATTAAAAAACAAAAAGTTTAGTTCAGAACCATTCTTGGTAGAAAGCAATGGTTGAAAGCTTGAGCTGGAATTAGGCATCCCAAGGCTTGGATTTAAGGGGATACAGAAGTGAATAGACAGAAGTTCTGTTCTTCAGATGCTTAGAGTCCAGGAAGAAATGTAAGAAGTACACGTACAAGCAGATTTGGCTTACGGTCAAAGGAGAAGAATTATAAAAGTTGAAAGTTTTTATTTAGGTAGAGTTTTATCTTATGACATGCCAGAATCTGGTGTTTAATGCATTTGATCTCATTCCACTGTCACTAAAATTCTGAGTTTAGTGTTATCCTCACTTTCCTTGAAAGATAAGGAAGCTAGAATGCCAAGAGGCCATGCCCAAGGTCATACTGCTGGTATGAAGTTGGGATCCAAACCTACATCTGACTCCAAAGTTCATGTACTTTTCTAATATACCATGTTTATAGCTATTGCCATATGTGTGTTTTGTGTGTTGTGTATGTGTGTGCATCTGGTGGTAGCATCAGGAAAAGTTCAAGGAAGAAAATACATTTAAGGTAATCTTTCTGGTTATTTATATGACTAGTATGTCTTGAATCAATGTTTGAAGACAAGACAGAAAAGAGTGTGTTTGAGAATGTTAAATTTGTTTCCTTTGACAATAAGAGATATTTTCAAGCAAAGCAAAGAGAAACAATGCTCTCCTGCTCCTCAAATGACTACAGATCATTGGGATGAGCATCCTGGAAACTTTTCTTTGAGATGCATCCCAGTTGCTGCCTAAAATAATTTTGAGTGTAGCCATTGGTAGTAAGTCAAAAAGAAAGCCAAGAGCTAGTGATATTGATTTTTTTTTTTTTTTTTTTTTTTTTTTTTTTTTTTTTGCGGTACGCGGGCCTCTCACTGTTGTGGCTTCTTCCGTTGCGGAGCACAGGCTCCAGACGCGCAGGCTCAGTGGCCATGGCTCACGGGCCCAGCCGCTCCGCGGCATGTGGGATCTTCCCGAACCGGGGCATGAACCCATGTCCCCTGCATCGTCAGGTGGACTCTCAACCACCGCGCCACCAGGGAAGCCCGTGATATTGATTTTTTAATAAAAATGTTTTCAAATACACATGGAAAAATCATTTCTATTATGTAATGTGAGCAGTCTCAAATTAAATCTGTTCTATATTTTGGCCAATGAATCAATGAGCTGGTGTTGAGGTTGTATCTACAACTAAGATGGTGGATATGGGAAGAGAAAAGGACAGATGCAAGAAATTCCAAAAAGGAAAAATTAAGAGGATTTGCTGGCATAAGTAACAGAGAAAACTAATTAATATTCAAGTTTTTAAGTCTGATATTACCTTTTCCCTAGCTAGTCAAGTAATTAATGTGTAAGTGCTAAAAAATAATCTTTTGATCGTATAAATTCTTAACTGATTCCTTCTAGCTTTTCTTTAAAATAGTTTTCTTTCCTGAGGACAATAATTTTAAGATTCTTTCTATGCTTATAAGTACCTATAACAGTACCCAATATTTCCTATTAGTTATGTTCCTTAGTTGTAATAGCACAATGAGAACTAGATTTAATTTAGCAGTTACTGAGAACCTACTGAGAATCGGACATCTTGCTAAGAACCAGAATATAAAGATTAAGACCCTAAGACTGTGCACTTCATTGAAGAAATGAACAATTAGTGGAGGTTACAGGCAAGCAAATAACTACAAAATTGTAATAGAAATATAATCACCTCAGAGCAATATTTTAAAACACACTTTCATAAATAAGATCATAATACAGAAAAAGTAATGAATTATCTATGGTCTACTACTTGATTTCTTTAGGTTGGCCTAATTTCTCCCATAATAATTGTAAAAGTTACCTCTTTATCTATTATATGTTAGACATAATTCTAAACACTATTATTTTATAATTGTTAGTTCTCATATACCCTGAAAATGGATATATTATCTTAATTTTAATAAGGAAAAAACTTGGAGAACATAAATCTGCCCAAAGTTCACAAAACTAGTAAAAGTGTAGGACTAGGACTTTTAATTCATACCTGCCTGCTGTACCATACCGTTTCCAGACTTTCATACTTATTTTTCTGTATTTATTAAAATTATCATTGCTATTAATAGCAATGATAATAGCAATACTTACTTTATGTCCCTAAATGCTTCATATCTATTAACTCATGTAACCCTCATTCTACAGATAAGAAAACTAAAGTTTATAAAAGTTTGTTTAAAAAAATGGCACATATAACAGAGCTCACATTAGTGGAGGCAAGATTTTAACTTAAGCAGTAAGAATCTAAAATCCAGAGGGTTTGCCTCAAAAGGAATTCTAACTATTGCATTATATGGCCAATGCTGGAATTCTGTAGGTCCAGAAAGACACTGATCTATGAAGTCAGCTGAAACAAATCATCAGCCTTCCTCTTGACAGAAACCTAAAGGCTCCTTGATAAAGTATAATACTAAAATTATAACACCCGATAAGCAATCAAATCATTATCACTGTGTTGTGTATTGACTCTAAAACTACTGTCTCAGGTATAGTGATTCTTCTGTGTTGAAATAAACCAAATATTGGTGGGAAAACTGGTAAGTGGTAGTTTTCAGAAGTGTAATAAAGAACGACTGATGGAGTAAAATTTGTTTTTCTTGGGAATATAACCTGTTTTGTAGGTTATGATTGGAATTGTGAGATTTGATGAAACGTGATGGGCTGGAGAATGCAGGGAAGATAACAAAGAGAAAAAGGAATATCTTAGAGAACAGTCAATTCTACCAACACAGACCACATTCACCATGATCCTCTCAAGGGAAAGATGGGAACAGATAGTTTGAAGAAGAGTAGCAAAAAGAGAGAAAAAGATGAGGCATATTAGGGTTTGGGGTAGTATTTTAATGGTATTTTAAAAAGGGAATCAAAGAATGTTTGAATCCTGCCCTGCCCCTGTTTTGTGTCAGGTACCCCTTACTTTTGTGTGTCTGATATTATATAAGAGGTATATACAATACAGCATTAGAAGAGGAGATAAAGTGGTATTATTAACTAGGCCAGTGCCTAACCCCAATCTGGGGTTCTCTGGTAAACCTAGGCTGGTGCATGAGGCTTAAGAAATACTTCCAAATGGAACTTTCAGCTGTTAGTAAAGGATGAGTCCAGATCAGGGCTCTTACTGCCCTTAGTCTGTCAAATGGAGAAAAGAAATCAAAGAGAGAAAAGAGACATAACAAAGAAGACAGCAACCTGCTTTAAGGGCTCAGCCATATGAATGCAATACAAGAAATGAAAGGGAGAGTTGAAAGTATGGGATAAGGTCCTGCATCCACTTCCCTCCCAGGCACATAAAAGAACAGTGAGAGAACAGGTACAGTGGTCTCTCAGTTTGCCTGGGAGATTAGTTCCACGAGCCCCCATGGATACCAAAATCTGCAGATGCTCAAGTGCCTTATGTATAATAACACAAAACAATGGACACAGTCAGCCTTCCAAACCTGTGGGATATGCATTCACAGTTTCAGCCAACCTCGAGTTTAAGCCAACCTTGGTTCAACCTTGGTTGAATCCTCAGATGCAAAACCTGTGGATAGAGGGCCAACTGTACTAAAAGTCATGCAGATTGTGTCAGGGGAGCCCAGTATGACTTAGGTTTGGTGATTCTTATGGAGGACTCACAAGACTCAGCATATAATTTCACTCACAGCTAAGATTTATTACAGCAAAAGGATACCAAGCAAAATCAGCAAAGGGAAAAGGTGTGTGGGATGAAGTCCAGAGGAAACCAGGCACAAGCTTCCAAGAACTTTCTCCCAGCAGAATCATATAAAACATACATAATTCCTCCAGCAATAAGTTGTGACAAACTTTGTGAAATGTTATGAACCAAGGAAGCTCATTAGAGACTTGGTGTCCAAGGTTTTATTGGGGGTTGATCATATAGACACCCTCTGCCTAGCACTCATCAAAATTCAAGACTATCAGAAGGAAAGCAGGTGTTCAGTATAAACTTCATTGTTTGCACGGAAGTTTAGGTACACTGAGCCACTCTTAGCTGTTAGGGTGGTGGGAATGCTCCTGAATCTATGTTCCCAGATGGCCAATCCTGCAAGAAGAACTTCCTAAGAAAAATAGCAGTCTCAGGCCTGGTATTCTAACATTTTCTGAACACAAGTGTATGGCACATTTTTTTTTTACACATAATGACTGTATCTACTATTAATAAATGCTAGTCACTAAAAATTTCACACTCTACCCATGATGTGCCTTCTGGAGAATATACATGTGTTAGACAAGCTTCATTCAGGCATGAGTTATAATGGTGTTGGCTGTGAATTCAACATTAACGAATCAACCATATATATTAAATAAGGTATCTTCAATCAGAAACACACATAAACAAGGTCATGTATTGATTGTTTGATAAAATATTGTGATCAGAGGCTCACAAGAACCTAATTGGGAACAATGGTTCAATATTCACTAATTCAGTGTGTGTGTGTGTGTGTGTGTGTGTGTGTGTGTGTGTGTGTGTGTGTGGTCTTCATAGAACAGAACTACCAGAAAAAAGACAGGACTCAATTGTACCTGCAGGCATCACTTCCTATGTAATTTAACTACCAAAAAGCCTGCCATAAAGACTCCTGTTTCTTTAGTACATTGGTATGTGATGGGCAGCTACAACAACCAGGGGCACAGAAGGGCTGTGACCGAACAGAGCCAGTGCATGGATGATTTGCCTAAGCCCTGAGGCAAAGGAAACCTCGGAACCAAGGATAATATATTAATTCAGGAGCTGACTGGGAAACAGACAGAAACAGAGCCTGGGTTCACCTAAGGACCCACACAAATAGGCTATGCTGAGTATAGCATAGGACCTCAAGGTTCTATGGTCTATAGCTGAGCTAAGGAACCAACAGGAAAAAATATATATACAGGATTCCTGATACATGTTCCAGGTTAAAGCTGAGTTCAAGGAAACAGGTGAGGGACTTCCCTCATGGTCCAGTGGTTAAGACTCTATGCTTCCATTGCAGAGGGTGCAGGTTCGATCCCTGGTTGGTGAACTAAAATCCCACATGCCGTGAGGCACAGTCAAAAATAAAAAAAATTAAAAAAAAGAAAAGAAAAGAAACAGGTGAGGAAACAAGTTATACTGGACAACTGAGGAGAGAAATTGTAGTCACAGTACAACTTTGGAGTATGGCTGTGGCTCCCATGGCTCATCTGCCAGCTAATCTAACTTGGGACACACTTCCTGTTACTAACAGATAAGGGTTAAAGGGTACAGGCAACTACTCCAAAGGCAAAGCTTAACAGAGCCTACACAGTTGTAGCACATTACTAGACATATTATTTCCATCTACTTTGGGAGACCAAATGTATTTTTCCCCAAGTATCCTGCTAGAGATTTAAATAAATAATTAACCATTTCTCACCACCACCATAAAGGAAACCCAAGGCAAATAGAGAGCTATTCTAAAAACTTGAAGTCTCAATTTGTTTACTAAACAAAACCTCCCACCAAAGTCTTTTGTCAGAACAAACCTGGAATTTAATTTCAGAAATCACCCTGTCAAAATGCATAAAAGGTAACTTGGAAATCTGTCACAATTAACAGTCACTCTAAGTCAAAAATTATTTTTTACATAATACCTTAGGGTCCATATGTGATATGCAAAACCAGGTTTGGATATTTGCTTATATCTCCCTGTTGATGACATATTTATCACCAAGTTGCAAACAGGGCCTCTGCAACACAAGCCACTTAAAAAGATTTCTTATATATTTCATTGCCTAATAAAACGTCTGATGAGAAACTTTTACTGTCACACATTTTCATATTTTTGAGCTCTGGCAAACACATTCCTGACAAGAAGGTAATCAATATGAATAAGGGAAGGCATTTTAGAGGAACTTTTAATCTTCAGAATTGAGGTTTTCATCAAAGTCTCCTTGATTTGCACATACCCCAAATATTTTTTCCCGATTATCTTTTGTGTTCTTTCCCCACTGGTCACTGCTGATGAGTAATTTTACAACACTAATGCTATTAAAACATGCACTCATGACCCCATTGTGACACAAAGCAAATAATGCACATGGGGAATGCAAGCACATACCTGCTAATTTTGCTTTTTAAATGCATTTGAACTTGACTTATTGGAATGTCCATTACAGTACGCGTGACAGCTTGGTGAAATACAGGAGGCAAGACCCCACCTCAGGAAAGCAGATTACCTGAAAATAAATCACTTGAAGGATTGTAACATGGTAGGAATTGACTGAGAAAAATGCAGTACCACGTAGTGAAGTAACCTGCTTAAACCCTACAAGCAAGTCACGACTCCTAAAAGCTCTATAAATTAGAGCACTGTGGCATCTTATGTGATCCATGAATGACTTTTAAAGAAGACAATGAAAAATAATTTAATATCAAGAGCATACATTTAGAGATGCAGATAGCATAATATCTTTTACTCTGAAGCAAATATCTTTTCATCCTGCTGATGCAAGAAGTTTTTCCAATTATGCATACCTTAGGATCTAAATGTGACCATGATCATGTATATGGAAGCATTTTTACTCATTCTGTAAACTCTAAAATGGAATAAATTCTGTGTTCACAGACAACACAGAAACACAAAATGGAATAAATCTTAGAGAAAATTCTGGTGTGCATTTTTCTGATGGGGAAGTCACACAGCTAGTTTTCAGATGGTACTGGAACACAGGTGTAAAAGATAAGACAGAGCAAACTGCACATATTCCACCTATGTAAATGTCAGACATACCTGTGAGTTATTATCTTATTATTCTTTATTTTGTGTAATGCACAAATTTCAAAAAAGGGAGATGGTGATATATTGGAAAAAATAAAATCCTTTATGCAGAAGTTTCTATATAGGTATAAATATTTACACTATAGTCAATGTTTAGGTAAAATAGAAATCCTCAATGATCAACTATGAAAACTCAACATTTAGAATTCATAATGTACATATTATATTTTATTAATTTTTATGAAGAGAAATATGTATAGTTTTGACATATTAAAATTGTATAAATATTTCACTGTTTTAATAAGAACAATTATGAGCTTTTCGAATAATACCAAAAAACCAAAGATAAAATCCAAATCCCAAACCCAGCATAGTAAATTTAGAGATTAGAATTACATAATTCCCAATTATATATCCTGCTGAACTGAAAGTTACAAGAGTGTTGACAAGCTTGTAACTACACCACGTTCAAAAATTTTCAAAGCGACATTTCTTAAATATCACTTGTTTAATATCTTCCCGAGTAAGACTAGTGTGATCATTTGGTCTTTCATTAGGATGAAAACAATACTAACACACTCAAAATCCTGGAAAAATTCTTGATTATTACTGCCAAAGGTGAGCAATTAGTTTAAAATCAAAGGAATTTTAAGAATATTTATCCAACCTTTATTTTTTTAGCAAAACAATGAAGGTTTTCTACAAACGTACCATAACTTTACAACAATACAATTACATATAAAAGTAAGTGTATTTTTTCCAGTTCTTTACAAATATTGAATCTGAGTTAGTGCTTCTTCCCCAGCACCACGTAAACTCACACTTCCATTTAGCCCAACAAGAATCAAATGCACCTAGAATGCCGAGTGTCTCATATTGTGATGAGTGGACTATGCGTCCTCCAATTGTGAACCTGCCACCACTGAATGCTTATTAATGAGGATGGAAAGTATCATTACACATTATTGCAGAATGTAATTTTCATATAGGCAATTTTCCTTCGATCCATCATAAAAATATTCTCTCTCACATACACATGCACATTCATAATTTAAATACAAATATCTATAAAATAGTGTAAGCTTTGATGAAAATATATGATACAAAGTATCTTTGCTAAGAGTAAGAAAAAGATAAAATTTATTTCCATCTAGGAAAAAATAGCTATGATGTAGTGCTTTTTTCTTTTTAGAATTATTTCTAGTTCTAAGATAAAGGCCTTGGTTTTAATCCAGTAGGAGGTCTCAAAAACACCTGCTTTTTTCTCCATCAAACCTTAAATAAGCAAGTAACTTATAGCACCCTCCAGCAATTCCTAGCTCAACTGTCATAGATCAATACAGCTATCTCCAGCCACATTGGGCCTGACCAAAAATAATCAAGAGGAATTCAGAGGGCAGTTATACTGGACAAACAGGTGACTTTGTTTATGGAAATCTCAGAAGAACAAAGAGAGATAGTGGTGCCGGTTTGCTTGTGAGTACTTCTTTACTTGCCCTGAAAATACAAATACTAATTCTTTCAGTTACAATGGAGTGTGACTCAGAAAAGCCTGTGTTTTCACTCTCTTGGAATAGTGCTTTATTTTGACTGTGCTATCAAAAAACCTATTAAGAAATATTTGCTCAGGAAGTGTATCCTTCTTCATCACCCTTTCCTCCTCTCTCCCACATTCTTGCCCTACTGCATCCCTGTAAGTTTAGCAGAGGTAAATATTATTCCTATTTTTATGCACATGGTCTAATACTTTCCAGGGGTAAAGGCTACAAGTCTTCTGATTTCTAACCCAGGATCCTGTTCACTCCACATATTGGAGGTAGCTGAATAAAATGATAAAACTGGCACACTCTCGAGAACTGCCGCCAATTATTTCTACTTTTTAAAGTGCTTTCTATGTTTCCCAACTCTGAAGTTATTAAATTTTAATGAAACGAGAAGAACATAAAGGCAGTTTCCTGCTAAAACCATTTGGCAAGCAGATAATCGCCATCTTTAAATATGGATGTAATTGTACCTAGTGGGTACCCAGAGATGCCAAGCTGACTCAAGAGCTGGTATTTTCCTGATCTGGATAGTCCCTGGGAGTTTCTAGAATAAACTGTGTAGCACATCTAATCATGGAGAATGGAGTGCAACCCAGGTCACATTCCAACACACGTGTGGTAAGATATTTTGCATTCCTTAAGGCGCAGCTGGAGAGGATACCCTGGAATATTTAACTGCTTTCTCCCTAGCCAGTGGAGCAAGCAAGGCTCCCATTTTATGCCTTGTGGATATTTCTCACCAGTAAAATGAATTATATAGTCATCCTAAAATGATAACTAGGTTCAGATGAATGTGCTGATATAGCTGAACAGATACACTGTTATGCTACAGCAGAGAGCATATCTTTCTCAGCATCTGTGTTATTAGGAAGATTTCATTCCCTGGGTGGATGGATAAGCACTGAGAAATATGACCTTGCAATGACAGAACATCAATGTGCAGTGTATGTAGCTGCAGCAGTGCATGGCAGCCTCCGCTTCTTTATTGCCACATATACTAGAGCATTTATGTGGTGCTGATTCTCACCTAAATATTGGGGTTGTCTCCAGGTCCACCAGTAGCTCATCAAACTTTAATTCTTATAGAAGCCAAATATAATTCTGATCAAAAGTAAAGCTTCTGCTAAAATTCTAGTAGCAATGAAAATGTGAAAGGATTCCTAAAAACAAACCAAACACTACATTCTTCACATTTTCCCAAACCAGAGTAATAGCTAGTTTTGCCCACACTTAAGCATCTACGTTATGAAAAAAAGCATAATTGTGTCCTGATCTGTTAAACAATTTCTCTTTCTCTGACTCCCTTTTTTTCTCTATTTTTGCTCCTATGAGGCATTTCCTGTCCTTACCGATTCTTAAATTGCAGTATTAAGATACTGCATTAACATTATTGGGGATTTTGCAACAGTGTAAAATAAAAAAAAAAATCTATTTTCAGATTCTATAAGCAAGAATATCAAACTTTTGTATAGGAGAAAATAAAAATTCTGTGTATTTGCTTCAAAAGAATTACTGGTGTGTGTTCTAAAACAACATTGCTTCACTCTGTTAATTTTAAGTGATTCACACAGCCTTTTTTCTCTTTTCCCTTAATGGACCTTTCTTTGCTAAGTATTAGAAGTCTGCTTCTTTTCTTTGCAAAACCTCATCTAGCTAGCTTTTGCAACTCTATCCTTTGAGAATACTACAGAATGAAATAAAGAAGTTGGGGTAATGGAGGGGAGATTTAGACAGAAGGAAATGGTGAGTTCTCATTGTTCTGTGGTAGCTGAAGTAAATGTCCATCTCATTATGCTTGATTTCATTTATTTCTTGTCTCAAGAGTTTACAAAAGTTGACTTTCTTCTCCTGAACAAGAAGCATGTTATGGTCATGTGAATAGCGAACAACAGTCATTTGTTTTAATATCAACATTTCCCTGGATGGTTAGAAAGCTGGTGAGGTTATGACTTCTATCTATCAATCAATTTAAAATTACAATATTAGCATTTCCTAGAAACTATACTATTACATATTTCTCCACTACAAACTTCTGGAGAATATAATCCCTTTATCACAATTGTCATATTTTAAAAGTGATTATCTAGAAATAGGTTCTAATAAGCAAAACATATAAGACTAACAAATTATAATCAGAAGATATATAGGGGAAAAGACTTATTTTCTGTATCTGAATCTGGAATTAACACTCATACTTTATTTTCCACGTAGCACTAAATAGAGTTTATAGGAGGTTCAAACTAACAGCTGTGACTTATAGATGTTTATGTCACAGGGAGGTAGGTGTAAAGTCCTTTTCAGTAGCAGAGATTAGAAAAGCTGGACTCCAGTTTCCACAGTGTGAAAACCTCAGTGGATGACTTGAAGCAATCTTCCATCTCCCTTTGGGTCTTGGATTCCTCAACTGCAAAATAAGAGTACTCCCAACTTCAGCATTTTATGTTTCTATAATATAACCGGATATGAAAGTATCCTGGACAGCACAAGAAAAAGAATCTGTTTATCATGAGTAGCACTTTAAAATGTATCTCACGGTTTGTTTAGAAAAATCACTGTTCAGCTGAGTTTACCATCCTTAAGGAAAAAAGAAACTAATTTTTTTTTTTACTTAAAATGTTTTCTCCTTAATATAATGAACATTCTTTAGCACTAACATTATCTATTGATGACAACCATGGTCTGCTTACTTCTAGCAAGGCTCTTTAACAATGACTTATAATTTAAATCCATTACCTGCTGTGAAGGCTCCAAGTAAACACTGATTTGGGGGGTTACAAGTAACATGGACATATGGATTAAGTCAGTTCAGCCTATGCTTTGTCTACATTGTTTTTATTTTTTGGTTTTAAGTGCTTGCACTATCACAATCACCCTACTGGCATTTAAAGTAACTAAATAAAAGAAACTATCGGTCATTTTACTTTTAACTTGAATTTAAAAAAAAAAAAAAAAGTAAAAAAAAAAAAAAAAACCCAACAACTCCAGAAAACAAGCCCTAAATGTATGTCTGGGGTGTGTGTGTGTGTGAATCTGAGTTTAGTATTATTATTATGTAAAAACCACAGCATTCCCTTACATAAAACAGGAGACCCAAAAAAGATTAAAAACTGCATGGAAGATTCCATTGGATTCTTTGTTTTGGGGCATATAAATGGAATTTCCTTTCCTTTGTCCATATAGTTCATGTCTTAGTATAATCCTATAAAAAAAGGATAGTTTCATCCAAAAAATCAGAGAACAGAAAAGCATAGGATAAAAAAAAAAACCTATAATGATGATTATTTGTTCAGAGTTTCTTAAAAAGGAATCCTTGCTTTTGGAGATTGTGGGCCCCCCCAAATTTTATGTAATACTTTGTAGGTGTGTCACAGTATGCATTTTAATCAGGTTCTCAAAAATATACATTACTGGGCTTCCCTGGTGGCGCAGTGGTTGAGAGTCCACCTGCCGATGCAGGGGACACGGGTTCGTGCCCCGGTCCAGGAAGATCCCGCATGCCTCAGAGCGGCTGGGCCCGTGAGCCATGGCCGCTGAGCCTGCGCGTCCGGAGCCTGTGCTCCGCGATGGGAGAGGCCACAACAGTGAGAGGCCCATGTACCGAAACAAAACAAAACAAACAAAACAAAAAACAAAAACACCAAAAATATACATTACTTAAAAGACTGGTAACTACTGACCTAGTCCAAATGAGAAGTCTTCATCCCAGAGTGAGGAGCAATTGCCACAGTTACACCATAGCCAGTGTCACTGACAGCCCCAGAACTGAGATCCTTAAGGCCACTCACGCTAGTGCACACTCAAATTATGTTTCTTAAACTTGTGTCACCTTGTGAAGAAACTCTGCCTGCTTTATTTGTTGCAAATGTAAAGTCAGCTTATAGAGATTTCAAGGATACCTTTTCAATGTTAACATTTATTGCCATTAAAATTATTGTTTTAAGATTGGTCCGACAAGAATTAGTCCCAGAGAAAGAATCGCTCCAAACAAAACAAAGCTCTCTTGTACATGCATGACGAAGTCTTAGTTTCATTCCTACTTACAGAAGCAAAAATTACCTATGTTTAACACTCAACATTGGAACATCCACTAGAATTTAAAATAAGCAAAGAAGCTCATCTAGTATAGCAGACCTACTTGGAAAGATCATTCTTCTTGAAAAGTTTTCCACCAGTTTTACTAAAATGAGGTGTATTAATATAATCACATAAATAAATTATAATTAGTAAAGAGTGTTGCATATCAAGCCTGTACTAACTCAAGTTTCTTTTTACCAGTTTTTCCTGTTATGTGTTTTTATGAAGATTATTTTTATTTTAGGAAGTGTTGCCAAGATGTACTGGTTATTAAATATGCCTTCAGAGCTAAATCTGCAGGAACATTGCACATTTCCCATATCTTTTTCTGACTCACTTTCCTTCCGGAGAAGGAGAAGAAAGAGTTCCAAGGAGAGGAAGAAATAGCTGTAAGTAATATGTTCATGGGCATTTAATGCTAGATGGTTTAACATGCTTGATTGCTACTGGTGAATCAGAGCTAAAAAATGACAGTAGCATCTATCATGTTATGTTATATCATGCAAAATTTTAACAAAGGCACGACAAGCTACACTGCTGATTTCTGCAATGTGCTATATTTGATAGCAATTGATAGATGTCTACAAAAGAAAATCACTAAATTGTAAAAATGCCTTAATTTTTAAGGTAGTGAATTATATTCTCTGAGCCGAGAATATAACGGCCGGGGAGCATAAACTGATAGGATCACACAGCACAGTCCTAACAGTGACTTTAAACTCAGTAATTCTTTATCAGGACCCAGAATACCTGACAGTGCAACAATAATATTCTTGATTCTGCACTTAAATTTCAATAAGCAAATAAAGTATTCCCTCCTGTATAAAGAGTAAAATATAGGTTTCCTATTCAGGTTTGTGACTACACTTTCAATGTCTCCAGCATAAACCAATGTGTGACAAAAGAGAGAGAAATTATATCTCAGTGACCTTGGCAGACATAACACCCTTTGGTCTTCAAAGTGCAAACTAAACAAAGCCCCTTAAGAGGCTATGATAAACTGCACTGGGAAAAAAAGTAAATAAAAATAATAGAGGCCAAAATGCTGAAAAGGGAAAAAAGTTATTAGTCTATATATCCCTTTATAATTTATAGTAATGATATTTTCCTCATTAAAATGCTATAGTAATAGATTAAATAAATTGGGGATAGAAAGGACCGATTAAATCATTGTGTCTAACACATGCCAAGGGAGGGCAGATTTCCCTAGACTAAGGAACAAAGAAGAAAGAAAAATATAAAAATAGGTATTATATCAACATCTGCAAAAGGTTCATTGAGCATAAAGTCTACTCATATTAAGTAGAGGTATTAGCATCAGTAGTGGGCAAGATTAGATACTGACACAAAGTACCCGTATCAATGGTGTCCTGTGCTGTATTTTCAGACTTCTAGTATATTTACCTGGAGCTTTTCTAAATCAAAGCTTCTCTGTTTATACTCATGTAGAAAATGTAATCTGAGTTTCAATGAATTTTTAATTTTGTTCAATTTTGCATTTGTTCAACCAAAAACAATTTAAAGAGGACCAAAGCTATCAGCCTCTCAGTGAGCAACACCTTACTAGGGAGTTCTTGAATCTGCCATAAAAATCAACAGTGTGCATCTAATAGTTTTCTTTTAATTTGAGCAGTGAAAAGTGAATAATCATATCAAATATTCTTCAGAGCCTCTTTGGTTTCCAGATTAAACTTGTAATGTGACCTGTCATCTTGCCACATTCTCTGCATTTCCATTTTAAATAATCATAAATAAGAAAACCTTGCTACTCTTTGGCATGACACAGTTGTTTGATCCAGCTGCATTTCAAAGTCTTAGAAATTGCACTCATTCCTTCTTTAGAGTCTTTGTTCATCTCAAAGGTTTTCAGCTGAAAGATTCTTTATTGTATTCAAATCTTGTCCCATATGAATTGTTTTGATTACTCAGTTTATGAAGAGTCTTAGAAATTGAATTAGGTCCACAGCAAAAAACACCAACTGTTTTCCTGGAGAGACAAAGGGAGAAAATGGAAAATCAGGTGGAAAATTAGGCAGAACATGACAAGAAGTATCTTTTAGTAGCATGTTAAAGATGTTAACAAAGTTAATTTCTTGCTGCTTTGCATACAAATAATTTTCCAATTATTACCAAATATAAGTGACCACCGGGAAGATATTTTATTTACCTCATGCTTTTCATGATAGAGATCAAGATCATTCAAAGAATATAACTATGAGCACAAATTTGTTTGTTATCAGAGTGAACAGTCTGCATGTCATTGATGAAGGCAGAAACGAAGTCAAGAGCAGCAATTGATAGATGTCAAGTGCTCCACATTTGACATATGAATAGATTTCTATCCACCCTGGACCATATCAGTTCTTCTCATGCTAAATCTTTTACAGACCTTTTTTCCCCCCTAAAGATCCCATGGATTTTCATGGGAAGTGGTGAATAAGCGTAAAGAAAGGAAAGCTATTACCAATTTGAAAGGATAATTTTGTGACTAATTTATATCTACATTAAAACAAAAAGCATACTAATCTGGATACATTTTCTTTTTTATTTATGTGCCATAATAATTGTAACAAATACCAAGCAGGTTTTATTATTTGCTATATTTGCTAACATAAAATTTTGGTAGATAAATTATACATATCCCTAACAAATAGAATAAATAAATCCCACAAAATGATTACTATTTCACATTGATCTCCTGCAAAGTTTGTTGATTTGCATTGAATTCTTCCAATGATATCAACATGATTGACAATTCTTATCATATCTTGGACAAATCCAGTATGTATTCATTATCTGAGAATAACTGTTGCTGAACAAAAGACAGTGAATCCATTTAAATGGGTACCAAAATTTATAATAAATACTGAAAAAAGTTTTATTAAAACTTTTCACCTTGATAAATGAAACAAAGAACTACAAAATAAACTTGCACTTGCAGCCATGATGGAGAAATAGGGACTAGATTTACCCTCTTGCATTAAAAAAATAGGACAAAACAAATAACATATGAAACAATTATTTTCAGATACTGGACAACAGGCAGCACAGAACTGTGATCCCTGAGAAAAAAAAGAGAAAACAAGGTGAGCCTGACATCTGTCTCTTCTTGTTGCCTGAAGGCAATTTAGAAGCTGTAGCACAGAAGAGGGAAACTCATGCAGAGACTGGTGGTCTTACTGAGTTAAAGAGAAAAAGATTGGAGTTCACGAAGGCCAAAGCAGCTAGAACTTGATATCAGAAGAAAGAAGCTCTGGAGATCTGCAGAGGGGTATCCTCAAGTCCTTGGCTGAGTACTAATCTCCTCATGTGTTAGAGGAAACCATGTGAAACTGGGTAGATAACTACCAAGGAGCAGTAGGCCAAACAACTCGGAGATTACGCAAGGCTGTCAACAATTCATATTCCCACAAGCCAAAATGGAAAGCTCTATATATAATACATTGGCAATGGATAGTGTACTCAAAAAGTTATTACCTTATTTGCAAAGGGTAGGGAGGATGTTGGTAAAATTAGCCCAGATTAAAGGTTGCTCTGGACTCATACTAACAAAGCTTAAAATCAAGCCTTGAAAAGATCAAACTGACGGACTTCCCTGGTGGCGCAGTGGTTGAGAATCCACCTGCCAATGCAGGGGACACGGGTTTGAGCCTTGGTCTGGGAAGATCCCACATGCTGCGGAGCAACAAAGCCCGTGCACCACAACTACTGAGCCTGTGCTCTAGAGCCCGTGAGCCACAACTACTGAGCCTGCATGCCACAACTACTGAAGCCCATGTGCCTAGAGCCCATGCTCCACAACAAGAGAAGCCACTGCAACGAGAAGCCTGCACACTGCAATGAAGAGTAGCCCCTACTTGCCACAACTACAGAAAGCCTGTACGCAGCAACGAAGACACAATGCAGCCAAAATAAATAAAAAATAAACAAATTAAAAAAGAAAAATGATCAAACTGACCCAAGTAACAAAACTGTATGCCAAAAACAATTCCAGCAATATTGAAAAGAATAAATAAAAATTTGGAGTTTGATATCTAAACTTCAAAGTGTACACCATTTAATAAAAAATTACCAGGAATGTGTATAGCAAGAAATTATGAACTATAACTAGAAGTGTTATGGGTTGAATTTTGTCCCCTTCCCCAAATTCATAGGTTGAAACTCTAACTCTCAGTATCCCAGAATGAGGCTGTATTTGGATAGGACCTTTAAAGATGTAATTAAGATAGAGCGATGTTGTTACGGTGGACCCTATTGCAATCTGACTAGTGTCTTTGTAAGAGGAGGAAATTAAAGAGACACTAGAGACGCACATGCACAGATAAAAGACTGACCATGTGAAGAGGCAGCAAGAGGGTAGTCATCTGAAAGCCAAGGAGAGGTCTCAGAGGAAATCACCCTGCTGCCATCGTAATCTTAGACTTCTAGCCTTCAGAATAGTGAGAATATAAACTTCTATTGTTTAATCCATCAAGCCTGTAGGATTTTATCATGGAAGTCCTAGCAAACTAATACAAGAAGAAAGATAAGTCAATAGAAACGAGATGAGAATGACAGAAATGATGGAATTATTAGATAAGGTCACTGAAACAGTGATGAGAAACATGTTTCATATGCTCAAAGAAAAACATTGACATGATGAGAAAGGAAAAAAGATTTTTTAAAGGCCTAAGTGGTAATGCTAGAGATTAAATGCAATATTTAAAATGATAAATATACTGATGGGTTAACAGAAGAATAGGCACTGAAGAAGAAAAGATAAGTAAACTTGAAAATATAGCAGTAGAATATATACAAATGGAAGCACACAGAGAACAAAAATTGGGCAGAAAAGTGAAAAGAGCCCCAAGGTCCTGTGGGACAATACCAACCAGTCTTTCATATACGTAGTCTCAACATAAGACAGAGGGAAAGAAAAAAATATTTGAAGAAATAATTACCAAAATTTTTACAAATTTGATGAAAACAAACAGATCCAACTATCTAATGAACTCCAAGGAGAATATACATACGCGCGCGCGTGAGCGCGCGCACACACACACACACACACACACACACACAAGGCAAGTTATAATAAAACTCTGGAAACCAGTTACAAAGAGAATAACACAAAAGCAGCTGACAGAGGGTGGGGACACACTACAGATAATAGAAGATGAAGGATACACTTCTTGTCACAAACTATTTAAGTCTGAAGGCAATGAAGTGAAATCTTCAAAGTGCTGAAAGGCAAAAAAAAAAAAAAGCAACTATCCTAATCAAGCAAATTCTATACCAAACAAAAATAACTTTCAAAACTGAAGATAGAATGTAAACTTTTCTAACAAAAGGTGAGGGAATTCATCACTAGCAAACTAGCACTATAAGGTATATAAAGGGAATTCGTCGGGAAGGAGAATGAAATGAAATAGAAATGTGAATCTTCCCAAAGCTATGAAGGACACCAAAATGGTGAATCTGTGAATAAATAAACTGTATATTTTGTCTAATTTTTAATCTCTTTAAAATATAATTGATATTTAAAACAAAGTAATAACAATACATTATGGAGTTTATAGTATATGCAGAAGAAAGATGAATAAGAATAACAGCCAAAGAGATGCAGGGTGAATGGAAGTACATGAGGTAGTATAATATTATTTGAAGTACACTGTGATAAGCTAATGGTGTACACAGTAAACCTAGAGCAATGCTTCTCCAATTTCAGCTTCATCAGCATCACCTAAGGCACTTCACAGACCACAGATAGCAATGCCCCATTACTAGATCCTCTGATTCAGCAGATCTTGGATATGGCTCCAAGAATTTGGTTTTCCAAAAAGTTGCCAGGTGATGCTAGTCCAAGGATTGCAACTTGGGATCCAATTCCTTAAAGAAATAACTAAAGTCAAACAGAGAGGTATGGCTAATATGTCACTTTAGGAGAAAAAGATGGAATCATAAAATAACACTAATTGAAAAGAAAGTACATAAAGAAAGAAAAAAGGAAAGAACAAATGAGATAAATAGAAAGCAACAGTAAACTGTTGGGCTGTAACTTAATCCATAGGAGCCAAGAAAACTCAATGAGGAAAAGATACTCTCTCCAATTCATGATGTTGGGAAAACTGGATATTCACATGCAAAAGAATGGAATTGCACTCTATCTCACTCTACTCCCAAAAATTAACTCTAAAGGAAATAAAGACTTGAATATAAGACCTTAAACCATCAAATCTTAGAGGAAAACACAGAGGAAAAAACTCTTTGACAGTGGTCTTGGCAATAATTTCATGAAACTGACACCAAAAATACAAGCAACAAAAGCAAAAATAAATAAGTGGGACTACATCAAATTAAGAAGCTTCTGCATAGCAAAAGAAATGGTCGACAAAATGAAAAGGCAAGCTAGGGAATGGGAGAATATAATTGCAAACTACATATCTGATAAGGGGTTAATATGTAAAGTATATAAGAAATTCATATAACTCGCTAGCAAAAAAAAAAAAATCCAATAAGAGGAAACTCAGCTTTTCACCATTGCGTAAGATATTAGCTGTGGGCTTATTATATAGGACCTTTATTATGTTGAGGTATGTTCCCTCTATACCCACTTTTTGGAAAGTTTTTATCATAAATGGATGCTGAATTTTGTCAAAAGCTTTTTCTGCATCTATTGAGATGATCATATAATTTTTATTCTTCAATCTGTTAATGTAGTGTATCACATTGGTTGATATAAAGATACTGAACCATCCTTGCAATGCCTTGGATAAATACCACTTGATGATGGTGTATGCTCCTTTTAATGTATTGTTGAATTTGGTTTGTGGTGCTGGGAAAACTGTACATTACATGTAAAAAGAATGAAATTAGAGGCTTTTCTCACACCGCATACAAAAAGAATCTCAAATTAGATTAAAGACCTAAATATAAGACCAGAAACCATAAAACTCCTAGAAGGAAAAATAGGCAGAACATTCTTTGATGTAAATCATAGCAATATGCTTTAGGATCTATATCCTAAGGCAAAGGAAACAAAAGTAAAAATAAACAGGACCTAATTAAAGTGAAAAGCTTTCGCACAGCAAAGGATACCATCCACAAAATGAAAAGACAGCCTATTGAATGGCAGAAAATAATTGCAAATGATATGACTGATAAGGGTTAATATTCAAAATATATAAACAGCTCATAAAACTCAATATCAAAAGAAAAACAAACAACACAGTTAAAAAATAGGCAACTGTGAGAGGCCCACGTACCGCAAAAAATAAATAAATAAAAAATAGGCAGAACAACTGAATAGACATTTTTACAATGTCTATTCAATTCATTTTTACATTTTAAATGTTGACGAGGTTGTGGAGAAAAGGAAATCCTTGTATGCTACTGGTGGGAATGTAAATTGGTATAACCAGTATGGGAAATAGTACGGAGGTATCTCAAAAAATTAAAAATAATACTATCATATGATACAA
The DNA here is from genome assembly GCF_026419965.1 of Kogia breviceps. Taxonomy (NCBI): domain Eukaryota; kingdom Metazoa; phylum Chordata; class Mammalia; order Artiodactyla; family Physeteridae; genus Kogia; species Kogia breviceps. The sequence continues at coordinate 52,172,517 of NC_081316.1, read as the reverse complement.
CAATCCCTCTACTGTGTATATATCCATAGGAAATGAAATCACTCTCTTGAAGAGTTATCTGCATCCCTATGTTTATTGCAGCATTATCTAGAATAGTCAAGACATGGAAACAACCTTAGTGTCCATAGATGGATGAATGGACAAAGAAAATGTGATGTGATGTGATACACACACACTGAAATATTATTCAGCCATAAAAAAGAAGAAAATCCTGTTATTTGCAACAACACAGATGAACCTTGAGGGCATGATGATTAGCACAATAAATCAGACAAAGAAAGACAAATGTTGTATGATCTCACACATTTGTGGAATCTAAAAAACCCAAACTCATAGAAACACAGAGCAGATTGGAGGGTGCCAGAGGCAGATGGGGGAGGTAGGGGATGACTGAAGACTGACAAAGGGTTACAAACTTATAGTTACAAGAGGAATAAGTTCTAGGATGTAAAGGGCAGCATGGTGACTATAGTTAACAATACTTATTGTATATTTGAAAGTTGGGAAGACAGTAGATCTTAAAAGTTCTCATCACACAAACACAAAATTTGTAATTATTTGAGGTGATAGATATGTTAACTTTATTGTGGTAGTCATTTTGCAACATATACATATCAAATTGTTATACTGTATACAATATTATATGTCATTTTTCAACAAAGCTGGAAAAATGAAGAATATTTTTAATCTATATAATGATAAAATATAATTTATTTTGTAATGAATGCAGTATAATAGTAAGATGTAAATAGTTTAAACACTACAACTAGACCCTAGAACTAAAAAACTTCAAAATACATGTATCAAAAACTGATAGAACTACCAAAAAAAAAAAAAAAAAAACTGATAGAACTGTAAAGGCAGACAAATCTAGAATTATAGTTAATGACTTCAACACTCTTCTTTTGGAAATTGATAGAACAAGTAGACAGAAAATCAGTAAGTGTAGTGAAGACTTAAATACCACTATCAACCAACTGGAATGGATTGATATTTATAAGGTATTCTACCCCAAAACAATGGAATACAAACTTGTTTTTAGTGCCCATGAAACATTCACCAAGACAGACCATATTCTGGGCAGTAAAACAGGTCTCAATAAATTTTAAAGGATTGAAATAACAAGGAGTATGTTTCCTTAAAACCCATTTGAACCAGAAATCAAGAACAAATACCCCTATATTTGGAAATTAAACAACATACTTCTACATAACCAACGTGTCAAAAAAGAATTCACATGGTAATTGTAAAAATATTTTGACCTATATAAAAATGAAAATAAAACATATCAAAATTTGTGGTATGTAGCTAAAGTGGTGTTTAGAGGAAAATGTATAGTTTTAAACACTTTTATTATAAAAGAACAAAGATCTAAAATTAGTGACCTAAGGTTCCACCTGAAGTAACTAGTAAAAGAAGAGCTAATGAAACCCAAAGTGAGCAGAAGAAAGAAAATAATAAAAAAGTATGAAAATAAATTCTTACACTTAATAAAATTTAGGTTACTATCAAAACCAGAGCTAGACACAATGGATTACTTAAAATGAATAAAACTGAACTACTGAATTTATACCACCAAAAATAAAAAAAGCATAGTGCAGTTTTCATTAAGATGAAAAGGGAATGAGACATTTTGGTTGTCTGTATACTGTCTCTGTCAACACTGCATTATGACAATAAGATACCATTATTTTCTTTTTTGGCTTTCATAGGGCAAATAAAGAGTTAGATTTTCAAATTTTGCAAATTTCCTAAAGGCTTATCTTAAATTCTTCATAATAATATCATTATTTTTAAAGCACCGTATATGATCATTTTCTTTTTTATATTTTGTTTTCCAATTATTAACTAGTTTAACTCTAGGAGATCTTTGTGTAATTTGAGGAGTTCCCCAATGTCACTTTCACTAACAATGAAATCCTACAACTTTTAATTTTAACGTTTGTAATTAATTTGCACTAATTTTCATTAGGTTGTTGCAATCCAACAATCATCTAGAGATTTATCTACAAAAATTCTGTAGAGATGGGTAGAGATAGACTTAGTTGCTAGCAGAGAATGTTGTTTGGGGGAAGATGTTGGGAACTAGTTCCATAAATGTTCAACATATTGGTGAATATTTTCCTATTATACCGATACTCATTTTTCCATTCATTTTTAAAGTGTGTGATCTTATATCATGAAAGCTTATTCACGCCTTAGGGATTATTCACTCCTTGTATTACAGATACAGAGGGTCGAGTGACTTGACCCAGGGACACAGGAGCAAATGTAAGAGACCAAACCTAGGTATCCTTAATCTGCTTTGTTTTTAAAACACCATGTGGCAGTAAAATATAGATATATCTCAGACATCAATCCCAGAAGAGTTTTCCCTACTCCAAAAGCCATGTAAAGTTCTTTCTTTCTCCCTTTCCATGATGCATACATTCAACTAAGTTAAGGCATGATACGTATTTTTACTATAAATAACAGGAAACTGGATCTCAGGTATAATAAATAATTTTTAAAAAGACATACAAGGAAGAGACAACTCTCATACATGTGTGCAAATTAATATGCCTCTCTTCTCTATTTTTATCTCTTTATATTCTCTCAGCAATATATGTACATGAAGTTAACCAAAATTTTACATCTAAAATGAAGTCTTCTATTTAAATAGTGCCTTTTTCCAGTTAACAAACCTTAAAACGTTGATCCATTCTTTTCCTAGCTACGCTACATAAAAATGCTTCAAAAAATAATGCATTTGGGGTGCCTGCCCAGAGCAAATACACAAAATGAAAGTATACAAAATGTCAACCGTAGATGGTGCACACTTGCTCTTCTTAAATAAGCTTTGCTGTTTAAAGAAAATGAACAAACAACCAAATAAACATACAAAATCCCTCTCAATATGAACAGTATAACAAATGAGAACTCTTGAGAACTAACCAAAGAAACCAAAAATCCCAGTGTAATTTCTTGCAAATGATCCTCTACTGTTTGGGGGTTTGGTTTCAGAACTGAGCAAAAACAAACAAGCAAAACAAAGAAACAAACTATCAAAGTTTTCAGCACTATACTATGAAAACTAATAAAAGAACACTTGTCAGAAGTCAGTTAAATGTCATTAGGGAGGAAGGAGTCTGTGGTGCATAGCAAGACCCAGGTGAGTATGACAAGACGGTCACATCTAAGGTGGATGATTTTGGAGAAAGAAGGGAAAGAAATATAACAAAAACTGGGTTGACTTTTTTCTTTATTCTATAGTTCACCTTTAACTAGGGCCCTGAATATTACAAAGGACCTCTGCTTTCCAAATAATGCTTTCCTCTTTAACCCAAGTTACTTCATCAAGGGAAGGAAATCTAGGAGTGCTTTCAAACATGGTTGTAACCTGAATTACATGGGTCACTGTATTCCTTTTTAGATTTTGCTTCTGGGGCTTCACACCATGATTCCTAAAACAAAATCTCTGAAGATGAAGACAAAAGCCAGGATGAATCCATGATTATTTCAGTAGATCATATTCATCCATAAATTTATAAATCGGGGCTTTAAATAAACTGTCCATCTAATAAGCTGCCTCATTCATTTACAATCAAATACACTTTTTATATTTATCAAAATGTATTTTTTAAATTATGAAGTAATCAAATATATGCTAATAATTGTAGCATAATTCAATCTAGAAGAAAACGATGATCACTGGTGCCTTAGAGTCACAGGAAATTTAAAAAATTAAATCTTCTATTTATATACATTCTTATTGCAGGTGTGTTTAGTTTAGCAACAAAACTATGATTAGTTCAAGTGTCAAATTTTATTGAATTTTAATAAAATTCTGCAGGATAAACAGGATAGAAATACAAGTTCAACTGACAAAAGTGTGATGTAAAGTTTCTAACTGATAGTGAAAGCTACAAAACATACAAATATACGAGGTTGGTATCAAGAAACTATGATATTTAGATTCCAGTAGATATGTTTAAAAGAGTTACATTAATTTTAAAATGTCAATATCTGCAGTATGTTAGAAATTATAGCCTTTGGAACTATTTAAACTTATGATGAAACTTTTTTGATGCCAACTTTAAAATGTATGAGTGGGTATATGGTTTTCAAAATGCTTTTAAAATTCTTATAGACCATTGCCCTGCACTATGATAATTTTACAGAAGACAAACAGGCTCCCTAGTCTGTGCCCAAAATGAATGCTTTCCTTCAATTGTTATCGCTTCAGATCATGGACATATAGACATATAGCCCATAATGCTAGAATTCTTTATAGAATTATAGCTTCAAAGAAAAAAATATGTTTGGAAATAGGGAGATTTTTACATCTAAAATGAAGTCTTCTATTTAAATAGTGCCTTTTTCCAGTTAACAAGCCTTAAGTTTTTGGTTTAGAGACTGCATATTAAAGAGTTTTGAAAACTAACAGTTTTAAAAAATGTATTCATTCTGGTAAAAAGGTACCAAAAATCTGATTTTTAAGTGCATTCACTGTTAGAACTACTTGAAGAGCTCCCTCACTTGCTACCGTGATTTTAAAAAACTTTCCCAATGATTACCTGATTTATGCTATTGGAATGAACACCCTTTATAATATGGATCTATGTAAATTGAAAAGTAGGTAGGAGAGTCTAGTTCATAAATAGACTATTTTTAAGCCAAATTTTAAGTATTTGGCATTACAGATGCTTGAGGTGGTTCTTGCCTTGCTTCCTCTTTTGGTAGTGATAATTGAGTGTTTAAGTGACTCTGTAATTTGTAAACCCATTACTAAGTAATCTTTAAAAACTTCATGTGATGACTTGGGAATATTTTAATTTGATCATTAGCCACATAAATTTTTTGAGGAATAGTACTTACCCTCTGTTATATTTTGCTATTTCATTAAACAGAAGTTTCCACCGAGGACGTCCAATAAAAAGTCTTGAATTCAGTGCTTGATATTTTTCTCCAATTATCTTCTGCCAAAAAGAAAGCACTATATTTTATATGACACAGAGTTGGACAAATAACCCACTTTTCTAACATCATCTTTGCTGGTGCTGTGGCTTCCTAACAAATTGCTGTGATATAAAGAATATAAGTATCATATGGCAACCTATTAGGTAAAGTCATTTAGAAGCATCATTTCCTCCCTCTTTCCCTTTAAAATCCATTACCTTCTTGAATGCCATTATTACAAATGGCTGATTTTCTTAGACTTCAGTTAGTTGCATCATTTTTTTTTTTTTTTTTTTGGTGATACGTGGGCCTCTCACTGTTGTGGCCTTTCCCGTTGTGGAGCGAAGGCTCCGGACGCACAGGCCCAGCGGCCATGGCTCACGGGCCCAGCCGCTCCGCGGCATGTGGGATCTTCCCGGACCGGGGCACGAACCCGTATCCCCTGCATCGGCAGGCGGACTCTCAACCACTGCGCCACCAGGGAAGCCCAGTTGCATCATTTTTAAGCAACTGCAGCCTTAAAGAATGAATTCTAATTGCCTACTCTCAAGGTGTAGCACATAAGCTTGATTGAAACGTTTTTGTACTGCAAAGTTATCATATTTGGCTCATTATATGAGTAAAATACTATAAATTGTCACCATAAATTTGGGGAAATGATCCTGGACATGATAGCCTAAAACAGAAGAACTCCAAATTTGGGATCTAGCAAGAAACAACGTCTAAGGTACTGGTGCTTGCAATTAACAGACTATTAGATCTGAATTGGTGATAAAGAGAGTGAAGTGAGAAGAGAGGAGAAAGTGTCTGAGTCCCACGCAGATAAACTGAGAACCAGATGTAATATATGCTCTGTACCTTAATTACAGCGAAACCATGAGGGATAATGATACTAACTTGCTTCATGAGAGTATAAAATAAAATGTTTTCACGTACCAAGTAGGGTAGAAATCTGACTAAAAAATAGGCTTAGATTAGTTTCAAAGTAACTGACAAGCATTCATATTTTGTATTCAAACTATTATAGAAAATGTATGATGGAAAATACTACAATAAAACTTGTGAAAGCATTCATGCTCAGGTTTATACGGCCATATAATGTTTATAAACAGTTTCTTCATCTATGATATGGGGATTGCAAAATCATTTACCTCTTGAATATGTTGGAATTACATGAGAAAACGTATATGAAATGCTCAGCACAGCATCTAGCAGTGAAGTAAATAATGCGTGATGACTGTTACTTTATTTAGTTTCCCTTGAAGAGAAGCAAGCTTAATTGTGTAGGATCTTATCTTCTCTAGCCACATAAAACCTCCCCTCGATGAACATAATCACAAGACTATTCGCTTATGTCCTCATCTCTAGATGAGGCAACTGTGGAGAGAAGAGAGATGAACTCAAAGGTCTGTTCCAGCACCCTGTGAAAGGGAGAATACGGTTGACTTCAAGGACAAGCCATGAGTTTGCTGGACACATTCCAAAACAGGCTTTCCTCTGGGAAACATCTCTTCTCTTCAAACCACCTGCAGAAATCTTCTTCCACACAGCCCCTACAGTAAATCTTCTCAAGAGGCTTGTTTAATTTACAATAACATCCAATCACATACCTGTAACCCATCTGTCTGACTGAGATACAGCTGGATGTTGACATAGTCAGGTCTGTTCTCTTGCCAAAACTGACAGGACATAAAAGTAAATAGACATTAAAATTTGTTCTGTATACACAGACTCTCTCCTATCCTAGCATATGTGATTCTACGATTTGTTAAGATGTATCGTGTCTTATCACAGCCAACATCTATGAGCAAATGTACATATATACATACATATATATGTACCACAGACATGGCAGATTCTAACATTAATAACCTGTCACCTACTGGTTTAATTAGTTATGATGGCGGTAGTGGACAGGATTAGTTCTCTGTTATCTTCACAAATACAAAATCAAACACGCTAAATGTTACACTAATATTCCCCTAAATCCTCCCCAATTATTTCTTATTTTATTCCCTAAGAGCCTCTAAATTTTACTAAAAAGTTCACTCAGAAAGAATATGATTTTTTAAAAGTAAAAAGTGATATTTAATAGGCATGCTAGAAATCACAAAAAACAAAACAAACAAAACCTGGTTCCAGTTCCTACCTTCTTCCTATTCAGCACTGGTTTCCCTTGTATAAAAATGTATGAGGCAGCAAATATACCTGCCAAAATAAAATAGTCTGGAAAAGCTCTCAAACATTTTGAAATCTTGAAAAATAAACTGACAAAGAAAATTATCTAAAGAAAAATGAATTCAACAAAGGGGGTAAAAGGGTTTTGTCCCCACAGGCTTCCTTTTACCAGAAGGCAAAAATGAATCTGCTAATGACTCTGGCCTTGCTCTGACTGAATCCTGACTTCTGAAATCTACATTTAAAAAAATATTCTTCTTCTTAAGGCCTCCTTTCACCACCCTGAAATAAGGAGATGCTGAAAGATAAGGAAAAGGAGTCAAAAAGTAAAAAAAAAAAACAAACAAAAAAAACCAACAAAAAGTAGAAGAGAAGGAAGGAACAAAATAACCATGGTGTGCTCTGGGGAACAGAGATGAGTATCTGATGTGTAGAACCTGAGGAAAGGCTTAGAAGAGACCAGCACTTCTTCAACAGCCAAACTATTTCTTGAGCATCAGTGGGCGTAGTAGGTTTGCTGGAGATGGTATGGCTTTGCTGAACCTTGTTGCAGCCAAAGCATCAACTGATTTCAAGTACTGTTTTTACAGAGTGTGAAAGTAATGATTTTTTAATGAATATATATTGGGGCTCAAGATAGAAGGTTCAGGAATGCAAAAGAAGTCATTTTGCAAATAGGGAGTAATTAAGTGAGGTTACATCACTCCTCTGGCACCCTTTATAATAGTAAGGGCACCTGCCAGGTGGCTAGAGACTTGTTTCTACTGCCATCACTGTCTAACCTTGAGATTTCTAGGGAGTTACTCAACTTATAAAGGCCTCAGTTTCTTCATCAGGACGATGATAGAGCTGAATGACATTATCCTACAGGTTTCTTCCAGATCGAAAACTATACATTTTCTGCAGGTGGCAACTCTAAGTTATAAAATCCCAATAAAAACACATTTTACTTTTAAAGTGATAAGTGATGATTCTCAGCACCCATAATAGTCTTAAAATATAATCATTACATTCCATACCACAGCTGCCTCAAGTTATACCCAAACACTAAAGTCATTTTAAGGCCCTTCAGGAATTGAATCTGGGTTTATGAATTTTAATTGTGAGGAAACAGGAATTTCCAGGTGCCAGTAATGGATAGCACCCCACAAAACACATGACTTGCATTGATTTTTGTCTTAAATGTCTACCAGGATGCTTCTCTGAGATCACCCCAATGACTCCTGCATCAATAACTGCTGTTTGGAAGTAAGATCATCTATACCGTTTTTCTAGATTCTACATATATGCGTTAATATACGATATTTGTTTTTCTCTTAACTAATGAGAACATACTGTAAAGCACAGGGAACTCTACTTAATGCACTGTGGTGACCTAAATGGGAAGGAAATCCAAAAACGAGAGGATATATGTATATGTATAGCCGATTCATTTTGCTGTGCAGTAGAAACTAACACAACATTGTAAATCAACTATACTCCAATAAAAATTAATTTAAACAAAAAGAAAAAAAATAACGTGTTTGGTGCCCACAGCCTCCAGAGAGAAGTATGCGGACTTAAATAATGTATTTAATGATTTCAATGTCTCCATTTTAACTTATCCCTCATTGAAAACAAGCAATAGTATCTACTAAAGAAACACACACACACACAAACACACTGAACTTGGTAACTCAGGTGCAAACACAGAAAATAAAAAAAGACTTATTTTTAACATCTTCCTCAGAGGCACAATTGCAGGACCAGTGTTCATCCTCTTGATGTGAAAAATCAAAACAAGTATACAAAGGTGTGTGTAGAGATAATCATCACCACATTATTTACACTATTTTAAGCTTTTATATTATTTACTCCATGGAATCCTAAGGGTAAAGCATATCCACCAAAAAGTTTGAGAAGAAATCTTAAGATTGAACTACTTCGAATGTCCAGCCATTTATATTTTTTTTCTTTCCTTTATTCCTTCCCTGCCCTGATACTTGCCTTATAAAGCATCTATTATTCAAATGTGCCTTTCCACATCTTGGATCCAATTATAGCCTTTTATTTAAAAAAGTATAGGCTCTCTATCAGTTCAAAACAATTTTTTTAAACTAGAAAAACAGGCAAAGGTAGAATTAGGAAATCCGAGAAGTAATACAAGTGGTTGATAAGCATAGGAAGAGAAGTTCAGTCTCACTAGCATTCAGGGAAAAATACAGAGATGCCACTGTTTAACAGATGGATAGAAATTTGAAAGATTGGTAATATAATGTTTGGAATAAATTTCTCTTATATTCTTTGGTGGAAATGTAAATTGTTTTAGCCTCCTTGGGGGACATTGTTTTAGTATATATTAAAAATTTAAATTCACTCCCAAAGTCCTCAGAGCCTCCAACTCAGGAACTCCAGCCTCAGGCATTAACCTAGAAAAAATACCCACACATTTGAGAGTGGTGATGATGGTCTTCTTGAAAGATTTTTCTCCCTTACCTCAGGACAGAACTACCTCTTGGCTTCCTACTACCTCACTGGCCACTCTGACCAATCTTCTTTACTGACTTATCACTCGTCTTCTGCCCCTCTAGAAACTGCAGTACTCCGAGGCTTGGTATATTCACACACACTCTCAAGATGATCTACAATCATATAAGTATGCTCAGATCCATTCAGTGGCTTCTCATCTCTCCTTTTTTTTTTTTTCTCCTGATTTAGCAGGTCCTTGGTGAGCCCCAGAAATCTGTACTTTTTTTTTTAGTGTGGTAAAATATACATAGCATAAGACTGATCATTTTAACTGTTTTTTAAGTATACAGTTGATTAGCATTAAATACATTCACATTGTTGTGCAACCATCACCACCAATCCATTTTCAGAACTTCTTCATCTTCCCAATCTGAAACTCTGTGTCCATTAAACAGTAACTACCCACTTGTCCTTCCTGGAAACCTGGCAACACCACTCTACTTTTTGTCTTTAGGAATTAGACTACTCTAGGTGCCTTATGTAAGAGGATTCACACAACAGTTGTCCTTTTGTGTCTGGTTAGATAGTAATAAGTTTATAGAAAGCAATGTGAAGAACTATACAAATAGTATGGTAGAATGTATAGAATGCTCGTGAGTTACATCTGGTTACAAAAATTGGGTGGGGATTTTGCTTCATGTGGATTATTAGAAAAATTTGTAGCAATGTGTATTACTTGAATAGCTTAAAAAATAAAGATACATTAATAGATAAGTAACAGGTTACATGTAGGATAGACGAAAATGCCTGTTTTCATCTCTGTAAGGAATAAAACTTAGAATTTGGGATTTTTGAAATTCTGTATACTGTGCCAGAAGTCTGCTGATGATCCAACTTGGAATATCAAAGGTGGAGATAAGAGATAAGAGCTACTAGAACAAAGGAGGAAAGGTGTATTAGTAGTTGCCTGTTGATGTTTTCCTCTATCTGTCCCTGTCACAATCTCATATGCATTCACATTTGCATGCATATGTATCCTATACGCATACATCACCAATCATTTGCATACATTTCTATGTTAAAACATTCCATGTTAAAACATGTTCTAGACACATACACAAATTCACAGATCCCAATATCTGAAAAGATGTGTACCAAATTATTAACAGATATTACCTCTTTTTTAAGTTTAAGGGATTTTTTTTTCCTCCTCACTACTTATCTGCATATTTTCTGGTTTATTCTATAGTGAGCACTTATTACTTTTACAATTTGAAATAAGATAATTTATTTTAAATTTAGAAAGCTGCAAAAGTAAAAACAAACCTAATTTTACCTTGTTATACAACACACATAGTAAGTCTGCAAACCAACGGAAGGATTGGATGTCTCTGCACACCCAAATAAAATACAGTCTTCTAAGCCTGTATGGTTTCCAGTCATCCCTTTAAAATTAAAATAACATGATAATGATTATGATGGCAAAAAAATTAAGAATCCCTATATACTTGAAATTTTGTTTCTCATTAGTAAGCAACCTATAGAAAAAAGTCATTTACATTCTAGCATCTGACATACCACTTACTTTAACTCCCAAATTTATTTAAAATGCAATATACTGACTCAAAGATATGATATACTCCATGAATTTAAGTGTTCTTGCTTATGGATATTATATGCATATCACCCATTTCCATTTGAAGGAAATAAACTAAACTCCTGGATTAGAATAATATCAGCTCTGCATCTCAGGCAAAAAAAGTTCTCTATTTTCAGTGAATTCTATCACTCAACAGGGCTCCAATGGTCATCTTGCCCTGGCTTCCAGGCAAAATGAGCCAAAACCATTCCAGAAAGTTGGTTGTTTACCCCCTTCTTAATAATTGTTAAAGAAAGAGATTTCACAACCACCTACTATGTAATGCATTCTAGCAACTCACAATTCCAAGTCTGGATTCCTCCTTATAATTACGAAGTAGGCTTGAGGTTAAGAAAATATTCTTCCTTTTTTTAAACTTTAGGTGTCCAAATAACTTGCAAAACGTTTTCAGAAACAATTTCTGGTTTGGAATATAGTTATTTTTCTAAGAACTTCCAAAAAGTCCCAAATTTATATCAAGTATTTAAAATTGAAATAAAATATCATTCAAACACATCACTTCAACTTATTATTTCTTTTTTAGTACTTCATAAAACAAACTTTTAATTTAAATTGTGTTTTCTTGAAAAGGGAACAGAATAGATTTTGTTTGTGGGTTTCATGACAATTACTGTCCATTAATTTTTGCTTATAATCCTAGAACTAAAATAACTGAATAAGTATATCCTAGTTAAGCAATCTTACCTTTGAAATTTTTATTCTTCAGTCTGTTATAAATTTGGTGAGTAACAGACCAAGGAATGATGTGCTCTTTTGTCACCTCCTCAGAAAGGCTTTCCCTGACCATACTTCTAAAATAACCTGGGCCCTTTATTTCTATATCCCATTAATCTCTCTTCTCTTCATCATAGTTCTAATATTTTCTGAAATCATGTTATTTATGAATGTTTCACTGGTTTATTTTTTTCCTGCCCCATTTGAATGTAAACTTTTTAAGGGCAGAGACTCTCTTTAGTCATTGCTCTATTACCAGAAACTATAAGATCAATCGGCACATAGGTGCTCAAAAATATTTGTTGACTAAATGCATTAATAATGCCACTTGCCCCTGATGAGAAAGTAAAGAAACAGAGGCTGGTGGAATGACTTTAACAGAGGAAAAGGACAGAGGAATGCATAATTGTGATACTGACATTATTCTACAAGAGAACAAGCTGAAAGCCATAGACTACGTATTGACAATCACTCAGTTATTCCCCTTATCTATCAGTAAATGGAGTTCCTTGAACAATAAGTAAAAGAATTCTGGAAGGAATTACTTCTTACTGAAAGAGAGCTGTCTGAAATATTGACAGTTCTCTACTTGGACTAACATAATGGATCAAAATGACATACAGCAGAGTGTTGAGTATTGATGCAAAAGGAGTTACTCCAATGCCTCCAGCCACGCAGAGGCTAACCTCATAGTTCAGTGAGTCTTCAAATGGACTTCCAAAGGGACCATCAATGTAGAGCCTGTGGACAAGGCAGACAAAGGTAGAAAAAATGAAAATGAGTTAAATTAAATTTCTATAATATGTGGCAAACATGATAAATCTAGTGTCTAGGCTTTGTGATGGCTCGGGCCTCATTTCATCGTTTCTCATAGTGATAAGCTTAAAGGAACGAGAAGTGTTGTTTATGAACTGTCAATATTAGCACAAGTACATCTGTTTCAAAGCATATGTATTTTGAGGGAAACATTCATTTAAAGTGTAGGGAAATGTATATAGGACCATGATAGTTAGCTAAGGACTAGTTAAAGCTTTGATCAATTTTATTACTATATTGGACTAAATTAAAATATCTTGTTTTATTGTGTCTAAATTCAATAATATTATTCTCCATGGTAAAGACAGCAGCAGAAATATTTCCTGAAACTTTTACCATGTGAACAGAAAAGAAACTAACCCTGTTCCTCTTCTTGCCCTGGTTAGGTTTATTAGTATAGAAATAGCCAGAGCACAATCTCAAAGGAATCTCTGATTACTCTACTTGTGATTGTATATTCAAATGTATGTGTGTATGTGTGTGTATGTGTGTGAAATCCTTCTGCACTACAATGAAACTTGAAAATCGTTCACTCAATATTCATCCTCCCATTCTTTCTTGCTTTTGTTTTTGATTGAAGTATAGTTGATTTACAAGGTTGTGTTAGTTTCCAGTGATTCAGTTTTACATATACATATATCTATTCTTTTTTCAGATTATTTTCCCTTATAGGTTATTACAAAATACTGAGTATAGTTCCCTGGGTTATACAGTAAGTCCTTGTTGGTTATCTACTTTATATATAGTAGTGTGTATATGTTAATCCTAAGCTCCTAATTTATCACTTCCCCCCTTCCCCTTTGGTAACCATAAGTTTGTTTTCTATGTCTGTGGGTCTATTTCTGTTTTGTAAATAAGTTCATTTGTATCATTTTTTTAGACTCCACATATAAGCAGTATCATATGATATTTGTCTTTGTCTTACTTCACTTAGTATGATAATCTCTAGGTCCACCCATGTTGTTATAAATGGCATTATTTCATTCAGAGCCATTATTCATGGCTGAGTAATATTCCATTGTATATATATACCACATCTTCTTTATCCATTCATCTGTCAATGGACATTTAGGTCTCATTCTTGCTTAGTAACAAAACATTAACGTTATTCAGGGAAGCAAAGTGCCCAGCCAAAATACGACATTTCCCAGATTGTCTTGCATCTATTTCGGTTGTGTGACTATGTTCTGCCTAATGTGATATAAATGGAAGTATAGTTAGGAAAACTGGAAGGTTCCTTGAAGGAAGCTGTCTCAGTTGAAAGTTGCATCTCTATCCCTGTCCCCTTCTTTCCTCCTTCCTGGTGCCTGAAATGTTGACCTGATGGTCTAAACACTTATCTTTGATGACTATAAAATTGCCATACCCTCTATAAACTGCCTAGTTCCAGATATCGTTATGTTAAAAAAAAGACCTATATATATAAAACACTGCCATTTAAAAACTTTTTTCCTATTACAAAAAAACACTTTCTTAAAAAATAGTAACTGTCCAGGGCGTCCCTGGTGGCACAGTGGTTAAGAACCTGCCAGCCAATGCAAGGGACATGGGTTCGAGCCCTGGTCCGGGAAGATCTGGAGCAACTAAGCCCATGCACCACAACTACTGAGCCTGCGCTCTACAGCCCACGAGCCACAACTACTGAGCCCATGCGCCTAGAGCCCATGCTCTGCAACGAGAAGCCACCTCAATGAGAAGCCCACGCACCGCAACGAAGAGTAGCCCCTGATCGCCGCAACCAGAGAAATGCTTGTGTGCAGCAACAAACACCCAACACAGCCAAAAATAAAATAAATAAAAAATAAAAATTAAAAAATAAAATAAAAATTTTAAAAACCTAGCAATTTAATTTAAAAAACAGTATATAAAGGTAAAAAAAATAAATATTTTTTCTTAGTTGGCATTAAGGGGATAATAAAACTGAACAACTTTATAGTGTTTTAAAGTTTACAAAACACATCCCTATAAAGTTCTGATTTGATCTCAGATCAATCCTGTGTTTGGCAAAAATGGACATTCCTCTACATATTCTATCTGGGTTGTCAAAGGAAATGTTATTTTTAATGAAATTTCAGAATATAACAAGCCTCTGGGGTAGTGAGATTTTTAAAAGAGAATAGCTATATTTGAACTAAATTAGACAGCCCAAGGATTATTTTTCTAACCAAAATAAATTTATAGGCCTAATCGTTCTGTTTATGTAAAGATACTACAACGTAAAACCAACAGCTTTTTCCTTGACTATTCTGACGTCAGTAGAGCTATGTGACTGGTACAGTGTTACATGCTTTAGATGAATTATTTGTCATTATTAAACAAGAGTTAAGTGGTATTATTCTACCACTTCAGTTAGGAAGTTGAGGTTCTAGAAGTTTAAATATTTCAAGGTCACATATCTAAGAAGTGGTTTATATTGACCACCAGAATGAACTCCATTTCTGTTTATGAAACCAAACAAATCAAAACTGTCTTCTTAAAAAAGGAGTTCATTCTAATTCTTTCAACCAGAGAAATAATGAATTGAACTCTTTTTTCACCGAATATTAACTCTCTTTATGTCTGAAAATATTTTTACCTTAAAGTCTATTTTATCTGAAACAATATTTCTTTGTTAGAATTTCTCTGCTGTATTCTTCACCGTCTTTAACTTTTCAGCCTATCTTTACCTTTATGTTCTGAGCAAATCTCTTGAAAACAGCTTATTGCCCTATTTCATTTTCTTATTCCAGGCTGACAGCCTTTTCCTTTGATCTGTAGAATTTAGTTCAGTGATGTTGAATTATGTACCACAATGTCACCTGTACTGTTTGTCCAACTTTTTGTTTCTTCCCCTCCCCCCTTTTTTTGACTACTTTTATGTTAAGTGTTGGTCTTTGCTTTTACCTTTCTGTAAGTAAATTATGATTTTTCCTAGGGTGAATTTATTTTTATTATGTTGCTTGAGATTCATTGATATCCCTGAATTTGAGCCATTATTTCTTCAAATATTACATCTCCTTCACTCTCTCTTTTTCTCTTTTTGAACCTCTAATGTAAAGGAATGCATGAACTTCTCACTCCACCCACCATACCTCAACCTTTCTTTCATATTTTCCATACCTTTGTCTCTGTGTGTCGCATTCTGGATAATTAGTTCAGTTCTACTTGACAATTCATTATTCTCTCCATGGCTGTGCTAAACTGCTCAAGTTTATGATATTGTATCTCTCACTTCTAGAAGATCTATTGGCTCTTTTTCAAAAGTGTTTTGAGAAATTTGTCCTTTGTCTCTTAATCATTATTTTAATATTCTCTTTTATTTCTTTTGACATATTAAACATTTGCTTTATACTTTTTAAATACACAATTTTACTAACATGTGATTTGTTTCATTTTTTAAAAAATACGAATTCTTTGGTGCCTCATGTATAGGAATACTTTGAGGATTAAAATGTGTCCCTCCAAAAGAGCATTTTCATTTTCCTCTTCCAGGCCACAAGAGGATGCCATGCATCTGGAATCACTTTAAATTAGATTTTTGTCTCTGTGTTTAGTGGGCTATATACATATAGTGAATTCACTGTTTCAACTCAAGTGAGAGGGAGCTTGTGGTTACTAAATATCAGGGGAGATTTCTTTTCTAATTCCCCTCAGAACCAAGGACAAAATAAGTCAATTATCTCTACCACCTCCTTCTGCAGAGCTGACTATTTAATATCTAGTTTATCCACTGGGCCATTTGCAGCAGTCTCTGATCTGCTCTCCAACCCTCTTCAGAGCCCAGGACTTATCTCTTGTCCACCACCCATATGGCCTGTTAAAACCAGCTCTAACTTTTGGGGATAAATATATATGATGTTAGAAGCAAATAGAAGCTTTAGCACTCACTTCACTTATTCATCTAGGTAGGACATTCCTTATGGTTTATGACCCCAAGCAATTATTTTTATCTCCTACCATATCAAACATGTATTAAAATTACTAGTGTTTGTGTGCTTAGATTTTTAGGCTTTCTACACTAGTAAGATTATTATTGAGCATCTAATAATCTATATTATGTTTATTTTTCACTCTTAAATACACACATACACCTACATAAACATATAGGTGGATCCCCACTATTGTAATTAGTTCCTATAGAAAGTTAAGAATTTGTTTTTGCCCTTTGATTTTGTTTTTTTTTTAATTGTGCTGGCTAACTTAGGCTTGATCTGCTAATATGTGACTTGAAATATTTATTAATATGCAAAAACTAGTTCAAATAATATAAAAGAAAAGCTACCAAGCTCTTCAAACTGTGCACACACTAGGTAGTTAACTGGAAACATGAATTATAAGCTGACCAACCCCTAGTGAATCTTCAGAAAACACCTAGCCAAATTTCACACCCCATTCCAACATATATTTAAACTCAGCTGCAAGCCACACTAAAATAAAATTACCTCTGAAAGCTTTTAGAGGGAATATATTCAGTTGAAATAAACACTTTAAGATTGAGTTTAGATCTTTAGTTTAGACTTTTATACTACATCAGCCTTTCCAACAAAGAGTGTTTTTTTTAAAATTGTATTTAATTTGAAATGTTATTTATTAAGATGATAACCAAATCTTTTTATCTTCTGTCCACTTATCTGCACTTAGGTGCAAATATTTTACAATTTCTTTTTCTCAAACAAATCATTCCATGCCTTTCCTAGCTTTCCTCTTTTTTCCACATGGCAACTTATCCTCCTGCTGAAAGCAAGGTGTATAGCTTGCTGGCTTAGTTGCTGGCTAATTTTAGTGTGAATAAATACATAAACCTCAAATTTATTTATGCTATATTTTGTTTTGTCATTTCTTTTCCATTAGTGTAGAAAGCTCAATTCAATTAAGAAATAGAAGTAAAATGTCATTATTATGCATCTTGTCTTCACAGGCAAAAAAAAAAAAAGAGAGAGGGTAGGGGAAGAAACAGAAAACGTGGGACAAATAATGAGTACAATGTAATTCAACGTAAATGAATTAACATCTTCAGCTCAACGGGAAAGACTGTCAGACTAAAATAAGACAATAAAATTGAGTCATGGGTTTTTTCAAGAGACTAACCTAAAAAATAGGGTACAAAAAAGTTGAAAGTTGGGGCTTCCCTGGTGGCGCAGTGGTTGAGAATCCGCCTGCCGATGCAGGAGACACGGGTTCGTGCCCTGGTCCGGGAAGATCCCACATGCCGCGGAGCAACTAAGCCCGTGAGCCATGGCCGCTGAGCCTGTGCGTCCGGAGCCTGTGCTCCGCAACGGGAGAGGCCACAACAGTGAGAGGCCCGCATACCGCAAAAAATTAAAAAAAAAAAAAAAAAAAAAGTTGAAAGTTAAAGATATAGGAGGAAAATTATTCGAAAGCAAAATATTTGTAGTCAACACCTAGTTCAGATAAAATAGACTTCAAGGAAAAGACATTGTTACAGATACGCTGTTACTAATCATTGGTAATTCAGCTCGGTGGGGTGTGCTTTTAGATTTTCCTTTGTTATCAAAGATAGGTGACCATGAGGAGAGAGACTTCTTTACTCTACTCTCTTCTTTTCTGTTCAGCATGCTTGAGCACTCCTCTCTTCCCTGGTCACAGATGTGATAAAATTTGACCTTGAAAGGAATGAAAAGCCTTTCATTAGGCTTTGACTAATATGTGGTATGTTTCCATCCAAAGTGTGGTTCTTGGACCAATAGCATTAATTTTATATGAGACCTTGTTAGAATACAGAATTTTAAATCCAACCTCAGACTTACTGAATCAGAATCTATGTTTTATTAAGGCCTCTGGGTGGTTTGTAAACACACTAAAGTCTGAGAAGCACTGCTCTAATGTGTCTTTCCAGAGAATTCCGTTAATGTTGATAATAAAGTGAGATTTTTCCCTGTATTTTTCTTTTGTATTCTGTGAATATTATCTTCTTTGAGCCTTTATAGAAAGTGATGATTTAGTTATTTCAAGAGCTGGAAGGTAATGTCTGCTACCTGAATGTGAATCTTCCCCCAAATTGTACGATCAATAAGGAATGCAAATAAAATCACACATAATTCATATCAGCATTACCAGGAGACAGAGAATAACTATTGTAGAAAAATGATCACTAAATACTGACAGAAAAAAAAAAGTGTTTGAAAAAGAAGACAGGCAAGTAATGTCATATACATATATGTAACTGTAGACTCTGAAATCAAAACCAAAACAATGACACAGAACTATATTTAAAAATATAATCCAAGAAAGTAAGAGTTCAGAAATACCATCAACAAAATCTCAACCTATAAAGTTAGACAGCCTTTGGGAATTAAGTGTAACATTACAAAATTTTGTGAGTATATGGATTTTAATGTTTTGTCTCATCTTCCTCTGCCATCATTTTTCTCCTCCCTAGGTGCTTCTGGAATAACAGAACCCCAAAATGATGGATTTCAGCTGTGACACAACTTACCAGATGCAACATTTTTCAGACAGAAAGAAATAATCAATCTACTGCTATAAGTTTCTATCATTCTAGCTTCTATGTTTACTCTTTAATTGATTAGAGGCTTTTAATAAACAAGAGGTAAATTATATAAGTAAGATAAACTCATAGAATAAATGGGTGTAACAAACAAAATACTACACATGAAAGTGCTCTGAAAACAATAAAATGCCATAAAAATAAAACATATTTTTATAAATACAGCTAGCCCTATTGTCTAGGAATCACCAGATTTCCTCCTTGGGTTTTACTACTAACTCAAAAACCCAGGAAAACCAGGATACTGTTAAAATAGTTTAGCTCAGTTGTTATCTCCAGTTGCTGGCATACAATAGGCACTAAAAAATTTTGGTTGAAAGAAGTACTAAACAATAAAATATGCTTGACACATTCATTTGCCTTTAATTTAGAGACAATACGCTTGCAACCTCATTCACTAGTCGGGAGAATGCTCACAGTAGGGTAAAATTTTCTGTTCTCAAAACTTTCACAGCAATTACGTTCAGTACAGATTTTAACAGCAAAAAATACCCTTTTAAAATCCAAGTAGGAGGGAAAATTGCAACTTAAAAGAGTTATTAAAGAAAATTTAAGGAAGATGAATAAAACTATGTGTTTACTATATAGTAACATAGTAAATTAGAATGTAGGCTCTAAATCGAGTTTAAATCATGGCTTCACCAGCTAGTAGCTATGTAACCTTGAGCAAGTTACCTATCACTTTGTACCTCAATTGCACTCTTTGTAAACAGAAGGTGATGTAAATAATATACACCTCACTGGTTATTGTAATGATTAAAAGATAATTCAGGCAAGGTAAAGACCACTGGTTGTCTACCCTTTATCTGTTTTCTCTCCCTTATTCCCAATTGGTGGTGGCGTTACAGTAATGTATCTACTTAAGAAAAAAAAAATGACCATATTTCCCACCCTTTCTTACAAAAACATAAGACCCACTTTAGGGTAATAAGATGTAAGACTTCTGGGGTTGGGGTTCTGAGCATCTCCTTGTAAAGGAGGACTCTGACTCAGCTTGCCTGCACCTTTTATGCCCTCTGTTCTTCTTTCTTCTGTCTGGAAAGAGAATACGATGGCTGAAGCTGAAAGAGGCATCTTGCAATTGAGAGAAGGAAAGGGGAGTTGCAGACACCTCAGATGTAATATGCTGACCCTGAATTAATATAATCACCACTTACCTTGGTACTTCTTGTCACATGAGAAAAAGAAGCCCTCATCACTTTTAGCTATGTTTCTGTTTTATGTAGCTGAATGCAAATATAATTGATAAAACTTTTAACATGGTCCCTGGATATAGTAAGCATGTGATAAATGTTAGATTTTATTATTAATAATAAAGAGTTATAATTTACATACATTTAATGCTGGTGCAAATATACATTTCTGGAAAATTATTTGCCTTTGTTATCTTCATCTGATTAACTTTTACTTTAAAAGTGATTCTAATGTAAAAAAAATCAAAAACTATCTGAGACCCTTACCTCCCAAAACCTAAAATAAGGTATCATAATAATAGATACTCCTCATTGAACATTTAATTTAACCCAGGACCTACCAAAATGTTCTATATACACCTTCACTCCTAATCTACACACCAACCTTCACAGGAAGGTATAATCTCCTTTTTGCTGGGGTGGGAACCAAAACTCAAAATGTTAAGTAATTTCCTCAAGGCCACGTTTCTATTAAGAAGCGTTATTAAATTTCTTGTAAGACTGACTCCAAAGCTCATCTTCTTAATGATCACATATTAATGATTACAGTCAATTAGAAATTATTTTGGTTAGGGATAATACATAAAGGCAAAACAAAATATGAAAAGGGCACATTGTGTCAAGGAACTACTGGAAATTCCTGCTTTGCGGGATGGAAGGGTTCAGAGTCATCTTTTACATAACAATTGTTTCTGGGAAAAAGGTGAATGTGATTAACTGTTTCCCTGGAAAGGATAGTTGCAGTTTTAGACTATTCCATTCCCAGGAAGTAATCATATCAATAAAAACAACAAGGAGTGGGAGGGAGTTAAAAAGCTTGAGAAAGTCTTTGAAATCTTTCTATCTTTCTCTAATGGTCCTCAAATGTTAGTGTGCCTCAGAATTGTTTGCTAAAACACAGAGTGCTGACCTCTACCCCCAGATTTTCTGGGTCAGTAAGTCTGGGGTAAAGTCTGAGAACTTGTGTTTCTAATATCCCATGTGACATTGATGGTGCTAGAAGAGCAGGTAGGAGGATAGAGAGTGAGCTGGTGCAGGTGGGGATTTTAAATATGGTGACCCAGGCAAGCCCTTAACATTTAAGTTAAGACTTGGTGGGAGGTGGTGGGTAGTGGTCCACACTGCTTAGACTTTAGGAACAACTTAAGGAAGAAAACTTCACCAGCAGGGGGCTAAGAAATCTCCGTAATTAATGAGTGATTAAAACATAATACAATCTCATGCATAAATAAAAGCAACATTGTTCGAAAAACTGCTTTGACTGATGTCTGTTTCTTGGAGTTCTGAATCATTTAATCAAGATTTTCCGACAGAAACCATGAATTAATTTAGGGGCTGCAAGGAGAAAAATTCTTTGGCAAGAAGTTCCCATAAAACAAGTATATTATCAAAATTATACTACCATAACCATACCATTATGAATAGATTAATTTTAACTGCTTTTTAAATATTCATTTTTATTATAGGTTCATAAGCTGTTTCTAAAATCATGGCTTAACTTTGAAAATATCTCACTCTTCTAGAGCTGAGAATATTGTTGAGGAGCTATATATCACCTTATGCAAAAAGGAGGTTGTTTCTATCCAAGAATGTTAAGATAGGATTTTAAGATTTTTAACAAAGGAGGAACTTCAGGCCACTTTCTCTCTCAACTGATAGACAATTTCTAAGTCAAAGACAAATAAAAAATTAAAAAACTAAAAACAGCTGATGTCTGAGAAGATGTATGACAGCTGAGAATGCAGGATGAGGCAGAACAAAGAAAGTAAATAGCTCTCAAAGGCACTAGATGGAGAATCCAATATGCTTAACTTAATCTCCTAGAAAGTGTTTACTTCCTCAACTTGTTCTAAGATTTCAGCTTCCTGACCTCCCAGCTACAGGTTCATCTTGGCCCCATCCTTGAACCAGTTCTTATTTGAGTCCAGAACCAGTTATTCTCTCACTGAGCACGGAGGCATCCTTATTCCTTGTCCATTAGTCTTGCACTAACAGAGTTCTTTGACTTATCATATGTCTGAGCAGAATCTTCAGTTTTAGCAATGCCTCAGTTTTTGTAGAATTGCTCGGTGTTTTTTTTTTTTTTTTTTTTGGTGGTCCACCTTGCTTTTGCAATCCTGATGGCAGGGTTTTTACTTGTGAATCCCAGCCCAGGGGCTGGGACCCACTATCTATGGATAGATCAGCTTAATTTTGACATTATGCTTGCCTAGATTCGAAAAATTCAAGAATTAAGAATCCTAAAAATATCAATTTTTTTATATCTCCTGCCAGCCAGGTGTTGGAATATCATCTACTAAATAAAAGAAAACCTAAGTTTAGGGATGAGAAAATGAGAGACAGTAATCCTTTAATATTATGTACATTATGAAGAATGTTATGACTAGCTGTGATTGTGGAAACTACTAGAACAGCAGTGCATCCATCATAAGCAGGCCCACAATAGAAATAGTCCCTTCTTGATTAATCACTGTGCAATCAGATCCCATCACCCAGAGCCCTCACTGTTGGGCAGAACATGTCTATTCTGGCAGGATCTAGACTGGAATGAAGACACTAAAGCAGACCATGGGGTAGAACCTCACCACCCTAACCTGAGGTGAGGCATAGCTTTGGGAAAAGGTAGAATAGAGCTGGGAGTGGGGATACTAATGAGAATTCATCTTTGCAAAAGGTCAGGTACTTTACATCATTTTATTTAACAATCACAAAGCTTTACGAGGTAGAATTATGCCAGGCACTGTGTGTTCCTCAAAGCAACACTAGAGGGAAGGTAGTACTTATCTGTCTAACTACCCACCCATCCCTAGTTCCTGACACAGAGCTATTAAACTCTTGTACATATGGGTACTAGGAAAATCTCTTATTCTAGTATTTAGTCTTTGACTCTTATTCCTGACACAGAGCTCCTAAGACCTTTGTAATTTCCTCAATGATAGGAGCATCTTACAAAGAGTTCCTATATTCTTGGAGTTTCCTGATTCTAGGAATGTCTCTTGTTCTGATGAGACAATTCTTGGTGGGCTCCAGGATGCGGCTGGTCACCAGAAATGCCAGGCCATGATTAGAAGCTTGGAAGTTTTATCTCCACCCCCCTATTCTATGGAGAGGGGAGAGGATCTGGAAATGAAGTTAATAACTGACCATGCCTCTGTGACGAAGCCTCCATAAAAAGGGGTTTAGAGAGCTCCCAGGTTGATGAACACATCTACATGCCAAGGGGGTGGTGCATGCCAACTCTATGGGGACAGAATCTCCTGCACTTGGGACACTTCCAGACTTCACCTTATGTATCTCTCCATCTGGCTGTTCATCTGTATGCTTTTTCATATCCTTTATTGTATAATAAATCCGTACGTGTTTCCCTGATTTCTGTGAGTGAAGGACAGAATCCAAGGAGAGGGTCATGGGAACCCTGATTTGTAGCTAATTTGGGCAGAAGCTGTAAGTAACTTGGGAACCTACTACTTGTGATTGGCATCTGAAGTGGGAGTGAGCAATCTTATGGGACTGAACCCTTAAGCTGTAGGGTCTGCAACTAACTCTGGTTAGTGTCAGAATTGAACTGAATTGCCAGACACCCATCTGGTATCAAAGAACTGGTTGGTGCGGGAAAAACTCCCACGTACCTGGTGTTAGAAGTATTGTATGTGAGAGTAAAGGAGAAACAGGGAGCTTTTCCTGTAGTGCTAATATTGTATTTGAAATAGAGGGAAAAAAATCATGCTCAGAAAGACCTTCCACTTGTCCTCAATCATGGGGACAGTAAGCCAGCAGGCGATACAAATGAAACTGCTTGAATTCCTTCCTTGAAGTGTTTCCTCTTCCCTCCCCTTACCCTTTCATGCTCTCCCCCCTCTTCTTTTTGTCCAATAGTCATCCCGTTCTGCTGATTGTGCCTCCTAACATTCTCAGACATCTATCTGATTTTCCCTATTACTATTACGACAGAATTGATCCTTTATCACTTCCCTCCTGAATATGAAGTATGATCTCTCAATGAACCACCCACTTTCACGGTTCCATATGCTGTTATGCTCTTTGTTCCATCTATAAAAAGCCTCTTCATCTGGTTCCATAGCACTTGTCAAGATTTTCCCCAAAGGGAAAATTAAACTTTACATGAATTGCCTAGACAGGAAGGCACTTTATCTTCTCTTCTCTGATTGAATTTAGTACTTCTCTATAATTTATAGGACTTATCATATTGCTATAATTAATTTCTCCATTAAACTCTGATTCTACTTTTCCCCCACGGGACTCTAGGTCCCTCAAAGCCATATACTATGTCCTAATCATTTTTCTATTTTCAGTAATTATGACTGCTTCTGGTGCATGTAGTTTTTCAATAAATATTTGAAGAATGGAAAAATGGACAGATGAATAAATGAGAGGCAGTATAGCACAATTAGGTATAATTTGGGGGCCAAACAGACCTGGGTTTGAGACCCAGCTCTGCCATGTGACTTTGGATAAGTCACTTAACCCCTTTAAATTTTAGTCCCTTAATCTATAAAATCTGTAAAATTGGGAAAATGGTCCTACCTAACCTATAGGGGATGGTAAAGATTAAATGAAATAATGCGTATAAAGCACATAACACAATCCTGGCATGTAAAAATTGTTAAATGTTGCTATTTTTTTATTATGAATCAGAACAACTTTGCTCAGGTAACAAATATATTACAAATGTGCAGATTGAACAAAAATTACTGAAGTGGGAGGGAGGGTCTCTGGAAGAAGAGGAACTCAAATCTTTCTTTGGGAAGAGAAAGGAAGACAATTTGGAGAATAGATGACATCTGGAAAGGTCATCTGAGGCTCTGCAATTTAAGTGTATTACTCAATATCACTGTTTTAAGCCCTTTTTAAACAGCCCATTGGAAATGACGTTGAGTTGAGACATTGCTTTTATTGTCTAAATAATCAAGGTTGTCCTCTGGTGGCAAACCAAGCCAAAAAGAAAGAGCTCTGAATTTTGTCATAAATAGTATTCCCCTCTCTAAACAGCTCTGACATTAAGCATTCCAGAGAATTTGATCTTTATGAGAACCAAAGAGAGATATGTGACATTTTATTCCTGTTTTCCACAATATTTTTATACATATTATGATTAAACTTTCAGAGCCATTGGAATATGTTTTGCTGGCCTAATTGCCGACATGGTTGCAAGTCATTTGTGAGTAAAATTATGCCAAATGTCTTCAACCATTTTACATCCCGAAGCTGCATTTACAAGGATAAGAATATTTATAGCTACCCTCTATTCTAAATACATTATAAACCTAAAGCCTTCACAGTTAATAATGATGATGACAGCTAAGAAATGAGCAACAAAACTTAAGCTCATTATCTCCATTTCTTTCCTCTAACCTATGAGTCAATATTTACTTTATATTAAGTATGCATTCATTTCCTGATTTTCACTCATCTGTCTATTTCTGACACATCTATTCCTGCTCTGAGAATTTTCATGGTGCAATGTCTTCTATGACATTCTGATGAGAATGGATGTGCCTGGTTTTGGCAATGGGTCAACTTTGAATTCAGGAATGTCAGAATGTGACTAATTAGCATTATTATATTTTAGAACAATGTTCCCCAGCATTGTCGCAGGTAATGCTTTTTTAAAAATGGCTTTCCCGGGCTTCCCTGGTGGCGCAGTGGTTGAGAATCCGCCTGCCGATGCAGGGGACACGGGTTCGTGCCCCGGTCCGGGAAGATCCCACATGCCGCTGAGCGGCTGGGCCCGTGAGCCATGGCCGCTGAGCCTGTGCGTCCAGAGCCTGTGCTCCGCAACGGGAGAGGCCACAACAGTGAGGGGCCCGCGTACCACAAAAACCAAAAAAAAAAAAAAAAAAAAAAAAAATGGCTTTCCCTTAAAAAACACATGTACATACACATTTCAAGAACTAGTCAGTTCTCTTCATGAATTTTTTCCCTAAATAAAAGACTCCCTTTTCCATGTTTCATTATCTGTTAGGTGTCTCTATAAGATGCTCAAGATTATAGGGACACTATGCTCACTAGAGAACCCAGCGCCAATCCAAATTACCACAGTCCATTCATCAGCCTATATTAACCAGTGTAGAGTGAGTCTCACTTAAAGAAGGTCAGCTACATTATCCTCTGTAAATATCACTCTGTGACACCACATAATATAGGGCAAATAAGTCACTTCTTAACCCATATTTTAGCTCTTAAAATGTATTTCTCACAAATGGAGTCTATATTCAATGAGTAAGTAAAAGAATCAGAATAATCTTAATGTAGTGCGAATGTAAATTGATATAGCCACTATGGAGAAGAGTAAGGAGGTTCCTTAAAAAACTAAAAATAGAACTACCATATGACCCAGCAATCCAACTGCTGGGCATATACCCTGAGAAAAACCATAATTCAAAAAGAGTCATGTACCACAATGTTCACTGCAGCTCTATTTACAATAGCCAGGACATGGGAGCAACCTAAGTGTCCATCAACAGATGAATGGATAAAGAAGATGTGGCACATTTATACAATGGAATATTACTCAGCCATAAAAAAAATGTAATTGAGTTATTTGTAGTAAGGTGGATGGAACTAGAGTCTGTCATAGTGAAGTAAGTCAGAAAGAGAAAAACAAATATCATATACGAACACATATATATGGAATCTAAAAAAAAAAAAAAAAAAAAAAAGGTTCTGAAGAACCTAGGGGCAGGACAGGAATAAAGACACAGAGGTAGAGAATGGAACTGAGGACACGGGGAGTGGAAACAGTAAGCTGGGACAAAGTGAGAGAGTAGCACTGACATATATACACTACCAAATGTAAAATAGATAGCTAGTGGGAAGCAGCTGCATAGAACAGGGAGATCAGTTCGGTGGTTTGTGACCACTTAGAGGGGTGGGACAGGGAGAGTGGGAGGGAGACACAAGAGGGAGGGGATATGGGGATATATGTATACATATAGCTGATTCACTTTGTTATACAGCAGAAACTAACACAACATTGTAAAGCAATTATACTCCAATAAAGATGTTAAAAAAAATAATATGGTTATATCTGTAAGTGCCAAAAACTTATCTGGTAGAATTCGGCAGCTATTTCTATGTTTATTAATATAAAAACATAATGTCATTTACTATAAAGCAGATCTAGCTGCTGAAATTTTAATGAGATACACATAAATTAAACTCTCAATTACTAAAAAAATCTTAATATAAATAGGTATACTGCATTGTGAATAAAAGCAACAAATACTAATGGTTTGATTAAACTTTCAGCTTTCTAGAAATCTTTGTGTGTCACAAAATTACAAATTCCTTGACTTTTAGTTATCTTCAATAATGAATAAATGAGAATATATCTGAGAGTGAATATAAATGAGAGAAAAAATGATAGTATTAAAAACCATGAATAATACAAAATTAGTTTAAATTAGGTATAGACACACAGATTCCCTGCCCACTTGTATTTACTAATTGGCCCTTACCACAACTTTCTCTTCTACTGCAACATTCTTTAAGTGGGCATTGTTTACACGTACAGAGTTTTTGCTCCTATGTTCTTCCTTGGACCAACTCAACACTGCTTAGGCACAGCACAAACAGAATTATATTATCCCTTCTATGTCTCCCAGCAACTCCTAAAATTCTGCCAAACTAGACATTAAATCAGCTTTGGGAAGATGAAAATGCTTAATATTCTGTAACTTAAATAAACTAATTGTATTTAATCCAGAATTTTATGGAAATATTTTCAGCCCCAGAAACCTTTAATTAGCATATTTTCATTTGATAGTTGAGAAAACTGAAGCTCATAAAGATGTCAAGTGGTCACCTAAGTGGTGCCTCACATCAGCATCTTGCGGTAATTTAGAAATATTGAATAAATAGTACTTCCCTAAATATTAATAAGGGCGGGTTGCCGAAAGTATCTTGACATAAAAGCTATCCTGCAAGATAAATGAACAACCTATTTCCTACGGTGTTTGGAAACATGCAAATCTAGTTAATTCTAGATGCAATTTTAAATGAATAGCAATAAATAACATCTGCAGCTGAAATGCACTATTTACTATGTGTCAAGCTCAGTTCAAAATATATTTTTATTACTTCATTTAATCTTTGTATCATGCTTGAATGGTAAGTATTATTAACTTCCTCCTTTCACACAGGTGCAACTGAGGCACAGAGGGTTAGGTCACCCAGGTCACCAAGTCAGCAGGGAAGGCAATCTGCTTCAGAGTCTGCACACTTAACTGCCATAATACGGTGTGGCATCAATGGATGATTTTTATTTCTTTAATCTGCAGATGTCAAAAAGTATATCTACTCCAAGGGTTAGACACTGACAAAGGATTGTCACATGATGTCTGTTAAATATTAGAATGGATCACATCACTATCAGAAAAGAAATCTAAGAACATGAAGGATACTTGTAAAATTATACAGCTAAGGAAACCTAGGGAAACGACTGCAGACAGATTACCAGTTGAGAAACCATTGTAAGTCTCCTTTAAACAATGGTGTCAGTCAGACAGTAAGCCTAAGAGGCAGAAAAGCAAGTATCACTGGCCCCTGCAAATAGCAGCTGTGGGCAAAAACACCGATAGACATGCATGGATCTCTTCAGGAACCTCCATGCTCCCTGCCGACATGAACATGAGTAATGTACCTATGCAAGGCTTGTCCAGGCACATGTATGTCCCTGTGAGTACTGGGAGGAGATTGTAAAATTATTGCTAGAGATTAAACCTGGATTAATATCTGAAACAATGAACAGAGAATTCAGATTATATATCTATTTTGTGACCAGAATTAAGTAAATATTATCATAGCTATGTAATCAGTGAAAAACTAACTCAGGGGAAGTTCAGTAAATACTTGAATAAACTGTCAAACTGATCAAAGAATGAATCATTTAGCATCATGATGAGTTTTGATTAAATATTTGTAAACCAAGCTCTAATTCTTTAATTTGGTGACTGGTTTTTCTATTTCAGATAATAGTTTATTCATTCTTTAGCCTATTGCATACTAGCTAGTAAAGAGAGATTACTCAAAAAGTAGAGGGTACTCCAAACTTCCACAGGAAGGATCAAGATACCATCATACATCAGATTTTAAGGAAGAAAATACCTAATAAAAACCTCACACTTCCTTATTCTCTGGAAAGATGAGGCACATTGCTTCAACCAATTAATACACTTGTGGCATCTAAGAAAAAGTCTATTCCATTTAAGAAAGAGTTATCAAGATGCTAAAGAAGAATAAATTCCTAAAATCATATCTAGCATGTGGTTATTTTGAAAACCACTTATTAACATAGACAGAACACTCTATGACATAAATCACAGCAAGATCTTTTTTGACCCACCTCCTAGAGAAACGGAAATAAAAGCAAAAATAAACAAATGGGACCTAATGAAACTTAAAAGCTTTTGCACAGCAAAGGAAACCATAAACAAGACCAAAAGACAACCCTCAGAATGGGAGAAAATATTTGCAAATGAAGCAACTGACAAAGGATTAATCTCCAAAATTTACAAGCAGCTCATGCAGCTCAATATCAAAAAAACAAACAACCCAATCCAAAAATGGGCAGAAGACCTAAATAGACATTTCTCCAAAGAAGGTATACAGATTGACAACAAACACATGAAAGAATGCTCAACATCATTAATCATTAGAGAAATGCAAATCAAAACTACAATGAGATATCATGTCACACCAGTCAGAATGGCCATCATCAAAAAATCTATAAACAATAAATGCTGGAGAGGGTGTGGAGAAAAGGGAACCCTCTTGCACTGTTGGTGGCAATGTAAATTGATACAGCCACTATGGGGAACAGTATGGAGGTTCCTTAAAAACCTAAAAATAGAACTACCATATGACCCAGTAATCCCACTACTGGGCATATACCCTGAGAAACCCATAATTCAAAGAGTCATGTACCACAATGTTCATTGCAGTTCTATTTACAATAGCCAGGACATGGAAACAGCCTAAGTGGCCATCAACAGATGAATGGATAAAGAAGATGTGGCACATATATACAATGGAATATTAGCCATAAAAAGAAACAAAATTGAGTTATTTGTAGTGAGGTGGATGGACTTAGAGTCTGTCATACAGAGTGAAGTAAGTCAGAAAGAGAAAAACGAATACCGTACGCTAACACATATACATGGAATCTAAAAAAAAAAAAAAGGCTCTGATGAACCTTGGGGCAGGACAGGAATAAAGACACAGACGTAGAGAATGGACTTGAGGATATGGGGAGGGGGAAGGGTAAGCGGTGACGATGTGAGAGAGTGGCATGGACATATACACACTATCAAATGTAAATTAGATAGCTAGTGGGAAGCTGCTGCATAGCACAGGGAGTTCACCTCTGTGCTTTGTGACCACCTAGAGGGGTGGGATAGGGAGGGTGGGAGGGAGGGAGATGCAAGAGGGAAGAGATATGGGGATATATGTATATGTATATATGCATAACTGATTCACTTTGTTATAAAGCAGAAACTAACACATCATTGTAAAGCAATTATACTCCAATAAAGATGTTAAAAAAAAAAAAATATATATATATATATATATATATATATATATATATATATATATATATCTTTAGATTTAATGGATAGAAAACAGGAAACCAGATGAGGGATTAGCTGTGAAGAGCCTGAGACATTATAGTGCAGGAGATGCTCTAGTTAGTTAGGTTAGGTTTTTCAGGCCTTTTCAGGAATCCTAAAAAGGAAACATTTTTTCTTTGCCCTCCCAAAGCTCGCCCATCATTATGCCCATTCCCTTCACAATACCTAGGGAACTCCTATTGCTTACTTGGGATAATTTCTAGATTGAATGAAGGGCAGAATCTCGGAGTCTTGACTAGATGGAGGAAGTAGTAAATCTCGAAATCGTTCTGTCAAAAGAAAAATAAACAACAGGTTATGAAAAAAGTCATATAATAATTTCAAAATAGAATTATTTCCTATTCTTTTAATTTTTTAACTATTTTGACTGCATATGTTGTAATAGAAATTTACCCACCATTTTATGTACTACCAAAATAGGTTTTTATTTAACTTTAATGACTATGGATATTTTTCTAATTAAGATGTCATAATAACTGCATATATAAAAATAGCAAGTATTCACCAGTATAAACTAATACTAAAATCTTATAATTGAAAGGTTAGAGGAAACAAATATGACCAATAAATATACCAGGAGATGCACAAACTCATTAGTAACTTGGGAAATGAGAATTAAAACCACACACCATAAAAGAGCATTCACATTATGTGGCATTCAATTGACAGAAATTAATCTCACAAGACCAAGTGTTAGGATTGTATCAACATAAACTCTTGTAAAATTCTGGTGGAAATGCAAGTTGGTGCAATCACTTTGGAAAACAATTCAGTATAATTTTTTAAGTTTAGCTTTTGCATACCCTATGAGCCAATATTTCCTTCCTTAGGTATATACTCTGCAGAAACTTTCAAATATGTCTCAGGCAGAAGAAGAAGAATATTCATAGCAGCACTGGTCAGAACAACATAAATGGAAACAACTCAATTGCCTAGGAACAGGAGAATGGATAATTTGTGGTATATTCACAGAATAGAATATTCCATTGAAGTGAAACAATGAATTCAGTTACAAATAAAAACACAATGAATCATATTAGTATGATGTTGAGTGAAAAATATACAAGCAGATTACATATAGAAGAATATTATTTTTTGTTGAGTTAAAAACTAACTAAGCAATGTGTTATCTGGGTATGTTATATATGAAAGAAAAAAGGGATGATATACATAATTCAGGACAATGGTTACCTTTTAGAAGGAGTGAGGGGATGAAGTAGGAGAAAAGCAAAAAGGCGGGTGAAAGAAATTGTTAATAAAGTCATATGTACTCATTTTAGCATCATAAATCAGTGAATGAATGAATGAATGAGAGCCAGAAACTGTCCAATGATGACAGTGGGTCATGAACCAAGAATCTGATTAATACAATTCTGTATTCATGAATTCATAATGAAGGAAAGAGGGAGAAAGGGAGGAAAAGAAAGAGGAAGAGAAAGAGACAGGGAGGGAAGAAGCGAGATAGGAAACAGAAAAGAAGAGAAGGAAAAAAAGGAGTGTGGAGAAAGGAAGAATCCTCAGTTCTGCCTTAGAAATAGTTATAATGAAAAGCTATCTGCACTGATAGAGTAATCTATCACTTTAATACTGATCCCACATTTCTAGGATTAGATAGTCACTATCTCTAGAGTCATCCCTAGGGAAGGCTTCCTTGATCCCTCCTTTTTCTTTCTTTCTTCCTGCCAAATCTGGAATAGATGGCCCTGCTGGGTACTCCTGGTACACTCTGTGCTACACTCTCATGGAATCTATCATATTACATTTTTACTGTTATATACATTTGTCTATCCACCCCTCCCCCTCCTCCTAGTAGATGGGTATTGTGCCACCAGGATGCAGAACACTATCTGATACATGTTAAGGTCTGAGATAAATATTTGTTGAAAGACTATTTTCAATTTCCATTTTTACTGGATACAGAAAACTGTTTGCCAAGGTTAATCTTAATGCTTTTAGAAGAGCCCCACTGGTCATCGATCAACCATAAAAAGCCAGGGGACCTGTACTCTAGCCTTGACAGAGTCACACCATCAGGCTGAGAACAGAGTAAAAAGCTGAAATGCTGCACTGCAATAAATCCATCACTAACAAAAGGTGAGCAATTTCCACAAAATACTGAAAATCTACACTTGATGATGACTCACCCTTTCCAGGCTACTGAATAGCCAGACGTTAAACATTTGTGAGTACAGTGGTTACCAAGTATGGCTGAGAAGCAGGATGTGGATTTTATCCTCATATTTATTAAAGTAGATCAAATCAGATGCTTAGCTGACCTCTACTCTGCATTTTGTTTTCACCTCTCTTGACAGTTCTTACAATACACTTGGAGAGGAACTAAGAAAATTCAGAGGTGGCTGTACCCTACAGTCCACAAATCCAAGAAAGCATACTTTATTTTTTTCTCCTTTAGGCACACTTACTCTTTAATTTGAGTTCATATTTCTTAAAATTAAATTCTATTATTAACTGATATGCTGCTATTTTTCATCAACAAAATTAATGATTATTTCAATGAATGACTAGTAAATTTTTCTGATGACATGACCCATGCTTTTCAGTCTACTTCCCAATTTATGTAGCAACCCATTAAATGAGTGATTTGAAGTGTTTCTCTTTTTCCTTCTTTTGCCCCCCATTTATGACTTTCCTAAAATGGGTCTTGAAAAATAAAACCAAAACCCAACAGCAAATATGAACTTTACACATCAAGTAAAGAACTGTTCAAACAGCTATATTAAATATGCTATATCCTTGGGTGCTGAAAATTAGTATAAGTTAAAGTTTTACTGAATGTTTCCCAAACTGATTTAGATGCAAAGAAAAAGAGAATTATTAATAAAAATAACCATAATATAATACTGTTATAGATTATCCTTGTTTATATAATCATAAAACTCATTTGATTGTAAATCTGGAAGAAAATCTCTGGAGATGACATTATACTGATAGGACTAAAAAACAAACAAAAACCCACCCCCTACACACACAGCAAAAGTAGCATATAAGAGATCATTTATTAAGCTACCCAAACTATGAAATCTATAATTAGTATTCCTATATCTGGAGCATCCTTTAATCTGAATACCATAAATGCAAGGAATACCAAGTGAACCTGAAGACTCTTGAGTAGCTAGCGCGACTGTCAAAAAAAAAGTTCACATATACACAAACAGAAAATATACACAGTACCTTAAAAGTGTCCTTTTTAAATTTTCCATTTTTATACCATATGTATAAATTCCAAAATGAGAATAATTAACATTTTCCTGTAAAAGTATAATGACTGCTTATTTTTTCTTTATGAGAATAAAAATAAATGATAAAAATTATCCTTAGAAAAGTCCAAGTAAATGAAAAATTGTTTCAAATGCTTACATTAATCCTTTAGTCTCCTAAATTTCAGCTATTTAATTAGTATCCCATTCTTTATCTGATGCTAAAGAAAAGACCAAAATAAATTGATGTTTCCTTTGTTAAATAACAAAAATTTTTAAATAATTCTTCTTTTCTTAGAGTAAAATGTCACACCAGCTGATCTTCTTTCTTGGTAGGCTCAAAGTCTGTTTCTTAAGAAAATGGCAGTTATCCAAAAACTAGAGCTCAGTCCTTTCACAGGGCTTCTTAGAACAATTTTATTAAAGCCACTGAAAAGAACCAGAGGATTTTCTACAAAGTGATATTTTGATGAGCTGACTAATGATGTGATAATGTCTGACCATAATTTTCTACCAGTAGGGGATATATCTTAATTAACACAAGCCTTTCACCCACTGTTTCCTTCTCTCATTCAATCAACAAAAGGATTCTCAGGCAACCAGACCTGGATGACGTGCTGCACACAATTACATTAATTTGGGTTCCCTGGACAACCAATTGTGAGACAATATACTTATTTATTTGAAAACAAAGATGAGAAAACTAAAATACTCTTTCCAATTTTAACAAACTTTTTTGTACATTTACTGTGACTCAAATTCTTCATTTTCCTTTTAATGGAAAATAGGCAATCTGCAATCCTCCCCAACATGCAGAATGTAACAAAAGCAATAAAAATTTGCATAACAATAAAAAACAGTATGCATATATATTCTTGGAATGAGAAAAAATAAAGTCTTCTCTCTACCACTATAATAATAAGGGAGAAAAAAAGCAAAAAGCACAGTCAGCAGGTAGCCTCCAGCTGTCAGTTACATCAGAGTCTGCCTTAAGGGCAGGGGAAATGCCTTTCCCAGAACAGCTCAAATCCAGTGACTGAACAAGGCAGGGGTAGTTTAGCTGTACACAGGCAACTCTGATGGGCAAAATTTGCTCCAAAGCTTCCTGCCACTTTGGCTGAGGCTTCATAGAGACTGCATGGTGGTTCAAGTTCTTCCTCTACCCAATTTCACTGCCTTCCTCTTCCCTTCACAGGTGTTGATCTCTAATAAGCATTTTACATTCACAGATTACTTCTCAGAATCAGTTTCTGGTGAACCCAACCTGTAACAGGTGGGCTTGACAGACCTCCACTTTGTACTTAGAGCTTCTGCAGTGTTCTTGGTTACTACTGGGTGAGATGCATGAATGTGTAGTTAAGTCAGAATAAGTCATTTCCTTTCCAGCTCTTTCCAGAGGTAACATAACTAACATCTTCACTGCAATACAGATGCTCATTGTTAAGAAGAATTGCTCTCAGAAATGCCCTCAGACACACATACCCTGGGACAAGTAATACCATCTAATCTGGGCTGATGATGGGAAAAATAAACAAGTGGCCTTTCAGGGCACATAGTATACTGGCCAGTTGCACCATGCCCCATGCTGAAGTCCATAAGATGCACACAGCCATCAAGCTTTCAGGTGACAATGTCAGTGGAAATGTAGAAAATTATAATTTAAGTTGGTATGAAAAATGTATAGGAAATAGAGGTTAAACAGTCTAATGTATAGAGTAGCCTAAACACTCTTATTATAGTGGTTTTGTCCCTTATCATGAAATGTAGTAACTTATTTCAACAGTAATAAGTTAAGAAAAGATAATGATTAATTTAGAAGTAAATATTGGGACTTCCCTGGTGGTCCAGTGGATAAGACTCCACTCCAATGCAGAGGGCCCAGGTTCAATCCCTGGTCAGGGAACTAGATCCTGCGTGCATGTCGCAACTAAGAGTTTGCATGCTGCGACTAAGAAGTCCGCATGCCACAACTAAGAAGTCCGCATGCCACAACTAAAGATCCTGCATGCCGCAACTAAGACCTGGCACAGCCAAAATAAGTAAACAAAATAATTTATAAATAAATAAACATTTAAAAAAATAAAAGTAAATATTAAATTTATTTGTCTTTTTCAAGAAAGTTGGTGATGAACATGCAACTTGAACAAAATGTTTGTATTTTGCCATCCACCCTGGAAGCCATAACAATTTCACTGAACACATGAAAACACTCAAATCTGTTGATAATGAATCAGCATCTACTTCAAAAGTTATTCATTATTTTATGAAAAGACTGGTCCAATGATGATAATTTAACACATAAATATGTAGAAGGTGCAGTAGGTGATCAATGTCATGAAAAAAAAGTAACTTGATAATAACTGGGATCCAGGTGGCTTGGTCTTTGTGCCTAGCATCAAGTTATTCATCAAAAGATAATAAAGCTATTCTAATTTTATAGAATTGCTCAAAAACTGACCATTAATACCTGGGAAGGTGAGTTGGAGTGAGAAGAGATTATATTCAAAGTGTCCACAAACATCTTAAACTCTCTTACCCTCCTTCCACTGATTGTCTATCTCAACATTCTTTACTGAAAGGCAGAGTTTATCCCCCAAGGGTCTCTAGCTTGTATTTTCATGTTAGGAAAAACAGGTACTTGTTTCATTTTTCTTTTTCTCTCCTAACTTTCCTTTCTACACTCAACTTCCTGTTCTTTCTTCTTCTTGCTCTTTTTTTTAAAAAATGAAACTTAATCCCTTCCAATGAAAATTATTTTCTCTCACTTCTCTAGTCATTTGTTACCCACTCCATCTACTGTATCACAAAAACCCAATATCAATAGTTCCCAAAGACACCCTTTTCTTTGGAAAGGAAATTATGCAGAAGAAAGTAAGCTGGTCAAGTCAATGTTCTGGTTAATGAGGTAGGGACTGGAGGACAGCTCTTCAAACACATACACTTTGACAACTTTTATACAAATACAAAAGAACGGGGTCTACCTATTGGAGTTAAAGAAGAAACAATGGCATGGATGAAGAGGTAAATTTAGGACTAACAATAAGACAAGAGAAATGTTCCATTTTACCTAGAAGTACAAAACACCAAGAGTAAATTATGAAAAAAAATAGAAAAGAGAAGAAAAGGAGATTATATTGATAAGGGGATTCTGACAGTGGCTAAGTGTATTTATTCAATTCATGTATTCTGGAATTAAGGTGGATTCAAAGACCCACTGGGCCTATGGTGATACAGACTAAAGCCAAAGCTATTAACTTCCTATAAGACCTTACTGGTCTACTGTAGTAAGGTTTTGGTTCCTAAGAAAATGGTGTCACCTTAGAGTCAATGTTTAGTTCCCCCAAAGTTGAATATTTCTTTCACCCATGCACAGTCACCCTGCCAAATGGCTACAGGGTAAGAGGATCATTTAATAGTTTAATTTTTGACATGTAGCAGGGTTTTTTCTCAAAGGGACTTAACCATCCCTTTATTAAAGGTGTTCAGAATCTATGAACTGACTCAGATCTAGGAATTGGATGAAGGGCTGTGACTCTCTACTGAGATGATTCAGGTTATGCCTCTGTTTGCCAGTCTTTGAGTTTTCTTTTCATTTGTACAAATCAAGTAAGATTTTACTAGGCTGTCCATCTACTTGAGTCCTAAGGACACCATGGTCAGTCAACACCAAAGATCTCAACAGGTCAATCCATTCTGATCACTGCTCTGCACATGCTGCCCATAATGGTAACCACACCCAGCTTGACTTTATCAGTTTGCTGCCTCGTAACCCCTGCCTCTCAGGGACCTCATCATCTCCACTGAGTTCAAGCAGCCCAATGATAGCCTCTCTCGTTTGTCATTCTCAGTCTGCAAACGGTCACCATAGAGCTTTTCAAGGGTTCTAGAATGCCTATCACCAATGTATTTCTCAAAGTTGTAGCGAAAGAATCATTCATGGGCATTTAGTTAAGGGGTTGATAGCCATCATATATAATAAGTTCTCTTCAGCTTTCCAATCTCTCTAAGGTATTGGATAACTTCATCTACAATATATCTAAGAAGTCTATAAGTATATATACCAAAGAGTTAAGAATAAATATGGTTAAGGATTTGAGATGGAAGTTTAAGAGGCATTAATTTTTATTTTATCTGTATCTTGTTTATATTTTAAAGAGAACTTATATAAGAGTAATCATTTTTAAAAAGATAGATGTGTATACTATCACACACACACACACACACACACACACACACACACACACACCTTCAAGGGTACTTGTCATTTACACTCCCTACAGTACAGCTTTTGTAACACTAGCCACTCCTCTACCTCCTGAGGAAGACATAACACTGATGCAGAAACAGCATGCATGCATGCACACACACATACACACATGCTGCTTAAAAGAGAAGGTACAAGTTAATATTTCCCATAATATTTAGGAAGTACTACTTAAATATACAAACAAAATTTGCACATTTGAAAATTTTTTTTTCAGCCAACATTTATGATCATGTACTAAAAATAAGGCACCAAGTTAAGTCCTCAATAAACTAAAAGTCTAGTAAGGAAGACAATATGTGTTATCAAAAGAGATGTACACTGCAAATAAATAAGTGAGAAACGCGTACTCTAACAGTCCAGAAGAATAGAACTGCCAACTTTGCCTGGATACATCCGTAATAAAAAGCAAAAGAGGCAGAGAGGTTTTATAAAAAAGTGAAATAAACAAAAAAGAAGTCCTTATCTATGATGTTAGATGAAATGAATAATTTTGCTAGCATTTTTGCTGTCTTCTATCAGTTAAAGCATCCTTTATTCATTTATTCACTCACTCAACGAACTTCCATTAAGTACCTATTATTTGTCACACTCTATGAACAAAACAAATTGTAATTCAAGCGCAGCCCTGTTTATCACAAGGAAATGCCAGGACAACAAAAGAACTGCAATGCAATTACAGCCATGATGGGGCTCAGGCAGGCTGCCCCAGAATGTGCCACTTTGGCATGTGGATTATGCCAAGCTAAAGACAATCAAGGCCCAACAGATGCAAGAAGAGCTTCTTACCTCCCCCTTAACTACCTAAAAGAATTTAGATAACGGGCATTACCAGGAAGAGAGGTATTACCAGCCATAACTTTTTACATCAGAAAGACTTGTCTGCATGGCATGGGAAACATTTATTTACCAAACATTTGCTCTTCCCATCTTCCTGTGAATTGTCTTCCTCCCCTTTGAAGACCCCTACCTGCTTCTCCTTAGCTCAGCATGGCATATAAGCTTCAATTGCCTAACTGACAAGAAGCCTCATCTCTTTGGGGTTCCCATACATATGAAATTCATTTTTTTTTCTTGTTAATCTGGCTAAGGTCAATTTAATTATTAGGCCAGCCAAAGAATCTAGAAGGGAAGAAGGAAAAGTTTTCCTCCCCCTATCTACTTGAGAAAGAATTTAGAATGTAATTACATTACTTAAAGAGGGAAAGAAAAGCTGTTCTCCTAGGGATTCAAAGAAATTAATGGTTTGTCAAAATTTGGTGTTTCATTTTCCTCAGGAAAAGAAATATGCACACTAATCTTAGAAGAAACAAATTACTTCAAAAAATGAGAATTAAAGGGCAAACTTAGAGAGAAGTACATCCAAACCAACTAGAAAGATACGGAGTATAAATTTTCCTTTTCTGAAAAGTTTAAATCAAGTAAATGTTCTTTATTACCATGGCAACTCAGTATTGAATAACAATAGTTGCTATTTAAAATATTGCTTTCAAAGCATCAAAGGCATTCAAATTAATACTATTTTAGATAAATCAGAAAATCTAGCTGCAAGAAGAGCTAGAAATCTAGCTAAAGCTAGAATTCTAAGAGCAAGAATATTTTCCTATTAAAGATATAGACAAATCTTCTGTTGATAAAATTCAAATGGAAATGGACTGCGATTTTAGAAGAAAAAAACAATCAGCTGCATGCTCTGGTTATATAAAACTACCTTCTCCACAAATATTAAGGCCAATATCAAAGGAATACAAAAAAATAATCTTATACTTGTCTTATCCAAGGGGGGAAAAACAAATCCATACTTGTAACTCAGAAGATAAGAACATAGAGCACAATATATACAACCAGAGCTAATAAATGAATACGAACACTAATAGGTGCTAGAAAGAAAACAAACATAAAAATCCCATATTTGGCATTTATCCTCCACAATATTCCCTGTGAGATTTTCTCAACTATCCCTCAATTAATCTGTTATCATTCCTACCCTATGTGGAATTAAATTATCCACATTTTAGGATCTATTTCTCTGAAAAGAATTATACAGCCTTACATCAGCAATGAGCTGGTAAATGAGAAAATTATATCAATGCAACAGGTTGTAGGTGAGGAAACTAAAAACCACACTGCCTGACTGACTGGCCCAGGGCCATATGGCTAGCAAGAGGTAAAGAGATTTAAAAAGAAAACAAAAACAGAAACAAAAACAAACCCCCAAAGCTCACAGTCAAATGTTCTTTCCACTGCATTATATTGCTTCATTCTTGGGAGAGAAAATACTGTACTCCCTTTCCTGGCCTCCCCCCTCTCTTATTTTCTTCTTGCCTAAGGATTACATAATACGAGAAAAACCCAGCAAGGTCATATAAAATCTGTGTGCCTCCACACCTGGTACTTTTAACAGTGTAAGGTCTGAAGGTAGGCCATGCAGTATTACACAAAGAAAAACTATTTAATGGATGCTTTTATTTTCAGAGCAAGCCCAGTGTTAAAAGTCTATTCCTTTAATTTTCATTATTCTAGTTCCTACTTGTTAAACACACTATTTTTTAAAAAATCAAAAAAATCAGCTTTTGAAAGAACCACAAACAGACTTGTTGGCCTCTAAATACATCAATGAATCAATGTCTGTAACTGGTTTTCTTATAAAATATGAGTTCTATTGCCACTGAAGCTAAATACAAAAACTGACAGGGTGAAAAAAAAAGAACAGAGGTTTAAGGAAGGTGAAAGTAAGTAACAGAGGCATTTTCAGTTGCACACATTATTGCTACTAAGCTTTCCACAATCTACCTCTTAAGGAGAATGTTTTCTTTTCATTTGTCACAGCAAATGCACTTTTTTGACAATGTTGGCATTCAACAAAAGAAACACCTCAAAGTGATCAAGGCTCAGCTTGATACTAATTCAGTCCCTGTTTTCTGCGCAAACTCAATACCCCCTGGGTGCATATTCAAGGAGGAGTAGGCAATTTTATCCAAATAAACTGGAGGGGTTTTTTTTAATGTTTTTATGAAGTTCTAACCTAAAACCCTGGGCAAACAAAATTACTGGCATGAAATACATGGTCCTTTGAAACCTATCAAAACCAACCTTGCAGTGGGAATCTTCTCTGTTCTTAAATACAGGACCTCCTGGTCAAAGACCAAGCCTATGAAATGATGGATTAGGCAAGAGCAACAAGCAAATATATGAATTCACTTGTTTCATTAGGTTGTTTCATTGGATAAACTTGAGTTTCCCCCATCTCTCTGGTTTTTTTTTATTGCATGTGCA
The DNA here is from genome assembly GCF_026419965.1 of Kogia breviceps. Taxonomy (NCBI): domain Eukaryota; kingdom Metazoa; phylum Chordata; class Mammalia; order Artiodactyla; family Physeteridae; genus Kogia; species Kogia breviceps. The sequence goes on along the minus strand of NC_081316.1, from coordinate 52,130,655 downwards.
TTCCTGATGCCAGGACTGCTTGTCCTTCTTTTAACCAAATCCTGTCCAAGATTTCAAGACCAACTAAGATTCCCATTCCTTGAAGAGGCCTTCACAAACTATGCCTACCAGTGATAACCTTTGTTTTTATTTTCAGCATAATAAGGTTAGGTACTGGAGCAGAGATTCTTAATCTCTTGTGGACTATACAGTGAAGTCTAATTTATTTGGCTGGGTGTTGAATATTCTTTAAACAACTGGCTCCTACATATCTCTGCAGCCTTATCTCCTAATATTTCTAAGCTCAGCTGCATTAACATCTTATTGTTTGCTATGACATCATGCCTTTTATGGCAATGTGTTCTTTCTTCCAACAGTGCCCTTTTCTGCATAGAAAGCTCCTACTTTAACCTGTGTTCCAGCTCAAATGGACCTCATCATGCCTACATAAATTTTCTGATTTCCTAAGGCAGAATAAGTTAAATCCTCTTAAAGAACCCTAATTATATATCCATGAGAGACAATGTCAATATTTTGCATCCTCACCAGCAATAGATACTATTAATAAAGAAAATCTTTGTTAACTGATAGGTGAAATATGGTATTACAGTTATTCTAATTAACATTTATTTGAATATTATTATGATCTACTCTGTTCACATAGTTTATCCATTTCTTTTTGCAGCTTATTTCTTATTGAACTAAACAAGCTCTTTATACATTGAAGGTTTTAGTGTGTATTTACTATAAATTTTTTTTTCGTTCAATTTCCTTTTATTTTTTGGCATGATTTTAAAATTTTTATGTAGTTAAATCTACTTACTTTTCTCTGTGAATTCTTCCACAATAGAATGATCTTTCATATGGAGAGTTTAATTTCTATATTTTCTTCTGATGCCTTTACAGATTAACATTTTTATGTTAAAGTACTTAACCTATCTGGAAGTAATTTTTGGTCGTCTGAAGTAAAGATTTAATTTTTTTAAATAGTTAAGTGCCAAATGCTTTAACTATTTACAAACTAACACTTCATATTGATAAACAGAGCTTCCTTTATCATATGATATATATTTTCATGTAACAAAGGGTCTGCTTCTAGACTTTTTTCCTTTGTTAATATATTTCTTGTCACTTTTGCTCTAGTGCCACAGTGCTTAAACTTCTTGAACTTTATAGGAGGCAGTGTAGTAACTTATAAATTAGCACATCCTTTAGCATAATATGAGCCTGAGTTCAAATCTCAGCTCATCCACTTAATAGCTTCATGTTCCTAGGCGTATTATTTAGCCTTGTAAATTCTTAGCTTCTTTGTAAAATTCATTTTACTTTATAACATGTTTATATAGAGCCAGTCCTATCTTGTTATTCAAATTTTTCTAGATTTTCTTGTTACTAATTTTTAATTGTTTTCTTATGCAGTTTATTTATGTAAAACTTCAAGTGCTGTCAAAACTTGAGCTGAGATCAAGGTATCAATTATCTTGTGTTTAAGGTTAAATTTATTTTAATAAAAGTTGCAAATCAGTGGCTTAATCTTAAAAAAAAAAATAGTCCTTCCAGTGGTTGATATATTTGGCTATTTATTGACCTCTTTCACATTATAAATTTATTTCCCCCTTCTGAATATTTATAGTAGTTTGTTTTTTAAGAACTAGGGGAAATTGTGCCAAGGAGACAAAAAGGGAAGACAGATGGATTTGTTTTCAGATATTCATGTGAGCCAGTAAACGTGGTTGAAAAAGTAAAAAAAAATATATTTTTCTTCAAATAATATTTGAAGATGTCTTCAAATAATATTATTTTTGATCTTGAGTTCTGATTTTAATTGAAATTATATTAAGTCTGTAAATTATTTGGGGAAGAATTAAGAGTTTTAAATATTTTGTGTTTATATCTAGAAAAACTGCATGTCCCTTTCAACTTTTCTATTCTTTAAAAAAAATCTTTAATTTTCTTTACATCACTTGATTCTCAGTTCTCACTGAAGTTATATCATTTCTTTTTCCTCTGTGACTTCCTCTTAATATGGAAAACTAGTGAACACCAAATGGATGCCTTTGATAGGCTTAGGAAATTTTTTGTTAGAAGTTTACATCATATAGGCCAAGACTGCAAATACATAAATAAATAAATAAATAATACAATTAAGAACTTCTTTTTAAAGGATGCTTTGAAAAATATTGCCTCTGTTTCTGCTCTGTGGAAGAAACAAGAATAGGAATATTTATTTATGTAAATTGATTCCCAGGCCTAAAAAAAAAGAAAAAGATAGATTCTCATTTCTATTGAGTTTGCATCTTAACCTTGGTCGTCTTTTCCACTATGTTCGCTGCAAACTCTGGAAGTCTGTATGGTTGAGTACTATATCTCAACCAGCAAGGACACGATATTCCAAACCACCACTGAACAGTCTACCGTGCTAGTAGCAACAAAAGGTTTTTTCACTGTTATTGTGCAATTGTAGTGTCAGAGGAATACATCACAAATAAGAAGAAGGGGCTGGGCGAAGAAAGGATGACAAATCACTTGACTATTCCTGAAGGACAGTCTAACTCTTAAAATGTATTTTCTTATTTGCTCCAGTCAGAGGCATAACTTTCTGCTAGATATTGTCATGAAAATGTTGGGATATGCAAAGTTTTCTATGTGGACCTTCTTGGCTTTCCCTTCCTTCTAACTATGTGGGTAGCCACATCCCAAGACATTTTACTAGTTTCTCAATACAGTGCCAACAAAAAATAAGATTGCCTTCTATTTTTAAGCTCTTCATCACTCTACGACAGACCATTTTACCTTTTCACTTTATTATCTATCCAAAGTACATTTCTTGGTGTTCCCTAGCATTCCATGTCCACAATTTGTCACCTGCAAATTTTCTCAAAATCTCATTTCATGGAAGAGTTTAGTTTTTCCATTCTATTTATATTTTTTATGAAATCCCACCCTTCTCCTCTGTTAAAGTTCAAAAATCATAATAAGAGCAATAGCATTTTTACTAGACTCTATTCCCAAAGTTCCCTTACTTGATCCCCTTTGAATCTGTGGAAGATAAGTATATTCCTTTGGGATTAACATTCTTAATGTCTTAGGTGTGTTCATTTGGATGACCCTAAAGAACACTGTCTGTGTGATTATAATCCATTAAGTTACAATTTTGCTTTAAAAATTACAATTTGTTTATAATACAGGAACTATATTCATTTATCTTCCTTTATAAAGTGCTTAGCAATTGCATCAAACAAATGAGTACTTAAAAATGTTCCTCATGATAATGATAATGGCACAGAATCCTTGTCTTTTTGGCTTTGGAATTATTTAGTCCATTACCACCAGATTAGCTTGGCAAAATGACCTATTCTTTCTTGACCACCCAGCACATTATTGTCATATTTTTGACATTGCTTAAGAAATTGTTACCAAGAAAATTCCTCACTATTCTTTTTATTTTTTTGGCTGCACGGCATGTGGGATCTTAGTTCCCTGATCAGGGATTGAACCTGTGCCCCCTGCAGTGGAAGCACGGAGTCTTAATCACTGGACCACCAGGGAAGTCCATCACTATTCTTATTTTCCTTAATATTATATAGTAAATCAAGCAGAAAATAGTAGGTAACAGAGAATCCAAACTTAGGAACAAACAGTTCATAAGAAAAACGTAACAATCCATGCAAAAAAACCACTTTGCTATAATAACTCTATTTTCAGGTCCAGAAATTATATAATTTGCTTATTTTCAAAAATAAGAAGTATTGAGCTTCCCTGGTGGCGCAGTGGTTGAGAGTCCACCTGCCGATGCAGGGGACACGGGTTCGTGCCCTGGTCCGGGAAGATCCCACATGTCGCGGAGCGGCTGGGCCCGTGAGCCATGGCCGCTGAGCCTGCGCGTCCAGAGCCTGTGCTCCGCAACGGGAGAGGCCACTACAGTGACAGGCCCGTGTACCGCAAAAATAAATAAACAAATAAATAAGAAGTAAAACTTTTTATTGGTTAAAAATCCCCAAATTTTGTATTTTCCCTATCTTTGGTGTTGTAAGATAACTGAATTAGAATAAAACTTAATGAGTAGTGAATTCCAATCACTTACTAAGCAATCTCTATATTATCTGTGGCATTATAAGTGAACTACTAAAAAATGACAGCATAGATTTCATGTTCATAAACCAAGAAACCAAGGGGAAAACAATTTATCCTCTCTCCTGAGAAAAGATGGGCATTTATATGGTAATACAAATTTCTCATTTCCCTGATAGAAAAATTTCCTTGAATTCTGAGACTATGAAATATGCAATTTAACCACAGCTCATATTTATTGAATGATTTATTATATTATGATAGCAAATGAGTTATGTTAAATTCCATTATAGTAGCTAATTAATGGTCCTCAATGATTTCCACATAGACTTACATGGCGCTAGAGTTATAATGTTTTATTATACAAATAATACATACTTTAGGACATAATATGTTAATCCTCACCCTGCCCTAGGTAAATAGTTATCTATCTATTTACCTAGATAGATACACAAGTAATTGCATATGTATTTGCTACTCATCACCCCTCGCTAATAAAAGGACAGATCAATATAAATTCAATCCCTATCAGAGTTCTGGGGCAATTTAGAAATAGGAAGAATTTAGAAATAGGCCCATTTGCTATGTGCTTCTCTTTGTACACTAACTCTCTCTACTTACTGGTCTCCACTTTACTCAGTAATTCACAGCAACCTCTACCATCCTCAAACCTCTTCTCTGCATTTTCCCCAAAAGGTGGTTTTTATCAAGTTAGCAGTGATGCCCTCCTACAGTTATTGTTCAGTCTTACTTCTTTGGTCACCATAGATCATTCCCTGCACAGAACTTTTTGTCTCCTCAGCTTCCTTGATGCTATGACAGTCCTTGAATTTGGTGTCTCTGTTTCTAACCTGGTCTTTCTCCTTTCCAATCTGTATAAAAAACCAGCAGGGGGACCCATATAAAGTACAAATTTGATTTCAGTTCTTGTTTTAAACCCTTCGATTTTTCACCAACATCTTTAGGAAAAAAGACCAAGCTTCTTAGTAATTCAGACAAGCTCCTCCATAACATGACCTCTGGACACCATCCCAGCCTGCCTTCCAACAGCATGACATTTTCCGGACTTTCCATGATAAATTCACCCCTCTGTGCTATTATTCAAGCTATTTTACTCCCTGGAAAAATCTCCCACTCTAGACAAGTCCTATTTTTACACTACACTCACTTTGGCACAGAAAGCCTCCCAAATCTCCCTCCCAATGCATCTGCATCCTCCATTTTGGTGAACACAGCATGACGTTATGTATCTGACCCCTGCCCCACTTACTGGTGATTTTTTCACAAAGCAGAGGATATAACTTCTTGCTTGCCTACCTGCCTTCTCCCCTCCCTTCCTTCCTTCCTTCCTTCCTTCCTTCCTTCCTCTCTCCCTTCCTTACTCTCTTCACTTAACAAATATTTACATTTATTAGGAACAACCATTTTAATGGACCCTTGAGTACAAGCGGTGAGCAAAAACAGATACAGGTCTCTATCATGATAACGCTTATAGTGTATCGAAGAAAACTTGTTACACCAATGATCACAATTTAAATACATAGTTACCAATGGAGATAAGTGCTCTCAAAACCAGAAATACAGTGACGGCAGCATATAAGAAACAACACCCCAAATTGAGATGTCTAGAAGGCCTCTCAGATAAAGTGCTCCTGGGCTATGATTTAAAGATGCTAGGTACCTACGTAGGAAGGGGTGGGAAGAAGTGGTGGAGAGTATTACTGGTATATGGATCATGATATATATATGGTGGGAGGTAACAAGGGAAACAAAAGGAACAGAAAAGCCAAGGTGCTCTTGTGCAGAGAAGAAAAAACTGAATCAAGATAAGAGTAGGTCAGGGTCCAAGCAGGGATGCCTGTCTAGACCACTGTAAGGATTTTTTGCTTTATCCAAGGAGCAATGGAAAGCTATTAATGTGTTTGAGGCAAAAGCAGTGATTTAATTGGATTCATGCTTTGAAGTTTCTATGGTTACAGTGCAGAGAATAGATTGGAAGTGACAAGTATAGTGAATTTAATCAGGAGTGGACCAATGCTGGTTAAATCCAACTCCCCACCTGCTCAATAGCTAATTTGAAGAAGTGGACCATGCCAGGAAAAAACTCACAATTATTCTGACTTCTCTCACTTTAAATTTTGGACCACATATCTCAGTCGGACTCTTGGCACAACTCAGAAAGGCCATCATGCTTCACTCATGAATTTACTATTTAAAATGATATTTTACTATTTATTTATTACTATTTATTTCACTAAGAACACAGAAAGAGGGACTTCCCTGATGGCACAGTGGTTAAGAATCCACCTGCCAAAACAGGGGACACGGGTTCGAGCCCTGGTCCAAGAAGATCCCACATGCCGCGGAACAGCTAAGCCCATGCACCACAACTTCTGAGTCCGTGTGCCACAACTACTGAAGCCTGCGCGCCGAGAGCCCGTGCTCTGCAACAAGAGAAGCCATCGCAATGAGAAGCCTGTGCACTGCAACGAAGAGTAGCCCCTGCTCGCCTCAATAAGAGAAAGCCTGCACACAGCAACTAAGACCCAACGCAGCCAAAACTAACTAAATAAAATTTAAAAACAAACAAACAAAAAACAGAAGGAATCAGAAGAGAAATCCCATTCCTCTCACTCCAAGTCCACCAACCAATCGGTAGCCATGCTCTATAACCATCTTCTCTTGTCTTCCTATAAAGCATGAACTGCCCAGCTGCCTTACCTGAGGTCAACTCCTCCACTTGTACATTGTAATCTAGTCCTTCTGAAACCCATTAGGAGACCCTCATGCACTTTGCTCCTATAATTATAACCTCTATCTCTCCAGCATTATCAATGTTTCCATCTCTACTTTAATCTTATTATTCATATTGTCCATAGACATATATAAACATAATAGTTCACATTACATATATAAGTGTATATATAAAACTATATAAAATACATATATATATATTTATTTTATATGTACTCTAAACTCATATTTGCCTTGTCCCTATATCCTCCGCCCCTTCAACTACTGCCCTATTTCTTTACTTCATTTTATATCCCAACTCCTTAGAATTTGTCCAGAGGTATTTTGGCAAATATTTAATAGGTCTTTAAAAAATGTTTTTAATCCCTACCTTATGGTGTTTGTCAATTTCTGTGGAATGAATACTCACATTGTGGATGATTTAAAGCTAGCAAACTTGACTTCACTGAACGCAGAGTTGGAAAATAAGCACCCTATAACCCAGTGAGCTCATAGGAGCTGGCCCCAATGCACTGGATTTGTCTATACTTACCATCTCCATCTCCAGTTCTTCTCTTACTATTATTATCTCTTGAACCCACCTCAATCAGGCTTCTGTTCCCACCACTCCACTAAAAACACGATTCCTAAGGTCATTAATTCAGCCTTCATTTTACTCTGATTTTCAGCAGCATTTGTCTCAACTGGTCCATTCCTCATTTTTGAAACACTGTCCTGTGGTGTCCAGGACTCAGACTTGCCTGGTTCTTCTTTTACCTCAGTGGTCACTCCTTCTTAGTCACCTTTGCTGAGCTATATGTGTTGAAATGCCTCAGGACTCAGTCCTCTGTTAGATTTCTTCTCTATCTATATACATTTCTTAAACTAGTTACTCTTGATGGAAGAATACCACCTCTTAGGGGAACTTTTGAGAGCTGGTGGAGGCAATTTGGTTCTCATAATGATGATGAGAAGTTACTGATGGTTAGAGAGTAGGGGTCAGAGACAGCAGACATCCTGCAATTTGTGGAGAATACTGTGCAACAAGAAATTGTCTCACTCCCCGTATGCTTTTCAAATGACTTTCTGGACATTCATGTATATGAAAAACTCATTTATAATTATAAAAAATGCAAAGTTTTTGCATGATTTAAATATGCACTGGAATTTCTGGGATTGCAACTACCCTGTAAACTAAATATTTTTGTACTCTATTGTGTCTAGAACTTAACCAAAAGATGTTCACCATTTTGGAAAAGCACATCATAAAAGAACTGGGGCTCACAGTATTTGACTTGCATTGGGAACCTGCATTTAGAACTGTTTTATTCATGATGATTCTGTATGTGGGTACAAGTCACCTATATCTTATGACTTCTAGTGTAGTCATGCTTAAGAATTTAAATATTGAATGTAAATCATTTACTATAAATTATTTACATAGCTCCTTTATACTAAGGTATATTGATTTTTTATAAATCATTTGTGTGTATAATACCTGTAAATTGAATTTTAAGAATGTAAAGTGGACATATAAAATGTTATAAAACAAGGCATTGGATCTTACATGATTGAGAATTACTTCCCTAGGTGATCCTGTCCAACTCAAGGATTTAAATCTATGAAGATACTAATGATTCCCAAGTTTAGATCTCTAGTTTAGACCTCTCAAATTTAAAATGTACAAAACTGAACTTTGAATGTCTACTCTTGTCCCCCCAGTATGCCACAGTATTCTATATCTCAAAGCAGCAACACTGTCCACTTACTTACTGAAACTAAAAACCTTGGAGTTATCTTTGATTCTTAACTTTTTTACACTCCACCTCCAACGCATCCACAAAACCTGTCAGATACACCTTCAAAATACATCCACTTCTCAAGACCTAGTCTCTATCACCCTATGCGTAACTAGCATTTCCTCTTGTCTAGACATCAGCATGAGATTCTCAACTTATCTCCTGATATCCACTCTTGACGCCCCCAACATATTCTATACATAGCTGCCAGAATTAACATTTAAAAATATGAGTCATCCCCTAATCAAAATCCTCCAATGGTTCTCCATAACATTTATAATAAAACTGAAGTCTGCAAATGCCTATCATATCTGGTCCATGGGTATTTCTCAGACTTTATTCCCTATAACATTTCCACTTACTAAGTTCCAGCAACACTGCACTTCTTACTGGTCCTTGAACATAAACATTTGACTGCTTCAGGACTTTTACACTTTCTCTTATCTTTCCCATATATCACTCCTCTCAGTGATTCAATGATCTGTTCAGAGAGGATTTGCTGACCTTCTAAGTCTGGGTCCAGCCAAAACCAGGAAGGGCTCTATATGATTTAATTGAAAGGAATTTGATATAAGGAACTCAGGTGAGGTAAGATTTGGGAAGCTATATTAAAGATAGGGGAGAAATCCAAAGAGTAGCAGGAAGCTACTACCATCCATACAAGCTAGTGGGATATAGGGTGTAGGTGAGGCTACCAGAACCCATAAACCAGGCCCATATGGCAGAAGATAGAACCACCACTGAGGCGAGGCATCTCAAAATGGTGATACACCTCCCCCTTCACCAAAAAAGTTTGACGTGTTTTTTTTTTTATCTGTTTTCTACAGTGCTCAGAAGTATCCCATTTTCTTCCTTCTCCCTAAACTCAGTACTTTTTGTGGAAACAACAAAGCAAACAAACAAAACACACACACACACACACACACACACACACACACACACACACACACACCCCTTGGGTTGGCAAACACTAGGTAGTATATATTAGAACAAAATGGCTAATCATTCAAATGCAGACTTCAAAATCATGCCTTTTATCTCAATCAGATTAAAATCCAAGTCCTCCTGTAACCCACAGAGTCTGATCCCCAACTCCCCTCTCTGATCTCATTTCCCACTACTATCCCCCTTCACTGACTGTATTCCAGCCCCACTGGGATCCTTGCAGTTCCCTGACTATCCAAAGTTACCCCCACCTCAGGAACTTTGCACTTACTGTTTCCTTTGCCTAAACACATCTCTTCCTGAAATCCACCTGATTTATTCCCTCATCTACTTACATGTCTGTTCAGAAAGTCCATAACTAAATACCTTATCTAAATAGCACTACCACCCTTCATCATTCTTACTCCCTTATCTTTCTTTATTTTTCTTCATAGCACTCATCACTATCTAACACACTATGTATTGATTTGCTTTTTTGTTTCTTGGAGGTCTCTACTGGCTAGAACACAGCATTGGTCAGCACTGTATCTCCAGAGACTAGTGCAGTGTCTGGCATAGAGTAAGTGCTTAATAAATATTTGATTATTACCCCAAATTACACATAGTTTAAATGTTATCTTCCACAAATATGACCATTATAATTTGCTAGTCATAGAAACAACAACAACAACAACAACAAGTGTATTTCAGGTCACTATAGGTCTCTTCTTTTGGCTGCTTCATTTGTTTCTTGGGTACTCTACAGCTCAGTGTAGCTGATTAGTCTTACATTAGACCCATGAGGTGGTATTAAGCCAGTTCTTTAGACGTGCCCAGGAAGAACAAACATATTTCAGGGAAGAAATAGTCACTGTAAAATATCTCTCAGTCAGTTTAGAGAAGTAAACCTTTGATACTCAACTTCTTAAGCATCTCTTTGGTATTTTCTATACTTATTACTCTTAATACTGAGTAATACTTAATAAGCAATTCTTTTAGAATAAAAACCCAGTAATCCTTGATTTCAGCAATGATATTGCCAATTTTCCTTTCATAATTATAATTCCATTTTTTTAAGACAGCTAAAATGTCTTTTGAAATAAAGTGCCAGATAGTGGCAGAACTATTTAGTGGTTCTCTGCATGAATGACTGACATTTTTTTTCAAATCAACAAATATTTAAAGTCAACAACCAAGAAAGTCTATTAATTGAAAAGCATCTAACTGGAACTGAACTCTCTGAAGAGAATGATCTTGTTTCTCCCTCAATGGCACTTTATATTAAAAAAGAGGATAAAATTAAAACTATTAAGTATTCCTAATAGAGAAGGTTGAAATAAATGATGAGATAATCAGATAATCATTTATTTTAATGAGCCACTGACAATAGAAAATAACTTTATGAAGAAACTCAGTAACAATAGCTAGTAATAAGCTATGATGGGGTCCTGGGTCCCCATCGCTGTGCAGCTGCCAGGTGGTGCCAGGGATTTGGATGTCCATATCTTTGGGGGACCTTTACTTAGCCTGCCACACGTTTTAACTTCTTTAGTGTACTTGAAAATTGCCAGTAATTGGAAGATTACTAAGAAGATGTCCATGTAGCTCAAACTTCAGACAAGCATGTAGGTGAAGCCAGTGACTAACATTTATAAGTGCATGTGTGGCTGAGAACGCTAGTGGTTGCATTGGGAGGATTATAGATCTTGTGTATGTGTAGGCTTCTTTGTGTGAGTTTGTCTGTATATCTATACTTTTACCATTTTACCTAGTGTTCTGTTTGTCCATTTTTTGTTGTTTTTTTTTTAGTACAGTTTTTAGTGCTTGTTATCATTGGTGGATTTGTTTTTTGGTTTGGTTGCTCTCTTCTTTCTTACTTACTTTTTAAATTAATTTTAAAATTTTATTTTTAATAATTTTTAATTTTAATAACTTTTTATTTTATTTTATTTTCTTCTTCTTTCTTTCTTTTTTTCTCCCTTATCTTCTAAGCTGGGTCTCTGACAGTGTCTTGGTGCTCTGGCCGGGTGTCAGACCTGTGTATCTGAGGTGGGAGAGCCAAGTTCAGGACATTGGTCCACCAGAGACCTCCTGGCTCCATGTACTATCAAATGGTAAGAGATCTCACAGAGGTCTCCATCTCAACGCTAAGACCCAGCTCCATTCAACGACCAGCAAGCTACACTGCTGAACACCCTATGCCAAACAATTAGCAAGACAGGAACACAACCCCACCTATTAGCAGAGAGGCTGCCTAAAATCATAATAAGGTCACAGACACCCCTTTAGCAAAATGAAAAGACAGAGACACACAGCAGATGAAGGAGCAAGGCAAAAACCCACCAGACCAAACAAATGAAGAGGAAATAGGCAGTCTACCTGAAAAAGAATTTAGAGTAATGATAGTAAAGATGATCCAAAATCTTGAAAATAGAATGGAAAAAATACAAGAAACATTTAACAAGGACCTAGAAGAATTAAGAGCAAACATACAATGACGAACAACACAATAAATGAAATGAAAAACTCTCTAGAAGGAATCAATAGCAGAATAACTGAGGCAGAAGAATGGATAAGGAACCTGGAAGATAAAATAGTGGAAATAACTACCGAAGAGCAGAATAAAGAAAAAAGAATGAAAAGAACTGACGACAGTATAAAAGACCTTTGGAAAAACATTAAATGCACCAACATTTGAATTATAGGGATCACAGAAGAAGAAGAGAAAAAGAAAGGGACTGAGAAAATATTTGAAGAGATTATAGTTGAAAACTTCCCTGATATGGGAAAGGAAATAGTCAGTCAAGTCCAGGAAGGACAGAGAGTCCCATATAGGATAAATCCAAGGAGAAACACACCATGACACATATTAATCAAACTATCAAAAATTAAATACAAAGAAAAAATATTAAAAGCAGTAAGGGAAAAGCAACAAATAACATACAAGGGAATCCCCATAAGGTTAACAGCTGATCTTTCGGCAGAAACTCTGCAAGCCAGAAGGGAGTGGCAGGACATATTTAAAGTGATGAAGGAGAAAAACCTACAACTGAGACTACTCTACCCAGCAAGATCTCTTTCAGATTTGATGGAGAAATTAAAGCCTTTACAGACAAACAAAAGCTAAGAGAATTCAGCACCACCAAACCAGCCTTACAACAAATGCTAAAGGAACTTCTCTAGGCAGAAAACACAAGAGAAGGGAAAGACTTACAATAACAAACCCAAAACAATTAAGAAAATGGTAATAGGAACATACATATCAATAACTATCTTACATGTAAATGGATTAAGTGTTCCAACCAAGATGAATACACTGGCTGAAAGGATAAAAAAACAAGACCCATATTTTTTTTTTTTTTTTTTTTTTTTAACATCTTTATTGGAGTATAATTGTTTTACAATAGTGTGTTAGTTTTCCCTCTACAACAAACTAAATCAGTTATACATACACACATGCTCCCACATCTCCTCCCTCTTGCATCACCCTCTCTCCCACCCTCCCTATCCCACCCCCCCAGGCGGTCACACAGCACAGAGGTGATCTCCCTGTTCTATGCAGCAGCTTCCCACCAGCTATCTAATTTACATTTGATAGTGTATATATGTCCCTGCCACTCCCCCACTTCGTCACAGCCCACCCCTCCCCCTCCCCATATCCTCAAGTCCATGCTCAAGTAAGTCTGTGTTTTATTCCCATCCTACCACTAACCTCTTCATGACATTTTTTTCCCTTAGAGTCCATATATATGTGTTAGCATACGGTATTTGTTTTTCTCCTTCTGACTTACTTCACTCTGTATGACAGACTCCAGGTCCATCCACCTCATTATAAATAACTCAGTTTCATTTCTTTTTATGGCTGAGTAATATTCCATTGTATATATGTGCCACATCTTCTTTATCCATTCATCTGTTGATGGACACTTAGGTTGCTTCCATGTCCTGGCTATTGTAAATAGAGCTGCAATGAACATTTTGGTACATGAGTCTTTCTGAATTATAGTTTTCTCAGGGTATATGCCCAGTAGTGGGATTGCTGGGTCGTATGGTAGTTCTATTTGTAGTTTTTTAAGGAACCTCCATACTGTTCTCCATAGCGGCTGTATCAATTTACATTCCCACCAGCAGTGCAAGAGGGTTCCCTTTTCTCCACACCCTCTCCAGCATTTATTGTTTCTAGAGTTTTTGATGATGGCCAATCTGACCGGTGTGAGATGATATCTCATTGTAGTTTTGATTTGCATTTCTCTAATGATTAATGAGGTTGAGCATTCTTTCATGTGTTTGTTAGCAATCTGTATATCTTCTTTGGAGAAATGTCTATTTAGTTCTTCTGCCCATTTTTGTATTGGGTTGTTTGTTTTTTTGTTATTGAGCTGCATGAGTTGCTTATAAATTTTGGAAATTAATCCTTTGTCAGTTGCTTCATTTGCAAATATTTTCTCCCATTCTGAGGGTTGTCTTTTGGTCTTGTTTATGGTATCCTTTGCTGTGCAAAAGCTTTTAAGTTTCATTAGGTCCCATTTGTTTATTTGTGTTTTTATTTCCATTTCTCTAGGAGATGGGTCAAAAAGGATCTTGCTGTGATTTATCAAGACCCATATTTATGCTGTCTACAAGAGACCCACTTCAGGCATAGGGACACATAAAGACTGAATGTGAGGGGATGGAAAAAGATATTCCATGCAAATGGAAATCAAAAGAAAGCTGGAGTAGCAATTCTCATATTAGACAAAATAGACTTTAAAATAAATTCTATTACAAGAGACAAAGAAGGACACTACATAATGATCAAGGCCTCAAACCAAGAAGAAGATATAACAATTGTAAATATTTATGCACCCAACATAGGAGCACCTCAATACATAAGGCAAATGCTAACAGCCATAAAAGGGGAAATCGACAGTAACACAATCATAGTAGGGGACTTTAACACACCACTTTCACCAATGGACAGATCATCTAAAATGAAAATAAAGAAGGAAACACAAGTTTTAAATGATATATTAAAGAAGATGGACTTAATTGATATTTATAGGACATTCCATCCAAAAACAACAAAATACACTTTCTTCTCAAGTGCACATGGAACATTCTCAAGGATAGATCATATCTGGGGTCACAAATCAAGCATTGGTAAATTTAAGATAATTGAAATCATATCAAGTATCTTTTCCAACCACTACGCTATGAGACTAGATATCAATTACAAGAAAAAAACTGTAAAAAATACAAATGCATGGAGGCTAAACAATACACTACTAAATAACCAAGAGATCACTGAAGAAATCAAAGAGGAAAACAAAAAATACTAGGAAACAAATGACAATGAAAACATGACAACCCAAAACCTATTGGATGCAGCAAAAGCATTTCTAAAAGGGAAATTTATAGCAATACAGTCCCACCTCAAGAAACAAGAAACATCTCAAATAAACGACCTAACCTTACACCTAAAGCAATTAGAGAAAGAAGAACAAAAAAACCCCAAAGTTAGCAGAAGGAAATAAATCATAAAGATTAGATCAGAAATAAATGAAAAAGAAATGAAAGGAACAATAGCAAAGATCAATAAAACTAAAAGCTGGTTCTTTGAGAAGATAAACAATTAGCCAGACTCATCAAGAAGAAAAGGGAGAAGACTCAAATCAATAGAATTAGAAATAAAAAAGGACAAGTAACAATTGACACCACAGAAATACAAAGGATCATGAGAGATTACTACAAGCAACCATATGCCAATATGGACAACCTGGAAGAAATGGAAAAATTCTTAGAAAAGCACAACTTTCCAAGACTGAACCAGGAAGAAATAGGAAATATAAACAGACCAATCACAGCACTGAAATTGAAATTGTGATTAAAAATCTTCCAATAAACAAAAGTCCAGGACCAGATGGCTTCACATCAGATATAGAATTCACAGGAAAATTCTATCAAACATTTAGAGAAGAGTTAACACCTATCCTTGTCAAACTCTTCCAAAATATACCAGAGGGAGGAACACTCCCAAACTCATTCTACGAGGCCACAATCACCCTGATACCAAAACCAGACAAAGATGTCACATAGAAAGAAAACTACAGTCCAATAACATTGATGAACACAGATGCGAAAATCCTCAACAAAATACTAGCAAACAGAATCCAAAAGCACATTAAAAGGATCATACACCATGATCAAGTGGGGCTTATCCCAGGAATGCAAGGATTCTTCAATATACACAAATCAATCAATGTAATACACCATACTAACAAACTGAAGGATAAAAACGATATGATCATCTGAATAGATGCAGAAAAAGCTTTTTACAAAATTCAACACCCATTTATGATAAAAACCCACCAGAAAGTAGTGGAGGGAACTTACTTCAACATAATAAATGCCATATATGACAAACCCACAGCCAACATTGTTCTCAAAGGTGAAAAACTGAAACCACTTCCTCTAAGATCAGGAATAAGACAAGGTTGTCTACACTCACCACTATTATTCAACATAGTTTTGGAAGTTTTAACCACAGCAATCAGAGAAGAAAAAGAAATAAAAGGAATCCAAACTGACAAAGAAGTAAAGCTGTCACTATTTGCAGATGACATGATACTATACACAGAGAATCTTAAAGATGCTACTAGAAAACTACTAGAGTTAATCAATGAATTTGGTAAAGTAGCAGGATACAAAATTAATGCACAGAAATCTCTTGCATTCCTATACACTAAGGATGAAAAACCTGAAAGAGAAATTAAGGAAACACTCCCACTTACCATTGCAAAAAAAAGAATAAAATATCTAGGAATAAACCTACCTAAGGAGACAAAAGAGCTGTATGCAGAAAACTATAAGACACTGATGACAGAAATTAAAGATGATACAAACAGATGGAGAGATATGCCATGTTATTGGACTGGAAGAACCAATATTGTGAAAATGACTATACTACCCACAGCAATCTACAGATTCAATGCAATCCCTATCAAATTACCAATGGCATTTTTCACAGAACTAGAAAAAACTTCACAATTTGTTTGTAAACACAAAAGACCCCGAATAGCCCAAGCAATCTTGAGAAAGAAAAAGAGAGCTGGAGGAATCAGTCTCCCAGACTTCAGGCTATACTACAAAGCTATAGTAATCAAGCGAGTATACTACTGGCACAAAAACAGAAATATAGATCAATAGGACAGGATAGAAGGCCCAGAGATAAACCCATGCACATATGGTCACCTTAATTTTGATAAAGGAGTTAAGAATATATAATGGAGAAAAGACAGCCTCTTCAATAAATGGTGCTGAGAAAACTGGAGAGCTACATGTAAAAGAATGAAATTAGAACACTTCCTAACACCATACACAAAAATAAACTCACAATGGATTAAAGACCTAAATGCAAGTCCAGACACTATAAAATTCTTAGAGGAAAACATATGCAGAACACTCTATGACATACATCACTGCAAGATCCTTTTGACCCACCTCCTAGAGAAATGCAAATAAAAACAAAAATAAACAAATGGGACCTAATGAAACTTAAAAGCTTTTGCATAGAAAAGGAAATCATAAACAAGACGAAAATACAACTCTTAGAATTGGAGAAAATATTTGCAAGTGAAGCAACTGACAAAGGATTAATCTCCAAAATTTACAAGCAGCTCATGCAGCTCAATATCAAAAAAACAAACAACCCAATCCAAAAATGGGCAGAAGACCTAAATAGACATTTCTCCAAACAGGATATACAGATTGACAACAAACACATGAAAGGGTGCTCAATATCACTAATCATTAGAGAAATGCAAATCAAAACTACAATGAGATATCAGCTCACACCATTCAGAATGGCCATCATCAAAAAATCTACAAACAATAAATGCTGGAGGGGGTGTGGAGAAAAGGGAACCCTCTTGCACTTTTGGTGGGAATGTAAATTCATACAGCCACTATGCAGAACAGTATGGAGGTTCCTTAGAAAACTAAAAGTAGAACTACCATATTACCCAGCAATCCCACTACTGGGCATATACCCTGAGAAAACCATAATTCAAAAAGAGTCATATACCACAATGTTCACTGCAGCACTATTTACAATAGCCCAGACATCTGTCCATTGACAGATGAATGGATAAAGAAGATGTGGCACATATATACAATGGAATATTACTCAGCCATAAAAAGACACTAAATTGAGTTATTTGTAGTGAGGTGGATGGACCTAGAGTCTGTCATACAGAGTGAAGTACGTCAGAAAGAGAAAAACAAATACCATATGTTAACACATATATATGGAATCTAAAAAAAATAAAAATGTTTATGAAGAGCCTAGGGGCAGGACAGGAATAAAGACATAGAGAATGTACTTGAGAACACGGAGAGGGGGAAGTGTAAGCTGGGACGAAGTGAAAGAGAGGCATCGACATATATACACTGCCAAATATAAAATTGATAGCTAGTGGGAAGCAGCCACATAGCACAGGGAGATCAGCTTGGTGCTTTGTGACCACAAAGGGGTGGGATAGGGAGGATGGGAGGAAGATGCCAGAGTGAGGAGATATGGGGATATATGTATATGTGTCGCTGATTAACTTTGTTATATAGCAGAAACTAACACACAATTGTAGAGCAATTATACTCCAATAAAGATGCTTAAAAAATAAAAATAAAAATAATATGCCCTGATGAACTTTCTGCTTACCCTGATGAATTAAATTATGACTTCATTATGCTTGTTACCCTTCAGATATAGAATTCTATCAATTACCATTCATATTGAAGTTAATTCTTACTATATTGGGATTCTTACCAGAGAAGAATTTCAGCTCATTCTTTATTTGCCAAATAGTGCAAAACAATTTTTATTATATCAACTAGTTCTGGGCTTATGAGAATTACTATTTGTATACTACACCAGTATTCTTCTAACAATGGACTACAATGATCTCTTTCGGAAGCTATCAAATTAATAATATGAATTTAAGTTTGATTTTTCATGTTTCCAAATAGGTCATCACTGCTCAAAGATCTTTGGATTAGTTTCTTTGTTTACCCATTAAATCCTATGTTGCATATTTTCCCCATTTTCTTCTTATCTCCATTTCCAAGCTGACTGCTCTTTCTAGAGACAAAGGATTTTATACACACTATTATTATTTAATTGTATAATATAAGCTCTTTCAACTGTCCTTTCTAAAATATCTCTTCCCTGTTACATAACATCTTGTCCTTTCCTAATTTTTACAATAGTTAGTCCCCCCTTTCCAATACTAACTTCTTAAGCTGCATTTGCAAATACATTTCTTCTAGTCCTCAGTTTCCATCTTCACTCCTTTATTGACTCGTTCTCCTCTGCCTTCCAGTACCAATAAGTCTTCCCTTGATCCTAATCTAATCAACTAGCAAGTTATCAATACCATTTACATTACGATGTTCCAAATCCTTCAAAGATTCCCTAATATCTCTAAGTTGTTCTAACATCTTGTCAAGGCATTCAAGATCTTTACCATGCTGACCCTAAATGGTTTTTCCATACTACTCCCCAGAAAAATATCTTTGCTTCTGCTAGGCTGACTGACTCACACTTCTCAAATAAGGTTTAATCATTACCTTCCTTGATTTTTGACAGTGTTGTGGATTTCACTTAAATGACCTTCTTCTTTCTTCATTTGTCTGATTTTCAATGTTCAGCTCAAATTTTATCTTCTCTGTGAAGCTTCTCTTATTGCCTGAGATTACACTGAATCTGCCTTTTTCTGATTCTGTATAGTTTTCACAAAACAACTCCTGGTTTAGCATTCAATTAAAAATTATTTTTTATTTACATTTGCATCCTTGCCTTTGAATAGCCAAAATAAACAACAAGCTAACTCAGTCACTCTGTTGGACAAAGGGAATATGAGAATGAATAGTGTTTATTTACTCAGAACTCTTAATACAATGCACCTTTCAGATAATAAAAGAAAATTGTTATCAATAAAAGAGTAAAACATCACCAACAGACCTGCTGTTATAAATGACCACTATTCAAAAGATGTTGTAGAGTTTCTATATATACAGATAATACCATGCAGACAGTCATGCAAGAACTGGAAGATTTGTGTGATCTCAATCCCAGGTGTCGATTATTTTGAAAGTAAAACCAACCACTAATTTTAAAATGATGTTTTCTAAAAGACATTTCAGTGTTCTCACTATTTCCAGTACATCTGACAAGCAGGTAGAAATCTATGATTTACAATCACATGAACAACACACTATTAACAATTACTGATAACCACTGTATTCCAATTCCAAAAATGCATCTTACAGAAGAAAAAAAAAAACACATGAATGTTACAACTGTACAAGCAAAGAAGGAAAACAAAACAACAGCTTGAGAACACATACACATTTCTATACGTGCTGGTCATTCCACTACTTAGACATCAAAATTATTGTATGACCCATTATTTTCAAAGCGTATATTTTAAAACTCTATGTTCTACATACCTGTCCAGTCTCCTACTATTTTAAGGTGGACCCCAAATGTTGCTTTGGTTTCAGTAGGACACTAAAAAAATAAATAAATACTGGAATCAATTCTGAATAATAATTATGTAGTACCAGAGTATGATTCAATTACTACTTTTATTCTCATAGCAAATCTCCAAAATCAATAAGAAATAGAAAGGAATGGACTAAAAAAAATCTATACAGATCCTCATTAGTGGGAGAAAAAAAGCAATGCCAACCAGTCAATAAGACACTATATGTTTCTCGAAAAGCCCATATGTATTATATAAAACAAAAAATACACATAGTCTAAAACGGCTAGTATATTACATCTAACCATAAATCTTGCTTAAATATATTTTGAGTTAAAATATTTAAGAGGACACAGCTTTTAACCACGAAGGAAGAAATGGAGACTAATGATTTTAGTGTCTTTTTCTTTGCAGATATTCTTATACGCTTCACATCCTAACAAATTCCGGGGAAATGAAAAAAATAATTATCAATGTGACCTGAATTTTCTGTGTCCAGTGAAGAAACTCCTACTGAAAGAGTTTTATTTCATTCCCTCCCATAATTCTCAGAAGAAATCTGGAGTAAAGTGGAAAGGGTACCTGAGGAGAGGGGAGTGAGCTGTGGTACTGGAGGTAAGAAAAAGTACCTGTGGTCCCATGTTTAGCAAATATAGGAAACAGCCACATAGCAAAAATGAGAGAATAATTTTTAGTTCACAATAAGAAAATGCAGTGTCTCCCTTTATTTTACAGAATCCCAATCCCTTTCCACAATTCTAAAATTCAGAAATGTTCAAAAATGAGTTTTTTCATAACACATTTGGTGGCACTATCAGACCTGAAATGATGGGAAGGTAATGATGGGAGGTTAATACTTCTGTATAAAAGTTCATACAGAACTATTTTCCTACAGAAATACCCATTTGTTTAAGAATGCTGCCTCATATCCTACTAGTGATCATAGGTAATATATTAATTATGCATATCTTTTACAACCCTCAAAATTCTGAATTCTGAAAATACATCTAGCATAAGGGTTATGGGTAAGGGATCATCTGCATTTTACTAGCCAGTGTTTATTGAATATCATGTACCAAGGGCAGGGCTAAGTGTCTCATTCCTAAAAGCTCACAATAACCCTGGTGATTTGTCTTTTATAGTTAAGGAAATTGAGTAACTAAGACTTAAAATCAACTTGTAACAATCTTTATGGGAAAAGAATTTTAAAAAGAGTGGATATACATATATAGCTGATTCACTTTGCTATACAGCAGAAACTAACATAACATTTTAAATCAACTATACTCCAATAAAATTTTTTTTAAATTAAAAAAAAAAATTTTTAAGGAAAAAAAAAATCAACTTGCCCAAGACAGAGTTTGGGTCCGGGTTTGTCTGGCTACACAGTTTGTAACTATGGCAGGCCACTGTCTCCACTAAAGCAAAGATATGGCAAATGGCTAAGGACTGCATGAGAAGTCAAATGGAGTAGGGGGAAAAAAAGGATTTGCTGAAAATTAGTGGAATCAATGTACAACAATATGAATTAAGGAGAAATATGGGCTGAAGTTAAAGCACAGATGAAAGAATATGCCAGTGGCTCTGAGGGCCTTGTGATAGAGAATGGGTTACATGAAGTAAGTTGAAGATCCTCGAGCTCACTATGTTGACTAATTAACGTAGGTCACATAGGGATGCTCTAAGGAAAAGAAATAAAGGAAAGTGAAGATACCATGGAGATATGTAAACAACTCATCAAAGAAGATAAGTAGCTTGGAGGTCAGTGAAAACACTAAATAAAAAGTTAGGTATTAATCATTTCTTCATGACAAATCATAAACAAACTAAAAGGCACATGTTCAGGGTTGAGATTTATTGTAACATGCAATTTCCAAACCACTATTCCACAATCAGTGTTTCTAATAGGATTATTACTACTAACTGTAGTTTAAAATATTGAAATAAATGAAAAGTATCAAAATCATATTACTTAAATATTATTTATACTATGAAAATATTACTTCATTTATAATTCTGACTCTGTTTAAATATTTAATTTACATTCTAATTTTTAATAAATTCAAGAGCAATGTTTTGTCATTAGTAAATCTCCAAATAAGACGATGTGATCTGTAAAAACCCACCACCACTTTTACTTCGTACTATCAATACTTAACACTGGCCAGAGCCTCTATGCTGTAAAAGTTGTAGCTGCCAGAAAGCAAGAATCCCAACAGAGTTCCAAGCTACCAATCTGATTGTTCCCATGTCTCTTGATGTTTCCCT
The DNA here is from genome assembly GCF_026419965.1 of Kogia breviceps. Lineage (NCBI taxonomy): Eukaryota > Metazoa > Chordata > Mammalia > Artiodactyla > Physeteridae > Kogia > Kogia breviceps. The sequence continues at coordinate 52,108,361 of NC_081316.1, read as the reverse complement.
TATTGTGAACTAAATCTTAGGTTATGAAAAGAAGATCTAAGCCAAAAGATAGAATAGGGAGCAACAAAGTTAGTCTTTGTATACCTTTGTATGCATCTGGCTTGATTTAATCTTATAATGTATTCTAAAGGAAAATGTACATTTTGCCAAATATTCATATCTCTGTTCTATTCTTTCAGTGCAGACATTGTAAAAGATAATAACATATGATGTTTAACATTCCCTCAGGCCTTGTAGGAGCCTATAAACCTCCTTCTAAGTGTTGGCCAAATGTATCAGGATAACTTTTAAGGCTGATCTGGTTGTGAACAGGTAGAACACAATATTGTTCCTCTCAAACTCTTGGGAATGATGCCTTTATAAATTACTGATATTTCCTCAAACTAGCTAGGAATTAAGAAGACAGATTTTAACAGAGTTTTTGCCCAATCATATCACCCCAGATTTGAAGGGGGCCTGCACAGAATAGCACACAGAATGACTTCAGCATGTGTGGTTTGAAACAATGACTGAAAATCTTAGAATCACATTTTAGTACCTTTGCACAAATAATGTTCAGATTCATTAATGTTGTCTAAATCACAGTGTAGTGATTCCTTAATGTTGTTTCACTATCTTTTTAAAATTGTTTAGAAAACTTCTCAAAGGGAAGAAATAATAAAGTATTCATATCTTTGGCTATCTTGTTTCTCTTAGAACATTAAAAATAAATATGCTAATGACAAATTTTCAGTTAAAAAATGTTGTAGGACATGTAGTAAAGTTCACATTATTAAAATTAAAACAGATATTAGGGGACTTCCCTGGTTGCACAGTGGTTAAGAATCCACCTGCCAATGCAGGGGACACAAGTTCGTGCCCTGGTCCGGGAAGATCCCACATGCCATGAAGCAACTAAGCCCGTGCACCACAACTACTGAGTCTGTGCTCTAGAACCTGAGAGCCACAACTACTGAGCCCACGTGCCACAACTACTGAGGCCCACACGCCTAGAGCTTGTGCTCCGCCACAAGAGAAGCCACTGCAATGAGAAGCCTGCACACCACAATGAAGAGTAGCCTCCACTCTCCGCAACCAGAGAAAGCCCACGTGCAGCAATGAAGACCTAAAGCAGCCATAAATAAATAAATAAATAATAAATTAATTAATTAAATAAAATAAACAGATATTAGTGTTTTTCCTCTATACATAGAAATACATTGATGAGACTATATGATACATTGTTAAGAATATTAATTTCTGGGAAGTAAAATTGAAGACAGAGAAAATAACTCATTTCATACACATCTATTTTTTAAATTTATTATGAAGCTTTTTAATGTTTATAATTTTAAATACTTTAAAAGTTTAATTTAAAATATAAACATTAAAACATTCCTGAGTCTTACTTTAGTCTCACTTAAGTTTCCTAGATGAAGAGAATGGAGTTTGGCTGATGTTGACCTTAATATAAGTAGCAGAATACTCATCACCTAGTTTAAGGCGAAGAAAATAAAATGACAGAATTTGCAAGAGACCTGGAGGAATGTGTACTTGGATATCCTGGAGAAAAACAACCTTTTCTTGAAAATTATTTGTTCAAAATGGCATTGGGTTTTTAATGTGCTCAAATGACTAATGATTTTTTAAGTCCCACAAAAATATAAACAGATATTACACAATCATCTTACATTTGAGAACAAAATGTAAAAATGATGTCACTGCACAAGAATTTATTAAACACGGAAAATGAATTTAAAAGCCACAATGTGTTTATTTGAAATCAAGAGCTTTGCAACAATAAATAATTCTAAAATGGATGTTACTATGGTAAATATTAAATTTTCAATGTAACAAATTTCTTAAACCAGAGAAAATGATCACTGAATATGATGTTCTTTAATCATTATTGTCAGGTCTTTATTTTTAACCCTCTTTTCCAAAGCTCTAGTTTCACATTTTCTATGCCTTCTAGATAATTTCTACTTGAAATTCGTTCTAAATGTAATATATCTAAAATTGCTGTTATCTTCTTTCCCAAATTATCTTCTCCTTCTAATTCCCCTAGGTATGGACATGGAAACCTACATCCCACCAGAACAGAGGTTCAAATCTCAGAGTAATACCAGGTATTTCTCTTCCTGCCAACATTTTTCAAGTCCTTTCAAATAATATTACCAAAGAAAACGTCTGATCACAGCAATCTCCTATTGATTAACCTTTCGTATCCTCTTATGGGAAAACACGCACATTCTTTCTTTCCTACAGTCTCTGACCAACCACATTTGTTCCAAATTCTTTCTAATTTTTTTTTTTTTTTTTTTTTTTTTTTTTGCGTTACGCGGGCCTCTCACTGCTGTGGCCTCTCCCATTGCGGAGCACAGGCTCCGGATACGCAGGCTCAGCGGCCATGGCTCACAGGCCCAGCCGCTCCGCGGCATGTGGGATCTTCCCGGACCGGGGCACGAACCCGTGTCTCCTGCATCGGCAGGCGGACTCTCAACCACTGCGCCACCAGGGAAGCCCTCTTTCCAATTTTATATTCCATTTTTCCTCTTTGATTCACTCTAATCCAGCTAAGCCAACATGGATCAACTAATATATTTTCTTGTCTCTTAATTTTCCCACTTACTAGTATACTCATTTAGAATGACTTCATTCCCATTTCTCATATTGGACACTGGTAATTCTTTAAGGCCCATCTCAAATGCTACCACTTTCATTAAGAAATCTTGATTTCCCATGCTACAAAAATCCCTCTCTTCTCTGAAATTCCAAATTACTTGACTTTTATGCCCTTTATTACAGTTTACCTCTTTAATTTTGTGTAATTTTTCCAATATTAATACACTATAAGTGTCTTGAGATCAAGAACTATTTCTAAATCATTATCCTATATTCCATAGCATCTTACCCTTATTGGGTATGCATTCAAATATCAGTTAATAAAATATTGGAGAATTAACCTGAGAATGAATAAGGACTTCAACAATGGGCAATTCTTCTACAATTTATTCAAACATTCACCAAACATGTATTGAGTATTAAAAAGTTTCACAGACTATACTAGGAGCTCATGTAACTTCACAAATGAGGATTGTTCTAAAAGTAAGAGAGGAGATAATGAGTCAGGAGAGCAAAATCCATCACAATTAGTGCAACACCGTGACTCTAAACGTTTCAACAAATATAACATTTCAATATTTACTGGTTTACTTGACAGAAAAAGTTCGTGTTTACTTGTATAGTTTCATGAAAAAAATGCTAAATATTAAACAGAAAGATCCTGGAAAAGTATGTAAGTGAGATTTTTGCTAACTTCAATGGAATATGTGCATTTATCTCAGCTCCCTCAAAAGGAAAAAAACAAAACACTGAAATAACAATTTATGAATATAAAAATACACATGACAATATCAAAGGTAACACAGGGAATGAGAACAACAATAGAGAGGTGTCAACACATTTTGAAAGACGAAATGTGGGTGACATGGTGGCTTGGGAACTGACTGAAAAAAATTCCAAAGCTGAAATCGCACAACCTTCTAAAAGGGGATCACCTTGAGAAGCAAACCCATCTTGCTCACACCTCATTGGGAAAACTTAGGTCTCAGAGACCTCACAGACAATAGAAGAAAGCTGAGGTTGGACTTACAATTTTAAACAAGAGAAGAAATGTGTTCATGTCTGTATATGGGATAACTTGACCCCCAAATTACCTCACCCCAAGCACAAGCCAGGCAGCTACGCTCCCACAAATCCAAACACAAGTAGGACAACTAGAGATGGGACAAAGAGGCCTCAAGATACAGGAATAACCTGTACAGTGGAAAGTAGGGCTGAGATGTCATTCATTTGCTCAGGAAATATTTGATAAAAGTAGACTAAGTGCCATATCACATTTACATATCTCAAACGGAGCTCTGCACATTCTCCTCAGAATGAGAGTTTTTGTAGATGAGAATTTGGTAGGGAGGGCCCTCCCTATCTCAGATAATGTAGCTCCAGTTGCTCAGACCAAAAAACAAAACTAAACAATAAATAAATAAAATAAAATAAAATAAAAACTTTAACTCTTGTATTTCCTTCACATTCCATACCAGGTCTATCAAGAAATCCTGCTAACTCTTTCAAATATATTAAGAACCTGATACTCCTCACCAGCTTCACTGTCACCATCCTGGTCCAAGCAGCATCGTACCCCAGGTGGACGACCACAATGGCCTCCTAACTGGTCTCTCTGCTCTGCCCTTCATCTAACCTTAACATAGCATCCAGAGTGCTCCTATTAAAAACTAAGCCAGGTCATGTCCTTCCTCTACCCAGAGCCATCCAATGGCTCCTTCCTCACTCAAAGTAAAAACCAAAGCCCTTGCAGTGTCATATAAACCCTACATAATCTGACACCTCATGACTTCTCTGACATTATTTCCTACCATCCTTCCTTTTCCTTCATCTATTCCAGACACTCTGACCTCTGACCTCCCTTCTCCACTCACATCTCTCCCCCCACATACACACACTCACACAGATACAAGTCAACAGATATCAAGTATAGCTCAAGGTGAAAACTGCCTGTTTTTTTAACAGAAAGATGACATAATCTGATTTTCATTTCAAAATAATCACCTTGGCAGCTTGTTAAGATTAAATGGTAGCTCAGTAAGGGCAGACAGATGCAGAACAGTCAGGAGGCTATCCAATGGTAGTAGATTGGACCAGGGTGGCAATGGTGGAATGGTGGACATATTTTGAAGGTAGAGACAAGAAAATCTGTGGATGGATTTTTGCCTATATTTTTAAAAACTGATAAAAGTCAAGAATGATGTTCAGGTTTTCAGCCCGAGCAACATGGACAATTGAGTTGGCATTAACTGAAGTGGGAGAAGATGGTGGGTGGAATAGGTTGGAAGGCCAAAGGTTAGTTCAATTTTGACATGTTAATTTAAGATGTCTATTAGACATCCAAGTGGAAGTTCCTGGTAGATGATTGGATACAGGATCCTGAATTTCAGAGATGGGGCCTGGGCCGGAAATATAAATTTGGGAGATGATAGCATACAGATACATCAATAGGAAAGATCACCAGAGAAATGAATTTAGCTGGAGAGGAAAAGTAGTTCAAGGAATGGACACTGGAGTGTTCTGATATTTAGAGGTCATGGGATGACAAGGAATAGCAAAAAAAGAAAGACCAAGTAAAAGTACCCAGAAACCTAGGAGACAAACCAGGTGAGTGGATGTCCTGGAAATGAAATGAAATGAAATGAAATGAAATGAAAGCAGGGTGTCGATAAAGCAAGTGATCAGCTGTGCCAAATGGAGATGAGAGGTCAGTCCAACTGAGGACTGGGAAATGACCCTTGGACCTAGCAATAATATGGTCACTGTTGACCTCGGAACTGTTTAAGTAGAGTGGTATGGGCAAAGTTGGTGGATTTAACAGAGAATAAGATGAAAGAAAGAACTAAGAAATGGGGCAGTAGCAGAAAGGAGATGTTAAGTCAAGAAAGGAGCTTTTATTGATCATCTTCTCTTTGGTATCTAGGTAAAAGGAGGCATCCAAAAAAATACCAATTGAATAAACCAAGTTTAATATTAAACAACAGGTTTGCTCTGAATACATTGACCTATTTAAGTTCATCTTTATCATGCAGGATCATATTAGGCACCGAAGGAATATTTTCTTTTCTCCTGGAAAAAAGTCAAACTAGAGCAGTTAGAGAATGTCTAATTTTCAGAGAATTCAGATGCCCTGTTAAGTTTCCTGAACATTAGTGACCTTCTGGAGCAATTTCCACCACTGTGCCTGCTCTATGGTTAAGACACATTGTTGCTTTGCTAATCTATCATACATCCCAGCTGAGTTTCTAAATTGTCCAAGCAAAAGATTTGTGAAACCCTAGAGAAAAGTAATTTTTAAGAGTTAAATAGATGAGATCAAGACCCAAGATCAAAACAACTGATGCAGACTTCCTGGTTATATGTAAACCCATGGAATTAAACGAATAATAACAAAAATAGTTTGCCAGTCTTGAGAAATCCATGGCCATTCTTTTCTGGTTTTCACTGAAAACTGGAAGGACTATTCCCAAAGTGACTGGTTGAGAGATGAAAAACAAAAATCAGAAACATGATGGCAAGTACAGGCATGCTATGCAAAAGTACAGACAATAACAAATTAACAACTAGACTTTCCTGTGACTCATGGAAAAATATGTGAGATCAGGTTATCCAAGTTTAAAAATAATGAATCATACAACTTAGAATACAGATGTCAGGAAAGCACATGTGTGTTTCTGAATAAAAATAATAATGAAAGGATACAGAGATATTTATGCAAACTTCAATCAATTACTGCTATACAAAAGCAGATTCTGCATTCTTTACTTGAGAATCCATAAAAAATATTAAGAAACATAAATAATATCTACCTCAGTTAAATACAAAGAGATGTTACATTCTGTAGTAAGCAGTAGGTTTCATGCTTTCTTAAGTGTGGCTTTTTAAAATCATCTCTGACTTACATATCAAATTAGATGAGAGCATACCTTAATACATTTGTTTTGGCAGAAAATCCAAAGTTTGGTAATTACAGAGCACAGCTAGAAAACACTTTAAGAGACCAACTACATAGTCAAAAAGAAAAGAAAAGAAAAGAAAAATCTACCCAGGTTTTAAGTCAATAAAGGTTTAAAGAAGGAAAAGAATCAGAAAACTTGAATTTTGGTTCCAACTTTGTCATCACTTGTGTTACTTTGGTATTTTTGATCCTTTAAACAATTTATGCTTTAGATACCTCCTTCCCTCACAGCAAAGAAACAAGTAAATCTGCTGTTTGGACTACAAATTTTTAAAGTTCAATAACTTTAGATAAACTATTAGAATTTATGTGTCTCAAGTTTAAGTTTTAAAAATAGAATTATCTCACAAAAGCTATATTTTAATACACCTTTTATATATTTATAGGTATATAAATGTATATAAATATATAAATTTACATACATCTATCTAAGTGTTGTGTGTAGTGGAAACTGTGGTGCACTGTTCAGGTCTTCTTCCCTTCTCCCTTTTCCCAATTTTCAGTATTAAAACACTCATTTCCCCAATCTCCCAGCTGCTGAAAGTGCTGCCTGCTGAGAGCTACTTCTGAGACCATCCCCAGGAATTGCCATCCACAGACAAACGCTTCCCCACCCATGGCTAAGCATCAAATCCAATTACTGTAATTTGGGAGTACAAAGATTGGTCCTCCTGACTTCAAGACAGGACAACTCTGAACTATCATTTTACCTGCAGATCTCCTGTGTGAGCTGCTGAGGCCTCTGTGGAGACTATATCACAGTGCAACTTCTGCCTTGCCTCCTTAGTCCCTCACTCCTTACCAGGTGTTGATCTGAGCACCCCAACCAACAAACCTCTGGCACGCAAATCTCTACTCCCAGTCTGTTTCCCTGGAAACCCAGCCTGAAACATCCTGCATCCCATGGGCTAGTAAACCACAAGAGGCAAATCATCAGTCCCCCAAATGACTCTTTCTAAACCCGTCTATGGCCAGAACTTAGTCAGTTATTGCATGCTGGAGAAAGAAGCCAAAAAAAAAAAAAAAAATCAGTTTAATCCTCTTTTGACTGTCCACTCATTACTGGAAATAAAAATATCATACGACAATGCTTATATGTGGAATCTAAAAAATAAGGTACAAAAGAATTTAGTTACAAAACAGAAATAGAGTCACAGATGTAGAAAACAAACTTGTGGTTACCAGGGGAGAAGCGGGGGGAGGGATAAATTGGGAGATTGGGATTGACATATATACACTAATATATATAACATAGATAACTAATAGAGACCTACTGTATAGCACAGGGGACTCCTCTGTAATGGTCTATATGGGAAAAGAAACTAAAAAAGAAGTAGATATATGTATATGTATAACTGATTCACTTTGCTGTACACCTGAGACTAATACAACATTGTAAATCAACTATACTCCAATAAAAATTTTTTTTTTAATTGTGGGATTGGAGTGAGAAAAACAACAACAAAAACAACTTCTAACTGACTGAGAACCTACTGTGTGCCAAGCACCATGCTTAGCACTTGATTATATCTTTTTAATTCATATTCAAAGCTTCATAGAGAAGTTACTATTATTATCCATGTTTTATAAAGAAGTAAACCAAAGGTAAGTGTGTTATCTTGTCCAAGGTCACAGTACTAATAAGTGGGGTATTCAGGTCTCCAATCCCAGCTGTCCAGGATTCCAAAATCTATGGTCTAATACTGTACAGTGCCCTCTGATCTCCAACAATCTTTGTCAGCAAACGTTCTTGCTGGTTACACCCTGAGAGAATGCAAGTGCTATCGCAGAAAACAATCACAACTTCTGGCAACAGCATGGCTTCCATGTAGCAAAGTCAATGTCAAGTATAAGAAATGTTGAAGCACCTTAAGTAATGAAAAGTCCAACCTTTGAGTTCCTAATTAAATCAGTAGTCAAAACTTAGCTTTACTTTGACTGAAATTATGAAAAATATTATAGTGCTTCTGTACCTTATCTTTGCACCAACTTTTTTTGTTATTTTCAGTTGTAAAAGCTTCATCTCTGTTTAAAAAATGAGTTGAAATTCAAGCTACTGAATCTGGGATCAATGTATATTTTATAGATTTGATTTTTCCTTATACTGACACAATATATTAAAGTAAATATTAGACTTTTCTAGCAGAGGAATTTGACTTTCAACTCCCCACAATATTTGAAGAGCTTAGTAGTGTGGGCAATATAAAACTTTCAGCTTCATATTTCTCTTGAAAATACATTTTTATAGTTTCAGTAAATTTCTCTTTTAAATGGTAAATCTTTTTTGTTGACTCCAACAAGTATGTCTAACAGCAATAGGAGTTTTAGAAATATGAATGCCCTGAACATGGCTAGGTGGTGAGGCATGAGAGAGACAGGACAGAATAGCTGACAATACACCTTTCAGCCAGGCAGTCTGTGTTTCTATCTCACCTGTGCCACTAATTAGTTGTGTGTTATCTAATATTTCTGAGTCACATTATTTTCTGCATCATAGAGAGTTAACAATACACATCTCATAGATAGAAATATAGTAGAACTAAATAATATAGTATTTTCAAAGTTTGTTTAGGCATTTAATTAGTAGGTACTATTATCCTTGACAAAGATGGGGTGTGTATACAATTTTAGTGGGAATTGGCATATGGGAAGTCACTTTGTTTTGCTTTGTTTTATTTCAAAGGAACCCTTAAAACTATCCAGTGAAAATGCTTGAAAAGCATGTATTTTACATGTAAGTGCCAAACAGAAGTAATTGGACAAAAAGAAGGAAATGGCAGGAAAAGACAGTAAATTAGCATAATGCAAAATTTAGCTTAGAAACGTTTTTGCTTTACTCAAATTCATTTCCAGTCAGCAGTACTGTTCACCTCTTTTCCCTCTTACAAAAACAAAGACTCCCTTGGGGCATGGTGTGAGTGAGAGAGCTAGCAATCCCCCCAAATGTGGGAGGGCTATATAAACCATTTCCTAAGCCTACACAAAGTACATGATACACAGATGGTCTGGTGAAAAGAATCTTCCTTTGCCTTAAAATTTCTTTTGGAAGCCAACTATCGCTGCAATTTAAAATACCTATGAGAAATAATTCTTTCGAAAACAATTAAAACTTTATTTGAGGTTTAATAGGGCATAATCAAAACATACAAAAAATGATGTTTAAAATAAGGATAAATGTGAATACAAAACCTAAACTTGCAAAGTCAAGATCCATTTTGACCTGAAAGTTGCTAGGCAAGCCTAAGCTATATTGAGAACATTTGTCAAATAAGCAACAGAAATTAGGAGCAAGTAATTTTCCATTGATAGCCCTGACAATGAGGCAGTGGAGGTGAAAAATTGACCTGTTGTCTCTAACCAGATGTTCTCAGTAAATTGTTACCCTTTGTCTTTGGTAGTTCTTCCCAAACTACCTCTGCCATAAGTACATTTCCCGTTCCTCTTATCAGCTAAAGAGAAATAGTCATCATGACCTTAAAGATTAGGCTCAGGGGCTTCCCTGGTGGCGCAGTGGTTGAGAGTCCGCCTGCCAGTGAAGGGGACACGGGTTCGTGCCCCGGTCCGGGAAGATCCCACGTGCTGAGGAGCGGCTGGGCCCGTGAGCCATGGCCGCTGAGCCTGCGCGTCCGGAGCCTGTGCTCCGCAACGGGAGAGGCCACAACAGTGAGAGGCCCGCGTACAGCCATAAGCATTTTCTCTTTCTCCTTAAATCCTCTAGCTTTTCCTTTTCTCTGGCTTCACCTTCCAAGTGAGAGATGGGAGGAAAAGACAATCCATCTATGAAGTTATTTCTCAAGGTAAGTCCCAAACACTAATTATATATTAAGTGTTTTTCACTCTTTCAACAGATATACATTGGGTTACTCTGTGTACCAGATGCTGTGCTATGAATGTAACTTTGAAAGGGTTCCTGGAGCTTATGGTCTAGGAGGAAGACAGGTATTAAACAGGTAATTTAATGGCACTAATTGTTGAAGAGAATATACAGGGTCTTATAAAAGGAAAAGGTCAAGAGAATGTATGGTATTTGGAGAATGAATAAGTGGAAGAAGCAGTGGCTGGTTTCTAGGGCAAACAGATTAGTCTAGACGAAGATCTAAAAGTGAGAAAGTAGGGCTTCCCTGGTGGCACAGTGGTTGAGAATCCGCCTGCCGATGCAGGGGACACGGGTTCGTGCCCCGGTCCGGGAAGATCCCACATGCCGTGGAGCGGCTAGACCCGTGAGCCTGCGCGTCCGGAGCCTGTGCTCCGCAACGGGAGAGGCCACAACAGTAAGAGGCCTGCGTACCACAAAAAAAAAAAAAAAAAAATCCTAAAAGTGAGAAAGTAGAAAAGGGTTAAATAAATGGGTGAATAAAATTTAATTGGATTATTTATTAAAGAACATCTTAAAACCATTAATATGGTAAGAGAAACTATGAATTTTTAAAAGTGATATACACCAAGCACTATTTCCCAAACTATTTTAGGTCTTTTCTTTCTTGTTTTTCTTAGAGAATTTTCAGAGAACCATGTGCCTTTAAGAGAACTGAAGACTGGCCTGGAAGAAGCAGAAGGAAAAAGGAAAAATCTTTTCTTAATTGAAGAAAGTAAGAAAGAAGAAAAACTATGATGGATACAGAATCCCAGGCATCCAACCTCTTTGCCTCCATCCAACACACTCTGACCCTGAATCTTCTGAAACAAGCCTGTACTGCACACAGAGCCCTTGTGCTGAGGACTTACCAGACCTCCCTTAGAGTCAGGGTGATGGTCCTTTGCTGTAGGAAGCTGCTCATAAGGAGACTCAGGAGGACTGTATACCTAACAGCACTTCACTGAGGTGAGAAGAAGCTCTTCTGTCTCCCCACCCAGCCAAGTACCTCCTATTTCTCAAAGTAGTCACTAAACCAATATTCTTTCTCCAAGAATAATGTATTGTTATTCCTATTCTTACACCTTAGGATTCCATGGGGTGGGGGGTGGCAGGGAGCAGAAATATAAATAGTCTTTCATTCACACAACAAAATGTGAAGTACCTGAGAAAATTCTTATATCATTTTAGCTTGTTTTATTTTTAGACTGCTATCCCTATCTTTTCTTTTGGTTCATATCCACACTACTATTTGGGAGTTGATGAGAGGAGAGATCCACTCACAGACAGAACTAATAAGTGACAGAGTTGGGACTGAATTCTAAAGTTCCTGCCATTTGTGTGAATATTTACTACCTTTTACCTCACACATAATTTGTTCTCCCTTTCTTAGCTCTCTCTCCTATTTCCAGTTGCTGCTCTTCTGTCTGTCCCCTATGTTCCCTTCTCCTCTTCTCTTTTCCTCCCATCTTTGCCTCAAGCCAGCTACAGGGTAATCACAGCTCTTCCCCAATCAGCTTTCAGGAAGCAGACCAGGCCACATAAAGCATTTGCTTAAAGCCCTTCAGATTCTATACAACACTTTATTTTATTTCTCCTTTGCCCTGTAAAAAAAGTTCTAGGCCAGCTGAAAGAGACTAGATCTAGAAGCATCTACTCAGTGTGTAACACAGATGAAAAGTTCCTGGATTTTCTGTTTTGAGAGAACCTAAAAGTTTTCAGTGACAGAATATATACTAAAAAGTAAACAATCTTCTTTTTTTGTTGTTGAAGCTGGATGATGGGAATGTGGGAGTTCAGTATACTATTCTCTCTACTTTTGTGTATGTTGAAAACATTTTTATAAAAAATCCCTCTCTTCTCTGTAGTTGACATTCAGCAACTGCCTTCTTTTCTTATTCTATATTCTCTACTTAATGCTATGATGAAGAAACGATTTTCAAAATAAGGTCTCATGTTGTACACCTTAAATATATACAATTTTCATTTTTCAATTATACCTCAATAAACCTGGAAAAAAGTTTCAAACACAAAGAAAGGTTAATTTCTGAAGTAAATTTCATATGACCCCAAGATTGGGCCAAACTTCCTAAACTACTCTATCAAGACAAACTTACTTGTGTATTTCTCCCTTTTTCATTCTCCCCCTTCTTTTTATGTTACCAACTTTATGCCTACAGGATGTAGGGATACAGAGAGATAGAAACATGTCTCACACAACTATCAGAACTAAAGCACAGTGCTTCTGACTGTAATGGATTCAATCACATGAAAATGGCTTCATGACTGAGCTGAAATATCACAACTGAATGTTTGTTGATCAGATTTACTCCTCAAGCTCCCTGCTGTCCTAATAGAATGTGGGCAATCTTATTCAGCCAACCTGTAGGGTGTGCATATGCTACAGGAGTGAAGGGTGTGACATGGCTACTTGGCTCCTGATGACCTCAGGACTCCTAGGTCTCTGTTGGTTTTATATCTCATGAGGGCAACTAAGTTTCCACTATTAGTCATGGTGACACATTTCCCCTTTCACTGTCACCTGCAGCCCACACAGCACCAGAAGAAAGGGTGTCTGTCATCACTATTGGAGAAACTACTATAACTACTGTATATACACTACTATATGTATACTATCTATCTATCTATCTATATATATACTATAGCTACTGTAAACTACTATAACTATAAACTACTATACTATACCTGTCTCCAAGGTAGGCCAATGTTGTCATCTTTCTTGATAAAATGGAATGTTATTTCACTAGATACCAAACTACATTTCCTCAATAATTAATAATCTAGGAAATACAGTCAATAACTATGTCATATCTTAGTATGATGACAGACGGTAACTGGACTTATCATGGTGATCGTTTAGAAACATAGAGAAATATCGAATCACTATGTTGGGTAACAAGAACTAACATAGTGCTGTAGGTCAATTATACTTCAAAAGTAAATAAAGACACAAACAAACTCAAAGAAAAAGAGATGAGATTTATGGTTACCAGGGGAAGGTGGGTGGGTCATGGGGAGGGGGAACTGGATGAAGGCCATCAAAAGGTACATACTTTCAGTTATAAGATAAATATGTACTAGGGATATAATATACATGATAAATATAATTAACACTGTGGTGTGATACATATGAAAACTGTTAACAGAGTAAATCCTAAGAGTTCTCATCACAAGGAAAATATATTTATTTCCTACTTTTTAAATTTTGAATCTATATGAGATGACGATTGTGCTAATCACTTCATGATGTATGTAAGCTAAATCATTATGCTACATACCTTAAACTTATTCAGTGGTATATGTCAGTCATATCTCAATAAAACTGGTAGACAAATTAAAAATAAATAAATAGATAAATAAATTTGCTACATACAAACGGAATGCAAAATGTGGAGCAAATGAAGCAAAAAATTCTCTTTCTTTTTAAAGAATTGCTATTGGATAAATAAATTCTGTTTTTTCTCTAACTGTCTGACACTTCCTTTCTGCTTGTTTTATCCTTTAAATACAAAATTTTCTGGCCTAGCCATCTTCACAGGCACATGTTCTCAAGGGGCAAGTTCACACTGAAAATAAAAATCATAATACTTGCTAACATGTATTGACATGTACCTGACACTTCATGTTCCAGGCTATGTTCTACATACTTTATTTGTAGTAGTTCATTTAAACTCATAAATGTGTGAACAGCTGTTGCTTTTATCACAATATTCCACTGAGAAATGAATGTACAAAAAGATGAAGTAACTTAGCCAAGGTTTCCAAGTTTTCAATTTGACTAATACACCAAATTTAACAGCAGTTCCAATCCCAGCACAGCCTCATCCCTAAACCTTAGCACTATGACACCAGTTATTTTTCTGGCCTCTCCCCCATAATTTGTTCAATTTTATTTGCATATCTTAGCATATATTTTAAACACGTGGTCCCCGTCTCAGTTACCTCTGTTAGAAACTGAATAAAATCTTAACCTCTATCATCAATGGGGAATATTAAATAAATTACAGTATGTTCCTACTGTGAAATATTATATAGTGATCAAAAAGAACGAGGCATATACAAATACAGTAACATGGAAAGTTGTCCATAACATGTTGTTGTGTGAAAAGAGAAAATGATAAAACAAAGGATCCAGCAAACAAATGCCAGACACCTATATATGCCAAAGTATACAGAAAAAATATCTGGAAGACTATAGGTCAAACTCAAGAAAAGGACTGGGGAGTGGGGAAATGAGGAAAAGTTATAATGTGATCTTACATGCTTGTGAATTGTTTACCTTTTTATAATGGGCTCATGCCATTCGTATAATGGAAAAAAATAACGTTAAACAATGGGCTAACAATATTTGATAATTCTGTTATTTAGCTAGATTTCCCTTCATTATTATTCCATTTTATTTTTCTGACATTATTTTCCTTTCCTTTCTCCATACACAATCTGGGTGCCAATTATACTGGGCTTTTTCTTTTCTAAACATTTTCTTATGCTTCCACCTTAACCCAGAGTACTTTCTTTTTCTATAATTTTAATCTCTCTAAAGAAAATCATGCACATATTATATTTTGGTACATACTTCATAAAAGGAAGAGTCCAAATATTCAGGAAATTTTCTGCATTTTGAATCAACAAGGTTTAATAAATTAAATATACTATTTCCTGAAGTTTAAAGTTGTAGAAAATAATAGATAGTTTAAAAGTTTCTGAATAATTATATTTCTTTGTAAACAGATGGCTTACTTAAACATTAAGGATATTGTGACAGGTTTGAATGATCTTTAGAATGAGGTGGAGTGTACACACTCGAAAAGAAAAAGACACATTTCATTCTAAAAATTAAAAAATCAAAAAACAAGTTACTTACCATTGTGAGAGTAAATGGATGGTTTTCCAATGCAGACACACTGGGACAATGTAGAATAATATACTAAAAAGCAACAAACAATTTTTAAATGACCAAAAAATAAATTCAAATAGTCTAATGATGCTAATTTTCAAAAAATATGTAAAGATAAAGGGTATTTTAAAAGTTTCTGGACACTGACTTACCTGGCCAGGTCTTGCTTTAAAATTTTCTTTGACCATTCGGATTTCCATGACATCTGAGGGATGACTTATGACTGAGATGATGGTGACTGGCTTATTGCTCCGGATACGCCTGTAAAGCCTTTCAGCACAATACAGGCACAAAGGTCCAGAAATCCAAAGCCAGGTCTAAAGGAGAATTTTTGAAATACACTTTAAGAAACACTTGTATTACAAGAATCTTCATATCTTGCCCAACTGCTTATTTGACACATTACAGTAATAATACAGTAATAATATATATTTTTTAGCATTCAATAATAAGCATTTATTTCTTGGTAACACATCTGTAGGACAACTGGGGTGTTTGTTCCATGTGTCACATCATAGGACCAAAGCTTGAGGAGCAGTGGCTACCCCAGGTATGCTCTCGCCATGGTGCTGGTAGAAGGACAAGAGGACAAGCCCAATCAGACAAGCACACACATCATATCCTCTGCTCACATCACATCCACTAGCATCCCATTGACCAAAGCAAGTTACATGGCCAAAAATATGGAACGCTTCATGAGTTTGCCTGTCACCCTTGCACAGGGGCCATGTTAATCTTCTCTGTATCATTCCAATTTTAGTACATGTGCTGCTGAAGCGAGAACAGTAATAATATTTTAATCTGTATTTTAAATAACAAAGTGAAAAGAAAAATGCATAAAAAACAACAGATGCTCACTGCAACTTAAACAAGAGTAAAGTATAAAATAAAAGGGGAAGTAATATCAAGACCCTACCCTCTAGCCATTGGTAAGAGTATAACTACCATTAACAGGTAAGCATACATTGTTTCATATATCCTTCTGTGCACACCAGAAATATATAATGTAGATATATACAATATCTTTATCTAACGAGAGAAGAAAGGGAAGTAAAAGCTCAAATAAATCTGAAGATGATTTTAACAAAAATGTACCAGTTCAATGTTTGTTTAAAAAATGAGAACCCTAGATATTGTTAATGCACACAATGTATATGCATAATGTACATATACAAAATGTATACCCAATGTAAAATACGTATATGCACATATTTTAAAATATGGATGTACCACATATGTTGTTCACAACTTACTTTTACGTAATATGAATAGCAGATAATATTTAGAATTTGGAAACCATGACAATTTTGCATGTGTGCTGGAGGGATAGCCCTGATCCCAGGATAACTGCATAACCTGTATAGCCAACCTTTCTCCTACAGCTGCATACTTTACCTCCCTGAACACCTGGAGGCCTCCAACCCAAACTTATTTTCATGGTCACTTTTTTAAACCTTATTTACAGAGTTATTCCAGAACTATATTCTTCCACACAAATCATGCCTCTTCCTCACATTTGGTTAGAAACTGTGTGAAGAGTAAGCATCACAGGACAAGCTCTGCAACTTTGGGACAGTCACCACTCGAGCATCAGGTCACACACAAATAAAATGGGAGTCCCAATACCTGCCCTCCCTAACATACAGCATTGTGTGAAGCCCAGAAAAGCAATGAAGGTTGTAAAGTCTAATAGAAATCTAGAGGGTTATTATTAATAATAAACACAAGACTAACACTCACTCACTCTAAAGTCATCTACAAACTCGACCTTTTGACCCCCCTTTCTTCTTCTTAAAACAGACATTCAACATCCCTATTCCCTGATTTTCACTTGCTACAGCCAAAGAATACAGGGCATAATACCCATGTGGGCAGCTCCAATGGCCACAAGAGAAGATTAGGACCTTTATCAAACTACTGGCTGGGTATTTGGGAAAGAAGTTTTCTAAGAGCAAATCAACAACCTGGTTTTACACTCTTTCTCCCACGTGTTAGTCTGTAGAGTTTGGTCAAGGTATTTTATGTATTTAAGCCACAATTTCCTCATCAGAAAATTGAGGATGATAGTAATTACTTCAAAAAGTTGTGAATATTGAAAAAATTATGCATATAATATATTTTAGCATAGTTCCTAGCAGATGATATTAAGCATTCAGTAAATTGATTTTACAGCTTAGTATTTATAATATTATATATAATATTGTACCATAATATTATAATATACCATAATAAATTAACACTAGTTCTTTCACTACTGTTTTCCTTATTCAACTTATTTTTCTCAATGCATAAGGAAAATATTTTTGCTACCTTTCTTGTGGCAAGTACCAGTGCCACAGTATGCAAAGATCATATGATCAGTTAAGCAGGGATTTTCTATATTCTGTAATATCATAGGTCTTGAGCTGTCGGCTGCCTGTAATGAAACAATAGGTGCTAACTTGCTATTGAAACATCCTGAAACATTCTCTTCTGCAAGAATAATTGCTTCATTACCTTCAAAAACATGTCTAAATACAATGTTGATCAATTGTTATGGAAACATGGACTTTGAAGAGACCGGTAAAGACATAGAATTAATCTGACCTGTGGAAAATTAGCTCGGAACCGGGGCTCTTCCATGCAAATCTTCACAAATGTGTTCTGGGTAAGCTCATCTGGTTTTGAAAATCCTCCAGGGAAAGATTCATGAAAATGTTCTGAGAGATACTCTGGTAAGTGAATATTCTGGTAGCGGGTTCCATTGAGATTGATGCAGCCAGGAGGGTGCGTCTCTAAATTAGTTTGATACTTAAGCAGCCCTCTAAAGTTAAGAAAAAAATAAAAACAAGGAGATGAAAAAGAGATTGAAATCAGAGAACACAGTGTAAGAAAATAACCTTATTTTCTTGTTAACTTTACATAGCATTTATCCAAAACAATGCTTCTCATATATCTTACTTAAGAGCAATTGAGAAATCTTAAAATTTTTAATAAATTCTTTACTATGGAACTAAATCAAAAAATTTAGACCCCCTAAATGTCACAAATACGTGATAGAGAAGACACATGCAACTTAAACAAGAGTAAAGTATAAATGCCACAAATACATGGTAGAGAAGACACATGCAATCTTTCCAAATATTCTTGAATTTGACAGCCTTTACTTCAAGTCTATTAGGCATTCATACAATCACATACAAGTTTTCACTTCAATAAACACTATAATGATGTGTTTATTGTAATTTCAAACACAAATGGAAAAGTATGGGGATCATATTTGATTTGGCTATGACTAGATAAAACAAACCTTGTTGATTTACAGAGAAATGTTAAACAAACATAATAACAGAAACTAGAGGCATGCATCTCCTGTGATCTGAAAATAATACATAGCAATCAGGCCCTAAACCTGCTTACTTTTCAATTTCTCCATAAACAGGACCACATAAAAGGCTCAAAATAATGAATCAGGAAGGAGAACTTAAAACCCTAAAATACCATTTTTATTATTTCATATTTTGTGACATTTAAGATAACCCTTCAACTTTCTGTGCTCTTTATTTCTTATAAGGAGCTAAGTAAGAGCTACCTCACAGGGATAGTGCATGAAATCATAGATTATATTTAAAAAAATTGTTTTTTGCATAAGCAAATCTTGAAGAAAAAAGTAAGACTTTGAAAAGCATTGAAAATGTTTCTTTTAATTTTGAGATATTAAAATTTTGGTTTCCAAAATTATTTTTCCTCGTTGTCTGAGTGTTTTAAAATTACCCTTCATGCTCCCAAATAATCAATTTTAGTACATTAAAAAGGTACATCTGGGGCTTCCCTGGTGGCGCAGTGGTTGAGAATCCGCCTGCCGATGCAGGAGACACGGGTTCGTGCCCTGGTCCGGGAAGATCCCACATGCCGCGGAGCAACTAAGCCCGTGAGCCATGGCCGCTAGGCCTGTGCGTCCGGAGCCTGTGCTCCGCAACGGGAGAGGCCACAACAGTGAGAGGCCCGCATACCGCAAAAAAAAAAAAAAAAAAAAACACAAAAAAGGTACATCTGTAAGTTCACCACAGCTATCATTTTACAAATGATATTACAAGGATGATATTTTCAAACAACAAAAACTATAACAAGAAAAATGATACTAAATAGGTCAATGACTTAGCAATGACTAAGGTAGTCTTTGGTGGAATGTACCATCTACTCAGCCTGTTCATTCTCCCTTTTACCCCTTTTGCTTCTGTTCAATTCCCTTTCTCTCTTCACTTTATTTTACTTTCTTCCCTAAAACCAGTCATTATGAAGTTACTGGAGAGCACAGAGAACACGTCAGGAGCATCTAAGTAGTGGCTGTATTACATAACATCCATGGTAGACCACACACACATTTTTTTTTTCAGTAATGCAGTAGATATGGCCTAGGTATGGAATAAATGAATGCATATTATATAAATGTGAGCCAAGTACATAATCTTTTATAGAGTTCTAGTCATATAATACAATTGTACCATTTTAATATTTGAAAAATCCGTTAATTTGATGCAGCTTTTTTTTTTTTTTTTTTTGGTATGCGGGCTTCTCCCGCTGTGGAGCACAGGCTCCAGACGCGCAGGCTCAGCAGCCATGGCTCACAGGCCTAGCCGCTCTGCAGCATGTGGGATCTTCCCGGACCGGGGCACGAACCCGCGTCCCCTGCATCGGCAGGCGGACTCTCAACCACTGCGCCACCAGGGAAGCCCTGATGCAGCTTTTATTACAAGTAATGTGTTACCCAAACCTGTTGCTGTTATTAACTATCCCAAGGGTAGTGGCTGATGGGTGGGCAGGCCAAAAATCTCGAGCATTTTTTTCTGTGGGTTGTTAAGTTGAACAAACATTGGCATAATGCAACTGGCACTATCCTAGGTGGTGCTACAGATAGTCAGATCTGGCCCCTAACCCTCCAAAAACTTAAAATCCAGTTTAGAAGATATCTTTAGAGAAGCTGAACATAACTCAGGCCACAAATAATAATTTGAGTAGAGTGATTTAGTAAGAGTTCAGTAATGTATAGAAGACATGAGGTCCAGTCCAGAGCAATTTGTATACATTTCACATTACCCTCACCACAGCTACATGAAATACAAATTATTATTCCCATTTTACAAATTAAGAAACTATTTTAATAAATTAATACCCTAGGGTCACACTGCTAATAAGTGGCAGAGCCAAGATTTGAACACAGGTCTGACTCAAATTCTAAGCTCTGCACCTCTTACTATACAGCATGTTAGTTCATTGGATCATTGGATCCTCACAATATACCTTTGAAAAGGTAAGGGAGGGGAAGGTCAATATTTATTAACAAAGTATGTCAGGAATTTTGTAAACATCTATTTCCCACTTAAAATTCAAAACAAAATAACATACCAGGTGTTTTTATTCCCATTACACAGATGAGAAACACAGGCTATTGTTTAGGTGAGAGATTAATTAAGTAGTAGTCAAAGCATGGGATTCAGAAACCTGAGCTCCATCACTCCAAAAACCTACATCGTGCATAGCAAATCAGTTGGTTAAAGAAGTAGACATCAAGGGAAGGGGTTCAAAACGAACAAAACCCTGGAAATTAGGTCAGAGAGAGAGAGAGAGAGAGAGAGAGAGAGAGAGAGAGAGAGTGTGTGTGTGTGTGTGTGTGTGTGTGTGTGTGTATGAAGGGGCTGCTTCACATCAGGCAAAGAAATGTTATTTATTCCTTCTCCTAAGTCATCACAGCATTCAGGTGGACATCACCCTATGTGCTAATGGTCCTTAGAATGACAAATGTTTTTACTATGCAGTACAAATCTTCAGGACAGCCCAATCAAATAAACAATGTTGCTGTCCTTAGAATGACAAATGTTTTTACTATGCAGTACAAATCTTCAGGACAGCCCAATCAAATAAACAATGTTGCTGTTCTTGGTATATAAAGTAGCATATACTATTCTAAAATGCCTATTTTTTTTTTTTTTTTGTGGTACGCGGGCCTCTCACTGTTGTGGCCTCTCCCGTTGCAGAGCACAGGCTCCGGACGCGTAGGCTCAGCAGCCACGGCTCACGGGCCCAGCCGCTCCGCGGCATATGGGATCTTCCCAGACCGGGGCACGAACCTGGGTCCCCTACATCGGCAGGCGGATTCTCAACCACTGCGCCACCAGGGAAGCCCTAAAATGCCCTTTAATTTTGAGAGTTTTATGTTATTTTAAGCTATTATCAAGCATAATGGCATAGGTTACCTCTGTCTATGCCCATTAAAATGGTCTTTTCTTTGTCTCAGATTGTAATTGTTGCCATTGAAGAAACATGGATAAGAGAGAAAAGATCTACGGGCAAACAATGATAAGAAACAAAAAATATCATTCATCAGAAAAAAATCAAGCATGGGATCTCTGGGTTTTTTGGCTAAATTAGGTGGTAAAGATACTGACGGGTTCAAAAGGAAGGACACTGGCAGGTATTGAACTTCGTATTGGAAGGATAGGTAGTACATGCCGGACAGGTGCTTGATGCTTCAATACCTATTTCCACAAACTTCATAATACCTTTGTGTGGTAAAGGTCAGTAGCCCCATCTCAGAATGAGTGAAAACATTCAGAACTGTTAAGTAATCTGCCCAAGACAACACTGTCAGTCAGCAGCCAAGTAAGAGTACAAAGGCCATACACCTTCCCATGTACTAGACCTGCTCCCCCTGAAGAATCCCCATTCTACCTAAGAACAATATTCTGAAATTGAAGGCCAATGTGTGCAATGAATAAACTTTATGGCTCTACATGGTTATATATCTGGAAAAGGAGGTAGTATATTTCTACCAAACCAATAGTTTTATGTTATTTTTTAAGTTCAAATAAATTCAGTAACTTACTTTTTCATTGTACTAATAAAAAATAAAACTTTTTTAGTACTGGTACAGAACTTTTTAGAAATTTTAGAAATTTCTTTGGTACTACTGAAGAAATTCTTAGAATTTGCAACCCTAGAATATAATATTTCTTTAAAAATTATATTTCAAGTCCATAAAATAATTTCACTCTGAAGAATTTTGAATAGGAATGCACATTAGATATTATAGATACTAGATTGATAGATAAAAATCAGATATCATCTTTTTAATCCAATTACTTCACTGTGACCACATTTGTTAAAACTGAGTTCGATATTACATGTGGTCTTTGTGATTTCTTTGAATCTCTAGTACCTATATTTATTTCATCAAACATAATAGACTTGTCTTTCTTTAGAGTTTAATGCAATATTTTCAAATACAACAGCCCACTTTAACACTTTAAATAATGCACAGCTGTATCTATCTGACGAATAATCCTGATCTTCTTCCTTGCCCCACATCACCACTGAGATATACCTATTTCATATTTATTATTATTTAAGTTTTGAAACTTATTAATTTAAATGATATTCTTAAATGTCTTTAAGGAGCTTAGAATTTAGTGCATTTCTATCCAACAGAACTTTTTGTGGTTGTGGAAATGGACTAAATCTGTGCTGTCCAGCCATGGGCCACATGTGGCTATTGAGCAATTGAAACGTGGTAGTGCAGGCAAAAAATTGAATTTTTCATATTATTTCATTGTAATTAATCTAAATTGAATAGCACAACTTTAATGGGTATAATTAGGCATGAAAGCAAAAACAACGAAAAACCAAAATGAGTAATGCTATATAGGTGTATAGTGACCCCTGGAGAGTACATAGAGATGATGAACTCTGACTATGACATTCTGGAAAAGGCTTCGCAGGGAAGCAACTGAAAGATGTGGAGATTCCAATGTTAGAGACTAGGGAAATGGCATTCCAATATGAGGGAGTAGTATGAACAAAAGCACATTGTTTATTCCCAAATTAGTAGAAGGGATGATATCTTGTGCATTTATATATCCCCCTTATAACTACACTCACTGCCAAATCTCATTGGCCCTCCAGCAAGTTTCTTGCATGTAGTAAGTCTTCAGTGCATTTCTAGTGAATTGATTTTAAAAGCAAATAATAACTACATAATTTGTTTGAATACAGCAAGTGCATCTAAAAGTTAAAGGGAACATTCTTATATTGTTGTACCTTTCATAATTAAATGAAAACTCATTTGAAAGTGAAAAAAAAAGAAAAAGATGTTAGTGAATGGTAAGCAGAGAATATTGCCAAGTTAAGACAGTGATGTGGCAGGGAGTTGGGGAAGGAGGCACATGGCCTATGTGGGAATAGGAACACTTATTACTAAATTTTTTTAGGTATATTGCATTATGTTCTAAAAGAGAGATTTTGAAGTATCTCTGGAATGTCTAGTGTTCTTCAATCATGAGAGATCAAGGATCTTATGGTGTATCAAAACACATGGTTGTGGACACTATTGTTTTTGCACTCATAAGGATTTCAAGATGTGCTTTCAACACTCAACAGTGTTTCCACAAAGTAGGTTTCTTTCTTTCTTTTCTTTTTTCCTCACTAGGCATTATAGTTATACCACTATTTTTTAATGCCTGGCTATGACAAAGTCACAGAAAATAATATAGTACACAGAATAAATCCTACCAGGTTAAAACATAGAAATCATAAGAACTTTTTACAGCAAAAGTTAAATAGTACAAAACACTATGCCTGCCAAAAACAGAATCACAAAATCATCTCTACTTTAACTGCAAGTTACAAATTTCTAACAAATGCAGTGCCGCCTATGAGACCTTTATGTTTGTGCTGATTTTAATCCTTTTTTAAAGTGGAGAAAAAAATCCTTGTCCCATGAGGAATCTATTTTTTACCTTGTATTCTATAACATACAAAATATTTTTTTTCTTTACAGAAAAAATATACAACTTGTTTCTGATCATTCTTTTTACTTTGCTTCAAGTACAAAAAAAGAGCTTAAGAAAATACATCCAAATTCAATATTGCAAAAACCACTGGAATTCACTGGATTCTGAGGAATCCACTAGAATATATACTACTTAAGGTCAAAGATTTGTCCTGTGCCTCTATTTTTCTCGAGGCACTGTGTCTAGAACAGTGCCTATAATCTGTAACAAGTGTTCGATAAATATTCACTGAATGGATTAATAAATGGCTAGAAGTATATAAACAATTTTTTGTTGTGGTTATTTTTGAAACATGTGATTGAGGAGTCACCCAGTTTTAACACAGAAGTTAGTTTGAACTCATTCTAATTTCAATAAAGATGTCTAGACTTTAGCAAATGGCATTTAGTAAAATAAACCATGTGTGTTCATTCAACTTTGCAGGTAATAGCATTAAATAGGTCTGAAACTTACAGTATCCCTCTTCACCCTTGAGTACTGCAAAGTCCAACCTGAGATCTCAGCCCTGCCCTGAACCTGAGCCCATCCTAACCTAGGTAGGCAAGCCATCAAGAGAGTCAAGCCTATCTGTTAGCAGCATCTAGAAATAGAGTGCTTTCCTAAACTAAGGATCCAGCGTGCCTCAGGGAAACCCTAAGCATCAGATACCCATCCAACCAAAGCTTCTACTCTCACCCCCACTTTGTCAGGTCTAGCCATATTCTTGCCAGATACTTGCCTCTGCATTCTTTGCTGGGCTCTTGCTACAGATACCCGAGTGTACTCGCAACCTGCAGCTTGACTGGAGCACGTATTGTGTCTAGCTCTTGCTGGTGGTGATGCCCAAGGTACGAGACTGGGCAACACAGACAGGGCCAGCATCATGGGTGTGTGACCTGTGTGCTCTCACGGGACCCTGATCTTAGAAAGGCACTGTAATTGGTTCAATGTTCTGTTGCCATCATCTTGAAATGCTTAATAATTTTCTATCAAAGGGCCCTGCATTTTCATTTTGCAGTGAGCCCTGCAATTAAGCACCCTGCCACAGACACTATGCAGCTGGCAAAACAAAGCCTTGGAGTCTAAGGACATAGGATCAAGATCCCAACCCTCCCTAAGTGTGTGAAGTAAAATAGGTCATTTTAATACGTTTTCTCAGCTGAAAGAGAGAGACAATGCCTGTTACCCTCTACTTCACAGGTATATAAAGGAAAGGACTTTGATCTCTTGGGAAGAAAAAATATGTAAGCATCTAATATTTGTTACTATTTCCTCTGCTTTCAGGCTTTACCACAAGGACAGTGGGAGAGAAAAGGATTATTCCACATTTCAGAAAAAACATTAATGTACTGGAATATTTCTTACAATAAATTTAGCCCTAGTTCCTTCTCCTTCCTCCCCAATTTTCTCACCCTGTACCTTTAGCCAGAACCACTTGTTATTATAAATAAGGTCCCAGGAGAAAAACTGAGGTTAAAATTATGTGAGAAAGTATTTGGGCTGAAGCTCACTACTTCTATCCTCAAACTGGGGAGAAAGTTAACTCACAGTTTAGAAGATTAAAAATTCATTAATAAGTATAGCTTATAGCATAAATTAATTCATTTACTTGAAAATGCTTCAAATATACTACACATCTCTATCTATACAAATGGCATCCTTATGGGAGAAAATACCCCATGATCTCAATTCCCACCCCTACCTGGCTTTCAGGATAAAATATCAGCAAAAGTAAATAAATCATAAGACTTTAGTCAGGAATTATTACATAGAAAAATAATTTTTTACACAAGAAGGAAAATTAATCCGATGAATGGGAAATTAGAAATGGGAAAAAACACATACATGTCTAAAGATCATAGTTTTATTAACATATGGAAAATATGTAAATATTATGGGAGTGGGATTTGAATTCCACATAACAAAGACTTAATTCCTCAGGAACTTTATTCACCCAATATATTTTAAGTAAAAAATGTAAAAAACCAAAAAAGTGAAAGAAGACAAATAAAAAGAGATGAAAAATTTTCCTCCATGATCCAAAGAATTTTTAGCCACAGAAGCACACAAAAATCTCCAGCAAAAATGTGCCAGTCTACAACACAACGAAAATAGTTAAGACTTAAAAGTTAATTCTTCAGGTACAAGAATTGATATTCCCAGGCTTCCCCGGTGGCGCAGTGGTTGAGAATCAGCCTGCCAATGCAGGGGACATGGGTTCGAGCCCTGGTCTGGGAAGATCCCACATGCCACGGAGCAACTGGGCCCGTGAGCCACAACTACTGAGCCTGCGCGTCCAGAGCCTGTGCTCCGCAACAAGAGAGGCCGCGATAGTGAGAGGCCCGCACACAGCGATGAAGAGTGGCCCCCACTCGCCGCAACTAGAGAAAGCCCTCGCTCAGAAACTAAGACCCAACACAGCCATAAATAAATAAAATTAGAAAAAAAAAAAAAAGAATTGATATTCCAGTTGCCGTAATAACTTATTACCTAGATAACACTAACTATAAGTGACAGGCCCAAAATGGTAATCCAAGTTACATTTAAATAAATCTACAGATTATTTTTATTGCTATCTGCAATAGTTTAATATTTGAGGAAAATTGGGAGGGCCTAGAAGAATAACACATTCCTAGCTAAAAGCCAATTAATACAGTTCCACGTAATTCAGCAAACACTGAGTGAATGATGACTTAGGATTGATGATGAAAGGGATTCCACTGATGAAGACAAGTAAGAAACAGTCCTACCCTCAAAAACACTATAATTTACCTAGGATACATCACTCTGCTATATGTTCTTTTCTCTTTCATACTGTAACTCGCAGATGCATAGTGGGGGTAGGCTGCAGAGAACGAGAACACTGGAATTTTCTACTATTCAATTACAACTGCAGCTATAACCTGACTTTCTCCCTTTTACCTAAGGTTTTATATAGTGTTTAATATTCTGTACTTTTGTCTTAACATACAGCTTCTGGGCCTTCCTTTCCCTTGGCTTCACCAAGTTTCCATTTGACATTCTAAGAAGAGCTGGTGCCTCTCTCCAGTAGGAAAATCCCACAAGCCTCTCCTCCTTCCACATCAGTGTGGGTGTAAGGAGTCCTCAGTACAAGTGCTTCTAAAAGAGAAGATTCTTGGGAATCGGCAACTTCTAACACTTAACTATATTTCATAAATACCTCCATCCCCCAAGAGTATATTCTTAATTTTTTCCTCCTAAGGGCATAGTAGAGGGAAGATAAACTAAAACAATAAGCCTAATCTCATAAGTATTTGTCTATCCCGGATTAATTTCTTGAGTTTCAATACCTATGAAGCTGACAGTGCCTCTGGTTCATTGTCATTGTTAACAAAGGCTGCTCACTGTGTTCCTTGGGTTTAAAGAACAAATGTTTTTAGAAACATGCACCTAAAAAACCATTCCTTTTAAATTCTCTGAAAAAAAATGATTCAGGCAGAATATAAATCATGCTCTACAACGAACTCTTGTCAGCGGTAGTCCCAAATGGCAGAAAGCTCTGTTTAAAAGAATAATCCATATCTCATTTTTGTAATAAAATATAGTCTGGGAAGTCCAGCTGGCTTAGTTATTCACTATTGTTTGGCTCTCACTGCCATCTACACATTTGAGAAGGACCTTCCCCCTTTCTTTCCCAGAATTCTCACATATTTCCTCTCTTATGTAAATAAAAAATAAAATACAATTACTACCCATGCAACACTTCCGAGAGCTAAAACCAGTGGGAGTGTTGACTGTCATAAAATTGAAAGGCTAGGGTGTCCAATCTCATTTACGATGCTTTCCCTCTACATGCCTTTCAAAGGAGTGGGGTTAGGCTCTGGGCTGAGACTCTGTGACATTCATAATTGCTTTTCCCTCCAATACCCTTTTGTCAGTAAGTGAGAATGGCAGTATACCTCGCCTCCTGATGAGTTTTTCAAATGAAAATGAAGAAACAAACGTCCAGTTACATTCATGTCTGGAAAGAGGAAACATTTTTGGCTTTTACAATTTTTTTCTGAATGTCTTCTGAATTGAAATATCTTTAGTACAGTGTACAAATGGCAACCTCCTAGAAAGGTGTATTAAGAATCAGAAAAGGGCTTCCCTGGTGGCGCAGTGGTTGAGAATCCGCCTGCCGATGCAGGAGACACGGGTTCGTGCCCTGGTCCGGGAAGATCCCACATGCCGCGGAGCAACTAAGCCCGTGAGCCATGGCCGCTGAGCCTGTGTGTCCGGAGCCTGTGCTCCGCAACGGGAGAGACCACAACAGTGAGAGGCCCGCATACCGCAAAAAAAAAAAAAAAAAGAATCAGAAAAAAGATTCCTCAGGAGAAGGCTTGTCTTGCAAATCCCAAAATAAACCTTTATCATTAAAATCAGTTGAACCTTTGAAATCTAGCAACATTATACAAACTGTTGCCTTTTAGGATTATTCTTTTGATCTGCTAAGCAGTTTTCGTTATATGTTTATCAAATTACTTTGCTGATAGGAAAATCTGGGCTCTTCAAAAGTGCAGTGTTTTTATCAATACAAAAATGATTCTTCAACAAATTAAATGTGGCGTTTCTTCCTTACACAGTTATTAGTATCAGTACCAGTATAATTTTTTATCCTGCTAACATTTATTGAGTATATCTATATTCTGCCTACATTGCTGCATTCACTTATTTAAACATGAGACAACGTATTATATAGATATTTTATTATTATCCCATAAAATAGATGAAAAAGAAAGGGCAAATTATCTGGCAAGGTCATACAGCTATTAAGTGATGTAGCTCTTAATTGCCATGTTATACTGACTCCCTAGGAAAAAAAAAATAATGTATTTTAAAGATCTATTTGAACACTAATAAAACATCTGAATTTAGTGTATATGAAATGTGGGGTTTTTAGGGTGCCATGCAATAGAATTGCTTATACTAATGAAAAAAATCTAAAACATAGGTAATAGGAATGAAAACTAGGTTAAGCTAAAGGCATGCATAATCGTGGAACATGATAATTGGATCCTAAATAATATTGAGTTGTAATATTTTGAGCAAAGAAGGTAAGACTTCCACTTTGCCAATATAGATTGCATACCCCAAGAACACCATATTTAATTTTGGTTTCCAGGTTTGAAAGGGATACAGGGAAGCCATGCCAAACTGTAGCCAGTTTGATTTACTGGCTAGGAATGTGGGCTCTGGAATCTGATACCTGGGTTCAAACCCAAGCTCTTCTATTTACTAGCCATGACTTTCAGCAAGTTTCTTCACCTCTCAGTGCCCCTGTTCTCTCACCTGGACAGTGGGCATGATAATAATGATAATGATAAAGATAATAATAATAACAGCAAATTTTACCGGAGTTGTTGGGAGGACTTAATGAAATCAACCATTAGTAAGATAAGTACTCAATGAATATTAACTATTAATTTATTCAAAGAAGAAAGTAACAGAGGAACAGAATTTAAAGAAGGAGAAGAACTCAATTTCCATGGCCTCCAGAGTCACAGACTTTTAAATCATTGGGTAGAAATTGAAGTAAAATAGATCCTATTTCGAAAGAGAAATGACTTTGTGAAAGTGAGAGCTTTCCAAAAACAGAATGGGCTTTTCACAATTATGTATTTACTTAGACATATTGTAGGGAGACTCAAAGATTCTTGGTCAAAATCATCTTTTGAGCTTCCTTCAAAGTTTGAGATTCTATAAAAATAAAATTGACTTTAGAAAATCATATGAAGCAATTGTTCCTCCTTACTACAGAAGTCTGCTTATATAAGGAAACCAGTTGACAATTTCAAACTGCTTCATGGTTGAAGTCAAAAATTTTCTAAAATTTCTAACCCACATTGATCCTTCAATTCTCTAGGCTACCAGAATTCTTGAAAATAAAATATGTTTACACTTGGAAAATATGCAGTTTAAAATTGGCTTCAGCTCTTTCAACTCTCTTTTTTTTAATGTCAAACCAATTACTAATTCTGGGAGAGTAAGTATCATATATTATATCATTCTTTCATACCTTATTATAGTACTTACCACATTGATAGAGAAAGAAGCAAATGCCCAACAAATAGTGCTTTTCTGTTGAAACCTAAAGCTACCATTTAACAGAAAGCTCAATATAAATTCAAGAAGCTTGTTTTGAAGAGCTGCACTTTACCTGTATAACCAAAAGCTAGAGAATGACATTATCAAGGTATTTCATAAATAAAGATATGTCTAAGTCTTCAACATTGGCACAAATAATAGTTTCAATAGATTTACTTGTAGATAGATCCTTTAAAGATAAAAAAGAACACTTTGAGAAATTTTCCATCTTAAGAAAGCTGTAAGATTTATCAGTAATAATTTTTCCTACACCAGAAGCATAATCTATGTAGCTTTATTAAAAATTAAACTTCATAGAATTACAAACTTTTAGTTATAAGATGAATTAAGTTCTAAGGATTTAGTGTACAGCATGGTGACTACAGTTAATAATACTGTATTGTATACTTGAAATTTTCTAAGACAGTAGATCTCAAAAGTTTACACCAGAAAAAAAAAAAAGAGGAAACTATGTGAAATGATAGATGTGTTAATTCACTTGCACACTTTAAATATATGCAATTTCATTTGCCAATTATACTTCAATTTAAAAAATTAAACTATAAAAAATGTGCACTATAGAATGCTTAGAGTATTGTATATTTGTTGCACAACAGTTATTTCAGTATTTCAATGATTGTTTTCTTCTTTTTTTTGCGGTACGCGGGTGTCTCACTGTTGTGGCCTCTCCCATTGCGGAGCACAGGCTCCGGACGCGCAGGCTCAGCGGCCATGGCTCACGGGCCCAGCCGCTCCACGGCACGTGGGATCTTCGAGGACCAGGGCACGAACCCGTGTCCCCTGCATTGGCAGGCGGACTCTCAACCACTGCGCCACCAGGAAAGCCCCTGTTTTCTTCATGTTTATCAATCATATGTAAAGAACTATTAATTCAGTTGGTATAATAGAGTGATTATATTTAACTCATTCTGTTGATGTCTTCGGTTATTTCTTTACATAAATTAAAGTTACTTTCTGTTTATGACCCCTGTTCTACAGAAGTAAAATCAAATTTTAAATATACCTTATTTTACTTCAAAAAAAATGGAGAAAGGACTCCTAATACTCTCTTTAACTTCAGAAGCCTGTTAGAACTCCTGAAACTTTGAAAAATAACTCTACTTTGAATTACAAAGAAACAGATTTTCTCAGTTTTAATTTAATACAACATAAAGGCAAAAGAATGTATAACTAATTATACTAACAAATTATTATATTTTTCACTCATCTGTTATAGCTAGAGAGAGAGGGAGGAAGAGAGAACAATTCCAGATAAATCAAGATATTAACCTCTTTAAAAAAACTTATGACCAAATTCTTAGAAACACTGAACTCTCCAAAAAAAAAAGTATAACAATATAAGTTTTGGAGTCAGAATGCCTGGATTTGAATCCAGGATACATCAGTTAAGCAAACTTTAGCAAATTATGTACTCTCTATAAATCTGTTCTCCCACCCATAAAAAGGGTTTAACAATATTATTTATCCTTATAAAACTATAATCCTTTAATAATATAAATCATCTAAGTCATTTTGAATTTATGCTTGGCATATAGGAAGCACTTTGCAAATGTTTTAAATTAGTGTCATCATTAGTAGCACATCTGTTTACTCATAATCCATTTTTATGATAATAGCCCTGGACAGACATGCAAGCCATTTAAAGAACAGAATATAAAGCAGATTTTCTCTGCCAAGGGCTTTCTCAGTGTCCTAATGCTCTACAGAATGTGTTGGCCCCACAATGGGAAAAGAACAGAACCCAGAGGTTCCACTGACTATGGCCCTCTTCCCTGTGTGGCAGCCATGGCCAGCTGGAAGTTGGGATTATGTGTGGCCATGTGTCTAATGCTCTACAACTGTATGTTCTAGAGCCATGATACAGAACAAATTGAACCGGGACGTAGGAGACAGAGATCCACATAATACTGATGTCTAAATCAATGGCCTCCAAAACTGGGGGAACAACATTTTGAACATGTGCCTTGAAATAAATATATCATTTATGGATAAGATTTACTGAACCGAGAAAGTACATTATAAAACACTGAAGAAAAAATTAACAGCAGGTCTGAACTTTTCTCCAAATACTGTTTCCCTGGAAACATTCTGAGTTAAGATAAACAGGGTGGGGCTTCCCTGGTGGCGCAGTGGTTGAGAATCCACCTGCCAATGCAGGGGACACGGGTTCATGCCCCGGTCCGGGAAGATCCCACATGCCACGGAGTGGCTGGGCCCATGAGCCATGGTCACTGAGCCTGTGCGTCCGGACTCTATGCTCCGCAACGGGAGAGGCCACAACAGTGAGAGGTCCGCGTACCACAAAAAAAATAAAAATAAAAAAAATAAACAGGGAGTGCCCGCTGTGTTACCAGCCAGCATTGATTATTATTGATGTGAAAGCATCTGGACCTGGAGGATGCTGAGTGAGCTCAGCTTCCTGATGCAGTGTGTTCTAGCAACTGAGGGCATCCCTTGAGGAGACTTGGACTGTTACCAAGAGACTGGTTCCTGTGGAGCATAAGCCTTCCCAAGGCAAGGTAGTCCTTGTGTATCCATATGGTCTCCTCATCTTAAAACTGAGTTACTACATGCAAGGTAAGGGAGAGAAGGTGGAAAATGGTTACTGTGCATCTAGAGGGAGCCCTACTGAAGAGGCACCTGACATTATCCTGTTGACATTCCGTGTTTCCTGTCCTGTATCCTTCTACTAAACCAAGTGAACCTGATGCCAGACAATAGCCTATTGTGTCATATTAGTGTGAGTGTCAAGACAAAACCACAGGTCCACTCTGTAATCATGCAGACATACACAAAATATATTATTTATTTACATCCTCTGACCTAGTGAATTATTTTAAGCACCATACATTTGAGTATACTGCTTGGGTCCACATACTTTTCAGAGTATTTGGGGTAAATGCTTTGTAAAAGCTTGGGATGCTATCTCTCTTCCCTTTGTGATGTTCTGGTGTTTTTGACAGATCCTTGTCTTTGGGTCTTATAAATCTTTGGTTGTCTCTGCAAATATTAGTAAACTAGTAACTCCACTGTTACAAACTCTGCAGCAGCAAGACATAATAAATTCCTGAAAATTCAAACACTAAATATCTTCTTGAAGTTCTTCAGTTCCTACTCACTTTCTTTTAGAGCTTATCAGGATATAACTATAGAGGGCTTTAAAAACTACAACGTTGTGGGAGAAGTAACTCTGTCTTTCCATTTTAATATACTTTTATGCTAGTTTTGTTAAAACATGCTATGTCAAAAATAGAACTATTTATTCCACTCTTGATACTACCCTCAATTCCAAGTAACCAAATAATTTTACAATTTCCTATGAAAATTTCGATATATTTCTTTTATTACCCCATTTTTAGGCACACATAGCTTTAAAAACATTTTTTTAAACTTACCCTGATACATGTAACATCAGCAGCATGTAGAATACCAAGAAGAGATTATGAGTGTACCAGAAGATGTCATAGTTAGAAACTCTGAAAAAACAAATAACTTAATTTCAATTCTACTTTACACTCCATCTCACTAAAAAAATCGTGCATCCTTTCAAATACATGTCACAATTGAAAGTTAAAATATGAGTTCATCTGAGATTTATCTATTAATAACAAAGTATTAACATACCACTGCAGAGAGAACTGACAAAAATTATAAGTAACGCTTTATCATTATGAAGGTTCTTTGTATTTCAAATAAAGATACATAGAAATAATTAAAGTCAGCTGTTTATATTAAAGTTATTATGATGTAAGGTGAAGGTGCAGGCAATAGTCTGCTAATACGTACTTCTGCTGTGCTTTTTATCAATATTCTCAATTTGCAAATGACTTCTAAGACAACCAATGTTTGTATCCCAATATATATTTTGAGAGTAGTTCAAAGGAAACTCAGATGGAGATAAACTGAATAAGTGTTCATTAAAATTTTCTCTTATCTTCCTGGACAGTGTATAACTTTAAAGTAACACCTTATGTTATTGTCCTGGGGGAGGACAAAGAGTCTGAAGAGGAATGGGTATAATAAACACAACCTAGAATGTTTGAGAGAAGTAAAAAGACTAACAGTTATTTTATTTCATATATCTCGGTAGACATTCATGTATTAGAATCTTGGAGGTGGCGGGCAGGTATTCGTAAAAGCTTAGATGATTCTGATACAACCCCTAGAAACTTTAGAACCCCCAATTTAGGCAAGAGCCAATAGAGTCACATTTACATGGGTCAAAGTTTTTGCTATCATAAACAAGATCATTAGCATCCTTGTAACACATGCCTTTTTGCACAGATATGATTCTTTTTGAATCTAAATTTCTAGAAGTGGAATTATGACATCAGAGGATACACATTTTGTAAGGCTTTTGATACACATTACCTATCGCTCTCTGAAACATGTTTATAAATTACGAACCCAATCATAGTGCAGGAGGGCCTGTTTCCCCAAACCCAGACTCCACTTCATACATCTTCAGTATTTTGTATAAGTGGAATTAGGTATTATTTCATTTTTGTGTTACTCACTTTGTATTCTTCTGTGACTTATCTGCTCATAATAATTACCCATTTCTATAGCATATTTCTCAATTGTTGTGGGTTAAACTATTCAAATTTAAGAATGTACTACTTCCATATGAGTGTAATAATTTTTGCAATAGCATGTTTATTTTTCAATTTTTATAATTATATTGACATTCAGGAGTTCTAGTTTTCATATTTTTAGGTAGCCAAATATTTCCTATATTTTTCCTTGTCCATTATGAAGAGCTGATAAATATCCACTTAAAGTTTCTTCTAAATCTTTGGTGGTATAATTTTTTACAGTAAACTCTGTAATTTATCTAGAACTTAATTCACTTAAGCCTTACTTTCCTCATAAGTTTATAATGGCACCTTTATTATTTAGCAGCTTCTTACCTATAGCGAAGTCTTTTACAGTGCTTTCTGTCTACTATCATTTAGTTCAACGTCTTGGTCATTTTTGCAAGTAAGTCCTATTCTGGCTGTCTTTTTTTCAATGAAATATGGTTGACTTACAATATTATATTAGTTTTAGGTGTACAATATAGTAATTCCCTATCCTGTTTTAAGTTACTGAAGCATAATCATTTTAATATTTAGCAAGCCATACCCCGCCCCCTTTTATTCCACTTTGGAACATGTATTTGGAAAGTTTCCAAACACAATTCCTTACAACCCAGAATATTTGACTGAAAGAAAGAGATTTTTCAAAAACAGGAAATGATATATAGAAATGCCTCTCTATCTCCCTCTTAGTTACACAGAACAGTCCAGTAACCAGAATACTGCATTGGCTAAACATTCAGGTTAATCAAGACATTTTCTACATATGAAAATGAAGATAATCTTAAGGAAGTCTAAATAATCTGACCAAGAAACATCAAAATAATGGCTCTGACACTCACCGTATTGCATATGTTGAAGCTGTAATCATCAGGAATAGCACCAATACCATGCAGGCCCCTGTCAGGCCAGGAACTATAAAAATGTACATAAGTATGTTTAACTTAAGTCATGCTGAGAAAAAATGTACAAAAAGTTATTACCTTAAAATTCAAAGTACTAGGCTGATCTGTGGGAAGCCCAATTCAAATTGTATGTCTCCTTGTATGTTCCCTCTTAAAAAAGCCTTTTTTGAATTAGCATAAGTTTCAAGGTATTTAGGAAAAAGCAGAGTCTCTTCCACCTTTAACAGAAGAGTCCAATTTGGTATTTTCAAATATTCTACTCAGAATGGTGAATATGTGCATACTTTTATAGGTACATATTATAACAAAAGTCAATAAATAATACAACAGGACAGTGTTGACATTCAACTCCCTTGTTGTTTTGGTTTTCTCCACCATAGTACTAAACCCTCTTTACTCTCACCTTCCCACTTTTATGGAACTAGTGGCTCCTTCAGTTTCAATGTCAAATAATTTCTTTTGGGCTTCACTATCTAGAATAATTTTTAAGAAAAAATAAAACCTGAACCTTTCTAAAAACTGCAACTTCAAGTGCAGAACAAAAAATGGTGAATTTGAAGAAAAAAGTTACAGTGTTGATGTTTTAAGAACACTTGCAGACCTACTTCCCCTCGGAATGGAAAACATTTTGAAATCAGTGCTTCTGATAGTACGTAACATTTTTTAAAGTGTGTAAACATGTCAATTTTCAAAATTAATACTGACATAATAGATTGCTACAAATCTAGTGTTAGCTCATACAGCACGTCCAAGATGAATAGGTGATATGCTTTATCAAAGAGGGAAAATCACAATAGCCTCATTTCTTATTATCTTATTACTACCAAATAAAATATTCTGTCTATAAGTCACCTTTATTTACTCTTATAATCATACAAGCAACAATAAGTACTAAATGACCTAGCTGAGAGATTCCATCTTAAATCTTTGTAGAAAAGGTATTGAAACAATTCTGCCTCCAAAAGTATAGACATCCCCCCACTCTTCTTCTTGACAAGGAACCACCTATGAAACAGAAGGACCATCAGGGACTGTAAGCCACCAGCAGAAGCAAACAAGCTGGGGACAATATAAGAGCAACAGTGATGTGTACCATTAGGATCACAGAGGGTTTAGAATCATTGGAAAATAACATTAGAAATCTCAGTACAATAGAAACAAGTTTCCACTTGTAAAGGGACACATGAGAAATAAGGGAGTTGGTCTTTGGAACTTAATACTGGAGTATGCTCTCCTTTTACTCTTCCCAATACGCAGATTTGGAAGCCTAACAATCCTTGACTTTCCCAGATGTGCCTAATCGAAATCATCTCTTCTCTACACTTCTTTCATAGGGTACTCCCTTTCCCATTGTCTTTCCCATTGCCTCAGGTGAGTACTTACTTCCTAGGGGGTAAGAGAAGAGCAAGATAACTACACTAGTTCACAGGAAAGGACGAATAGCACAGAAAAATACTGTTTAAAAAGAACAGCATGCCTACAAAATGACCAAGCTTTTCCACTCCCAAGAATTTACCCCCCTAAAACACAAACATATATTCACCCCAAACTTGTTCAAAAATGTGCATAACCACTTTATTTTTAATACTCAAGGCCTGTAAACAATTCAAATTTCCATCAACAGATGAATGGATAAATAATTGTTTATCTGTACCTGGAAAATTAACTCGCAGTTTACAAAGAAAGAACTGCTGATACATACCTATGCATATATGAAAACACAGATGAATCACAAAATTTATTAGACTTAGTGAAAAAAGCCAGAATGCCCTCCCCCACCAAAACAACCTGAAAAAACATAAGATCTATGATTTCTTTTATACAACATTCTAGAAAATTCAGAGCATTCTTTAGTGATAGAAAGCAGATCTGGTTAGGAGGGGTAGAGAGCAGGACAGAATGATGGACATATTTGTTATCTTGATTTTGATCATGGTTTCACATGTGTATACATATATCAAAACCAATCAAGTAGCATGCTTTACATATGTATAATTCAAGAGTGCTTCAATTGTAACTGAATAAATTTAAAGAAAAAAAAAGGAGGTCTGTCTCTCTGGCTTCAACTAATTTCGCTTAAAATGTAAAATTTGTGGTTGGAGAGGCCTTTCCAGTAATTTTATTGAGGCTTCATGAATTTCTACTGTGTCTACACACAAGGTTTCCTATGTGGTCCTGAACATGCCAAGATTAGTTACAGAATGTCTGCAAATCGCTTCATCAGGGCACCTGAAAAAATGGAGTATGTTTAGAACAAAGTTATAATTTCCAAAGGGTATTATTTAAACATTAATTCCTTGAGGTATTAATTTATGTTACTCAAAAATGTTATAACCATTCCTTGAAGAATCACAGGGCACATTAATGTAAAGCTTCTGAGAAGTACTAAAGTCAAGAAACCAGTGTAAAATTGAATAGATACTTCCTCAAACATTTAATTAGAGAACACCTTTTAGAGCAGAACATGGAAAACATACTGGAAAGACTTAGAGAGGGTGAAATAGTTGACCTCAGTCATTTGAATTCAACATGAAGTAGAGGCCCCAGACAGCCTGGGGTATGTATGTATATTCTGGGATTGCGGTCCTGTTACTGTCCCCTAGGCCGAACCCCTAGCTCACTGAATCTCATCTGTAAACTGAGGATCAATTCAATGCTTCTTAAGGTTCTTTCAGATTTATGAAGTTAACTTTTTTATCTAAAGAATTCATTTTTCCTTTCTGTCTCCCAGAGGTACAAAAGGAACAGAGCTTGTAATTTATAGAGTAATAGACTTCAGAGCAATGAAGAAGAAAAACTGACATAATTAGCAATGAAAAAAAAAATTGCAATTACGGTGGTCAGAAAAAAACGGTGGGGTTGGTAACTTAAAAACCAAAGGGGCAGGGCTTCCCAGGTGGCGCAGTGGTTGAGAGTCCACCTGCCAATGCAGGGGACACGCGTTCGTGCCCCGGTCTGGGAAGATCCCACATGTCGCGGAGCGGCTGGGCCCGTGAGCCTGCACGTCTGGAGCCTGTGCTCCGCAACGGGAGAGGCCACAACAGTGAGAGGCCCACGTACTGCAAAAAAAAAAACCAAAGGGCATTCTGGGGGGGAGATAAATTAGGGGTTTGGGATCAACATATACACACTACTATATATATTGAATAAAACAGGTAAACAATAAGGACCTATTGTAGAACACAAAGAACTATACTCAATATCTTGTAATAACCTATAATGGAAAAGAATCTGAAAAAGAATATACGTGTATACATATGTATAACTGAATCACTTCGTTGTCTACTTGAAACTAACATAACATTGTAAATTAATTATACTTCAGTAAAAAAAAGACAAAGAAGCTATGGTTTTCTTTACTGGAATTAAACAAACAGGTTCGCCAACCAATTATCTGGAATGTTGTAGAGAATATCTATGCAACAAGTAGTAGAGTTTAAAAATAAATGACTTATCCATTCAGTGAATATTTTCTAGGCATCTGTACTGTACTGTTAAGTGCTAGAGGAAAAAATGAATCCTGCTCTAAAAGAAATCCCAGTCCAGTGTGGGAGACAGGGTAAGCGGACAATTGCAACATAGGGTATTAAGTGCTGAAAGAATGCTAAGCATTGAGTGTTTTCGAGGTACATCAAAGGGCATCCTAACCTAGCGCTGGACGACAGCACAGCCAAGTCCCACTAAATTAGCCTCTATTACCACACATATTCCAAGAGTCAGGAAGCACAGGTTAGAAATTATTGCGCTAGTCTAAGCTCACTGGGGAAAGTTACTTGCCAAAGTGAAGTACACTGTGAACTCTCAGTCTTCAAGTTATAAAGCAAAACCTATATTTGTTTCCTTAGGAAAAAAGATGCTTGTTATGTTTACTCTTATTACTCTTTTATCTATGCATATTAGGTTAATTAATTAGTAGCCCTTCAAATGAATAATTGCACTATATTGCCATTTCTAGATGAAACTGAAAGATCATTTTCATCCATACCCAGATATAGTCAGAAATATACCACCTTGTATTCATTATCCTGTTTTTACGAACATAATTGGAGACATAATTGTATTTGTTTGTGAGGGTTTTTCTAATTAAAATTAGATACTGTGCATTTTATTCTCATCATACAAGTACTACCAAATTTGGAGATATGTAGTAAGCATTATAAAATGTTTGAATAATTCAATCTATTAAACTTATTTTATTCTATAAATTCTTAATTGAAATGTCTTTAACATTTCTTATTTAGTGAGTCTAAATCCCATATTTTATGTCACTTGTGCTGCCACAGACTTTATTTTCTACAAGACAACCTTATTTCTTAGGCCTAGGTTACACGGAACATCTTTTAAAGATAGAGAGAGAGAAGACTCTATGTAACATTAAACAAATTAAAATTCAAGAACTATAGAAAATATGCTTTATCATCAGAACATCTAAAACCATGCATGCATTTTTCATCAGGAACTTTATTCTTCCTAGGTATTGTGCCTGACAATATTCAAAGATAGCTGTGAAATAGACTCAGTCAGAGATGTATTTATAACACAAAGTTGGACTAAGTGAACAGTGTCACTCATCCCATTACCATCCTTAGATTCTGCTTTGCTCTCTCACTTGCTACTATTTGGTGGGGTCAACCAGATGCCTGAGGAGCTCTAGCCTCATACTTAAGGGGGGTGGTGGTCTGTGTCCCTGTGAAGTAGATGGCACCTGATGGCAAGCACAGTACTTCTTTCATGAATTTTTTTGGAACTAGGCCACTAAAGTGATGCTGACATGCTGATTTTGGATAATTCAAGTTGTTTGTATTGACAGAAATGCCACACAAAATATTTTCTCTGCATGCCCTAGGGGCATCCCTTTTCCACCCTGGAGAAGCTCACCTTTGAGTGGAAAACACAGTATATGCAAGGTAATAATTATTCTACAGTATATGCAAGGAAATAAATTATTCATAGTATTTTCACTATGTATCTTTAGGGACCCAG
Organism: Kogia breviceps; assembly: GCF_026419965.1. NCBI lineage: Eukaryota > Metazoa > Chordata > Mammalia > Artiodactyla > Physeteridae > Kogia > Kogia breviceps. The sequence goes on along the minus strand of NC_081316.1, from coordinate 52,067,651 downwards.
AGCAAGAAGAGACCAGCTCTACTTAGTGAAATTTGGCAGAAATCTGTGCATGATAGGCATGTCAACTGAGACTTAAAAGATAGGCAAGAGTTGACCAGGTGGAAAAAAGAGAGTAAGAGAGTAGGTAAAAGGTAAGTAGTGATGAGAAGTTATGCTCAAGAGTATGAGACGCTCACTAAAGGGTGAAACAGTGGTGGAAAGGTTAATAAAACATATTGGTAGGTCCCAACCTGGACTCTCTCTAGGCTGGAATCAGGAATTTGTGTTTTTAAGTATCATCTTTACCTAGCCCAATACACTCATGGAAACTTCTGGGAAAGAACATAGGATGATGGTGTTTCAAGCTAGGTGGAGAGATCACCTACTTATAAAGAAGTATTAATTTTACTAAGTTTCTTAATGTAATATCTTTGTCATATAAGAAATCTTCTTATATCTTTGTAAACTAAACTTTTTCAAGCATTTCAAATGTTCCAAGTCTTCAACTATACTCTGTGCTGTACAAGATAATATTAAAACAAAATTCTTATTTCTCTTAAAGTGATTCATATGAACCAAAAAATACATTGATTCATATATTAAGTTTTGTTTTTCTGCTTTTTCTCCCTTCTACTTTTCACCCAATTCTTAAGGCTTAAATAAAAACATGTTTTCAATGAGCAAATCTGTAAACAAAACTAAATTGTGTTCCTAAAGAGAAAACTGAAATGAGTACTTTGCAAATGGCAAGCATCATACATTGATAGGCAGAAAATATATATATATTATCAATCTAAATATGTAGTTGTGAGATGGAGGGGGAAAACACCCCAATTATTCTTATTTTCACCATAAAATTGATTCAAAAGGAAAACAATGCATTTGACAGAGCCATGCCTCAGTCCCATATGCAATTCTGATCCTTAAAAAGGGAGTACAGCCAAGCCTTTATGATAGACCATCTCTGCTACACAATCGTCCTTGTCCCTGAAATACAAGTTAAAAATCCCTCCAATACAGTTTCCTTTTCATTATTATAAGTGTAAGGTTGAGAAAAAGAAGAAAATAGTAAGAACTGTACTAACATCAGGGCAAAATTCAAATGTGCTTTAACAAATGAATAGTCTATACTGAGATTTCATGGACAATATGTTTGAGAAGGAAAAGTAAATTAGAAATGAGAAAGAAGACATTTCAAGAAAGATAACTTATTTTAATGACTGTTTCTCCTCTTTTTCCATGGGTTTTAAGATCACAAAATATCCCACTAAATTACTGAATTAGAAGAACTACACTGACACTCAGAGTGCTTGGTGTTTCTTTCTAACCCTTGAGGACAGAGAACTGGTCCATATGTATTATCTCCAATAGTACTTGCCAAAGCAGTGGGCACATAGCAGGCCCTCAATTAGCATAAGGCATTATGTTACTTTCTTTGAAAGAATATATGAAAGGCGAATGCATTTGCTTACTTTTACTCTTCATTCATCTGAACCCTCACTGTTTGCCCTGTCCCTCTGTTTTCATTGCAACTGTATGCTTGAACTCCTAATCATTTGTTCTCATATGCAAATTTTCCATGTTATATTTTAGCATATATCTAAATGCTGTGTAATTTGATGATGCTTATTTTCCAAGATTTCCCTGAATCTTCAGAAGCAGAAATGAGTAACAACTTACCAGTTGTGAAGAGAAGTTTTCTAGGATCCTGAGAAAAAGGAAAACAAAATTGACTGAAAAATAAAACACTGGTAACATAAAATTCTGCAATAAGTCTGAGAGAGATAAGAGCCATGCATTAGGTATGTAAGAGACTGTTCTCCCAATGGAAATAAGACGCAATTGAATTTCATAATGTTTTTACGATGTCACAGGAGATTATAATACATACAAAACCCAGTTCCAAGAAGTTTAGCTATCTGAAAAAGGAAGAATATTGTATGAAGAGTCAGAAAGCCTAGGCTTTCATCTTCATGGCCAGTTATAAGCTATTATAAGCTAGTGGAAGTGGCCTGAAGTCCACCCTTTGACCATTTTGGGGCTCAATACCTTACCTATATTGTGGAAACGTTAATATATACCCTATCTACCACAATTGCCAAACTGCACCTAATGAGTGTCAAGACAGTGAGAATCGGGCTTCCCTGGTGGCGCAGTGGTTGAGAATCTGCCTGCCAATGCAGGGGACACAGGTTCGAGCCCTGGTCTGGTAAGATCCCACATGCCGCGGAGCAACTAGGTCCGTGAGCCACAACTGCTGAGCCTGCGCGTCTGGAGCTTGTGCTCTGCAACAAGAAAGGCTGCGATAGTGAGAGGCCTGCACACCGCGATGAAGAATGCCCCCACTTGCTGTAACTAGAGAAAGCCCTTGCACAGAAACGAAGACCCAACACAGCCAAAAATTAATTAATTAATTAATTAATTTTTGAAAAAGACAAAGTGAAATAAATTTAATAACTAGAAATCTTAAAATGACTAAAATATTGGAATATTAAGCAAAAGTATATTGTAATAAAATGATAAGATTATTGTAGTTACTGAAGACATGAATTTAGAAAGCAAAAGAGAGAAGCGAAGAAGGAAAAGTAAAAAAGGAAACTTCATGGCGGGAGCAAGACACAAGTAACCCCATGTGATTTGGGCAGAGAAGGATAGAGGAATGAGAGAAGTGACGGGAGACAGAGAGAGATGAAAGCTCTGCTCTGAAATCATTACATGTGAAGCACTTCTACCGGCATGCTAAGGAGCTAGACTTTTCCATGATTCTTAATGTTAGGTGCACTCTACAATCACTAGTGAGCTTTTTAAAAATATTAGTGCCTGGCCCTAACCCAGATCAATGAAATTACATTGGTGTTTTAAAAAATACTGGTATAGTTATGGGATTTATCCAGGTCTGCTTGTTAGTTTGGTTTCGTGATTTATGTCTATGCCTGTTTGTTGTTACTTTGACCTTTGCTTTGTTTTGGGAGGGGGTGCAAGCACATGGTCACAGCAGTATTAATCTAGAGAACTCTGGTGATATGTAAGGGGAAGATGGAGAACAATCCATTAAGTCACTACCACACTTAGCAGAACGGGGTGGGGTTCTGATCACAGGGTACCCTGAACATTTCAGTGTTCATGCAGTCTTGGCTTTGGGAATCAGAGGCAGCCTGAGGACACGATGAAAATGCCTAGCAACACACACCTAACTAGGGCTGTGCGTGTGTTGTTCATTGGTCCAGCCCAGCACCCTGTACATATAATTTCATTTCATGGGCAGCTTCACATGGAGAAAAGCACCCCTAAGTTAGATACTGCCCACTACAGAATTCAGCTCAAGGTCACCTACTGTAAGGATTAAAAACAAAATAAAACAGAGTAAAGCATTAAAACTCAATAATATTTTTAAGACAAATCAACTGATGGTCCAGGATCCTCAAATAGTCAACCTTCTTTTCTGCCTTTTTCCCCCCAAAGCATTGTATGAGTTACTGAAGGATTTTTACCCTGTAATGGCACTGTCAACAGTCTCCACTGAGCGACAGGAATTAGACAAAAGCTGTTGGGAGGCAGAAGGCAGGCCTGAGTGGCAACCTGAACACTGCAGAATATAAAAAGTAGACACTCTCTGAACTTTCGTTTTCGGTGGGAGAGACTGTGAAATAGTAATTACCTATAGTTTCTACTGAAAAGAACAAAACTCAACTTGACAAGTGCATTTTAAAACCACTCAAAAGGAGCAGCAAGGTACAAATTTTCTGTGAAAATCACAGACCCTCATTAGTCATCTCACGATGAGTGAAAGGAAAATGAGAAGACAGAGACCACCCACCTCATTTCGGTATCTTGCTGCGTTCAGTTCAACGAAATCCTCACAGTAGTTCACTGAGAAGTTGAGGGCATTCACCAGGTGGGCGGCCACGTGCACACCTATAGAATCACACCAATCGCTGGGATTTTCACATATGCTCTATAAGAGGGAGTCAGTTCCTCTCCTTAGGTAAACACAGGGTCACAATTTGACAGCTATGTGCGCGATAAAATGTTCAATTAAAAGGGAAGGTTTAAAAGCACAAAGAATCTTAATTATAGACAGTCTTAGTATGAGAAATCATGTAAAGAAACAGAATTTTCAAAGGCTGGAATAAAATAACCCTAGTAAGTCAAGAGTTAGAAACACACATACACACACTGGCACACATGCACACATGGATGTGTATAATAATATGGAAATTATTTATTCATTTAAGCAGCTCCTGAATACAATAATCCCCCCTTCTTCACTGTTTCACTTTCTGCAGCTTGAGTGACCTGTGGTCAACTATGGTCTGAAAACATTAAGTGGAAAATTCCAGAAATAAACAGTTTATGAGTTTTAAATTGCATGCTGTTCTGAGTGTAATGAAATCTCCACCCATCCCATTCCATACCCCCCGGGATGTGAATCATCTGTCTGTTCAGCACATCCTACCTGTTGGTCACTCAGTAACTGGCTTGGCTATCAGATCAACTTTCCGGGGTACTGCAGTGCTTATGATCAAGTCGTCCTTGTTGTACTTAATAATGGCCCCAAACTGCAACAGTAGTGATACTGGCAATTCATTTATGCCAAAGGAAGACGTAAAGTGCTTCCTTTAAATGAAGAGGTGAAAGTTCTCGACTTAATAAGGAAAGGACAAAATTTCCTATGTTGAGGTTGCTAAGATCCTTGGTAAGAATGAATCGTCTATCCGGGAAAGTGGAAGGAAAAAAGAAATTCGTGCTCACTTTGCTGTCACACCTCAAACGGCAACTCATGTTCAGTTAAGATGGAAAGGGCATTAAATTTGTACAATAAGATACTTTGAGAGAGAAGAGGGACCAGGTTCATGTAACTTTTATTACAATTGTTATATGTTATCATTAGTCATTGTTGTTCATCTCGAAGTGTGCCTAATTTATAAATTAAACTTTATCACAGGTATGTTTGTATAGGAAAAAACAGTATATAGGATTCAGTACTGTCCTCGGTTTTAAGCATCCACTCGGAGTCTTAGAAAGCATCCCCCCATGGATAAGGGGGAACAACTGCATTTTAGATTTTCCACATCTTTCACTTCTCCCATAGCTCCAAACCTGTTATATATCTTGTATACTTCACTGACACTCAACCTAAAATATAGGCCCATGAAAAGGCTTTTAACCAGTTAACATTTTTCACAATCCACAGATTCAAGTCATAGTGTTTAAACCCAATAGCAAAAGTATTGGTAACCACTTCATGGGACAAAAACTCAGGAAGATGATGATCAGAATTTAATAACCTACCTGCAATGGCACAGTAATGAGTAGTCAACTGACTTAGAGATAAAAGTGTTAGGGAATTATTAGAGAGTTGAAGACAAATTCATTTCGGCATGGTCAGGGAAGAGAAAATTATCTTGAGAAGCCTGCACAAGAAAGAAGCTAATGACATTTCGCACAGAAATGTAATACCCTCCTCCCTTCCCAACCTTTCCTTGTAGGTGAAATAAAGTTAACATTAACAGCACATTGTAATGTATGGGAAAGAATAAAATTTAATTAGTTAGAAAACCTGTTTTCTTGGCCACATTGCTTGCCTACTAATGCCTCAGTTTACTTCTCTGTAAAATGGTGATGACAGAAGTAAGAGACTTAATGAGATAAGGGAAACTAAATTGCTTAGGAAACTATGACAATTTACACTGATATATGGAGTGTTGAGATTCAAAAGAAGACATGGCCTGGAAACTAGAAACTTCTATGACCCCTCCAACCTAACATACGAGACGTACATAGGCAAGCCAAGAGTTCCAAATTACACACAAAGGCAAATGAAAGTGAGAGAGAAGGGCTAGAATGCTAAATAACCTCAAAGTTATTTAAAGGATTAAACTCCTGCCAGTGACCAAACTAGAGGAAGGAAAAGGGTCCCATAAAAAAATGGACAGGGCTAGTGGGAAGCAGCTACATAGCACAGGGAGATCAGCTGGGTGCTTTGTGACCACCTAGAGGGGTGGGATAGGGAGGGTGGGAGGGAGACGCAAGAGGGAGGGGATATGGGGATATATGCATATGTATAGCTGATTCACATTGTTATGCAGCAGAAACTAACACAACATTGTAAAGCAGTTATACTCCAATAAAGATGTTAAAAAAAAATGGACAGGAAACAAAGTGGGTTAACTAACAAGCAAGGACAGGGTTCCAAAGAAATAAACAAAAGGGTGTCTAGGTGAGACTCAACTGTGGCACAGATATAAAACATTATAGAAGCAAAACTGTCTGTGCCCTATAGCTTCAGCACTTCTAAAATCTATAGGAAAAAAACTCCTTCATTTTAAATGAAAGGTTTATATGTTCATTACATATTATATGGCTCAAAAGTGCAAGGGCATCCTTAGAGGAATTACCATCCTTTCTGAATTCTCCTGAAAAAAAGTCCTAGGTAACAGCGGTATGAGATACAGCCTTAAGGGATACATTCACCTTCCTTAAAAGGCTTTTTAGGTTAAAAGACTTCAGGGCTTCTAATTTTAGGTAAGAGAGAGAGAAAGCATTGCACTTTGCATGGATTTCCCCATTTAATTCTCATAACAAAACAATGAGATAGGTAGGATCATCTCTATTTTTTTTTTTTTTTTTTGGCTGTGCCTCTCCGCTTGCAGGAACCCAGTTCCCCAACCAGGGTTCGAACCCGGGGCCCCTGCAGTGGAAGCATGGACTCCTAACCACTGGACTGCCGGGGAATTCCCTCATCCCTATTTTACAGATAAGAAAACTAAGGTTAGGAAAGGTGACTTACCTAAAGTCAGACCCCTAGTAAGTGGCAGAAGGCAAACCCTCTGGAATACCTACTCATTCATTGCAATACTCCACACTATCTGAGTCTTTCAGCTGTTCTCCAGCTGAACATAATATTTGGACACAACTACCATTTAGAACAAATCAAGTTATGAATGTGCCAGAAACACTTCTGATTCAAACTGGCCATACACAAATATCCAGATAAAATGTCCCAAGTATCAAAACACCTATGTCCTATCAAATAATAAACAGATGAAAATGTCAGGTGCTATGCCACTGAGATAATTTACCCCTGAGGTTGTAAATTATAATAACTAATTCTATCCTAAGAACTTCATAGGCATGTTCTTACTTTAGTCTTAAAACCATGAGATAGGTGCTACTGTCGATCCATTTTACAGTTAACAACAAACTGAAGATCAGAGAGATTATGTCACTCGGTAAGGCAGAAGGGCAGCTGGGGATAGATCCTACAAAATCTGTCTCCAGAGTACCTGTACTTAATACGTTAATTAATTTCTGTTTCAAAAATTTGAAAAGTATCATATAAATCCTCAGGATAAAAATTTATTTTAAAATGACTCTTAAAAACCACAAGATTGGGCTTCCCTGGTGGCGCAGTGGTTGAGAATCCGCCTGCCGATGTAGGAGACACGGGTTCGTGCCCCGGTCCGGGAAGATCCCACATGCCGCGGAGCAACTAAGCCCGTGAGCCATGGCCGCTGGGCCTGCGCGTCCGGAGCCTGTGCTCCGCAACGGGAGAGGCCACAGCAGTGAGAGGCCCGCATACCGCAAAAAAAAAAAAAAAAAACCACAAGATTCTCACTTTATATTTTAACTTGGAATTGAGCAGGATAAATTTCCACAAATTTTGACATTTGCTTTTCTGCCCAAGTGTTAATATCAAAGAAACACTTAAATATAATTTTGATAGAATCATATTTTGTGTATGCACATTTCACATTCTAATTTTCACACATTTAAGTTTCTATCATATCATTACTTTTAGAGGTTAAAAACTTTTAATCACTTTCTTCCAATCTTTCTAAATGAAATTACTTACTTTTAGAAAATAATCATTACCAGCTTGGGGACCAAACTTTGCACATTTATATATATATATAACACACCCATTTTCTGTAGCACCACTAGATACATCTCTTTAAATACACAGAAGAGAAAATTAAGTTATATAATAAGAAAACCATAAACATAAAAATACCATTCATAAAATGTGCTATTCTAACATAATATTTAACATCTTTTGGTTTTCTCACCTGAGAAAATACAGATAGTCACACCACAGGTTGTATGGAATGTTCTGCTTTTATCCAACAATCTTCTGGTTCTCCTGCTTGGAACCTAAATAAAAATCATTGAATATGATAAAAATGATACAGCAAATAAGATATATGCATGAGTCTTTGTAAATATGGCAGAGGCTTATCAATTAAAAATTGGTGAGATAAAGTATGCTATATCTAGTCAATGGAACACTCAAATCATTAAAGAGAATGTGAGAAGTCTTATTATTGATATGGAAACATACGCAAGAAATATTGTTAGGTAAAAAAAATTACAACACATAAACTAAACTATGATCCTGTATTATTTAAAATTAATGACATTATGTATGTTAACATATTTGTAGGCATTTATCTCAAATGGTGGTTGTTCTGGCAGAGTAACATTTAGGGGAACCATCACTGATTACTTTGCATATTTCTGGAATGTATTAATTTTATAATATATACAATTTCCTTTTGTGGTCAAAAAATAAGATTATTTTTAAATGAAGCAATTTTATCTACAGGTTTAAATGCCTGCTTGATTTTACACAAAAATAAAATGTCAAGCATCTTTGAGTACCTATGTTTCACACTGGGGGATAATTCTTTAAGACATTAAATACTGAGAGACTTATGTGGGCACTTTTCATTTCCTGACATTTATCTTCTCTTTCTTCACACCAAGCCAATGGCCAGCCACAGGAATCAAAACCTAGCATTTCACAATAGTTGGCAACCTACAGAAAGAGTTATTTCCACAAATGACTGCATTAAAAGCAAAGAGTTTCTAAATATAATTATGTGAAAAGGTTGAGAAGTTTTACCACAGTAAATCCACTCACATGAACTTCACAGAACATCAAAATGACCTCATGTTAACAACTCCTTTTAAAATATCAGTATCGATCCAGCAGTGCCTAACTGTCTTACTGGAGAAAGGAATAAACACACATATATCGCACAAACACACACACACACACACACACACACACACACATATGTGAGGATAAGAGAAAACAAAAAACAATTTCAGATGAATTTTAACTTTCAAGGGGCTTTTTTGTTTTCTTAAATCCTTTGTTTTATACTAAATATCATATATGACATCACATCTTAATCAAGAAATCTATTTCAAGCCTTTTACATAGCTCAAAACAAGTATGTGTTTTAAGAAACTGACACCAATACCAGCAGTCATCCTGTATATTAATCAAAGTCCACACAGCTCTAGTTTGCTCACTTGAATTTAATTAAATGAAACTACAAGGTCTCAGTGAAGAATGAGAAGGAGCTCAGAACTGGGGCTGATCTCAGCTCTACCGTTCACTAGTCTCAAGGTCATGGTCAAGTTATTTAAACTCCCTAGGCTTCAGTTTCTTCATCTGCAGTACCCACAGAATCATGTGAGGATTCACAAGTATTCAATATATGTGAATTTTATATATGTTAGCACAGTGCCTGATACTCTGTTATCCTCTGCCCTTATCTACTGTTGTAGAATAGCTCACTGATCACCTTGACATGCGATGTGGTCTCTACTGTCATCTTTGAAGAAATCACTCCAGCAGAAAGTCAGACCATGCAAACTAAGTAGGACTAACATGCCACTTTTACACTTGATTTCTATGCTAAAATCAGTGACGGATTTTTTTCTTACCTTCTGGGATCCTCGAAGGTAAGCCAGGAGCATCCGGCACATGGGTAAGAGGATAAGGCTGCAGTTGAGGTTCAGAACTGATGCAGAGGCTCTGCTTAGACACAATCCTAGCTGAACAAATAAGGCAAGGGGCAAAACACAGTCAAGGACAAAAGTAAACTACAAGCATGTTGCAGACCTCACCCTGAAGGACTGTGGCAAGTGCCAACTCCTTCAAGAGACCTGAATAACCCTCCACTTCCTCTCACCAAAAGAGAAACCAGTCTCTTTCTGCTCTGCACTGCCATAAAACTTAGCCTCCTCTCATTTCTACTAGTGTTCCAATCACCTCACTACATTGTTTCAGTGCAAGGTCAATTTCTTATTGTACCCACCCTGGACTGTTCTGGGTGTTAAAAGCCCGAGAGAGCTTCAGTATATTCTGTACCTCCACACAGGTGCAGTATTGAATCCTTTGTTCACTGGTAGGGTACCACCAAGAATTTAAAACAAAGGTTTTTCATTTGTGTTCTCTCTAGAACACTCTGAGTCTCCCCACAACTCCCTTCCACACCAGCACACGCCTTTAAGCTCTTAACTTTACTGACTCTACCCATCTTTCAGGGTTCATCTTAAGCACTCCTCCTCTAAAGTTCTCCCCTGACCCATAAAGGTGTGGTACATATATACAATGGAATATTACTCAGCCATAAAAAATGAAATCATGCCATTTGTATCAATATGGATGGACCTAGATATTATCACACTAAGTGAAGTAAGTCAGAAGGAGAAAGACAAATACCCTACAATATCACTTATATGTGGAATCAAAAATATGACACAAATTAAATTATCTATGAAACAGAAATGGACTCACAGACAGAAAACAGACTTGTGGTTGCCAAGGCAGAGAGGAGTGGGCGAGGGATGGATTGGGAGTTTGGGACTTGCAGATGCAAACTCAAATATAGAATGGATAAACAACAAGGTCCTACTGTATAGCACAGGGAACTATATTCAGTATCCTGTAATAAAAAATAATGGAAAGGAAGATGAAAAAGAATACATATATATGTATAACATATATGCATAATGGAATCACTTTGCTGTACAGAAGAAATTAACACAACATTGTAAATCAACTAACAAAATAAATTAAAAAGAAAAAGTTCTTCCCCAACCCAAAACCAAGAGAGATCACAGATCAGCAGTGCCTCATACATAGCTGATCATAATCACATTGTACAACATATTTTTCAAAGAATCAGTCCCCTTGGTATGATCCAATACTTCTGGCAACTAATTTTAAATCAAATTCTTGCTAGATTGACATCTGCTGTTGTCTGGTACTAGGCACATTCTTCATATGATGAATGTATCACACAAAAACAAGAGATGGGGTCATATCTGTGCACTTGTCCTGAAATAAACACAAAACTACTTTATGTTAAGGATATCAACTAAGAAACAGGTGTAAGTCAGATGCTTTTCTAATCTTGAAATTGTTCACGCCCCAGAGATTCCCAGATTAACTCTTGGCAAAATAGCAACTCTGTTACACAGTGTTTATTGTCAGCATATGAACTATTATTCCTGAAAGGGAGACAGAGTAATAACTCATGTCAGGAAAGCCATAATTTTCATTGAGTTATATAAAAAGTAATTGATATTTGCAGTTAGACTATTTCTACATCACGAATCTGAACACCTCAGAGATACAGTTCAATGAGTATACCAGTCAGTGGACAAGTAGAAATAATCCTCACTGGACTATCTAAAAAAATGTAAAGCATAATTTTCTCTCCTCAATGAGCAAAATTAATATCATTTCAAAGTGATAGGTTTTGTTGTTTAGGCCTCCAGAGAAGGAATAATTATATCTTTTTGATATGGCATCTGCATGTCACAAGAAAATTTTAGCTCCAGAGATTTTGGATAATAATTTTATCTGCAATTTTAATGTACTAGGACAATAACTCACTTAAAATATATCAGCTAAATTCTACCATATACGTTCAGGACTTAAGAGCTACAAATAAATTATCCAAATTATCTTTGCAGTTTAGTGCTTTAAAGAGCATTCCTATATTTTTGCATTTTTTAACCATTTATTGCATGTCTGGAAGTGTTTTATTGCTGTTTACATTAACTCATACAGTAATTTAATTCAAAGTGGCTTTTAGTGTCCTGTTAGGATGAATGGAGTTTATTTTGGCATTCCACTTCTTCCTTATGATGCTGCAAAATCTAACTGGAAATTTTACCAAGGACTCATTTCCTCATATATATTTATTCCTGAATATATTTAGCTCTTTAAACCAAGATGAAAAATTCTTTTTATTAGGTTATCAGAGTACAAAACTCCCTCATTCAGAAGCAGTCAAGAGGGTAAGGAAATGGAGACAGATCTCAGTTAAGTGACACAATCATAGGAAAGAAACTATTTTATCTACTTACTAGATGGGTAATAGTCTACAGCTAAGATTTGTTTTATTTAGTCATTATTAATTCATGATCTTCATAAGAATCAGCTACTTCAAATGTTCACTAAAAAGAAATGACTGCCTATGTTATATGCCCAGCCCATTCTATGTGGATGACATGTTCTACCATTCCTAGAGAGCTCAACCTGCTACTCTAGTTTTCAAATATCATTCAGGTTAGTTATCACTAGATGGCAGCGTTACTTTCACATCTTACCTGTGAAGGTCTCAAACATAATTAACTGAAAATTCCAAGCGTAATTTTTTAAACTACAAGTCTATTTTAGATGAATATGTATAAATAATACACAGTTTGGTCCTTGCTATGGACTGAATGTTTGCGTTCCCCCAAATTCATATGTTGAAACCCTAACGTGATGGTATTTGGAGGTGGAGCCTTTGGGAGGTAATTAGGTTAAGGTAAGATCATAAGAGTAGAGCCCCATGATGGGATTAGCACCCTTATTAAGAAGAGTAAGAGACCAGAGCTTGCTCTCTCTCCTCCATGTGAGGATACAGCAAGAAGGCAGCCATCTGTAAACCAGGAAAAGGGCTCTCAACAGACACCAACTCTGCTGGCCCCTTGATTTTGGACTTCCCAGCCTCCAAAACCGAAAGAAATAAATGTTTGTTGTTTCAGCCACCCAGTCTATGGTATTTTGTTGTAGCAGCCTGAACTAAGACAGTCCTATAAGAAAGTATGCCATTTAAAGCAAGTTATAAAAGAATGTAATATCTGGGTATAACAAGTGCATGGTCATTTTCTTAAAATCTCAAACACTTTTTTTTTTGTAATCTTAAATCTGTTACCTAATAACTATTCTTCTTGTGCTAGTTAACTGTCCTTATCCGCAAAGTTGAGAGGAATAAAATTTTCTTATCCATAAAATTAATATAATATAATATGATATGGTATAATAATCCTAGCTTGCAAGACTTTTATGAAAAGTAAAACTGGTCTAAAAAATGCAAGCAGTATATAAAATTAATTTATTGATTAGGGTCACTGTATCATATCCTTTCTCTAAATGGTCTCTTCTGTGCTTCCATAGTAAGTGTCCACTTACATTATTCATTCAAGATATATTTATTATGATATGCACATATCACAAGGCGCCAAGAGTTCAATAGTGAACTAAAAACCAAAAATGCCTTCTTCCTTAGGATGTTATATTTTAGTAGGGGAAACAGATATTAATCAAATAGCTACATAATCAAATGTAAATTGTAACCAATACACAGTGACCAATGCTGTGAATGAGAAATACAGAGTATAAGCATGCCTAACAGGAAATGCAATCTAAATAGGAAGGTCAGGAAGGCTTCCTTGATAAGTGAAAAGTGAACTGAGATCTGGAGGGTGAGCCAAAGTCATCTGGGAATGAGAAGGATATTTGTGTAGAAAAAACCAGCATGAGAATGGATGTGTGGCAAATGGGAGCATGGTGCATACACGAGAAATTAATAGTAGGCCAATGTAACCAGAAAAGCAGGTAGGGCTAGACCTTGATGGACTTTGTAGGTCATATTAAGAATGTGCATCTTTGGGCTTCCCTGGTGGCGCAGTGGTTGAGAGTCCGCCTGCCGATGCAGGGGTCACGGGTTCGTGCCCTGGTCCGGGAAGATCCCACATGCCGCGGAGCGGCTAGGCCCGTGAGCCATGGCCGCTGGGCCTGCGCGTCCGGAGCCTGTGCTCCGCAACGGGAGAGGCCACAGCAGTGAGAGGCCCGCATACCACAAAAAAAAAAAAAAAAAAAAAAAAAAAAAGAATATCAAAAGAATGTGCATCTTTATCCTAAAGTCAACGCAGAGCATTGTGTTTTGAGTAGGGAGGTGGTTAGAAGCAATTAGTATTTGGTAATGATAACTCTGAAATGAAGTGTGGAGAACAAATTGGAAGGACATAATTTGGGCAATGACAGTACTTTATGTAGTTAATCATCACAGAAGTGAAATTTTGTTTGAGACGGGGACTACATTTTATGGTAATTATATCTGAGCCTTATATATAGAAGGGATTCCGTTTCAACTAAATATTTATCAGTAAATTTATTTTGCTAAATAATTTCCTAAAACATATACATCTAAGATTGGAGAACTAAAAGGGTCTAACCCACATCCCACCATCCACCCAGTGACTAACCTCCTCTATGACACCTGACCAAAAGTAACCCACCCTCTGCTGAATGTGTCCAGAGACAGCAGACTGTTCTACTGTGAAGAACTTCTATTTTGTTTTCTTACACTTACATGAAATCTGTGTCTCTATAACTTCTACCCACCAGGCTACGATGGATAACAATATTCCTAAATAGACATTAAATAACTGAGGGTAAAAGTAGGATGGTTCCTAGCTCAATCTTGTTTTCTTAAGGCTAAACACAATTCTTTAGGCCTCTAAAATTCTTAATATACATTCAAGACTTTTGTAACAAAATTTTGTAACAAAATTCCGTTGAAATAGTTGACTCTAGAGAGGACTTGAAAACTACCTTTTCTGGTAAATTAACTTTCAAATGAACATTTTGCTCTCAACTGGGAATTTTCTCAGCAATTTTAGGGAAATATAAAGTGACATTCTACATGTAAATATCTATGCAAAACTGGTATTCAAAGGGATTTGAAAAGGCCAGAGTAGTATAATAGTAAGCTTTAATAATTGGTCCATTTTCTAGCTACCTCTTGGTGGGTCAACAATTAGTCATTTCTGGGAAAAAATAAAAATAAATATTATCATAGAGGTTTATTGAAGATTTTATATTCTTATTTAGCATTTTGTGTTTGTCAAAAAGTATGTAAATCTGTATTCATTAAGGTCAATTTTATTGACTCTTTTCCTCCAAGGAAATATTTTTAATCAAACCAAATGAAGCCAATACAACACCTAATTCTTACATATTTTATAATCATAGAACTTAGCTCTTTCATGGGGCCTTACATATCATCCAGGCCAACATTTTTGCCTCTGTTTGCACTGTTAGTTTGTAAAGACACAAAGGACTAGAACCCAGGCCTGCATTTATACTCGCTGTTACTTGCCTGAGAACAGAACAGGACAGATCACCTCCAGAAAAGAGATGTGAATTCAGATGCCTTGTATAACTCTTTCCAAACCATAATACTTTGTTACTCTTTCAATCGCTTAGCCTCTTATCCAACCAGTAGGTTTTCCTGTCATTTTATGTAAATCTTTATCTAAGATTTCCATAATCTAACTATACATTGAAATCACTTGATGGACTATTTAAAAATAAACATATCTCTGTTGTACTTCCTGAAATTCTGATTCCTTAGATCTGGAGTGGGGCCCTCAGGAGGTACAAGCAGGCTTGGCAATCACTGTTTTAGAATCCACTTTGAAGTCAGACAAACCTGAGTTTCAAGCACTTTTATTAGTTGTGCGGCCTTAGGTAATTTTCTTACCCTTTCTGTCTCATTTTCCTCATCTATAAAATGAAAATAATCACCCCCAAAGAGTAATGGTATTCAATGAACATATATATACTAAGTGTAGTACCCAGCATATAGTAAGAAGTAAATAGAAGCTGTCATCGTGGTCCCTGGCCAACCACAAATTAGGTCTAGTTACAGAATTTAAATGCTCTTATGGCATATTTTCCTGAAAATCACTCTTTCCAAGCCTGTCTTTTCATCCTCAGCTCTAGTTATAGTTGGAGCTATGGGAGCCGAGCTTTATTCCACTCAACTGTATCTAAAGAAGTCAAAGAGAGTTCTAGGTAACTAGTAGGTGTGCAATAACTATATGGCGGATGATGAATGAATGAGCCTCTGAGAGGATCCTTCAATGCCCTCATTTTGGAAATAAAGGAAAAAAGAATCAAAACCAAAAGCGATTACCCAAGAGATCTGATTAGCATCCAGGACCAGAGCACAGGACCTGCTCTTTCCTGCACACCACATCTCCCAGGATACCAACTCTACCTCCACTCCCCCAGCACCCACCTTTCTAGAGACTGGGATCAACAGTATGGAACTGAGTAACACCCAGTTCGAAGGAAACCCTCAGGGCCACTGTAGCTCTCTGATAAGACTGGATAAGTCATCTAGTCCAAACTTCTTTTCCATCCAACTTGTATTAGAAGCCTGTAAATAAGCCAAATTAATGATACCATAAGGCCAGCCAGCTATATTTTCTATTATATAACTCAGTTCAGCTCCTGGATGCATTATCCAGACCAGCTATTCCAAGCTTTCCCTGAGTATCTCAGTTGCCTACCCACAGCTCGTGCTGTGGCCATTCCTTCGCTTTGTGATGGCTTTCCACCGCTTCCACCTACTTCTGTGCTAACTACTAGATGAACTCTTTATTATCCTTCAAGTCTCAGCCCAGGGTCATTTTCTCTCTTAGGCCTTGCTAGGGCCACATCCCCAACAGTATCCTCATTTACACCTCCAAATTTTTCCCTTTTTCAAATACCCTGAAAAATATGGAGCATCCTTCTCAAAGCTTCTCTTCTGCCTTTCACCATACCTCCTCTGGAACACTTAACCAACTATATTGTAATGGTTTACCTATTTATCATATCCTTATCTCCCCCACAAAGCTAGCAAGTGGCAGCATAGTAAGTGGACAAGCCCAAACTGCCTCTTACCCTTGGGAACCTCAAAAACACATGGTCAATACTAAAGAAAATTATTTCAAAAAAATACTCCTTGGGGAAAATATTCCTTTAGCAGTGAAAGCCAAAGAATGTGGTCATGAGGCAAATACAGGAGCAAGAAGAGACAACCCCATAAAGTAGTCTATATGATTTCCAAGGCAATGGTAGGAATTTTTAAATTGTCTTTATAGTAACCAAAAGGGTTTATGGCAGAAAATCAGAAGAACTTATTTCTCCTCTATCTATAAATCAAAACTGCGGTTCTAATCTAAATGTTTAGTCTGTATCATTAATATATTATGATAAGGATATGAATTTAGAATATGTTTGCTAATGACTAGAAGTTTCCAGTAACTAAGAGAAGTGTTAATGCCTAATTTTGTGCAATGTATAAATTCTGAAGTATCTAAAAAGATAGTTTGCAAATTACAGTATATATTTTTTCTTCATTATGGTTTCAGAAATGTTTAGGCTCACAATTAATTGCTTTTCAATTGGCAGTAGTTTTCAAATTTTAGCTCCAAATTTCTTGGCCTTTTTTAAACTTTCCATCAAGCAAACCAAAGATTGAGGTTCACATGAAGAGGACAAATTTTATAGGACACTAGCAGTGAATCCTCTCTGTAAAAACAAAGGAGTTAGAAAACTATGTTTCTGATGTTAGGTACACAGTGTTTAAACATGCCCCATTCCATGGGGGCAAGATTGCACTTAAGAATAAAAAAATGACATTTCAATGAAGGGCTACTTCAAAAGTGGATTACCTAACTATTTTGATAAAGTTTCATACAGAAACAATAATGAATAACATGTCATGAGCAACCAGAAAGTCGTTAGTAATAATTGGAGTAATTATTTCTTAACATAATCCCATATAGACTACCAATTCAGTGCTGTTGGGGTATATCCAAAAGCTCATGAATGTCCCTTCATGCCATAATAAAAAACTGTAATTCATTCCAAATGATCCTAGCTGGCTTCTGTCAACTAACTGCCCTGGAGACTTTTAAATATGATGTAATTTTTGACTCAAGTTGACCTTTCTTCCCATCTATAAACTGGTTTTTTTAAAAAAAAACAGTGCCTCTAAAAGAAGCTATCAGTTCCAAAGAAGGAAGACTGGGGGAAAATTTTTTTCCGTATAGCTCAAGGGACCACCAAAAGTAGAGTGTCCATCCTGACACTTTATCCAGATATGCTTATGCTTAACTCAAATCTTCCCTTTTACATGTCATTATCCTTCATTCTACCTTTTCTAGAAATGAACTTTCTTCCATTTTCAGTGGGAATGTGCTCTTTTCTTAGAAATCTATTATGAATTGGAAGGAAATGTAGCTATTACAGAGAGAGATGAAAGCAAGATGGATACATGATATAGTTCTGTCCTGATTTTGTCTACCTTGTCTTTCCTGTACCAAAAGCCCAGAGAGCAGAAGAGATTCACTTCTACACTATGTGTCTGTCTGGAAAAGTTAAACTTCAACATAAATGGCAGTCAGAATTGCTTATGAACACGTTCATGGGTTTCTAAAGGCAATGCTGTCTAGTGAACAGTCACCAGATTAAAAGGTATGAAATTCTTACCACAGCTAACACCTGTGACCTCTACCAAGGTCACTTGTCTCCAAAACCTAGCACTGAAGAATTTACAGAACAGTAATAAAAATGTCCTCTACTTTCCCTCATGGAATTGTTCTAAAAGGTAAAAACATATAAAGTAAAAATTATCTGACCTCTTTAGCTGACAAACATTATTAAAATGGAGTTTTTAAAATTCATCTATGACATCCCTGTGGATATTCACACCTATCCCTTTTCCTCTACTCCTTTCTAAGGCCCAACAACAAGGGCCTCAAGAGTTACAGAGCATTTGATTGTACGCCATTGTTACATTTTCCTCCTCCTGCAGAAATGAACCATGCACAGGGGAAAGCACTGAGGAGTGAAATGTATTTTGCAGAGATTCTCTGGCTAAAAAGCTGAGAAAGGCCTTGTTTCTCCTACATCACAGGTCCAGCATATCTGATCACAATTACTGAGCACCTCTAAGCTACTCTTCATCAGAAACAATCATTCTTGTATCTTTCTTATTCATCTTCACACCACTTTCAATTTCTCAATATTCCTCCTAAAATTTGGAAGCCAAAACAGATATACTAGTAACCTGAGCATATGGAGTAATTTTTGGAAGGAAACAATACTCATAGCAATGGTACCCATTCACTTGGTTAGAATTTTAATCAGAATATCCATAATGACGTATTAAAACTCATATAGTGAATATAGGATATTCAAATTAAGATTTTTCTTGCACGTCTGTCAAGCATAACCTACTTCTAAACATATCTATTTTGAGCTTCCCTGCTGGCGCAGTGGTTGAGAGTCCACCTGTCGATGCAGGGGACGCGGGTTCGTGCCCCGGTCCGGGAAAATCCCACATGCCACGGAGCGGCTGGGCCCGTGAGCCTTGGCCACTGAGCCTGCGCGTCCGGAGCCTGTGCTTCACAACGGGAGAGGCCACAACAGTGAGAGGCCCACGTACCACACACACAAAAAAAACCATATCTATTTTATAACTGCCAAACTCAATCCTGTTAGTTAATAACATTTTTAATTGAAACTATAAAAGTGTCTTTAAGTTCTTTGTCTTTGAAATACTAGCACTGTTAGCTAACTCAGCATCGTTTAACCATAACTTCCAAGTTTGAATCAAGTTCACTTTCTTCCGGTCTTTCTTTGAAGAAAAAAAAATATATATATATAAATATAAAATTAAAGATAGATATATAGATATATAGATATAGAGATATATACACTATCTCCAAGAAGTTATCAATTCTAAGAGTAAGAACTCTGGATGCATTAAAATGGCCCAAATACCTAAGAGAGTAGGTAAAGTAAAGATGGACTGGATGGATGGATCATTCGTTACAGACCATTTACTTAAACTTCCGGATACACACATATTTAAGCATTAGACTCTTCTGACAAAGTCTTCAGGGTTTAATTGGTCAACTTACAGTGGCCACACTAGTTCATCTGCTGGTAGAACAATACATTAAATCAAATACAAGATGATATATTGGTATAAAAGAGAAGATGTAAATAAAGTTTAACCTTTTTTCCCTAAAAAACTAACATTAAATAAGACCAAAATATCACATCTTGGACTTTCTTAAAAAAGGGAAATAGCAAACCAAGGATAAATTTTTAAGATACTCACTGCAGTACAATCTGTGATACAAAGAATAGAACTGAAAAGGCAACAGTGGAGAAATATAAAACAAATGATCATACACATTATGGGATACTATGTAGCCATTAAAAATAAGATAAATTAAACTTGTGTAATGGAAATGAAATAATAATATCTGTGACATATTTTTGAATTAATAATATACATGCATATAAATGTTTATCTACATATACAGGTATAAATATAGATAGAGAAATTGACATAGATTTTATATATACAGTTGGTTATCTCTTAGAAGTGAGGTTTCTAATTCTGTGTCATCAGCATTCACTATAGAATGATACATGCCTTCACTTTATTAAAAAATTTGCCAAATAAATGGTGAAGAAAGCAAACAGGGGCCTTGCAGAGACCCATGAAGACAGTGTGCTGTGAACTGAGGTACATGTTTAAACACTCTGTACCTAACATCAGAAACATAGTTTTCTAACTCCTTTGTTTTTACAGAGAGGATTCACTGCTAGTGTCCTATAAAATTTGTCCTCTTCATGTGAACCTCAATCTTTGGTTTGCTTGATGGAAAGTTTAAAAAGGCCAAGAAATTTGGAGCTAAAATTTGAAAACTACTGCCAATTGAAAAGCAATTAATTGTGAGCCTAAACATTTCTGAAACCATAATGAAGAAAAAATGTATACTGTAATTTGCAAACTATCTTTTTAGATACTTCAGAATTTATACATTGCACAAAATTAGGCATTAACACTTCTCTTAGTTACTGGAAACTTCTAGTCATTAGCAAACATTTACAAGGAGATTGCAATATTAAAACATTCTTAACTTCAACAGTGTTTCCTGAAAGAAATGAGTCTAGCGTTGTCACGAATTTGTCTACTATAACTTGCCATTAGAAAGAAGGGAAGTAATGCAATCTGTGGTCTTCACACTCATTTCTTTTTCATCTTACTTAATCCTCTCCTCAAAATAATAATAATAATAATAATAATAATCCTAAAAGAGAGAAATGAGGTTAAACTATGCCAAATTGCCATTTTTGTTAGTCAAAATGTTTCAATATTGAAATTTTCATGTAGTTCAATCTAATAATAGAATTCTCAATTTAAAATTGAGGAAACTAGGTTTTGAAGATTTCAATAAAGATACAGTTATTGAGAGGTAAAGTCAAGATTTCAACTTAGGTCAATTTGTCCACAAAATCCATGTTCTTTTCACTACATTATACTTTTGCCATTGATAATATGAAATTTTTACAGATATTACTTTTTATTTGAAATTTAAGCTAATAGTTGCTCTGTG
This sequence comes from Kogia breviceps, assembly GCF_026419965.1. NCBI lineage: Eukaryota > Metazoa > Chordata > Mammalia > Artiodactyla > Physeteridae > Kogia > Kogia breviceps. The sequence goes on along the minus strand of NC_081316.1, from coordinate 52,046,339 downwards.
CTAGGAAAAAGCAATAGCAGGCACTTGGTTTTGATAAGAATTAGAATGAATGTCACATAAGACTTTAACAAATTAAATTTCATATATATAAAATTTGTGGGTTGAACAAACTATATTTTCTTCTTTAAGCATGACACACTCAAGCTTTAAAACCAGTACAAGTCTAAGACTAGTTTTCTTCAGTCAAACCAAAATTAAGGAAACCTTGTAGATACATTATGATCCAGGAAACTAAACTTTTCCAAGATTTTCATTTGACTCATTTATCACTCTCTTAAGTTTTAAAAAATGTACAAACAAGATCAAAATAACTGAACAGTTCAATGATGGGTTCTACATAGTCCAAACTAAGGCCCAAACCCCAGAAAATTCTATTGTAGGTAACAAACATAATACAGAGAATGCCCAACAACAAATGCCATTTCTCAGGTGGGAGAAGAACTTTCTTACTGAAGCTCTACATTTTGTGGTTTAATATGAGTCATTTTTTTTTCCAGTTGGAATTCATTAGTATAGACCACTGATGATATTTGCTTGGTTTTCCCTTTAGATATTCTGAGCTATGGAAAAAGAAGAAAAGAAAAATGTATCTTCATCTATGTTTGCATAACTCTAAGCACTTTACAAATGTGCTTTGGAGCCTGTGCTTTTCAAACCGAGAGAATTAACAAAGCTCAAAGGCTCAAAGTAACTTAACAAAAGTAACTTGGCCAAGGAAAATCAGTGAGAACTAAAAACTCTCTCATCACCCTATCTCATCAGTATTTTCAATAGACAGTTCTTATTTTCTTGCTCCACAACTGTCTCTTCTTAGGTCATCCTTGAAATCCATGTTCCTATATGAGGTGGGGTGACAGGGAGTTCACTCAGTATAAAATGTTAATTGAAAGGCGCATAACAGAGGGTATACTGGGGGAATGGAAGTCAACAAAGAGAACCAAAAGTATAGCCTGGGGAGGAGTGGGGGGAGAAACTTGTTTAGATCATTACCACTTCAGATCCTTCCAGTGGACCTGAGCATTCTAAGATTATGTTAAAGAAAATTACTTGAAATTTGAAATCGGCTATTTGATAACACTATGATAGGAAAAATGACTATAGTCAGAAAGGCATTCACCATAGATCATTTCTTAAATTTATCTTGGTGTTGATGTACCTATTTTTTAAAAATCTCAGGTGTATAAGATGCTTTCACTTTGTGTACATCATTCATCTCTTGCCTTAAACTATATCAGACCTCTGGTATTCCTGATATGTGTCTGGAGACTTTAACAATTTCCAAATCCATGAAAATCATCAAAGCATGCAATTTTCCCTATAAAATATGTGTTGGATTCATCTATCCATAGATAGGAGTCATTGTCAAATTCAACTTTCCAGCTTCTAAAAATGTAAACAAATTCTACTGATCATGGAAAAACCATCTTCTTATCTACTTTTTCTTTAATCCCATTGCCAGAACTGAAAAGAAACTACATTTCACAAGACTATTTATTACATCGACATTTATCACATCACAAAGCTGCATTAAGACATGGATACTAAGAAGTAAGGTAGGCTCACTCCACCTGTAGGTAATTTACTCTTATGCTAAAGTCTCATTCTTAGTTCATGCCTTGGCAATTATTAATTACAACATGTCACAGCCTTTTAAGATCCCACTTCAATAATCAATACTGGAGGAAAGCATATTAGATGTTAAGGGCCACTTGTTGCTTTTCTGTCATGAAAATGAAATCTTCTCATTTATTTGTCCAAACTGTCCTTTACAACTCCCAAAGGAGCTCTGTTACAGTACCAATGGCTGGAGCCTTAAAAGCTGGGAGGAATGAATAGGAGACAGAAACAATATGTAATAATAACCATTATTTTTTACATCTGTGATGCTTTCAATTCTTCAAAGTATTGCCTGTTAAGTCATACCTAATCCTCAATACAACACTCTGAGATAAGTGGGATCATTTCATCATGTTTTAATGGGAGTACAGAACAGTTAAGTGAATTTCTGTATATGAATAAGAAGGATGAGAGAAAAAGGAAGGAAAGAGGAAAGCTGGCATTTTTGGAACTCATTACATAATAGGCTTTGTGCAAGGTACTTTAATCCATGAGCAAATTATTTATAATTTCTGTGCTTTAGCTTCCTCTTTTGTAATAGAACCTACCTTGTAGACTAGTCAAGACTCTGACACTGAATGTATAAAGAATTTATCAAGGACTTCCCTGGTGGCGCAGTGGTTGAGAGTCCGCCTGCCAATGCAGGAGACACGGGTTCGTGCCCTGGTCCGGTAAGATCCCACATGCCGCGGAGCAGCTGGGCCCGTGAGCCATGGCCGCTGAGCCTGCGCGTGCGGAGCCTGTGCTCCGCAACGGGAGAGGCCACAGCAGTGAGAGGCCCACGTACCGCAAAAAAAAAAAAAAAAAAAAAAAGAATTTATCAAGTCTGGCCCATGAGAACATTTCAGTGAATGTTGGCTCTAGCTATTATTGAGGTTATTTCTTTTAATTTTCTTTACGGTTCACAATAATCTTGTGAAATAGGCATTATTTCCCTGTTTATCTGCTGAAGACTCCAAAATTCAATGAAGATTAATACAAGCTTTTCTGAATAAAATGCGTTCTACCTCAAGATAAAATTCCACTCAGCAATCATAACCAAGTTGCTACAAATTTTGTGCCAATTACAAACAGCAACTGATAGGCTTCCTTTGTCCACAAGGATCAGGCAGGCAGCCAGAGGTCAATCAAAGGAAAGGAAAAGTCTCTCTGTCTTAATGCCATCTGCATATGCTCAGAAAATTCCTTCCATCTTTATATTTCTCTGAATTCCTTTTAATATTTTTATTGATAAGCATAAATAATTTCTATTACTATTTACTATTAATAGTATTGATACCATTAATGCTAAATAATATTACTTAATATTTATAGTAATGCTATCTTTTGCTAAGCACATATTTACCAAGTGCTAAACATTTCACTTGCATTTTCTCAGGGAATCTTCACAACTAACCTAAGAGGAAGATGAGTTAAACTTAGTCTCAGAGAAGTAATTTGCCAAAATCATAAAGGGAGATAAATGCCTGAGCCAGGGTTCAAACTCATATCCATATAGCTCCAAAGCTTATGATATTGTCAATAAGGAATTAAGGATGATTGATTTTCCTCCACAGAATTACCTAGGCATTTTTAAAGTCAATTTTATGATCAACACAATGCTTAGCATGATGAACTAGAAACACTGACTAGAGTTTAAAGGCCTACTGTCCACATTCAACTTTGCACTGAGTCCATAAAGAAGGCATTTCCCAAAACTAAATTTGTCTATCGAATGAGATAAATGAACTAGAACAATACCTAATGTGCCTACAACATTCTGCAGTTCTACAAGCTTCATTCCCTCAGGCTGGGTGATCCCTAGGAAAAAGCATACAGCCTCCCGGATTATGAGGAAATAAATTTCTGTTGTTTAAGTCACCCAGTCTGTGGTCCTTTGTTATAGAAGCCTGAGCAAATTAATGCAGTAGGAATCAGTTAGGATGAGGTATATAAGTCTGCTTCAGGTTTAAGAATAATCTATACACTATATTCTTACCTTTACTTATTAATACAAAAACACACAAACATACATACAGTCTTATCCAGAGCCACTGTGGTGGGATGCATAAGAACCTTGGATAAGAGTAGAAAATTCCAGGCTCTAACCCTCTGTGTCTCAGAACCTCCCTGGAGGAGCAGCGTGATTGAGGGTGTGGTCTTAATATGAGACAAACGTGGGCTCTAATTGGGCTTCTCCAGTTGTTAACCTGGGGGTTATGCGACCTGGGGGAAGTTACCTAACCACTCAGAATCTGTTTCTCAGTTCTGTAAAGTGATCATTCTTATCCTCCAGGGTTATTATAAGGATTAAATTAAATATATAAGGATTAAATGAGATTATACAAGAGCAAAGAACTAACTGTGTCTGGTACATAATATGTGATTAACAAATGGTTATAGTTGTTATTAGGTTGAATCACATCAATGGCTGATATTAGGTTATTTTTGTTCTATCAAAATGACAATTCCATATGGTTCAGCCTACAGTAATACTAATGTTGCCTAGAGGCAGAAGAGCCCAATAGTTAAGAGTACAAATTCTAGAATCAGGATGTTTGGGCTAGAGATCTGGCTCTGTCACTCACTAGCAAGTTACAGAGCTTCTTTAATTCAATTTCTTAATTAAGAAATTAAGAATTAAAAATATCTACTCCATAGGATGGATGAAAAGATTAAATAAATTAATCCAAGCAAAGCTCTTAGACTAATACCTGGTACTTAGTCTTCAGTGAATGTAATCTGCTATTGATACTATTAAAAATGAAATGAAGGAAGTAGATTTGAAAATCTCAGAAATTAATTCCAAATTCTAATTCTATGCTATTTTCGATGGTATTGATAAAAGAGAATTATACAGTGGGTATTTAGGTGAATATAACAAAGAGGTTAATCATTGTGCTAAAATTCTGCCAAACATCATGGAATAAGAAAAAATTTAAATAAAAATAAATCTCATAATCCTTAACAATTTGTCAAAAACAACTGTAATACTGGAAATATATATTATCTTGGGTATAAATCTATAATTTTTCATAAATTCTTAAATTGCTAAACATCTTTAAATATCATTTCACATAAGATGAAAAACTAGTGGTCTACAGAGTATGACGTTTAATGTGTCTTGCATATAACTATAGAGTTGTTAATTATAACAGGCTGAATATTGGACTGAGGGGAGCAATGAACCAGGATAGTGACCAAGCCACTAATTGAGTGAGTAATAATGAGCAAATCACTTCAACCTCATTTTTCTATTTGGGAAAATGAGGAAGAAATCTAAGTAAAGATTACTAACCTCTCTTTCAAGTCTAAAATTATATGAGTCTCTATTGTAAATGGATTAAGTACATAATGACTGCATCAATGTAATGTAACTCATTTCACCTGTCAATAAACAAGAAGTAAATTGTTTTCAATAGCAGAATGTTAAGAATAAACACAAATAAACAAACAAAACCAACTTATTTAAAAGCATCCTCTGAATTGAAACCACAATATTCTGTGCAATAGAAGGAAAGAGTTAATGACCAAGCCTTTTCTGAAAATGACAGGAGGCATATATTCCTTCTCAGCAGAATTAAAGCTGCCTAGGCCAGCTGTAAAACCAACAGTGACTTAAAATCCTAGGTCTGTTTGTCCAGAGACTCCAATCTCCAGCCTTAAGAAACTCACATGACATCAGACTTCTGTCTCTGAAAAACGTTAATTATGATACAACTCTTAGGACTCTTGAGAGGGTAAATTGTTAATGTTTCTAAATCACTTGAAGCATAATGATTGACCAAAGAAAGATCATCATTGTAAGATTAGAAAAAAACCTCAATGCTCACAACTTTCTTCTTCACAGCTTCTTATTGAGATACCTATCAACAAAGGTATCTCAATAAGAGTTTAAAGACAAGAAAGAAAAGATCTTCATGACCATGTAACAGATCTAAAATAATAATTGTGAGATGAAACAAAAAAAAAAATTAAATTCTCATCATGGCACCGTGAGAAAAACTAGGTTTTTTTCCCCAAATGTTAGCTTTGGGGTTAGCTTTGGGGAAAAATATATAAAACAAAGACTAATTGAATCTGGTACCATAAAATGCATTCTCTTTGCAAATTAAAATGTTTATATCAATTAAATTATATCTTCTAATTGTTAAAATGTCAGAAATAGAATTCAGAAATAGGTGAACATGAATATGAAGGCTTCTATAGATAGTATTCCGAGTTAAATTGCCCCAACATTTCAAAAAATTTAGGAAACTGAATTTCTCAGAGTCTGTCACAACACATTAGTATTTTCTATTAAAGTACTAAATACATTTTCCATTCTTTGAAAATAAATAAATCAAAGACAGATTTCAACTTAAGTAGTCAATGGAGTCCTTTGTTTAAAACATCCTTATGGGAAGGTGAGGAAAGTTATTGTTTGGTTTGTTTGTTTGGGTGTTTGTTTTGGCTTTCCTCAAAAGACTTTTTTTTCCCTCTTAGCTAATTTTAAGATTCCAATATTCACAGCATGTCATAATTAAACATCTCCTAGGAAGTGCACAGTCTGATTAGCACATTAACTCAGGCATAAACCAGCCGTGACCATGTTGCCTCCAGGCCTGGGTCAGCCTAGTCTGGGAAAAAACAATTCTGATGAAAACTCCTACTAAGACATATTAAATCCCAACATTATTTTATCTTCCATCATTTAAGATCTTCTTTTCCCTTAACCCTTAATTTTGGTCTGAGAACAGTCACCAAGGCTACTAGTAATAACAATGGATACTCCAGTTCTGAATTTTATCTTCATTCTCAAAGTCTCCCACCCCAGAAAGCTAGGAAGATTAGGGGGAAGTCAGAGATATTTTTATAGTTATATGCCAATAACTAGAGTGCACAACTTCCTACCCAATATTAACTCCTGTTCAGGAGAGAGGGAACAAGAGGACTACCCATATGCTGATTTCCTTTTATTGGGCTGATTGGTGACTAGTTGCTTGCCTTAAAGCAAAACAATAAATGCATTTGGCCATGAAGGCAGGAAAATCTCTCCCCACCACAGCCAACACATATACTGTCCAAAATGGTAGCCATTAACCACACTTGGTTATTAAGCATGTGAAATGTATCTAGGGCCACAAAAGAACTGAATTTTTAGGTTCATTGATTTCATTAATTTAAATTTCTTTCGTAGATTTTTTTCACATGGACGATTTTTCAAGTCTTTATTGAATTTGTTATAATATTGCTTCTGTTTTATGCTTTGGTGTTTTGGCTGCCAGGCATGTGGGATCTTAGCTCCTTGATCAGGGATTGAACCTGCACCCCCTGTATTGGAAGACAAAGTCTTAATCACTGGACTGCCAGGTAAGTCCCTTAATTCAAATTTAAAAGCTGATATTCATTTGTGTTATAGGAAAATCTTTAAATATGTTTGGAATAACTTGGGTATGTGAATCCACTTTTTCATCTGTAAAATTTAATGAAATTTAAACACAGGTCAAGTATTTCTGATGAAAATTTAGTGACTGAATTGTGATGTACATAGTGTAAAATATACACTATATTTCAAAGAGCAGGCAAAAATAATGTAAAATATCTGAGTAATACTTTTCAAAAATACTAACCACATGTTGAATGCTACAATCTATTACAGTACTTTGGATATATTATTTTAAATAAAATATATTGTTAAAAGTTAAATGCCACTGGCTTCTTACTTTTTTGAATTACTACTGGAAAATTTTAAATTATATATGACTCACATTATATATCTATTGGGCAGCACTGATAAAGAGTAATACTAACCAGTGACATAAATATCTGAGATGGGCCAGTGAAGTGGTTTAGAAAATCTGTGTAGTATGAGGAAAAGGCAAAAGGCCAGACAGCACTGCATTCAAATCCTAGCTTTGACAATGACCATCCAAAGGAACCTGAGCAAATCATTCATTCAGACTGCTCAGCCTATACTTCCCCAGGTGCAAATGGGAAGAATAGTTTCCTAGCTCAAACACAGCATTTGTAAAGTGACTAGTATATTATCAGTATAAATAAACAGTTGAATAAATCACCTTTCAATAGAAAGCAGAGATTTCAGACCACTACAAAGAATTTACTGCTTCTGAATGTCTATGTCGTCCTGCAAATTAGCTATATCCTGTGGACCCTTTATTCCTATCATACTAGTCCAACTTTGTTATTACCTTACATTTTACAGATGAATAACAGCAACCTTAGACTAAAAGCTATTATCAAAATGTTCAACAAATGGAAGTACTGTTTCCATTTGTTTTAAAGTGGTAGCAATCAAATTCATTTCCAGAAATACCATCATAATTTTTATGAACTTAAAATTTACCTAATAGGGACTTACAATATCAGAGTACCTATGTCCTTTTCAGGATTTCTACAGTTCTATCATGGTGGGACCACGCTCTTGTGAGTGTTTGGTAGGCTCTAAGAAAAACTGCTCTAAGGCATTAAGTTCATAATATATAGCTATTAAACATGTAAAACATGGGAGCCTGCAATATTTACTTTAAAATTAATTATACTTCATCGTTATACTGTATTTCTTTGCAATTTGAAAAATGCCTGCAAATTCTTATACTATGCAACAATGCCACAATCATCAAAAGATTCGAAAAGATAAGCCAAGGACAAATAAAATTAAATACTCCTTCATTAAACAAATAGTCAAACTATAGATAGAGTTCTTTTTTCAGTAAAAGTATAGATGATATCTATTCCAAATGGTGTAGATAAATTAATGACTAGAAAGTTCAGATAGGTGATTACTGAAAAGTGAGACGTTTGTAAGTCATCTTTCTTCCTTCACCATGATGCCAAGAAGAAAAGCTATCCCTTTCCACTATGACTCTTCATAAAATGTTGACTCCTGACTTGATGGGTGAAGGGTCAACTCACTATGATCATTCTTATGTTTCCATGAAAACTAATTTACAATGACCATTCTCTCCTTCAGTCTGCCTCTTGCATTTTTTACTCATAGTCTTCCATTGAGTCCTTTTATCATTTTTTTCTTCATTCAACTGATTAAGATTTATTGAGCCCCTACTATGTGCCAGCTATTCTGTAGGCCTCACCGTTGAACCTCACTAGCCTGTCATATTATTCAAACAAAACCGCTGAAGTGGGATGAGGTAGAGAGAGGTGAAACATATATTTTTTTGATTAGTTGGGTTATATATGTGTGTGTGTGTGTATTCTTCATATCTGACTTGTCACCAAAATAAATTTGAAGCTGTTACACAGCATCCAAACTCATAAAAAATTAACTTGTTGGTTTCCAACATAATTAATTTTTAAATAAGTTATCATTTTAGCTTATACAATGTCATAGAGCTGAAATCCAAAGTTCAATTATGACGTTCCAAGTTGTCTAGGCTTAGATTTTATATTATTACAACTATGTCCTGATCAAGACTTACCATTTTTTGAAGGCATATTTTACCATCGTAACTCTCTAGAGTTTTCTCCAAGTTGTTCATAAGTTATATAATAGGTCAGATATAGCTCCCACTGAAAAACCTCATGTTTGCTAATTTATACCTAAGGGGGAATTTTTAGGAAACAAAGTAACATGATAGGCCAGTGAACCTTCCTGTGTTCCTTAGAGAAAATTTTTTCTTAACTTGTTTATTGAATTAGTTGTTGGAGTTTCCATTAGATTGTAAGCAACCTGAGGGCAAAGGGGAGATGTTACTCTCTATGTGCCCATTTGAAAAGTAAAGTTTTCTGGATGTCTGGATGTCAGGTTGGTTGGACAAAAGAGAGAAATGTTCAGATTTTGGAATCTGCAATAAAATGAGTTTAATCTTTGAGACTATTTTTATCAATCCATCCATTGAAAATACAGATGTTGGGTGATTATGATGTGTCAATGTAGGTCATCAAATTGTAACAAATGTATCACTCTGGTGTGGGAGGTTGATAATGGGAGAGGTTATGCATGTGTGGGGATAGGAGAACATATGGGAAATCTCTGTGCCTTCCCCTCAAATTTACTGTGAACTTTAAACAGCTCTAAAAAAAATTCTTTAAAAAAAGTTGTTAAACTTTACAAATATCAACTGTGTGAACAACAGATAATGAAGATAGTACCTTACTGTATAAAATGAAATATAAATCAATTAATTCAGCCTCAATTTATTTTAATCTTAATATGTGCCAAGCACTACTATAGGAGTTGAGGTTTAAAGATAAATGAGATCTATACTGTAAAGCAGGAAATGGAAGGCTAGTTCCATTAAATTCATCTGAACTAATCAGAATTTTAAATAGTCATTAAACCATGAAAAATGACAAAATCTGCTTTTTCAGATGCCCTAAGATTCTTCAATATGTTTTATATTTTTTGCTTTTGCTTAGAAAAAGCTGTCTCCTTGTATTGTACAAAGTAAGATGTCCTCAGTGCCACTACCTTTTGTTCAGGAGACAAGTAGGAAGGGGAAGGAGAGGAAGAATAAGAACAGAAACATCATGGAATGGAAAAAAGAAAAATATCGACCTGAGATAAATCAGAGCAAAGTTTTGCACAATATCGTTCTCCTATTAGACCAGAGCACTGAAATCACAAGCAGCCATTAACCTAGGGCGAGCAGCTGAGAAATGCCCAGAAGTGAATAACCGCCTTAGACACATACTTTGTGAGACCCGACAGTAAAAGGAAACAGTGCAGAAATTCTCTGTAAGTTGATGCGCGGGCTGAAGTCTTGATTAGTAAAACCTAAAATCCTGTCATGGGTTGGTCCTCCAAGTGAAGGAGACCTCAGGACACTTTGCAGCTGGCAAGGAGTAGCACTTTTCTCGGATACTACTAGCCCAACAGTTCACTTTAGAAGATACTATCTTTGGTTCTTAAAAGAGTCAATCGTTTTAACTTGGACCCCTGTAAATGATAAATCATGAAAACTTGACCACTTTAGAGAGTAACAAATGTTTCTGAAATGAACAACCCACCCAGTGTTTCTTTACTGAATGTAAAAACTGACCAAGCTTTGTAGCTTCGTCTGCCCACGTTAAAGCCATTCCACAGGTCAACCAAGTCGCACTTACCCCCAACATCTGGTGGAGGTAGTGATACTCTGGCCCTTGGTTATACAGCAGGAAGGTTTTCCAGAAAAGCAGGACATTCAGGGACAGCCAGATAAGCTAAATCAAACGAAGGGTGAGAAAAAAAAATTAAAAATAAACATTACCTGATGAATGGAAACCTCAAGTACATTCATTGGACACAGTACTTTCAATGGAACCTCAATTAGTCATTGCAAAAAAGCATTATTGGAAGAGAAGTTGGGAAATTTATTCTCCTCCGGGCTTTCATTTCTTTCCCTCAAAATAATTACTGAGAACCTACTCATGTTTCAAGCCCAGGGAAATAAGAATGAGTAAAAACAGAAATGTACCTGCCTTTGGGGAGTTCACATTTTATGAGAGAGATAGACATTAATCAAATAAACTCATGAAAAAATATATAAATACAGGCTATCAGGCTGTGCAATGGCCCAGGGGTGTGAGTTGATGGGGGAGGCTGGTGAGCTCAAAGGGCTGAGAAAAGGGTTTCAATCTCTAACAAATTAAATGGAAGTTATAATGCTCTCCAAAGCCTTTCCTATTCTGATGTTTTTTATGACTCTAAAACTCATATTATTTCACACGGATTGCAATAGTTACGGCTTAAGATTTTTATGATATGTTTAGAAAGTGAAGTGAGACTAGGAATGAAGTCCAATCTTATTTCCTTAGCATTTCAAAGCTGTTTGAGGGTGCAACCAGAAACATGCAAGCAGGTGTTAAGATAATTTTTTTGGCCTCCTGGGACACTTCTATTTAAAACTTTAGGAACAATAAAATAACACAAACATCCAGGAATTATTCTGTTAATGGCTGCATTCAGAAAAGCCACACAATAAAAAGACAAATAATATAAGTAATAGACAAGCCCGTCTTTTGAGAACGTGTACTGTCTTAGCAGCACATTGGTAAGTTCCTACACACCTTAGACTGTTGGGGGAGTTGCCAACCATGGCTCCATTTGGGGTCTAAAGTTTTACAGCTCAGAGCAGGGAAATTCTAGTTCAACAATGACTACATGGTGTAGAGGAGGGCATGGATATTGGCTTCTGGGAATCTACTACTTAATGCCTCCGAGACCTTGGGCAAATTTGTTACTGTCCATGTGCTTCAAATTCCTCGTGTATAAAATTAGGATGAAGTCAAGAATGGGCCTACCTATCTTACAGAATAGATCTGAGGATAAAATAATGAAAAATAATCAGAGAGGGGAGTGAGAGAGAGGGAGAGAGAGAGGGGGGAGGAAATGTAATGAGTTTCTGTAGAAGCTGAAAGTAATCAGTATTTCTTAGTTATTTTTGTGTTAAAAGTAAATTTTCTTTAATGAGCACAGCACTGGTACTTTTGTCTATTTGTTTGTTTTTCATTTAAAAAATTGTCCTTACTTGCAGCAAAATTTGCATAGTCTGTGTTGGTTTCCATTTAGTTTTTGCTTTTTGAAATTTTATTTGTCTATGATATTCAGAAGTTTGGAAAAGGGTTCTAGGTAGGGCAATTCCGCACAAAAGTTCATTATCATTCAGTTTTATTCAACAAACTTTTATTGAGCCTCTTCAGTCTGGCATTCTTAAATTGCCTTCACATTAGCAAACCTTATTTTCCAACAAAGTATCTGATCCTTGAGGGCTTCAGCTTCCTCAGTATTTCTCAGGGAACTGACCCAGCTGTGTGAGTGCATGGTAAACATTCCTAAAGGCCTGAATTAGAAGATGGTCTTTCCCAGTCTCACTTCACTTTCTAAACATATAAAAATCTTAAGCCATAACTATTGCAATCCATGTTAAATAATATGAGTTTTAAAGTCATAAAAAACATCAGAATAGGAAAGGCTTTGGAGAGCATTCTCAATTGACCAGCAAGCTGAAAACCACTCAGAGGAAAACCTATCTGACCTCACTCAGCCCCTGCACACCTGAGATTAAGTATTTGGGATGCAAACAGGTCTCCTAAAGATCGCAGATATCCCCTTGCGGGACAAAATGAGACTAAGAAATGAGCGACATCACCACGTCCCGGGCGTTGCATGTTGTTAAACTTCAAAAATATCAATTGTATGAACAATAGATAATGAAAAATAGGCCTTTGCCGTATAAAATAAAACCAACAGAAGCAATCTGGAAAAAGAGCAAAGGCGGGGGGTCGGGGGGAGATGTTTAAATGGTTAAGGAAGAAGTTGTGTTCACTAACAGCGATCTCTTCTCCCTTCCTCCACATCCGCTCTCCCATCAAAGTGTAGGAAAGTTGCCCAGCACTTGGAGGAAGGGAGGAAGCGGATAGTTATTATCTCCAGGTACTCCCGGCAGAAAGTTTTTGTTAGTTGAGAATGTTTGCGTTAGAGGCAAAACTTCCAGCTTCCCACCCGCACTCGCTCAGAGAATGAATCAAAATCGCTGTCCCAGAGACAAAACGCCGGGAGAGCCTCGCCCGCCATCCTACCAGGCAGAGGTGTTTAACCCCTTCGTTGGCCAGCCAGCTCCTCCAGGACACAGCCATGCCGCCGGCCCCGCCGCGCCGCGCTCTCCGCCCGCCAGCCCGACAAGCGGCGGCGGCCGCCGGGGCAGCGGTTAGAGTGGTGCGGCCTGCGGGAGGGGCAGGGTGGGGACGGAGGGTCAAAGACTGAATGGAAGTCCGGGGCCGGCGCCGAGCCAGGCCGGGCGGGGTATGCGCCCCGGTGCCGGGTCTCTCGAGCGCCGCGGACTCGGCCCTCGCAGGTCAGCGCGGCGCCCTCCGGCAGCCAGGACCGTCTGCGCCGAGCGCGCGCTCCCCGGCTGCGTAAGTCCGCGCCGCGCCGGGCCGGCCCCTTTGTCTGGGGGCGAGCCTGTTGCTGTGGCTGCCGCAGTGCAGGATGTCCTGGGTTAGGATCTAGGAGGCGTCCCCCAGCAGCCTCAGCCCGGCCTGCCCGGCTCCGAAAGACCCACCACGATGTGGAGACTGGTACTCAGACATAGAGTGGACACCCTCGCTGCCCCCTTGGACACACACACACACACACACACACACACAGCACACACCTAGTCCTTTTGGACTGGTCGTCCCCCCCCCCGCAAAGGTTCCTCTCAGAGAGCCTTGGTAAGGAAATTTGAGCCGGAAATTGTCTTTTGTGTACTAGCGTCCCCCTTCTCCCGCCCATCCTCAGCAACTCATCCCACCCCCAAACAAACGCCCCCGTCACAACCCTTACGTAAAGCCTCTCTGTAGCTCCCCCTTCCTACCCCCTATCCCTAACACCGATGCAAAGCTTTTAAGAAACTTCTGAATAAAGAGTCCTGGGGAGAATTAGACAGTGGTAATGATTGCACAACTTTGTGAATGTACTATACACCACTAAATTGTACACTTTAAACATGTGAATTTTCTGGTATGTGAATTACATCTCATAAACCCATTATTTTAGAAAAAAATAATAAGAAAAAGAAAATAAAGAGTCCAGGGGAGTTAATGGTTAAAACTGACGAAATTCTCAGGGGCTCTAGGGAAGCTCAGATTCACTCTATTTAGAAATGTGCGTTTTACTACCTAGTATCAGAGTCTGTTAAGTAATAAGAATCCTCTCAAACTTGTACCAGAGGCCCGGGGAAGGGTGATTAAAGGGTGGAATTTTCACAGGCTACCTAGCCTACACTGCAACATATCAGTATTAGGGAAAAAACAAAAAATCATGCATGTGAAAGAATGTCCAATGCAAAGTAAGTGTTGGATAAATATTTGTTAAATCAGGAAATTTCTCAACTCTAGCAACTAATAAGTGGCAGTAAAAGTAAACCACTAGTAGCCTAATCACATGGCTTTCAAGCTCTTTTTTATTTTAGTGAAATACATTTTACAACACGTGCTGTGATATATAATTATATGAAATTATAATATACAAGGTATAATTTCATAAAAATCATACTTCCTTTACTACATGCAATGTACTTATCTCAATTAATTTCGTGAACTGATTAATGACTGCAACCCCCAGTTCAAAATACAAATAAATCAGTATCAAATCCCAGTTAGAATTCACAAAGTGCTCTAATAGTCCTGCCATCTCTTTGACATATGACTTTCCTGTTTCATGCATGATCTAAACCTGAAAACTGCCTCAGATCTTTCTGGGGCTAGGGAGTGTATCATTTATGAGCAACACCCTGTTCTTATTGACCATGTGATACCTGAGGACAAGAAACAGAGCACAGGGAGAACCCAGGGGTGTCACCACTGGAGGCAGGTCAAATTCTGGGACACGCTGGTATTCCTCAAATTCCCCCCTAAGAAACCATCCTCCAGCCACAATTTCAATCGACGGGAGGTGGGGAGATTCTGGCACAATGGTCTGGTTCTTCTCATGAGTTGAGAGGAGGGAAGCAACTGAAGAACAGTAGAATAAAAGACAAATTTTTTTTTAAAGTTTAACTACTTCCAAAAAAAAAAAAAAGACAAAAATAATGGATCCAGCTCTTACTATGTACTTACTGTGTCAGCCACTGTCCTGGGTACTTCATATACAAAATCTCACTTCATTCTCATAACAGCTCTACACATGGATGTCAGTTACTTACTCCAGATTTGAGGAAACCGAAGCTAAAAGAGATTAAGAAACTTGCCTGAGCAGGTGGGGAGAATGGGCAGACGTTGGTTAAAAGGTACAAACTTCCAGTTATAAGATGGATAGTTTGGGGGGAATCTAATACACAGCATGGTGTTTATAGTTAACCATATTGTATTATATACTTGAAAGTAGCTTAGTGAATAGATCTTAAATGTTCTCTACACACACACACACACACACACACAAATGATAGCTATGTGAGGTGATAGAGGTGTTAGCTAAAGCTCAGATGATAATTATTTCCCCATATATAAATGGATCAAATCAACATGACATACACTTTAAACTTAGACAATGTTGCATGTCAATTATAACTCAACAAAGCTGAAAAAACATTATGTTAACTGGAAGAATACGAACATTGCAATAAAGATGAAAACCAATAAATTAGAAGAGAAATCTGTCTGAGACGACAAAACAGGCTTTTGCTTATAGTCCAAAAAAACCCATAATCAGATCCTTTTCTGAACTCTTTTGTACCATAATAGAATGCTATACAAACATTATTATATTTATCACTATTATTTATAGGAACTCTGTAAAAGGGGACTAGGTCCTAACTGTTTATGTTGCCTTACAAGGAAACAGTACTGCAAGTTATCCCCAGGGGACAGAGCTATTGCCATGTTGTGCAGGAACTCTCATTAATGAGGTTCTTTTCAATATAATTTTCTCTAGGCCCGACTGTTTAGTGCAAGTAGATACTGTCTTTCCCAAGATAAGGAAGGCTGTCCTTGAAAGTAATGAAGAGAGAATCCTGTAGCTGTATCAGTATTCCAAAAATCATAGCAACAACAGCAACAAGAATAAAAATCACACTTTTACCAGGAAAAAACTTCACAGGAAAAAAATCAAATGACAAATGCCTTTGCTCTTGGCTGAAATAATGGTAAAATAGTAGTGATCATCCTACATTGATTATAAACTCTGTTTGGCAGTTTGAGATGTTCTTGGTCTATTATTTATTACTTAATAAATACAGAAGCTTTATTTTTTGGTAGACAGTGTCCCTCAAAATATGAAATCTGTGGGGAAAAATTGATAAAAGTTTCCCCCTTTGGTCTGCTTTATTAGTCGGCTTCTTTATGTATCAGCTCAGAGGCACACCTTTGCCGTGAAGCTTTCCCTGGCCCACCTCACCTTTATGCTCACACAGACTCATCCTGTTCTCTGCATTCTTCAATGTGTTTATAATTCTCCAAAAACATGATCATTACTCCATTTTCCACATATTATTTTAGTTGTATGCATGTGAGTGTGTGTGTCTAATTCCCCTCATCAACTGACCTCCTCAAGGACAGGGATCTTGTCTTATTCAATTTTTATTCCAGGACTTTGGACAAAGATTGTTACATAGTAGGAAGTTCAGAATGTTTGATATATGAATGAATAATAGTTAAGTATATTATCCTTCTTTTTGTGCCTCTCTCAAACTCCAGTTTCTCAAGTGTAACTTTCCAATAATGTAAGAAAAGTTTCTGCTTAGCTCGATAATTAACTACCAGAAAAGAACCAATGGGGCAAGAACTCTTGCTATGGGTGTCATCTATACCACTAGTCACAGGATATGCACCTGGGACAAGTGAGCACCTATATTAGCTTCCTGGGGTTGTAGTAACTATCACAAATTTAGTGGATTTGAACAACAGAAATTTATTCTCTCACAGTTCTGGAGGTCAGAAATCCCAAATCAGGAGATTGGGTCAAAATCAAGGTGTTGACAGGGCCCCAAACCCTTCAGAGAGTCTTGGGGAGAATCTGTTCCTTACCTCTTCCCAATTCTGCTGGATGCTGTTGTACCTTGATTTATGGCTGCATTACTCCGCTCCCTGCCTCAGTGATCACATGGCCTCGCCTCTTCCATTGTGTGTATGTCAAATTACCCTCTGCCTCTCTCTTATAAGGACTCCTGTGATTGTATGTAGGGTTCAACAGATAGTCTAAGATAATCACCCTACGTCAAGGACCTTAACTTAATTATAACTGCAAAACTCTTTTTGCCTTATATAAGAAGTAATATTTACACGTTCATGGGATTAAGATATGATATATCTGGGTGGTCATTATTCAGACTACTCTAGTACCTAAAGTTACTTAATTGATGTTAATTTTCTTTCCCTGATTTCCTAGCCTGAGAGAAGGATTTTTGAGGAAATTCACCTTAAGACATAAAAGTTGGAACTTTTACTAAGCTTTTCTGTCAAGAAGTCAAAAATTATAGACCAGGAATCATGCCAGATAGAACTCAGCAAGCTTTCTTAACCTTTGTGACTTACACTGAGTTTAGTATTTTGGTTATCCCATATCTGACTATCAGGAGTCATTAGTATTAAACTCAAAAATGGAAAAGAGCCAGTGTGTTTTTCTTACAAACAGAAAAGAAAAAAGTAGGAAAACTCTGTCCCAGTATGCAGAATAACTGGTAAAGTGGGCAAAAGAATCCTAAAGTTGTGAATAACTGACAGCCATATTAAAGAGAAAAGGAAGCTACACTTTATCCCTGGGACCCTTGGCAAGGAAGAAGGGCCCCCCAGGAAACCAGCAAGAAATGGCCCAAAGGCTTAACATTCACAAGTCTGGGGACAAGTTCCAGACAGTGACTCATTGTCATTTCTACACAAAAACAAGTGTAGAACATCTTCTGATTCAGGCCTTTAGGAATGTCTACCATGCACTCACACAGCTGGGTCAGTTCCGTGAGAAATACTGAAGAAGCTGAAGCCCTCAAGGATCAGATACTTTGTTGGAAAATAAGGTTTGCTAATGTGAAGGCAATTTAAGAATGCCAGACTGAAGAGGCTCAATAAAAGTTTGTTGAATAAAACTGAATGATAATGAACTTTTGTGCGGAATTGCCCTACCTAGCTAGAACCCTTTTCCAAACTTCTGAATATCATAGACAAATAAAATTTCAAAAAGCAAAAACTAAATGGAAACCAACACAGACTATGCAAATTTTGCTGCAAGTAAGGACAATTTTTTAAATGAAAAACAAACAAATAGACAAAAGTACCAGTGCTGTGCTCATTAAAGAAAATTTACTTTTAACACAAAAATAACTGTAAGAAATACTGATTGCCTTCAGCTTCTACAGAAACTGACCTTGTCTGTTTCAGTAGTTGGAATCTGATTCAGTCCTAGGTATATAACAATCATAACAATATAACAATCATTTTTAAAATATACATTACTACCTCTACTTTCTCAACATGAGTAATCTTAGGGAGGATAAAGAAAAAAAATGGTTCAGAGGTGCTGATTATTAAAGTTACCATCAGGTGTATTTGCAAGCTCTGGGCTGTCTGCCCTCAGGCCAGCCAGAGAGCAGCACTTTTCAGAGAGATAGCACTCACTCATGGGACACATCACATCTGTAGTACAGACATGCCAACTGTGTGACCTTGGGCAAGTCACTTTTGAGCCTCGGTTTGTTCTTCTACATAATGAAGGTTTGGACTGGTGGTCTGTAAAACTGCATGTTATTAAGATTCTTATATCTAACAGTATCTTCGAGGTTAGGGAAAAGTTAATTTGTATATCAATAATTATTGCATTGTACCATTTTAAAAGCATGTTTATGTTATCTCCCTGGCTTTATACCTTCTAAATGAGTGGGTGCTTAGTATAAAAATAAATCTCCCTCTATATAAACTGTGAAGGCAGATACAAGGTTTGAATTGGTTTAAGTGAGAGAGAATGCTTAAATATTTGGATTTTATTTTCAAGTTATTTAGATTCTTTGACTTTTGAATTAACTGTGATTTTTCTAAGAAATCATTTTTGTTTTTAAAGTCCCATCATTGCTATTCTTGGGAGAGAAATAATTCCCTCTAGAAACTTACTTCTACTGAACTCAACTATGAGCTCTCTAATACTTACCATGTGCAAAACACTAACTTGAGCATTGCAGAAAATGAGAGAAGAGTACATGAAAGTAACTGCAATAAAGCAGACTATTACATAAGATACATTCAAAGTGAGGTAGGCCCATCGGTTTAGATACTGATTTGCAGAGAGGGATAGATTTGAGGATGACTTTTAACACAACGTCACCTATATACCTATACACACATCTTTAATCTCCTTGTAATACATATACAGGCATACCTCGAAGATATTGTAGATTTGGTTCCAGACCACCGCAATAAAGTGAATATCTCAATAAAGTGAGTCACCTGAATTTTTTGGTTTCCCAGTGCATGTAACAGTTATGTTTATGCTATAGTACAGTTTATCAAGTGTGCAACGGCACTGTGTCTGGAGAAACAATGTACATACCTTAATGTAAAAAATGCTTTACTACAAAAAATGCTGACCATCATCTGAGCCTTCAAAAATCAGAATCATTTTGCCGGTGGAGGGTCTTGCCTCCATGTTGCTGGCTGCTGACTGATCAAGGTGGTGGTTACTGAAGGTTGGGGTGGCCATGGCAGTTTCTTAAAATAAAGCAAAAATGAAGTTTGCCAAGTTGATTAACTTTTCCTTCCAAGAACGATTTCTCTGTAGTGTGCAATGCAGTTTAACAGCATTTTACCCACATTAGAACTTCTTTCAAAATTGCAGTCAATCTCCTCAAACCTTGACACTGCTTTATCAACTAAGTTTATGTAATATTCTAAATCCTTTGTTGTCCTTTCAACAATCTTTGCAGCATATTCACCAGTAGTAGATTCCATCTCAAGAAACCACATTATTTGCTCAACCATAAGAGACAACTCCTCATCTGCTCAACTTTTATCATGAGATTGCAGCAATTCAGTGACATCTTCAGGCTCCACTTCTAATTCTAGTTCTCCTGCTATTCTCACCACATCTGCAGTTACTTCCTCCACTGAAGTCTTAAATCCCTCAGTCATCCATGAGGGTTGGAATCAACTTTTTCCAAACTCCTGTTCATGTTGATATTTTGATATCTTCCCATAAATCACAAATATTCTTAATGGCATCTGGAATGGTGAGTCATTTCCAGAAGGTTTTCAAGTTACTTTGCTCAGATCCATTGGAAGAATCACTATGTATGGCAGCCATAGCCTTACGAAATGTAAGTCTTAAATAACAAGACTTGAAGGTCCAAATTACTCTTTGATCCATGGGCTGAAGAATGGATGTGGTGTTAGCAGGCACGAAACCAACATTAATCTCATTCTCCATCTCCATCAGAGCTCTTGGGTGACAAGGTGCATTGTCAATGAGCAGTAATATTTTGAAAGGAATCTTTTTTTCTGAGCAGTAGGTCTCAACAGAGGCTTAAAATATGCAGTAAATCATGTTGTAAACAGATGTGCCATCATCCAAGCTTTGTTGTTTCATTTACAGAGCATAGCAGAGTAGATTTAGCATAATTCTTAAGGGTCCTAGAATCCTAGAATCAGCATAGTAAATGAATACTGGCTTCAACTTAAATCACCTAACAGGAGAGTCAGTATGTCCTTTGAAGCTTTAAAGCCAGGCATTGACTTTTCCTCTCTAGCTATGAAAGTCTGAGATGGAATTTTCTTCCAATAGAAGGTTGTTTCATCTACATTGAAAATCTGTTGTTTAGTGTAGCCACCTTCATTAACTATTCTAGCTACAATTTCTGGATAACTTGCTTCAGCTTCTACATTAGCACTTGCTGCTTCACCTTGCACTTTGATGTTATGCAGATGGATTCTTTCCTTAAACCTTATGAACTAATAACTTCTGCCTGCTTCAAATTTTTCTTCTGTAGCTTCCTCATGTTTCTCAGCCTTTGTAGAATTTAAGAGTTAGGGCCTTGCTCTGGATTAGGCTTTGGCTTAAGGGAATGTTGTGGCTGGTTTGATCTTCTATTCAGACCACTAAACCTTTCTGCATATCAGCAGCAAGGCTATTTTGTTTTCTCATCATTTGAGTGTTCACTAGAGTAGTATTTTAAATTTCCTTCAAGAACATTTTCTTTGCAATCACAACTTGGCTAGTTGGTGCAAAATGCCTAGTTTTAGGCCTGTATTGGCTTTTGACATGCTTTCTTCCCTAAGCTTAATTATTTATAGGTTTTGTTTAAATGAGTGATGTGCAACTCTTCCTTTCACTTGAACACTTAGAGGCCATCATAGAGTGATTAATTGGCCTAATTTAAATATTGTTGTGTCTCAGAACATAGAAAGGTCAAAGAAGAGGAAAGATGCAGGAATGGCCTGTCACTAGAGCAGTCAGAACACTCACAATTTTTATTGATAAAATTTGTCATCTTACACCGGCTTCAGAGGTCAGATCCCAGGGAGAGGATTGGGGTTGGCTGTGTGAACACAGCCTGAAGGAGGGTAGTGAGCCACAGCTATCCAGGAGGGAGTCCAGGAGAAAGTCTGGACCTGCCTAAGAGGCAAAGAGACCATTGTTTGGGGGTACATGAGGAGAGGGGATTCAGAGCACAGCCTAAAAGAGCTCCAAAAAGGGGTGTGAGCTGTGGCTATCAGTGTGGACATCAGAGACAGGCATGAAATGCTAAGACTACTTCTGCAGCCACCAAGAAGCCTATGTGCAAGGACAGGTCACTATCCACACCTCCCCTCCTGGGAGCCTGTGCAGCCTGCCACTGCCGGGGTCCCGTGCTCCAGGGACAACTTCCCCGGGAGAACACATGGCACACCTCAGGCTATTGCAACATCATGCTGGCCTCTGCCACCACAGGCTTGCCCTGCATTCTATACCCCTTCTTCCCCCTGGCCTGAGTGAGCCAGAGCCATTTAATCAGCTGCTGGTTTAACCCCATCCTACTTGAGCAAAGAACAGACACCCTCAGGGAATCTACATGCAGAGGCGGGGCCAGATCCAAAGTTGAACCCCAGAAGCTCTGTGAACAAAGAATAGAAAGGGAAATTGCTCCCAGCAGCCTCAGGAGCAGCAGATTAAAGCTCCACAATGAACTTGATGTACCCTGCATCTCTGGAATACCTGAATAGACAATGAATCATCCCAAAATTGAGGTGGTGCACTTTGGGAGCAACTGTAGACTTGGAATTTGCTTTCTGCATCTAATTTGTTTCTGGTTTCACGTTTATCTTAGTTTAGTATTTAGAGTTTATTATCATTGGTAGATGTGTTTATTGCTTTGGTTGCTCTCTTCCTTTTTTTAAATATATATATATATTTCCTTTTTCTCTTTTTGTGAGTGTGTATGTGTATGCTTCTTTGTGTGATTTTGTCTGTATAGCTTTGCTTTTACCATTTGTCCTAGGGTTCTATGTTTCTGGGGTTTTTTTTTGTTTTTTTTGTATAGTTTTTAGCACTTGTTACCATTGCTGGATTTGTTTTTTGGTTTGGTTGCTCTCTTCTTCCTTGTTTGCTATTTTTCTCTTTTTTTAATTACTTTTTAATTTTCTTATTTTTAATACTTTAAAGCTTTTTTATTTTAATAACTTTATTTTATCTTCTCTTTCTTTCTTTCTTTCTCTCTCTCTCTCTCTCTCTCTCTCTCTCTCTCTCTCTCTCTCTCTCTCTCTCTCTCTTTCTTTCTCCCTTTTCTTCTGAGCTAAATGGCTGAGAGGGTCTTCGTGCTCTGGCTGGGTGTCAGGCCTATGACTCTGATGTGGGAGAGCCAAGTTCAGGACACTGGTCCACCAAAGACCTCCCGGCTCCATGTAATATAAAATGGCAAAAGCTCTCCCCGAGATCTCCATCTCAACACTAAGACCCAGCTCATTTCAACGACCAGCAGGATACAGTGCTGGACACCCTATGCCAAACAACTAGCAAGACAGGAACACAACCCCACCCATTAGCAGAGAATCTGCATAAAATCATAATAAGGTCACAAACACCACAAAACACACCACCAGATGCAGTCCTGCCCACAAGAAAGACAAGATACAGCCTCATCCACCAGAACACAGGAACTAGTCCCCTCCACCAGGAAGCCTACACAAACCCTGAACCAACCTTAGCCACTGGGAACAGACACCAAAAACAATAGGAACTATGAACCTGCAGCATGTGAAAAGGAGACACCCAAACAGAGTAAATTAAGCAAAATGAGAAAACAGAGAAACACACAGCAGATGAAGGAGCAAGGTGAAAACCCACCAGACCAAACAAATGAAGAGGAAATAGGCAATTTACCTGAAAAAGATTTCAGAGTAATGATAGTAAAGATGATTCAAAATCTTGAAAATAGAATGGAGAAAATACAAGAAACATTTAACAAGGACCTAGAAGAACTAAAGAGCAAACAAACAATGATGAACAACACGATAAATGAAATTAAAAATTCTCTAGAAGGAATCAATAGCAGAATAACTGAGGCAGAAGAAAAGATAACTGACCTGGAAGATATAATAGTGGAAATAACTACTGCAGAGCAGAATAAAGAAAAAAGAATGAAAAGAACTGAGGACAGTCTCAGAGACCTCTGGGACAACATTAAGTGCACCAACATTCGAATTATAGGGGTCACAGAAGAAGAAGAGAAAAAGAAAGGGATTGAGAAAATATTTGAAGAGATTATAGTTGAAAACTTCCCTAATATGGGAATGGAAATCATTAATCAAGTCCAGGAAGCAGAGAGAGTCCCATACAGGATAAATACAAGGAGAAACATGGCAAGACACATATTAATCATCAAACTATCAAAAATTAAATACAAAGAAAGAATATTTTAAAAAGCAAGGGAAAAGCAACAAATAACACACAAAGGAATCCCTATAAGGTTAACAGCTGATCTTTCAGCAGAAACTCTACAAGCCAGAAGGGAGTGGCAGGACATATTTAAAGTGATGAAGGAAAAAAAACCTACAACCAAGATTACTCTACCCAGCAAGGATCTCATTCATATTTGATGGAACAATTAAAACCTTTACAGAGAAGCAAATCTAAGAGAATTCAGCACCACCAAACCAGCTCTACAACAAATGCTAAAGGAACTTATCTAGGCAGGAAACACAAGAGAAGGAAAAGACCTACAATAACAAACCCAAAACAACTAAGAAAATGGTTAGAAACATACATATCAATGATTACCTTAAATGTAAATGGATTAAATGCTCCAACCAAAAGACATAGACTGGCTGAATGGATACAAAAACAAGACCTGTATATATGTTGTCTACAAGAGACCCACTTCAGACCTAGGGACACATACAGACTGAAAGCGAGGGGATGGAAAAAGATATTCCATGCAAATGGAAATCAAAACAGAGCTGGAGCAGCAATTCTCATATCAGATAAAATAAATTCTAAAATAAAGACTATTACAATAGACAAAGAAGGACACTACATAATGATCAAGGGATTGATCCAAGAATGAGATATTACAATTGTAAATATTTATGCACCCAACATAGGAGCACCTCAATACATAAGGCAAATACTAACAGCCATAAAAGGAGAAATCAAGAGTAACACAATCATAGTAGGGGACTTTAACACCCCATTTTCACCAATGGACAGATCATCCAAAATGAAAATAAATAAGGAAACACAAGCTCTAAATGACACTTTAAACAAGATGGACTTAATTGATATTTATAGGACATTCCACCCAAAAACAACAGAATACACTTTCTTCTCAAGTGCTCATGGAACATTCTCCAGGATAGATAGGATCACAAATCAAGCCTTGGTAAATTTAAGAAAATTGAAATCATATCAAGTATCATTTCTGACTACAATGCTATGAGACTAGATATCAATTACAGGAAAAAAAAATCTGTAAAAAATACAAACACATGGAGACTAAACAATACACTACTTAATAACCAAGAGATCGCTGAAGAAATTAAAGAGGAAATAAAAAAATACCTAGAAACAAATGTAAATGAAAACACGATGACCCAAAACCTATGGGATGCAGCAAAAGTGGTTCTAACATGGAAGTTTATAGCAATACAATCCTACCTTAAGAAACAAGAAACATCTGAAATAAGCAACCTAACCTGACACCTAAAGCAATTAGAGAAAGAAGAACAAAAACACCCCAAAGTTAGCAGAAGGAAAGAAGTCATAAAGATCAGATCAGAAATAAATGAAAAAGAAATTAAGGAAACAATAGCAAAGATCAATAAAACTAAAAGCTGGTTCTTTGGGAAGATAAACAAAATTGTTAGATTCCATATAAATGGAATCTAAAAAAAAAATTGTTCTTGAGAACCTATGGGCAGGACAGGAATTAAACGTAGATGTAGAGAATGGACTTGAGGATACAGGGAGGGGGAAGGGTAAGCTGGACAAAGTGAGAAAGTGGCATGGACATACATACACTATCAAACGTAAAATAGATAGCTAGTGGGAAGCAGTTGCATAGCACAGGGAGATCAGCTCAGTGCTTTGTGACCACCTAGAGGGGTGGGATAGGAGGGTGGGAGGGAGACACAAGAGGGAGGAGATATGGGGATATATGTATATGTATACCTGATTCATTTTGTTATAAAGCAGAGGCACATGGTTCATGTGCCTCAAAACAAATACAATAGTAACATCACAGATCACCATAACAAAAAAAAGAATAATAATGAAAAATGTTTGATGTGTAGTAGTATTTCATTGATGTTTTACATATGTTATAAACTCCACACTACATTTTTCATATTTTTGTTCAAAGTATCCATTTATATTTTAAGGAGTTTTAAATAATATGAAAAACTTTTTATACTTACCCACAGAGTTCTCATTTCCAATGTTTATTATTCTTTGGTATAGACATATTTCCAACTGGTATCATTTTTCTTCTGCCTGAAGGCCTCCAGTAACATTTACTGTAGTGTGGGGCTGATAGTGATAAATTCTTTCAGCTTTTGTGTATCTGAGTAAGTATCTATTTCACCTTTATTTATGAAAGGTATATTTGCTAGGTATAGTGTTGCATGCCTGGGTATTTTAAATTAGATGCTAGACATTTTATTTTACCTTATTTGATGTTGGACAGTTTTATATTCCTAAATATATTCTTGAAGATTTTTTCAAGGTCACAGTTAAGTTACATGGAAATAGTGATCCTTTTGTAGATTGATTTTGTCTTGTTTTGTGGAGCAACATGGCATTTAATCTAAGGCTAATCCACAACTGATCCTTCTGTGTACTCTACTCAAAATCTTGTGTATTACACATTTTCCAGCTTGATTTTTGGGAAGAGCCATTATTCCTGGCTCTGTTTCACCAGTGGATATTGTTCCCTTTTATCTTTTTGTAGTTCTTTTCCCATTCTCATATGGTTTCTTTATATGCATACACTGATGAGTAGTCGAGGGTGTCCTCTGAAGATTTCTGTAATTCTCTATTTGTGCATCTTCTCTTCTATGTGAAACCCCTTGGTCTCCCAGACTCTCAGTTTCATCCTGTAAATTCAAGAAGTCTCTTGGGCTCTGTCTGTATCCTTACTCCCCACACCTCAACCTAGAAAGTTTCTGAAGGGAATGGCTGAGGCAATCATAAGATTGACCTTGCATTGTTTCCCACTTTTAAGGATCACTACCCTTCATCACCTCATGTCCAATATCTTGAAAGCATTGTCTCATATATTTTATCTGGTTTTTCAGTTGACTCAGTAGGAAAGCTAATTCTATTCCTTGTTTCACCATTTTGGCTGGAAGCAAAAGTCCAATGAATTGTATTTTAATATTTTTATGCTAATTACAAATGGTGACCCTATTTGTAGAACTGATAATCAGTCAAGTTTTTTGTTGCACTAGTAAGTTATCCAGTTTCAAGATCCCTCTGCTTTCCTAACTTTCCACTTACATCAAATAACACAACATGCTCCCTCTCTTCGCTGAACATTCCCTCCAGCTGTCTCCTCAGTAGGTGAACTCTAGCCATATTAACATACTAACCCTAAGACCTCTCCCATGCTACCCTCTCTTTCTGGAATATCCTGAATCAAAATTTTCACCTAACTAAATTCTACTTAGTCTCAGCTTAAATATCAGGTTTCTAGAGAGGCCTTTCCTGACACTTGCTTCCCATTATTCCCATACTATTCTTGATCAAGCATTTTCATTTTTATTATGATCTATGCCATTTCTAATTTTATTTGTTTACTCATTTAACAGTTATCTGTCTCATTTGAGTTTAATCTTTGTCTACCCAGTGGTTTTTGTTTGTCTTCCCCCCTTGTGGGCCCAATTCTCTTAAGGTACTTTATGTCTAATAGGGAAGACAAACATTAACAATTCTAACCTAAAAAGCACCATGAAGGAAAAAATTAAGGTGAGACAGGAGTTTAAAATGAGGGAACTTAATCTTCCTGTGTTAGGCTTTTCTGAGAGAGTAGTAGTTAATCTAAAAGACCTAAAAGCTGAGTAACAGCTAGTAAAGAGTGACTGAAGAAAGGAAGAAAGAATTCTTATACTTAGCCTGGGGAAAAGAGGCTTGTGGAAGCAAGCTGGGCATAGAAGGAAAGGTGATATGCAATATTTCTACCTGTTATGTTTGAACTCTTGCCATGTCAAAGAGAAATTAATCATAGTCTCTATTGTTTTGAAGTTCACAGATAAGACAAGGGAATTAAGATGATAATTAAAGTCATGATGTTGATACAATATCAGTAAGATCTTTCTAACATCTGGAAATGTCCAAACCAATTGTCTTTAAAATGTAATAAATTCTCTGAGATTTGAGGTGCTCAAAGATTGTATGATCATTGTTTAAAGGTATAAATAAGCATAGTTTTGCAGTAGTTCCAAATGTAATATCCTAATCACAAGTACCCTGAAATACAATTTATGCTGGGACTCAGACTAGCAGTTGAATTTATTTATTCATTTATTTGACAATTATAACAAATACCTCCTAGACACTAAGTATTGTTCTAGGTACTAAGTGAACAGAGGCATTTAAAATAAATCTGGACCCCATCCTTAAACCTGTAATCTAGGAAGTATCAGTCCAGATATAATAGCAAGGCTTCACGTTCAATATTCCTCATTTGAGCACTGTTCTGAAACATCTTTGTGTTGCTCAGGGTGGCTAGTATAAAGCTTTCCTTGAATGGAAGGACAGTTTATAAATGAATGTTAGATTTAACTATCTCTCCCATGCCTGTTCTTTTGTCTGGAACTTTTCTTTGCAACTCCTTTTACCTTACTAACTAGTACTTACCCTGTAAGACTCAGCTCACATGTCACGTCCTTCAGAAAGTATTCATTGAACAACTATCAAGACTCCTAGCAAATACTTTAGTGTTTTCTCCTCCTTGGTTACTGCTGTTCCAGGACAAATGGTCATCCTGGGAAGGATGATTTGGTATCACTTCAAAATAAGCTCTAATTTTTTTGTTAAACTTTTGTTTAAGATTAGGAGAGACTGAGCACTTCATGAGGCAAGAGTAAAGACAGAAGATGCTTCTCTTATCCAGTGGTGTTTTTTTCCATTTCATTGCCACCCTTACTATGTCCACGAACTAACTGGTCATTTACACTGCTCAAAATTGCTCTAAGTAGAAAAACTAATTCTGTAATCCTCTGACCACAACCTCCATTGTTTTGGAGATTAGCTTCCTAATTATTTATATTACATCCTTCTGCTATCCAGAATTCTACAGTATCCAGTTAATTGTCTTATTTTTTCTTTATCCATCAGCCTCTTCTTCACTTATATACATGGCATACATTCTTTAGTCCCCTGTTTCAAGCACTTTTGCCATCTCAATATTTCCTTGTCCCTTTGCCCAGAAAAAAACATCACACTTGAGTTAATACAATTCTCTCCCTGGGTTAATGGCTCCATGTTCCTGCAATTCATTAATCTACAACTGCACAGTGAAGCAGAGAGGTTGTTTTATGATTCAAGACTACCTATTTTAACTGTCTCAACAGGGACTGGCAGTATTCCTGTGTTTATCTCATTAGCTATCTTTCCTACTTTCTAAAACTACTATTTTAAACCTTCTCTATTCTCCTCAAACCTCTGATCTTTTGCCTCACTTCCAGCAGGTAAAATTTTTTCTATTTTGCAGAAAAAAATGGAAGCCATCACAGGGAGACCACTTCAACTTCCTTTTTCCAACTTTATAAATCTTCCTGTGTCTTTACCATCTTTTCCTCCTTCCCTTCTGTTAAAGGATGTATACTTTCTCCAATTAAACTCTACCTGTGTTATGGATCTCATACTCTTCTATCTTTTTAGAACAATTCCTATCAACTAGCTTCTTAATTTGTTCTATTTTTTTTGTACCACCTACCTTCTATTGGATCCCTACATTGCCATTTAAACATATTCTGCCATCATTAAAAAAAAAAAAATCCCTGAAATTTATCACCCCTTTCAGCTACTGTCCAAATCCCTTTTCAGCACTTTATAGCCAATTATCTAAAAAGGTACTCATCTCCATTTCTTATTTTCAATTAATTTCTCAGTTCACTCACTTTTGTTTTCTACTACCCAACCCAGACTACTCCTCTGAGCACTCCAATGATGCCTGTGTCAATTATATTAGTAGGTACTTTCAGTCCTCACTTTATTTGACTTTTCTGCAGCTCTTCATGTAAGTGATTGTACACTATTTCTAGAAGTACGATCTTACTTTGGCTTCTTGACATTAAGTGCTTCTATACCACCTCTACCCCCACCAACCTCTGCTACTTCTCTTATCACTTCTCCATTTCCTTGGTTTTTCTTCCTCTTTTCTATGAGTCTTATATGTTAAGTATCCTCAGTGCTCTCTCCTGGGCTTTCCCCCATTCCTTTTCCCTTTCCCTCCTTCTCTCTTCTCCTTTCTTTTCTTGTTATGCTTTCTACCTTGAAAACTTAATCCACTCTCATCATTTGAAATACCATATGTGTTATATGGAATCTAAAAAAAAAAAAAAAAAAGGTTCTGATGAACCTAGGAGCAGGACAGGAATAAAGATGCAGACATAGAGAATGGACTTGAGGACACGGGGAGGGCGAAGGGTAAGCTGGGACAAAGTGAGAGAGTAGCATTAACATATATACACAACCAAATGTAAAATAGATAGCCAGTGGGAAGCAGCTGCATCGCGCAGGGAGATCAGCTCAGTGTTTTGTGGCCACCTAGAGGGGTGGAATAGGGAGGGTGGGAGGGAGACTCAAGAGGGAGTGGTTATGGGGATATATGTATACATATAGCTGATTCACTTTGTTACACAGCAGAAACTAACACAACATTGTAAGGCAATTATACTCCAATAAAGATGTTAAAAAATAAATTAATTAATAAATAAATACCATATGTGTGTTAACTGCTCACTTTATAATACAAAAAACAATATATATTATATATCCCAAAAATGTCTATTAATATTTAGACCTCTGTATCCAAATGCTATTCAACATTTTCTTTATGTATTGCATAGGCAGCACAGACTAATTATTCCAAATTGAAATCCTAATTCCTCTCTTCTCCACAGTGATAATTTCTCTGGCGTAATCTAGTTTAGTATATGTTATCCACATCTGCTGGCTGCTGAAGGCTGAGAATACAGTAGGACCTTTGAAATCTCATGCTTCTTCAATACCAATATCCAAATTAATCACAATTTTGGTAGTTCCTAGCTTCTAAATATATCAAAAATCTATTCATTTATTTCCATGTAAACTATAAAATCCCTGTTAAACTCACCATCATCTTTCACTTATCTGCTACAATAGCCTCTGATCTGGTCTTCTCATATCCACAATTGCCACCTCCAATATTCCTCAATGATAGAGTAATGTTTTAAAAGCAAATCTGATCAGATTGCATCCTTACTTAAAATCCTTCTATCTGGGCTTGCCTGGTGGCGCAGTGGTTGAGAATCTGCCTGCCAATGAAGGAGACATGGGTTCGAGTCCTGGTCTGGGAAGATCCCCCATGCCGCGGAGCAACTAGGGCCATGAGCCACAACTACTGAGCCTGCGTGCCTGGAGCCTGTGCTCGGCAACAGGAGAGGCTGCTATAGAAAGAGGCCCACGCACCGCGATGAAGAGTGGCCCCCGCTTGCCGCAACTAGAGAAAGCCCTAGCACAGAAACAAAGACCCAACACAGCCAAAAATAAATAAATAAATAAATAAACTTAATAAAAAAAAAAAATCCTTCTATCTCTTTCTGTATGTCTTTGTGGAGTCCAAAATTCATACTATGCTTATCTTTAAGGCTCCAAGTGACCTGACCTTGCCTCCAACTCCAATCTTATTTTGTACCACTTTGTTCTCACTCTGTTTGCTCCAGCAACACTGGTTTACTTTCAGCAGCTTAATTGGATGGAGAACTCTCTTCCATCACAGGGAATTTGCTCATGCTATTTCCTCTATCTGGACTTCCCCTCCAATCTCCCTCCTTTTTGCCTGGCTATTATCCTTCAGGTATCAGCTTAAATACTTCTTAATCAGAGAAGATTCCCTAGCACTCTAGACTACAGTAAGTTTGTTTATTTTATATCTCACAGTATTGTCTACCTTTCTCTGTAGAATTTCCCACAAATGCAATTAATTATTTAGTGCTATAATTATGTGTATATTTTTCTATCCACTTCACTGTAAGTTCCAGAAAGACAGAGATCATGTCTGTCTTAGTCCTTATCTTCAACTTTGATATAACGTGGTATCTAACACAAAATATATTAATGTATGTTGGAAGAGTTTTTAACATTACAGTATAGACTGGGAAATTTATAGAATCAAAAAACTCTAAAACCAGAAAATACCTTAGTAATCATCTAGCCCATCCTGCTAATCTTATATATTAAGAATATAATGTTTGGAAAGGTTAAATTACTCATCCAAAGGCTTCTAACTCCAAATTCACTGCTCTGTCCAGAACATTAGACAGCCTTCCTAACATAACATTTTCAGTTTCACAATCTGATTTTTTTACTTACTGAGGAAAACTGTACAACATCTAATACAAATGAGCTTGAAGGAGGAAATACAATTTGGTAATAATCAAAGAAACGAGAATCACTTTTCCTTCTACTGTGTTGAATATTATGGCCCAGTTATATTATTCCAGTGTTCTCCACACATATTTCTTATTTATATTCTGTTAGAGACCATATTAATGAGTGTTGCCACTCAGATAATTATCACAAATTGAATTGGCTGCTTTTCTTATTTGAATTAAGTCTGTGTGGGAGAGATTATTTGAGGACTTATTTCTGTGTGACCTCACAATATTTTGGAATACTGCAGTGTAGTATGGAATTTTCCACTGAAAATTTGGCTGTGGGTCTACAAAAATATAAAAAGGAAGTTTTAAATCTTCTTCTAACAAAGCACATCTCCACAGTTACCAAATACTTAGCCTACTGTTGTTGCTTCTGAATTTGCTGTTAAAATAAATGATTAGAATTTTACAGGACAAATAAATAGGGATCAAGGGTATTTTTCATTTAGATAGGACAGATAACATGAGTAATATAATTCAATTCAAATCTAGCACAGGGTTCTAGACACTAGGGAAACAAGTTCAATTAACAGGTAAAAGAGGCAGAATTAACATTCATTTAAAAAGTTGTTTGAATCATACAACCATTCTTACTTTACTATTGTCATTATGTGAATTATTTAATTAATAAATGAAAGCAATATGTGTTATCATGTCAGGCAATAGGATAAATATTAGGAATATGAAGATTAAGATGTAGTCCCTTACTTATCGATAAATTAAGATGTAATAGAAACATTTAGAATGTTATTATGGTTGTATTTCTCAATATCAAAAATATTCCTCCATTATCAATCCATATTTTTACAATCCAATGATAACACTTAGGGTATAGACTAAGCTACTGTAACAAAAACACAGTGAGTTCATCAAGGTGGTCATTTTTATCCCTCTCTCATATAGGAGGCCATCCAATCTTGGTTAGCAAAGATTTTGCTGCAAGAGATCATTCAGGGGCCAAGTTTCTCCTGTTGGGTTACTCAACTATCTCTTAGAGTATGGTTCCTCATTCTCCTGGTAAAAGACAGTTCATAGTTCATCACCCATTTTATTCTAGTTCTGAGAAAGGGGAAAGGGAGAGGAAATGAAAAGTAAGTGATTTCCTATTTAGTGAATGTGACTAGAGTTTTAACACATTACTTCTATGAACATCAAGTTGTCCAAAACTTAGTCACATGCTCTCTCCTACCTCAAAGGTAAGCTGGGAAATGCAGTCTCTTGCTGGACAGTTCAATGTTTAGATAAACGCCTGGAGGTTCTGTTATTAAGTGGACTAGGGGAGAATGAATATCCATGGACAATTAGCAGTCTCTGTCTCAATTTTCTCTTTTAGTCACCCAGGTATCTATGCACCCTCATCTTTCCTCACAAATATACTCAAACCCTCTACAAGGGAGCCCACCTAAAATCCTATGCAGTAACTGCAAGCAGCTGAAAATCCACAACCATAGGTAGTCTTTTGTATCAGGTTCTGGAAGTGACTCCTTTTAATCTGATAACCCATCAATAAACACAACTCATGTGTCTTCTTTAACTCCAATATACAATGATAGAATAGAAACAGGATAACTGAATTTAAAACACCCCAGTTGTGATACCCTGAGAAGGATCACAACATCACTTGTGGAAATTCCAGTCAAGAACACACACAAAGGAATATTATTCAGCCATAAAAAATAATGAAATTCTGACATATACTACAAAGTGGATGAACATTGCTGAGGTTGATTTATGCTAAGTGATGCTATGAATGAATTGTTCTAAGTGAAATAAGCCAGACACAAAAGGACAATTATTGTATGAGTCCACTTATATGAGGTACTTAGAATAGTCAAATTCAGAGAGAAAGGAAGTAGAATGGTTGTTACCAGGTTCTGAGGAGAGAGGAATAGTTATTGTTTAGTAGGTACAGAATTTCAGTTCAGGAAGATAAAAACATTCAGGAGATGGATGGTGGTAACATTTGCACAACAATGTGAAGGTACTTAATGCCACTGAATTGTACACTTAAGAATGGTTAAAATGGTACATTTGTGTTATATATATTTTACCACAATTAATTTTTTGATTAAAAAAGTAAGAAAGAAAACTATCCTTTCAGAAATGTATAATATGGAAAGCTCACAGTAGTTTTTATCTATAGCAGATGTCAAATTATCCTGGGCAGGAACTGTGAAAGCTTCTTGCAAGTGAAGTAGGTTCCTTGGTTAATTCATTTGCCAGCCCTGAAGTGTCTCCCCTGTTCATTGGCCCCTGAAGCTTTGCTTTTGTGTGTGGTGGGGAGGTTTTTCCCTGTCCACTGTGTATATCAGAAAGCAGCAAGAAAGAGTGTGCTCCACTTAGGGCAGCTTTAGGAGACTGAGTATTGTGTTAGAAATTTACCAATCATAGGCTTTTGTACACCAGGCTTGTGGTTTCTTTTTTTTTGTGATACGCGGTCCTCTCACTGTTGTGGCCTCTCCCGTTGCGGAGCACAGGCTCCGGACACGCAAGCCTAGCGGCCATGGCTCACGGGCCCAGCCGCTCCGCGGCATGTGGGATCTTCCCGAACCGGGGCACGAACCCGTGTCCCCTGCATCGGCGGGCGGATTCTCAACCACTGCGCCACGAGGGAAGTCCGAGGCTTGTGGTTTCTTTGGTAATGAAATTCCCTCAAAACCTTAGTATAGAAATGAAAACACTAACTCAGAAAGATATCTACACCCTCATATTCATAGCAGCATTATTTACAATAGCCAAGACATGGAAGCAACCTAAGTGTCCATTGACAGATGAATAGATGAAGAAGTTGTGGTATATAGATACAATGAAGTATTATTCAGTCATGAAAAAACAAGGAAATCCTGCCATTTGACATAACATGGATGGATCTTGATGGTGTTATGCTAAGTGAAGCAAGTCAGAGAGAGAAAAACAAATACTGTATGTGATCTCATTTATACATGAAATCTAAACAAAACCAAAACACACACAAAAAACAAACTCATAGGTGGCGGGGGTGGCAGTGAGGATGAGGAGTGCGCATTGGCTGAAGGTGGTTAAAATGTATAAACTCCCGGTTATAAGATAAATCAGTACCAGGGATATAAGTATGACATGATAAATATTATTAACTCTGCCATATGTTATATATGAAAGTTGCCAAGAGAGTAAATCCTGAGTTCTCATCACACACACACAATTTTTTTTTGCTTTTTCTTGTATCTATATGAGGTGATGGATGCTAATAAACTTATTTTAGTAATCATTTCAAAATATACAGTAGTAAAACCATTATGCTGTACACGTTAAACTTATACAGTGATGTATGTCAATTATATCTCAGTAAAACTGGAAAAACACAAGAAAAATGTTAATTAGGTTTTTTGTTTCTAGACAGTTCCATGTGGAATAGCCACACTCGAAGACATCTGCTGGACAAATTTCTGTAGAGCCTATAGACACTACTTAAAAATTTTATTGTCTCCTTTGCTCTGCTCAGCTCTCTTTCCCTTAACTTAATGTCAGCCACCCTAATGCCATCTGAAACTAAAGTCTTGGCAAGTTGGTTGGGAAGCTAATACTCTTAAACTGATCTTTGCCCCTTGGCTGGCTCTAATGAAAATGTTATGTCATGCTCTTTGAGGAATAGAAGCAGTTGACTTTTCCAACCCTGTAGGGTCCCAAATTAATGGCATTTTAATTCATTAAAGTGCAGGTCAAGGGTAGAAAGACTCTCCATTAGTAGAGCTATATTCCCTTTCATCTCTATTTGCAAATGGGCTATTTCTTGTCTAACTTTATCACATGTCTCTTGTAGCACTTTGCTAAAAATTCCAAGCAGCAGCCAACATGCACCAAAAATCTGATATCTTTTTAGCCTATTCCTCTAGAGCTACAAGCTTGGTAGTAATGTGGTCTCTTTCCAAGTTAGCTTGTATTTTCTAATGGCATAACAAAGGGCACTTCTTTCTAGCCTGGATATCTCTTCACCTACTACACAACTTGATAAACTAATGCCACATATTTCGATTTTTATAATGACGGTGTCCCACTTCCAGGAGCCAATTTCTATAAAAATAGTGTACAAGCCAAGCAGATGTAACCTAAACTATAGTGTGTCAGAATTTTATTTCTTTCTCTCACAACAATCAAGAAGCAAGCTATATAGGCGGGCAGCTGTGACTCACCTACAAGGTAATCAAGATTCTTAATATCTTATTTCTTCGTTATCGTTCAAAGTGTTATCCTTACCTTCATTATTTGAAGTGTATTTCCAGCTGTGGGAAAGGGGAACAAAGAAAGTGGAGTGAAAGCAATTTCCTTTGTGATAGGGATGTACACATTCCTTCAGCTCACCTCACATTTGCAGAAACATAGTACCTACTACTGACTGCAAGAGAGGCTGAGACATGTAATTGCTAGCTGGGTGGGTTTGATCCAACTGAAAATCAGGGTTATTTATTATGAAAATAAAGATGAGGAGAATAGTGGAATATTTGCCAACCCTGCCACTCCAATAAAATCCACTGATATGGAAATATTTGGGCAGCAAGTAATTGTGTCACAGTTCAGTAATTGAACATATGTAAATAACTGAGCATATGTAAATCTGAACTAAGGACTATGAAAGACCAGTGGAGGCATAGTGCTGCCTTCAGGGGGAATCTGATTCAAAAGAGGCTCCAGATAAAAAACTGATAGAACTTGGAGAAAAAGGGAAAAAGGAATTAAGGATGTAGACCTTTCCTCTTCACCAAAAGTTCCAATTGTAGAGCCTGAATCTGGCACTCCAAGATGTCAGATCATTTTGCTTTTTAACATTTGATCCCATACAATATTTTTCCAAGCTACTGATCACTTCTAATCAGCTAGGCTATACATAATTGCATATGGACATAGAGACATTTAAGTTGCTTTGTCAGTATAAGCAAGAGTGAGTCACTAGGTGAACATGAGAATAAGAACAAGAAATGTTTTTGAAATTTCCAGCCTCAGATATTCGGAGAGTAGGAGAAGAGTTTGTCTGAAGGTTAAATTCCATGGAAAGTTGTTGAGGAGGAAGAAAAGACAAAAGTCAATTTGTTTTTCTTTCACGTTCCTGAACTTGTTTTCCATCAAGTCTAGCATAAAATCTTTGCTACTGTCAACTGAAAAAAAAAATGCACAACCTAAAAGTTGGGAATTATGTTTTATTTAGCGGATTTTCTTTCTTTCTTTTTTTTTTTTTTTTTTTTTTTTGCTGTACGCGGGCCTGTCACTGTTGTGGTCTCTCCCGTTGCAGGGCGGATCCGGACGCGTAGGCTCAGCGGCCATGGCTCACGGGCCCAGCCGCTCCACGGCATGTGTGATCTTCCTGGACCGGGGCACGAGCGCGTGTCCCCTACATCGGCAAACGCTCTCAACCACTGCGCCACCAGGGAAGCCACCGTTAAGCGGATTTTCTGAGGACTTAAGCCCCGAAGACAGCCTCTCAGGTCACTCTGAGGGACTGCTCCAAAGAGGTAAGGGAGGAGCCGGGATATATAGGAGTTCACACACACACAAAAACCCAGGTAGTTGAACATCAAAAGACTACTGCTAATTAAAGAAAACGGGGCAACTCAAGTTAATGGACTTAGTGCTTTTCTCTGTATGGGAAGATGCAAGAGTCTGGGCTCATTGAAATCATTACTTTGATATGCACCCTAACTATCTAGGGACAGTATCCTGCTTTTCTCCATCCTGAATCCCCTCAGGGTGCACAGTGGCTACTGGCTTGATGGCCGCCACATCCTCTGTTTACTGACATAGCAGACAACATTTTTTATCCACACTATACTCTGGGCAAATAGAATAAAATTTTGTGAGTGCTGATTTTCCATTTGGAAAATAACCTAAACTGTTACTGCATGCTAGAGTTTCATTCATTGATTCATTCACTAAATATATTTTGAGCTCTAACCATACACCAGGATTTAGGTAATGAAGAAAAATCCCCTGTTTTCAAAGTGCTCACAGTTTTAGTTGGAGAAACAACCTAGAAAATACATCAACGAATTCAGTCTGATAACCACCCTGAGAGAGGGCTACACACAGTGGACACAGACTCACAAACAAGAGGTTCCTGACCCCACTGGGAAGAATCCATGTGAGCCTCGAAGAAGGAAGGATTCTCATCTTGAGACTGGAGACTAAGTGAGTATCACTAGGTCTGGTATGCCAGGACGCAAGAATAGCACGCACACATGGATGAGACTGTGAGTAAAGAGGATATATTGGGGGAAGAGAAAGAATAAGAGAAGTATGAGATCCCATGTCAGTGTACAAAACAAAATAGTGTGTAAAGATTATTGGAAGAGAAGTTGGGTAATCTATTCTCCTCCGGGCTTTCATTTCTTTCCCTCAAAATAATTACTGAGAACCTACTCATGTTTCAAGCCCAGGGAAATAAGAATGAGTAAAAACAGAAATGTACCTGCCTTTGGGGAGTTCACTTTTTATGAGCGAGATAGACATTAATGAAATAAACTCATGAAAAAATATATAAATACAGGCTATCAGGCTGTGCAATGGCCCAGGGGTGTGAGTTGATGGGGGAGGCTGGTGAGCTCAAAGGGCTGAGAAAAGGGTTTCAATCTCCTCTCTAACAAATTAAATGGAAGTTATAATGCTCTCCAAAGCCTTTCCTATTCTGATGTTTTTTATGGCTCTAAAACTCATATTATTTAACACGGATTGCAATAGTTACGGCTTAAGATTTTTATGATATGTTTAGAAAGTGAAGTGAGACTAGGAAAGAAGTCCAATCTTATTTCCTTAGCATTTCAAAGCTGTTTGAGGGTGCAACCAGAAACATGCAAGCAGGTGTTAAGATAATTTTTTTGGCCTCCTGGGACACTTCTATTTAAAACTTTAGGAACAATAAAATAACGCAAACATCCAGGAATTATTCTGTTAATGGCTGCATTCAGAAAAGCCACACAATAAAAAGACAAATAATATAAGTAATAGACAAGCCCATCTTTTGAGAACGTGTACTGTCTTAGCAGCACATTGGTAAGTTCCTACACACCTTAGACTGTTGGGGGAGTTGCCAACCATGGCTCCATTTGGGGTCTAAAGTTTTACAGCTCAGAGCAGGGAAATTCTAGTTCAACAATGACTACATGGTGTAGAGGAGGGCACGGATATTGGCTTCTGGGAATCTACTACTTAATGCCTCCGAGACCTTGGGCAAATTTGTTACTGTCCATGTGCTTCAAATTCCTCGTGTATAAAATTAGGATGAAGTCAAGAATGGGCCTACCTATCTTACAGAATAGATCTGAGGATAAAATAATGAAAAATAATCAGAGAGGGGAGAGAGAGGGGTGGGGGGGAATGTAATGACCAATGACATGTCATAAGATTCCCATTCTCTCAGACTTGACCAGAGACTGCCGAAGTAGGGACATTTCTTTGGAAAGATTTGAGGGTGAAGTCAGGGAGTGAGGACAGGAAACTAATATCAACAATCTACCAGGCACCATGCCAGGCCTGTTATAGATGCTGTATTATACAATACTCACAACATTCTGTAAGGTAGCTATTATTACCCCTATTATATAGACAGAAAAACTGCAGCTATGAAATGTTAAGCCACTTGCTGAATTCAAAAAGCAACAAAGTAACGTTGTTATTTAAACCCAGGGTTGTATGACTGTATAGGGTTTCTACCATACTATCCAAACTCCCAGACGGAAAGATCCAGCATAGAAGAAAAATTTAGTGTTTTCATATTATTCAAGAAGCATAATTCAGATCCAAATTCAGATCATGATATCACTGAGGACTTTACGAAAATATGTCTCTTATACAGCTTTTATTTTTTTTAAATGATGAATGACATGATTCTGCTCCTCAAAAAAAGAAACAATAGAATCAGAAACAATAAGCAGAATATATTTATAAAGAATAAATCATTGTCAGCAAACCTAATTACTTTCTTTCTTCCAACAGAATTACATGGCTAAAAGATAATGGAAGTATAAAAGAAACAATATATCTTGATTACTAATATAACAGATAGTGTCTCTTAGACATTAACTAGCACAATTAATTGAAAATAGTCTCAATCTCCAATAAAAATTGACTACAAAGGAACAAAAGGTCAGTGTCATATAATGTCAGGGGTCAGTGTGGGCTGCCTGCCTTGCCCAACCCCAAATGCCATTTGTAATGGTTCTTGTAGAAGCAGTAATTGTCTGGAATGACAAAGCAAGACAAAATCCTGCTGAGTGCTGGCTCTGCCTATCCAGCAGACCCAACTTGCATTAGATGGAGATAAAAGTGGGGTAGGGGATGGAGAATTCACACACTAGGGAAATGAGTAGCAACTGTAAAGCAAATACATAACAATTCAGGGTAGAAATGTGCAAAACCACCCTGGAGAACCATTGTGACCTCTGGAACTGTGTTTGTTACTGAATGTAAACTAAATTTTACAACACATCTGAAGAAATAATGTATCAGTCAGAGTCAGCCTTGAAAGCATGGAGAAAGGATCCACTGGGACAGAAAGTGAACCATTTTAGACTAAGCAAGGTTCAGTAACCTGCCCAAGGGCACACTTTTGTTCAGGGACTGAGGAAGAACTAATCCAAGTATCTGTCAGTGTCTCCTGATTTTAACCAACAGCACTTCTCTGATGTTACTCTGTATAAAGATGAACAACTGCTGACTCACAATTCTTTACCTCCATCATGGTAGACTCTGCTGGCCTCATAAGTCAAAGAGATGACCTGGGGGTGATTGGTAGTAGAAATGCCACAACCTCCTGTAATGGAGATAGTTAGAATCTACAGAGCGGTAAATAGAGAGACAGCTTTCTGCTTTCTTCCTAGGAACCTGTGGACCCTTGGTTTAAACAGAAGGCATGAAGAGCCACCTGCAATGCACCTATTGGGACTCTAGCTGGGATAGAGATGGCCAGGCTTGCCAAAGTGATCACACCCTCAGGTTTATCCTAGGAGCCGCCCTCCTCATTACGATTCTACATAGAATGACCATTTGAGATACTTAGGGAAGAAGGCAAGGAACATTCCTCATAAATCATGCAGAGCAAAGAAGCCTATGTTTGCTGTTGAGAGATTTAAAATATCCCGGGATGTAGCTTCTATTTGCCTAGGCTGTACGTAGGCAAACTCACGCTAGATAAAAATGTGAAGGCTACAGAATGTTATTCCATATACCTGGGATCGCATTTTGCCTATGAGTGTGATAGACAGAGACTACTACAGCTCAATGCTTCTCAAAATTGTGCATATGGGAGAATGCCCCCAAATCATGGTACTTCCTACAAAAGAACATGAAAGACTGTATGTTTAATTGCTATCAAACCATGTAGTTTTGTACTGAATCAGATGTTGTTTTATACTTGAGTATAGTGTTGATGTATAATAGCAGACGCCAACAGTTTAAGAAAAATTCAGAGAAAATGAAAAAATAAGAACATTCCATAAGCCTGAAATGTTTGAAACATTTTTCTGAAAAAGGATCATTTTTCCATCTTAGCAGTAA
This sequence comes from Kogia breviceps, assembly GCF_026419965.1. Taxonomy (NCBI): domain Eukaryota; kingdom Metazoa; phylum Chordata; class Mammalia; order Artiodactyla; family Physeteridae; genus Kogia; species Kogia breviceps. The sequence goes on along the minus strand of NC_081316.1, from coordinate 52,004,714 downwards.
GATGCATCTAGTTTACGTGCTGTGTAGGCATATCATTTGAGGAATTACTGACTTGGATCCAGGAAGTGCTTAACTTGCAAAAATTCTACTCCAGGATTTAAACTTTGTTCACTCCTCAAAGAAATCAATAAGTGATTTCCTCTCTTTGGGTTTGTAGTCCACTCCCTTCAGTATCTCAGGGTAGATAAAGTCTCATCTAATGTTAATACTGTCCTTTTTCTGCTGCTGCTTCACTGGTCCCAGGTAAACATTTTTGGATTATTTGACGTAGCATCATTTTTTTTCTAGAAATAACTATTTGTGTTATGTTAGTATGCAGCGATGGTACCAAGGCTCTTTTGGAGTCCACATCGCCTTTTAGTGCAGAGTTTGGGGAAGGTTTTTCTGTTATAAACTTCCTAAGTAAGGGTTATTGTTTGAGGCTAGTCCTTTTCAGGCTGTCTAATTGCAAACATCATGGGCAGGCTCCTGTTTACAAATACCTGTGTATCAGAAGACAGCCCTCTCTCAAATAATACTGAATTTGATCAACTTTGAAGCTGGAGTAGAGCCTTCCTAAAACTGCTTCTTTGGAGCACATTTAAGGATTTAGAACCACTTAAAGTATTCTCCAGGATTCATATTCTCTGAGGCTTACATTTATTTGGACAAAGTAAAGTTTTCCAAAGAGAAGAACCACTCTCCAGATTTTCCATGGGATCCATGCATACCTCAGACTTGTTTCCAAACAGACCCTACTTCTCTTAAGATCATCGGAGTTTAATGAACTCATAAACATATTAAAGGAACATCTTCTCACTAAGACCACCAGTCTTCTTCATTTGGAGATTATAAATATCATTAGTAGGTGTTTTTACTGCTGAGCTTGACACTGAGCTCAACAGCACTTTTAAAAAGAAATGTTTTACTTGATATTTTGTAGGATTTCATTATATATTGCATTATTTCTTCTTGATTAAACCAATATGTTCATTTTAATCTCAAGTTAAACACCCCTTGACCATTGAATCTTTTCCTAACCTACCATGTGTTTCTAAATCATTCTATGATTTCTTCCCACTAATCACACTTCCAGTTCTGGTCTGTATATAAGCACCACAGATATGCAAGTGCCATCAGATTCCTTTCTCTTATAGGTTGTTACAAAATATTGAGTATAGTTCCCTGTGCTATACAGTAGGTCTCAAGTACCATCAGGGTAGGGCTCTGTCCTGACTTGTACACCACTGCAAGACCAGCATCTAGCAAAGTGCCCAGAACATACTTGACATTGAAAATATATTGAATAAATGAATTTACTGAAATCTTCAGAGGAATATTTGTGAAACTCCATTATTATATTACCACATTGATGAAAGGAATTCCAAAAGAGCTTTGTCTTAACTCACTGGGTCCCCTGGAAAACCTGACTTCAAATCTCATTGAAAACCAAACACAAAACAAAAATTCAAAACAATGAAAAGCTCTCTAGCCAGTGAGAGTTTACAATGACATGTCACAGAAATTAAGGGATCTGTTTATAATTTTTCAAACATAAGCAAAACAATTCTTGCAATGCAGTCAGCTGAATAAATAAAATAGCCTGCAAAAGAAAAGTAGATTTTTTCAGACATTATAAATCCCTGTTTAGGTTCTGGATGATTACATATTTATGTGCCATAGATTTAAGACTGCAGAAGAGATATTTTGTCCAACCTAAGGGCTATCTTTAGAGAAAATGTTGCTCAAATTTCTTTATAACAGGATTTTTTAACGTGATGGGTCATGGATTAGCTTCATCAAGTCCATAAACCTCCTGAAATTCTGAGCAAAAATTTCAAGTGTGTCTAAGTACATTTTACTACAGAGAAAGTCCATGGCTTCCTTGTCTTAGTTTCTAAGTCAAAAATGTTAAGAACTGCTTCATTAGAGTAAGGTCTAAGAATCATAGTGGCAGGTAATATTACCTTCCCTTAGGTGATATTGATTATTCACATGTCATTTGGATCACAAAATCACTATAATTTTCAGAGGGTTGGTTCAAGAGACCCTAGATCCTTGCAACATTCCCTGCAGTGTATACAAATGAATGATCACAAAGTATAGGCTGATATTTTGGTGATATGTAAGGCATAGGTGGTATCACATGTTAATTACTTATAAAAATACCAGACAGAATTTCTCATTACTTTCCTTATCCAAGAAGCTGGAGACTTTATAAAAACCCTCAATATAATGATTTGTATTAGTGCTTTTCAAACTTGGCTGTGGTTTCAATATGATCATTTTTATTAAGAAATTCATTAGTCATTGCATATGGGATATTGAAAAACTTCTTGGTAAGAATATCACTATCAAGCCATATGGTTAAGGCTTCCATAACTCAATTACATATTTTCTGAAGAATACAAATTTTATGATGTCAGGCAGGGAAATTCCATGCGTTTTCAGTCATTAAAGCAGTTCATTTTAAGTTAGAACATCTAGGTTTTTTTTATTGAGATATAGTTGACATATAACATTATATTAGTTTCAGGTGTACAACATATGATTCAATATTTGTATATATTGGGAAATGATCACCACAATAAGACACATTAACATCCATCATCATAAAAAGAACCTGATTAAAGATCTTAATTTTTGCAGTTACTTGAATGCTGGTTAAAAATAAATTGTCCTGAAATACAAACTGACATTCTTAGGGAAAAAAATACAATTTGTAAGTCCCTCCTATTTGACATAAAATAAATGAGGCACTTAAAAATTTTTATTTTATTTAATCATCAGAACAATTCTGTGATGTATATATTAGTATCCCTATTTTACAGAGGAGAAAACAAGTACAAGGTGGGTAAGTAATCTGCCCAAGATCACTAAATAAATATGCCATGGTATAAATCTGTGTTTCTGTCAACATATTCAATTTTTTCTGCTACTCAAAAGGTTTTTAAAAATTAAATTTATTGGGATATAATTTATGTTCAATAAACTGCATCCACTCACTTAATAGTACAGTTCAATGAGCTGTGGTAAATATATACACCCATGGGACCATCACCGCAATTAAGATATTTCCAGCATAATAGTTGCAGGATATTAGTAGCATCCTCATAAGTTTCCTCATGTCTTTTGCAGCCAATACTCCTCTGCTCCTGGTTCCAGGAAGTCATTAAGATGGTTTTACTTTTTCACTTTTTAAAATTTTGCATATTTATTGAATATAATACATAACCATAAATTCAGCTGTTTAAAGCATGCAATTCAACGTCTTTAGTATAGTCACAGAGTTGTGCCACAATTATAACACTCTATTTTTAGAACATTTTTATCACTTCAAAAAGAAATCCCATACTTATTAACAATTAGTCCCTATCTTTACTCTTTCCCCAGCCTCCCCACCCCCAGGCGTCAACAAACACTAGTTTACTTTTTACTTACTCTACATATTTCATCTAAATGGAATCATACAATATATGGTCTTTTGGGATAAGCTTATTTCACTTACCATAAATGAAAATTCACCCATGTTGTGGTATGCATCAGTTCTCCATTCCTTTTTATTGTGAAGTATTTTACTGTATAGATGTATCACACTTTATTATCCATTCATTATTTGTTGGACATTTGAGATGTTTCCACTTTTTGGCCATTATGAATAATGCTGCTATGAACATTCATATATGTTTTGTTTCTCTTAGGGTATAATACTTAGAGTGGGACTTACAGTTTCCTATCCATCATGTAAGGAGTTTGGAAGTTGTCACTTCTCTCCACACAACAAGAAAAATGCTGAACAAACAAAAATTAACAACTCTTTTTGCATCCATTGGAGAACTGAGGTCTCAGGGCAAACAACTAACTCCAAAATTGGAGGGACAGGCAGGTAGATATAGAGAATCATAATTCAGTCGGGCAGAAACCCATGAGCTGAAATCTCTGGGAACTGGTACCAGGGTGGGTAAACCTAAACTGTAATTGTTAAATTGCTAGAGGTTCAGTGTGGACAAGTCAGAAAGTTAAAAACTTCAGGAGGTCCTAATCTTAAAGGGATTCCCCCACTTGGGTAAATTTTATCTCCAGAAGCCTTTCGAAGTTTTCACAATGAAGGAAAACCCTTCCTCACACTTCTAGCAGGGGGAGGGGGAAAGTTGCCTTTTTGAAATACTCCTGGAGAATTCTGTTCTTAATAAGACCATCCCTCAAAAGAAACTGTTTTACCAGAGCCTAACCAACTGGGATTTTACCAGAGCCTAAGCGACTTCGGGGAAGGGAAATACCCAATGGAAGCCTACTCTGCCCTTCGACATGAAGCTGGCAAATATCCAACTCTAGTCCTCTATAGCCTTCCTGTCTCAATTAAAGGTTGGGGGGCTGAAAAACACTTGTGAAAGTCACAGCCTAGGGGCACAGGCTTATTAAAAGACTGAGACCAAACCACTAGCTATGGAAGGCTTATCTTCCCCCTACACCTTATCACAACATCGATATTGTTCCTGCATAATAACAGGGAATACAGCTAAAAGAACTGCAAGTACCGGGTTTTATTTGAGAAGTCTCGAGGGAAACCCAAAGATAATAGGGAGACAATAACAAGGACACCTGTGAAAATTTTAACCTCTGACATCTACAGCTACAGCAAACAGTAAACATAGTCTAATCCGTAGACAGATAAACATAAAACTTCATACTAAGGTTATTTAATTCAGTTACTTTTACCCAGTTCATCATGTCTGGCTTTCAACCAAAAATTACAAAACATACTAACAGACAAAAAAAAAAAAATTTTACAGAGACAGCAAGCCTCAGAACCAGACTCAGATAAGGCAGGGATATTAGAATTATCAGACTGAGAATTTAAAACCACTATGATTAAATGCTAAGGGCGCTAATGGAGAAAGTAGACACATGCAAGAGCAGATGGGCAGTATAAGTGGAGAAATAGAAAGTAAGAAGGAATGAAAAGGAAATGCTATAAATCAAAAACACTGTAACAAAAATGAGGAATGTTTTTGATGAGCTCATTAATACACTGGACATGGTCAAAGAGAAAATCAATGAGCTTGAAGAAGTGTTAATAGAGATTTCCAAACTGAAATGCAAAGAGAAAAAAAAAGTGAAAAACAGAACAGAATATCTGAGCCATGTGGGACAATTATAATTGTGTAACATACATGTAATGGGAATGCTAGAAGGAGAAAAAAGGGAGAAAAGAATAGAATAAATAATTTGAAGCATTAATGACTGTGAATTTCCCAAAATTAATGCTAGATACCTATAGTGGTACCTGGATAATACAATGACTCTATGTTTAATATTTTGAGTAACTGCTATAACTATTTCCAAAGTGACTACACCACTTCATTCCCACCAACAAGGTATGAAGGTCCCAATTTTCCACATCCTTGCCAATACATTGCTGTCTGTCTTTTCTATTATAGTCATCCAACTGAATGTGAAATCTCTTTTGCATTTCTTTAATGTATAATAATGTTGAGTATCCTTGCATATGATTCTTGGTCGTTTGTACATTTTCTTTGGAAAAATATCTATTCAAATCCATTTTGAATTGAGTTAGTTGTCTTTTTATTATTGAGTTGTACAATTTCTTTGTATATTCTGGACATCAGTCCCATATCAGATATTTTCATTTGTTTTCTTGATGGGATCATTTGTTTTTGTTTTTTTTTTTAACATCTTTATTGGAGTATAATTGTTTTACAATAGTGTGTTAGCTTTTCCTTTACAACAAACTGAATCAGTTATACATATACATATGTTCCCATATCTCTTCCCTCTTGCATCACCCTCTCTCCCACCCTCCCTATCCCACCCCTCTAGGTGGTCACAAAGCACAGAGGTGATCTCCCTGTGCTATGCAGCAGCTTCCCACTAGCTATCTAATTTACATGGATCATTTGTTTTTAATTTAATATAGTTCAATTTATGTATATATGTATGTTTATGTATGTATGTATACACGTGTACATGTTTACCACTTGTGCTTTTGATGTCATGTCTACAAAACCATTGTCTAACTCAAGGTCATGGAGATTTACTCCTATTTTCAAAGAGTTTTTATAACCTTAACTCTAAGATTTAGGTCTGTGGTTCATTTGAATTAAATTTTGTGTATGGTATAAGCAAGAGGACCAACTTCATTCTTTTGTGTGTAGGTAGCCAAATGTCCTCACACTATTTCTTGAAAAGAATATTCTTTCCCCATTCATTTTTTTTTGGCAACCTTGTTAAAAATCAATTGCCCATAAATTTATTTCCAGACTATCAGTTCTAGTGAATTTATCTATATGTCTATCCTTATGGCAGTACCACATTATCTTGATTTAAATTCAGAAAGTATGAGGCCCCCAGTTTTGTTCTCTTCCAAAATTGTCTTGACTATAATAGGTCCCTTTCATTGCTATATGAATTTTATGATCAGATTGTCATTTTCTGCAAAAAATACCAGCTGAGATTTTGATACAGATCACATTAAATCTGTAAATCAATTTGGAGAATATTGTCATCTTAAAAATATTAAGTCTTCTGATGCATGGACATGGAATATCTTTCTATTTATTTAGATTTTCTTTAATTTCTTTCAACAATGTTTTATAATTTTTAGTATACAAGTGTGCTTTGTAAAATTTTATTTCTAAGTATTTTATTTTTAGGATGCTATTGTAAATGGAATTGATTTCTTCATTTTATTTTTAGATTATTCATTGCTAGTGTATGGAATTTTAATTGATATTTATATAGTGATACTTTACCGTGCAAACTTCCTGAACTCATTTATTAGCTCTAATACTTTTTATGTGAATTCCTTAGGATTTCCTATATGCATGATCAAGTATCTGCAAAGAGAGATAGTTTTCCTTCTTCCACCACAATTTTGTATGCATTTTATTTCTTTGTTTTTTCCCTGATTAGAAACTGTAGTGCAATGTTTATCAAAGGTGGCAAGACCAGGAAACCTTTTCATAGTCTCAATCTTAGGGGGAGGGCATTCAGTCTTTCTCCTGATGTTAACTGTGAGTTTTTTATAGGTGCCCTTAGGTTAAGGCAGTTCCCTTTATCCCTAAACTGTTGATAAACTGGTTTGTTCATTTGTTTGTTTTGTGCTGTGTTTTGTTTTATCATGATGGGGTGATGGACTTTGCCAAATGCTTCTCTGTGTCTATTGTGATGTGTCACATAGCTTTTATTCTTTATTCTATGAGGGTGATGTGCATATTACATTGACTGATTTTCATATGATAAACCAAACTTGCATTTCTTTTTTTTTTTTAAATATTTGAGACAAACTTGCATTTCTTGAATACATCTATACATCAGTTTTGCCTGTTCTAAGGTGTCATATATATTGAATAATTCAGCATATTTTCTTTTGTTCCTGTTCTTTGGACCAGCATGCTATTTTTGAAATTCATCTGTGTTCTTTCATGTACTAATAGTTCATTTGTTTTTGTTGTTTTTATTCCCTTGTATGGGAATAACATAACATTTTTCATGCATTACCTGTTAATGGACATTTGGTCTGCTTCTAAGTTTTGGTTAGAATGAAAAACACTGCTATGAGTATTTGTGTATGAGTTGGGGAATGCCCTCTGCCAAAAAACTTGACTTTCTTGTCCTTTTCAACTGCTGTTTTTTTAAACTCCAGTGGCTTTTGTTTTTTGTAATGTTTAAGAATTTAAATAATTATTTTTAATATTTGACTCAGTTTATAAAATTTATGTATTTGCTCAGTACAACTCCAGTTGTTCATCAAGTTTTCAAATTATTTGGTTGACCACATCAATGTATTGATGTCTGGTTAAGTATTACCTGACCAAGTAATCCTTCTGTTCCTTCTTTTATGTGCTTTGAAAGCATTTGTACATTATTTTAGTGCTTATCTGCCTTATAATTACATCAATATATATATTGTTTTCATGAGGATATAGGCACCAAAGAATTAGCATTATGTTTGTTTTGTGCACCATTGTATGACCAGCACCCAGCACAGTGGCTGGAACATAATAGGTTCTGAATACATATTGACCGAGTGAATAAAATAAAACCTGTTATGTGTCTGTTATGTTCCTAGGTACTGGGTTAGGCTGTGGGTATGAAATGGCAATGAACACATTTCAAGTTTTCAATTAAATTATAAAGAAATAAGGGAGACAGGCCAACAAGAAAACTTTGAACCTTATAAGAAGTGCTATGACTTGAATAAATGCAAAGCATTGTAAAAGCACAAAAGAAAATCACTTCACTTGGTTTTCAGGAAACTAGGGAAAGGTTTTCAAGGCAAATGATACCTTCTATATAAAACTGTGTTATGTTCTATGGAGAGATTTACATATGCTGCAACAACAAAAAGACACCCTAATTTTAAGGTGATTATGGTTTCAAACAGAAGATAAAATGTAGGTAAATGAAACATTGGATAAAAAGTAAAAAGTGACAAAAAAAGTGACCTATACAAATTTTTATCATTTTAAAAGAAGAAATTTCCTCCAACTAAGGAAATCAAGATATCTGCAAAGAAGCTGTGGCATATCAACTGATATTCAAAGGACAAGGGGAAGCACTCCTGAAAGAAGAGATTTATGAAGCCAAAATTTCCAGAGCTAAGTAGTGGCCGGCAATGTCACTTACCAAATCCTGAAATAAGGAACAGGACTACTACAGACAGTGCATTGTGACTGATGGCATCTTTAGAGTTGGGAAGTGTTGAGGAAGGGGTAGCTGTCTAACAGAAGGGAGATTCTGAGTAGACAAAAAGACTTTTACCCTACAGTTGTTGCCCTGAGGATTTGAGAAAAAAATCTTGGTAAAAAGCCTTATTTTCCCCTTTGCTACATATACAAGTACATACTGTCATGTCAGTGCTTCATAAATATTTACTGATTTAAAAAGAAACATACTAATAATTCCCCTAAATGTCCAGTATTTAATAACATTTCGTTACGTAACCCCATCAAAACAAAATATTTAGGAATTATATTCCAAAATATATATCTCTCACCCCATCAGCAAACATAAACACACATTCCAGATGTAAAAGAACAGTTTGAATTCTATAAATAAAATGGGGGACGAAAATGTTTGAAAAATACTAAAAACTGAGATGAAATTATTAGAGCTTTTGAATGAGAAACGTTAAAAATACTTAAGAAATTGATTGAAGGATATATATATATATATATATATATATATATATATATATTTTTTTTTTTTTTTTTTTTTTTTTTCCCGGAACGCGGGCTTCTCACTGTTGCAGCCTCTCCCCTTGCGGAGCACAGGGTCCGGACGCGCCCGCTCAGCGGCCATGGCTCACAGGCCCAGCCGCTCCACGGCATGTGGGATCCTCCCGGACTGGGGCACGAACCCGTGTCCCCTGCATCGGCAGGCGGACTCGCAACCACTGCACCAACAGGGAAGCCCAGAGAAGTTTTTAAATGTTTTCCACAATGTAAAAGTAAATTCCTAATTTTCTTGAATGTAACAATAATATTTACTACGGAGAGTAGAATCAATCCATGGTGGTTTATCCACGTTTTATCACAGGGTACTTCTCAACAAACAATTACCTAGAAAGTAGGAAAAAGAAAAAGTCTTTCAAGAAAGTAAACTAGATATCTCTGGAACTTGTGCTCTTGGGTAACAGGAAAGCCTCACTCAGAGTTTCATGTCTTTATATTAGCATCACTTATAATGAGCTTAACTAAATTATGTGCTTGGATTACCTGGAAAAAATAGATTAGACCCAGTATGAGAAAGTAGAGACTGTCAAGTGGCAGGCATATTGATAACCACAAGGAAGGATAAAAGACACCCCCATGATGAGAGAAGAGACATAAATGAGAATTTAAAAATCAAAGTACGGATGCAACAGAGATTATCATACTAAGTGAAGTAAATCAGAAAGAGAAGGAAAAATACCATATGGTATCACTTATATGTGGAATCTAAAATATGACACAAATGAACCTACCTACAAAACAGAAACAGAATTACAGACATAGAGAATAGACTGGTGGTTGTCAAGGGGGAGGGAGATGGGAGAGGGGTGGATTGGGATTTTGAGATTAGCAGATGCAAACTGGTATATATATTGGTAGAATAGATAAACAACAGGGTCCTACTGTATAGCACAAGCAGCAGTATTCAATATCCAGTGATAAACCATAATGGAAAAGAACATTAAAAAGAATGTGTGTGTATATATATATATACATATATATATATAAAACTGAATCACTTTCCTGTACAGCAGTAATTAACACATTTTAAATCAACTGTACTTCAATTTAAAAAAAGAGAAAAAGTGAAAAAAATCCCCAAAACCCAAAAAGTATTTCTGATGTTAACCTTAAACACAAAGCAGAGCACTGTTTAAGGCCTAGTTACTAAAAAGGTCAAGTAGGTTCAAGTTCTAAGTATTTTTTTCCTGAACAGTATTTGAGAGGATACTTATTAAAGGCAAGAGATATAATTATTTAAAAGAACTTAAGGGGAAAGAAATTAATAAGGACTGATTAGCTATTAAGTATAAATGTTTACTTATGTTATATCATTTATTTCAATGAAATATATCTAATTTAATCTATATTAAAAGTGAAAAAACCCAAGGCTCAGAAAATGTATCTGATTTCCTCTGGCTTTCAGATCATTGTAGAGAACTGCCTCATATTCCTATGTAAGATTTGCTTACTTAACATGTTGAAGTGCATGTTATGTACAGTAAAATGTACCCATTTTAAGTGCACATTCCAATGAAAATTAATGTATTTATCTATTCATGCAATCACTATCACAAGCAACATATAGAACATTTTCATTACACCAAACATTTCTTTTAAGCCATTTATGAATTGCTTCAATGCCTGGCCCTAGTCAATCACTAACCTTATTTCTCTCATGTTAGAATAGTTTATAATTTCTTATATGCAAACTTTTATATTTTTATATTGAATATAAATTTTTGTATTTTTATACTGAATATGCATGCTTTTATATTCAAAAAGAATATGAATAAGATCATATTATTTTGTGTCTGGTTCTTTAATTCAGAATAATCATTTTATAATTAATACATATTGCTACCTGTATAGGAAATTTGTCCTTTTTAATTACTGAGTAGTATTCTATCTTATGGATATACTGCATTTTTAATATAATCACCTTTGACTTGATATTTAGATTAGTCCTAGTTTCCAGTTTGGAACTATTACAAACAAAAATTTATGAACATTTGTGTACAAATCCCTATGTGAACATATCTTTTTATTATCTCGGTTATATGTCTACCTGTGGAATAGCTGGGTAATATTATAGATGTATATTTAACTTTAAAAGAAACTTCATAACCCAAATGGTTTTCCAGTTGCACCAGCAGTGAATAAAAGCTTTATATACTCTATATCTAGCAAATATTTAGTATTTTTATTTAAAAAAATTTTAGCCATCTTAATGGCTATATTCATAGGTATTTCATTTTGGTCCTAATTTGCATTTCCCTGAAGTTGAGTACTTTTTATGTGCTTATTAACTATTTAAAATCTTCTTTTGTAAGGCATCACTTAAAATATTTTGCCCATTTTTATATTGTGCTGTTTGTCTTAATGTGTTGAAAGAGTTCTTCATGTATTGCAGTAAAAGTCCTTCATGAGATATATGTTGTATAAATATTTTTTTTACAATTTGTACTTTCTTTTCCTTAATGGTGTCTTTGAGGAGCAAAAGTTTTAAATTTTGTTAAAGTTAAATTTATCAGTTTTGGGAACTTATAATTTTTGTGTGCTAGATAAGATATACTTACTATAAGGTTTCAAGGATTATTCTTACATATTATTCTATAAATTTTATATCTTAGACTCCACATTCATGTCTAAAATCCATTTCAATTTGATCTTTTCTATATGGTATATGGTAAAGATTGATGTTCATTTTTTTCCCACAGAAATATTCATTTATTCTAGCACCATTTATTTAAAAGGCTCTCTTTCCCCATTCATTTATATTGGCATCTTTGTCGAAAATTTACCATATATATGTGAGTTTATTTTTGATACCATCTATTCTTTTCCATTGAACTCTATACCAATATCACATTGTCTTGACTAATATATATTTGTAAGTCTTGAAATCAAATTGTATAAATCCTTCAGCTTTGTGTTTTCTTTTCTAAAATTTTTGACTGATGTGGGTCATTTGAACTTCCATATAAATTTTAGAATCTGCTTGTCAATTTCTCTCCAGAAAATCTTGCTACTATTGTAATTTTGATCTAGTTGAACCATTGGGTCAATCTGAGAAAAATTAACATTTTTTAGTAATACTATTGAAATTTTATTTCTAACTTTTTAATTTTCTAATTTTTAAAAATTGAAATATAGTTAACATACAATATTATGTTAGTTTCAGGTGTGCTACATAATGATTTAACATTTGTGTGCATCGTGAAATGATCACCACAATAAGTCTAGTAACTATCTGTTCCCATACAAAGTTATTACAATATTATTGGTCATATTCCTTATGTTATAAATTACATACCCATGACTTATTTATTTTATAACTGAGGTTTGTACCTTTTACTCCTCTTTGCCTCTTTTGCCCCTCCCCCCCACAATTCTCTTCCCTCTGGCAGCCACCCATATGTTCCATGTATCTGTGAGTCTGTTTTCATTTTGTTTTGTTTGTTTATTTCTTTTGTTCTTTACATTCCACATATAAGTGAGATCAAACATATTTGTCTTTCGATGTCTGACTAGTTTCACTTAGCATAATACCCTCTGGATCCATCCATGTTGTCACAAATGGCAAGATTTGATTTTTTTCTTACAACTGAGTAATATTCCATTGTGTGTGTGTGTTTTTATACATATATATACACCACACCTTCTATATCAATTCACTTATATGTGGACACTTAGGTTGTTTCCATGTCTTGACTATTGTAAATAATACTTCAATGAATATAGGAGTACATATGTCTTCTCAAATTAGTGGGTATTTTGGTGGGGGGCTGTTAAGTATCCAGAAATTAAATTTCTGGATCATATGGGAGTTCTACTTTTAATTTTTTGAGGAATAGACATACTGATTCCCACAGTGGCAGTAACAATTTATAATTCCACCAAGAGCACACAAGGGTGGGATTGTAAATTTTCATCCATATCCTCACTAATACTTGTTATTTGTTGTCTTTTTGATGACACCCATTCTGACAGGTGTGAGGTAATATCTCATTGTGGTTTTGATTTTCATTTCCCTGATGATTAGTGATGTTAAACATCTTTTCATGTGTCCATAGTCCAGTTTTATATTTTCTTTAAAAAATGTCTATTCAGGTCTTCCACCCATTTTTTGATTGGGTTGTTAGTTTTTTTGACATTGATTTATATGAGTTCTTTGTATATTTTGGATATTAACCCCTTATCAGATATATCATTTGCAAATATATTCTCCCATTCAATAGGCTGCCTTATTGTTTTGTTAATAGTTTCCTTCACTGTACAAAAGCTTTGGAGTTTGATGTAGTCCCATTTGTTTATTTTGGGGTTTTTTTTCCCCCAGCTTGAGGAGATAGATCCAAAAAAATCTTGCTAGGACTGATGTTAAAGAGTGTACTGTCTATGTTTTCTTTTTTTTTTCTTCTAGACGTTTTATGGTTTCAAGTCTTACACTTAAATCTTTAACTCATTTTGAGTTTATTTTTGTGCATGGTGTGACAAAGAAGTCCAGTTTGAATCATTCACATGTAGCTGCCCAGTTTTCGTAACACCATATATTGAAGAGGTTGTCTTTTCTCTATTGTATAGTCTTGTTTTGTTGCAGATTAATTGAACATAGAAGCATGAGTTTATTTCTGGATTCCCTATTCTGTTCCATTGATCTATGTGTCTGTATTTGTGCCAGTACCATATTGTCTTCTTTACTGTAGCTTTGTAGAATAGTTTGAAATGAAGGAGTGTGTTACCTCTAGCTTTGTTCTTTTACTCAAGATTATTTTGGCTATTCAGGGTCTTTTGTTTTTCCATGCAAATTTTAGAATTAATTGTTCTGGTTCTGTGAAAAATGCCAGTGGTATTTTGATAGCAGTTGAATTGAATGTGTATATTACCTTGGATAGTGTGGTCATTCTAAGAATATTAATTCTCCCAATCCATGAGTACAGTATATCTTACCATTTATGTCATCTTCAATTTCCTTCATCAATGTCTTCCAGCTAACTAAGGCAACATTGAGTTGAGGATTCATGTGGTTGGAACTTAGCAGTAAATACCTTCGTAGTTCACTTTCATTTATAGTTAATTTATTGTAAGCTCTCCTGTTGTAGGACTATTCCTCTGTCTACTGTGCCAATATACTCAACTTTGTGACCTGAAGGTACAGGCTCAGGGACTACGATGTGATCTTACTCTAACTTTGGTAGAAATGTGCACAGTGGAGAAAAAAAGGTTTGAAATGCATGGAGCCAGAAACTGGTGTGTGAAAAATTCTTCCAAATAGGAATATTCAGCACACAATATATTTCTTCCTCTCTGGAGTCTCAGTTGCGGTCAACTGAGTACTTAGGGCCTCCTGATGCCTCCAGAGCTGAACAAGGTGTTTGGGGAAAGGAAATTTCCTTTGTAAGGGAATTTCTAGAGTAAAATTAAAAGGCAGTAAATATTTTCTACACCTTTTCATATTTGAATGTGAGTATGTGAGTATAAATGTGAGTATGAATGTGAGTATAGTGATTAAGAACATGGAGTTTTGAATCATACAGACCTGAGTTGGAATCCTATTTTGCTATTTCCTAATTATATGACATTGAGCATGTTTCCATGAATTTTGGTCTCTTTCTCTATAATATCATGTATATGTGTATGTGTTTGTATATACATATATACACACATATATATATTTGAGATACTGATATTTTTATCTCCATGCTATCAAAAAAACATGTGTATGGCATTTATTACTGTGCTTTTGAAAGTTTTGTGTTTGATGTTCCATCTAACACCTTTCTCAGTTTTCTCAAGAGACCCTCAGCAAAGATTTACATTCTTTTCAAGGGATTTTAGAAGTAGTTTTTTTTTAAGTGACTTTGTGATGAGGATGGCTTTAAGGTAGGAACAGGAAAGTACAAATATATTCAATTTACAACCATAATCAAGTTAATTAAAACCAAAGTGTCACTGCAAGAGATGGCAAAAAAAAAAAAAAAAAAAGGAATGCATTGGGGAAATCAGGAAAAGCAGACTGAATATATGAACCTTCAATGTACCAAATAAACAATAATATTAGAAGACATTTAAGCAGGTAAAATACCTGGGAACAGATCCTAGACAGTCCTGAAGCCAAGGATTATTTGTTAAAAGCTACAAATATGATCTTCAGATACTTTATTTTATGTTCATTCCAGAGTTATCTCCTGAGATGTTTAGAAACTCAAGATTCTTGAAGCTATAAAAATAACAGAACACAAAATATCAATCAACAATCATTTTATAAAAGATAAACTGTGACAAGAGGGAATATACAAACTCTAAAATCCTGTCTCCAGAGAGTTTAGTGTTTTCATTTTTTCAATGACATACTGGAAATCTTTCATTGGTAAATATATCCAAGACTGAAAAATAAATCAGAGTTGTTTACCAAATTAGATACAATGTACAAATATTGGACATGATAAACCTGTGGGGATAACATTTATAGCACAAGGGCTCCCATGTTCTTGGGATAGTTGTTATAAAACCTATCTCTTTTGGGGATGATGGAGCTCACTTTCATATAGATAGAACACACAAAAGAAATGAAAATATAAGAGAAGAACTAACAATGGCATATATCAGTTTTTAGCACCCACTATGTGCTAGTTATTTCACATACTGTATTGTCAAACATCACAGTAATTATGAAAATATGAGTTATAAACCCAATATTATAAGTAAAAAAATAAAAAGTATAGAGCTAAAATGATCTATGCAAAGTTATATGAGTTGCTGAGATAATACCCAAATTTAGATCTGCTTGGCTCCAAATCCCATATTCTTTTCAACCAGAGGCTATAGGCATGGTCAATGTAGCAGACCCTTCAGAGTGTCAGTCTAGCTCACAAAGAACCCTTAATTGCCTCCCCCTCACTTCCTCTACTACACACACATATTCATATTTAATGGATACTGGTTCTTCTAGAAAACTATTTTTTTTAGACTACCATTCAATTCTTTATTTCATATATACCACTTTTTTCCTTCTTGGTCAGAGTTTATTCATTCATGAGTAGATACCTGATGAAAGTTGAGCTAACTGGGGTCCCTACTCTGACTTTTTGAAATTAATGACAAAGAAGTGAAATTAATGACCAAGAGGTAAAATTAAGAGTGACATATGTGGCTTTGTACACTGGGAAGCAGAGGATGCCAAACTGTAGAGAAAAAGAAGAAAAATATGTACAAAGAGAAGTAAAAGTGAGAAAGAGAGATTGCTACCTGGGTTTTCAATAGTTTCTATTTCCAGCACCCAATCCCAGTCCTTCCTGGGGCCCAGCTGCACTCTTCCTGTTGGGTTCCATAACGTCATTCCTTTGTTCCACCATAATTTGTTGTCCTGTTTTGCTTAAGTTAGCTCCAGCTGACTTTCTTATTGCAATCCAACAGTTCTAATACCAAACATGCCAGAGCTGATTTTCATCAAGAGGATAAACAGGCAAAATTTTACTGACCTCAAAGATCAAGTTGCCCCTAGGGGCTTAAATCTTTTCTTACAAAGATCTGGGTAAACTTCTAACTCCACATTTCTCTATGAGACCCCTGAGGCCACACATTTAGCCCCACCCACATACCGAGGACCAAACCTCTTTCAAGGCAACACTGATTTTAAGATCCTAGAGCAGGGGTTCCCAACCCCCCAGCCATGGACCGGTACCAGTCCATGGCCTGTTAGGAAATGGGCAGCAGGAGGTGAGTGGTCAGCAAGCAAGAGAAGCTTCATCTGTATTTACAGCCGCTCCCCACCACTCACATTACCGCCTGAGCTCCACCTCCTGTGAGATCAGCAACAGCATTAGATTCTCAGAAGACCGCGAACCCTGCTGTGAACTGTGTATGCGAGGCATCTAGGCTGTGCACTCCTTATGAGAATCTAATGCCTGTTGATCTGAGATGGAACTGAGTTGGTGATGCTAGTGCTGGGGAGCGGCTGCACATACAGATTATCGTTAGCAGAGAGGTTTGACTACACAGAGACCATAATAAATCAATTGCTTGCAGATTCATGTCAAAACTCTATCAGTGAGTGGCAAGTGACAACTAAGCTGCATCTGCTGTCAGGCTTTAAGTCACAATCCGACACTTATTTTAGTCCACACGTGGCCCGCCCATTATTTTATTTACTATTTCCTTCTGTGCCTCTTTCCCACACTGCAACTTGGTCACAGCTTTGGTAAGCCCACAAGCTAACCCTAGACAAAATGAGTAAAAGACAAACGTCGCTGGAGAGCTTCTTTGGAAAGGGGGAAAGACCCAATGATGAGACAGCAGAAGACTCTAAGACTGCCAAAAAAAGAAAGCTGCATTTAAAAGAAAATACCAAGAATGCTACTTAAATTACGGGTTCATTGCAACAGGTGATTCACATTCTCCAAGCCCGCTTTGTATAACACGTGGTGACCAGCTATCCAACAAAGCCATGAAAACTTCAAAACTGCTTCTCCACATGGAGACCAAGAACCCTGCATTAAAAGACGAGCCTTTGGAGTTTTTCAAAAGAAAAAAAAACGTGACCACGAAGAACAGAAGCAATTATTGAAGGCCACCACTTTATCAAATGTGTCTGCACTGAGAGCATAATTCTTAGTGGCTAACTGCATTGCTAAAGCTAAGAAGCCCTTTAGTATTGGTGAGGAGTTGATCCTGCCTGCTGTTAAGGACATTTGTCATGAACTTTTAGGAGAGCCTGCAGTTCAAAAGTGGCCCATGTTCCTCTTTCGGCTAGCACCATAACTAGACAAATTGATGAAATAGCAGAGGATATTTAGGCACAATTGTTAGAGAGGATTAATAAGTCACCATGGTAGACAATCCAGGTTGACGAGTCTACTGATGTTGACAACAAGGCAACAATGCTTGTTTTTGTGTGATATATTTTTCAGGAGGATGTGCATGAGGATATGTTATGTGCACTTTTGTTGCCAACCAACACCCTAGCTGCATAACTATTCAAGTCTTTGAATGATTACATATCAGGAAAACTGAACTGGTCATTTTGTGTTGGTATATGCATGGACAGAGCAGCTGCCATGACCGGACAGCTTTCTGGTTTCACTACTTGGGTCAAAGAGGTCACTTCTGAATGTGAATCTACACACTGTGTCATCCATAGAGAAATGCTGGTCAGTCAAAAAGTGTCACCTGAGCTTAATAATGTTTTAAAATTATCAACCACATTAAAATATATGCCCTTAACTCATGTGTGTTCGCACAGCTCTGTGAGGAGATGGACACAGAGCACACACCTCTTCCCTTATACACAGAAGTGAGATGGCTTTCTAAAGGTAGATCAGTGTCCAGAGTTTTTGAATTATGAGAGCTGCTCCAGAGATTTCTTTTAGAAAAACAGTCACCACTGACAGTACATTTCAGTGATACAGAATGGGTCGCAAAATGTGCTTATTTGTGTGACATATTCAACCTGCTCAGCGAATTCAATCTGTCACTTCAGGGGAGAATGATAACTGTGTTCAAGTCGGCAGATAAAGTGGCTGCATTCAAAGCCAAACTAGAATTATGGGGGCTAAGAGTGAACATTGGGATTTTTGACATGCTTCAAACATTAGCAGAGATTTTGAAAGAGACTGAGCCAGGGCCTTCTTTCTCCCAGCTGGTGCATGATCACCTATCTCAGCTTTCAAAAGAGTTTGAGGGCTTCCCTGGTGGCGCAGTGGTTGAGAGTCCACCTGCCAATGCAGAGGACACGGGTTTGTGCCCTGGTCCAGGAGGATTTCACATGCCGCGGAGCGGCTGGGCCCGTGAGCCGTGGCCACTGAGCCTGCGCGTCCGGAGCCTGTGCTCCGCAACTGGAGAGGCCACAACAGTGAGAGGCCCGCATACCAGAAAAAAAAAAAAAAGAAGAGTTTGAGCATTACTTCCCAACCACAAAAGACCCCCGAACTGGGAACAAATGGATCCATGACCCATTTGTGAATAAGCCAGGTGAATCGACTCTGTGCTAGAAGATGATCAACTGCTTGAGATCGCAAATGACAGTGGCCTTAAAAGTATGTTTGAGACAACTTCAAATCTCCATATATTCTGGATTAAAGTCAGTGCAGAATATCCTGAGATTGCCACAAAAGCACTGAAAAGGCTGCTTCCATTTCCTACATCCTATCTCTGTGAAGCAGGGTTTCTGCAGTGACAGTAACCAAAACGAGATCACGGAGGAGACTGGACATAAGCAACACACTTCGGGTGTCACTGTCTCCCATCACCCCCAGATGGGACCATCTAGCTGCAGGAGAACAAGCTCAGGGCTCCCACTGATTCTGCATTATGGTGAGTTGTACAATTATTTCATTATATATTACAATGTAATAATAATAGAAATAAAGTGCACAATAAATGTAATCATGGCTTGAATCATCCTGAAACCATCCTCCCTCCCCCGGCCTGTGGAAAATGGTCTTCCACAAAACCAGTCCCTGGTGCCAAAAAGGTTGGGGTCCGCTCTCCTAGAACATTAATTCAAATGAATCAACATTAAAGACTCACACAGACTTTGGGCAGACCAGACCTGAATTTGAATCCCAGATGCCAGCTGCCTGAGCGATTTTGAAAAAGTCACTTAGTCTTACTAAATCTTAGCTTTTTAAAAATGGAGATAATATGATGTATCTCAAATTATGGTTGTATGGATTAGAAAAAAACTATGTAATGTGCTAAACACAGTGTCTGGCAAATAGTAGGCACTCAATAAATGGTATTTTTTATTACTCACCACAGTTCTGACCTTATTACCTTATTGCTAATAAGTGTCATTACCATCTACGTGAATTCCTTAAATTGGTTTTCTATGGAATTGCTATATAATCTTCCTTTAAAACATAGTTTTCCTTCTTTTCTTTCCTTTCCTTTCTCCTCCTTTCTTTCTTTTTTCCCCTTCAAATATCTTTGATTACCAAAAACACAAACTAAAGATATAACTGCTGCCTTAAGGGTACATAGTCTAGTGGGAGAAATCTTACAGAGATACGGCAGTGCAGGCTGGTGTTACTATAAAGGTAAAACCCTCATGCTAAGGTGACACAGGTAGGAATATCTCACTCAGACTGGAGATTCAGAAAAAATTACCTGGTGCCCCAGTTCTCTAAGTCATTATTTGGAGAAAAGCTGCTCAGTAGAGCTGTTAGAGCTGCTTCCAACCAGTTCACTTTGACAGAGAAATAAAATTTTTTCCCTTTAAGTGGTTAAGATTTGGGAATTCTCTGTTATAACAACGAATGTTAATTATAGTGACTAACTGAACTCCCAAAGACTAGAGCCCCATCTCTGAACACAGGCCCCAGGTTACAAATTCCTGCACATAGACTCGGGAACCACTTTCCTGCACAGATTCCTGACTAGTGTTTGCTCTAAAGCTTGTTAATTCTAGATAGCTTGTCCTAACTCCTTCCTTTTGATCATTCCAGGTTGCTCTTTCTGACCACTCTCCACACCCTTCCCCAGCACAGACCCCCATGGTGATGTCTGATTGTAGCACTTGACTCACCTCACAGTGTCTGTCTTGTCTCCAGCAGCCCTACTATGTTGGGAGGACAAATAGAACAAAGTCCTTATTACAAAGAGGCAGATTTAACTCCACTTTCTCACATACTCCAAGTCTCAACTTCTGTCTTTATCCTTTTCTTAATTCTCCAAAAACACATTGGTCATGTTCACTCTCAGTGACTGTGCTCTGTGATTAGATTAGACAGGAAGACTCTTTCCTAACTGTTCTGAAGAATGGCTTTTGTTCTGGGCATAAGCACAGACCTTATTTTCCTGATTTAGTGTTTCCTAATTCCTCTTTATCTGTACTGGCACAGTCTACAGTCTTGATTTTTCTCCTTACTCTCCCCATCTTCCTTTCCACTGCCCCTCCTCTTCAACAAACAACCACCATCTCCACACCACACACACCATCACTGATGTGGTTCATTCTCATAATAGTCAGATTTCCCACAGAATCTTGTTTTGTCCTGTACCCCATCCAATAGGACTTGGTTCAGGTTTCTCTGTTCGGCTCTTTCCAGAGCTTTCTCCCTAGGGATAGATCTAATTCTCTGAGTTAGTGAAAGTCTTGCTAGAAAAGGAAATTAACTTAGAATAGTCTCAGAGTTCTCCCAGATTCTGCTCTTTTGAATATTTTTACCCAGTAGGTTGGGTGCCCAGGAATCTTGCCTGGAAATATACTTGAGCTAGATGAACATTTGGGGCATGGTGCTTTGGCAAGTTTGGCTGTCCTTACTGGATTTTCTTCATAGTATGCTTCTATCATTTTTGGTTGCTGTTCAGTTCCACCATATTTTGCACATAGAGGTGTTTGCATTATGCCTGCTTGTGCATAGGAGTGACTGATAACTACTAATTCTGAGAGAGAGGTCTTTAAGTATGATCTTGGATATTAACTCCTTCCCAGCTTGAATGTGTTGAATTTAGAGTCTAATTTTATAAAACTGAAAAGTGACTTAAATAGAGCTCTCTTTGCAAGAGTTTGATCTTTTAGTCCTAGAATATTTTTATTTTTGTTACATTTTTCCTTGTCAAAGTAATGTGAACACATTGCAGGGGGGAAAAGAAACAAATACAAGAGTTATTCAATCTCAGCACCCTACAATAAGAAATGTTATCATTTTTCTACTGTCTTTGAGCCATCTTTTAAATGAATACAGATGTTATAAACAAAATTATAATCATAGTATTCTTAAATTTTATTGTAACTAATTATCCTACACCATTTGGGGTTTTAGTTATTTGACTATTTGCTCTTCACCTGCCTTCACCTAAATACCTGAGTCAAGAGTTACATAAGTTCTCCAAGTGGGTTCTTACCAACTTTGGAGTGATACCCAAAGTGAAATAATTGTCCAATAAACAGCATTAGTTTATCCACTAAAGGAGGGAGAAATGATTTTTTTTCTATTGCTCTCTAAAAGGATCTAAATAACGATGAACCACCAGATCCTATAACACAAATCTTCATCAGATCCTTAAGGTAATTTATTATCATGATCAGCCTTTCCTCCTTTCCTTTCTACTTCTTACTTTCCTACTTCTCTCTCCCTCTCTCTCTCTCTCTCTCTCTCTCTCTCTCTCTCTCTCTCTCTCTCTCTCTCATCTTCCAGGAATAGGCACTGTGCTAATAATATCTGAAGATAAAGAGATGGATAAGATAGAATTTAAACAAACTTTTAACTAAGTAGTACAGTATCTAAAGAGACTCTAAATTAACAATTTTAGTAAATGTTTTTAGAAACTAGATAGCAACCATATAAAAAAGTATAGCCCTACTACATCATAATATCTTACAGATACTTTTTCTAAAAAAACCATGAAAAATCAATAGAAAAAAGAAGAGCATATTTATTCCAGACATGGAGGAAGATTAATTTTCAAAGATGAAAGTACAGAGTGAAAAAGAACACATTACAGTCTCTTAGTTCAGACCTGAACTTTTTCTTATCTGGAAAACTTGACTAAGCTTCATTCAAGCTGTTCCAGGGGTTATCTATCTAATCACATTACTGTCCTGCTTAATCACCTTGGACAGAACCCTGTCACACACTCAATAAAGTCCAATGATCTCGGCAGTTTTTCTTGATCTTGTCCTTCTCTACCTCTGCAGTTTCATAGTAATTCATGATCTCTCTCCCTTGCCTCCTTTTTCCACTCCCACCACAGTTACCTAAAGATCTAGGGTTGTAGGATTGCTCCAAGGATTAAATTGCTTTAGACATTCTAATACTTTAAATAATACCTGGTACATCAAAAGCAATTCAATAAATGTTACTGTAAACACTATTCACATCACATCTTGCCGTATTAGCACTATTTCTACTACTATTCCTCCTTCTTCAATAGCTACTACTTTTTTCTTCCTCCTCCTCATTATGACTCAGATTATGGTTATGATTTTGATTAGCTAGATCCTATAGCTAGCATAGGATGGGTATTACCACCCTCATTTTTCCCTTAAGGAAATAAGACTGGGAGAGTTTAAGTCAATTGCCTAAGATTAAAAGGTTATAAAGCAAGAACTCAAATCCAGGCAGGCTAACTTAAAACCTTGTTCTTTCTTCCATACCATTACCATTATGAATGAGAAGGGTGTGTTGTGCAAATCTTCATTTTGCAAACAATGACATAGTTCTTGAAGAACTTGGAGATGTACATCTAAACTACAAAAATGGGATTATGTCTACTTCTGAAATTAACAATCTAAAAGTAAACTGAACTGGTGTCAAATATTTGACTGAAACCCAAAAAAAGCAAGGCATATCCAGAGCCAACAAGAGCAGCTTGGCCCTTCATATTCTGAATTTTTGCCATTGTTTAAAAATATAAAAACAGAATGTAACATGTTGGAAGTAAAATGTCAGCCAACGTCCTTAGTCAAAACTGGGAGTTGCTTTATTTTTACAGTGTTCTAAAATGATGTTATGCAAACATTATGACCTACTGAATATATTATTTGAATTTTTCATATTGGGCATGAAAATAAAATATGTAATAAGATGTCTTAATTTAAAAAGCATACTCATATTTTCAGGGAAAATATCCCTTGAATTGTATTATTATATAATACTTATAAGCACCCTTACACATATTCTATTATATAAGGAATTGCACTAAAGATAGGCATATATTTCCTTTTCTCTCCTCCAGTTTATCATAAGTGAGTTTAATTTTTTTATTGAAATACTGTTGATGTGCAATATTATGTTACTTTCAGATGTGCTACATAATGATTTGATATTTGCATACATTATAAAATGATCACCACAATAAATCTAGTAGCCATCTGTTCTCATACATAGTTATTACATGACCATATTCTTCATGCTGCATATTACATCCCTGTGGCTTATTATTTTATAGGAGTGAAATAGATGACGTTCTGGTGATCGAAAGTACAGCAATGTGATTATACATAACAATACTGTATTGCATACTTGAAGTTTGCTAAAAAGACAGATCTTAAGTATTCTCATCACCAAAAAAAAGAAAGAAAAGATAAGAAAATGATATCTATGTGAGGTGATGGATATGTTTATTAATTTGATTGTGATGAATATTTTACAATGTATATCTAACATCAAACTGTATACCTTAAATATACACATTTTTGTCAATTTACCTCAAAAACACTGAAAAAGAGATGGGATTTAGTGCATTATAAGAATTTATATAAGTAGTTGAAGAATTATGATATATAGTAATACAATTATCAAAAACAGTCAGATGTAAGATGGCAGCATGAGTTAGTTAACAACTCACTTTCCATTGTGTAAAGTAAATAGATACTATCTGAATTAATAGATCAAGAAATACAACTATAAACATTTTATTAATAATAATAGAGATGACCACTAAGAGAAATAAAATTAGAAATGCTTAAAAGTAATTGCCTCCAGAGAGTGTGGCTGGAGAGGAAAGGAGAAGGGAAACCCATTCCTTTTCATTTTATGTATTTCTATGCTTTCATTTATAAATTTATAGATGCATTAGTTTGAAAATAAAAAAGAAATCATAATTGCCATTTTTCTAATACTGCAGACTGTTTCATAATATTAGGACTGTTTCTAAAATTTCTGGCCCAGGCAGAGGCACTGATTTGGTTAAATGTATCTCAATGCATTTCAACAAATATTGTTTAAGCTTCTACTGTGCTAAAACTATTTCATTCTTCCTTTAGGTCTCTGCTAAACTTTTCTTCGAGAGCTTATTACTAGCACCCTAGCTTAGTTTACATCTTCCTGGTCTCTCCTCCCATTTTGTGTGTTTATTCATTGCCTGTCCTACTCACCTAGACTATAAACTCTGTGAGGGGAAGGACTAATACCTTTTAGCTTTTTCCTTCTCTAGAATAGTGTCAAAGCCACTTCTTAGAATGACCTGAGCAGCTTAGAAAGAAAATGTTCAAATGGACAATCAAATGATATTTGGAACCCACCCTCTAATTTAATTGGTTTGAGATGGGCTTAGACATGGGTATTGTTTAAAGCTTCCCAGGCAATTTTAATACACAGCCATGATTGAGAGTCACAGCTGGGGGAGTACAACTATAGTATATAGCAAAAAGTTCCCAATATTTCTCTGTGCCACTTCATGCATGGGACCAAGAACATACGGCTCTTTCTCATCACCCTATCCCCACAGGACAGGGGCGGGAGGGTTATGAACAAAGAGACATGGTTACCCTTCCACAGAGCAAAAGTAACTAAGCAGACAAAAAAGCTTAGAAATTTAACTTCTGGCAGTTGAGCATTTTGCAAGACACTAGATGAGATAGAGGGAGAATAAGCATACATAATTTTTGTAGGAAAGCATGACTGATTCTAGAGAAAATGCAAAGAGGTGGGATTTAGTAGTGAAAAAGAACTAATGTCTGGAGGATATGGAGAAGAGATCAGGGCAAAGGGAACACAACGAAGGTGCACTGGGATTCTCACAGTGAGGACAGGCAGTGAGGCTTTCCCTCTAATGTTGTAAGAAAGAGTGAGGTATTTGATTTCTCTGTCTACCTGCCCTAATTCTCCTGCTTTGTCCCCCCATTCCACCCCCTCCAGACACTTGGAGACTAATTACTTGAACAGCTTAAGAACCTTCACTGAACTCCGTATTCGATAGAAAATGTGGGTGGAATGGTAGCTGCAGCAGATACATGGTGAATTGGAACCACTGCTATGTTTGTAGTCTGCAGACACCTGCTGGAGAAACCATAAAGCTTACCTCCAGACTCACTGCCCCACTGGGAATTCAACCAAAGTTTCAATCTATATCAGACAGCAAAAAAAAAAGGGGAGTCTCATAAAGGTTTCATGTGTCCCAAGTTCCAAGACTGTTTCTGTCTTATATTATATACATAATGTAAGTAGTTTATTTCCTTTTAAAGAACATACTTAAAGGGATAGAGCTACTGTTCATTGTTTATTGTAATTTCTGTGTAGAAATCATCTTGGCTGTTTCTTTACATGTATAGTTTTTCTTTATATTTTTTACTGTCATTTGGCACTATAAAGCATCTTTACTGTATATGTTATTAACAATAGATATTTTGCAGAGTAAGTCATGTTTTGTAGATCA
This sequence comes from Kogia breviceps, assembly GCF_026419965.1. Taxonomy (NCBI): domain Eukaryota; kingdom Metazoa; phylum Chordata; class Mammalia; order Artiodactyla; family Physeteridae; genus Kogia; species Kogia breviceps. Next base: position 51,978,399 of record NC_081316.1, on the reverse strand, counting down.
CCTTTGAATTTTTACAAGTTAATTAATTTTAAAACAATAACCTCCTCTCTGATGTCACCCTCTTTTGTTCTCTGCTGTATTTCACGCCATTAATCAGCCCATTCTTGAAACTCTCCTGTCATAATATTTTGTGGCAAACTTTGTTCTCTTCCTATGTGTTAGTATCATGTGAAATGCTCTACATATATTATATAATACTGCATTGTGAAACTTGTTTTAAACATAAACCATGACAACAAATACAGTTTACACCCCAATACATTCTTTATATTAATACATCATATACATGTATGTATAAGTGTGTATGTGCTGAAATTTACCTCTAGAGTTCTAAAAAAGTTTTTAGCATTATTTATTACCCTTTTCTTTCCTGTCATCATTATAAAACCTTTCAAAGAAGAAGCGATACTTGAATAGAATTTTTAAAGACAAGGTATTCTCCAGGTGTTCTGTGGGAATTTGGGGTGGGAAAGACATGCCAAGTGTAAAGAACAGGATGAACAGAGGTACATACAGAAGTACAATGAGGCATCATATAGAAGTTCTATAAGATTCTCCAAAATAAAATGTTTCAATTATTGGTAAGGAGTCTTGTCTTGGCTGTAGTGTGTGAATGTGTGTGTGTGTGTATATGTGTAAGTAGAGGGAGTAGATATGTATTATATAATATTTAATAGCCATTATAATCTGCATATTACCATACTGATGCTGCCCTGACACTTCTAGTGGTTGGTTTATTTATTCAAGACTTTAGCTCAACAAAAGAATGTTTAAATAATGATGTGGGAACAAAAAGTAAACTCACATTATTTGATAATCTGTGGGACTCAACAAAAAATGTGTGTGCTAAAAACCTTTGTGAAAGGTAGCTGTCATCTCTGAAATACACAGACTATTTAATCAAGAACAGGACAGTCAGCAAAAGCTTATATCTCTTATTAACTAATTATTGCCCTTGTGTACCTTGGACCCAGCAGCTAGCCTACCATATAGTTAACATAGACTAAACATTTATCAACTAAATAAACAAAATGGACAAATGGATGAATAAGTTTGAGCATAGCCCTAAGCGAAAAGGAACACAATGGAGGTCCTGGGAGGGAGGCTGAAGATGAGGGGTTGAAAAGAGAAAAGAAACCTACATCTTCAAGAGTAATAGCAACTTTACAAGTCCAGAGGGAGAAATTTGAAGGAAGACATTCTAATTTACGGGGGAGGCAAGATAAAGAAATTAATTAAAACCATTCATTTAAAAAATGGGGTTCAGGGGACCAGTAATTGGCAGGATTAACTATATATATATATATATATATTTAGTCATCTCTCTATTCATATATGTTGAGCTTTCAATACAGCTCAACTTCCATTCGAGACAGATCAATAATAAATGCAGTGAACTCTAACAAGCTTGGCTTTGAATTATGAAATCTCTTGGCACTATTATGGAACAATGAGGGTAGGGGAAGAACCAAACACAGTACCAATGCTCTGGGCAGAAGTTCATGCAAATGTGCATGATATTTTAATGAAAATGTGAGGTTGCCAATGCTAACTTCAAACGTGCAGTCACATTACCATGACAACCAGTAGTTCTCTAGAGTTCAGATGTGGAGTAATGACTTGCTTATGCCTGAACATTTAACAGTTTTTCATGCTGCTAACAAAGATTAAATTGAAAAAGAACTCAGTCAATTCTGACAAGCATGGGAAAAATTCATTTCTGGAAACAAATGTTTAAAATAATTGCTGGCTGTAATTGCTGATTAATTCTGAGGATCAATCCCAAGGTGTGTGGCAATACAAAAGCTTAACCTATGAATTTTTCAGTGGTGAATGCTAGAATTCTTAAGTGAAAATGACTTTGCAGCATGAACTTGAATAACAGTTATAGCCAGGGTAGTGTTGGAAGCACTTCACTGATGACTACTTCTCTGGAAGGAAGAGACCCAAGCCAGGTCAATTAATTACATCTCTAAAGAAATCTTTTCTCCTGGAAGACTTTCATGCTGCATCATTGACACATCTCTGAGTAGTAAATCACATCCTTTAAACACTTATCATGTTCCCTGGTCCCTTGCCTGCCTTCTGTTGACTCTTTAAACATAAACAACTGCCAAGTACTGACATAATTTAAGGATCAGGAAAAAATAGGTTTTATTCCTTCTTTTTCTGCAGCTGGGACTGACTAGGTTTATTGGCACATGCAGAAAGGTAGTCTGTATTTCATGCTACTTGAACTTAGTCTCCCACAACATCTAGCCGGTATACCCCTGAAAGGAAAGAACACTTTAGGAGCTATTCCTTAGGGGAGGGGGAATCTACTTGAAAGAAGGATACATGACTCTCAGTTATCCCGTTCAGGTTCCGAAGCAGGGACTTTTGTAGAGAAAAAGGGTTGACATTTCTGTCTCTAAGGGCAAGGAAATCTGACTAGAAAATCCAACTTGATGGGGGAGGTAGGAGAGGGACAAAGGAGAGGAGGGGGTTTTTAGGGATGTGACAGGTTTCTGTTTCAGACAAAGCTCAGGTTAATATGTGATCTTGTTTAATCTTTACCTCAACCCCAGGACTATGATGAATGGTTGTGCAGTTTGCTTCCTGTATTTGGAGTTAGTGGTCTCGTACCCTGACTGTGACTACTAGAAAGAGGAGATACCTATTTTGTTCCCCAAAAGGCCACCTCCTTGTCAAGCCACCAGCCAGAGGAAATGCATCAGCTCAGAGTGGGTTGATGTTTACTAATTCACAGAAAACTTCCTTAAAGGTTAGCAGTGGCTCTGCCACCCCATGAGATTTGTCTGGTTACCCCCATTTAAGAGATAAGGAAATCAAGCTGTGAAGAGCTTAAGTAAATTTCTGAAGGCCACTTAGTAAATGGAGAGTTGATTTTAATATCTTAGTGCTTCTACTTTCAAGACCCCTGCTCTTTCCCTTCTATCATACTTTCTGAGTCTGGGTTTTTGGTAACTAAGTCTGGTTTGGAATAAATTGCTCCCTAATTAAAGATGATACTGCGTACAAGTAGGTACTTAGTAGGTACTTACCTGGAAGCCAGCAATAATGCTTACCTCCTCTGCTGTCCCTACATTATCACCTGGGTTCAGTAGGAGCCCAAGTGTACCTCAGGTGTGATGATCTATCCTTTCAGAGAAGGTATTTATTGTTCTAATGTCTATGGTTAGCCCACCTTCATTTCATGCAGCTCCTTACATTGAGGTCACCCAAGGATTCCCAGGGACACATGGCAACTAGGTTTTGATGCCACAGGCTAATTTACATTCCTTTCATCTTCCAGATTCTATGATTAGAATAAATTTACTACATTCTAGGAATCTCTCACCTAGGTGTATATCATACACACAATAACAAATGAGGAATAGAAAAAGGAACTGAGAAAGTGCGAATACTTGGAGGAAGGATCTTAACTTAAATGAATGCTATGGAAAGCCAGTCTGAGAAAATGAAGACAAGGCCTAAAAGAAGTATAGGAATTATAGGACTTAGTGATGTCTAGTAAGTGTTTAACAGCTGACTTTCCACGGAACACAGAAACCCTAATTTGTAGCATTAATCTCTTTCTGTGTTATAAATACCCCCACTGTGGCCAATTTCAAACTACCAAGCTGATGTCACTGAATGTGGACTTTGGAAGAGATATGAACACCATTATTTTATGTTTCTATTATGCAGAGTTAATAGATGTAAGTCACCTAAAAAACATAAATAACAGTCAAATAATTAGAAAATTATCAGTTTTGAGCATTTATTGCCTCTGTTTTAAATTTAATTAATTGTAAGTTTAGTAAGTTTATATAATTTAATATTTAATCATTGCTGTTTTTAGGAACTGACTCCTGAAAATTTACCAAGGGCCTCTCATGAGCTGGTATGAGCTGGCCCCAGCACACAACTGGAATGCAAGCCAAGAGTGGGCACAAAAGTAATGCGGACAAAGGAGACAATACCTGGGAAGTGTCTGAACTGAGAAAGAGCTCGACGTATTAAGCCCATCATTAGCAATCCTACCATGCTGATGCTCCCCACCTGTTACGGCTTGAATTTTTTTCCCCAAAAAGATATGTTGGAGTCCCAAACCCTGGTATCTGTGAATATGACCTTATTTGGAAATAAGGTCTTTGCATGTAATTGAATTAAGATAAGGTCAATTAGGATGGCCCTAATTCAATATGAGTGGTGTCCTTATAGGAAAGGGAAATTTGGACACAGTTACCTACAGAGATGATGGCCACATGATGAAAAAGACACAGGGAGAATACAACGTGATCACAGAGACAGAGACTGAAGAGAAATAATGGCAAGCTAAAGAAGGCCAAGGATTGACTGACACCATCAGAAGCTAGGAAGAAACAAGGAAGGATCCTCTCCTACAGTTTCAGAGGGAGCATGGACCTCAATACACTGATTTTGGACTTTTGATTCTGACACATTTGATTTCTATTCTCCAGGACTATGAGGCAATAAATTTCTGTTGTTTTAAGTCATCTGGTTTGTGGTACTTTGTTACAGTATCCCTAGGAAACTAATACACTACCTGTCTCTTAAAATTTGTTCTAGCCTACTCTCAATACCTCTGATGACCATTTCATAAAGAATTAAAATAGGGCTTCCCTGGTGACGCAGTGGTTGAGAGTCCGCCTGCCGATGCAGGGGACACGGGTTCATGCCCCGGTCCGGGAAGATCCCGCATGCCGCAGAGCGGCTGGGCCCGTGAGCTATGGCCGCTGAGCCTGCGCGTCCGGAGCCTGTGCTCCACAATGGGAGAGGCCACAGCAGTGAGAGGCCAGCATACCGTAAAAAAAAAAAAAAAAAGAATTAAAATACATTTAATCAATAGGTAAAGCTACAATGACATTCTGTGCTGCTTCAGTATTCAAGCAGAAGGTGGATGAAAGCAAAGGGACACAAGCAGACAGAGTGCAACCCAGCAGGTAAATAGCTAGGAAGCATGGATTCTGTCCAGGTATAACAAATCACTACTTTGTCAGAAGATTATTTCTCCAACCATTAGTACAATCTATGTAGTTCTCCCAGATATCCATCTTACAGCATTACTGTGATGATTGGAGCTAATGTGGATGTCAAAGCATAGGTTCTTAAAAATGGAACTAAAATAATGATAGTGATAGTAATAATTGCTAATGTTACTCATGTTATATTCATTAAGTTGATTAATTTCTCTAGGTTTCAGTTTCTTCATGTGAAATTCTTTCCTCTACATTTTATAGATATATTCTTTTTCATTTTTAATGTTTTATTGAAGTATAGTTGATTAACAATGTTGTTACAATCTCTGTTATACAGCATACATTTTATAGATATATTCTTTATTCATTTGCTTGATAACTATCTATCTACCCTGTACCAGACACTGTCCTTGGTGCTGGAAAGGTACAGCAGTGAAGAAAACAAAATCCTTATCTTTGTGGAGCAAAGATACATTCTAGTGGAAGAGACTGATTGTAAAAAAATAAGTGACTGTAAAGAACATCAAATGGTGATAAGCGTTATGGAGAGAAACAGCAGGACAAAGCAGGATTGAGGGCGGCAGGAGGGTGAGAAGAGGCCTTTGTTATTTTATATAAAGTGGTCAGGAACAAGATGATTTCAGAGATTATGAAGGAATGAGCCATGTAGATGTTTGAGGGAAGAACATTCCAGGCAGAAGGAAAAAGTACAAATGCTCTGAACTGAGGCAGTGCCCATTTTGTTAGAGAAACAACAAGGTGAGTGTGATTGAGAGAAAAAGAGTTACTTCCAAAAACCTCTAGGCATTAGAACATCCTCAACAAAAACATTAATTAATAAGAAACTATTATCACTTACATGCTAAATATTCTTAATGTTCAATTAATTGGAAATATTCCTCTTTATAAAGTCTGGCGAAAACAATAACAATGCCGATGTAAGTGCACATGAGAAATATAACCGAAAAATAAAGAAACAGTGGTGGCTTGGGGGAAATTAGAAAGGTCAAAGGAAAGACTGGGATCTTAGGAAACTTGCCCATGACTAAATTCCACAGAAGATTTCATGTGGGAAGCAGAATATAAAATTCCAGTGGCTGGGGCAGAGAACTTAGAAAGGTGTCTCAAGGAACAATTCAAATAAAATCTTGGAGGAATGAAAGACCATTGTAGGCAATCCACTCCTTGTCCTCAGCCTTCTCCTTCTTTACCCACTCAAGCACTCAGCTAATCAATAAATCCTAACGAAATTCTTATATCCATCTAGTCTCCTTTCTGTCCTCCCTCCCCTTCCCTCTTCTCTTTTCCTTTTTCATTATCACTAGTCAAGTTCAGGAGCTTAGGACTTTATCAACCTCACACGCAAATCATTAAAATAGCCTCATTAATAATTTCCCTCTCTCCAACCTCTCCCTGATTCCACCAGTAACTACACTGTCCTAGGAATTTATCACCTGTATATATGAGCAATGTGAAATGGTAACATGTAGGACATTTAATCATCTGAAAAGAGCTGTGGTGGAGGGCAATATTCTTATAGGGAAGCAGTGGGCTTCTGGAGCTTCTAGCATCACAAATGCCAAATGACAGTGACAGTGGTGTTTCGGTTATAGAAACCCCTCAATGGGACTGAGTATTATATCTTCCTCTTCCACAGGTATGCTCTCATGCTCTGTATTTTCCTTCATGTGCCATTTCTCAGTGAATTCCTTTACCTAGAAAAGAGTAAGAAAATAATTTCAGGCTAGGGGGTCGTCAATTTGTTTTTGTCCTCTGGGGCTAATGAAGATATCTCAAGACAGCAGAAAGAAGAGAATTCAAAAACCCAGGAGTATGCTAATTTTAGTATAGACTATTTCTTGATACTTAGCAAAGACTCTTTGAAAGTTCCATATTATCTCAGCTGTTGTGAAGGAAGAAAAAAGGGAAGAGGTCTTTGTCTGTGTCTGGGGTAAGGAATTAAAAACAGAGAAGCCAGCCTGGTGGTAGCAGCAGTAACTGAAGTAAGACAACTCCAAATAGAAAACGATCTCCAGGGAAACTGGGCTAAAGCTCATTTTCTATCTAGTTCTAACCTGCAGAGATTCTGGACTGTCTTCCTTTACAGCTAACAAATCTCCCTATCTGTAAGCTGGGCCTCTTCCCATCTATACCACCCATCAATGCCAACATGAATAATCTGTCCGTATTTCTCTCCTCTTTGAATAAAATCCATTGATTTCATCCTATTACCTCCAGTCTAAAGTACTTAATATCATTAATAAGATTCATAAAAACTTGGTCTCAATTTCTAACCCTGTTTTTTACCCTCATGAAGTCTAAGAGTTAAGCACATGGAACTATGGTTTATTCCTTATCATCTGTTAAGGCCCAGCTCAAAGAGGAATTTTTTTATGAAGCCCTTCCTGATATCCCCTGTAGAATGGAATACTCCTTCATACATAATCTTGTGACATTAGTGCTATTATGGAACTTTACACCTACGATTTATTTATTTGTTTATGATTCTGTCTTTATCATGAGATCATAATCTTTTCTGAAATGCTCCCATGTTTTATTTTCTATACACCATTTTCAGCTAGCATGGTTCCTAGAACAAAGTTGAACCTTAATACATACTTTTTGAATAAATTAATGAATAGAGAAATTAGTCCAGGGCTATCTAAGTAGCATATCAAGTAAAAGTGTTAATCTTGAAGCGGTCAGGTGCAGGTAGGAAGGCACTAATGACTTCTAATCAAAGAAATGAGTAATGAATACACCACTGATAATAACTTTGAGAAGAATCTAGAGAACGATAGTCTTAGAAGTAAAGAAAGAACTAATAAAATGAAATGAAGTGAAGGGCTAGAGATTGAAAACAAATTACAATGAATAAATAAGTAGTTAGACTTCTGGTTTGTAACAGAGATCTTTGTGAAGAAACAAAGAGGATCATTTGGAAGTTCAGTGTGCCTGCACGCTACACTTCCACTCTATCAATTAGAGACATGATATAAGCTAGGCAAACTTTCAGGTGTACTTGAACATTCGTGCTAAAACTACAGAGTCATAAAGATAACCACAGAGAGAAATTAATTCCTGGGAAGTCAATTACATTACTGGTTGCAAAAATGGTAGCATTGAATTGATTATTCATTCCTTGCTCTGACACAAAAGAATAAGTAATAAGTTGACTTTTTGACAACTGTCTAATTTTATGTCTTTACATGTAATATATGTAGGGATGGAGGAGGTTGTGTAAATTTAATCAAGACCTCAATGTAGTAATTCGCAGGTTTGCAGACTTTAGTTTAATTCATCTTCATGCAAACCATAGACATTTTCACAGGGAAGATTGCTAAGCTACAGCCAGTGTGCTTGCCTTGGCAGAAGCTGATAGTGCTCCCATGCTGGGCTTCCAATAACCAACTTGAATTTACACATCAACACACTGCCTTCTAGTCTATTGGTTTTCATGAGAAAAAAGTATAAGAAGCCATGTATCACACTCATTTGTGAGCAAACTCAACTGAAAAATAAAAGTGCACTTTAATGGAAAGAATGCTGGACTAGGACTCAAAACCTAAATTCCGATCTTGAATTTGTTCATTATTCTTTGTAAGGATTGTAAAAGGTAACTTGTTAGACTCAACTTCAGTGGAAATTTTTTTTTAGAGGCAGTGAGGAGGAATGAAAAGCAAGTAATAGATGTAACGCTAGTAAGAATTTCATTCAAACAGAGAATTGTGGAGACAAAATCATGGTGGGGTAGGAGAAAGAGAAAGGCCATGATAAGGTTGTTAGTCTGGGAGGGTGGTAGAAACTAGGGATCTGGATGAGATTTAGGAAAACAAGAGAATGAAAGGAGGCTGTCAGCATAAAGAGGTGCTGTGTAAAGTCAAACGGTTTACCATAATTTTTTCAGCTTTTGATATCTCTGGTAACAACCTAAAATACCTTCCTGCTAAATTACCACAAGTTTCTACTCTTTAGGAAAATGGAAGAGATAGTTTGTGTATGGGAGGGAGATTTTGTGCTACTCTGACTTTTGGCCTGGTTTCTAGGTTCTGAGCTTGAGCAGCGACTCCTTGAGAGATTGACATAATCCAGCTTCATCACTAACTCTCCCTCTAAGTCTCAACTCCAACTTCATTTGGTCTCTCTTGAGTATATTTTTCCCGTTCCAATATTTTCTTTTTTTTCTTCCAGTTTTATTGAGATATAATTGACATACAGCCCTGTACAAGTTTAAGGTGTCCACATTAAAATTTGACTTACATGTATCATGAAATGATTATCATATATGTTTAGTAAGCATCCATCATCTCATATAGATAAAAGAATTAAATAAATAGAGAAAAAAATTTCCCCTGTGATGAGAACTCTCAGGATTTACTCTCTTAATAACTTTCATTTGTAACATACAGCAGCGTCAATTATATTTATCTTGTTGTACATTACATCCCTAATATTTATTTTATAACTGGAAATTTGTACTTTTTGACTGTCTTCATTCAATTCCCCCTCCCCGCTACCTCTGGTAACCCAAAATCTGATCTTTTTCTATGAGTTTTTTCTTCATTTGTTTTTGAAGTATAGTTAACCAACAACACTATGTTACTTCCTGTTACACAACGTAATGATTCAATATTTCTATACATTCAAAATGATCATCATGATAAGTCTAGATGCAATGTCACCATTCAAAGATGTTACCTAATTATTGACTATATTCCCTACACTGTACATTTCATACCCATGACATTTATTTTGCAACTGGAAGTTTGTACCTCTTAATCTTCCTTACCTATTTCTCTCCTCCCTGAACCCCTTCCCTTCTGGCAAATACCTGTTTGTTCTCTATATTTATGACTCTGTTTCTGTTTAGTTATGTTTGTTCACTTCTTTTGTTTGTTAGATTCCACATATAAGTCACGTCATCAGGTATTTGTGTTTCTCTGTCTGACTTATCTCACTTAGCCTAATACCCTATAGATCTATCCATGTTGTCACAAAAGGACACAATTTGTCTTTTTTAATGGCAGAGTAATAGTCTATTGTATATACACATATATACAACTTCTTTAACGCTGGGCCCTTAGGTTGCTTCCATATCTTGGTTATTATAAATAATGCTGCAAAGAACATAAGTGTACAGATATCTTTTTGAATTAGTGCTTGTTTTCTTCATATAAATACCTAGGAGTGGAATTGCTGGAGTAGTTCTATTTTAGATATTTTGAGGAATTTCCATGTTATTTTTCATAGTAACTGCACCAATTCACATCCCCACTAACAGTGCGCCAGGGTTCCCTTTTCTCCACATCTCAACCAACACTTGTTATTTGTTCTCTTTTTGATAAGAGCCATTCTGACACATGTGAGGTGATATTTTGATTTGCATTTCCCTGATAATTTGTGATGTTGAACATCCTTTCATGTGCCTGTTGGTGATCTGTATGTCTTCTTTGGGAAAATGTCTATTCAGGACCTCTCTGCCCTTTTTATAATCAGTTTTTTTTTTCATGTTGAGATGTATGAGATCTTTTGCACATTTTGGATTAATTGCAAATATTTTCTTCCATACAGTAGACTGCCTTTTCATTTTGTTGACAGTTTTCTTCATTGTGCAAAAGCTTTTTAGTTGTACATAGTCCCATTTGTTTATTTTTGCCTTTATTTCCCTAGCCTGGGGAGACATATCCAAAATATCTTACCAAGACCAATGTCAAAGGGCATACTGCCTGTTTTCGTCTAGAAGTTTTATGGCTTTAGATCTTACATTTAAGTATTTCATACATTTTGAATTTATTTTTGTGCATGGTCTGAGGAAGCAGTCCAGTCTGATTCTTTTGCATATAGCTGTCCAGTTGTCCCAATATCATTCATTGAAGAAGCTGTCTTTTTCCCATTGTATATTCTTGACTCCTTTTTCATAGATTAGGTGACCATAGGCACATGGGTTTATCTCTGGACTTTCTATCCTGTTCCATTGATCTACATTTCTGTTTTTGTGTCAGTAGCACACTGTTTTGATGACTCTAGCTTTGTAGTATAGTTTGAAATCAGGGAACATTATACCTGCAGCTTTGTTCTTCTTTCTCAAGATCGTTTTGTCTGTTTGGGGTCTTTTAAGTTTCCATACAAATTTTAGAATTGTTTGTTCTAGTTCTGTGAGGCATGTCATTGGTATTTGAACAGGAATGACATTGAATCTGTACATTGCCTTGGGTAGTATGGTCATTTTAACACTATTAAGTCTTCCAATCCATGATCATGGTATATCTTTCCATTTGTTTGTGTTGTCTTCAATTTCTTTCATCATTGTCTCATAGCTTTCTGAGTACAGGTCTTGTACCTCCTTAGTTAGATTTATTCCATTCCTAGGTATTTTATTGTTTTTGATGCAATTGTAAGTGGAATTGTTTTCTTAAATTCTCTTTCTTATAGTTCATTGTTAGTGTATAGAAATGCAACAGGTTTCTGTATATTAATTTTGTATCCTGCAACTTTACTGAATTTATTGATGAGTTCTAATAGTTTTCTGGTGTCATCTTTAGAATTTTCTATCATGTCTTCTGCAAACAGTGACAGTTTTACTCTTCCTTTCCAATTTGGATTTCTTTTCTTTTTCTTGTCTGATTTCTTTCTCTTGTCTGATTGCTGTGGTTAGGACTTCCCAACACTATGTTGAATAAAAATGGAGAGAATAAGCATCATTGTCTTGTTCCTGATCTTAGAGGAAATACTTTCAAATTTTCACCTTTGAGTATGAAGTTAGCTGTGGACTTTTCATAAATGGCCTTTAATATGTTGAGGTATGTTCCCTCTTTACCCACTTTATTGAGAGTTTTTATCATAAATGGATGTTGAATTTTCTCAAAAGCTTTTTTGTTAATGTGGCTAACACTGATTGATTTCCAGATATGAAACCATACTTCCATCCCTGGGATAAATCCCATTTGATCACAGTGTATGATCCTTTTAATGCATTGTTGAATTTGTTTGGCTAATATTTTGTTGAGGATTTTTGCATCCATGCTCACCAGTGATATTGGCTCATAATTTTTTTGAGGTGGATATCTTTGTGTGGTTTTGGCATCATGATGATGCTGGCTTCCTAGAATGAGTTCAGAATCATACCTTCCTCTTCAGTTTTTGGAATACTTTGAGAAAGATAGGTGTTAACTCTTTAAACGTTTGGTAGAATTTACCTGTGAAGCTGTCTGTTTCTGGACTTTTGTTTGTTGGAAGGCTTTTAAATTACTCATTCAATTTCATTACTGGTAATTGGTCTGTTAATATATTCTATTTCTTCCCACTTCCTAGTCTTGGGCAGGGCAAGACCCCTGGTGCTAATAGGCTAGAGGGAGGATTCCAAAATGGTGCTTGCTTTCCAGTGCCAGTGTCAGGGTGGTAAATCAAGAACACAAAAATGGCTGCCATGAGCATCTCCACCCCTCAGGGGAGTTTCAGCTGCCTCCTACCTCTCCAGGAGGGGCTTCAAGATCAGCAAGCATGTCTGACCTAAGCACCTCTCAAACTACAACCTCTGCTGGGACTGGGAGTGTGTGATTTTGTGTGTGCCCTTTAAGAGCAGAATCTGTTTCCTATAACCCTCTGGCTCTCCCAAATATAAGCCCCCCTGGTTGTCTAAGCTAGATGTTCCTGCAGCTCATCTTCCAAGGGCAGACCCCTGAGCTGGGGAGATTGATGTGGGGCTTGGACCTTCCATTCCTTAGGAAGGAACTCTGAGGTTAATATCTCTCTCATTTTGGGGTCACTGACCCCAGGGTGTGGGTGCTGACCACACCACATAAACACCCCTCCTACTCACCTGTTGTGGCTCCATCTTTATATCTTTAGTGGTGGAAAATTCTTTCTGCTAGTCTTTAGGTCATTGTCATAGATAGTTGCTCTGTAAGTAGTTGTAATTTTGGTGTGCCCATGGGATGATGTATGTTCAGGATCTTCCTACTTCACCATCTTGATCCTGCCCTCCAACATTCATTACCTAAGGTGTTTGCTAATTTGGGTTTGCTGACTAATTTCAAATCAGAGACTTTTTGGATTATTTTTCTTATTTTCTCTCCCAGCTTAACTAGTGGGTTCGTTCTTTCCTGTGTAACAGTTTTGCATAGCCTGCAAACCACATTTCTTATCATCCATTCTTTTTTGGTTTCTGGACCCAAGTCCACAGTGTGTGTTTGTGGGGGAAAAGTGGAATCCCACACCAGCAGGATGTCTGGGAATTCAACTCAGTTCTGACACTCTCTACCTGGAGACAGCATCACATTCCACAGGTTAAGGATTCAGTCCTACAGGACTCTCCTCCACCCCCTTCAGATGGCAATTGCAAGCCCAGGTTGTTACCTATACTTCTGACTAACTAGCTGTAGATCAGAGGTTTTCCTTGGGTTAAATTAAAAAGCATTGGAGCTGTCCGTCGCAACCACCTCCCTCACTCCACCTCTGAAGGTTGAATGAATGGGCAACAACCAATGATTTAATCACCCTTGGCTATGTAATGAAGCTTCCATGAAATCCCAAAATGACGGGGTTCAGAGAGCTTTTTGGTTGGTGAACACATGGAGATGTGGGGAGTCTGGCACACCTGGAGCAGACAAGGAAGCTCCATGCCCTTTCCCACATCCCTTGCCTTATGAATTTCTTCCATCTGGCTGTTTCTGAGTTATATCCTTTTATGATAAACCAGTAATCTAATAGGTGAAATATTTCTCTGAATTCTGGAGCTCTGTTAGCAAAATAATTAAACCCAAGGAATGTACAACACCAAGAGTGAACACTAAGGCAAACTGTTGTCTTGGCATGACTATTTTGTGTCAATGTAGGTTTATCAATTGTAACAAACATACCGCTTAGAAGGGGAATGTTGCTAATGGGGGAGGCAATTGGTGTGTCCCGGCGGGAGGTGTATGGGAAGTCACTGTGCCTTCCTCTTAATGTGCTGTGAACCTAAAAAAATATACATGTCCAAAAAGTTCAGTCCGATGTGTGTAGCTCAATACTCTCTTCAGTCATTGCCTTATACTAGAGGAGATGGAGAGTTAATCTCTATCCTGACCTCTAAAATCATAGATTAACTTTGCTTTAATTTTATGTAATTTAATCACAGATTCTGTACTCTTTTTTTTTTTTTTTTTTGGTCCAGCATCTTTGCTTAATTATGTTCATGAGATTACCCCATATTTTTCCATGTTTTATACACATATTTTGTGCACTGTTTATTCTCATTGCTGGAGAGTATTCAGTGTAGCTATTCTGATAGGTGTAGAGCACTATTCATGGTGATTTAAATTTGCATTTTCATGGTGATTAATGAGATTAAGCATTTTTCATATTTTGAATTGCCTGTGGATATTGTCTTAGTTGACTTGAGCTGCTATAACAAAATACCACAGGCTGCATAGCTTATAAAAACCAGAAATTTATTTCTCACAGTTCTGGAGGCTGGAAGTCCAAGATCAGGGTGCTAGCATGGTCAGGTGTGGGACCTCTTCTGGGTCTCAGACTTGTGGTTTTATCCTTACATGGTGGAAGGGCCTAGGGCTCTCTGTGAGATCTCTTTCATAAAAGCACTAATCCCATTCATGAGGGCTTTACCTTTAAGACCTAATCATCTCCTTAATGCATCACCTTATAATGCCATCACATACATTAAGATTTCAACTTGAATTTTGGGGGGACACAAACCTTCAGACCACAGCCTAGACAATATATGGCTTACCTTCACTTTTAAATCTTCTATCTAATTAGAAAAAAATTTTGTAAATGGTGTGAGATAGGCCCAAAATAAATATATTTTATCCAAATGGCTGTCCAGTTGATCCAGCATCATTTATTTTAAAGGCCATCTTTTTCCACTATAGCCCAGTGTTTGTTTTTCAAAAAATCAGATGACGTTATATTTCTGGACTCTCTCTTCTGTTCCATTTTCAGTTTGTTCTTGCACTGAGATGTAGCAAGGTTATTTAATTATGGATTGGATTGCTTTAATAAATATAAAACCTTGAGGAGTTTTCATTTTTTTCCTTGTGTCAATTGGAATGTTGTATCTTTTAAAAGAATTTGTCTATTTCATCTAAATTTTGAAATGTTTTTCATAAAGTTGTTCAAGAATCTTCCCTTATCTTTTTAGGTCTGTAGTATAGTATTAATGACCACTTTTCATCCCTGATTTTGATTATTGGTGCTTTTTTTTTTTCCTTCATCAGTCTCATTTAGAGTTTATCAGTTTATCACTCTTTGTAAATAACTATCTTTTAGTTTTGTTTTCTATATTATATATTTTTCTTGTTTCAGTCATTTCTACTCTTATATTTATTATTATATACCTCCTTTTTAAAATCTTTTGGTTACTTTTCTAATTTATTGAGGAGGATTGATTAGCTCATTGTTTTATCAATCTTTCTATTTTTTGAAATATGCACTCAAAGCTATAAACTTGTCTGGAGACACTGCTTTAGCTATATGCCACAGTATAATGTATAGTCGTTTCATTATAATGCCATTCAAAAATATTTTCTTGTGTTTATTTTTATTTATCTTTAGTCCCATGAGTTATTTGGGAGTGTATGGCTTAATTTCTGTACATATGGGAATTTTTAAAAGGGTTTAAAATTTTTGTTTTGTTTTACTGCTTATTTTGATTTATTTTTGCTAAGGATCTCTAGCTTCTATGAATTGTGGCCAGAAAACATATCTGTATGATTTCAATGCTTTGAATTTGATGAGTATGCTTTATTGCCAGTACATGTTTAATTGCTGTTAAGTGCTCCTTGTGGGAATAAAAACAATGTGCCTTCTGCAGAATTACATTCTATAAGTGTTATTCTGTTGTTATGTTTTATATATGCCAATGAAATCAAGCCTTTTATATCTTTTTCCTATCCTTTCCCCTTCAGTGTATCTGTATTTTTTTACATATAACTCTTTGAACAGAATAAAATTGAGTTTTGTTTTCATCCAGGCAGATAACAACTGTCTCTTAGTTACATCGTCTATTTACAGTCAATATTTCTTTTATATTTGGGTTTATATTTACAATCTTGCTCCACATTTTCTATTTGTCCTACCTAGTCTTATGCTTTTTTCTGCCTTTCCTTGACTTCTTTTGGATTAGGTTTTTCCTCTATTTTCCCCTAAATTAATTCTATTTAACTCTCTTTTACTATACTTTAGTAGTTTTACTGATGTTATAACGTGTACTTGAGTTAATTGATAGTTACCCTCTTCTCAGACAATGCAAGCACCTTAGAACACCTCCCCCTTCAACTTATATGTCTTTTTCATTTATTTTAATTATATATCTTAATCCCCATGAGACAATATATTAATGTTTTACACATTCAATATTCACTTAGATTTACCTGCATATTTTACCATTGCTGTTGCTTTAACCGAGTTTCAGGAACTGAAATTTTCTTGGCCACCCAAATGACTCAAACTAGCTGATTTACTTCTGATGCATCCTTAGACCTAGAGTGTATCCCCTCTTATTCCAACCCCAATCACAGGGGACTTATCAGGACCACCTTATTTGGTGACACTGGCTTCCAACTTAATTCTCCATAGACACAGAAGCCTTCCAAAAGTACTGCTCAACCTGTCAGACACCTATATTATATTGGCAAATGCCCACAGAACAGAAGCAATTCAAAAAACCAGGTTTCTCTCTGGATTTCTGTTTTCTTTCAGAGGTTGATGCTAGAATTATTACTTTATTAGCTATCTGATGACTTTAAGAATATGACATTTTTCAACATGTTTGTTATTTTATGACAGAAGTTTGTTTCAAAATATTTCGTATGCTACTATAAAATGTCAATAATTACCTTTTATAAGCCTTTTTCTCATAATTAGGCTAGTTGCCTAAGAGTTATTTTATTTTCCTTTGCACTTTTAAGTACCTGACTTGGGTTTAGCAGGCAAAAAGTCAATTTTATTAAATAAATCATTCACCATATGCAAATAGCTCCAAGGAAAATACCACAATACATAAATAGTGCTATCTCAGAGGTCCGTATGTTTAGAGGTAAGCCTTGGTGAAGACAGAACATAGTGTTTCTATGACAGTGTTTGAATAACTCAAGTAATTACCTGGTACCAACAAGTCACTAAAGATATTAATAGCAATAACTGAAATTTACATCTCTAATGAAGCTAAGTGCTTGTTAAGGAATTGAAGTGCATTGTAATAGGGTTATATTTTACCCTGACTTCCCAAACTGGGCAGAACCAAATAATGTTTTCCCTCTTTGTGATGGTACAAGAATTTGTTTCACCCAAGAACCAGTTTTATGAGCAGCAACCTGCAGATCTATATTAAGATCAAAGAGAAGATGAGTGAAAAGTTAAAATGGAGAAGCACATCGACTGCAAAATTGAGAAAATATAAGTACAAACATGACAATTTCGACTAAATGGAAACATTTATTGATTCTACTTGCTACACATACCATGTAAGGCACTGTTCATTGCCTACAGTTGCAGGTAGGTATAAAGGGAAAATATGGCATTGCTCCCCAACACCCAGCCATGTATATTATAAACCGTTTCTCCCACTCCTTCCATCAATATGATTATAGCTGTTCTTTCCTTTTCCCCTGTCTTTCAGCTTTCCTTCCTTCTTTCCCCTCTCTCCCTTCTCCTCTCCTGTCCTTTTCCTTCTTTACCTTTCCTTCCTCTTCATCTATTTTCATTGTCCCTTTAATACCTTTAAGTATCAGAAAACCGCTGGATCCTTATTCCAGTCTGGGTTTTGTCACTTGGGAATGTCTCCAAACATTTATTGTCACAGTTGACTAATCTATAAAATAAAAAGTCATTAGAAAAGTAACATTTAATATGTCTTGTTGTTCCAACAGTCTATAAGTCTATGAATTCTCCATGTTCATACACATCTGTATCTTTGGCCACAATTGTTGGTCTGGTTTATTCACATGATCCAAGCTGACCAAATGATTCTCTTCTCTGAAATGTTTGGACTTAGAAACAGATATAGCAGCAGTTAGTAACTCTTTCTAGGGGTCAAATTGTAAGATGTAAAGCATAGCAATTACTTGCAGTCAACTTTGCTGCCAAGGGGGGAAAGTTCTACTGAAGAGAAAGATAAATTTAAATAATTTAAGTTTAAATCACATAAAAACAATTCTGAGCTTTGATAATCTCTTCTTATTTATTTAATTCTGAGTGATGTTATATAAGATAGATTTAGATTTAGAAGATTAAGTCATAGGATATACAAGAAAATTAGATTTTTTAAAAATCTATTGTATGAGCCAATTTTCTTAAGCCACTTACATATCTTACTGACAAAGAGAATGCTGGAAAGGCTGGGATAAAGGATTTAGATCAAAGAGATCCAAGCAAGAATTACTATTTGAAGGTCATTTATTATGAATCAGGAACTTTACAAATATTATTGCCATTCATGAGATAACCCAGAAAGATTAGAATTATTATCTCAATTTTAGATATGAGGAAATTAAGACTCAGAAAGATTAAATCAATTGCCAAATTTATACAGCTAGTAAATCACTGAGCTGAGATTCAGCTCCAGATCATTATGACCAGCGAGCACAAACTTTTTCCATTCTATGATACAGAATTTTCTCTCAGTAGGTCACTACGTAGATCTTAACCTTTACAATTAGATTATTAATATGTTGGGAAGTATAGGAATGAAATAATTTATGAATTAAATTCACATATCATTTTTTTTAAATCCACATATCAGTAAGTTACTGAAAGACAAATTCAGGAGAATTTACTTTCCCAAGAATGTATAATATTCTGAGGAGTATGTATGATTTTGTAATCTGTAAATTGCACATTTCTGATGGAAACTAAGTTTGAGATTATGTATTAATGCATATCTGTTACTTTTGTGGGAATTTGCTTTGTGACACTTGGACATCTTAATTACACAATACCATATATATTCTTGGGGCTCTGGAAGATTAACAAATATAGCTGCCATTTATTTACTACAATTGATATTCTCAACAACCGTGAAAGATAGGTACTGATATTGGCATTTTACAGTTAGGTAAACTGACATACAGGAAGGTTTTCTTATACAAGATCACATGATTTGTAAATAGTACAATCAGCTAAAAAGCCCAAAGCTGTCTGACTCTAAGGTGAAGATGTCATAGCTTCAAACAACCTTAGTCAGTCAGTGTTGGCTCCATAGACTTACTGAATCAAAGGGAAATATTTTTTAAAGATGTAAACACAATTAAATCAAATTCAGTAATTATTTCTGGAAGTATGATCTCAAAATTGTATATATTACATGTTGATATATACAAAGCTTTCTTTAGAAATAATACAGTGAAAACTTATATCCACACAAAAACCTGCATCCAAATTGTTTATAGCTGCTTTATTCATAATTGCTAAAATTTGGACGCAAACAAGATGCCCTTCAATAGTTGAATAAAAAACTCATACTTACATGCAATGGAATATCATTTGGCAATAAAAGGAAATGAGCTGTGATGCCATGAAAAAGCATAGAACTTTAAATGCATATTACTAAGTGAAATAAGCCAATCTGAAAAGGCTACATGCTCTAAGATTCCAACCATATGACATTATTCTGGAAAAGACAAAACTATGGAGAGAAGAAAAGAGATCCGTGGTTGCCAAGGGTTCAGGGGTGGGAGGGGAAGAAGGAAGGGATGAGTATATGGAGCACAGGGTTTTTTTTAGGACAGTGAAACTATCCTGAATAATACTATAATTATAGACACATGTCATTATACATTTGTCAAAAACTCACAGAATGTACAACACAAGGATGAACCCAAATGTAAACTGTTGACTTTAGTTAGTAATAATGTATCAATATTGGCTTATTAACTGTAACAAAATTATCACACTAATGCCAGATGTTAATAATAGGGAAACTAGAGGGAGTGAGGGGGGTGTATGGGAACTCTGCACTTTCTGTTCAATTTTTCTGTAAATGTAAAACTACTCAAAAACTGGTCTATTAATTTAAAAAATATAGCAGATGCCAACGTTGTGGAGATCATGAGTATACCACCACAGATCAAATGAAAAAATGACTATTTACAAAATATGCAAATGGATTCTGAAGTTAGAAATAAAATTCCCAGAGACCATAGAACCACATATTTTAAAAATTCTTAGATTCCAGTGAAGTTGTTATATCCTGGAAAATAATGATGATGTTTATAAATGTAAAAGATGAAGATTCCATGATGGACTCATGTAAGATGGATTCATTTAAGAGTCTGAGTAAATTTTTTCACATAATGTGAGAGAGAAAAATTATGCTATTTCTTAAGTATTATATTGTTTGAAAAAATATGTGACTGAAATATGTAAGTATAACTAATTTAATAACTAGAGCAAAACAACTAGCTATTCGACTATCTCATATATGATAAATAAATTTATATTTGTCTTGGGTAAAACCCTTTCATTTGTAAAACTCCCATTGAGAATATGGAGGCTTACTCTATTGGGGGGATTATATTATATTCAGGAATTTACGGTATTTTTTGAGTGCGTATCGTACATTGGGTTGTGGGTTAGACACTGTAAGGTAGGTACAAAATAAGACAACAACATACAATTCCTGCTCTGAATCCTTAAATATGGTTCAATGATAATATGGAATGGCACAGAGATAATTCAAGTGTAACTCTAGTCAGTGCTTAATGTTTATAAGTAATAAGTGTGAAACATGGAGTTTATTATGCTAATTTAAATAAGGAGAAATTGCCTTTGTCTAGAAAATTCAGAAATATCTCTGTGGAGAAGGCAATATTTTCAATGGGCTTAAATGGATTGAATGATGGAGAGGGAAAAAGTGGAACTTCAGGGTACAAAGGATTTTCACACAGATGGAGGTACAGAAAAGAGAAAGTCATGTCCAAGGATTGACAGTTGATTCAATTTGGTTAGATCACAGGGATCTGAATACAGAATGGAAAGGAGAATTTTTATGGAAATTATGGGTAAGGGTTAGTCCTGTTTTGTTGTTACCAAGTCCAAGCTTATACTGCTTGCTCACTGTGCAACAGGCCAATAAATCAAGAGACATGGTGTTGGGACAGGGAATGGAGACTTTATCTGAAAAGCCAGCAAATGGAGAAGATGGTGGACTAGTGTCCCAAAAAACCATCTTCCCTGAGTTGGAATTCAGGCTTCTTTCTTACTAAAAGGGGAGGGGGTAAAGTCAAACATTTCCTGGTTCCTGTCAGCCTCTGGATGGGATGTGTTCATTTTTTCCTTCCTGCAGTCACAGGTGGGCTTGATCAGGATGTTTCCTGTGAGCTAAACAAAGGCATTTTAACTTAATGCTCATATCCTGGGAAGCAGGGTTCCCAGAGATGGGCTATTATGTGTCATTTTAGCTTATAGGCAACATCCCTTCAGTGATTAACTTGTAATACAATACAGTTTCTTCCCTATTACAGGGCTCTGACATAGAAAAGTGAATGTTAGTCCTTCATTCAGTTAGAAAGTTGATGGGGGGAGATATTGAAGATATTGAAAGTTTCTGAGCAAGAAGATACCCTTCAGAAAAATGAATGTTATTCATCTCTTTTGCGATAATAAAATTTATGTTACTGCATTATATATTTTCATGTCTATTTGCTGTTTAGACCATAAGATCCTCAAAAGAAGATGTCATTTTATTCATCTTGTTGTTTTCAGCACTTAATACATAACTGGTACACAGTGTAAATTCTATAAATGCTTACTAAAGAACAATTGAATGGTACTTCTATTAATCATTTAAAAAATAATTTTAAGAACCCTAGAAGTACTGGTTTTAAAATAATCAAGTCTGAGTTGATCCAAATAACCACTGATTTACTACTTCTGATTGGGCTCTTCCTCTACCTTCCTTTGTTGGACAGCAGGAGTAGATAGGAAAGAGGCAACAGAAGGAATGAAAAGGTCATGGTTCAAAGGTAGACTAACCACCTAATAAGCCAACCAACTGCTTTTCTTTAAATCCAGCATCCTTTCAATATACTGGACCTGGTAACTGGACCCTTGGATGGTTCCTTGTGCCTGAAAAGCTTTTGTCACATGTCTCAGACCCCAGCTTCTCTGAGATTGTGGCCTTTCTCCTCCAAGGTCCCTGCTGGAAGTTAGAGTTCAACCTTGAAACTCAGGCCAGTGCCTGGAATCCAGCGAGTCACCTGCTGACAGGTGTTCTTCAGGAGATTCTCCTGGAAATCTAAATGTTGCTACTTAAAGGTTTTACCTCCATGTTCTCCCCACCCCCACTTTCAGGGCACGTCTCTGAATCCTACACTCTGTCTTCTAGACTGCCCTTCCCCTCAGCACCTGTCACTCAGTTTCTATCCTCAGTGCCTCTGCTCCTATATAGGAAGATTTTGTTCTTGGTCTGGTCCCAGACTGCTATAAATAACAGCCATATACAAGCAGCTCCCAAGATGTTACTGGATACAACATTAAAGCAATCTTTATTTTTAATTTAAAAACAGACAAACTAACCCTGCTAAATTTAAAAATACACATGCAAAATAACACTTCTTTTTTATGCCTTATCAAACTAGCATAGCAATATTAAACGACAAGTCAATTGGCTTAAACATGATCAGAAAATCTATACTTGAAGCTAATTGCTTTTTAAAATATGACAAAAGGTCTTAGAGAAATCAGAGGTAGTTTTAATATAACATATTCTGAAGTCTGAGAAAGGTTATCCTCAGCACTGCATAAACTCAGGTGAAACTTAATATTGTTTATTTTTAACATTTCCAGTGGTTAGTAACTAACAGGCCATGAGGGTTGGAAGAGACTTTAGAAGTCAGTAATAATTTCCTTTTTGAATAGAATAACTGCAGTAAACTTATAACCTTTTTAAAATAAACTGATTAGCTAAGCTAATTCCTTTCCCACATTGAGGTACTATGCAATCTATCTGAAAAACTTGACTGTATCTATTCCTGTTGCAGCAAAAAGAAAATTTCTTTTGACATCTTTTGCTGGTAGCCTTTTTATAGCAAAGCTTTATCCTGAAAGGAACATAAAATATTTTCTAAGAGAAATAATATTATAATGAATTTGCTGTAATAAGTTGCCTCCTCCATAGTGAAGACTTTCCCCTGAGTGATGCTGGTGACTTTTGTACTACCACTAGCCCTCTCCCCATCTCTGTTGTGGAATTACCTCAGGAATTGCTTTGGTCCCTCAATTGTCTGTCTCCCCACCTGAGTGAGCATTCTTAAGGGTTGCATCTTTGTTTACCCAGAACCTACTACTGTGCTTTGCACACAGCAGGGTATCAATAAATACTGTTTTAAAAATAAGATAAAGGAATACATGAAGGAAAGATGAATAAATACGTATTTGTATCAACACAGAACAGAATATATATTTGGAATTGAGTCAGAGTTCAAAATCGGCAATGCCTTTGAAAAATAACCTGACTTTCACATTCTTCCTTTTCTTCTGGTGTCTTTATGGCAGACGTAATGTAAGCCAAACACTGCATCTTCTTTGGGGTAGTGAATTCTTACTCATTCTTCTTCAGACAAAAATGTAAAAATTATGTGAAGCCTTTCTCTTTCATTGCCTTGGGCAGGACTTTATTTGTACTTCTATCATTGCTTATCACATTGTATTGTCATTTTCTCTTATAGTATTACCTACGCCCTAAGTGAATATTAAATGTGAATCTTTATGCATCATTCCAAGGTTATTCACTGTGTTTTGTAACTTTGGATTTAAATTTGCTGCCCTTGACACATTCTCTATGTTTATAGATACATTTGATGGATATATATTTATTTTCTATTGTTATCAGTTTCATACCTTAGGTAATTAGCCTTTTAAATTGACTTATATTACTTTTTACTCTACCACATTAACAAATATTATTACAATGTAGTAACAGTGGTCTGAAACCTGTGGTAAATAAATAAAATTGCAAGTGTATGGCACCAATAATGAATACACTGCTGAGTTTTGGTAATTTAGTTCACATGCAGTTCAGTGGTTTGCATGTCAGTTAACAATGGACAGTCTTAAGCTGACTGAGGTAACCACTTATAGGGAAGTAATGTGTATTTTATATTTTAAATAGTACAGTCTTGTTTTCATTTTTCTAAGTAGCAGTGAGATGTCCAAAACAAAATTCTCTACCTAAAAATACATGACTAAAGATGATAGATAGATAGATGGATAGACAGACAGACAGGTAGACAGGTAATGTGTACACATAAATGGATATATAATTCTATTTATCTCATTCTATCTATCGATTTATTGATCTATTGGTCTGTCAATCTGACTCTAGAATACTATACTGTGAAATGAAATGGGAGTTTACTCATATGCAATGTGTTGTTTCATTATTTGTTTGTAGTCTAGTAATCTTTGGGACATGCAAGGCCTTGTGGTCTAGGGGTTTTTAAGTTATCTCTGGTGGCATTACCTCTATCCAGGTGGCACCACCTCTAAACTCTCATGTCCCTCAGGCTTGTGATCCCAACCAAAGCTTCACCATTGTTGACTAGCCAAATATTGCACTGTCAAGTTTCTGGCATCACCTGAGGTTTCAGACAACACTGGCTTTGATTTCCCTGGCAATCTTTTACTATCCAAATTTCCAAAGGCAAGAATTTAATATCATGTCATTTAATTCCTCGTGTATCACAACTTTGATTATCCTTACTTACAATCCATTTCCTCTACCCTTACTTATTTTTTAAAAAAAATTTATTTATTTATTTTTGGCTGTGTTGGGTCTTCGTTGCTGCGCGAGGGCTTTTTCCAGTTGCGGCGAGCGGGGGCCACTCTTCATCGCGGTGCGCGGGCCTCTCACTATCACGGCCTCTCTTGTTCCGGAGCACGGGCTCCAGACGCGCAGGCTCAGTAGCTGTTGCTCACGGGCTTAGTTGCTCCGCGGCATGTGGGATCTTCCTGGACCAGGGCTCGAACCCGTGTTCCCTGCATTGGCAGGCAGATTCCCAACCACTGTGCCGTCAGGGAAGCCCTCCTCTACCCTTACTTATGACTGTATCTTGGATCTTTTCATCACAGTGAAATGCTGTACAGCAGAATACTAAACTATGACGTTCCACTCTTTCACTACGACTTCCTTTTCCTCAAGTTCTCTCCCTCTTTTATTTTTACCAAAGCTTCCATTCAGTCTGGTTACGCTTTCATCCCCTTATCCCTCAATTTTATCCCAGACTATTGTATTCCATTGGTCTCTACTTCCTCTCCTATTCAACTTAAGCCCTATAATAGTAGCAGGCATTATTTATTGAGTACTTATTAAGTGTCAGACACTGTGCTAAGTATTTCAAATGCATTATTTAATGTCAGTTCTCACAACTCTGTGAGGTAGATACCATTATCTTCACATGAAGGAAATGTGATGGTGAAAAATTAATTAAAAGTCATTCAACTAAGTGTCAGAATGAGATTTGAATATAGCTTTGTCAAACTCCAAAGTACATTAAGCAAGAGAACGCACTTAATTCATTTAAGATCAACTCACCCAGAGGTTACTGTACATCAGACCTTATTTTTGGCCCTGATAATACAAAGATTGATAAGAAACAAACCTTTTCCTCAAAAAATTGAGGTTAGTTGGTGGTGAAAGCTTGCATACAATCAAATAAATACAAAGCAACATGATGCAATAATAAAGGAATACACAAGGTAAATGGTAGCAAATGGGAGAAAATTATTAACTTTTTAAACAGGAATCCTTACAGATGAAGCAACAATTCAGCTTAATCTTAAAGAACAACTTGAAATGGACCAGGTGGAAGACAATATTAAGGGATATTTCAGGAAGAAGACACACCATGTGCAAAGGTGTGGAAATATACCTCAACCTGCATGGTCTTCTACTGCTAGAGAACACAGAACTGGGAGGTGAAACTATCATTAGGCACAGGGAATATCTTCAAGAATCTTGAATGACTTCTATGGAATTTGGATATTTTTCTGTAGGAAATGGAGATACGTTATAGGGTTTTATGATGTGGTGTACGTTTTAGAAGGAGGAAGCTCCCAAGACACTGGAAATGACAAAGTTTGGGAGCAGGGAGACAAGGGAGATATATGAAGAGTTGAGGAAAAAGATTGAATAAATGCCTGAAACCATACAGGGTCAGTGAACAAAGAATACATTCAAGAAAAATACTGGAGGTTGAATTATGAGAATTTAGAAATGTATTGTATGCAGGAGTATGGAAAGGAGAGGAATAGAGGCATCTTTATGACTCAGATGTCTGTCTGAGAAGACTGTTAAAGTGGTGACGCCATTATAGCGGTAAATCAATTGAGGAGAAAAAACTCATTTTGGGGGAGAAGATAATGTGCTTAATTTTGAAATTATGAGTTCCAGATATTAAAGAGAGGATTTCCAGAGACAGAGATCCTGAGAGTCAAGAGTTAAAAGGGGCTTACTGGTGAGAATGGGTGATGTGAAGACAGACACCTGGAACACAAGTTGGGGTGAAAAAGGATCTAGCATCTAGCAAAGGAGACTATAAAGGATTTAGATAAAGGAGATCAAAAAGTAAGAAAATTACCCAGTCACAGAGGTGTCCTTTAAACCAAGGGAGGGAAACAAGAGAGGTGGGAAAAAGAAGTTTCAAATAGAGCAAGAACAAATAGAACCTTTGGATTAGTGTAGTAGGAACAACTTCACTGGAATTTTGGAGACACTTCAATTAATAATTAGTGGAATAGTTAAATAGTTAAAACTACTTCTATGTGTCCAACTTTGTTTATCAAACAGTATAATACATTTATATTGATTTGTACCAAAATATCCCTATAAATGTATATCAATATAAATAACTCTCCTTTTAGGTTTTTTTCTGGATATGCATTACTTTTATTTTTTTAATATTTATTTATTTATCTTGGCTGTTCCAGGTCTCAGTTGCTGCATGCCTGCAGGATCTATTTTCCCACCCCGGGATTGAACCCAGGCCCCTTGCATTGGGAGTGCAGAGTCTTACCCACTGGACCACCAGGGAAATCCCTGGATGTGTGTTAATTTTCGATTTTGAACAGATAGCTACATTTTCAATATACTTTATGATGATTTTTAACATTAAAATACAATCCTCAGTAACTTTATTTTTCTCATTGCAACACTTGCCCTCTGATTTATGGAAAAGCATAACAAATGCTTTCCTTGTTATTTCTTGTATCTACTCTCATGCTTCCTATTCCTATCATATGATTCCACATGATTATAATTAGTTACTTTCTCAGTAGTGAATAAACAATCATTTGCTTTTACTCTGCCAAACAGAGTGTTGGTATTTTTTGTTAACTACCACATTTAACATAAAATATACAATCTTGTTAAAATTGAAAGAATTGAGTTTAAACTTTTGTTGCTTGACCTTTTCTGATTCAAATAAATTTATGTTTATAGCAAAATATAACAAATGTTAATTGTGTAGTAGACACTACTTAAGTGTCAATGTTTGGGAAAAGTAATTATTTTAGGCTAAAAGTAGCCAATAGTTTTATTTTTAACATGGCTTTCAAAAATGTTGTTAAAAAAAGAAGTATTTAGAAATACATTCCAGAAAACACACACTTTAGACTGAAATTGTTTCCTATTCTGAAATGACAGAAACATTGATGATTGTGCTCATTTTAAGTCTCAACAGGCCATAAGGTTCCTTTGCAACCATGCAATAATAAATTACTAATTAATAATAAGAACTTGCTTCTTCAGCAAGTGGTTTCCTGTCCCTGAGATAGGTCAATGAGGAATAAAATTTTCACCTGGGTTTAGTCTGCAGATTTCTGCACTGAGGATACTAACTAAAAGGCTGTTGCTTGACATAACTAGACAGTGATCTTTGTGAAATAAAACGGTTGGCTGATTTCATTCTGTTTACTTTTGCTTAGGAGGTCACCTGAGGGTGGGAGGAAGAACTCTCTTGAGCAGCATTTATTTTTACAACAGTCCACATCAGTTGAATCCATGGACAAGTCAACTACATTTATTAAGCATCAAGAGTAAATACAGTTCTGTGAAAACAGGTGCAGTGCTCCTACCTACATAGAGTAAACATTATAATGTCAATGGCTGAATATATATACACACATAAAATTAACTAGAAACATTTAGTTGCAGAGGGGTCCCACTTCATTTATCACAACAAACAATTTAGTTGTAGTAGATTAAAAGTGCCCCCAAATCCCTGGCCATGTTTTCTGAGAGGTGGAATTTCTTTCTCTAACTCTTTAATTTAGGCTGACCCAATAACTTGTTTTGACCAATAGAATCTGGCAGTAGAAGCCCTGTGGAAACATCAAGACTGAATCTAAAGAGATCTACAACTTATACTTTTGAGCACTTGGATGCTCCCTCCTGGAAACAGCTACCAAGCTGTGAGAAGTCCAAGCCACTTGGAGAGGCTGTGTGAAAAATAATCATGATAGTCTGGTCAGCAGCCTCATCTTCATCTGAGATCCAAGACAACAGCCAACATCAAATGCAGCCATTTGAGCGAATTGTCTTGGACTTTCTAGCTTAGCAGTGACTGTAGATGACTGTAGAACTAGCTGACATCTGGTATAGTATGGCAGAAGAACCAACTAGCTGAGCCCAGTTAACACAGAATAATGAAGAGTAATTAAAAGTTGTCATTTTCATCCACTCAGTATTGGGTGGTACGTTACACAGCAATATATAATTGAAACACTAATTATTATCTGAATATTTTGCCTTTTAAATTTCCCAAGGATGCTTGCTCACTGAAATTTTGAGTTTTTGTTTTTGATGAGATTCATTTGATCAGAATACATGTACTTAGAGATCAATGAGATCTGGCTAAAATAAAGACATTATTCCTTAGTATCTATATGAATTTGAGCTAGGTATTAAACTTTCCTAAAGCTCAGCTTCCCTCTCTGGAAAAAAAAAAAAAAAAGGTAAATAACACCAACTTCTTACAGTTGTTGTAAGGATTAAAAATAATTAAGGAAAAAATTTAGCACAGTTCATGATCCACAGTCTGAGATACACTTATAAATATCAGTTTTCTTCTCATTTACCATATCCACATATAGCCATATATTTACTTATTTTTCTTTCTTGCACTTCCAGCTATACATATTTCCATTTTGTTACCTCTCAAAAGACTGAAAAAAGCAATCAACAAACATATTGACGAACTCATAAACAAATGATTCTGCTTGATGTTTGGAAGTTACCAGACCATCCCTCTAAATTCTATTTCAAAATATGGCTCTTGCAACTCTTCAGGCAGGTACAAATAAATTCCACTAGAATAAACCTGAGTTGCCAATCTCTTTATAGCTCCAAGTGGCTCCTGGAGGGAAGGGATAGTGAGGCTGCAAATTGTACTTTTCACCTCCCTTAATGCTGTTCATTCCTGATTTCCCCCCTCTCCATGCCCCATTCATGACCTCACTAGCTGTTGAAAATTCACTTGGTAAATTGACTATCCAAATTATTGTTCCTTTCAAGAATGTATTGTTCCTCTACTTGACACAACTTCTGTCCTCACAAAACATTCTGCCATTGCACATATTTTGAACTCCAGTGTAATTATCCATCTCTTTTAGGAAACTTTCTAACTAGAGTCCATTTCATCATGATCTCTCCTTTCTTTAAATTCAGGAAATTTAGATTTCACAAATTGGTTAGGGGGCATTTAATAAGGTACTGTCATGTGGAATGTCTTTTGTACTCATGTTATTGTGTAACTGTTTCACGACTATCATTATTTACTCAGCCAGACTGAAAGCTTCTTGAGAGCAAAGTCCAACAATTACTAAATGTGTGACATTGAGCAATTTACTTAACCTCTTAAAACCTGGAAAATGGGGGTTAAAAATACGTTCTCTCCCAGTTACTTGAATTTAATGAGATAAAATACATAGTTTAGCACATAATTATGTTCATTATATGTCAGTTAATCTCATATGCAGTTTTTTAATATAATGGCTGACAAATGCCTGATGAGGAATAGATTAAAAGACATAATGTTTGATGGTGTCCTTGATGTGCTTATCATGTAAATAAGAAAATACTATTGCACAGGGCTGACCTGATGCAGATGAAAAGTAGGTCACTGCTATAGAGATGATACATGGAATACCAACATCCATTCCTTGATTCAGTGATTGTTTCTTTTGGGAATATCATGATAAAATCAATTATACCTTAGAGTTATAACCTTCAAATATTAAAACTTCATTCTGATTGTTTTAGCTCCAACACAGGAAATAACATCACATGAATGAGAATGATGTTTTGCTCTTGGATGCAGGCCTAAAATAAAGATCTTGGGCAAATGAGGACAACAGGAAAACTCTAAGAGCACCAGTGAACAGTGGTGAAGAGTAGCAAAACAGAACCAATGTGAAGAGAGTGGGAAATAAAAAAGATGAGCTGAAAAATCATTAAAGTCAAAGTTTACCAATTTGCAATTTTTATGACCTCAAAGGTACTTGAGTTTGGAAAGGACCTAACAAACATGTAGCCCAACCCCACAAGTCATGATGGAGGTGGCATGTTATTTATATTGAAAAGGATAGTAATTCACAGCAAGAAGATTTATGTGCTGATCAAAGCAAGTTGCAACTGCTTGCATAGCTGTTCTGGGCCCCCTTCATGTAGTCTCTGCACATTTCTCCTTTGTTCCAACCTTGGGAGCATGCTCTAAGAAACAACAACAACAACAGTGGAGGCTAGTGCTTGCTTGTTGAGAGCACATGAGTACATCATTGTCTTTTGAGGCTCTTTTATAATTTCTGTAGAACCAGGGTCATTACTTAAAAGGATTGTTTACCATCTGGTTTTGACTGACCTCAATAAAGGAATATGGAGTTTGAACAAGAATAAGTTCCTGGTCTCCATCTCCTTTCAGTTGCCTTTCCATTAACCAATAGGAGGGGAGTAAATGTTACATCCCTCATTACAAGGATATAAATTCTAGGAGCAATGAGCACAGTGTGGGTATCATGATGGATGATAAGGAAAATAATGTCACTGTGTATGAATGATCCAAGCCCCCATATGAAGATCACCAGGGATAACTGTTGATCACACAAAGCTGAATTTATTAAGCTTGCTGAGCACAATAGCAAGAGTATCTGTAGCTATCAAAAGGGAAAATTTAGAGGTAGGTACTTATAGGATTTAGGAGAGAAGGAGATAGATAGACGTAGTGGTTTTAGAGCAGAAGTTAGTAAGCCTGGTCTAGGCAGGGATCAGTCAGAATTTATAAACAAGGCAAATTACTGACCATCAGTGGTTTCTCTTTGAAATATGTGAGTTTAGAGATAGGCTAAGCCAATTCATCTGTGGTCTTATTTTGGAACACATGGGCCTATGGTGATGTTAAATCAATTTGGGCTTATGTGTGTTGCATAATATAATTTAGTACAGATTGTTATGCAAATCATAGTACAGTTTGTTTTGTAAATTGTCATTTCTCCTTTGACCTCTCAGAATGTATGTAATAAGCCCTTGAAAGAAACATTCAGCCTCACTACTGTGGTGAATTTCTAACAAGGGAGAATGAGAAAAAAATACTTTTGTGTCTGAAGGGAATATCCTAAATTTTTGTGTGAAAAACCAATGCTGTTATTTAACTCATTCCATTCAAGTAGCTCACTGAAGAAATACGTGGTAAAAATACATCAGATATTGAAAAACCGTGGGTGATTTCCATTTCTGGAATACATCAGATATATTTTTGTATAAGAAAAATTGCCAGGAACATCTGGCATTGTGAATGATTCAGCCATAGCTTATCAACCTGTTTCCTAACAATGTCATCAGAATGACTGGAAAAGCTGGCACATTTGCCTTTGAGTCTCAGGAAGGTATTGTGAGCATCCCAGAATATGACAAAAGCAATAATATACCATTTGAGGAGCAAAATAAACAGTTTTTTTCCTGATGCACTGGCAAGGAGAGTTTGAAATATTTGAAAGAGGAGGTAAGATAGCAAATGGGTAGAGTAAATACACTGTACTACCAGGGAATCCCCTAATTCACTCACAAAGAAAGAAGCAGGAAACACAGGGAGTCAGTTTGCAATCAAACCATTATAAATATCTCTGAGGAAGCTCGGCTGTGAAAACATATTTCCAGCTTTATTACCACAATTGTACTAAAGAAAAATAATGCCCCAGTCTATTAAAAAAACATTTTTCAAGTAGAAACAATTTTTTCATGAGTAATTAAATATATTTGGCCATAAGCGCTTGAATAAACATGATACTTGCTGGTTTCATTTACTAGTAAAAACAAACAAACACACAAACAGTGTTCAGAACTAAGCCCAACACAGAAACACTTATGATTCC
This sequence comes from Kogia breviceps, assembly GCF_026419965.1. Classification (NCBI taxonomy): domain Eukaryota; kingdom Metazoa; phylum Chordata; class Mammalia; order Artiodactyla; family Physeteridae; genus Kogia; species Kogia breviceps. The sequence goes on along the minus strand of NC_081316.1, from coordinate 51,946,054 downwards.
AAATCATAGCTTATGCAAAAATCTATTACTGTGTGATTATTCCAAGAAGAGCCCTATTTAGTGGGAATAATTATTTAAAAATTATTTCTCCGTGGCCAAATGAACTTGTGTTAAATGTGTAATTATGACTCAGGTACTCTTTAGAGTTTACAGTTCATTCTTATATTATTTTAAAAGTTTATCCTCACAATAGCCTTGAAAGCAGACAGAATCAACTCTGTGTTAATCAAGAATATTTTAATTTCAAGGAAGTCAAACTACTTTAAGAAAAAAAAAGGAAGATAATTGGTTCATAGAACTAGCAAGTCCAAGAATTGTAGCTGCTTCAAGCATGGCTGGAGCCAGGGCCTTATAGGGGTATAATTCTCCTTCCTTACCTTCAGTGCTTTCTTTTGTGTTTTGGCTTCATGTTCACTCTCCATTGGTTAAAATATATGGCCACTGCAGCAGCCCTTAGCCCATACTATAGCTTTCCTCCAAAAGCTCTCTTCTTACACGCACATATCAGATTTCATAGTCTCTGAGTGGCCTTGCTTGGGTCAGGTTCTCATCTCTGAATCAGTCACTGTATCCACAAGGCTGAGGCACTTTGACTGCCATGTAGTTATATGCCTGTGGCTGGGGAAGGGAGTGGTTGCATAAGGAAGGATTAAGTTTTCAAGGAAAGAAATACTAGGCAAACAAATAATGTATTTCTAATACAACCTCCAAAGTACAAATGAGCAAATTTAGGCCCAAGGAAATTAAAGAAACTAGTGACCCTAATTAAAGGGACTAAATATCCTTAGTGTAAAGTTTAATCTGCTTTAGTTGAATCATAAGATTCATCATAATCTAATTCCAGGTAGTCTCTCAAAGTTTACCTACTTTATTCTCTTAGATACACCCTTCAACTGTAAGCATTTTTCAGGTTCTTAAGGTGATGGTTTCCCTCATCTCCAGGCTTTCTAACTCTTCCCCCCTTGATGTGCTCCTTTTCATCTCTTAATTTTAACTTCAACAGGAAATCTTTTTACCTTTTTAAAATGCCTTTCTTCTAACACCTTCCGCTGTTAGCTGCTACTGCCATCAGCTCTTGCAGTTCCCTGTACTTGCACAAAAATAGCTCTTGGCTTATACGTGTATGATTTGTCTACCTGGTTGTTAGCCTGCTAGACTATGAGCTTCATGAGGGTAGGCACTTTTCACCACTATACTGTATGCCTAGCAGTGCCTGGGACACAGTAAGTGCTCCATAAATAACTACTGAATGAAAAAAATGAGCACTGGTGCAGTCAGTTTTTTTATTCCTGCACCAGAGCTCATTAAATCATACCACACAATTTTACTAAAGTACAGCAAAGTCCAAAAAAATTAAAAGACAAAAATGTCAAGCTTAATTTACTACCACAAACAGTGCAGGAATAGCAAAATTCAGCAATTTCACCCTGGTTATGGAACTCAGTTCCTGGCTGTGCAATGCCCCTACTAGATTCTTGATGCCTAATGAGAAAGGGCATTCCCTAAGCAAGGAAAGAAAAGAAGTGTTAGCCATAAATTAGAAGTTTGAATTAATCGCTGGAATGTTTGTAACTCTAAGAAGAAAGTCACTGCTACTCTCTGGCTGATTTTTAAGTAAGGTGAAAATTAAGTAAATAAATGAGGCAGAACCCAATAGCAATCATTTTATGCTAACAGTCATAAAGTTGGGGGGTACGGTTAGAGTTAGAAGGAAATAAATTTGCTTTCCTGTAAAAAACTACTTTGTAGCAGAAACAAACTTTTAAAAACATTCAACATCTATTTATGATAAAAACAGTCAAACGTACCTGAATATAATAAAAACCATATATGACAAACCCACAGCCAACATCATATGCAATGGTGAAAAGCTGAAAGCATTTTCTTTAAGATCAGGAACAATACAAGGATGTCCATTCTCATCACTTTTATTCAACATAGTACTGGAAGCCCTAGACACAACAATCAGACAAGAAAAAGACATAAAAGAAATTCAAATTGGACAGGAAGAAGTAAAACTGTCACTGTTTGCTGATGACATGATACTATATATAGAAAATCCTAAAGATGACACCAAAAAACTATTAGAACTCATTAATGAGTTCATTAAAGTTGCAGAATGCAAAATTAATATATAGAAATCTGTTGCATTTCTATACACTAACAATAAGCTATCTGAAAAAGAAATTAAGAAAACAATCTCATTTACAATTGCATCAAAAATAATAAAATACCTAGGAATAAATCTAACTAAAGACGTAAAATACCTGTACTTGAAAAGCTAAAGACACTGATGGAAGAAATTGAAGATGACACAAACAGATGGAAAAATATGCCATGTTCATGGATTGGAAGACTTAATTTGTTAAAATTAACATAGTACCCAAGGCAATCTACAGATTCAATGCCATTCCTGTTCAAATACCAATGGCATTTTTCACAAAATAAGAACAAATAATTCTAAAATTTGTATGAAAACACAAAAGATCCTGAATAGCCCAAACAATCTTGAGAAAGTAGAACAAAGCTGGAGGCATCACACTCCCTGATTTCAAACCATACTACAATGCTACAGTAATCAAAACAGTACAAAAACAGACAGTAGATCCATGGAACAGAATGAAAAGCCCGGAAATAAACCTACTCTTATATGGTCAATTAATCTATGACAAGGGAAGCAAGAATATACAGTGGGGGAAAAGACAGTCTCTTTAGTAAATGGTGTTGGATAAAGTGGACAGCTATGTGTAACATAATCAGACTGGATAACTTTCTCACGCCATATACAAAAATAAACTCAAAATGGATTAAAGACATAAATATAAGACCTGAAACTGTAAAACTCCTAGAAGAAAACATACAAGCTTTGACTTCAGTCTTGGCAATATTTTTTTTGGATTTGTCTCCTCATGTAATAAACACAAAAGCAAAAATAAACAAATAGGACTACATCAAACCAAAAAGTTTTTGCACAGTGGAAAGAAAAAAGGCTGCCTACTGAATGGGAAAAAATATTTGCAAACAGTATACCCAATGGGGGGTTAATATCCAAAATATGCAAAAAACTCAAACAAATTAGCCTTAAAAAAAGCAAAAAAAAGAAAAACTGATTAAAAATTAGCAGAGGACCAGAATAGATATTTTTCCAGAGAAGACATTCAGATGGGCAACACACACATGAAAAGATGCTTAATATCACTAATTATGGGAAACACAAATCAAAACCACAATGAGATATCACCTCACACCTGTCAGAATGGCTGTTATCAAAAACAACAAATAACAAGTGGTGGGGAGTATGTGTAGGGATGGGAATTTTTGTGCACTATTGATGGGTCAGTAATTTGGTGTAGTCACTATAAAAAACAGTATGGATGTTCATCAAAAAAATAAAAATAGAACTTCTATATGATCCAGCAATTCCACTCCTGGCTATTTACCTGAAGAAAACAAGCACACTAATTCGAAAAGACATATGCACACCTATGTTTGTTGCAAAATTATTCACAATAGCTAAGATATGGAAGCAACCTAAGTGCCCATTGATGATTAGATAAAGAAGATGTAATATATAAATATATATCACATATACATGCATACACACATACATATATATGTATATATATAATGGAATATTACTCTGCCCTAAAAAAGGAAATCTTACCATTTGCAACATCATGGATGAACTTAAAGGGTATTGTGCAAAGTGAAATAAGCCAGAAAGAAAAAGCAAAATACTGTATTATTTGACTTACATGAGGAATCTAAAAAACAAAAGAAACAGAGTTGTGGATATAGAGAACAAACGGTGGTTTCCAGAGGGGAAGTAGGGAAGAGGGTGGGTGAATATCGATGAGGAAAATTAAGAGCTACAAACTTCCAGTTACAAAATAAATGAGTCACGAGGATAAAGTGTACAGTTTGGAGAATATAGTCAATAATAATGTAATATCTTAATAATGTAATATCTTTATATGGTGATGAAGGTGGTCAAAATGTACAAACGGGGGCTTCCCTGGTGGCGCAGTGGTGGAGAGTCTGCCTGCCGATGCAGGGGACGCGGGTTTGTGCCCTGGTCTGGGAAGATCCCACATGCCGCGGAGTGGCTGGGCCTGTGAGCCATGGCCGCTGAGCCTGCGCATCCGGAGCCCGTGCTCTGCAATGAGAGAGGCCACAACAGTGAGAGGCCCGCATAACGAAAAAAAAAAAAAAGTACAAACGTCCAGTTATAAAATAAATAGGTACTAGGGATGTAATGTACAACATGATTAATATAATTAACACTGTTGTATATTATATATGAAAGTTGTTAAGATAATAAATCCTGAGAGTTCTCATCACAAGGAAAAAATTAAGTTTTCCTTTAGTAAATTTTGTATCTCTATGAAATGATGGGTATTCACTAAACTTACTGTGGTAATGATTTCATGATGTATGTGAGTCAAATATTATGCTGTATACCTTAAATTTATACAGTGCTGTATGTCAATTATATCTTAATAAACCTGGAAGAAAAAAACCTACTTTGTAGCTTTGGAGTCTTTTACACAACTCTGCCTTCTCATTTTCTGGTCTTCTTTTATAGAAAGGAACAGGTTTCTTCATTCCTTCTTGTCTGAGAATGTTTAGTCTTTCTTCCTCTTCATAGGATAGAAATTCTCTTACTCAATTCATTCTACCTTCTTCCCTTCTGGCTCTCCAAGCCATTTCAGTTTCCATACCCCCACCATGTCCTTCCCTGTACACACATTTTTTTTTTAACATCTTTATTTGAGTATAACTGTTTTACAATAGTGTGTTAGTTTCTCCTTTACAACAAAGTGAATCAGTTATACATATACATATGTTCCCATAACTCTTCCCTCTTTTGTCACCCTCCCTCCCACCCTCCCTATCCCACCCCTCTAGGTGGTCACAAAGCACAGAGGTGAACTCCCTGTGCTATGCTGCAGCTTCCCACTAGCTGTCTAATTTACATTTGGTAGTGTGTATATGTCCCTGCCACTCTCTCACATCGTCACAGCTTACCCTTCCCCCTCCCCATATCCTCAAGTCCATGCTCTAGTAGGTCTGTGTTTTATTCCCATCCTACCACTAATCTCTTCATTCGTACACACATTTTAAAAAACTAATTACATTATTTGAAATGCCTACTTTGTAGATCTTCAAATATCTAGGAATCTTCATGGGAACAACTTCCTTCTACTCTTGTTCTTAATCACAGATAAAGCAAACATTTGAGACCTCTTCACTTGTATATAAATTAATACACTCCCTCAATGCCCCCATCATAGCTCTTTGTTTCATTATTGGCATACCACTTACCAAACTGTATTTTTGGTGGATATTGTTGGTATTTTCTGTCCAACATCTTCTCTCTTGGAACTGCTTGTCACCCATCCACATGTTCTTATTACTTTTTTAAAAATTAGCTTTATTGTGATATCATTAATGTACAGTAAAATTTACCAATTTTAAGAATATAAATAGTTGTGCTAGAGCTATTGGTGTAACTGCCACCAAAATCATAATATTAAATATTTCCATCACCCCAACATTTCCTTCAGTTTCTTGGTATTCAGTCTCCTCCTCCCATATCTGGCAACCATTTATCTTTCTTCCTCACTACAGTTTTGCCTTTCCCAGACTTTCATATAAGGGAAATCATATAATATACAGGGGGTTTTTTTGTGCCTAGCTCCTTTCACTTACCATAAGATTTTTGAGATTCATCTGTGTTGCCCTGTGTGTCAGGATTTCTTCCTTTCACATGGTTTTAATGACCTTGATTTTACATGATTTTGTTACCCAAATCCTGATTGATTGGTCCAAGGATGAGTCACTGGGCCAAGCTCAACCAAAAAGAGTTTTAGAATATCTCTTTCTATGTCTGAAGTCAGGAAATGTAGAACTAACAAACTGAAGACAGCACTATATCCTAAAGTGGAAAAAGTTAGTCTAAAGTGAAAGAACAAAGGACACAAAAAATCCTGGAAGCATTTGAGTCTCTAGCTCCAGGTTTTTCGAAGACTAGCTATATTCCTGTCCTTCCTGTAGCTTAGTTGTTGAACATTTGTTTTGATTTTATAAGTCAATAAAGCAATAAGTCAGTTGGCTCTGGCTTTTTTTGTCACATAGAACTCAACTATAGCTGATGGATACTGGATTATTATAGCCTCTAGCATATGAGCTCCTTGTAGATAAGGGCCAGTCCTTACTCACATTTGCACTTCCATCATCTGGCCACAGGCATTCAGTATGTCTGTTAAAAAGTTTAACTAGCTTTATAGTAACTAGACTTATTGTGGTGACCATTTTGCAATGTATATAAATGTCAAATCATTATGTTGTACACCTGAAACTAATATGTCAACTATATTTCAATTAAAAAGAAAAGTTTAGCTAGCCTGAATCAAGCCATATATGATCATCATTATATGTTGAGCACATACTAAGTGTGTGACACTGGGGTTAGTGTTAGAGGTAGAGATGCTATGTTTGTCTCCTATCTACCTCTCCAATCTCATTTCACACCAACTTCCCTCTTTCTTCTCCAGCCACACTGGCTACTTCTATACATGGGTTGTTTAGAGGCTTGGCTATTCTTCCCAACCATTCTACCTCTTAACTCACTGTCAAGGAAAACTTTCCTTGCCTTGGAATTAAGACTTGTTCAAATCTCCCATATATAGATCCTCAGAAGAACATGTACTGGTATCTTTAAATAGCACTGGTTAGAACTGCAGTTTTGCATTTATTATTGTGATTATTTATTTAACTTCTGTCCCCTCTGGTAGCTTAAAAGCTTGAAGAGTGTAGGGCTCCTATTTATATTCATATACCATTATATCTCCAAAGCCTAATAAAGTGCCTGGGACATTGGGGGTCCAATATATATTGCTCAATCTATGAATGTATGAATAAGATTGAGACTTGCTTTAAGGAGATTATAATCAAGTTAGTCTATACACATTTTTGAAGTGCATTAAGTCTTCTTTTTATTTGCTAAATCTGTAAATCATAGATGAATCATGGAGACAATTAAGGAAGGCTTCGTGAAGGACACAGTACAAGAACTGAATGTTATTTGAAAGATATCTGCAAGTATACTAACCTATTTTTGTTGTAGTAGCTAATATTCCCATTAGCTCAGTGGTTTATGACAACAAACATTTATTTCTTAGGTTACCTGAAGACTATGGTATGGCTGCAGCTCTCATGAATGACATGCAGCTTGGCTGGGCTCAGCCCAGTTTAGCTCCACCTGTTTTCTCATTCTAGAAGGCATGTGAATGGAGGAACCACTATCTGGGACTGACTGCTTTAATGGTGGAAGCGCAGAGTTAGCGGCACTGAGCCACACCATGAATGTACGTTCTGCTCATTTCCATTAGCCAAGTCAAGTCATGGGCCCAAGGCCAAGATCAATGGGAAAGGAAATGTGCTCATTAACCATAAGTAAGGAGCATGGTAGGGGGAATTGTAAGGACTGGTAAGAACAAAAGGACAGATGAGAGAATGCTCTTGTAAACAAATGTTTTGGAGGGCTTCAACTTATTTTTTTATTAAACTTCCTATCTTAGAATATTTTTAGATTTATAGAAAAGTTGTGAAGGTGGTACAGAGTTCAACACACCCACATCCAGTTTCCACTATTGTTAACATCATATATTCATATGGTACATTTGTCATAACTATGGAAGCTGTATTACATTATTATTAACTAAAGCCCATACTTTATTCAGATTTCCTTAGATTTTACCCAGTATTCATATTCTGTTCCAAGACCTTATCCAGGAAGTCATATAGCATTTAGCCATTATGTCTCCTTAGGATCTTCTAGGTTGTGATAGTTTCTCAGACTTTTTTTTTTTTTTGATGACTTTGACTATTTTGAGGAATATTGGTCAGGTATTTTGTATAATGTACCTCTACTGAGGTTTCACTGATGTTTTCATCATAATCAGTAGACTTATATGGGTTTTAGAGATGAAGATCATAGAAGTGAAGTGCCATTTTTATCACATCACATCAAGGATACATACTATAAACATGACTAATCACTATTGATGTTAACCTTGATCACCTGGCCAAAGTAGCATTTGTCAGATTTTTCCTTTGTAAAGTTCCTCTTTTTCCTCATTTCCATATGGTACTTTTTGAAAAAATATTACTATGCCCACCCAGTACTTAAGGAATAGGGAGTTTTGCTTCACCTCCTTGAGAGTGGAATAGCTACATAAATTATTTGGAATTCTTCTGCATGAGAGATTAGTCTATGCCCTCCCTTTGTTTACTTATTCAATCATTTATATGCATCAGTATAAACTCATGGATATTTATTTTATAAACCTAGAGTAAATTTCCCTGGATTTTTTTTAAAACAAAGTCCAAACTGTGATCATATTGTCTCACACTACTCTCTGAAAAGATTGATTTACAACTGTTGGTTTTGTAACAAGATGTTATCACTTTGCATTCATATAGAGGTAAAAAGTTGCAGAACAGAAAATAACATTTGCCTTGTTGGAGGTTTGCAGGAACATGGTGACCAGACCCGTATGGACAGATTCCAGAACAAAGGATTACCTTAACCCCTCCAGGGTCTGGCCAGCACCAAGAAGTTTGCAACAACCAGCCACATCCCCTTTCCTTTTAGTATGAAAGAAGTCTGAATTCTAACCTGGGTAAAAGGGTTCTTTGGGACACTAGTCTGCCATCTTCTTGGTCTGACAGCTTTCTGAATAAAGTTGCTATTCCTTGCCGCAACACCTCGCCTCTTGAATTATTGGCCTGCCGTGTGGTGAGTAGTATAAGCTTGGACTCTATAACAGTTTTTAAGGCATGTCTGCATCTGGAGTCTACTGAAACAGAGCTGAAGTGTAGTGTCACACATCTGGGTGACACACATTCTAGAAAACCAATGGCTGAGTTACTAAGGGACTGGATTTTGGGAGAAATGCTGAATATACATATCCTTTTCCACCCTTATATTAATGATCTATACAGATAATATTAAAGCTAGGAAATGGTGACTTTTTTGAAATATAAGAAAATATGCAAAAGATTGGCTTAGTGTGGAGCTGTCATATCTTACATGTTATGCTACAGAGTAAATGTGAGATACTGTAGCTGTAAGATCCAAATGTGAGATACTGTAGCAGTCCAAGGAAAAGATCTCAGGCTTCCAACTGGCTGTAGAGAAAGTAAATGGGCTTAGTGTAAAATATAAGAACAAAATTTAAAGCAAATATACAGAGAAGCTACGGTAACTCCATTTTCTAAACAAAAATTAGAATAGGTGTTTTTAATTGATTTTAAAACAGGACAAAATTTGTCTGGTTTGGGAAAATGCAGAATGTTGAAATGCAGAATGCATTTCTGCAGAATGCAGCTAACATATTGAATAGACTGTTAGGTATAATTATAAATATTCATTTATTATCACAACAGCCTATCAGATAGGTTTTATCATCTACATTTTTCAGCTAAGGGAGAGAGACACAGAAAAATTAAGTAACTGGCATATAGTAAGTTTCTAAATCTGGCACCAGAGTCAATGCCGTTGTCTCTACCCTGCATTGCCTCTCTGGTAGGACACTGTTAGTACATGTGATGGACACAGAGATGAATCATCCAGGCCTCCTTCAAGGAAGGATGTGTGCCCTCATTTCTGGGAGTGCTGTCTGTAGACAGACTTCTACAAAGTGGGTAGAAGAAGTCAGCCCCTTTGGGGAGTCCACAGATCAAAGACTCCCCCTAGCACAGTCATTTTTGGGAGGTTGTAATGGCACAATTGTTGTGTCCCAAAGGGAAGCATTTTGATAGGCCATTTAAACTCTGGAGCTACCTGTAGAATTTGTCAGGGACCTTACCAGGTCTGCATTGCAGTTTGACTCCTGCCCAGTCCTGCTTTCTCTCCTTTCTTTCCACAGGTCTTGATCATAAGGGCACTTCATACTAAAACGCTGTGCACTAAACTCTGTCCCAAAGTTAGCACCTTGGAAACAAGGTGCAACACGCCTGCATGTGAAAGGCTATGGAAAATGAAGGTAATTTTCTCTAATTCCAGATTCCCCATCTACCTTAATAGAAAGGAAATAATAATGATTAACATGGCAATAGCTATATGTGTCAGGCATTAGTCTAAATACTTTATATATTTTAAATAAGAGTATTTTCCCAGAAAATGTTTGATGGTGGTAATAGTATCCCTATTTTACATAAGAGGAAACCAGTTCACACAGAAATTTAGTAACTTGGCTAAGGTTGCACAAATAGATGTAATTTGGTGAATGGAAGTAGGTCTGCTATATTCTACATATAACAATTTTTGCTCTCAGAGCCAATTAAAGACAGAGCTGAGACAAGACCTGGCCCAGTGCTTTTTCCCTTTTTCCAGGCTCTTTCCGGTCCACAGTGCCATGGGGGTTGTTGAGAATACCCTAGCTTACATGTGTGAATGCACTCTGAAAAGAATAAAAATTGACTTAATTTTCCTTTCTTTTGCCTTTTTTGATTGAAGACTAATATATTAGCCTAAATGTTACCAACTTTTTAAAGTTAAAAACCAACAGATCTACATCAAAAAAGAGATAAACTAATTTTCTAAACTTTCAATTATCTACATACTCGAATAAAACCTCAAATCAGAAGTCAGTAAGTTTAAAAGGGACAAATAAAGAAAAGACAGCATTTTCCTATTTGCTTCGACCAATGCTCTCATACTGAGACATTTACTAAGAGGAGCAAATAAGGTCAGAGAGTCCCATGTGGGAGATGGTACTGACAGGGCAAAGGAAAATTTCACCACTAAAACAATCTGAAAGTGAACTGGGCATACTCACATTCAAAGAGTTGGGACGGCTGATGGTGATAAATGGTAGCAACCAAATCTTTCAGTAACATCCATGTAATAAACATTTATTTAGTAACTACTACAAACCCAACAAAGCCATCCTCTTAGGACTGCACAGACATAGCCTTTTATTGTCCATGTTCCTAGCTCCCAACAGACTATGGGCTGTTTGATACCATAGTCTATGCCCTAATCACTGTGTATCCTCAGCACCTTTTGCAAGTGTGATGCAAAGTAGGTACAAATTCAATGTTTGTACAATAAGTGAATTAACAGAGGGGGCTTCTTGAGGATATTGAAAATAAGTAAATATTTTCATTTAAGTTTTCTGCATTTCAGGCTAACAAGACTAATGACCATAGTTAGGCTCAAGAACTATAGTAATGACCATAGTTAGGCTAAAGGGTGTCACTTGCATTGTCCAGCAAGCAGTCATATTTGGAAGAAAGAAAGAAAGAAAGGGAAGGAAGGAAAGAAGGAAGAAAGGGAGGAAGGAAGGAGGGAGAGAGAGACGGAGGGAAGGAAGGAAGGAAGGAAGAAAGTAAAAGAAAAAAGGAAAATAACTAAAGAAGGAAAGAAGGAAGAGAAGATTTATAAAAGCATTAGGTTAAGTCTTAAATGGCAGATTGTAACTCTCCAGGGAGAAACAACTATTGCCAAGAAATCAAATTTTAATAAAAACTTAATTTGCCTTATGCTGTATTTGATTTGCCACACTCTTTGATTTCTTGTACATTGACATGGTAATCAGATAAACACAAAGGTGCTACACTTGCTTTTATGGTCGTATTTTTCTCCTTTCAGTGAGGGTAAGGTTGAAAGAAACCCCACTTCAGATTCAAACAAGATTAAAGCCAACGCTAAAATTGTCAGTTCAAATAGAACATGATGCACACTGGTGAGAATAAATCTTAATCTTTCAAAATTCAAAGCAAACGTAATGCTCCTAGTTGCTTCAGGAGGAGTTAGAATTTGTAAATAATATTTGTGTAAGGGACTTCATTTTAATTACAGTCTTGCTCTTTCCACATGCTAGTGCTGAGGGTGGAATGGGAATTCCTTTCCAAACCGCTACTGTTCAAGGACATCATGCTCTGTTTCCAGGGCTTAGGAGTGTCCTGGGCAGTTAAGAGAGGAATAGCCACAGCACAGGTAGCTCAGGTGTACTCAACAAATCTTCTGGCTGATCAGCACCTCTCCTGGAAGGTTCTCAGACATGGAGCAAGTAGGTGATGATGGGCTACCCTGTCTAAGAGTTCTGAGATCAGCTAACACGGAACCTCACATAGGTTATGTGCAGTACCTCTGCAAATGGTCACAAGCGTAGGGCTACAAGCTTTCTCTGGCATCCATGGAGCTGTGAGCACTGGTGACTGAAATGTACTTGGAAGTCTCTTGATGATGATTCTGGATCTCTCCTCATACCACCCCTCTATCTGTCCTTCTTCTCAGGCCCCTATGACTTCCTCCAAGATCACTTTCCATCCAGATCTCCTCCATGCTCTAGCCCTACCTATCAATTCATGAATTTCAGCTAGTTTCCCTTAGGAGTGGGGCTAGACTGAGCTTACCATAAAGGAGAGACCTAAGCAAACAGGTTTTTGCCGACTATTAATCCGAATTGAACTCCATCCAGAAACATTTTGAGCGTTAGCTAGCTACACTTAGATTAGTTTCACTCTCAGATTCGTCTCTTGTTCAATGTCCTATGGACTCATATCTTTGCTAATACGTGGTATAAGTAAACACTAAAAGAGCTATTTCACTATAAACTTTGTAAATTATTGAGAAACAAACATAAATATTTTATGGTCATGTGGAATGGTCATACTAAAATTAAGAGAGAGGTATGACACTCCCCACTCCCCCATGAGAAATACAGCTCAACTTCAGGTCATTGGCTTTGAAGAATATACTGGGTGCCAGCTTGGTGCCTTCAGGATTCCAGCATGTCAGCAGCACCTGCACTCAGTACCTCATGCCTGTTGGATTCAATTTATCCATGGAAAGGGAGCTGGAACATGAAGAGTGGGAAGAGAATTTGATAGAAGCAATAAGGCCACCGACCAAATTTATCCATGGCAATTTGAAGTAAAATATTTGTAAAGATGTTATCAGGAAATGAGTGAAACATAGGCTGCATACAGGTGAACAGGAGAAATAAGCAAAAGATAATTTAATGGATCTTAAAGTTGTAGATAATTGAGACAATGGAGAACAAACAGAACACAAGCAGACATTCATCACAGTGTAAATCTGGCCAAAATGGCTGTATCGAGGGGTGAAGTGGAATTAAGAATATGATACGTCTGAGTCTGATCGCTTGTGTTTGGCTCCTGTTGACATATATCTTCTGCAGAATGGATTTGCCAAGTATAAGATGAAACAACAGATAAAATTTAGTCTGCTGGGATATGATGCCAACAGGAAGAAACAGAGGTGCTTTTAGGATGCTATCTTGATGACTTACAGTTCTGCCTGTGCTTTGACACTGGAAACAAAAGGCAACAACTTTGCCCATGAAGATGTACCTATTGTAGAAGTCGTTAGAAGACTAGCTAGCAAGCAACCTCAATTCCCCAGGAAACGTGCATTCACTGCAAAGCAATTATTATGGGAAGCACTGTGTTCAAAGGGCAAGGATGTCTGTATGCATCCTATGGAGCTGAGAGTTAGGATATAAATGTGGACTTTGACTTGAGGTCTGAGGATTCTCCATCTTTATTGTACAACGGGACAAGTACTCACCATGGCATCAAAGACATATATGTTGTTAAAAGTTCTTCACTGACTCTAAACCTATCACCTATTCCAATGCTACCCTGGAGTTCTTAGAGTTAAAAAGATCACTATGCTTAGTAGTTCTATTTTTTGTGGCATAAAACACTGGTAAAAGTAGATGAAATGAATACCAATAGAAACTGAATGTAATAAAAATCTAATGCTGACCTGCAATAATCCAGGGGAAAACTTATATAAAATATCTAATAAAGTTGTACTATAGGAAAGAGAGGCCCTTGAAGAGATGGTGAGAAGAAATGTTCCCAAGGGAATTTAAAGAGGACTCTTAAAAAATGGTAGAGGGAGAAAAAAAGATTACAACAAAGAGAATAAAAGAAGCAGTTATCTCAAGCTATGACACTTAAGAGAGTTTTACTCCTGGACCACAAATTTTAAGAGCACATAAGGTTACTGGAAAACAGCAGAAGGCTACCTTGTGGCCAGTAAATTCCTGGAAGGCAGGAGGTACAGCGATCATAGAACAAGTACAAAGGCCAGGAGGTGAGAGAACTCATCATGGGTACCAGGAAGATGGCTTTGATGATTTTTAAAAGAAAGAAAAAAGTCACAGCTGAAGAACCTCTTTTTGTTTTAACACTCCCAATTAAATCAACTCACAGGCCAGGAACATGGCAGCAAGGCTGCAGAGGCAGGGAGGAAAATAGGGTAGGTATTCATCAACTTTCTATATAATTCTCCCAGCTCATCATGAAATTTGTGGCTTTTGTTTAAGCATGCTAATGGACCTCTATCCCTCTAGTGCCTGATGCATGCCTCGTGTAAGAATACTGCCTCATTTCTTATATTGCACCCTACTTTATTATATTACATGTGCATATTAAAACACTAACCAAAGTGAGGCTATTTATAAAATTTGCCATCTGCAGCCCTCAAATTCATCAAATGAGGGATAAAAGTTACAAGAACAATTCCAATAAGCCTTCTGCACACTTTGAAAATTTGTGGCAAGGAGCTAATATTTTACCTAAATTAATAGGTAAAATAAACTTTAACATTTAGATATGCTAACCAACCAAAGGTTAGATGTCACAGGTTAGTTTCCCTGGGAAGCAGATTCTGAGAAGCAGATTAACTTGCAAAATGTTTAGTAAAAAGTACCCTTGGAATCCACACCTATGGGCCTGTGGAAGGAAGGAGATGGAAACAGGAAGGGGTAGGGAAAAATGGATATGCAAAGTAAACTTAACAACAGTCTCAGCTGACCCCAAGGGGAGCTCTGTAGTTATAAGGATCCTTCAGCATTGTCCCAACTTGGGTCAACACAGCCAGATCTTTATGCCCTGATATGTACTAGAGATTTCATGTGGGCCACCCCGCAAAGAGTGTGTGTTTGGGCAAGGTGGCGCCATAGCTGGGATGATCTCTGAAGGGGCTTGTGATTGACGGTCATGACTGACAGCCCCCTCAGCTGTCAGGGTATTGAGTCCTTCACTGATGGGGCATCTGGAAAGCTCATCAAATGTCCACCCTCTAGGATGTCTGTGTGTCCAAGACTATAGCAGGTAATATAGAGAAGATAGATGCATAAAATATTTAAGATATGGTTCTCTCCCTTGAGTAGAGAGTAGAAGAGACTGTGTAACATGCCTATTCAAGAGGAAGTAGAGTATATTTGATGACTCAAACTGACACTCAAGTGTCAGTTCAGACACTTGGGAGTTGTGTGAGCATAACTCTTCTATGGTCAAATTTTTACTTGGAAATTGTAGGTAACAACTGTATTAGTTTTCTGCTGCTGTAACAAATTATACAAATTTAGTAATGTAAAACAACACACATTTATTATCTCACAGTTATGTAGGTCAAAAGCCCGGGTGGATTTGGCTGGATTCTGGGCTCCGGACTCCACCAGGTGGAAATTAAAGTGTCCACAAGCCTGCATTACTTTCTAAAAACTCTAAGGGACAATCCATTCCTGTTCATTCAGGATATGGGCAGAATTCAGATTCTTACAGTTGTAGGACTAGGGTCTTCTTTCCTTTGCTGTCATTTGAGGGCTGCTCCCTGGTTCTAGACACCAGATATATTCCTTGGAGTGTGGCCCCCCCTTACTCTGTCTTCAAAGATACTAACAGTGGGTCAATCCCTTTCATGCTGTGGATCTCTCCTGCATCTTCTTCTGTCACATCTCTGATTGCCTTTAGTGTCTTCTTTTTCCACTTTTAAGGGCTCATGTGATTAGACTGGGCCCAGCCAAATAATTCAGGATAACCCCTCTTTTTTAAGGTCCATCACCTTAATTTGCAAAATTTCTTTGCCATGTAACATATTCATAGGTTCCAGGGATTAGGGTGGGGACATTTTTGAGAGCCATTATTCTGCCTAACACAATGACTCATAATGATGTGTGAGGAGATGCTTTTAAATGTCTGTATATCTGACACAGAGTAAACCCTCAGTAAATGAAGCTCACACCAGGAGTTTGGAATAGAGATTGATTAATAAGCACTGGAATCATCAGTAAAAGCCTCATAGAGAATGGGGGCTGAGTCTTGAAGGATAAGGAGAATTTGGATAAAGGAAAGGATGGAAAAAAAGGCCATGATGTCCTGAGAATAATATAAAGAAAAGAACAAATGCAGCAAGTTCTCATAGCAAGAGGCAAGATTTAATGACAAATAGTCCTGAATTCAAATGCTGACTTTGCTTGTAATAAGATCTGTTATCTTAAGCAATTTAATAAACCTCTCTGGGCCTCACTTTTCCCTTTTTAAAAAATTGTTGTTGTCTATTGACAATATTCTAGGACAAAAGCAAGACATTTTAGTATCCTCTCTTTGCTCCCTCAGTTTCATTGATTACAGCAAACCCACATTGTCTTTACAACTAAATTTATAGCTATTCTGGGGGGATAAAAAAATTCTTCTCTAATCTACTTGTGTCCTTGCAAAATACTGAGGTGAATAGCTCCTAAGGTTTCATAAGCAGGTGAGGAGAAGGATTAGAGCAGCAGTTTTCAAACTTCCTTAATGCTTCAACCCATCAGTGGAAAGTTTGGCGAGTGTATTTCCAATATATGAACAATATGCATATTCACTGAATATATACATTCATCCATATGTGCTCATACAATGGAAGTACATATTATACATATGTGATATTAACATATACATTTGTGTTAATATAAATATGAATAAACCTAAATCGTGTTTTATTTTAATTTTAGATAATTGTTATTAACAGAAGTGTTAAGAGATTCCTTTTACATTACAATTGATTGTCATGCATAATTCTTAAAGTGCCTTTGAATAGAGATCGCCTTGAGTTTAGTTCAGAATGCCACGGCGTGTCCATTCTGACAAGTCTGTCCCTGCCACACTTGCATTGTCTTCATAACCTCAGAGAGCATCCTTCTTTTTTGACTTGTTCAAAGAACTATCCCAACAAGTACCTTAAAAAGGTATGTTTGGTCTCACGGTAGAAGATTGAACTGGAGTGCCTTCTACTTAATGTTGCATTAAGAAGTATGCAGATCAAGAGAGAATTTTCAAACAGCCTAAAACTGTTACTGATCAAAAATTCAGTGAAACTTGTTCAGGAAAACTCTGGAGATTAAAAAGGAAGGTAAAGTGTGCATTTTACTAGGGGCAACTGCATGTGACTGAGGTGTCAGGGTCCCAGTCCTCAGGAACTGCCAGGTAGCCTGGTCACTATAGGGAAAAGAGCTCTTGGGAGCCTTCACCTGTGCTTTTTTCCTCCAAGAGGAGTGTTCTGACAGCTCAAGCTTCTTCTCTGAGGAAAAGACTGCTTCTTGCCTCTGTCTCTTCTGATTGCCCTTTGTCCTCATGGATTATGCCTCTGACTTCAATATTAAGATCAACCCCCCTTACACACAAGCAGTTCTTACTCCTCCACAGCTTAAAATTTTAAAAATTGCCTCACACACATGGAAGCAACCTCTGTCCATTGACAGAGGAATAGATAAAGAAGATGTGGTACATATATACAGTGGAATATTACTCAGCCATAAAAAAGAATGAAATAATGCCATTTGCAGCAACATGGATGGACCTAGAGATTATCATACTAAGTGAAGTAAGTCACACAGAGAAAGACAAATATCATATGATATCACTTATATGTGGAATATTAAAAAATGATACAAATGAACTTATTTTCAAAACAGAAATAGACTCAGACATAGAAAAAACTTGCGGTTACCAAAGAGGAGAGGAAGAAGGGATAAATTGGGAGTTTTGGATTAAAATATACACATTACTATATATAAAATAGATAAACAAAAAGGACCTACTGTATAGCATAGGGAACTATACTCAATACTTTGTAATAACCTATAATGGAAGAGAATGTAAAAAAAGAATATATATATTTTATATCTATCTATCTATCTATCTATCTATCTATCTATCTATCTATCTATCTATACAGCTGAACCACTTTGTTGTACACCTGAAACTAGCACAACATTGTAAATCAACTATATGTATTTCAATAAAACTTTTAAAAAGAAGTGAGATTTGGATTCACATATATACACTATTGATACTATGTATAAAATAGATAACTAATGAGAACCTACTGTATAGCTCAGGGAACTCTACTCAGTGTTCTGTGGTGACCTAAATGGGAAGGAAATCCAAAAAAGAGGCGATATATGTATACGTACAGCTGATTCACTTCACTGTACAGTAGAAACTAATACAGTGTAAAGCAACTATACTCCAATAAAAATTATTTTAAAAATAAGAAGTGAAAAAAATTGCCTCATGTACACCTTCCCTCTCCATCACTATACTAGAGAATAGGGTTAGATTTGTAGAACCTTGTTAGAGAAATTTAGATTTAATGTTTCTTGAAATGAATCACTGAGGATTTTGTTCTGAGAACTTAAAAGACTAGGAAGATGGTCTTGTCAGCTGGATTGGAAAAGTATAGGATATGGTGGCTGGGAATGATTGGGAGTGGGGAGAAGGGCTCAGAGTTGTACTAGCCAATAATCTAACCGTGTTGTGAGGAGATGCTCGCATGGGTCCCCCACCTATGTCTTTGTATGGAGTGATAAAAGAGAAAGTTTAATCAGGTGTTTACAATATTTATGATAGTTATTTGCAATGCACATTGGATGAGCAAACTGCTAGATGCTATATAAAAAAGGAAAATTAAAATTTGATCAAAAATATATTCTTTCAGAACTTCCTCTTTTTTGTAATATAAGCTATTCTGGGGATTACAAAGGAGAAGTTCAAGTGAAATTAAATTATTAAGTAATACGTTATTAAGAAGTCAGGGGCTGGGGGGACTCTGGCACATAGTTGAAAAATAACTATGTTCTGGTTTTGGTGCTGCTACCAATTGATTGCGTGATTTTTGGCAAAACACTTAGATCAGTAGTTTCCTCAGCTTAAAAAAAAGTATTCAATAATATAAATTCCAAGAATCTTCTTGATCTAGAAAAGAATATGATTGTAGAAGAATAAAAAATGCTGAATTGGGGAAAAATTTCCTTCTTTCTTCTCTTTTTCAAGCATCATGCATCATTCTTCAACCACAGTTGATTTTTCTTCAACCGTGGCTGAAGAAATATATAAGTAATATGTAATATATATGTACTTATATATTATTAATCTATAGCATATGTGATCCTATTTTCAAGTGTTTTTAAGAGGAAGTAGCATATAATTAAATAGTCACTATATGGCATTTTAACAGTAACTCAATATAAATAGAACCAACATTTAATAATAATCATTATTTCTTAATAAAAACACAAAATGATCAAAATTACATTTTCCTCTGGAAGTTGTACTGTTGCAATATTGTAAAAGAACTAAGAGATTTCCAAGATAAGAAAGCTAAGTGCCATGTTGATAATTTGAGGAAGTCCATGCATATGACACATATAGAGGACTCCTCGATTATCTGCTCTGATGGATAGAAGCATTAGCACAGAGAACCTAAAAACAATTATGTTACATCTAACTCTGAACTAAGCTTACAAAATTATGTGTAAACATGACTGTATCTAATGTCTTGAGGATTAACAATACTTCAAATTAATACTTCAGATTAAATAATGAAATTCCAATTCAGCAGACACAGGAAGTGTCCAGTTTCAGCATCAACGAGTGCTTTAAAGAGAATGAAAATTATCACCTGTGCTTCCAAACAAAGAAATAACTTAAAACTGACTAACCTATTTCTTCAAGATTACTTTCTGTAGGCAATTAATACTTTGATTTAAATAATAGTTTTGGTGGATTGGAGTAAGTTTGGAGTCAGAAGATCTGTATTTACATATTGACACCTAGTTTTACTAGCTATGTAACATTGAGCAAGGCCATAAACCCTTGAACTTCAATGTGATCATCTGGGACATGAGATTAATAGTAGAGTTATATCTACCTGTGTTCTTCAAATGAGTATGAATAAGACACAACAAAATTATTAATGTGGAATTACTTTGTAAAGTATTTAAGCTTATAATGATTTGATGAATTATTATAGATAAAATAAAACAAATTGTAACAATATAAATAATTATTATATCCAGCAACTTCATACTTCATGCAAACTTTCTGAACTAAACCAAAATTTTAAAATGACTCTACTTTCAAGTATAATATGATTTATCTGAAAAGACATATAAACAAGAAGACTTAGCATTCTTCCACTAACACAAGTTCACTAACATGTGAACTTGTATAAATCTCTAAAGCTCTCTGGAGTTGTTTCCTCAGCTGTAAAGACTGAGTATTGGTTTGGTGGCCTCCATGCTTTCTTGAAACCCTAAAGTATGATTTGAGGAAAAAAGTCAAAAGAAAGCTGACTTTTGGAAGTGAGATTTAGCATTAACAAAGGAAAACAGATGCTAGTGCATCTGGCTTTGAGTGCAGATACAAGAATGAAAGAGAACCGTAAAGATGCAGTGGTATCTTTAAATCATATCAGCTTTTAAGAATAGTGGGTAGAATGACTGTATAAATAACCTTCATATGAATAACACAATATGAGACACTCATGGAAGTTTACAATAATCATGACAACCAAACTCCATATAGCTATGTTATGAGTTTCTTTCAAAATGCAAAGTACTGTAAGACACCACACAGGACTGCTAAGTTTTCAATTAGACTTTCAACTTTGGCATATATGTCTCCATAAACCCATGGGCACTGTACTTTGCACAGAGCCATGTGATGTTGTTTTCAGGAATCAGAGCACTAAAAGTCTGCAAGTAGATCAGTCCTAGGCTGTCAGGCAGAACAAGGTATGTGTACTCAACCTCAGGGACCTGGAAACCCACCCAACTGGATGGAACATTTCATACATACAGAACATTTCATACATACATTCTCATATGACGCTCCTAAGTAAGTACAGTAGGTAGAATTCTCCATTGTTTCCTCCCTCCCTCTGTTCTTCTCTTCTTTTCTTCCTTCCATCCTCTATATATTGAATATTAACATTTCAATATGACTGCTAAGTACAAACATGTCCCAGGGGAACTCACTGTCTAGCTGAGGCAAGAGCCCATGTACCTGTCAAACCACCAACATATAAATAAAGAGTAGCAATGAGTCACTGAAACAAAGATCATGAAAAATAGTTCTCTAAGAAACACCTGAACTGACCCTTGACAAGTTATCAAAATACATGAAGAGGGAGAGGCAAGAGAACATTTTATAAGTTTCAAATAGAAATCAATGGGTGATGTTAATTCAGTCTCACCTTCCAGTGTATCACCCACTCACTAACCAATAAGCACAAACCACACACAGGCAGTTCTCCAGTTTAACATGCAGTTCTGGGTCTCTGTTTCTTTGCCTCTGCTGCCCCCTTTGCCTGAAATAGTCTCCCAACCTCCCATCCAAACTTGCTGACTTTTTCTTTGAAATGCAGATCAAGGGTAACTTTGTAAATCTTTGTGAAGCCTTCTCCGGCTCGCTCAGACGGCTCAGGCTTGCCTTCCTCTAGCCCCCCACTGCACACTGACATAACTCCTCTGCAGCATCCATCACTTTGCTGTGTCCATACCTTTTGTGCTGTGCCCAGGTACCCAGTGTATTATTTGTTGTCTAAATCTCAGACCATCAACAGTGCAAAGCGCTTAGTAAATACACAACATATGTTTCAGGAATGAGTAAATTATACGAAAACATTTGTAAACTTGGCTCATGTATATTGGGTAGTGGATTATTGGCTCTAAGTGTTAAGGGCTCCGTCTAATTGAGGTTATTCTCAAAGATACTACTATGTGGCTTAATCCATAGTAAAAGAATTACAAAGGAATGGTTTGAGACTGCTGGACCCTCACCATCAAAAGAACTACCAAATGTAAATAGATAACTAGTGGGAAGCAGCCCCATAGCACAGGGAGATCAGCTCGGTGCTTTGTGTCCACCTAGAAGGGTGGGATAGGGAGGGTGGGAGGGAGACACAAGAGGGAGAAGATATGGGGATATACATATATGTATAGCTAATTCACTTTGTTGTAAAGCAGAAACTAACACACCATTGTAAAGCAATTATACTCCAATAAACATGTTTAAAAAAAAAAAGAAGAACCGTATGAAATGTATATATCAACCAATGCATAAATATTCACAGAAAAAGATAAATGAGGCACTCATACAAAAACAGTGTCTGAGTCTTCTACAAGTGGTTTGTGATTTCAGGCTGCTTTGTAACACCTTAAATAAAAGATTAAGCTGTATGAGTTTTAGGTAGGTGAATGGGTAGGCAGAACAGAGAACTGGTAACAAAGAGAGAGAATATTCAGATTAGTATTCAGAAATACCTAAGGTAAATAATTCATTTCCCAGTGAGAATGAAACCCCCAAAATGACTGTTGCTAAAAGTATCATATTTACATATTACATCTTAAACAAATTTTGTGCAATATTTTTATAATAAAAATGGAGCATTCTCTAGAGGGAAAAGGAATTTCACACAACATGTCAACCAACATCTGGAGATGGTGTGGCAATGAGAACATGAAGGTTTTCCAGCTTCACAGTAGGTCACAATCCATGAAAGCCCACATTTAGAATAAAATTGAGTGTGTAAAATGTACCCAGAACTCTCATGTGAGCTGACTTCCCATTCACCACTGGAGGTGAGGAACTCCTTGCTACACCCTAAGGAGTAGCAAGAGGAAGGAATAAAATCATCAGAAGTTAGAGTTGAAGCGTTTATGGAGATCATCTTCTTTTGCTATCCTTATTTTCAGATGAGAAAGCTTTCAGAGACCAGAAAGGTAAAGAAACTTACCAGGTAGTCAAAGAACTAGAAAATGTCAAAGACCAGTCCCTTCCATCAGGAAACTTGCACAACCCTCTTAGATAGCCTCATCCACCAGCGGGCAGACAGCAGAAGCAAGAAGAACTACAATCCTGCAGCCTGTGGAACAACAACCACATTCACAGAAAGATAGACAGGATGAAAAGTCAGAGGTCTATGTACCAGATGAAGGAACAAGACAAGACCCCAGAAAAACAACTAAATGAAGTGGAGATAGGCAAGCTTCCAGAAAAAGAATTCAGAATAATGATAGTGAAGATGATCCAGGATTTCAGAAAAAGAATGGAGACAAAGATCAAGAAAATGCAAGAAATGTTTAACAAAGACCTAGAAGAATTAAAGAACAAACAGAGATGGACAATACAATAACTGAAATGAAAACTACACTAGAAGGAATCAATAGCAGAATAACTGAGGCAGAATGGATAAGTGATCTGGAAGACAGAATGGTGGGTTTCACTGTTGTGAAACACAATAAAGAATAAAGAATGAAAAGAAATGAAGACAGCCTAAGAGACCTCTGGGACAACATTAAATGAAACAACATTCGTATTATAGGGGTCCCAGAAGGAGAAGAGAGAGAGAAAGGACCTGAGAAAATATTTGAATAGATTAGAGTCGAAAATTTCCCTAACATGGGAAAGGAAATAGCCACCCAAGTCCAGGAAGCACATAGAATCCCAACAGGATAAATCCAAGGAGAAACACACCGAGACACATAGTAATCAAATTGGCAAAAATTAAAGACAAAGAAAAATTATTGAAAGCAGCAAGGGAAAAATGACAAATAACATACAAGGGAACTCACATAAAGTTAACAGGTTATTTCTCAGCAGAAACTCTACAAATGAGAAGGGAATGGCATGATATACTTAAAGTGATGAAATGGAAGAACCTACTATCAAGATTACTCTACCCGGCAAGGATCTCATTCAGGTTCGATGGAGAAATCAAAAGCTTTACAGACAAGCAAAAGCTAAGAGAATTCAGCACCATGAAACCAGCTCTACAACAAATGCTAAAGGAACTTCTCTAAGTGGGAAACACAAGAGAAGATAAGGACCTACAAAAACAAACCCAAAATAATTAAGAAAATGGTTATAGGAACATACATATCATTAATTACCTTAAATATGAATGGATTAAATGCTCCAACCAAAAGACACAGGCTTGCTGAATGGATACAAAAACAATACCCATATATATGCTGTCTACAAGAGACCCACTTCAGACCTAGCAACACATACAGACTGAAAGTGAGGGGATAGAAAAATATATTCCATGCAAATGGAAATCAAAGGAAAGCTGGAGTAGCAATACTCATATCAGATAAAATAGACTTTAACATAAAGAATGTTACAAGATACAAGGCAGGACACTAAATAATGACGAAGGGATCAATCCAAGAAGAAGATATAACAATTATAAATATATATGCACCCAACATAGGAGCACCTCAATACATAAGGCAACTGCTAACAGCTCTAAAAGAGGAAATCGACAGGAACACAATAATAGTGGGGGAGTTTAACACCTCACTTGCACCAACGGACAGATCATCCAAAATGAAAATAAATAAGGAAACAGAAGCTTTAAATGACACAACAGACCAGATAGACTTCATTGATATTTATAGGACATTCCATCCAAAAACAGCAGATTACACTTTCTTCTCAAGTACTCATGGAACATTCGCCAGGATAGATCACATCTTGGGTCACAAATCAAGCCTCAGTAAATTTAAGAAAATTGAAATCATATCAAGCATCTTTTCTGACAACAATGCTATGAGATTAGAAATGAATTACAGGGAAAAAAAAACATTTAAAAAAACACATGGTGGCTAAACAATACGTTACTAAATAACCAAGAGATCACTGAAGAAATCAAAGAGGAAACCAAAAAATATCTAGAGACAAATGACAATGAAAACATGATGATCCAAAACCTATGGGATGCAGCAAAAGCAGTTCTAAGAGGGAAGTTTATAGCTATAGAAGCCTACCTCAAAAAACAAGAAAAATCTCAAATAAACAACCTAACCTTATACCTAAAGTAACTACAGAAAGAAGAAAAAACAAAACCCAAAGTTAGCAGAGGGAAAGAAATCATAAAGATCAGAGCAGAAATAAATGAAATAGAAACAAAGAAAACAATAGCAAAGCTCAATAAAACTAAAACCTGATTCTTTGAGAAGATAACCAAAATTGATAAACTATTAGAAGACTCATCAAGAAAAAGAGGGAGAGAACTCAAATCAATAAAATTAGAAATGAAAAAGAAGAAGTTACAACAGACACCACAGAAATACAAAGCATCTTAAGAGACTACTACAAGCAACTCTATGCCAACAAAATGGACAACCTGGAAGAAACGGACAAATTCTTAGAAAGGTATAACCTTCCAAGCCTGAAGCAGGAAGAAATAGAAAATATGAACAGACCAATCACAAGTAATGAAATTGAAACTGTGGTTAAAAACCTTCCAACAAACAAAAGTCCAGTACCAGATGGCTTCACAGGTGAATTCTATCAAACATTTAGAGAAGAGCTAACACCCATCCTTCTCAAACTCTTCCAAAAAATTGCAGAGGAAGGAACACTTGCAAACTCATTCTATGAGGCCACCATCACCCTGATACCCAAACCAGACAAAGAAACTACAAAAAAAGAAAATTACAGACCAATATCACTGATGAATATAGATGTAAAAATCCTCAACAAAATACTAGTAAACAGAATCCAACAACACATTAAAAGGATCAAAAACCATAATCAAGTGGGATTTATCCCAGGGATGCAAGGATTCTTCAACATACGCAAATCAAACAATGTGATACACCATATTAACAAATTGAAGAAGAAAAACCATATGATCATCTCAATAGATGCAGAAAAAGATTTTGACAAAGTTCAACACCATTTATGATAAAAACTCTCCAGAAAGTGGGCATAGAGTGAACCTACCTCAACGTAATAAAAGCCATATACCACAAACCCACAGCAAACATCATTCTCAATGGTGAAAAACTGAAAGCATTCCTCTAAGACCAGGAGCAAGACAAGGATGTCCACTCTCACCCCTATTATTCAACATAGTTTAGGAAGTCTTAGCCACAGCAATCAGAGAAGAAAAAGAAATAAAAGGAATACAAATTGGAAAAGAAGTAAAACTGTCACTCTTTGCAGATGACATGATACTATACATAGAGAATCCTAAAGATGCCACCAGAAAACTACTAGAGCTAATCAATGAATTTGGTAAAGTTGCAGAATACAAAATTAATGCACAGAAATCTCTTGCATTCCTATACACTAATGATGAAAAATCTGAAAGAGAAATTAAGGAAACACTCCCATTTACCATTACAACAAAAATAATAAAATATCTAGGAATAAACCTACCCAGGGATACAAAAGACCTTTATGCAGAAAACTATAAGACACTGATGAAAGAAGTTAAAGATTATACCAACAGATGGAGAGATATACCATGTTCTTGGATTGGAAGAATTAATATTGTGAAAATGACTCTACTACCCAAAGCAATCTACAGATTCAATGCAATCCCTATCAAATTACCAGTTCCATTCTTTACGGAACTAGAACAAAAAATCTTAAAATTTGTATGGAGATGCAAAAGACTCTGAATAGCCACAGCAGTCTTGAGGGAAAAAAACGGAGCTGGAGGAATCAGACTCCCTGACTTCAGACTATACTACAAAGCTACAGTATTCAAGACAATATGGTACTGGCACAAAAACAGAAACATAGATCAATGGAACAAGATAGAAAGCCCAGAGATAAACCCATGCACCTCTGGTCAACTAATCTATGACAAAGGAGACAAGGATATACAATGGAGAAAAGACAGTCTCTTCAATAAGTGGTGCTGGGAAAACTGGACAGCTACATGTAAAAGAATGAAATTAGAACACTTCCTAACACCATACTCAAAAGTAAACTCAAAATGGATTCGAGACCTAAATGTAAGACCGGACACTATAAAATTCTTAGAGGAAAACATAGGAAGAACACTCTTTAACATAAATCACAGCAAGATCTTCTTTGATCCACCTTCTAGAGTCATGGAAACAAAATAAATAACAAAACAAAAATAAATAAATGGGACCTAATGAAACTTCAAAGCTTTTGCACAGCAAATGAAACATAAACAAGACAAAAAGACAATCCTCAGAATGAGAGAAAATATTTGCAATTGAATCAATGGACAAAGTATTAAACTCCAAAATATATAAACAGTTCATGCAGCTCAATATTAAGAAAACAAAAAACCCAATCCAAAAGTGGGCAGAAGACCTAAATATACATTTCTCCAAAGAAGACAAACAAATGGCCAAGAAGCACATGAAAAGTTGCTCAACCTCACTATTAGACAAATGCAAATCAAAAGTACAATGAGGTATCACCTCACACCAGTCAGAATGGCCATCATCAGAAAATCTACAAACAGCAAATGCTGGAGAGGGTGTGGAGAAAAGGGATCCCTCTGGCACTGTTGGTGGGAATGTAAATGGATACAGCCACTGTGGAGAACAGTATGGAGGTTCCTTAAGAAACTAAATATAGAATTACCATATTATCCAGCAATCTCACTATTAAGCATATATCTGGAGAAAACCATAATTCAAAAAGACAAATGCACCCCAATGTTCAATGCAGCACTATTTACAATAGCCAGGTCATGGAAGCAACCTAAATGCCCATTGACAGATGAATGGATAAAGAAGAAGTGGTACATATATACAATGGAATATTACTTAGTCATAAAAAGGAGCAAAACTGGGTCATTTGTTGAGATGTGGATGGATCTAGAGACTGTCATACAGAGTGAAATATGTCAGAAAGAGAAAAACAAATATCATATATTAACGCAAATATGTGGAACCTAGAAAAATAGTACAGATTAACTGGTTTGCAGGGCAGAAATTGAGACACAGATGTAGAGAACACCAAGGGGGGAAAGCTGCAGGGGGGTGGGAGTAGTGGTGTGATGAATTGGGCGATTGGGATTGACATGTATACACTGATGTGTATAAAATGGATGACTAATAAGAACATGCTGTATAAAAAAAAATTAAATAAAATTCAAAAATTAAAGAAAAAAGTCTTAAAATCTTGATTAAAAAAAAAAAAGAAAATGTCAGAGTTGGAGCTAAAACCCAAGATTCTGACTCCCAGTCCAGTGTTCTTTATTCTAACCTAGATTATGTCAAAATCAGGTCAAAAATAAAATATTACAGCTACTAGGATTTACATTCAGGTGAGTTTCTAAAAGGAAATAGATTTTGCTTCATGTTACAATGTCAGGCCTTTGTTTCCTTCTTGTTTACAGAAAGAGTGACATGGACCATAGTCTCCTAGCGACATCTGGTGTCTAAATCAGGGTAATACAAAATATAGGAATAATAAAAATAAAGTACCTTTGTATTTATGTTTATTAAATTTTTTCTAGGGTTATTAAGTCCAAAATTTGGAGAGTATGTTAAAATTTTTGAAGATAGTCTTTCATTGTTCCCCTCTTATTAATATGTCTATAAATAAGGCTCTGTTTTATAGTAATTTTCTTTTTAATAACAGTGAATTGTTGCCAGTATTGTGCCATCTGAACTTAAATTACATAATCTATTCAAAAAAGACCTAAGAGAACTTACTACATGACAGAAACAGTTCTAGCAAAGGTAGATGTCTATTACCTGTTTCTTCAGGAACCTCACTGCATATCTGGAGAAATAAACTCGTTACAGGGAACTATAAAAAAATGTGATAAGGGCTAAAATTAAGATATGTAAAAATATGCTGATGAAAGGATGATGAGGAAGGAGTGACTGACTGGGAAGTCAGGAAGCCTTCAGATAAAATGAGACCTTTTTAACTTAATTCTTAAAAGGGGTTGGAAGTCCACTTGACTTAAAAAGCAAAAGGTCTCAATTCATTCTCTCAAACGTATCAAAAAGCATCTAGCAGGGCTTCCCTGGTGGCGCAGTGGTTGAGAATCCGCCTGCTGATGCAGGGGACACGGGTTCGTGCCCCGGTCCTGGAAGATCCCACGTGCCGCAGAGCGGCTGGGCCCGTGAGCCATGGCCGCTGAGCCTGCGCGTCCAGAGTCTGTGCTCCGCAACGGAAGAGACCACAACAGTGAGAGGCCTACGCACCACAAAAAAAAAAAAAAAAAAAAAAAAAAAGATTCTAAATATATTTTTATTAAATTTAATTTCATGAGTATGAATGTCACTGATATTTCTTCAGTATTGATCTACTTGGTCCTTGTAGAGAAAAAGAGTATGTTACTGTTTCTGGTCAGTAACACAGGGGTGTTCCTAGTGTCTCAATATTTCTTATTTCTATATCTGGTAAGTAGAGGAGCTGGGGGACAGAAACCAGAGTTGTCTGACTTTGAGATACTCAAGTGTTATTTACTGAGCGCCGACTATGTATCAGATATTCTCCATGGTGCTAGAGATAGAACAGTAAACAAAAGCCAGGCCCTTGTTGTACTTACATTCTAGAGGGGAGAAAAGTCAATAAATAAATAAGTAAAATATATAGTAAGTCAGATGGCTATAAATATTATTGAGAAAAATTGATCAGGGAAGGAGGATAGATAGTGCTGGGAGGAGTATAATTTTAAATATGGTGGTCAGGGAAAGCCTCCCTGAGAAACTGACATTTTAGCAAAGACCTGAGGGAGGTTATGGAGGGAGACATGTGGGTATTTGGGGGAAAGTGCTCCAAGTAAAGGGAACAATAAAACTCTGTGTTGGAAGCACGCATTGAGTGTGAAGAACACCAAGGAGGACAGTGTGATTAATGAAGAGGCCTGAAAAGAGAAGGATAAGTTAGGTCTGAAGAAAAAAATGGTGGCCAAATCACACAGGGCTGTTGGCATTGTAGGGAGGATGGTGGGAAACCACTGTAGAGTTTAGAGTTCAAGGGTGACATTACCCAATCTGACTTAGCTGCTATGTTCAGAACAGACCATAGGAGGGAGGCAAGTGCTGAATCAGAGACACCAAAAGTAGAGTATTATATTTACCCAGGAAACAGATCAAGGCCACCTGGAGGAGTTGGCCTTGGGAGAGGAATAATCAGACTATTTATACCTTTTGAAGGTATAATTAACAGTATTGATTGATGGATCATATATGTATGAGAAAAAGAGAAAAGTCACTTGGGAAGGGGGTTGACTCCAAGTTGCTTAAGCAACTGGAAGAAGAAGTTGACATTAAATGAGATCAGGAAATGTACAGAAAGATCAGGTTTGGAGGAGCTGGTATCAAGAGTCCAACTTAGGATGTAGTAAATTTGATGTCTATTAACTTTGCAAGTGAGGACGTCCAGTAGCAGTTGAATAGAATCTTAAGTTCAGGGGAAAGAACATTTGAACATCATCAACATACAGATATTTAAAGCCATAAGAATGGGTGATATCACCTTGGGAATGAGTGTTGATACGGAAGAGAAGGGATCTAAGAACCAAACCCCAGTGAACCCCAGTGGAGAGATGAGAAGACCAAGGGGAATAGGAGAACTGAGAGGGAAGCTTTCAGAAGCCAAGTGAAGGAAGTATTTCAAGGAAAGAGTCATCCACAACCCAATCAAAAAATGGACAGATGATCTAAATAGGCATTTCTCCAAAGAAGACATACAGATGGCCAATAGGCACTTGAAAAGATCCTCAACATCGCTAATAATCAGAGAAATGCAAATAAAGACTGCAATGAGGTATCACCTCACACCAATTAGAATGGCCATCATTAAAAAGTCTACAAACAGTAAATGTTGGAGAGTGTGTGGAGAAAAGGGAACCCTCCTACACTGTTGGTAGGAATGTAAAATGGTGCAGCCACTACTGAGAACAGTACAGAGGTTCTTTCAAAAACTAAAAATAGAACTACTATATGACCCAGCAATCCCACTCCTGAGCATATATTTGGAGAAAACTGTAATTCAAAGAGACACATGCACTCCAATGTTCATAGTAGCACTATTTACAATAGCCAAGACAGGGAAGCAACATAAATAGATGAATGGATGAAGAAGATGAATGATAGATAGATGATATGGATGAAGAAGATGTAGCATACATATATATATATGAATACTGCATGGCTATAAAAAAGAATAAAATAATGCCATTTGCAGGAACATGGATGGACCTAGAGATTATCATACTAAATGAAGTAAGTCAGAAAAAGACAAATATCATATGATATTACTTATATGTGGAATCTAAAATATGATACAAATGAACTTATTTACGAAACAAAAATAGACTCACAGATATAGAAAACAAACTATGGTTACCAAAGGGGAAAACGGGGGAGGGATAAACTACAAGGATGGGATTAACATATATACTACTGTATATAAAATAAATAACTAACAAGGACCTACTGTTTAGCACAGGGAATTTTATTCAATATTTTGTAAAAAGCTATATGGAAAAGAATATGTATATGTATAACTGAATCACTTTGCTGTGTACCAGAAACTAACCCAACGCTGTAAATCAACTATACTTCAATTAAAAAATGTTTTTTCAAAGCTATGGAGAAATTAATTAAGACAAAGACTGAGAGTTTACCAATGATTTTAGCACAGTGGAAGACATTCATAATCTTGAGAAGGGCTACTTTTTGTTTACTGTGGAGACCTTTTGGAGTAGATTCAAGACAGAACTGGAGGAGAGAGAGGAGACAGAATGAGGAAGAAAAAACCTCTTTCAAGGAATTCTGATACATAGGGAAGCAGAGAAATCAGGTAATAGTTGGAGATTATTTAAAGAAGGGTTTTTTTTAAAAAAAAAAAGATATTACAGTATGTTTGCATGATTTTGGTAATGGTCTGGCTGAGACAGAGAAATATTGCATAGAGGAGAGAGAGAGAGTCTTATTGCTGAAGCGAAAGGGAGTGAGACCCAGTGTACGAGTATTAGCATATAGAATCATGGTTAGTTCATTCCTAGTAGCATGAAAGAAGAGACAATACTCATGTGCAGATAGAACAGGTTAGTTGATGTGGTGGCAGCAGGACAGAGGAGCTAACTACGGATTATTTTAGGGTACAACCAAGGACCTGAGTAGCTGAAGTAGAATGGAAGTTCTCTGAAAGAGAGGTCAGGATTTTGGAAATTTAATCCATGGTCATTTATCATGAGTTATGACAGGAGTGTTGTAAAAACTTATAGGACACACAGGAGTGCTGTAAAGATTTACATGATACAATCTTAAAGCAATAAATATGAGTAATAAGTAATATAATCTAATGATATAAGCATTATGCTGGGGGATTTTTAAGGAGGACAGAAGGAAAATGATCTGGAAGTGTCAACTAGGAGAAAGAAGGACAGATAACCTTTCTACATCTAGGTCCAGCAACAGAAGAGGTATGAGAAACTAGCCAGCAACCCCTTGAGAGCACATATGCCCTAAATTTGTTATTGATATTTTTATTTCAACAGATATTTATTGGAATGCCAACTACCTTCAGGTCAATAAATGAGGACTTCTTAAATAAGGGCTTTAGTATCGTTTGAGCCTGCCATTTATTTTAACGTTTCACCCCATTCATATGTATTGGATTCCAGCGTGTTTTAGAGAAGATGGGCACTCACATGTCTATGTTCTCGCCAATTTCCAACTCAGAAAACAATATTGTGCTTCCCTACATATCTTCCTGCTATTTCAATGGAAAAATACTGTTCTCTGCTTCCTCTGTGTCACTCAGCAAAAAGAACGCTGCCTGCATGTTTCCAGAGCAGGAGGCTCTAATCAAATGGTGCTTTATATTGCCTCCTAATGGTGACGCAGCCTCTTCAAAGTGCTTTCAGTCGGTAGAGGAAAAGTACCCAACAGACATAAAACCTGCTAGGAACTTAATCATGCACCCTAAGCAGCAGATCACTCAGATATAATAGGCTAGAGATTTCATTTAATTTTGTTTTGTTGGTCACATATAAACATCCCTGTACACCCACGTGTTCTCTCTCCCAGACTTACAAATCGTGTTTTCTTGAATTTGTTCTCTTTTTCAATTCAAACAATCCTAATGATTCTTCTTGGACAAGAGTCTTTCACTCCGACAGTTCAATTCAATTCATCCACATGCTTATTATGAGCAAGATCTCAGGTCCTAGTGGGAAAAGGAATGAAAAGATGAATGAATTCTGGTCCCTGCAGGCCAAAGGCTTGCTGTGAAGAAGGAAGTTTGGCTCACATTTCTTCTCTAATCTTTTGGCTAAGTGAGAACAGAATATTGTCTCAAGCTTCCTCACATCAACAATCCCCTGGGGTAGTGCCTGGAAATAGGGATTATTAAGAAGCACCTCAGATGCTTCTTGTGCACATTAAGCCATCCTAATAATACATCTGTGTTTCGCATCTGGATCTTCCCTTTATTAAGGGCTAAGGGATTCTATATTCCCCAATTTCTTCCTGCTTCAACGTTTTAGCATGTATATACTAAAAAAAATTTCAGTTCATGTAACTACTTTGCCAAAGTTCTATTTCTCCCTTTGTTTATTCTAAAATAAACTTTGCAGTCTTTAGCTAGGAATACAAAGTATTCTAAAATCTACCTGCAACCCAACCTCTGACTGTATGTGGGGACACAGTCCTCTTTCACGGAATAAATAGTTTGTTGGAGTTAGAGACCTCATTCCAAATCACAGCTATTCCTATGAATCAGTCTTGGTGGTGTGCTGTGTGGTATAATAACATGAGTTCAAAGCAATGGTTGAGCAAATTTCAACATCCTCATCTGTAAACTGGGACAACTACAGGCCACCTCATAAAAAATGTGAATGTAAATAAGATAATGTAAACCCTTGTTTCAGTTCCTGGCACTTAGTAAGCATTAAAAAATAATAATAGCTATGATTACCATATCATTCTGCTTATTCTATTTCTTTATGTTCCAGACAAGTGGACTACTAGTGACCCAGAGGTTCATGCTTATTCCCATCTTGGGAATCATATGTAATCAAGTGTACATCAACTGTAAATGGGGTCTCCCCCTACCCTCTATCAAAGTCAACTGCTCTTTGTAAGCTGAGCTCAAAGCCCTCCCTTGGAGGGCTTCCCAGACCATCTCACAGCCAAGGATGATCACTGTTCCCTCCTCTATGCACGGTTGTTTCTTTCCTACTTGGCAATGATCACATATTTGTATGCATTGAAATTATTATTATAAAAATGTGATTTACCTTCTTTTCCTTCAAACTATTTATAATAACATATAATAACATATAATATTAAAATATATATATATTTATATATATATAAAATATATATATATAAATTATAAAAACATATAATAACACTTTATCTTGTGTATGTTCTTAATGCTTCACCCCACTGCCATCTTCCAAACTATTTCCTCCATGAGAGCAGGGATCACCAACTCTTGTGCTCACCACTGTGAGATCCATATCCTGACTGAGTGCCTGTTACATAATTACATCTGGCACTCAATAGATATTTGATTAATCAATTTCATATTTTAAGGCAGGAATCATGTCATATTTTGTATCCCTTACAAAACTACCACAGAGTAAAGTATGTGACAAGCAAATTTACTTCTCCTGATGCATGCCTACTCCAGTATAGAACAGAAATGCCAAAGAAAAAAATCTGCAGTTAACAAGACAGTTGTTTCACTAGAGACACTGTATTAGTTTCCTAGGGATGATATAACAAAATTCCACAACTGGGTGGCTTAAACAGGAGAAATTTATTGATACAGTTCTGCAGGCTAGAAGCTCAAAATCAAAATGTTGGCAGGGTCGGTTCCTTCTGAGGGCTGTGAGAGAAAACTCTGTTCCATGTCCCTCCTGCAGCTTCTGTTGATGATAAGGATTGGCATCCTTGGCATGTAGAAGCATCACGCTGACCTCTGCCTTCTTCTTCATAAGACATTTTTCCTCTGTGAACGACTATGCCCAAATTTCCCCCTTTTCATAGGGACGCTAGTCATATTGGATTACGGCCCACTCTAATGGCCTCATGATTTCCTCTGTAAAGAACCCCTTTCCAAAGAAGGTCACATCTGAGGTACTGGGGGTTAGGACTTCAATACAGAAAATTTGGGGAAACATATTCAACCTAGAACTGGCACATATAAACTGGGCTGGAGCATAGACACTTCTAGACTTAGTGACACATTTCTAGACTTAGTCCCACCAAAAAAGATTTGAGGTGGCTTATAAAAGATTCACAAAGTACAATAGAATGAAAAATAAACAAGAATATAGGGAAGATGTACTAAATAAGCATACTTCCCGAACATGTTAGGGGCCATAAAATGGTTAAACAATAACAATTCTAAACTGTTTCAGCCAAAGGAAGATATTCTATGCACATTTCTGTCCAATGGAAGGAACTTTTTCATTTGATATCTCCATGAATAATACACTCTTTTTGGGAAGAGAAGTGCATTTTAAATGGTGCAGGCAGTAGTCAACACACACAGGGAGAAACAGAGACAGAGGGGGGAAATAGAGGGACACTGCATGTATACACCTGGATATGTACAGTGAATTCTGAACACTAAGGATGTACATATATATGGTTAATTTCTTTTCAGTACAAAGAATCATCTGAATGCAGAAGAACAGAATATGAAGACATATAGAAGAGGATTTGCAGAATTTAGGCCATGAAAAAGAGAAGAATTCTTTAATTGTATTTCAAAATCCTCAGTTATAGAACTCCTCCATATTTGGGGCTGGGACAATGTTACCTTACTCTTGCTGTCAAAATTTTAGAACCCAGAATATACAAACCCAAAGCTATAATAGTGATGATGATGATGATTTTCGAGGTGTCCTATCTGCTGAAATATGAGCTAGCACAAACATCTGTCCCACTTGCTTATTAATCCAAATTACTTGCCTGTGTGCAGAGTTTTAATTGAATGATAGAGTTGATCTGGGATGACAAAAGTCCAGAGTGTTTTTATCAGTAACTTACTCCATGTTTATGTAAAGTCAATAATGAAAATGGAAAGGGGAAAAAAAAAAGTGTTTATGACCTCAATTCTCTTCAATTGAAAGGAAGTACAGAAAGAAACTTTAAAAAGTGAGAGGGCTTTCCTGGTGGTGCAGTGGTTGAGAGTCCACCTGCCGATGCAGGGGACACGGGTTCGTGCCCCGTTACGGGAAGATCCCACATGCCACGGAGCGGCTGGGCCCGTGAGCCATGGCCGCTGAGACTGCGCGTCCGGAGTCTGTGCTCCGCAACGGGGGAGGCCACAACAGTGAGAGGCCCGCGTACCGCAAAAAAAACAAAAAAAAGAGAAAACTACTCTGGCCTCTTAAGAATGTTGGCTTCATACCTCTAAAGAAGTTATGCTTCCTCTCCTCCCCGCTTCTCATTTCACCCCATTATATAGCACCATGTTCCCCTGGGGCTTCTGAATGAAGGGCATGACTCAGCTGTGTTATGTATCTATGATAGTAAATCCACTGGTCTTGCAATGCCCAGGCTGCTTTCTAGCGAAAGTAAGACATTCAGATGCTTAGGCTTGACAAAAAGTAGCAATAATAAAGGCAGACTTCTCTTCTACTGAGTTACTCGGCTTGGCCGTAAAAATTGTCTGAAATACTTCCCACTTATGCCTAAATACAAAACACACTAATGATTGCATGTACACCATAGATGATTTTATTTTATTCTGTAACCAAACTGAATATTATCATATATATCTAGTGTGTTGCTTACTTAACATTTCATTTATTTTCAACTGCCCATGTAAGCCATTTATCACAATCCCAGACACATAACAAATAGGCAATAACGGTTAGTTATTATTACATTATTATTTCTTTTATTTAAAAAAATTGTTATCTTTACTATGTGTTGTTTTATTTACTCAAAGATGATTCCAGAATTTTTACAGCAGCTTGTTAAGAAAAGAAATTAAGAATGAAAGTACTATGAATAATTCTGTAGCAGTTTATATAATTTTAAAAGCTAACTAGTTACAAAGTAAGAGGACTTTACATTGTTCTATTATCATTTCTTTTAAACCACAGCTCTTGATTCCTGGTCTAGTGTTCTTTCTATGAAACAGCAAAATCCAGTTGAATTATATATGAGTAATATATGATAACAAGAAAATAATGTGCCTAGTATCCAGATAGAAACACAGATGGAATTGGGCAGCTTTCCCAAGATCAGGAAGAAGAGTATCCAAGAAACACAGGAATGATCATCTAAACAGAAGCTAAGCTATAGATGGATAGTTTGGCAATCCATGGCAGGAACCCTTGTTCTTCTGGAATCTGAAACTATGTTGCAATTCTCACTACGTCCTTGTCCAGAGACTAAATCTGTTCCCTCACTATTAGCAGTAGCTGGAAAATCCCTACAACACTGTAAAAACTAAATAATTTTTTTTTTTATGGTCAGAAGGGTAAAGGATTATTTTTATAGAAAAACTTCTGGTTTCCACTTCATATCAACTTTCTTGTGACTGGGCTTTCCAAAGAAGGCCCTCCTTAATGGCTTGCCATTTGGGGATAAGCCATTCCCCTATTCATTTAGGTCTGAGATCCGGAAGCATTCCTTAACCTATCAATTCAGCTAGGACAAAGGTGGAGTTTTAAAATCTAATTTGTACTATAACACATTTTTAAAGGAGAATTAAAAAGAAACTGGAGCAAAAAGACATAAAGAAAAAAATTCGAATCCAAATTCAAACTCCACAATGTGTTTCGACTGGTTGGCATAATTCTTCATTCTTTCTGGAGAATGTCACCTTGAAACCCTCACTCTCGGGTCTTCGTCACCCTCACTCCCCCAACTCCCTCCTCTCCTTTGATTTACTTGCTGTGAAGGGGAAGAGCTGGAACAGAAGAACAGATCAAGTTCCTCATCGGAGTGGACAAGAAACAATTAAGTGAATTACAAAACCTGCATTAATATCACTTCATATAATCATGTCAGAGTCACAGGTGAATGAGTCAATTCTGAGGAACAGCTTGATTTTCCTGCCACTTCTGAAGGGTAAAGAGGTCTTTCTCCTCCAAAGCCATTCTAGCAAATAAACTTACATCAAAAAATAATAATTCTTTTGCATACTATTGGCCAGTGGCTCAAAATATGTCTTGTTTAGTTCAGCTCTTGGCAGAAGAAAATGTGGAAATTTATAAAGAGTTTCTTAATCAAGATATAGTACATATTGGAAATGGACACAGTCGTAGTATAGACATTTCTGAAGAAAATTACAAAGCATTCTAGTGCAAGAGGGCATTGAGTACCCCAATATAAATCAGCAGAGTGTGAAATAGCTCACAAACAACCTCTTCTAAGCTCTCAAATGGCTGCTTAATGAGCTACTGCTCCAACAACAAAGTTCTTATAAACCTAAATAACTTGCATTAGAGATATTGTTGGCAAGAGATCCTTGCCTGATACCCAGTGGACTTGAGATAAAATCCAAAATCCTGAACCTATAAATGAGAAGTGTTAAATTAATTAAAACAGGAAACCATTAGATGGTTCGGCCCTAATGCCATGGTGGCCCATTTAACCAAACCCAAATCTAACCCTATAAATGCCTTAATGTTATGAAGTCAAAATGCTAAGCACAGCCAATCACAAACAGGAAACAAGTCTTTAAACTATACCCAATCCATAATTTTATTACTTTTCTCCCACTTTTTCTCTAGAAAAGTCTCTCCCTGTGCTCCTGTCAGTGGAGCATTCCTAACCACTTCTGGTTTGATGTTGCCAAATTCCATTCGATTTTTGCTCTTATAAACTCTTAAAATTTTCAGTATACCTGAGTTTATCTTTTAATGGTTCTGGTTTCAGACTGCAGAACCAAAGGAGACTCCCTCCAACCTCCCCCAACACCCCAGAAGCAAGAAGCAACCAAGCAAATGTACCTGCTGAGACCTTGAATTCCCTGCTTTCTCGATGCCTCTGGAAATGATGGGTACATCCCTCTTGGATCCTATCTCTGCAGCTTTTACATTATTACCTTCCAGAATTTATTCGTGCATTTCTTTTTCCAGACTGGGTCCGGAAACTGGCCAGAGCCAGACTGGGCTTGACTTGCTGGACTGGGTCTGGGGTTGGACTGGGCCTGACTTAAGCCTCAGGTAAATAAAATTTTGTCCTAAGGCTGAACAAGCAAGTTAACCTTACCAACAAATATTTTGAATTCAGTGACCACAGTGGAGAAATTTTAACTTCAATAAGCTTATCTATATATGAGGTAACCTAGAGAAAATGAGGTCTCAGCCAAGCACTCACCATAAAGGGTATAGGGAAAATTATTTTTCCTCTGCTACAGTTCCTGGTGACCAAGATGGGACCTGCTGGGACACCCCACTCGTTCCAGAGCCTGCAAATGGGATCCTGGGCAAAATGGCAGAAGCCAGCAAAGGGTGAGAATTCCTACCAAAGTCAGTTCTCTCAGATCTCTATCTGTGGTGATTGGTAGAGAGAGGAAGGTAAATTTCATGCTGTTCCTTCCTTTCCAAATTCAGATTGCCAGGCAAAAAAAAAAAAAAAGTAAGAATTCAATCTTTGACTTGTGACTCATGAATTTGCTTTCAGGTACTCATTGGTTGTCAGCGCTTTCTCTCCCAGGAACAGCTATTACCTTCTTGTCTGTTTTGTTTTGTGTCCTGACAACTTGGCTTGACAATTGTCAGGTTGGGCAGGGCAGGGCAGAAAAGAAGGAGAAAGGTGGCGCTGGAGGTGGGGCCTGAGTGCAAGGATGGCTCCCATGCATCTGGATAAAAAGACTTGGGATGTGGGGGGAGGGAAAGAGGGGCCTCAGAAGCCATTTGTCTTTCTTTAATTGTTTGTTTGCCTCAGTTATTTAAAAATTGTATTTTTCAGAGAAGAAATTTTAGACTTCTGATAACACTTGAAAGCCTCAAAATACCAATCGAAAACAGTATCCCATTTAGTTTTGACAGTTTTAAAGCCATGGCTGTCCAATTCAATTTTAAGAAAAGTAAGTTTGGGGAGTTCAAAAAGTTCCCCATAATGGGCATCAGTGTTCTAAATTACTTTTGGTTAAGTAGGTCCATTTAGATAGAAATGTGCATGAGGAGGGAGTGTGGTTTTAATTTATAAAACCATCTGTGGTTTCTGAAAAGAGAGGGCATGCTCAAAACTTTTAGATAAC
The DNA here is from genome assembly GCF_026419965.1 of Kogia breviceps. Taxonomy (NCBI): domain Eukaryota; kingdom Metazoa; phylum Chordata; class Mammalia; order Artiodactyla; family Physeteridae; genus Kogia; species Kogia breviceps. The sequence goes on along the minus strand of NC_081316.1, from coordinate 51,905,965 downwards.
TTGGATGCCACTTCTTAGAGGTTTTACTCTAGAGAAAAGCCAAGAAAAATCCTAAACAGCACAATTTCAATAGGTACAGGCTGGTTCCAAAGGAATCTGACCAAAAGCTTAGCAGCACATTTCCAATAGGAACAGCCCAATTTCAAAAGAGTCAGGCCAAAGTGCCAAATGAGTATTCACAGAAAAGATAAAGCCTTTAACAGAAAGGACAAAACCTTCAAAAAAAAAAAAAGCAGGTCCTGTGAATAAAGCCTGGAAAGTTTTAAAATGCAAAAAGAGCACAGCTCCAGGGTCTGCAAGAAACCAGTGAGCTCAGTGGGCTCTGTGGGTACCAGCACCAAAGAATACCCCCAATAACCAGCCTCATAGTTATTGGGGGGGTCTTCTCTGGATCCCACTCTCTGACACCAAGTAATGTTTACCTACACAATAAAACAGCCAGTTATTTTACCAGCAAAATGAGTTTATTTGAGAACAGAAAAAAAAAAATGCAGTTTGGGACATACAATTTATGGTGGTGAACCACAGGCAAGTCTGGAGGAACAAAGGAGAGGAAAGTTCTTTTCTAGAAAAGGGAGAAGTGAAGGAGTTGTTATAAACAGAGAGTCCTGTTATGGAAACTGGAAGTTTTCATTGGCTGAGCTGGGACAGTCTCTCATTGGCTGGTCTGTTTCCAAGCAAGGAGAAATTCTTTCTTCTTCCTGCTGGGCAGTAAAGTAGTAACCTTCTTCTTGTTGGAGAGGAAAAGGTAAGTTTCTTCCTGTTGGGTCTGCAACTGACATTAAGTGGTAGGGCATGAGAGCTCCCCCTTCTGGCCTCCCAGCTCCATTTTTTTTTTTTTTTTGGAGTACGCGAGCCTCTCACTGCTGTGGCCTCTCCCGCTGCAGAGCACAGGCTCCGGACGCGCAGGCTCAGCGGCCATGGCTCACAGGCGTAGCCACTCCGTGGCATGTGGGATCTTCCCGGACCGGGGCACGAACCCTTGTCCCCTGCATCCACAGACGGGCTTCCAACCACTGTGCCACCAGGGAAGCCCTCCCAGCTCCATTTTAAATGAGGTTTCTGTTTATTAATTTTCCTAAAGAAAAATGAAGATAATGTAGTTGGATGGATAGGTCAGCTTCATTGTCGTTTAGGTTGCAACCCATTCTTTGAGGAATTTAAAACAACTGTATTTTTCTTACAGATCAAGTCTTTACAAGAACAGAAATGCAGCTCTAGAAACAATTAAAAGCTCACCTATCTTTTTACCAATCCCCAAACCTCCCCTGTTCATCTCAAAAGACTTGTAAGTATTGTAAAATTCTGGATTTAGGATCAAAAGTCCTTCTTGAAGAAACTTGCATTCATTCCCTGTATCTTCGAGATGTAAATGTTCTACCTGGTCTTCTTTAGGAACTGAGGGCCATCTCTTTGAAACAGAAACTTCAGAGAGGTAATTCTTATCAGAGAAAAAAGAAAAAAGAAAAGAAAAGAAAAGGAAAGAAAAAAAGGGGAAAGTCTATTTGGAAACTAAGCAAATGAAAAAATGGAAAATCTTAACACTCTCCACAAATATTAATAAAAAGTTTGTGCCATCTGAGCTGGTAAACTTAACTTATGCATCTGCCAAAAACACAATTTGGATCCAACCACTCTTTTCTAAACTTGTGGGTTTTGTATTATTATACTATTACCAAAAAACTGGCTTTGCCTCCTGGTGGGTGTCAGCCAAATTGCACAACCAAGTCAAAGATCAGGAGAAGGAAGGATGTAATTACTTGCAGCAAGTAAGGAATGTACCGGGGATATTTCCCACAGCAGTGTCTCCCTGGACAGCAAAATTGGGGAAGTTTTAAGCTAAGTGTACATACGTACTCGTGAGGGGCTTTGAGCAGAGGAGAATTCAGTATAGAATTAGGGCAAAGTTCGAGAGAGTCCAAGCTCTAGTTGATTGAATTCAGAAAGGGTCAACATCATCATTCCTTAGGTTCTACCTGATCTGGTGGTTGAGTGCTCAAGGGGGTCCAGATTCTGTGAAACAGCTCGAAAATGTTCTTCAAGTTAATCTTTACCATTTTGGAACTGGGAGTCTTTACAACTGATTTATTATCTTTGTTAGTGTTACTTCTCTTGCCTGATAACAGTCATCTGTTCCTGAATTATTTTGTTCTTTTAAGATCATTAATTACTGAGGCCTGTTCAAAAGCAAGCATTGTGGCCAGGCTTAGATCACAACATAGCTTAGGCCAAAAAATAGCTTTTCTTATGTCAAGAAACCCATGTCTGGTTCTCTTTCTCCAGGGCCCCCTACCCTATCTGCTTCTTGGTAAAATTTTAAAACCATAAGTTCTCTGTTTTTGCCTCTCTGCATGTTTATGTATGTCTACGTATATATCAGTGTGTAATAGTTTTCTACTTCCAATGGTATTGACAAAGTTAATTTTTAAAGAATTCTACTGAGTGGCTTAAAGACAAAGCATTTCTATACATCAGGTATACTCTCAGAAATATAGAAACTAATCCAAATGCTTTTCAGAATTAAAGACCATTCCTACACTTGAGTTAATCTAATGTGGAAGAAAATATCTCAATAGTAATTTCATGTCCTTTACGCTGTAACAGATGTGTAGATGGAGTACTATGGCAACACAGAAGATGAAAACATCTTCTTGGCAAAATCCAGAAAAAGTGAAATACAGAGGTGATATTTGAGAAAAACCTTAATACACAACTAGAACATTTCCAGAAAGTTAAGTGGTAATGGGCATTTGAGGCATGAGACAGATTTTATAAAAGCCTAATGCCACAAAACAGCCAAGAATATTTCAGAAACCATTTGAAATTTTATGTAACCAGTTTTTATGATAGATGATGGTATTAGAGAATGGGAGAGTAGAGGTGAAGGTGATATGAGGTTGAAGAGCTTAAATATTCAGGATTCAGTGTTTTAAGTAAAATAAACTAAAATTAGTTTAAACAAAAGGGAGAATGGACAAAGGGGTAGGGATTTATTACAAGGACACAAGAGTATCTCATAGAACCCAAGGGTAGGAATGACACTAGGTGTCAAGAAACCCTGGAATCAAGATCAAGGTCAGGAATTAAGGGAGTACTCCATTTCTAATACTATCTCTGCTCATCTCTGGACACGTGCTTTATTATAATTTCTAGTTAATCCCAGTTCTCTGTGAATGTATCCATGTGGTAGGCAGAAGCTGACCCGTCACATATGTAACACTTCCAGCCACTTCAAACTACAATTCAATACCTCAGCAAAGAAGACTGTCCGCTAAATGGAATCAGGTCTTTTCTTCATTCAACTAACTGTAGCCAGAGGCATGAGGTTTTCAAGGTAGATGTCCACTACAAGAATAGATTAGTATAAGGTCCTGGGAAAATGTGCATATCCTGATGAAAACAATTCTGCTCTATTTTGAAGGGAAAAAAAGAGTAAAGGCAAAGATTTTCAAGCAAGTGTCAAATATGATCACATTTATTTTTTAGGAGGACCCTAGTGGTGGTTGGATATGACTAAAGGAGAGAACGGCAACCAGGTTTACTTTGTTTACTATTGTATCTGCTGCACCTGGCATAGTTCCTTATGCATAGGAGACTCAATAAATATTTCATTGGTAAATGGATAAAGAATGCCTTAGGCTTTTATCCTGAACAACAATGTAGAATGGTGTCATTTATTCAGATAGGGCAGATAGGGAAGTCTGGGTGGAGGTGGGGGTGATGCTGGAGAGTGGACAGTAAATGTATTGGGGGTGGTAGTGAAGTGACTTTTATGTATCAACTTGACTGGATTAAAGGATGCCCAGAGAGCTGGTAGAACATTATTTCTGGGTGTATCTGTGAGGGTGTCTCTGGAAGAGATTAGCATCTGATTCAGTAAACTGAGTAAAGAAGATTCACCCTTACCAACGTGATTGGGGTCCTAACAGGACAAACAGGTGAAGGAAAGATGAGTTTCTTCTCTCTCTTCTTGAGCTGGGTCGTTCATCTTTTCCTGCACTAAGACATCAGAAGAAGTGGTTCTTGGGCCTTCAGACTTGAAGACTTATATGAGAGACACACTCCTACCATGCCCTTCTTGGGCCTTCAGTTGAGGACTGAATTATACCATCAGCTCTCCTAGCTCTCCAGCTTTCAGGCAGCAGACTGTGGGACTTCTTGGCCTCCATAACCATGTGAGTCAATTCCTATAATAAATCTTCTCTTTTGTATATCTCTATATAGCCTACCAGTTCTGTTTCTCTGTAGAACCCTGACCAATACTGGTGGGCCTGATAGATTCTCGGGTGGAGATTTCAATTAAGCAGTTGGGTGTTTAATTCTGGATCTCAGGAGTGAAGTCTAGGCTGACAAAAAACATGGAAAAAATGGAGGATTCTATCAAGATCAGTGAAATTAGTGACACTGACTTCTGTGACAAATCTATTGGATTAAAAAAAATAGAAGTTTACTTTTCACATCTATAAAATCCAGTGGGCATTCTTGATTGCTGGTTACTCCTCCAAGTAATGATTCAGAAATGGATGCTCTTTCCATCTTGAGGCAATACCATCCCCTAGAGCCTCTGATATCTCTCCTAGACCTTGTGTATTCAGCCAAATGATTGAAGTGAAGAGAGAGGATTATGTAGGAAGTATTTAAAGGCTAGGCTTGGCAGTGGTATATATCATTTCCTCCTATATTTTAACTCTGACACAGTAATGTGGACCTACCTAACATCAAGGGAGACTGAGAACTTCTGGCCTAGCTGTATGCCTAGGAAACAGGAAATGTGTTTGGTGAGCAGTTTCTACCAGAGCATGGATCATACTTAGAGTTTGAAATCACCTCAAGAGATGCTATAGAAAGAAGAGAGCACAGGGCCAAAGGCAGAGCCTTGAGACAGTCCAACATTTAAAGGGCTGGTAAAGGAGGATCTGGCAAAGGAGACTGAGAAGGAATGCCAGTTTGAGAGAAGTGATGTCATCTGGTCTGGAAGAGAAAGTGTTAATTGGGGAACTAGCATTTCACTTTACTAAACTCTTTGAGGATCTGTATTGTAACATTTAAAAAATTGTTTCAAATATCCTTAAGGGCAGGTTTTATACAGAAAAAAAACTATTTAGAATTTTACTTTAATTTTTATAATCTATATTTGGTTGATTGAAGTTTGAAATTTAAAAAAGAACTTGTCCTTTCTTAACTTTAGTTTCAGTATATATATCTTATTCAATTAATAAATCAAATAAATTTTAACAATAACCCTGGGACCTTTTATAATTTGTCTTATTTTGCACAGTTAATTAAATACTGTCAAACATTTTAAACAGCATTTATACATTTAATGTATTCTGTTAATTTTTAAGCAATTCAGTCACCTGACAAACCTTATCAAGTACTTAAAATTAATTCTTATAAGTCTAAAAAATTTAATTTATAATTATGGGGAATAATAACTTCTTTTACATATTTCAGTAAAACTGCATATAAATATAGTAAGTAATTTCAATTTAAAACCCAAAAGATTAACTGAATTACTCAATTATATAGCTTATATTAGAATCAAGTCTAATCGAATAGGCCAAATTCTCTTAAATATCACACAGCACAGTTTTGAAATAATAATTAATGGAATAATAAATAATTAATTTGATTACCTAAACATTTCTATGTTTAAATCTAAATATTCTAGAGGTAAAAATATGCTTACTCACAAAGGAAATATTGGTGCCACCACGAAGAGTCTTCAAGGATACTCTCTTACATGTTTGGCATATTTACCTGAGATACTGACCAGAGATACTATGCCTGTGATGCCCTATTTGTAGTCACTTATCAATTTACTTAATAGTCTTGTAGGTCTAATAACAAACAGATTACATGCTTGGGTTTAGATTGACTTAATTTTTCTTCTTGCAAGACTGCAACCTCACTCAGATGGTTATATCACTGGGTTTAATTTTCTTTTGGTTCTTATTTAAAATTCTTCCTACATAGGTCTAAAGAACTCTGATCTTAATGGAAACCTACACTTTGGTCAGGTTTTTCCCATTTGGTAGAAACAGATTTCCACATGGGTGTAGATAACTCATGGCTATACAGTGCCAAGGTGCAGTCCATTCCACTAATAAAAGAGAGAGAGGGAGAGAGGGAGATAGAGAGAGACAAAGAGAGACAGGGACAGAGAGAGAAATAGAGAGAGAGAGAAAATGAGGAGCAAAGAGAATTGACCACTGTTTGGTAACTTTGAGAAGAGCCTTTTCTGTGGAGTTGGTAGAGACTATAAAAGGGGTAAAACTGAACAATTTACCTATAATTGTGTATGTGAGCACTTGAGGTAGATTTAAAATCAAATGTCTGATTTCAAAACCATGACTTTGAAAATATATACTTTGGCATATTTGTATGTGTGAATGTTTGTGTCTTTTCAATAATATTTTTTGTTAATATTTTCAAAGTGAATACTCTCAATGAATCTAAGATACCACATTTTAAAAACTAAATTTTTGTTGATGTATTGTTTTGGTTATATTTGGGGCCTTTTAGCATCCTTTAGTTTTAGATCTAGTTTTTTTGTTCTTTTTTTTTTAAGTGGTAAGAATATTTAATATATCTGACCTTTTAACAGATTTTTAAGTGTTCAAAACAATACTGCTATCTATTCTGCACAATATTATCTGTAGATACAATGTTATGCAGCATATATCTAGAACTTATTCATCTTGCATAACTAAAATTTTATAGCCCTTCATTAGCAACTCCCTAGCAACCACCATGCTATTCTATGCTTCTACAAGTTTGACTACTTTAGATACTTCATATAGGTTGAAGCATGCAGTATTTCCCTGCTGTGACTGCCTATTTCACTTAGCATAATGTCCTCAAGTTTCATCAATGTTGTCACATATTGCAGGATTCCCCTTTTTTTAAGGCTGAATAGTATTCTATGTTATGTATACCTACTGTATATTTAAAAAATCCTTTCATTGGTTGGTGGACATTTAGGTTGCTTCTACATCTTATCTTATGTGACTATGGCTGCAATTAATATGGAAGTACTAATATCTCTTTGAGTCCTGCTTTCAGTCCTTCTGGATAAATATCCAGAAGTGGGATGGCTGGATCATAAGGTAGTTCTTTTTAAATTTTTGAGGATCCCTCATGCTGTTTTCCATTGTGGCTGCACCATTTTGCACTCCCATCAATAGTGTAAAAGATTTCCAATTATTTAAAAAACAAACAAAACCAAACCTCCCCAAAACAGAGTTTTTAGTTTCTAGCTTAAACAATGAAACATCCCACCAATCAACACTCCTTCCCTCTCCCAATAAAATTACATTTAATTGAAACTTTAGTTTACCATTCTCCGTATTTTCTCAAGAACTCTGAGGAAGATATTTCTTTAGACACTTGCTAATTTAATTCTCTTTAGTCTAGGTCTTAATAATGTATTTTTTCTCAGAATTCCCACTACAGACCTTCAAAATTGAGACATTTGCCAATAGTTATTCCTAATGAGCTTCTGGCTGAGCTCTTACTTTTATATTCCAAACAAATCTCAACAATTTTTACTTTATCCTATCCAAATCACACTCACCTTGCTTCTTACCAAACTAAAATCACCAGCATTCTGTGATTATTCTGCTGTGTGTGGAATAAAATGGCCCTTTCTATTTCATCAGACTGGAGAATGCCTTTTCATTTTTCAAATTCTTTAAGGGCCACTCTTCCTTTTAAATGTTTATTCAAAACAAAATTCCTGGTGCTACTTTCCAGGACAGATTTCAACTTTGATTCAATATATTAAACTCTCATATGAATCAGATACACATAGAAATTTTTGGTATGCTTAAGAATGAAAAAATCTATTTTTCACATCTATTCTTTAAAATATTATAAGGCTACTAAAAACAATAAAGAAAAAAATATGTACTAATATGGAAGTCTGCATTATTGAGTGAAATAAACATATTATAAAATTATAGGCATAAGTACAAAAAATTCCTACAAAAACACCAAAAGAAAGTCAGAATACCCAACAGAAAATTGAACAAAACATTTGAACAGTCACTTCAAAGAATACAAGTGGGGCAACAAACTTAGGAGAAGCTGTTCCATTTTATTAGCTGTCAGGGAAATACAATTTAGTTGGCAGGCATATGGAGGAATTAGAATTTCACATACACTGCTGGTAAGAGTGACTTCTAGATATATACCCACAGAAATAAATACATATAATCGCCAAATGTTCGTAGAAGCACAGTTTCTAACAACTAAGAACTGGAGATGATCTAGATGTCTATCAAGAGGAAAATGGATAAATAGATGGTGGCATATTTGTACAATTGGTTAGTTCATAGCCCAGAGAATGAGTGAATGATTGGTACATGGAAAAAATATGGCCCAGTAGTATGCTGGAGCCTACTCTTACCAGCTTACAAGAGGCAATTATTGGGGTCTTCTCTGGTGGTGCAGCAGTTAAGAGTCAACTTACCAATGCAGGGAATATGGGTTCGATCCCTCGTCCAGGAAGATCCCACATGCCACAGAGCAACTAAGCCCGTGCAACACAACCACTGAAGCCCGCGTGCTCTAGGGCCCGCGAGCCACAACTACTGAGACCGTGCCCTGAAAATACTGAAACCCATGTGCCTAGAGCCTGTGCTCTGCAACAGGCTGTACTTATGCCATTGCAATGAGAAGCCCAAGCAGTGCAACGAAGAGTAGCCCCCCCCTCGCTGCAACTAGAGAAAAGCCTGTGCGCAGCAACAAAGACCCAATGCAACCCAAAAAAAGGCAATTACGGGCATCTCCTTCCAACTCACATACATCACGTTGTTAGCTTTAACTCTACCACTGTGGGAGTATTTGCATCATGGACATTAAGAGATGCCACAAATCAGGGCTTTTCCCTCCCTTGCCAGAGCTGATTTACTAGTACACCACTGCAAGTATCTCACAAATGTAATTCTGAGTGAAAGATGCCGAACACAAAACTAAATATACTATATAATTCTATTTATAGAAATTGCAAAACTAAACGTTGGTGTTAGAATTCCGGATAGAATAGTGGATATTATTCAATGTGAGGAGGAGTGATGTAAAGGGGATTGAGGAGGGCATCTGGAGTTCCTGGTAAAGTTCTGTTTCTTGATCCTGAATTACCATTGTTTGCCCCTCGTAAAAATTCATGAAGCTGTACGATTATGATTTGTGTACTTTTCTATAAGTATGTACACATCAATTAAAAGCTTTCTTAAAATAAAAAATAACAAATAAATGCATAGCATGATATCATTTTGTATTTTTAAAGGTATTTTGTATATGCATCGAAAAATGTCTGGAAGGATTAATACTAAAATGTTTACAATACTTACCTCTGGAGGGTGATATGGTGTAGGAAAGGAAAGAAGCATGTAAAAGATTACTTTGAGCTTCTTATTTCCTGTAATTCTATATACATTTCTTAAAAAGATAAACAAGCTTCATTTTAGTAAAAATATTTAACCAAAACCCCCTATATTTTTTCTTAAAACATGTCCTTTTACAATCCCATTCTATCATTTGGTTGAAAAGCAAAATATTCTATTTCTCAAAACTTCAAAGCAAAGAAACTTGTCTGCAAAGATTCCCCTAGTTTAGGAGAATGAGAATTAATTAGTTTAAAAGAGTGGAATTTAGAGGAATCATTAAGAAATATTCTTATTTACCTATACACCTATCTTTTTATTTAAATCAATTTTTGTATTTATAATTTATATACAATAAAATGCACAGATTTTCAGTGTATAGTGAAGAGAGTTTTACAAATGTATATGTTCATATAACTACCCTCCAACTCTAAAAGATTGAAAATTTTAAAAAGATAGAAAATCACTTGGAGAAGAGAGTTCTTGTCTTTCCAAGCTACTTTATTTAATGTGTAATTTAGAGTTCAAGGGTTCTGTGTTTACAGATTAAGTAGAAGTCATGGAGTTCTGTTTCTGTTTTTGTTTTTTTATACAAGAATGTTTATTAAAGGTTTTATTATTGAAGTATAGTTGATTTACAATGTTATGTTAGTTTCTGCTCTACAGCAAGGTGAATCAGTCATACATATACATATATCGACCCTTTTTTAGAGTCTTTTCCCATATAGGTCATTACAGAATATTGAGTAGAGTCCACTGTGAAATACAGTAGGTTCTTATTAGTTATCTATTTTATATATAGCAGTGTGTATATGTCAATCCCAATCTCCCAATTTATCCCCCCTTCCCCCCTTGGTAGCCATAAATTTGTTTTCAACATCTGTGACTGTATTTCTGTTTTGTAAATAAGTTCATTTGTACCATTTTTATAGATTCCACATATAAGCGATATCATATGATATTTGTCTTTGTCTGTCTAACATACTTCACTCAGTATGACAATCTCTAGGTCCATCCATGTTGCTGCAAATGGCATTATTTTGTTCTTTTTTGTGGCTAAGTAATATCCCACTGTATATGTGTACCACATCTTCTTTATCCATTCCTCTGTTGATAGACATTTAGGTTGCTTCCATGTCCTGGCTATTGTAAATAGTGTTGCAATGACCATTGGGGTACATGTATCTTTTCAACTTATGGTTTTCTCTGGATATATGCCCAGGAGCAGGATTGCTGGATCATATGGTAGTTCTATTTTTAGGTTTTTAAGGAACCTTCATACTGTTCTCCATAGTGGCTGTACCAATTTACATTCCCACCAAATGTGTAGGAGGATTCCCTTTTCTCCACACCCTCTCCAGCATTTATCATTTGTAGATTTTTTGATGGTGGCCACTCTGACCAGTGTGAGGTGATACCTCATTGTAGTTTTGATTTGCATTTCTCTAGTTAGTGTTTCTCTGATAGTTATTAAAGATGTTAGAGCATCTTTTCATGTGCCTCTTGGCTATCTGTATGTCTTCTTTGGTGAAATGTCTATTTAGATCTTCTGCCCATTTTTAATTAGGTTGTTTGTTTTTTTTGATATTGAGCTGCATGAGCTATTTGTATATTTTAGAGATTAATCCCTTGTCGATCACTTCATTTGCAAATATTTTCTCCCATTCTGTGTGTTGCCTTTTTGTTTTGTTTATGTTTTCCTTTGTCATGGAGCTTTAAAGTATTTTTTTTTAGAACATTAAAGTATTTTTTTAAAGTAAATATGTATTAGAGCCTGGGGACAAAGGAGCTAAAATAATTTTAATTGTTTTTTCAAACAGATTCCAGAGATGAGTGTTAATACTCTTTGATTTAGTTCATGTCTGTACAAAGACAGATTTATCTTGTCCTTATTGCCATATTGACTGATCTAATCACTTTCATTTTATGAAAGGAATATTAGTATTATGCATAGAGTATCTCATTTTACTCTTTGGAATATATTTCTTTACTGTTCTCACAAGAATAGTTTTTTCTTAACTGTAGGTTAGCGAAATGATAGTGTATTGGTTTCAAACACAGGAGATTTCTAAGTACATATATGACGTTTACTTAAAATAATCTGATCAAATAAGATAATGATTTTACATGATTTTTTTGAAATACGTAACGACAGCATCTCTTATTCACTTACAGTGATCTAAGTACCAGGCTAGTCTGCTAATCTTTTTTAACCACCGTGTGCAACAGGAACTTGTATTATTACTATTTTATAGATGAGTAAACTGAAGGTTAGCAAGACTAAGGAAATTACATTAGAGTACACGACAGGGAGGTTAATGGAGGATGTTGCCAAAAAGAATCCAAAATCTAGATAGCCTGCAGTGCTTTGTTAAGGAATTTAGAATCGTTATATAGTGCACTGGATTCCACTTAAGGTTTCTGAGTTGGGAAATTAAAAACAGAGTAGAGACCTTGGAAAATTAATCTACCAACATTGTTCTGTTTGAGCTCTCAAGCTTCCTCTCACTTGAGTTCCCAGCAATATTCCAAGATTTCTTGGTCAAGACTGTTTTAAATCATTTCAGCCTAACAAGGTTGGATTATACACATTCTCTCCAAGGCTGGTTAGCCAGCACAGCTATTTTGCACTGATTTATATATATTCAATTCTAGCCAGTCATAGGTAGGGAATCATAATAGCTACTATTTATTGAGAATCTGCTTTTACCAAACCTTACAGTTCAGAGAGTCAGAAATTGCAGCTTAAGCAAAAAAATATCTTATTATTTGGTGTTTCTGTGACCCAGCCCAGTACTTGGCCCTGTTGATAATTCTAAGAAATGCTTTTCAGACTGAATAAAATATCTAAATGAGTATATATTAGTAAAGGACAAAAATGCTTTCTCTCAGTACTGAATTAAAGTTAAATAGTTTTATTTTGTACTATACTGTTCTATTGTTTAAAAGAGTTTTGTAACTAGGTAATAACTATTCATCATCTAATAGTTGCTGTACTGTTCAATCATTTAAAGGTATTTATTGTATAAGTATTATGTGCCAAGTGCTCTGTCAGGCACAGCCCTTCCTCTTTGGAGCTTTCAGTCTAGAGATTCTGTAAGAGCTGATAACTAAGAGCAGATACAAGTGTATTATGTTTCCTTCATTTAATATTTCTATTCTGAATCTATTATTTCCTGCACTGGGAGAGGAAGAGGATGATCAGGTCACATTTTATCTTATCTACCTACCTACAAAGTAAAGCCACACATTTTTTGTGTATGGATGGGCTTATGTCACTATGAAATATTTCAAGGTGTTCTTCAAACAAAAGCTAATGAGGTTAATATGAATCATTAGGTACAAACAAGGAGCCCAAAATGCTTTCCTGAGCACAAGATATTGCTGTTCTTTTTGGCTCATAATCTCTGCTTTCTGGTATTGTTATTTATCTTTCCGTTTAGGTCCTTTCTTCCTCCTTTGAGTATAGTTCTTCAGTAACATTAATGATCTCTTATACCTCATAATCGCTTCTTTACTTAGCATAATGTCATCCATTCATTCAAAAGGATGTTTCTATATGCAAGGCATTGTGATAACTCTGGAAAATAGACAGGAACATGATATGGTTCCTGGCACCAAGAAGCTTAAAGTCTGAAAGGGAATAAGAGAATAACATGTGTAACAAAAGGCTGACACAAAATTAAGGAAAAGTAGAGATCAGTGTACTAGTAGCAAATGTCTATGAATATCAAGAAGACTTCACAACATAGGTATTTTTAAGCAGGATCTTTAAAGAGAGAAATATTATGCATATGAAAGTGGAAATAATACATCCATATAAGAAGTTATGCATATAAAAGTAGAAATAAGATGTCCACATAGAGGAGTACATTTGCAGTTTTGGACACTTTCAAAAATAAAGCATTATTAAACAGATGTTGTATTCATTTTTCCTTGGGAGTTTATGAGTCATAATGAATGTGTGAAGGAAGTAAATGGTGCAGGGTTGGGGAGAGTATTGTGCGAAACCAATGTTTCTGAAATCTCAAATAGACACCCAGGCAAGGTGTAGGGATGTCAGATTTTTCATTTGTCATTAGGTGACATAATACATAGTGAATTATCAAGCAAATAGTTTTCCTTTCTAACATTAAAGTTGTTCTTCTGTTCAGTCATTCACCTGTTTGTTCATTGAAACAAATAGCCATTCCTAGCTATCTTGTGCCAGGAATTATGGGTATAAATATGTATCACATAAAGTCCTTGACCTCAAAAAAAATTCACAATATCCAGGAAGATAGACAAATAAATACAGTTACAATATAGTATGAGAAATGTTATAATCAAGAAAAATAAGAACGTATCTTACTGGGTTTGGCCTACTTCTTCTTCTACAAGTCCTTATATGAAGTCATCTACGATCTTTCCTCAGTAGTTGAAGAAGGAAATATAGTGTGATCTAATGCTTGTCAAAGCAAACATGTGTCAGGTTTTTCTGGGGGGAGGATGGGTGTTAATCAACTTCATTAAAGCTTAGTTTCTTCAGCTGTAAGAGAGAAATAGTGGCAACAGAAAATCTAGTATGGCATGCCTCAGTGAGAATCCTGTGCAACTCAAGGAAGAGTAGCCCCTCCTCGCCGCAACTAGAGAAAGCCCACGTGCAACAACGAAGACCCAATGCAGCCAAGAATAATAAATAAATAAATAAATAAATAAATAAATAAATAAATAAATAAATAAAAAGAGAGAGAGCATCTTAAAAAAGAAAAGAAAAGAAAAGAAAAATCTAGTGTGGCTTGCAAAACCACCTGTTAGAGATTTCAAATTCTTTTGGGCTAAATCCTGATAATTAAATGAAATAATTCTGTAAAGCATATAGCAAGTGCCTGCCATGTAGAAAGTGCTCATAATATTAATCAGTCATTAAATACTCGTAAAAGCTATGTTTTTCCCACTAAACTGTAAACTTCATGAGGAGAGAAGGAATTCTTTCAATAAGATTTGACAGATGTTCATTTGTTCTCTGATTTCTTCAAATGTAGCCCAGCTCACCATAAGGGTATTAATTAAATTGTTAGGTAGTTGTAACATTGTTCAAAACCCTTCTTATATTTAATAAATATAATTTCCCTCATTTATACTTGCATCTGACCTTCAGAACATCTTTATTAACAGATGGTACTTAATAATGTTATTAGATGATCCTATATTTTACAAATGAGAAGATACATTCAAGTAAACCGAATATGTGACTCTCCAGGGTACAAGGCTTAGACAGGACCAGATCCAAAGCTTAAGTCCAAGTCTTCTGACTCCAAGCCCATTTCTCCTCCCAATACGAGCAAAGAGCTTAGCAAATGCAGCCCGTGCTCAAGGGAGGCAGTACAGTGGTTTAGAGTAAGGCACACTTTGGATTTTGTCTTAGCTTTGTGACTTTGAGTGATTTATTTCATCTCATTAAATTTCAGTTTTCCTACATGTAAAATGGGAAGGGTGATAGTATCAACCACGAAGGGTACCGATGATTAAACGAGTTAATGTATATAAAGTGGCTCATTTAGAAAGTGCTCAGTAAGTATTATTCTTCCACCATTCCTGGTTAGATTTAACAATAGGAACATTAGGAGACATTTAAATATAAGCTATTGTTAGAAAGGGATTAAGAAACTCCTTCCTTTCCTGTCCTAAGTCATCTAGTAGTTGCCTTGGTTCACTGTTAACATTTTAATTTTCCCACATCTCTTCACTTAGCTCAGAAATTCCTTATCAAAGTACCCAACATTCTCTATGATGTAGCCCCGTCTCTCCTCACTCTCCTCACTCTCTCCCTGTTCGCTCCCTTTCCCAAAGTAAACTATCTGCCATTCCTTGACTATCCCTCTGGCTCCCACACCCAAAGTTTCTTCTTATCTCCTCCCCTAGTTCAAACTCTGCTGGTACTTCATGATTCTTTTAAATACAATGCTTCCATAAAGCACTCCTAGCTAGAGGCCATGCATGCAGTTTCCCTTACAGATTATAAGAACATCTTGATTTTATAAAGCATGTGGTTATTGTCTTCCTTTAGATATCATTGTTATAATTTTTTAAGAATTTATAACAGGGGTAGATTTATTTGTGATTGACTCTTCAGGTTAATTCAACAAAGACTGATTTCATACCCACAATGTAAGAGAGTGCCAAGGGCAGCTCTGATATAAAAAGAGATGTACTCTCTGCCTTCAGCAAATTCCAATAATATTTCTTTAAACATGGTTGTGCTAGGGCTTCCTTGGTGGTGCAGTGGTTGAGAGACCGCCTGCCGATGCAGGGGACACGGGTTCGTGCCTCGGTCCGGGAGGATCCCACATGCCGCGGAGCGGCTGGGCCCGTGAGCCATGGCCGCTGAGCCTGTGCGTCCGGAGCCTGTGCTCCGCAATGGAAGAGGCCACAACAGTGAGAGGCCCGCGTACCGTAAAAAAAAAAAAAAAAAAAAAAAGGTTGTGCTATGTAAAGAGAGGAATAATTCCCTAATAATTGATTAGTATCAATGATCTTCATTAGGAAAAAGAGCACAGTGGTAACTGGCATTGACACCAAAATTCACTCCCTGAATATCCAAAGCAGTGCCAGAACTGAACACCACCGTTTTCTACTTGATTTTACTCCTTTTAGGGCTATAATAGGATTTAATAGGATTTCGGATCTGAAATAAGTTCTTGAGAAATAGTTTAGTCTACCAACTTGCCTGGAACATGCATTTAACTAGGCAAACAAAAGAGGATCTTCTATTGAATTACGGGAAACTGAGTGTTCTTTTTGTGAATCGGATTGTGGTCTGGAAGTGGAGAAAGGAGAAGAGTTTGTTCTTTGCTTCCTCCTTCCCTTTCTTCCTTCTTTTCCTTTTATTTTAAAATAAGGGCTAGAAAATTTCAAGCTAAACTTTTTTTTTTTTAAAGCATCTCTCCGAAGGGGCCGGGTTTTCTTCTCCTGGGGACTGATGCTGCCTCTTGCTCTCCGGGATTGGTTGAGAGTAAACGAGAAATACTTTCAGGGGCGGAGAAACTGGGAATGCCCTGGGAGTGCGAGTGGACTGGGCTGGGAGTGGACTCTAGGCTGCAGAACTGGTAAGAGAGGCCCTCGAAGGAGGAAACCTTTGCCCCGCCGCCCGCGAGTCAGCAGGGGGGCCACCAAAGAGGCACCGGTCCCCGGAGGCCCCGCCGGCCACACGCTGAGATGTGGAATCCCCTGCACGAAACTGACTCGACCTTTGTCGCCTGGCGCCGCCCGCGCTGGCTGTGCGCTGGGGCCCTGGTGCTGGCCGCCTGCCTCTTCGCCCTCGGCTTCCTCTTCGGTACGGGGGCCCTCTCCACGCACAGCCCCGAGCCTACCCACCCGGCTGTTCGGCGGTTCGCGGGACTCCCGGGCCAGCCGCCGCGTGGGGCCAGCTGCTGGTCTCCCGGTCTCCCGGGGGGTGTGGGGCGGTGATCGGGTTGGGGGAACGTGGGGACGGGCTCCCGCGAGTTAGGTGGGAGTTGCCGGGGGCGGTGCACAGTTGGGTTCTGGACGGGCTACTGTAGGACAGACACCCAGGTTAAGGAGTAGAACGGAGAGACTCAAACTGAACTTGAGAAAGTTCAACTGCTGAGGCCCTGCGAGCAATCGGTACGTTTTAGCAGGAGCGCTGGATCTCTGGGGGCATTTGCTAGGTCGTCCAAGGAGCTTTGCAAGAAACTACTCTTACCTATTTGGGGTCTTTATCTAGTGCCTGTGCCTGGAACTGTTTCGTGTATACAGTAGGTAGAACTCAGGGCACTGCTGCGTGGGAGCCCTATTCTCTCATTCTTTCGTCCTTGGGAGTAAATAAAGAGGAACATTTAGGAGCTAACTGGCTGACATTGTCAGTGCTCTGGACAGATCCTTAATAGCAGTTCTTCAGCGTTTTCCCCTGTGTACTGATTTGCACACTTAACCCAACTCTCCATGATAACCAGGGGGCAGCACAGATTCGCTGAGACTCTTTTAAATTCTAATTTTAACTCTGCAACTTCTTTGTGGGCTTGAGCAAGTTACCGAGTCTCTCTGAGCCACAGTTTGTCAACCTTTATAAGAATACTATCTGTAACTTAGTGGGAATCGAAATAGCATCTAAAGCTCCTGGCACAGCATTGGGGTATTGGCACTTTTTAAAAATTCTTTCCTGGTGAGGAGATGCTTCTCACTGGACATTAATGCACAGGACTAGTGTTAAGGTATAGCCTGGTAGTTCGGCCCTACTCTGAATTCTGGGTCCCCTTTCTGGGATTTAGAAGACCAGGGCATAGACCAACTAATCTGGCTCAAATTCAGCCTCTTGCTTGTTGTGTTACCTTTGAGCCACACTCTGCTCATAACTAGCATGTGGATATTAGGGTTATTGTGGGGCTTAGATAAGTGTGCTCGTTAAGGGCACACTTCAACTCGAGTTTCAATTTTCTCACCTGTAAATGGGGGAAATACACTTGGCAAGGGTAGCATGAGGATTAAGATCTTCTGCATCTTTTAAAAGCATTTTATTCAGCCCAGTATTGCCCTCAGCCCCATCCTTATAGTCACTGTTCAATGGCTGTGGGTTCTTTATTAATATTTGTTAATTTTTTCCTAGGATTCTCTGCCCCCTCCCTCCCACAGGCCTCCGTCCTCTTTATCCAGCTCATTATTTAGACCTCGGTTCAAGCATTTCATCCTCCGAGTGCCCTTATCCTGCAGTCTAATCCAAGTCCCTTTATTTTACATACTGGTGGAACTGTATTTCCATTTGCTGCCAACCATTTATTTCAATATGCATGTATATATGCATGTGTGTAACGTGTATGTGATTAATAACTGGAAAGCTCCATGAAAGCTAGCTGGGTGATTTTGGTAACCATTTTATGCACAAATCATATCATTTATCTAAATAAACTATGTCACGAAGCCAGCTACCGGGGCTGATGGCTCTACGCGATCTGGCTACCCATTGCCTCTAGTCTCTGTGTTCACTGCGTGTCTTGCAGAGGTGTTGGGTGAATTGGAGTTTCACTGTAGCTCTCTGAAGTTGAACTTTTGAAGCCTACTTCAACTACAAGCACAACATATTTAAGCATATTTTGCTTTAGTTTCAGAACCAGAACAAATTACAAGTCTGAATTGCCTTCAACTCTTTGAAATAATTTATGTACTTGAAATATACTCATAATTAATTATTACAAACATTTACTAAATGCTTATTCTGGGTCAGCAGAGGAGTCATCACTGGGGATAGAAGCTTGAAGGAGAGAGAAGGTGGATCTCCTTTTTGCCTTCGTTTTTCCCATTAGTTGAACCACCTTCAATTTTAGTGCTAATTTCATAAAACATTTCTTAGAATAACAGCAATACTTATTGAAATTGCATTAAAAATATGTTGCAACTGATTTGTAATTAAGTCTGTCTGCATGATTTTTTTTTCCAGTGGAAGTAGGCAAGAGCAATGAAACTTCAGAAAATCTCAGTTAATGCCAGAGGTCATTGATAATTTAATATGATAAATACAATAATAAGGAAAAATAGGCCCTGTCTATAAGCTCATATCTCATTCCTATATTTGTTTGTATTTTACAGGATTGTTTATAAAATCCTCCATTGAAGCTACTAAGATTCCACAGCATAATGTGAAGAAAGCATTTTTGGATGAGTTGAAAGCAGAGAACATCAAGACGTTCTTGTAGTAAGCATAAACTTAAAAGTTTATTATTCTAGTTAGCAGTTTTGATCCAATATTTCATAAACAGAAACTGACTTTTTAAAAAGGTTTTATTACTGAAGATCTAGTATCATGTTTCATCTGGAGAGGATTGTACCTTCAGCTGAACTTTATCACGATAGATGTTTTAAAGCAGGTGTCAGCAAACTTTTTCTGTAAAGATCCAGCTTTTGTAGGCCAGCTGATCTCTGTCCCAACTACTCAGCTCTGCTATTGTAGCACCAAAAAAGTGATAGTAAATACGTAATTGAATAAGTGTGACAGTTTTGATAAAACTTTATTTGTAGGCACTGAAATTTAAATTTCATATAAATGCTATGTCACAAAATATTATTCCTCGAGTTTTTTCACCTATTTAAAATGTGATAACCATTTTTAGCTTGTGGGCTGTAGAAAGAAAGGAAGTGAGCTGGATTTGGTCAGTGAAACATAGTTTGCTGACTCTTGTTTCAGAGGAAGATAGTATATTTTAGTCAAAAGAAGAAATTTTGGACTTCGAAGTCAGACATACACAAGTTTAAATTCCATCTTTGCCCACTGATATTAAAGTAACTTTGAGTGAACACTTAACCTTCCTGAGCCATCATTATTACCTCTATAAAATGGGGATAGTGATATTGTTCTGATGAGCATGAAATTAGAGAGCATATATGCGACCTAATGTAAAAACCAGCTCCCTATTTCCTGAAATAGCTATCCCTGGTGTAGGGAAAAAGAGGTAAATGAGTAAATTTAAAAAGTATTTGCAAGGCAACTAAAAATAAAACACTTTTATTGAATAATTGATTGGAATACTTAGCTTTTTCAAAGTGACATACTTGAAGTCCTGATAATGATTAAAGGACTCCTTAGTGAATACAAGTTATAATTTTATGTAAAAACAGTCAAGTAAATATATATATATATGTACATACACATAGTCATACAAACACATATGTCTATTTAATTATGATAGAATTAAAACTGTGAATAAAATTTGCTAGGGTACCTGTCAAGTCTTTGGAAGGGCCATTTCAAGTGAGAGATCCAGAAGCTTAAATTTTGTGGAAATCCTTCTGTCTCTTGCACCTCTTTTACTATAATTATGTATAATAGGTATAATAAAAGTGGAAGTCTGGCGAGATATAATCTTCACTCCTAGACAGGGGTGCTGCCTCTGCTTCATTTTTCCTTTTCTAACCTGTGAGATGGAGTGACCAGTAAAGAAATAAAATGAATGCCTTCCTCTAGCTCACTTTCTGGGCCTCAGCTTCTTGCTTATTCTCCGTGGCCTTGACCAAGCTCCTCTAACTCTTTAGAACTCAAGGATTTTCATCATTAACAAACAAAAGAAAGAGATTAACAGAACCCCCCACTCACCCCTCCAAGGACCACAGAACCTCCAGAAGCCTCTTGGACTCTCCAGAATTCCAATTTGCCATTTGTCCATCAGAGTGCTTTCAGTCTATTTAGACCCTTAGGTTAGGGGTCATTAAAGCCTCAGATCCTCTGTCTTGTTCCCCTTTCTAATCCTTTGCATTACTACTAAAAGTTCTCTACTAGTTCTAAGTCACCTGACTCTCAATAGTGGCTGGGGGGGGTTAAGTAGGAGCTGCCTTTTCAGTCCCCCTTCGGGTGCAAGGTGGTCCTATGTTTTCCCTTTTGTTTTGTAACAGGTAGTTAAATTCTCAGATCTGTTCAATATTTTGCATGTCTTTAGAGGGAATTTCCTTCTCCACCCTCTTCTGAAAGACAAGATTATTTCAGAAGAGTGTCTTAGACTTTCACTGATCTACATTTGAATACCAGTTCCATCTTTCACTGGCTGTCTTTAAGTCATCTAACTTCTCTAAGTAGTGTGCATTTGTAAACCAGATGCAGTGTATGAAAACAGGAATATCAATAGCTCCCTTTATTAACTGAGTTAACATAATGATACTTGGAACATATATAAACTTTTCTAGCCAGACAGAGATGTATGAGCCTATTTTTTTGTTAATATATGTTGTTGGTTATTTTGGATAATTTGTAAATTATTCTTCTTATTAGAAAATAACTGGATATTCTAATAGAATCAAGACAGTGTGACACACTTCTCAATTGATTAAAACAAAAAAAATGAACTTCTGTTTCTTAGCAGTTGTCTAATTGAGCCTCAAATCTTTGTTAATTAGTGAGGTAGCAATATTCTCCCCATGTATGGATGAAAATTTAAGACATGGCCAGGATTATACAACAAGTTAGTGGCAAAACCTGTAATACACTGATTTTGTGGCCAGTTGATTTATTTATCCTTGGAAACAAATCATTTTTCCTACTCATCATTTTCAGGATTAACTTTACTCCAAATGAGTGGGTTCTAAACCTGATCATAGAACAACATTGCATCTTGGTGGGTAATGACAAAACTTTTACCAGGAATTTCACTCATAATGTTACCTAACCAAACTTGGGTCTGCCAGCCTGCTGTGCAGCAAAGCCAGTCTACTGACACCAGGTTGAGGTGAAGGAGTCCAGCATTCACTGTAGGGCGCCAAATAGGGAGAACAGACAGCTTATGCTCAAAAGACCAGAAATCCCAGGTGGCTTTCAGGGGAGGTTTGTGTTTTTGGTTTTTTTTGTGTGTGTGTGTGTGGTATGCGGGCCTCTCACTGTTGTGGCCTCTCCCATTGCGGAGCACAGGCTCCTGACACGCAGGCTCAGCGGCCATGGCTCACGGGCCCAGCCGCTCTGCGGCATGTGGGATCTTCCCGGACCGGGGCATGAACCTGAGTCCCCTGCATCGGCAGACGGATTCTCAACCACTGCACCACCAGGGAAGCCCTCTCCTTTATTTTTAAAGGCAAAATACTTTAGATGATCCTAAAATATTTTTCCCATTTGATTTTTTTAACGTTTTTATTGGAGTATAATTGCTTTACAATGGTGTGTTAGTATCTGCTTTATAACGAAGTGAATCAGTTATACATATACATATATCCCCATATCTCTTCCCTCTTGTGTCTCCCTCCCTCCCACCTCCCTATCCCACCCTTGTAGCTGGTCACAAAGCACCAAGCTAATCTCTCTGTGCTATGTGACTCCTTCCCACTAGCTATCTAAAGGAGAGGGTTTTTAAAGGCAACATTTGGGGTGAGGGTTGCAGCTCATGGACTTCCTTCTGATTGGTTGGTGGTGAGGTAACAGGGTGATGTTTTGGAAATCTGAATCATCAACCTTCTGGTTCCAACTAGTCTAGGGTCTGTGTGCTTGTGGTCAGCATGTAGTCACCATCCTCCATCTGGGTGGGGTTCTTAGTTTCTGCAGAACAGCCCAAAGATATGCATCAGGTTGTTACACTATTTAAGCTATCATTACTTTCTTGCTTGACCACTTTTCCTTTGTTTCTCTATTCCCTCACTTCCCTAATTAGTAACTGCTTGAGTCTGCTCTTTGGAACCCATGGAAGGCCTAGAAGACTAAAGCCTTTTACTACAAAAAAGAAACGGGGGACACTGAGGGGCTCTTGTACCTGGGAGGGGCCTGCAGGGTACTGCTTGGTTTCAGTCCCCCCTTTTCTCTGATACTTCTTAATCCTGAGAGGAACAGGGGCAGAATGTGAAAGAGAATAAAGCTTTGGTTAGAGAGGTTAATCATAAAATTGGCAGGGGAGCTCGGTTTTAGGGGGATTCAGTTTCAATAATAACAAAGTCTAATAATGATCTCCTCTGTGTGTGTGTGAGCAGGTTCAAGACTCCCATAACAATTCTTCTCTCATGTAAGAATAGAGTTATAGCTGTGACTTCAGGAAATATGCATAATCTGCATCTAGTTATGTTACAGTTTGGATTTGTATAATATGGAAGAAAATAGCAACTTGTTGGCTATTTTCTGTTTTCTTTGCAGGTATCCATTGATGAAGGGATATACAGACTCCTCAGCTGGCTCTTAAAATTGTGTTCTTTTCATTACTTTATTTTGTAAATACACATTAGAAATCCCATGTAAGGTTTTAAACCCCTAAAAATTTATTGAATGAGAATTTTAATACTATTTTTGTAAATACAATTTAAATGATTTTAATATAATTATAAAATTAATCACCAGAATCCCCCTCCTCCTTTTTTGTTAAAAGATACGTGATAGAATCAGACATTTGAAATTGGGATCATCATAGCCATGTTGGCTATTACTTTTTTAAAAATCACCATCAGGATGGAAGTGTGTTGAGTTTAGAAAAATCTACATATTTAGAACCAGCAATTCATGAAGTTCAAGAAGTTCATGAGCTAGAAATAAATCAGTTTCTTATCACGATACATGATGCTTTGTCGTATGGGATTTTTTGTTTTTTCTTGAAGGGGTTTGAAAATTACCAATGAACTGAATCTTCAGGGAAACAACAAATTTCCAAGAGAGAGAAATTTAAAACAAACAAAAGCACCAGTATCTGGACATATTAAATGAGAAATTAATCTATTCATGCAAGTATTTGTGGTAGCTAAAATTTTAGCCACATAGTTTATTTGTTACAGATATTTGTGGTCAGACTAATTCTCATCGTTGATTTTAAGTATTATACTTACTTAATAAGTATATATGGTGAATGGAGTACAAAAGATTCAGTTTGAGCTTATGTAAATATGTTCAGATTACTCCTTAAAGAAGGCACTTTAAAATGGTTGCTAATCAAAAGGTTTCTCACTTGGCTATAACTTTCAGTATTTAAAAATAAATGTAATTATCAGTAGTTCTTGGCATGTCACAGCTTGATCTTTGGATGAAAATATTTTTATCTTCCCATTATATTTTACAAGGTGAAGTAAACAGATAATTCCATGAAAGTTCAAAGATACATTCTTTCTTAGGAAAGAATATAACACTTTCCTCATCTAATAGAGATACATCTATAGGATTGTGTGTAACAAATCTCTACAAAGATCAGTTTTTCTAATTTTTCTCTTGAATGAGTATAAATTAGAGCATGAAAATTTCAAAACACACTTGAAAATCTATTTGATGCAATAATATTGCCACTTTGCTTTTTTAATGTATAACACCACAAAGTATTTTTTAATGTAAATCAGCCTATTTGGTTGTTGATTTACAATAAAGGCTGACTAAAAATTTCTAACCACTTTCAATTTTTTTCCAACAGTAATTTTACACGGATACCACATTTAGCTGGAACAGAACAAAACTTTCAGCTTGCAAAGCAAATTCAATCTCAGTGGAAAGAATTTGGCCTGGATTCTGTTGAGTTAGCCCATTATGATGTCCTATTGTCCTATCCAAATAAGACTCATCCCAACTACATCTCAATAATTGACGAAGATGGAAATGAGGTAAAAAGAAAGAAAGAAAAAATAAGACCCCCTGGTCTACTCTTTTGAAATACCTTATGTGAAAGAATGCCCTATACCATCTCCAAATACTGATAGAAATCAATATTGACACATGTGAATGGTGCCTTTAATAATCTTATTACTGGTGCCAACTCTTTCTTATGATGTTTGAATTTATGTGATGTTGGAAAGATTCTGAAAAATTGACGTTTGATGACATTTGCTATCTTCTATTTTTTAGTATTGTACACTAATATAAAATATGATATATTAGTACATTTCTAAGCAACTAAATTGATACATTTTTGAAAGGTTCGGACTATAAAAGATCATGCATAGATTTGAAGATGCTAGAAAATTCAGAGCAGTGCTGTTTGAGCTAACAGGTTTTTATTGGTACTTAATGATTAAATCTCATATGATCATGTGTTCAGCTCTGCCGAGAACTTGGATGTGGGCATTTGGAAGAAGGAGAATTTGGAGAGAAATACTATAGAATTATATCTACACTAAAGAATTTACAACCTTCTTTGCTAGTTAGGGCACTTGGGAAAGAAGATAATACAAGTAATTGAGTTATTTCTTATCACAATATATATTCAATATGAAAGCTCATAAAATATAACTCAATTTTTTGCCTTACAGCTATCATATTTAAAGTAGTCCCTTTTACTCTGGATAGCTTCTTTCAGTCCTTTTGTTAGCTGGGCCTTCTAAATTGCATATAGCTTCAAATATGTCCAGTTTGATCAGTCAACTAAAAATGTCATGTGATTAAAATCACCTTCTCTTATTGACTAATGAATCAGCCTCTTCTTAATGATTAATATGTTGTTTTACAGTCAATGATGTAATCCCATGCTAAATTTCCTAATATGAGTTGAAAGTTTCCATATTCACTATTTTAAATTATAGTAGTTAATACAGTTTAACTTTAAAAAATATTATCAAACTATTTCAAAATTTAAAAAATATTTTTAAGGTAGGTATGGGGAATACTGATATACTTCCTATGGTCCCATAACCTGAATTAAATAAGCGGGGGCATATCTGTGTAATTAAGTATTAAGGGGTCTTTAAATGTATATTTAGGAAGATTATTTAATGATGTAATAAAATATTGGTAATGTTAAAAAAATACACATACTTAAACCAAATTTGATCTATCAAATTTGGCAATTGTGTGTAATGAGGGAAATAGCAAATTTTCATTTCTTTTTTCCTTCCTCTTCACTTCCAGTTTTGACTGTACCTTTGCTTTTATTTCATTTCATTATTTGTTTTTGCTATTATAAGCACTTATGAAATTTCTAAAGCCTGTCACTTAATATAAACCTATCTTGTAGAAGTTTCATTTGGGAGATTTCCCTGAATGGTGTTAGCTGCCAAAAACTTATTAACTTTTTTGAAAGTTATATCATTAAGTCATTTTTATTTTACCCAAGTTTTACCTGCACATAAAGAATCACACAGTTCTCCAAAGGGCCTCTCTATATCCCCCTTCCCTGAGGCAATCACTGTTCAACACTGAGTTGATTCTTTTTGTATCTGTTTCTTTAAATGACATACTTGTATTGCTTGTGCTTCAGATTCAGGCATTATCTTTTGACCTTGTGACAGTTCAGCTCTATTCTCACCCCAACTACAAATGCTCTTTTACTGTGTCCCCATCTCCCAGTTTAATTATTATGACTATTCATAACCAAGCTATGTGGTAAACTACAAACTTTTACTTTACTTCACGACACAGACGAGTTCCCCTTCCCACAGGCAACAAATATGATTAGGATTTTATAGATTCTGCAAGAAATATTTTTAATACTATATGCATTATTTTATATTTGTTTATGTAAGGATAATGTGCCATATGGATTGAACTATATATATTGCCTTTTTTATGTCACAAAAAGTAAATAGAAATTTGTAAACCAAAATTATTTTAGTTATACTCAGAATACATAATTTGAGCCTATATTAGTGAATTTTGGATAGTGAGCAGTGCTCACTGGTGTATTGTCTACCTTTGATAAAGTCACCCAAAAGACTCTTTTCCATCACCTTAAGAAGCTTTTCCTAGTTGTTAGAATAACTTATAAACTCTATGTAAAATCCACCTGCTCAGTGGTGTTGTAAAATTGAGGATTACCATAAAGGCAAATCAAGTGAGACGAGCTTGAGTACTTCCTTGGCTGTAAGACTTGCTGATGGGATGACTTTGTCTCTAGATGGATTTTTATTGCACTTTAGTATAGTTTTTCTTATAATCTTTCCCAGTGATTCAGTTGTGTTTGTACCCTATGTGGATCACAGAAAAATTATGGGAAAGATGGAAGATATGGGAATTTTTGGAGAGAAGTAGTTGATTTGGTTTCATTTTAGGTTCTATCAGCATCAGAAGTAGGTAACTGGTGCTCTAGTCAGTACAATATAATGTCAGCTCAGAGTCACTCCCCATCTCCCACCACCCTTTGCATTACTGCACAGACCAGGACTTACAGTTTAACATTAAAATGAGTGGTGATAGCAGGTGTCCTTGACTTGAATGTTTTTAATGTTTCACCTTAATTTTGATATTTGTATCAGGTTACATTAATTCACTTCCTTTCCAAGTTTACTAAGACTTTTTGTCATGGATTTATGATGAATTTTATCAACACTTTTTTTCTTTTTTTTGGATATCTTTTGAGATGAATGTATAATTTTTCTTTTTCATAATGATAATTATATTAAATATTCTAATATTCTAATATTAGACTAATCTTACATTTTTGAAATTTGTAATATTAGTCAGTAGTAGAGTTTTCAACTCATATATCTATATATATTCAGTTTATATTCATAGCATGTTTGACCTGTATTTCTGCAATTTGCTTATTGGGGTATAATTTCTAGATTAGACTTGCCTTATAAAATGACCCGAGTTTTTAATCTCTGAAATAGGTTGTGCTATACTTAAACAATCTTTTACTTTCATCTTTCAAACTCAAAGGAAAACCAATTGGTTTTGATATTTTGTTTTGTGGGAGATTTTAAACTACTGATTCAATTTTTTTATTGTTATAGGACTATTTAGATTGTAAAAAATGCATCCTTATGTCAGTTTTAATAAATTTTTTAAAATGAATTTTTCCATTTCATCTAAGGTTTCAATTATTGGCATAGTTCTTCCTAGTATTTTTTTTTTTTTTTTTTTTTTTTTTTTTTTTGGTGGTACACGGGCCTCACTGTTGTGGCCTCTCCCGTTGTGGAGCACAGGCTCCGGACGCACAGGCTCAGCGGCCATGGCTCACGGGCCCAGGCGCTCCGCGGCATGTGGGATTTTCCTGGACCGGGGCACGAGCCCGTGTCCCCTGCATCGGCAGGAGGACTCTCAACCACTGCGCCACCAGGGAAGCCCCCCTAGTATTTTCTTATTACCTTTTTAAATCTGTGCGACACCTATAGATATGACTTTTTTTCAACTCTTAATATTATTTATTTGTGCTTACCTTATATTTTTTCTTATTGACAGAGATATGTCAATTTTACCTGTATTTTCAAGGAATAAATCTTCAGCTTTGGCAATCATTTCTTGTATATCTGTTTTATGTTTCATTAATTCTGTTCTTACTTAATATAATTTCCTCTTTTACCTTCTTGGTGTCTATTTTGCTGTTCTTTGTAACATTTTCAGTTAAATACTTAATTTATTGATGTTCAACCTTTCTTCTTTCCTAATATGAGTATTTAAAACCATAAATTTCCTTCTAAGAGCCACTTTAACTAGATCTCACAAGTTTGGAGAAGTGTTTTAGTTATAATTAATATCTTAATATTTTCTAATTTCTGTGTTTTCATTTTTGAGCCTTGGAGCTATTTAGGGGTATTTTTAAAATTCCAAATTTAAAAGTTATTCCACTATCGGTTTGATCTGATTTTCTAAATTAACTACATTGTGATCAGATAATGTAGTTTGTATGACACTAATCGTTTGGCAATTGTTGAGGCTTCCTTTACAGCCTATTATGTGGGCAATTTTTATAAATGTTCTGTGTTTATTTGAAAAAAAATGTATTCAGTTGTTGAGTTTAATGATCTTATATTTGTTAATTAGTTCAAGTTTGTTAATTGTTTGGCTAAAATCGCCTTTATCCTTCATGTATTCTTATTTTGTCTGCAATCTTTATTAATTGCTGGGAAAGGGATATTAGATTATCTCACTATAGTGGTGGATTATTTTTATTTCCCTTTGGAATTCTGTCAGTTTCTTCTTCCTGTAGCTTGGAGCTCTCTTTTAGAGGTAGTGGTTTGGAACCTAAAAAAAAAAATTGATTCCTACTTAACAATGTCAGTGATACACTTAAAAGATTATATTATATTTGGTTCAAAGTGAATTTAACATTTAATTTACTCCCAAGTAATTATCTTAGCACTTTTATAAGTGACTAAGAATATTGTACACTGTTATTTTTATTTGGGAATTAAAGTTTTCCTTCTAAATCAAAAGCTAGTGCTTATACATCCTCTAAGGGTCTCTAAATTTATTCATCTCATGAAATCCTCATAGCCTCTAGCACAGTGCTGGCTCTTTGATCTGTATCTTTAAAATACCAAAGGCTTCATTAACCATCTACTGACAGAAAGAGATACTACACATTTCCTTGTTTGGTTGTAGTAATCAAACTTTACCTGATTTGCCTCTGATTATTATATTTTGTTTCTCTAGATTTTCAACACATCATTATTTGAACCACCTCCTCCAGGATACGAAAATGTTTCAGATGTTGTTCCACCTTTTAGTGCCTTTTCTCCACAAGGAATGCCAGAGGTAAAAATGCATGCAATAAAATAAAAATAACAAAGAGAACTTCCTTATATATACAGGCAATAATTAAAGAGGTATTAAGGGTTTTTTTTTTTTTTTTTTTTTTTATCAGTTAAGTGTGACACTATTTTTTTTTAACATCTTTATTGGAGTATAATTGTTTTACAATAGTGTGTTAGTTTTTCCTTTACAACAAACTGAATCAGTTATACATATACATATGTTCCCATATCTCTTCCCTCTTGCATCACCCTCTCTCCCACCCTCCCTATCCCACCCCTCTAGGTGGTCACAAAGCACAGAGGTGATCTCCCTGTGCTATGCAGCAGCTTCCCACTAGCTATCTAATTTACATTTGGTAGTGTATATATGTCCCTGCCACTCTCTCACTTCGTCACAGCCCACCCTTCCCCCTCCCCATATCCTCAAGTCCATGCTCGAGTAAGTCTGTGTTTTATTCCCGTCCTACCACTAATCTCTTCATGACATTTTTTTCCCTTAGAGTCCATATATATGTGTTAGCATACGGTATTTGTTTTTCTCCTTCTGACTTACTTCACTCTGTATGACAGACTCCAGGTCCATCCACCTCATTATAAATAACTCAGTTTTGATGTAATCCAAATTCATCTTTTTTACATTTAAGAAATAGAATTTCTTAGTAATAAAAAGTAATACATATTATTGTGTGTTCATAGTGTTTTTTAAGATAAAATTTACTACACTGAGATGGAGAAATCCAAAATATACATTTATTGACTTTTGACAAAGGCATACACCTGTGTCATTCAAGCCCCATCAACATATAGAATATTACTGTCACTTCAGAAAGTACTTTTAAGACCCTTGTCAATCAACTCCACACAGTCTCAAGGCAATCATTCTTCTGATTTATTTTTGCCACCTTTGATTAGTTTTGCCTGTACTAGAAATTCATATAGATAGAATTGATAGCATGTAATCATTTGTGTCTATTTTCTTTCACTAAGCATAGGGTCTGTGAAATTCACATTTTGCATTTATCAGTAGATTGTTCCTTTTCATTGCCAAGTAATTTCCATTGTATGAAAATACTACATATCTTACTACCACTGTATAACTTGGATTAATTTTCAAAGACCTTGAATGCGAATTTGAAATTGTTGCCATTTTCAAGTGAAGAGTACGAATGTCTGTTTTAGAAAATGTTACGTGGTTTACTCAATAAGGCAGTGTGTATATAGCTATCGTCTGAGGTTTTACAGTAAATCCCCAGATTCTTGCATAGTACTTTGTTTTTTTATAAGAAAGTTAAATTTAAAACAGTTGAATATAATTTATTAATGTCTTTTAAAATGTTATGTCTCCTACCATAATATTTAACATTAAGTTGATTCAGTTTTGGACATATTGAGTTTGAGGTGCCTAGGATATATTCCAAGAAGTTGCTAATAGACAGTTGGGCATATTGAAGTATCACTCAATAGGGAGATAAGGACTTGACTATCATCAGAAACATCCTAAGTAAAAAATTTACATTTAGAATTGAATTGACATTTAAAGCTTTATCTTCACCAAATAGTTAAGATTTATTGCAAGAACATAAGGATGATTTAATATTAGGCAATGCCATGCTTTTTAATAAGTAAAGTTAAAAAACACAATATTTTAATTATTTTCTAATGTTTTTAATATTTGATTAACTTATAATTTAAAAACTCTCACAAACTTAGAATAGGATATTTTCTATTGGTTGTATGAAATTTACTTCAAATGAGTAGTTAACATCATAGTTTAGGGAACAGTATTAGGAAAATTCTCCCTAAATATTTGCACATAAATAGAATGCTTATAATCACTATAATTATTTCATAATTGACATGACATAGAAATAAGTTATATAAAATTGGGAAAGAAGAGATAGTATATTTTAGAACTCAAGTGTCCTGAGGTGACCTAGACTTATTCCTCAAGGTAAGGCACATTACCATCATGGGTCCATGTAAGATCCCTAATTTAATTTCTTTCCTTTCATCTCTCATCCCTATTTTCAATCTCATTCCTCTTCTCCACCCCACAACACCCTGCCACCCACTCTAATGTATTTATACTTTTAGCAATGTATGTATTCTTACAAAAACATGGCCTTAATTTTGTGATTGGTGTATTTTAAATGTACGCAAATAATATTATCCCTTAGGTCTTACTTGGTCTCTTACTGTTTTTCAATCAATTTTTTTTTAATCTATTACTTTATGTCAGAGTAGTTTGTTACTTTTCACTGTTGCAAGTTATCCCATGTTATCATGCACACCACATGTAACTTATCCATTCTCTTAGTGGCAAACAGGTGGTTTGCCTCTAAATTTAAATTACCACAAACAGTGTTGGAGTGAATATGCTCATACATGGGCTCTCTGTGTAAACTAAACCAGGTATGGGATTGCTGGTTTGTAGGGAATACTTTATTTCACACTGTCCAGACTGTAGCAGTTTACTGCTCCCTCCAATACTGTATGAGTGTTCCTTTTTCCTCACATTTTCATCAACGGCTGAAGTTATGTAACTTTCTAAATTTTGCCCATCTAATTGTTTTGTTGTTTTAATTTATTTTGATTCACATTTTTTATTACAAATAAGATTGTACATATCTAAATATATTTATTAGCTATGCTGTGTTTTTGCTCTGTGAAATGATTAATTATAGCTTTCTTTTCCTGTTGAGTTTCTGGCCATTTTCTTATTAACTTCAGAGGTTTCTTAAATATTTTAGTTATTCATCTCATATTGATTTAGATATTGCAAACAGGCTTCTCCTAATTTTTCACCCATATGTGTTCAGGTTATTTATATTGCTTTTTACTGAAAAAGATTCTTTAATTGTGATATTGTCCAGGGTTCTCTTTATGTTTTTACACTTTGGGTCTTTATTAATAATTTCCTCATTCATTATTTATTTTTAACATCTTTATTGAAGTATAATTGCTTTACAAGGTTGTGTTAGTTTCTGCTGTATAATAAAGTGAATCAGCTATATGTATACATATATCCCCATATCCCCTCCCTCTTGCACGTTACATAGGCAGAACACTCTATGACATAAATCATAGCAAGATCCTTTTACACCCACATCCTAGAGAAATGTATATAAAGACAAAAATATACAAATGGGACCTAATGAAACTTAAAAGCTTTTGCACAGCAAAGGAAATCATAAACAATCATATGAAACACAGATTCTGATTCCCATCGCCTGAGTTTCAGAAGGTCTTGGGTGAAGCCTGAGAGTTTGTTTGCAGCAAGTTCCTAGATATTGTTGATTCTGTTCATTCAAGACCCATGGTTTGAGAACCACTGGTCTCATGTCCCAATTCTGTCTCTGTTAACAAGAGGAGGAAGATGGAAGCTTAAAAGAAATAGAAAATTGTAGGCTAACAGTGCAAGATTGTATTTATTCCCAGTTATAGAACAATGGTACAGTATAAATTTTACAAAAAGTCATTGTCTGAAAACAAAGATTTTTTTCTAACTAGCAGTGACAACTTGCATTTGTGAAGTGCCGAGAGGGCCTATCTGTCCACACTTGTTTTCATTTTCAAAGTTTACTGCCATTTTCAAACTAATATCTTCTCCAGTCCCTTCTCCATCATAATTTGCCTTGTGAGGAGTACAGATTTATTAAAAGATAGCCACAATTTACAGACATTTAAGGAAGTAGTTAGTCTTCTCAAAGTTGGAGATATTAAATATGAATAAATTTCATGTTGAACATTTACACTAAAACAAAATTCACTGAAACCAAGTTGGTTAATGGCTTTGTATTCACAATAGTAGAAGAGTGAGCTCCATAGAAGACTAACAGTTATAAATCAGAATACAGTGCTATCAACAGTGCATTAATATTGCATTGGTCTTAGGAGGAAAAGTAATAGCTAAAACTA
Source organism: Kogia breviceps (assembly GCF_026419965.1). Lineage (NCBI taxonomy): Eukaryota > Metazoa > Chordata > Mammalia > Artiodactyla > Physeteridae > Kogia > Kogia breviceps. The sequence continues at coordinate 51,872,825 of NC_081316.1, read as the reverse complement.
ATCCTTTTACTGAAGCAAAGATTCAGATGTAACCTTCTCAATAAACTTTCTCCCTTTTTTGAAAATTGCACCCAACGGAGTACAGTACAAGTTCCCTGTTTGCCTACTGTATTTAAACTTTTTTTTAAATTTTTCTACAGAACTCATCACCTTTTAATATAATATACAGTTTACTTAGTTATTAATTTTATTGTTTATTATCTTATCTCTCTGCTTTCCACATGAATGTAAGTTTCTTCAAGGACAGGGATTTGCTGTATCCCTAATTCCTAGAATGATATGCCCTCAACAAGTTTGTGGAATGAATCCTACAATCAGCTTGGAAACAACCTTATGTCAATATGTTATAAATTTGTTGTGCACATGTTATGAGATGTATTTAAAGAGGAAAACAATAATCAAAATAAAATGATAGGATATTAGAAATCGTGTAGGACAGGGACTTCAAACTATAGGGTATGTGAAGACTTTCCAAAGGCAGACATAGGATCGTTTTAAATAAATCAGTTGCATCATCAATTTCTCAGTGGACTCTTTCATGGAATTGAGAACTAGACTGTAGTGAGGTCCCGCTGGTACTCTGTCTCCATCTCCTTATTTATAGTTATTTTTCCTCTCATTTTATGAATGAGAGACATCACTCATTCATCCTAAAACAAGATGAAGAATATCTCTGAGTAGTAAAAAAAATCTCTGGGGCTCCAAACAAAGAGACAATAGTGAAAGATTCTAATAGCTGTGTAACAAAGATTTGGCAAGTTAAATGGTTTATAGTTGAACAAAATTAAAGATGAGCCTAATTGAGTTTCCAGCTGGTATCATTAGAAGTAACTTGGATAATAGATCAGTGTGAGATTTAGGAGTTGTAACTTGGAAAGAGTTTAAATAATATAGGGAAAATTCCAATTTTTTTCATCCCCATCTTGAGATTTCTCAGAACTTGTCTAAAAACAAGAAATGTAAATAGAACTGAGAGTGAGTACTGACTCATTCTGGAAATAATTTATTCATCCATAGATGCATGACCTAATGTTTTAACATCCCGTAGCACTAAAAGTTGTATTTCAAGTAAAATTTTATGCTTAGGTATTATTTATAAAAGCTTGTAATGATGTTGGTAGACTCAATTGATACTACTAATAATTATAATAGTAAATTACTCTTGAAGAATTTTCTTAACATGTACAGCTTGTCATAGGCAATAAATATTTTTAAGCACTATACACACACACACACACGCACACGCACACGCACACACACGTTCTTAATCAAGGAAAGTTTGGCAATGATTAATAAAAGACTTGCAAACATACCCAGATTCTAGGTAACAGAAACTGAAATGGAATTTAGCATGCTAGATGGTTATTAAGGAGTGTTTTCTTGGGATCAATATCTGTGGCAGGGAGGAGAAGGAAGCTGGAATAGGCAGAGGGAGAAGCTGCACCTCAATGCTAGCTCAAGGACAGCCTCAGCTGACGTATTTTGGAGTCAGAATAGCCTTTCAGGATTGTCCTGTGCTGGACAAAGATGTCCAGGTATTCATATTCCCACATCGATCAGTCATTGAACGTGTGCATCCTAAGAAGGGACATGACCTTGAACAAGGTGGCTGTCTGTAGCTGATCACGAGCAAGGGGCTGACTCCTGAAGCCTGACTGCAGAGAGCCTTCCCTGCAGCAGGAGCAAGAACATGTTCAGTGAAGGGGAATCTGGACACCAATGCACTGGTGTCCAGCACAAATGCATTTTACTTTAGAGTAAAATGCTTTAGGGAAAGGGGCAAATACAAGTTCAAGGACAAAAACTGATGATAAAATCCTTACTAAAGAGTGTGGTTTTAAAATGTATGATATTGAATAATAAATCATTACAATATTTAAATTCCTTTGGATATAAATAAAAAGTGAGGTAAAGCTGCTTCTAAAAATGTTAATATTTATAATGTGCTGGAAGTTGCATTGTTCGCCACAACTTAAAGGCATGACAAAAAATTTCACATGTCAACTTAAAAACAAAGGAGTGGGGGCGCTTCCTGGTGGCGCAGTGGTTGAGAATCTGCCTGCTAATGCAGGGGACACGGGTTCGAGCCCTGGTCTGGGAGGATCCCACATACCACAGAACAACTAGGCTCGTAAGCCACAACTACTGAGCCTGCGCGTCTGGAGCCTGTGCTCCGCAGCAAGAGAGGCCGCGGTAGTGAGAGGCTCATGCACCATGAAGAAGAGTGGCTCCCGCTTGCCACAACTAGAAAGCCCTTGCACAGAAACGAAGACCCAACACAGCAAAAATAAATAAATTAATTAACTCCTACCCCCAACATTTTCTTTAAAAAAATAAAAAATAAAGGAGGTGGGGAGGACCTTCAAGATGGTGGAGGAGTAAGAAGTGGAGATCACCTTTCTCTCCACAAATACATCAAAAATACATCTACATATGGAACAACTCCTACAGAACACCTACTAAATGCTTGCAGAAGACCTCAGACTTCCCAAAAGGCAAGAAACTCCCCATGTACCTGGGTAGGGCAAAAGAAAAAGACAGAGACAAAAGAATAGGGATGGGACCTGCACCACTGGGAGGGAGCTGTGAAGGAGGAAAAGTTTCCACACACTAAAATACCCCTTCACTGGTGGAGACAGGGGGATGGACGGTGGTGGGTGGGTGGGGACATTTCAGAGCCATGGAGGAGAGCACAGCAACAGAACTGCAGGGGACAAAGTGGAGAGATTCCCGAACAGAGGATCGGTGCTGACCAGCACTCACCAGCCAGAGAGGCTTGTCTGCTCACCTGCCAGGGCAGGTGGGACTGGGAGCTGAGGCTCAGGCTTCGGAGGTCAGACCCCAGGGAGAAGACTGCAGTTTGCTGCATGAACACAGCCTGAAGGGGGCTAATATTCCACAGCTGGAGGGAGGCCAGGAAAAGGTTTGGAACTGCCAAAGAGTCAAAAGACTTTGGGGTGTGCGAGGAGAGGGGATTCAGAGCACCGTCTAAATGAGCTCCAGAGATGGGCACAAGCCTAGGACACCAGAGACGGGCATGAAATGCTAAGGCTGCTACTGCAGCCACCAAGAATCCTGTGTGTCAAAAACAGAAATACAGATCAATGGAACAGGATAGAAAGCCCAGAGATAAACCCACCCACATATGGGCACCTTATCTTTGATAAAGGAGGCAAGAATATACAGTGGAGAAAAGATAGCCTCTTCAATAAGTGGGGCTTGGAAAACTGGACAGGTACATGTAAAAGTATGAAATTAGAACACTCCCTAACACCACACACAAAAATAAACTCAAAATGGGTTAAAGACCTAAATGTAAGGCCAGACACTATCAAACTCTTAGAGGAAAACATAGGCAGAACACTCTATGACATAAATCACAGCAAGATCCTTTTTGACCCACCTCTTAGAGAAATGGAAATAAAAACAAAAATAAAAAAATGGGACCTAATGAAACTTGAAAGCTTTTGCACAGCCAAGGAAACCATAAACAAGACGAAAAGACAACCCTCAGAATGGGAGAAAATATTTGCAAATGAAGCAACTGATAAAGGATTAATATCCAAAATTTACAAGTAGCTCATGGAGCTCAATAACCAAAAAACAAACAACCCAATCCAAAAATGGGCAGAAGACCTAAATAGACATTTCTCCAAAGAAGATATACAGATTGACAACAAACGCATGAAAGAATGCTCAACATCATTAATCATTAGAGAAATGCAAATCAAAACTACAATGAGATATCATCTCACGCTGGTCAGAATGGCCATCATCAAAAAATCTAGAAACAATAAATGCTGGAGAGGGTGTGGAGAAAAGGGAACACTCTTGTACTGTTGGTGGGAATGCAAATTGATACAGCCACTATGGAGAACAGTATAGAGGTTCCTTAAAAAACTAAAAATAAAATTACCGTACAACCCAGCAATCCCACTCCTGGGCCTATATACCCCTAGAAAACCATAATTCAAAAATAAGACATGTATCACAATGTTCACTGCAGCACTTTTTATAATAGCCAGGACATGGAAACAAACTAAGTGTCCATCAGCAGACGAATGGGTGAAGAAGATGTGGCACATATATACAATGGAATATTAGCCATAAAAAGAAATGAAATTAAGTTATTTGTAGTGAGGTGGATGGACCTAGAGTCTTTCATACAGAGTGAAGTCAGAAAGAGAAAAACAAATACTATATGCTAACACATATATATGGGATCTAAAAATTTTTAAAAAGTGGTTTTGAAGAACCTAGGGGTAGGACAGGAATAAAGACACAGATGTAGAGAATGGACTTGAGGACACAGGGAAGGGGAAGGGGAACCTGGGACGAAGTGAGAGTGGCATGGACATATATACACTACCAAATGTAAAATAGATGGCTAGTGGGAAGCAGCCGCATAGCACAGGGAGATCAGCTCAGTGCTTTGTGACCACCTAGAGGGTTGGGATAGTGAGGGTGGGAGGGAGATGCAAGAGGGAAGGGATATGGGGATATATGTATACGTATAGCTGATTCGCTTTGTTATACAGCAGAAACTAACACACCATTGTAAAGCAATTATATGCCAATAAAAATGTTTTAAAAAATCCAAAAAATAATAATAAAAAATAAAGAAGGGATACATTTCTCTTCAAAAATAATCTAGGAAGTAGGTGAGCAAAAAAAATGTGTGAAGAACACTGATCTTATGTAACAGGCCATTTTACAAATGATAATGTTGATACTCTGAGATGTTAGAATACTTGCACGTAATCCTGAAACCAGACCTGTAAAGCAGTATTCCCTGACATTTCTTTTTTACCCGGTGGTGTGAAGACCCACTGTGAATATACTTCAAAGAGAATACAGCTGTCATCTAGGGCTTTTTCACCAAGGGTATCTGGCTCCTGCCAAATTGCAGTGTGTATATTTACGTGCATTTTTCTGACGAACACTTCTATAGTTTTATGGTCACTTTACAGGAGACATCGACATAAACAAAACTTAATAGTTAATTCATAAATCTCTACCCAGGTAATTGCCTTCTCAATTCAAGTTCATTTCTCTATTGAATCTCTTACCTGAGGCTCATGCTTTTCTGACCCTCTTGCATACTCTTGTCTCTTACCTCTTCCAAAGATGTGAAACAGTCTTCACACAGAAAAACCTCTTTTATTAAATCTTACTTGTACTAAGTCATCTGTGATCTCAACAGGGTGACCTAGTCTATGTTAACTATGCACGAACTGAAGACTTCTTTAAACTAGAGCGGGACATGAAAATTAATTGCTCTGGGAAGATTCTGATTGCCAGATATGGGAAAATTTTCAGAGGAAATAAGGTAAAAAATAATCTTTTTTTCTTTTCCACAAAAATAAAAAGTTATACTGTATCTTACATGGGTAGAACCACATCCTTAAAACTTTTGGAGGACTGTGATCTTCTCATACTCTGTACCAGTCCACCTAATAGGGAAGATACATTTTCTAGCTTATAGACAGGGGTTTTAAACTGGGTCATTGGAATTCAGCCAGGGTAGAAGTTCAGGAAAACAGAACAGGTTATTTCCATACCTACACATTATGCCTGTGGTATACAAAGAAGCATGCATTTGATTTGCTGTTAACCTTCAGTATCTTTGTTTTAAAAGTTACCTTTGAAAATATTTACTAAATTAAATTTTAGTATTAATTCTTATTATAGGTAATGAGAGAAACCAATTTATACACAGCAGTTTTGAAAGTTACTATCACTTAATTTGGCTTGATTTGCTAATATTTTTTCCTCTTTTGTGGGAAACTAAATTTCAGAAATATTCCCTCTCAACCATAGAAGAAATGGGAATCTAGTCTATGGAATCTACTTGCTTATTGTGCTTCTAGACGAGAGGAACGAAATAGCACATACTCACTACCACTAATATGTACATTTTAAAAATCTGCTGCTCTGAGGGCTGATTCAGCCCTGGAAACTCATTTTTAGAGCTTGCAGTAAGAAAAAGAAAAAGCCAGCTCTCTGTGAGATGTCCCTTGTTGTAAGTCTAAGGATAAAAGATTGAAGATAAGGTTTAGCTACTTATTTAAGAGTAATTTTGAGTAACCAACCTAAAATAAGAAAGACTGTCTTTTCCAGGTTAAAAATGCCCAGCTGGCTGGGGCCAAAGGGATCATTTTATACTCGGATCCTGCTGATTACTTTGCTCCCGGGGTGGAGTCCTATCCAGGTGGTTGGAATCTTCCTGGAGGTGGTGTTCAGCGTGGAAATATCTTAAATCTTAATGGTGCAGGGGACCCTCTCACACCTGGCTACCCAGCAAATGGTGAGTGATCAGGCCTTAATCATCACAGAAACCTTAACATTGTAAAGTGATTTTACCAAAGGATTTCCTTTGACACATGGATAAAGTGTGTATTTTTCTTGTTCTCTTTGTATCTAAGAATAAAGGATTTTGAACTCAGAAAATTGTTGGTTTGGGTCCCTTATCCCTTATTTGGAATCCTTGGGTTTGATAGGTTTTGAAATGCAGACATTTTCAGATATTTAAAACTAATATGCTGCATATACCATTTCTTACATAACATTCACATAGGAGGCTGGAGCATAAAATGGGAAGCAAGCATGTAAATATTTTTGCAGTAAAATGTATGAATAATCATATTAAGCAGAGGAATGTAAGTAATATAAATAGTCTGTCTACTCAAGTCAGATCGTGCTTCCAAATTAGTTTACATCAGATCATGTTTTGTTGACAAGTAAATTCCCCCCAATTAATGGATTTCACAGTTTTTAAATTTTCTAGTTGTAGATAAGGGATAGTAGAACACAAGAAGTTCTATAAATCTCTGAAATGACATTTAGAATTTAGAGCCTAGAAAATATTTATTGTATCATTGCTGGATAAAGACAATAGTGATCACTTTCAAGGAGTATTTCCTAAATGCTAGCTCTTTACATGCATTAACAACCCTATAAGGTTTGTTGTGTTATTATCTCTACTGGACAGAGGAGGGAAGCCAGACTAGAAGTAAGCAATCTTTGCCCTAGACCATCACACCACTAAATGAGGAGTGGGGATTCAAATTCAGATAATCTGGCTCCAGAGTCCACATGCTTGTCTTATGCAGAAATGCTCTGCTGTAAAACAGTAGAACATTAACAAAGGGAGCTAATTTATTTTGAATGTACTCAGGTAGTTGATGACATTTACAAAAATCAGTGATCATTTAATTTGTGTGGTTTAAAACTAACTAAGGTGTGTCCCTTGGATAAAAAAGGTTACCAAAGTATCCATGGCATTTCCATATTTATATTTCATCTGGTTTTTCTATCAAATTGTAAACTCCTTTAAAGTTTATGCATTTTGGCTTTGTAAATCTTCTTGGAATATAGTACATTATCATAGATTTTTTTTAAGCAATACATATTATCCTATAATAAAATCACATAAGTCTACCTGAACTTTACTTACTTAGCCTTTTTATTCCCAAGTTTTGGAAAATGCAACTTTTCCCAAGCTCTGTTGGTTATATAAAGTTAAAATTGTGAACATAAAATAAGATTAACTGGACTATTTCTGTTTATTATCCTCAAATTTAAAAGATGACATTGTAGAAAGAAAAGTCATGTTATCCCTGTGAGGCTTGCATTTGTTGAATTCCCTTTTGTGCCCTATTTGTTTTCTTTTCCTTTTAATTTTACTTTTTATTATGGAATAGTTCTAACATACAAAAAAATAGAGAAAATTATCACCACTTTGTCAATCTTATTTTATCTCTTCTTGCATTATTACCCTAAAGAATTTTATTGTTTGTTTGTTTGTGGTACGCGGGCCTCTCACTGTTGTGGCCTCTCCCGTTGGGGAGCACAGGCTCCCGACGCGCAGGCTCAGCGGCCATGGCTCACGGGCCCAGCCGCTCCACGGCATGTGTGATCTTCCCGGACCGGGGTACGAACCCGTGTCCCCTACATCGGCAGGCGGATTCTCAACCACTGCGCCACCAGGGAAGCCCACCCTAAAGAATTTTAAAACAAATCCCATGCAACATATTATTATGTCATTTTACTATAAAAAGAATAGCTTTTGAAATCACCTAAAGCTCTTATAATTTAAAATTTTGAAGAAAAAAATGGAAAAATAGCTCTTATTTTTCTTAAATCTGAAGAAATGACAGAAAATGTGTTTTTATTTTGAGGTAGAGTTTACATGTAACAAAATGCACAGGTCTTGAGTTAATTCAATAAATTTTTTAAATTGCATGTATCTGTATCACTCAAAATAAGATATAGGACATTTCTATGACTCCAGAAAGTTCTCTGGTGCCCCTTTCTGGTCAATTTTTACCATATCCCCCTAGAAACAACCACTTTCTGATATCTGTCATCATTGATTCGTTTGGTTTTGAACTTCATATAAATGGAATCAGATAGTAACTATTCTTTTGTTTGTTGGTGGAAAATCAAATAACAGTCAAGCTAAGAAGAAAGAAAAGATAATTTTATTTGAGTCAAACTGAGGATTATAACCCAGGGAACAGATTTGCAGAAGCTCTGAGAACTGTTCCATTGGTCAGTAGTTAGAGATGCAATTTTATACATTTCTGAGACAAAGAACTTATGTGTTATATTGACAGCTTAGCATTCTACATAAAGTTGATCAAAGATGTTTTGGTCTGTTATGTATTGACCAAAGGCTCCAGAGGGAGCCTTTGGTCAATACAACTCCCTGTATGGGATGAAAAAGAAATTAAAATAACCTTAAAATTACAATGCTGGTGTCTGAATAAAGCAAACATTTTTCTTAAAGGTTGATTACATCCTCCTGTTTGAAGAGGTCTGGTTAATGTACAATACAGATGCACATTGCACATTGGGAAAGGCCTACCACAAAGCGGGCATATTATTTTTTTTCTTTCTTAGTTTGATTTTCTGGTCATAGAAAAATTTATGATTTTTCCTCATCATTTACCTTGCTGCTCTCGGTACAACGATTAGAGATTAGTCATGTTATTGTGTGTTAATAGTATCTTCCCTTTACTTGCTGAGTAGAATTCTATTATGGGACTGTTCTACAAATTGCTTATTAATTCTCCTATTTACAAACAGCTGGACTGTGTCCGGTATGGGCTACCTAGATTCAGCTGCTATGAGCAATTTTGTGCAGGTCTTTTTGTGGACATATATTTCCATCTTTCTTGGGTAAATACCTAAGAGTGTAATTGTTCTGCCATAGGGCATAATTCTGTATAACATTACTTTTCAAAGAAGTTATTTAAAGTAACTCTAATTATACACTCTTACAAGAATGTATGAGAGTTTCAGTTGCTCCACATTTTTGCTAACATTTGAAGTTGTCTGTCTTTTTAATTGTAACAGTTCTAGTAGATGCAATTTAAAAATGTGTTTAATGTGATTTACAGAGAACATTTTGAAAGGGACTCCATTTTTATTAGAAGTATGTTCAACTTTTTTTCAGAATATGCTTATAGACGTGAAATCACAGAGGCTGTCGGTCTTCCAAATATTCCTGTTCATCCAATTGGATACTATGATGCACAGAAGCTCCTAGAGTAAGTTTGTAAGAAACAAACAGATGGCTATTTTGGTAATTCTGTTTACTGGCTATCTTCAACTTTCATGCTTTTATCTCCATTATCTGATACTGAAGTTTTCTGTGCTCAATTTTTACCATACCCCCCTAGAAGCAACCACTTTCTGATATCTATCATCATTGATTAGTTTGGTTTTGAACTTGATATAAATGGAATCAGAGAGTATCTATTCTTTTGTGTGTTGGCAGAAAATCAAATAAGCATACAATTTTATCACCATTTTATAGAACAATGGTTCTAACCTGGCATTTGCTTTAAATACTGGTATCCAGTATGTGACAGCCATGAAAGTGAGTCTTTCAGATCATCAACTGTGGGGAGTGTAACTGATAAAGTGCTCCACTGTGTTTTGAAATCCGTCACCCTGTTTGTGTCAAGGCCATGCTTCCCATAGATGCTCCCAGTCAGTAACTAAATGCAGCAAGGGTACTAAATGAGCCCCATTACTGGGAGGCATGGGACTCCTCTGATGGGAGACTCTGTATGAGGACTCCCTGACAGCCTTGCTATAAAGGGATTCTACCACCAGCACTCTTCTTTCTTCTCCTCTTTTACCCCATTTCTGACCTGCATTGAAGTCTGATGGCTTTCTCAGCCTCTCTTAGCTCCCTTGCTATTTCCTTCACATGCCTTTCCCCTAATAAATCTCTTACTTATTGAAACCTCTTATTGTCTACTTCTTGGTGGACCTGGAATAATGCCCTTTGAAAGCATCTTCCACTGATTTTCATCTTTATCCATTCCTCTTCTTCCTCTGCTTCCACTATTGAAGCTTCTTCAAAGTTGTTATTGTTTAACCTGACATTGGAGCTCTTTCCTCTGTCCTGTCCTGCTTTCTCCCATCTGCATGTCCCTTCTTCTCCATTATCCTTGAGGAAGGGAGAGAGCACTGACTTCTCTGAAAGTAGAATCACTGGAGATCAAAGCATCCAGCCAGTTAGTCCCTTTTCTTCTTTGAGTTTAAGGCATTCTTAATCATTTTATTCTAGAATGTATAAGAAAACTTTTTTATGACCTAGTTCAGTGCCCTCATTTTAACAGGTGAGAAGGCTGTCATCAGAGAATTGGAGGTGTCTGTCCAATTTAAGGGCAGATTAAGAAATAGCAAGCACCCGGGTCCTTTTTTCTTTTGAGCTCTTAGCTTTACCACATGGGTTAGTATTCAGGATGGGCCACAACTTTTGAGGGCACCATGGACTATGTGTTTGTGTAACTATAAAGTCTAAATATTCATTATATTTAAAAGATGTACGTGATTATAGCTTTACTTGTGATAATAGAAAATTGTAAACAACACAAATCTTTAATAATTGATAAGTAGTTAAATATATTACTGTCTATGACAGTACATGAAGCCATTAAAATATATGTTGTACAAGAGTATTTAACAATGTGGGTACATGCTTATGCTATACTATTAAATAGAAAAAGTAGATTTCAAATATATATATATAAAATAATCCCTAAATTATAAGTTTTAAAAAGTGAACCTGTATTATCTTTGTAGTTAGAAAAATAGTGCATGGAAGGAAAGAAGGAAGGATCATACAGAATTGGACGTGAGGTTTATTTAACCATGTCTACCATTTGATTGCTCTGGTAAACTAGTTGAATTTGGCTATGCCCTAACTGGGTAGTAGAATTATTAATACTTGATCAAAAAAATTACCAAATGTATTTAAGTCAGCTTTAGTAAGTCATTTTGTAAGTGCAATCATCATTAAATAACATAAATTCTATGGAAGTATATTTTGCATTCCCATGATTAAAAATGAATTTTGGAAGTACAGAAATGTATTAAAAATGTATTTGGAAGGAGGAGATGATCTGTGTATACTAAAAGCATAAGATAGTTTCTGTTTCACCATCCATACCTTCTAAGGTATAGTGAAACATTCTACAGGCTGGAATTTAGTCATAAAACATTTTAAGAACATGTAATTTGTTTATGAATTTCATTGGGAGTATTTACTCTCTCCACGGAATTATCTAGGGAGTGTGCTACGTATCCATTATGGTCAGTACTTTCTGGAGAAGTTTTAGTATAAATGGGTGTTGAATTTTGTCCAAAACTTTTTCTGCATCTATTGAGATGATCATATGGTTTTTATTCTTTAATTTGCTAATATGGTGTATCACATTGCTTGATTTGCATATATTGAAGAATCCTTGATTACTAAATTCTTTATACTATAGTTGGGTTAGTAAAAGGTTTGTATGATTAATAAAGAGATAATATGATTTCAGCCTTTTAAATTTATTGAGTTTTTATAGCCCTAATATATGGTCTATCCTGAAAATTGTTCTAGGTACACTTGAATATGTATACATATTTAAGTATGTATTCATACTCAAGGCTTTTGTTGGGTAACGTGTTTTATATGAGCCACTAGGCCTTTCTGGTTTGCCAGCTTCTTCAGCTCTATGTCTGAGATATGAGAGCCCACATGAAAACCCAAGGAACTCACCACTTGGTCATTTCTTGTACCCTGAGATCCTGAGCTGGTTTATTTTCTTTTCTCCACCTTTCAGAGTCTTAAGTTTATTTTTTATGTATTTATAGTCCAGGGAATTTAGTTGTACTCACCAGGATGAATAAGGTAAAGTGCATCTTTTCAGAAGCAAAGTCTCACTACTTTTCAAGCTTCTCTGTTATGGTATCCTAATTATCTTATACCCCAGCCAGATTAATCACCATGCCTTACTTTCGCTCTGACTCTTCGGCCTTCGTGCCTGTTTACATCATAGATTGTACCTGGAATGCTCTTTACCTCCATCTTCCCTGCCCACATCTTACTCATTCTTTAAAAATCCAGATAAGTGAAACCTCCTGTAGAAAGAAAATTACTTCTGATCCCACAGGGGAATCAAGCTCTCTTTTGTCCTTCAGAACTTTATCTATCATATATCATGCTCTGTTTTATATCTATATTTTTCTGACTTATAAACTCTTTGGTAGAATGACCATGTCTTATACATACTTGTATTCCTTAGCGAGTACAGTACAGTACCTTGAGCATTATAGAGAATAAATCTTTGCTAAATGGACAAATAAAGTTTAATATGCTATACAATATAGATTTTTAAATTCAGTGGTGTTTATAGATATTTATTGAGCATCTATGATCTATCAAATCCTTTCAAAGATGTTTCCAATATTATATTTTTTTGAAATTTCTATGATTTGAAATTTAAATATTCAAACTTTTAATTTTCACAGAATTTATTTTTTATTTATAGAGTGAAAGAGGGACCTAAAGAAAATTATATCCCTGATTAATTATCCCAGTGAAATTTAGTGACTAAAACCTCTGTTCTCCATAGATGTGTGATGTTTTCTTGTCCTTGTGCGGGCACTGTAATCTTGGCTTTATATTTTATTATTTTCTGGGAATATGGACTCTTCCTTACCTTCCTTATAATATGTAATTGACTTCCTGATGAATTTGCACCTTGTTTTGTTTTTCATATTTTTATTTTGAAAAGGAAATACATTTACACAGTTTGAAATTCAAAGGGGTATACAATAAAAAGTTTCCCTCCTACCCATTTCCATCCCAAAGGCAATCAATGTTATTAGTCTGCAATATAGTACTATAAAAATATTTTATGTATAATCAAGTATATGTATATTCTTCACTTGGCTTCTACCATTTTTCTGTATACAAACTACTTTGCTATTTTGACTATTCATTATGATATTTAACAATGTATAATGCCCCTTCATTTTACTTGATGCTTTTCATATGCAATTTTATTGTATATAGATAAATAAATTATATAGTATATTACTTGAAATTATGTTTATTAAACAAACTCCCTCATGAGATAGGAAAAAAAAGAGTAAATATTTACTCTCTGATAGAGCATTTTAAAACAAAATATTACTTATACTTAGTTTTCCATGAGAGATATTGATGTAGTTTTGCACATATAATACATTCTAGGTCATGTTGAGCTGTTTATATTACCTCAAATTAGTAGGCAGGGAATAAGTACCTGTGTGCAGGCACAGAAAAAAGGAGGAAACTACAGAAAATGTTTCACTGTAAATCATAGGGTGCATGCAGGTGTGTGGACCAGAGATTGAGCCATAAAAGACAGATTGATGTTTTTCACTCTCTTAAGTTCGTCTGGAGCCATCTTCTTCTATCTACTTCTAGGTAGCAAAAGTACATTTGGTTTCCATGCCCAAATCAAGGATAAGTCAATCCATGCTCTTAAACAGTAAAGGAAGATATGCTGAAATGAAACAGCAAGAACTTCACCATTCCACAGATATTATCATATTATTCTTCTCAATCACCTGCTGAGAGATAACCAGGGCTAGTGGCATATATGGGCTGGTCCACCTGAATCTTTCCACCTTTTTGAATTAAAAAAATAAATAGTGTATAAAGTTTTGAGGGGCTGTTGGTTGAAGTGACATCCCTTCCTTTGCCCTTCCTCCCTCCCTAATAGATGAGTGCAAAAGTACTTTGTAAAGGATGACCATACATGTATTGGGAAATGTATTTATCAGTGGGAGAAATAACATAAAGGGAAATTCCAAAGAGTTTGACACCTGCTGTTTCTTCAGAGCATGCTCTTGAGAGCACTTTTCACATGGTTTACTTTTGGAAACTGGTAACACAGAGTCCAAATTCTTACCGTTTGAATCTCGATTGTACCGCTAATCAGCTGCTTGACTTTGGGCATGTTACCTAATCTCTCTAAGCCTCACCCTCCTTATCTTTGAAGTGGGGAGTAATAGCAGAACCACCTCATAAGAGGTGTATTAAGAGTTAAATGGCATATCCCTATGCAAAGCACTTTGTACTACCATGACTCATAGAAGCTATTATGAGCAGGCACTCAAGAAAACAAGTTCAAGGACATTTTAACTTAAAACTTCAAAGATTTCCTTCAGCTAATAATATTTTTTGTGTTCAATAGAAAAATGGGTGGATCACCACCACCAGATTACAGCTGGAAAGGAAGTCTCCAAGTGCCCTACAATGTTGGACCTGGATTTACTGGAAACTTTTCTACCAAGTTAAGAGACTATTTTTATTATAACTGTCTTTAGGGGGAGGAAACCTTTTTCAAAAAACAAGTACAGAGGATGACTGAAAAGTAAAATCTGCTACTTGCAGGAGACATAACAACAGGTTGAAAAGGGGAATACACATATATCCTCACAATTGGACAATTGGTCAGTGTAATTATTGCCTGTGTGCAATTAGAAATATTCAAAACCATGTCAGATTTAAAAATTGTGGGTGGCAAGCTGTTAACCAGTATTTTTAGTCTGTGCCCTTTATTTTTGCATTAGAAAAGTCAAGATGCACATCCATTCCAACAATAAAGTGAAAAGAATTTACAATGTGATTGGGACTCTCAGAGGGGCAGTGGAGCCAGGTAAATTGATCATTTGCTCAGCAAATATCGATCAGGCAATTCTTCGGTGCCAGGTACTGCTCTGAGCTCTGGGAATGTAAGGTAAACAAAGCAGAGCAACTCTTTGTCCTAACGGAACTCACATAAACACAAAATAGATCAATAGGAGGTAATTTTACATTGTGATGCATGTTGTGAAGAAAGTAAATGTTGGGACTAGATTGGTCAGATGACCGAGGTTGTTGATAAGCTATGCATGCTTCAATTAAAGGACCAAGGGAGGAAGAGCAAGGAGAGATGGTTTACAGGTGTTTAATCTGAGCTTTCTGGATTTCTTTACCACATATTTTGCCTGGAGAAATATCTTCATTACAACAATAAGTAACACTCTTAGAAAATTAAGATAACCTGAAGTTAATGAATCCTTTACATGGTTTTTTTTTTTTCACACAGAAATGGGTGGAATATATATACACGTGATTTCCATATGATTTCAGATAACCTGCTCAATGATACATTTGAAAATAATCTTACTTTATTATGTTTGATTCCTTAGGAACTATATGGTTATATTTCCTACCCAAACAGACAGAATTAAACTGAATATCTTTTGTACAAGCAGCTAGTACTTTCTTTCAGGTATAAAGAATATTGATATGCTTCCAATGAGCACTAAACAATGTACAACTGGCTATTTATTGAATCTCACTGAGTACATATTTTGTGCCAGCTCTGTGCTAGGCTTTGGGGATGGAGGGATTTTTTAAAAAAACACACAGACCAGTGACAAGAAGACCCCTACATTTAAGTGTGGTAAATGCTTTTTTTTTTTTTTTCTTAAATCTTTTACTTTTTGTTGCATGCAGGCATTTCTCTAGTTGAGGCGAGTGGGGGCTACTCTTTGTTGCAGTGTGTGGGCTTCTCATTGCAGTGACTTCTCTTGTTGCAGAGCACAGGCTCTAGGCACTCGGGCTCAGCAGTTGTGGCTTGCGGGCTCTAGAGCACAGGCTCAGTAGTTGTGGCACATGGGCTTAGTTGCCCTGTGGCATGTGGGATCTTCCCGGGCCAGGGCTCAAACCCATGTCCCCTGCATTGGCAGGCAAATTCTTAACCATTGCGCCACCCGGGAAGCCCCATGGTAAACGCTTTATCAATATGAAAATACTGCCCAGAAAGCTGGATAGGGGTGCAATTCCCTCTCCCTGTAGAAAATAGGAACAAATCATAGAGAGGTAGAATCTTGGAGCTGTACCTTAAAAACTAAGTAGAAGGAGTAGGAAGTGGAGAAATCATTATTTGGCCACTGTGTTCGTTTACTCTGAAAATACTGGAAACATAGTGTAAATAGGTAAGAGAGGAGTAACAGAATTATATAAAAAAGTGGATAAGGATACTTTTATACTCACTTATCATTACTTATATACTTATAATTACTGCAATTAATTGAAGTATACATTTGCTTATCACATTCATATTTTCTTCATACATCAAATTTAGAACAAAGTGATATATTTACAAAAGTCTTCAGGAACCTTTGCTATCTTAACTTGAGTCCTGAGTGCTTTGTGTTTAGATGCTATTGAGTCATTTGCAATTTCCTCTATTCTTGACCTGGAATGGCAAGTAATTTTGCATTGATGCTTTCTAGACAGATATGTCATTCTTGGAGGTCACCGTGACTCTTGGGTATTTGGTGGCATTGACCCTCAGAGTGGAGCAGCTGTTGTTCATGAAATTGTCAGGAGTTTTGGAAAGCTGAAAAAAGAAGGTAATGTAAACAAAAAGTAAAAAGACCATTTTTTCTGAATCTCAGTTTGGTCCTCAGTAAAGTGAGTATAAAAATACCACCTCATAGGTTTGTGTGAAACACAACAGAGAGGCTGCATGCAAATTATATCATCTTAGTAGCATAGAGTACTTAGTAGTGCTTAATAGCAGAGAGTAGCTTTCAATAACTAGCACCTATATTACTTATGTTGGTTAATGATATTGTTTATTCATTTTTATATATTCATTTTTAATAATTCATTTATTTATATAATAAAGTTCATATTATTTATATATTAAATTATAATCTGAAATAAAAGAATTATACTATTAGTGGTTTCTCTGGCAACAAAGAAGATGGAGATGGGTTTCTTTACTGGAGAGTAGACACCAGATTTAGGTCATAAGCCAAAGCATCCTGGTCTGAAAAATGTGAGCAGGAGTTCCTTGGGATCTTCCAGCCTCAGGCCTCAGGTCAAGTACACCAACTGACTGAGGGGATGAAAGTTTATTCAGGAAAATGCTGGTCTTCCTGCTTAATAGTATGCTGTCAAAGGTTTGATATCTGCATTCTCACACCCCCAGCTTTGATTTCTCTCACAGAATTTAAGATTATACTACTAGCACAGTTACTTCAGTCATTTTAGAATCTTCATATGAAAACCAAAATAAAATTGAGTTCAAATAGTTACTTTTTAAAGTAAACATTACATACTGAGAACAGAAGGTCTACTTTGTTTACTGACCCTGCAAACAAGGTGTCTACAGACTGTAAATGTGATCCATATTTTTTTTTTTTTTAGCAACAATGAATGTGGTAAAAATATGTTACATTTGTCTGGTACTTACCTCCTCAGAGAAACAGTGTTATCACATGCTATCTGGTTTGAACTCATAGGAGGAGGGATATGTTTAGTTATTTCTCTTTTCATTTTACAAATAAGTTAACTGAGGTTTCCAGAATCAAGTAATTCACCCAATGTTTCGTAGCTGGTATGTGGCAGAATCAGAGAACTAGGGTTACAGTTCAGATTTCTGGCTCCCAGTCCACAAAACAATGATGTCACTCTTTGAAATCAAATGTAAAGGTGCTCTATTCTTTTTTCCACACAGCTATCTTATTTTTTAAGAAAATAGAACTATGGAGACCTGAATTTGCATAGTTTGTGAATTAGGTTGTGTTTAATAGTATTACAAAATGTTGCATGATTCTGCCAGAGATTCACGTGCTAAATACAAAACATCACTATGACAATTACAAAGTATGCCAAAAGACTGCAATGATGGGGAATAATAATTAATAGGAGATTTGAATGATGCTCTTAATATACTTAACAAAAATGAAGCGCTGGACTCAACAGCTAGAGGATATATATCCTTAAGCACAAATGAAATATGTACTTAAACAATAACAACTTACATGCCTGGAGCACTTATTCAGTGATGTATTTATAAATATTATTCCATTTAATCCTCCTAACAATCAAGGAGTGTTATCTGTACTCTGCTCTTCCTGGTAGACAGGTGAAGAAACAAGAGGCCTAACAAGTTTGAGTAACATTCCCTTGGTCATACTGCTAGTAAGTGAAAGAACCAGGGCTTGAAATAAGATTTTTCTTTAACTTCAAGATCACTGTTTATAACTCCAAGCCATATGACTGTCCTAATGAATGGTGTACTTTTCAGCAGCAGCAGACACCAGTGTTGCGAATGGAGCTTCTGTTGACTAATTCTGGCAGAGAATGGAGAGAAATCACACAACCAGCTGACATTGAACAATTGTTTGTGTGATGCCAACACAGCATGGAAGAGTTGTAAAGGATTTTCTCTCAGTTCTATTGTCTCAGCACAGACCACATCCAGCATTTTCTTCTTTCAATCTAGGCAGCTGCAGAGCACAGACGGCTTCCTAGCAGGCAGTCATTATAAGCCTATTAGAATATTTTATGATCTCACAGGATTTTTACCATGTCTGCATTTCCCCTGTTTACTTTTTTTTTTTTTTTTTTTTTGCTGTATGCGGGCCTCTCACTGCTGTGGCCTCTCCCGTTGCGGAGCACAGGCTCCGGACGCACAGGCTCAGCGGCCATGGCTCACGGGCTTAGTTGCTCCGCGGCATGTGGGATCTTCCCGGACCAGGGCACGAACCCGTGTCTCCTGCATCGGCAGGCGGATTCTCAACCACTGCGCCACCAGGGAAGCCCCATTTCCCCTGTTTTCAATACAGATGTGCTCTTTTGCATTGACAGATTAGCTTTAAAATCTTTCAAAAGGAAATTAAGTAAAGATTGTCACCATAATTCACCCTTCCTAAACAGCCAATGAATTTTTGCTGTTGTTACTCTACTAGGCATGGTGATGTCTTGGCAATATTATGCATTTTCCCAGCTTTTATAAGTATGCACATATATTTCAGGATGGAGGCCTAGAAGAACAATTTTGTTTGCAAGCTGGGATGCAGAAGAATTTGGTCTTCTTGGTTCCACTGAGTGGGCAGAGGTTAGTTGATAATTTGATATAACATACATTTTCATAATAATAAAGCAAGCAGTTAGTATTTAATTCACAAGAATGTGAGAATAACTGGTCAATCCAGCCAGAAAATATTCAAACTTTTTTCCAGAAAGTCTGAAGCAACATATTCTTGTTCAAAAATCAATGATAAAAATTTTTTCATCACTTGAGAACTAAGTTTTGTTTGAACTTTTAAAACCACTTAATGTCAATTGTGGAAATAACTTAATCTTCATTGTCTGGGAGTGTGATAGTAGCTAAGTAAATTCTCTAGAAACTGGACATCATAATAAGATATAATGTTTTAACTTTTTCAAATTAATTCCTAAAGCTAATCACATTTAAATATTCCTTGAGCTTCTACTGTCTTCCTCATATCATAATGACCTACTCTAAATCATGCTAAAAGTCAAGTGGAACGCCCCACCACAGAATATTTACTAGGCTCCTTGGAAAGGAATTTTACCTGCATGCATTGTTGGCTTTGTGTAATAGAAGCGTTACTTGTAAACGTATGCAAAATTAACATTCCATTAACTTCTAGTCATGCTATAAATATTTACTTGGCTACTATTATCTAGGAATTATGAGAAGCCATGTAAACTTCAATTTTCTCTGGGGTAGAAAAAAAAGTAGTGCTCCTGTAAGCAAAGATTTATGCTGGCATCAAGAAGAGCCTAGATATTTTGAGGGTGTGATTTGCCTCTTTCATCTTATTTTCATCACCTAGAGCTGCATGTTTTTTCACTTTATTTCTTACAGTCAGGACACTTAGAAAATTGCTTATTTTGGAGATTCCTAATCCACTTATATCAAAAAATCAGAAAATTGCTTATTTTGGAGATTCATAATCCACTTATATCAAAAAATCCTACTATACTCTGTCAGTGTTTTTTTGTTGTTGTTTTGTTTTTGTGGTACGCGGGCCTCACACTGTTGTGGCCTCTCCCGTTGCGGAGCACAGGCTCTGGACGCGCAGGCCCAGTGGCCATGGCTCATGGGCCCAGCCGCTCCGCGGCATGTGGGATCTTCCCGGACCGGGGCACGAACCGGTGTGCCCTGCATAGGCAGGCGGACTCTCAACCACTGTGCCACCAGGGAAGCCCTTTGTCAGTGTTTTAAAGCTGAGAAAAAAAGTTTTAAAGTTTTGACCAGTAGGTGGTGTCATAACACAGGAGAACTTAATTTGACGGATTAAACCATAGTGTGGTTAAGAAATCAACCTCTGGGCTTCCCTGGTGGCACAGTGGTTAAGAATCCATCTGCCAATAGAAGACATACGGGTTTCGATCCCTGGTGTAGGAAAATCCCACACGCCGTGGAGCAACGAAGCGCGTGCACCACAACTACTACGCCCACGTGCCACAGTTACTGCCTGCCTGCCGCAACGAAGAGCAGCCCGCTGCAACTAGAGAAGGCCCTCACACAGCAACTACCCAATAAAAAAAAAATCAGCTCCTTTTCCACTCACTGTATTATGAATGTGGATAGTCTCATCTCAAATTTTAGTCTTAAAAATGTTTTGCTTGTTATTTCTTACCAATGACCTTTATTGAAATTCTTTCAAACATATGCTTGAAAATCTTACATGTCAAATTTGGGGTGAACTTGGACCAACTTAATTCAGAAGCGTCCATACAGTAAATGTAGATGTGTGTTTTTTTTAGAAAGGGGTTATGGCTATTTGCTTGTTTATTTATTTATTTATTTATTTAATATTATAGGAGAATTCCAGACTTCTTCAAGTGCGTGGTGTGGCCTATATTAATGCTGATTCTTCTATAGAAGGTGAATATTATTGGTTTCACAGGAAAATATATGATCCTGGTAGTAACAGCAGTTTAGTTTGTAAATTATGTACTAACTAGGAATGCAAATCCATTAACAGGTGGTGAGGGAATTTGCTGCTGGTTTGTCATGCTCATGGCAGCTGTGAGCTCTAGGGTGCTGATTTGGGCTCTCGAAATAACACTCTATGATTTGTTTGTTTCATCTGGCAGATTATTCAGTGAATAACTGTTAAATTACTAAGTCAGTTATGGAACTAAAGATTTCTATGATTTTAGAATGGGGTAGCAAACAGGTATGATTTAACTACTGTCATCATAATATGCATACAAATTTTGAAAACAAATGCTGATTTCCCAGATTTCATCTTTCACCAAGAATTTTTTCTTCTTAAATATTTTTTCCTTCAATTCAGCAAATACTTACTAAGCACCTCTCTATGCAGTGTACTTTCCAGGATTTCAAAGGAATTAGGGGTTAGTAAAAGAACAGTCTAGTACTCAAGAGTTTAAGACTCAGTATAGATGACAAAATAAGTCAGTCTAGGATTCTAATATATGCAGGTACTCTCAGAAGGATATTATCGGATTGATCTTGGAGTTCAGAAGAGAGAATGATAGCAACGTCAGGAAAGGCTTGAGAAATGAGATAGGCATCGAAGACAGGCCTTTTAGAATGGATTTGCTTTGATAAACAGAGATTCAAACTAAGGAACAATCTCAAGTCGATTTTCAAGAAACTGAAACAGTCCACTGTCACTCATTATACTATAGCCCTGCACGAATCTTTCTGTCCCTTGACCACATGCAACTTCTTAGCCGTTGCAACTGCTGTTCTCTGTACTCAAATTGCTGTTCAACACACCATCTGTTTAATTCTTATTCTTACAGTCTCCCCAGGAATGTTATTTTTTTCTGGGAAGCCATCTTTGTAGCACTCATCACTGCTGTTATTAAGTAATTATTTGTTTTACAAACCCTCTCCCTTTCTAGACTATATTTTTCTGCCAGGAACAGGCAGGATCATACTTCTTCATTCCTGGATTCTTAATGTCTTATTAAATAAATGGTGTTTGCTTGGGTGCAACAAATGAATGGATAAATGAATGAAGGGTGGACATACAGAATATTTTCTTTAGTTTATTAGTAAATCTGCCATGTCAGAAATAGTTGGAGCATTGCATACTGATGGAGGTACATTGGCATTTACATTTTCTTCTTTGTCCACGTATCTGAGCTGCACTGTCCCCTAAGTTAGTTCGTGCGTTTCAGTTATCTTTTCTTCCTTCCTCTAACTTTCCTTAGTTAGTGGCTCAGGGCTTGGCCTTATTCCCGGCACTGCTACTTTTTATTATACTTATGTGACCTCAAGTTGTTACTTTCTCACCTCTCAATAGAGTTACTAAGAGCACATATCTCAAAGACCCTTGTAAGGGCAAAAGAAGTTAATATTTGCAAAACTCCCAGACTTGTGCCTTGCACAGGGTAAATGTTCAAAAATGTTAGCTTGGATTATTATTATCTTTATTTATTTATTTACTGGCCATGCCACACGGCTTGTGGGATCTTAGTTCCCTGACCAGGGACTGAGCCCCCCGCAGTGAGAACACAGAGTCCTAACCACTGGACCACCAGGGAATTCCTTATTATCCTATTTAAACACACATATGAAGATGAAACACCTTTGCCACACAGAATAAGTATACCAAACATATATTCTTCAAAAGTAGAATAATGTTCTCTCTATTGCTAGTTTGTTTTTTTTTAAGACTTGATTTTAATGCATTTTTTAATCTTTGATTTTGCTGTTTACATCATTCCCTGGTTTAAAATGCTGCATTGTCTCCCCAGCATTTTCAGGATCAACAGCAAATAACACATTCATTACTCTGTGATTGGAATACAGCTTGTCTCACTTTGTTTTATATTTAAAATTTTATTAACTGGTCATTTTTCAAATAATAAAATAAGTCATCTATTAGCTTTCTAATGTTAAAATGCAAAATTTACAAAGAAAACAATTTCTACTGAAACCATTCTCAAATAACCCTCTTTTCAAAGGAACTACTGTCCTCAGTTTGAGGTATTTCCATCATGTTGACATTCATATATAGAATTTAGCTCACACTAAGTACCAACCGATGTTTACATATAAACATTTATTTAACACAATATTCCTGTGAGGTAAATACTTTTATTATCTCTCTTGTATAGAACACTTGCTTGGGTGGAGTAGGAGGTGAAGATTTGGAGAGGTGACCTGAGGTTGTTTCATGTGTGGCACCAAGGGTCATGGTGAGGATGAATCTTATTGAGTGATGAGTTGGAGAGTTTTGATCAGACTTAGGTTTTATTTATTTATTTATTTATTTTTGGCCACGTGTCTTGCGGGATCTTAGTTGCCTGACCAGGGATCAAACCCATGCCCTCTGCGTGGAAGCGCAGAGTCCTAACCACTGGACCACCAGGGAATTCCCCAGACTTAGGTTATAAAAGGATCATTCTGGCGAAGGAGTTAGGAATGGTCTTTGAATGGAAAAATAAAATAAAGAAATGAAATAGAAAACAAGCTATCTTCTTGTCTTTCAGGAAACTACACTCTGAGAGTTGATTGTACCCCACTTATGTACAGCTTGGTATACAACCTAACAAAGGAGGTAAAAATAATTACATGGAATTTTAAGTTCTACAAATGATGTTTTCTTGAGGTGGCGTTATTATGTTAAACATATGTGTTGTTTTATAACTTTTGCCCATTTCTCCCACACCAATCTGAGGCAGTCTGTGGAAAGCATTGCGTCTATCATCTCCATCTGAAACCGAGAAAACTGAGCCCCAAAAGCATCAGCCACTAGAGTCACACAACTTGTTCAGGTAGCGGAACCAGGACTTGGTCCTGCGGTTTAATGCCTTAATTTTAAAACTGGTTTTTACTCTTTAATATAATGATACCAATTAACTTAGGACTCTGGAAGAGTTGACATTTCTAACCAATTGAGAAAGAGAATGTATAAAAAACCTGGTGCTGACTCCTGGGACAGAGACTGGGTAAGACCATGTACCCAATTCCTGATTTTCTGCTGTGGGCTTCAGTCCAGTGAGCTAAAGTTATCTTAATTCTGACAGCAGCACAACATACTGAACCTGGTGGAGAGGGTGCCTGAACTTCTATAGGACCAATAGGCAACTCTTCATTTTAATTCTCCTGCCCCATAAAGCCACCGTTCCTAAAGTTAGGCATAAGGAATGTTTTGCATGGCAGATTTTTGCTGTTACTGCTAATTACCTGATTTAACTGGAAAGGATAAAAAGACTTGCTTATTTAACAGAATTACCAGTTGAAATGTAATTACCAGGAAAGACAGTTATTTCCCTCAGATAGGGATTTTAAATAGATCCTAAACATATTGTTAAGCTTTGGTTTCCCAAGCATGGAATTTAATTTATTAAGATCTCCAGTAGGAATAGAAAAGTTTAATTTGGCACTGATCTATTCATATTGTTACTTAAGATCTCTGTCAGGTGCCAGCAGTTTTACAATTCCCATGAAGTGTATACAAAATTAAATATCTGAAACATTGTGTCTCAGAGAATTCCCACCATTTATGTAATTTGAGGTCACCGCTAAGGAAGCTTGGCAGTTATATTTGTTTACCAGGTGGATTGGTGGCACCCTGTGACAAATGCAAAAACACTACTTTCTAGGTCAAGTTTGAAATTATATGATGCTTGACAGTTTTGGATTTTTAAAATTCTGTTTTGTTTGGGGAAGGTGACTCGCGGTATTTCAAATTTTAGTCATAAATTGTAACTTTAGTAATATATTTCTAAATATATTATTTCAAATTCATATTACTTAAAATAAATGGAGTGGTACTGTCCCTTGTATCCAAGTTTTATGTAAATTTGTAAGCTTGAGTGAAATTATTTTGTTGCTTTATGTACTGATATTTTATGACAAGATGCTGACATAACTTCTCTCTCCCCAAGTTTATATAAATTTATCTGTGTTCCCATCGATCTTTGCACATCTGTCTATTACAGCACCTAGCACATGAATTCCACATTTTTGTTTATAGTTCCCACTAGTAGATGGTGTGTAATTTGTATCATTAAACTTTGTATGGCTGACATCTACAAAAAATCTTCCACAGAATAGGTAGTCTATAAAATCTTTTGAGTTGAACCTGTTAAAAAATAGAGCATAGGACTTTTATTAAATAAAAAATAAAAACTTTTTATACCGTATATTATTCAGTTACAGTTTAGCGAGTATTAGTTACAGTTTAGTGTGCTAAACGTTTTGGCATAACATTTAATGCTCTGAGTTTAGCATTCAGTAGTAGGGCATATTGTACTCCCTTAGAATTTTCATCTGTAAAATCTGAAAATGTATTGAAAGCCCTGTGTTTAACACAATTACAATAAATACTCAACTAATTAAATAAAATATTAGTGCTTTAAAAAAAATTTTTTTTTTGTCGGTACGCGGGTTTCTCGCTGTACAGGCTCCGGACGCGCAGGCTCAGCGGCCATGGCTCACGGGCCCAGCTGCTCTGCGGCATGTGGGATCTTCCCAGACTGGGGCACAAACCCGTGTCCCCTGCATCGGCAGGCGGACTCTCAACCACTGCGCCACCAGGGAAGCCCCTGTGCCACCAGGGAAGCCCCTGTTATGTATTATTTAATGACTTTGACAAACTTGTTGGCACAAAGCAATATTTAACAAAAACAAAAACAGAACAAACTTTCCCTTAACCAGCTTGCTTCTTTTCATTTTTTTTTATAAGAGGAGGAGGAATGTGTTTTTGAGAGTAGCCTCCCTTAATTTGGAAAAATAGACCCCCCCCCAAAAAAAAAATCTTACAGTGTGACCATTCGTCTGAATACAATGGCTTGGTAATAATTTAGTATAGCTTTCTTTTCCATACACTCCATGTATTTTTTTAATAATAGGTGCATTATATATAATAACGAGCATTTTCCCATATTGTCAGCAACTCATTGCTGTAATTCTTAATGACTGCTAATGTATGAATTGCTTTCCTTATTTTCCTGAATATAATTTGGCTATTCCTTCCCTGGTTAATAGATGTTTAGGTTTTAAAACATCTGATTTATAAGTATTCTCTTTCTCTCTTTTTTTTTTTTTTCCTTTTAACTTGTGTAGCTCCAAAGTCCTGATGAAGGTTTTGAAGGCAAATCCCTTTTTGAGAGCTGGAATGAAAAAAGCCCTTCACCCGAATTTAGTGGCTTGCCCAGGTAAACAAAGAAAACTCTTTACTAAATTCAGTATGGAATTGTGTTGAAAATAAAAGGTTAGTTTCTTTCAACAAATAATAAAAATATAATTTAAAATTCTCTAATATCTGTTAAAGAAAAAGTGATGCTTAGGTTTACAAATAAAATTGTTACCCAAAAACTGGGTCTGCCTCCTGGTGGGTGTCAGCCAAAGGGCACAACCAAGCCAAAGAGCGGTAGAAGGAAGGATGTATTACTTGCAGCAAGTAAACAGAGTACCAGGGATCTTTTCCAAAGCAGTGTCTCCCTGGACAGCAAAATGGGGGAAGTTTCAAGTTAAGGGTACATACATATTCATGAGGGGGTTTGAGCAGAGGAGAATTCAGTACAGAATTGGGGCAAAGTTTGACAGAGTCCAAAATTTAGTTGATTGAGTTCAGAAAGGGTCAACATCATCATTCCTTAGGTTTCAGCTGATCTGGGGGTTGAGTGCTCAAGGGGATCCAAATTCTGCAAAACAGCTGAAAAATGTTCTTCAGGCTAATCTTTACCATTGTAACAGAACTGGGAGTCTTTACAACTGAGTTATTATCCTTGCTATTGTTACTTCTCTTGCCTGGTAAGTCATTTGTTCCTAAATTCTCTTGCTGCCTAAGATCATTAATTACTGAGACCTGTTCAAGGATAAGCATTGTGGTCAAGGCCTTTACCACAAAATGGCTTAGGCCAAAAATGAGTTGTCTTATGTCAAGAAAGCCATGCCTAGTTCTCTTTCTCCAGGGACCCCCTACCCTATCTGCTTACAAAATATAGCTGTGTGTTTTGAAATTAAATCTGTAGGCCGTCAAAATATATTTCACTTTTGAATAGGTAATATGTACACATGACACCTAAGTCTGTTCTCTCATCACTGTATAAATATTCTTTTTTCTGAACATTATACAGTTAACAAGTGTTTTGTTAATTGCATAATGTTCTAAGAAGAATATAGGCATCATTTCAGGTTTAGTTGTGTCTTCACAAGCACGGGAAGAGGAATAAATATCTCAGTAGTTTGAGATTAAAGATAACAGTATGAATAATTTAAATTTTTAAGGATGGGAATTAAATCTGAGTTATGTGAAAATTTTCTGATTCTTTTAACTTTATCATGTACAACAAATATAGGTAATAAAAAAAGTTAGTGAAGGAAAATATTTTCCAACTTCAATAATCTTTTTCTAAAAAAGCAACATACAATTGTGATATTGTGATTCATAATAAGAAGTGCATATTTGGTCCTCCTGACCTCTTACAGAGCTCCTAAATCCCTGGAATTTTCTAAGTGATGAGAGGAACAAAGGTATCTTTTGTTATGTTAGTGAGATGATACCGGACCCCACTTAAGGTGGGGGCTGGTTGCCAGGAGAACCAACCAGGTGACTTGAGGGTTGGAACTTGTAGTCTGACCCGCAACCTCCCAGGAAGGGAGCATGCCTGGAGGTTGACTCAGTCACCAGTGTCCAATGACTTAATTGATCATGCCTATGGAATGAGGCTTTCATAAAACCCCAGAAGGGTTGGGTTTGGGGAGCTTCTTGGTTGGTGAACACGTGGAGGTGCTGGAGGAGTCTGGCGAACCTGGACAGGGCGTGGAAGTTCTGACCGCTTTCCCATACCTCACCCTATGCATCTCTTCTATTTGGCTGTTCTTGAGTTATAACCTTTCATAATAAATTGATGATCTAGTAAGTATGTGTTTCTCTGTTCTATGAGCAGCTCTAGCAAACCCAAGGAGGGGCTCATGGGAACCTCCGATCTACAGCCAGTTGGTCAGAAGCACTGGTGGTGGTTGTGTGTTGGAGGGGGACAGTCTCTTGGGACTGAGCCCTTAACGTGTGGGACCTGACCCTATCTCTGGGTGGACAATGTCAGAATTGAGTTGAATTGTAGAATACCCAGCTGATGGCCTGAAGAATCGCTTGTTGTTGGTGTGGGAAACTGCCCCCCCTGACAGCACACACACAAACAGGTTGGAATTGGATCCAGAAACCCAAAAGAACAGTGGCAACCTCTCCCTAAAACAGTCTTATGGAAGTAGATATTTTGTGATCAGAATTGACATTCCCCCCCCCCTTTTTGTTTTTTTTTGCTGCTTATATCTAAAATATATCCAACGCAATATATCTAAAAATTATATTTATAGTATTGAGTGGAGATTAGTTTAATTAATTTTGATCTGTACTCAGTGAAGAAGTTACTCAAATAATCCTGTATTTTATCCCTAAAAGGATTAGCAAATTAGGATCTGGTAATGATTTTGAAGTGTTCTTCCAAAGACTTGGAATTGCTTCAGGCAGAGCACGGTACACTAAAGATTGGGTAAGTCTATCAGCAAATTCTTCATGGTTAGTTATGAATATATTTTAGCTAAACAAATAACTCTGGATCAAAAAAAGTGACTTAAACACCGTGCTTGTTCCATCTCTGATTCTGTTCATCAAATTGAAATTCTTTCAGTATTTTAATTGGTTTCTTCTGATATCGATCTGCATGTTTGTAAATAATATGCTTCTGCTGCTATTTCTTTTTTTTTCAGTTTTAAGTATTATCCATTTACTTCTTACTAGGAAAGCTAGGCATTCAGTTCTCTTATATCACTTCTTCTCCCAACCCCCAAATACTCTCCCTCGTGGCATTTTTTTCAATATATAGTTGTGCTACCCTTGTTGATTAGAAGAAATTTTTTTCCTCCGTGTATCCATACTTAACTCACCTCAAACTCTTAGTATATTCAAACACATCAGGTGAACTGGCAGAGTCCATTTTTCCCGTCCGGGATCTTCTGCTCTTCTGGGTTCTCTGGTTATTCTTTCTGCCTGCCTATTCTTTTCACAGCTCTTGGCTGTGAAATTTTCCTTCACTAAGAAATCTGAGAGTATCTTCATTTCACTCGTATTTTGGAATTTCTGTTTCGCAGATTTTTCTTCCTTTTTCTCATTTATTCTCCACGTTTTTGGGAGCAGATCCTTCAGGCACTTCTTGAAAAGGGTGAATGACAGCTAAACACTTTACATGTCTGTTATACTACACAAAATTCTTCAATAATTTGACTGGGCACAATTTTGCTTGAAAATTCTGTACCCTTAGAATTTTGAACTCATTGCTTCATTGACTATTGAGAGATGTTGTTTGTTCCTTGATCTCTTTCTTTTCTATTTAATTTATTTATTTACTTGGTTATACCAGGTCTTAGTTGCAGCATGCATGTGGTATCTAGTTCCCTGACCAGGGATCAAACCAGGGGCCCATGCATTGGGAGTGCAGAGTCTTATACACTTTGCCACCAGGGAAGTCCCTTGTTCCTTGATCTCTTGCCTTTGTTTGTTTGTTTTTTTAAATAAATTTATTTATTGATTGATTGATTATTTTTGGCTGCATTGGGTCTGTTGCTGTGCATGGGCTTTCTCTAGTTGCAGTGAGCGGGGGCTACTCTTCGTTGTGGTGTGCTGCCTTCTCATTGCCGTGGCTTCTCTTGTTGCGGAGCATAGGCTCTAGGCACGCAGGCTTCAGTAGTTGTGGCTCGGGGGCTCTAGAACACCGGTTCAATAGTTGTGGCGCATGGGCTTAGTTGCTCCATGGCATGTGGCATCTTCCCAGACCAGGGATCGAAGTTGTGTCCCCTGCATTGGCAGGCAGGTCTTTTTTTTTTTTTTTTTTTTTTTTTTTTTTTGTGGTAGGCGGGCCTCTCTCTGTTCCGGCCTCTCCCGTTGCCTAGCACAGGCTCTGGACTCGCAGGCTCAGCAGCCATGGCTCACGGGCCTAGCCACTCTGTGGCATGTGGGATCTTCCCGGTCCGGGGCACGAGCCCGCGTCCCCCTGCATCGGCAGGAGGACTCTCAACCACTGCGCCACCGGGGAAGCCCAAGCAGGCAGATTCTTAACCACTGCGCCACCAGGGAAGTCCTGCCTCTGGTTTTTTTTAAAGGAAGATTTTAGTATCTTCTCTTTATGACTGTGTTGCCCTTGGTGTACATGTGTATTATGCCATTTTTTAATACGCTGAGCTGGAACAAAGTGGACTCTTTGTTCTGGAAACCTATGTATTGTAGTTGGAGGAAATGTTTTTTCTTTGATTATTCCCTCTTTCCTCTTTCTCAAACCATTATTAATTTGTTTAGAGTCTGTAGCATTATTTTCCAATGTCTTTATCTGTTCTTTTGTGTTCTTATCTGTGTCTTTTTCTACATTCTGGGATATTTTTCCGAAGTCTGCCATTCATTCATTTTTATTTTTTCCCTCCATTCCCCATAGTACCTCCTTACTGTGGGTTGATTTTATTTTAGTTTGTGTGCTTGGTCTGTATCTTTCAAGTTAAAGACTTTCTTCAAATGCCTGGCCCTCTTTGGCAATGTATCTTATTTGGGAATGAGACCATAAAAAGCTGATGGAAGCCCTGTATGCTGGGGTGGTACTTGTTGTAGGGGGGCCTTCACAAGAGAGGGATTGAGAATGTGTGTTCTTGTTGCTTCATTGGGAGCCAACTAACACTGAGGATCTATAGGTCTTTTGTCTTAGGCTAGTTATTCTCCCCAGACAGAAAATCTTTATAATCTCTTACCATTGGGGTTGGTGAGGAGGGTAGATGTTAATATTATCTACATTTTACTTATGAGAAAACTAAAGCAAAGAAAGGTTAATAACTTTTGGGTTAATAACCTCCCAGAGTTATTTGGTAATAAGCCATGAAGCCTGGATTCAAACTCTGGCAGGCTAATTCCAGAGTCCCACTCTCAACACACCACTATATAAAGTGTTCTGTTATATCAGTATAAAAAAAAAAAGAATAAATAGAGAAACATCTAAACGATGGGCAAAAGGCATAAATCAGCAACTCAGAATTTGAAAAGTTGTTCTCTCTTGCCTTTTGTGTATGATCTTGTTTTTTTATACCCGTCTGAGCGTTACTTTTTTACTTAGTGAGATTTTGGATCTACTACTGAAACCCTCACTGTTCACTCTTCACTTGTCAGCACACTGCTTGTCAGAAAGTTATTCATGGAATTTCAGTCATTAAACGATGTGCAGCATTGCCCTATATAATATTGTATCATGATTACTTCCTTGCTTCTAATGATTCTCTGTCTTCTTAAATTATTTTCACCCAAATGCAACATTATCTTGTCTTTATTTCAGAAACATTTCTATTACATCTTCTGTTTTCTTAAAGGCAAGAATGTTAGGTTTTTTCCAAAGTAATTTTCATAGTATTGTTTATGTTATATACACATACTTTTTAACTGGTGAAAACCTGGGGTGGGTTTTAATATTATATTAACGCTTTAGTAAGTGGCTTATTGAGGTACTTAAATACTTTCCTTTATTCATTGCTGACAGAAATAGTCTTACTAATATTAACAGTGTCTATGATACTATGCATTTTATATGTTATCTCACGAGAGATATATTTTGTTTTTTGGGTTTTTTTGTAGGCAACAAACAAATTCAGCAGCTATCCACTGTATCACAGTGTCTATGAAACATATGAATTAGTGGAAAAGTTTTATGATCCAGCTTTTAAGTATCACCTTGCTGTGGCCCAGGTTCGAGGAGGAATCGTCTTCGAACTAGCCAATTCCATAGTACTCCCTTTTGACTGTCGAGATTATGCTGTCGTTTTAAGAAAGTATGCTGATAAAATCTACAATATTTCAATGAAACATCCACAAGAAATGAAAACATACCGTGTGTCATTTGGTATGATAACCTTCCTTTTTCAAAATTCAGAGTCTGTATGTTACTATTAATCTCTAAAATGTAATGATCTACCTTAGGCCCATTTACTATTTATTGCTATTCCATATGATCATATATTTTATGCATATAAATGTTTCTTCCATTTCATTGATACCTGTCTTGCAATATACAAAATATAAATACCTTGTTAAATACAAAAGAGAACAACCTTCTATATTGTTCCCTTTGCTTAAACTATAGAACAATGCCATTAGGTCCTCATTTCTATTTCAGAACCACTATTTTCTGCAGTGAAGAATTTTACAGAAACTGCTTCTAATTTCAGTGAGAGACTCCAAGACTTGGACAAAAACAAGTACGTTGTATATATATAGATATAAGTTATGCGTCTAATAGATATAATGAAAAAGAAATACTAGCTGACATCTTTGTTGTTGAAGTATCTTTGGAAAGTTTTTTTCTACTTTCTTTCTCTTCATTCTAACAGGGTTATACAGGGCTGCCATATCTCTCAAAGAGATATTTTTGACATTCTGAGTGGCATATGTGCTGCTGAGAAATGCTGGTACCTTCTTTACTACCAACTGAGTGGTAGTTACAGAATTTCCACCTTAATACTGAAGGTCCTCCACTGTGTGTCCCCATCTTTTTCCAGTTTCATCTCCTGTTCTTTCAACATCTGTAAATCATACTTCAACCAAACTCTCCTATTCCCAAAACACACCTTCTTCCTCCCTTTTCTTAATGTCATTACCCACACAAAGAGTTCCTAATCTCCACTTCTACCTGGAAAAATTCTCTATATCCAGACTAGCAAATAAGGTAAAGCCATTAGTTTTTTTTTCAGATGTTAAGCATTTGGGATTAATTCTTGTAAAATCACAAAAGTAAAACATAATATGAACAACATTTTAAGACTGGAGAAAAAGAGAATGTTAGGGACAATTTTTTAAAGGTAGAATTTTGAGAGTGAATATCTACTATATATTAAAAATATTGTGATGATACAAATATCAAATCCTTGGAGACTGATACAAGAATACATAGAAAGACAAAGAGCAGACAGAACAAAAAATAGGCCAGTGATATATAAGGATGTATTTGTAATGAAGGATAGATACATTAAAGTCAAATGAGAAAGAAAGGTATTCAACAATAATATTGTATAAGCTCTTTCAGGAATTGATAAAAAAGTGAATTCAAAATCTCACTTCACATTCTATGCAAAAATAAACAACAGGGATAGAAGAAATTTTTAGTAAAAATTGAAATATCTTGGAAGTGAGATTCCAAGTTTAGAAATAACAATGCAATCAGATTTGAGAATATTAAAATGGTTAATAATATGGAAACTGATACTCCAAATCAGAGATAAAAGACTGGAAAAACTCTTTTCCAGAAAATATGGACAGGGGTGTAATATAGATATAATAAAAATACTTTTTTTTTGAAAGTTGATAAGAAAATCAAAAGAACAAAGTTGGAAATATTGGCACTAGGCAAGAGAAATCATTCAAAAAAAGATACCACCTGATAAAAAAAAATTCAAATTTACTAATAATTCAAAAATACAAATGAAAATAATGTCATACTATTTTCATACCAAATGAGTAGCAATTTAAAACTTGTTTGTACACATTGCTACAGGCAGTACACTGAAACAGATGCTCTCATGTTTTTCTGATAGCATTGTGAATTGCTTTAAACTATTAAAAAGCATAAATACATATTGTTAAAATTTCTAGGGCCACGACAGGGTTCTTACACTTTGCCATAGTATTTCTATTTCTTGAATTTTTTTCTTCAGGAAAGAGTCTCAAAATGAGGGAATAAAATGGTTTCTCAGAGAAAGTTACAAATTATAATACCAGATAATTCAAAACACCCTTAATACCTATGAGGACAGAAATTACTAAACAATCAGATGTCCACCCATTTAAACATTTTGTAAAGATTAACGCTGATGGTTATAAAGGATGTATAATAAGATATTTGTAATAAAATGTTAAGCAAAC
This sequence comes from Kogia breviceps, assembly GCF_026419965.1. Classification (NCBI taxonomy): domain Eukaryota; kingdom Metazoa; phylum Chordata; class Mammalia; order Artiodactyla; family Physeteridae; genus Kogia; species Kogia breviceps. The sequence goes on along the minus strand of NC_081316.1, from coordinate 51,838,790 downwards.
AAAAAGGTCATAAAATTGTATATATACAATATTTTATCGAATATGGAGAAATCTTACAGAAAACCAATTAGTATGATAATTGTGTTATCCTTGGGTGAATAGGAAGATTTATTTTCTTATACTTTACAATTCTTTCCAAATTTTTTATGTGAGTAAAAAAAATCAACACTTATAAATAAATTTTAGAGAAATGCCAAACACCATATAGTCTATTAAGCTGATTTTCTATCATTAAATAAATGACGTTTCTTCCTTGTGGAGAATTGCTGTTGGCATGGTATGGTAATCCAGGACACTGAACTTTCACTTCCTTGAGTATTTCTGTATTTGTCTTACCATCTCTAATGATAGTTAAGGTACAGATTGTGTCTCTATATTATGTTTACGTATCCTGAAACACCTGGAGCCATGCTTTGTACATAATATGAGTAAATGCTGGCTAAAGTAAATTAAAGTGGTTGTTGAATTTCTCAACCAAAACTTTGAAATGTGAGGAAGAGACACTTCTTGAATCCTGCTTTTCTTAAATCAATCCCTTAACCCATCAAAGGATACAGAGTGTTGACTCCCTGGTACTTTTATGCTCACGTAGTATTCAACCTCAAGACCTACCTCCTCCAACCCTAGGGAGGCCAGCCTGCTTCTGGTGGAAATAGATCCTGTTTACGTACGTCTGGTGCTGTGAGCATTTACCTCCCAGGGATATTTCAGATTGAACCCTGCTCTGTACAAGGAACATCCAAATGGGGTGTGTGCGTAACCTCATGAATTTTTGTGTTTGTAGCAATGCTTTATGAATTTGGTTCGGAAACCTGTAGTGTCTTATTGAAATTATGGTTTATTCAGTTGCCACCTTTGTTAGTTTATGTGAACTGCTCACAGGTAAAGTGTATGCCCAGTTTACCTTTATACTATCTCAAAACCCGAGTTCTTGATGCTAAATAAATGAATGTTGAAAGTAGCTCAAATCCAAACTGTGGGGCCTTTAATTAGTCTGTTTTCCTGTTGTCAACACAGTGCAGTTGAAGGAATACTATTCACTCTAAAACTTTATAGTTGTGAACCCGGGCAAGTCATTTATCTACTGAATCTGAGTATCTCATCTGTGGAACGGGGCTATTATCCTGCATAACTTGGAGGACTGCTCTGAAGATTAAAAAGAACAAATTTTATAAACATTCAGAATAGTAATGGGCACATTGTTTTATTATTAAATCTAAAAAATAACAACTAAGATAATTAAATTTTTATATAAAGTAATTTATGATTCCTTATGGTAATGGTTATTTCTCATTAGTTAATTAAATTATAACAGACTTAATAGGTTGAATTTAATAACGTTGTTACCCTACTCCAGGCTTGCTGGTAAATTTTCAGTTGTATTGAGTCATTTTTATCACAGTAACGCTGTCCCGCACACTTTGGAATGTGAGCTCTGTGAAAGCCAGAAGTGTCTGATACGTAACAGGCATTCAAATATTGTTGAAAGGGTGAAATAAGCACCACCTCTTTTGTTCATGATAGGTTTATCTTTAAAAATAATAATATAAAATATTATTAGCTGTCTTTTGGTAAATATGTATAATTCCCCAGGTACCCTACTAAACATTAATAGACTATTCCATTTCAAAATTGAAATGACTTCTATGAACAGATTTTTATGAGACTTAAGATGAAAATAATCTAGCCTATATTTGAATACCTAGGTTTATCAATTAATTATTTCAATATAAATAAAAATTACTATATATTTTTTCCATAGGCACATTGAACTTTTTCAGTCCTTTTATAAGCCTCAGCAGAGTAGGATTTAAAAAATGTAACTATGCATGCTACTGTTCTTAATTTGTATGTTATAGGAATTTAAAATATATTAGCTGTGTTTAGTTTTGTTTTGAATTTTTAGTTTGCTAAGTAGTGCACATATTTTCATGAAGCTACAACTGTATTCCTTTCCTTTTCTAGCCCAATATTATTAAGAATTATGAATGATCAACTGATGTTTTTGGAACGAGCATTTATTGATCCTTTAGGATTACCAGATAGGCCTTTCTATAGGTAAGGGTAAAAATATGACTCTTTATTTTAATATAACTTTTTTCTTATCTTTTGCCCTGTGGGAAAAATATAGTTGATTTCTTGCAAGCATATAAAAAATTCCAAAATATATGTAGTAAATGATAAATACATTATTTATTTATATAATGTAATATGATTACTACAGATCTTTATTTTATTATCTTTTTTGTTTCTGTATATAAAAGAGTATATGTTCATTACAGGAAATTTAGAAAACCCAGGAAGTCAGAAGTAGAAAATAGAAATCTCCCCAACTCTACTTGTCAGATATAAAAATCATGTTTGTCCTTTGGTATGCATAATTTTAGCCCCTCTCTTATTTTATTTTGAAAATATATGTATTTATGCATATATATAAGGCATAATAAATATATATTTATTTACTCTATCTCTTAATGTTGACATTTAGGTTTTTTATAATTTTTGACAATCATAATTATTTCTGATAAACACTAACTGTCCCCAGGTTGATCTTACTAAGTATTCAGAAAGAATTAGATCATTGACCAGCCAGAAACGACCTCATCTTTCTGTTTAGGGATTATCTATGAAAGAATTGGAATTGGGTGTAAGGGCATCATCCAAACAGGGTGAATGGATTCCCCTTAGTGGCATAATCATGTTCCTTTCCTTCTTTACCTCTTTACTGTGGACCTTGTCCTTCTCTTCCAGGGCTGTTACATGCACTGGCTTAGCTCCTTCAGTAAAACATCACCTTCTTCCTAGGTCATGTTGAATGTTATAAAACTGTTTTTAATGATTCTTCATGCTTGACGCTAGGTATTATAGCATGACTTCTTTTTTAAATAGGAGGAAAACACAATGATAGGTTGTTGTCTGGTCACAAATGAAAGCCTATAATCACAGTTGTACTACATTTCAGAGGATAGAGTGGTATTTTGAAGTCATCACTTCTTGCAGTGTGCCTTGAGAGTGATCATTTCATCTCCCAGACCTCAGTTTCCTCCTCTTTGAAATTTAATATCAACTCTGTAGAGTTTATTTTCAAGGATTAGAAAAATGATAGGTAAATAATTTAACACCAAGCATGATCCATAGTAGGTGACAAGCTGTTGTTGCTATCAATGTCATCATTTTTGTTGCTCTGAGCCACTTTAAGTCATCTGTCTAAAGTCAAAATATAATTAATTACCACATATTTCATAGACTAGTCTTTGGAGATTGAACTTGTAAATTTAGTTGACAAGTGGCAATTAGAATTATACAATCCATGAATTGTAGAATGTCCCTGTTTTTTCCCTTGTATATATAATTCGAGCAACTGATAGTAAACTATTTTTATCAACAGACATGTCATCTATGCTCCAAGCAGCCACAACAAGTATATGGGGGAGTCATTCCCAGGGATCTTCGATGCTCTGTTTGATATTGAAAGCAAGGTGGATCCTTCCAAGGCATGGGAAGAAGTGAAGAGACACATTTCTATTGCAGCCTTCACCGTGCAGGCTGCAGCAGGGACTCTGAGAGAAGTAGCCTAAGAAGTTTCTTTGGGAAACACATTGAATTAGTATGATGTATCACTCAGAAAGAATCATATTGGATGTACTGATAAACTGAAAAATAAAGTTGTGTACATATACATACATATCTAGATGCAGATAGATACATATATCAGCCTTGGCATTCTTTTTTCTTCTCCATATAGATTGAATAAGAAAGATGGATGATTTTTATTCTGTAATTATAGAAAGTCATTCTGAAGTTGGACTAAGTGTTTAAATTAAGAAGAGAGTAAAATTTTAATACACTTATGTGGCATTATCAGAGAATCATATCTAATTCAGCACTTACAAAACTACTCCTGTCACTGCACATGTAGAAAACATCAGTTTGTTATTTGTTGTGTATTTTTAGAATTTTTATAAATAAAATTGTACCATGTATTTTTCTAGGACTTGATTTTTTCACTCACCTTTGACATTTCATCCATGTATTATTGTGGCTGTAGGTGATTAGATTCCACTGACACAGAGCATTCCCTTGCATGGATATAACACTTACGCATTAGCATTCAGTCAAGACAGAGAAACCACACAGAAACATAGACAGAGAAAGTTAACATAAAGAATAATTACAAGAGCATTGGAGCAATGAAGTATTGTCTAGTAAAAGGTAAAAAGAAGTTTAAAGAATATAAGAATTACAGGGACTTCCCTGGTGGTCCAGTGGCTAAGACTCCGCACTCCCAATGCAGGGGGCCCAGGTTCGACCCCTGGTCAGGGAACTAGATCCCACGCACCACAACTAAGAGCCTGCGTGTCGCAAGGAAGGTCCTGTGTGCCTCAACTAAGACCCGGCACAGCCAAAGAAATAAATAATTATTTTAAAAAAACAGAATATAAGAATTACAGATATATGGAGCAATCACTGTCCCTTGGAGTGAGGACTGCAGGAACATGTAGATGTTTCCTTAAAAATAAATTAGGCCATTGTGTAAATCCAATCAAAATGATTTGAGCTTGTGTTTACACCTAAGATAACCTAATCTTCTTTAACTTACAATATTCTAAGAAAAGTCTAGTCTTTGTTATTTCTACAAAAGGCCTAAAGAATACAATTCACAGAATCCAGAAAATAAAGATCTTCACTGGTGGACATTAAGATGCCAAGTACAGATGCCAATTAGTCCTCTCTTACAAAGCAAATAGGCTGGCTGATTTTGACAACTTTTCCTCTAAAATTATCATCATGAGACTTTTTATAATGCTCATCTGTTGCTATGAAATTTGGAGATAGTGGGTTCCAATCCACCCTCTCTTCCTAAGACTGCTTGAAATTGTTCTGTCAGCTGAGGATTTGAAAACAATGTGTGTCCCATGTAATAGGTGGTTTGTCTAATTCCATAATGCCTAATTAGGTAGCCACATGTAGATATCAAGCTCTTGAAATGTGACTAGTTTGAATTGAGCTGTGCTGTCAGTATGAAATGCATGCTGGACATCAAAAACTTAGTATAGAAAAAAGAATGTAAAATAGCTCATTAATATTTTCAATATTATTTATATTTTTAATGATAATTTTTGAATATATTTAAGCATATTCTTGAAATTCATTTCAAATGAATTATGAATTATGAATTTCAATGAATTTCAAATGAATTACCTTTTATGATGTGGACACTAAAGTTTAAAAATATATATACGGTTCAGATTATATTTCTATAAAAATTTTATTTTTTTTTCTTTAAATCTTTTTTGCATTAAGCATTTCTGTTGTATTTTATTAAATCTTGTGATTAATTTAAGCACTTTTTGAAAAATTGTTTTGTGTTTGCCTTATCTTTCTAACTATACAGTAAGTGTTCTGGGGGAGAAGGCTCAGCTATCTTGTTTTGGTTCACCCACCATACCTGAAAGGCAAAGGTAAGTGTTTCATATAGACTGGATGATTGTGTTGAATCAATTGAGAACACAGGTAGTGAAATGCAGTACTATATATATCTTTAACACCTTTAGTTTATAAGCATACCTTTAAATAAATTTTGACAAGTTTAAATAAATATTTAAACTTGTTGATTGACAGCTCAGAGTTATGTGTAAATCAAAAACTCTGGGGAAAAAAAGAGCAAAAATATTATGGTCTCCTCTCAGAAACACAAATAGGGCACCCTTAGTCCATTTTAGAAGAGATTACTGCATTTATTCCATTTTATAAGGGACAATTTGTTACCTGGAGTTGATTCACGTTATAACTTATGGTCTTGAGGCTTTAAAATATGAAGAGAAAATGGGTCAGTAAGAATCTAAACAAAAAAAACTCGAAAATATTCTGGGCATTTAAAACAGAAGGAATGTAATGCAAGGAACTGGTTATACTACTGAAATGAGAGGCAAGAATAGAAATAAGAGACAGTGAAACCACTCAAAGGTTAGCATCAGCAGAAGCCACCACCAAACTAGACTGTGGAGATAGGATGGTAGTGATGTTACTTATTTTCAGAGCCAAAGTCAGGGATGGAGGCTGGAAACACGAAGGACATGGTGCCCTAGGCAGAGAGGAAGAGAAGAAATATAGTGACTTCTCCCTTTCTCTCACCCTCTAATGACCTTCCAGAGCCTGCTAGACACCAAGTTGTATAAAATTTTTGGAATCTCAGCCTGTAGTGTCAGGCTACATGAGGTAAAGAAGAAAGTAGGGGGAAGATGTGCAAAGATTCTGAACACATTCAAGTCCCAACCTGGACAGTCCATTCTTTTTGGCACTCAACAGCTATTTTCCTCCAACTATGTATTTCTTATGCAACTGCATGAATTAAACAAAAAACTGATGGAATATTTTAATTGAATAATATTAAGGATGCATCCAAACAAAACTTTTGAGATGCAATTAAAGCAATGCTTAGAAGGCAATTTGTAGCACTAAATGCGTATAATTAAAAAGAAGAAAAGCCTACCTCAAATAGGTAAATAAAGAAAAGCAAATCCGGGGCTTCCCTGGTGGCGCAGTGGTTGAGAATCTGCCTGCTAATGCAGACCCACCATCAAATGTGCTTGATTTATGAGTTTCTGAATATCAATAAGTTTTTATTTTAACTTACCAAAGAAGTTGGAAAGATTATTTCATCACTTAGAGAGTTTAGCAAATATCTTGGAAATCTGTTTCCTGAGGTTTGGTTAAATGGAGGAAAAGCTTTGTTTTATTGATTGATTGATTTTTGAATTTTAAAGTGACTCTTTAATGTAAGAACACCTGTGGCCACCACTCCGGAATGGAACTTTCTCTTGCCCCTCACCGTCACACTCCAGATCAAGACGGCCAGTGTCTCCCAGCAACAGCAGGACAGGAGGTTCTCTGCCTGCTACTCTCCAACCCAGCTCAGTGGGGACAGTAGATAAAGGCACCAGCACAGAGACCCCTTTGGGCCAATGTCAATTATAGCTGCTTTGGGACAAAACAGAAACAACAATGACCGCAATGGGAAAATTAGGACAGAGAAACGTTTTGAAGAAATAACACATACCCTTACCTTCCTTTCCTGATATATTTCCCACTGAACAATGAACTTGAGAACACAGAGTTTTTGGAAGGAGTGGGAATCATGACCCCATCCTTAAGTCTTTCAAGACACATGTACTGTATATATACATTTTAAGTGGTTGATGCTCCTAAGTGCTTATGAACAAACAAGCTTTATAAAATGACCTTGAATTGCAAAAGCACAACCTCTCTCATGGGGGCCGACTCTTTTTAACGGCAACCCCAAGGGCTTTATTTTCCAAGTCTTAACCAATTTCCCTAGCACCCTCCTTTCCTCAGTGAATTATGGCAATATAGGTTAATTACTACAATAAAAAATCTTGTTATATATTAGTCATAAACTGTTTTTAGGAATACTGACATGAAAGTGATTTTATTTCTCTGTTTTTCTGTATTTTACAAAATGATGACAGTCACAAAATGAGGGTACCAGACCCAAATATACAGTTTCCTCTTGTGTAGACGCTGGTGCTTTGGATCTCCTCAGAGGAAGAGCTTGAAGACAGCACTAGCCCAGAGTTCCCTGGAGAGGATGGCATTGGGCCTGTAAGTGTGAGTTTAATTAGGAGCCTGCTCCTCAGGCAGCAGCTAGGAAGACAAATAAGTGTAAGCTCTCTAGTTTAAAATCAGGATAAGAGACTTTACTTAGGTCCACAAACTCCCTTCATGATAGCCCTTGGATTAGTTTAGTGCCTGATGGAATAATCAAAGAAGTTGTGTGCATGCTACGTGTTGCTGCCCTCACTTCCCCCCTTGAAGTCTAGCCCTGCCAAGTTGCCATGTTAAGAAGCCATCATGAGGTTATATGCCACAAAAGTTATCAAACTTAATAATAAATCTCCTTGTTCCATTTTAAGTTTATTATGAAGACCGCCCACAGAGTAAATGTTATAGATATACATTCTGGAACTCAATAAATTGATCTTTACATTTCTGATTGAAAAGGTAAGAAAGTAAAATTTTGAATTCTAAGTTTACTGTCTCTGAGATTTACAGATGTCAGTGAATTTCTATTTTTGATTTTATACCAGTCAGTATTGTGAATTGTCTTGCAGTGTTTTTTGCTTTCACGTAGAATCAGTTGTTTTCGAATACTAATGAAATCTATTGTTTGAAAACATCAGAGATCATGGATTAAGTCAATAATTACCAAATATTGTCACTGACATAACAAGTTAATAATAAATAGTATTATTATTTGTTTGTTTGTTTGCGTTACACGGGCATCTCACTTTTGTGGCTTCTCTTGTTGCGGAGCACAGGCTCCGGACGCGCAGGCTCAGTAGTTGTGGCTCACGGGCCCAGCCGCTCTGCGGCATATGGGATCTTCCCGCACCAGGGCACGAACCCGTGTCCCCTGCATCAGCAGGCGGACTCAACCACTGTGCCACCAGGGAAGTCCATAAGTAGTATATTTTATTTTATTTTATTTTATTTTATTTTATTTATTTATTTATTTTTTTTTTGCGGTACACGGGCCTCTCACTCTTGTGGCCTCTCCTGTTGCGGAGCACAGGCTCCGGACACGCAGGCTCAGCCGCCACGGCTCACGGGCCCAGCCGCTCCGCGGCACGTGGGATCCTCCCTGACCGGGGCACGAACCCGTGTCCCCGGCATTGGCAGGCGGACTCTCAACCACTGTGCCACCAGGGAAGTCCATAAGTAGTATATTTTAAAAATGATACTTCACATTACAGAAATATAAAATAAAAAAATTTCTATATTTACTGGTTTGGCTAATGAAAATGCTACATAATACATCCTTTTGTGCATATACCTTTGTTTCTGAGAATTCCTATTGGAATGATAGCTAGGGATGATGTTGCTGGGTTAAAAGGATATGTTGATATAAGCTTCTGATAGCTGCTAGTGGACTGTCCTGATTCAGAGTGGGATGATCTTGCTGTGACTAGATGGATGCGGGGGTGTGAACAGGTTTCCTCAAACATCATTCTCAATCGTGAAAAATTAAAAGCATTTCCTCTAAGATCAGGAGCAAGACAAGGATGTCAACTGTTGCCACTATTATTCTACACAGTTTTGGAAGTTTTAGCCACAGCAGTCAGAGAAGAAAAAGAAAAAGGATACAAATTGGAAAAGAAGTAAAACTCTCACTGTTTGCAGATGATATAATACTATACTTAGAGAATCCTAAAGATGCCACGAGAAAACTACTAGAGCTAATCAGTGAATTTGGTAAAGTAGCAGGATACAAAATTAATGCACAGAAATCTCTTGCATTCCTATACACTAATGATGAAAAATCTGAAAGAGAAATTAAGGAAACACTCCTATTTACCATTGCAACAAAAAAAATAAAATACCTAGGAATAAACCTACCTAGGGAGAAAAAAGACCTGTATGCAGAAAACTATAAGACACTGATGAAAGAAATCAAAGATGATACAAACAGATGGAGAGATATACCATGTTCTTGTATTGGAAGAATCAATATTGTGAAAATGACTATACTACCCAAAGCAATCTATAGATTCAATGCCATCCCTATCAAATTACCAATGGCATTTTTACAGAACTAGAACAAAAAATTTTTAAATTTCTATGGAGACACAAAAGATCCCGAATAGCAAAAGTGGTCTTGAGGAAAAAAAACAGAGCTGGTGGAATCAGACTCTCTGACTTCAGACCATGCTACACAGCTACAGTAATCAAGACAATATGGTACTGGCACAAAAACAGAAATATAGATCAATGGAACAGAATAGAAAGCCCAGAGATAAACCCACGCACCTATGGTCAACTAACCTATGACAAAGGAGGGAAGGATATACAATGGAGAAAAGACAGCCTCTTCAATAAGTGGTGCTGGGAAAACTGGACTGCTACATGTAAAAGAATGAAATTAGAACACTCCCTAACACCATACACAAAAATAAACTCAAATTAGATTCGAGACCTAAATGTAAGACCGACCAATATAAAACTCTTAGAGGAAATCATGGGAAGAACACTCTTTGACATAAATCACAGCAAGATCTTTTTTGATCCACCTCCTAGAGTAATGGAAATAAAAACAAAAATAAACAAATGGGACCTAATGAAACTTCAAAGCTTTTGCACAACAAAGGAAACTATAAACAAGACAAAAAGACAACCCTCAGAATGGGAGAAAATATTTACAAACGAATCAATGGACAAAGGATTAGTCTCCAAAATATATAAACAGCTCATACAGCTCAATATTAAAGAAACAAACAACCCAATCTAAAAATGGGCAGAAGAGCTAAATAGACATTTCTCCAAAGAAGACATATAGATGGCCAATAAGCAAATGAAAAGCTGCTCAACATCAGTAATTATTAGAGAAATGCAAATCAATACTACAATGAGGTATCATCTCACACCAGTTAGAATGGGCATCATCAGAAAATCTACAAACAACAAATGATGGAAACGGTGTGGAGAAAAGGGAGCCCTCTTGCACTGTTGGTGGTAATGTAAGTTGATACAGCCACTATGGAGAACAGTATGGAGGTTCCTTAAAAAACTAAAAATAGAATTACCATATGACCCAGAAATCCCACTACTGGGTGTATAGCCAGAGAAAACCATAATTCAAAAAGACACATGCACCCCAATGTTCATTGCAGCACTATTTACAATAGCTAGGTCATGGAAGCAACCTAAATGCCCATAGACAGACGAATGGATAAAGAAGAAGTGGTACATATATACAATGGAATATTACTCAGCTATAAAAAGGAATGAAACTGAGTCATTTGTAGAGACGTGGATGGATCTAGAGACTGTCATACAGAGTGAAGTAAGTCAGAAAGTGAAAAATAAGTATCGTATATTAACGCATATATGTGGAACCTAGAAAAATGGTACAGATGAACCAGTTTGCAGAGCAGAAATTGAGACACAGATGTAGAGAACAAACATGGACACCAAGGGGGGAAAGCAGCTGGGGGTGTGGGTGGTTGTGTGATGAATTGGGTGATTGGGACTGACATGTATACACTGATGTGTATAAAATGGATGACTAATAAGAACCTGCTGTTTAAAAAAATAAATGAAATTCAAAAGAAAATTTACCTTCTTTATATTTTCACTTTAAAAATTTCTAGCAAGGTCAATTTATTTTCATTTTTTTTATAAATAGTGCTTCAATTAACAAACAATAGATAATTTAGTGAAATAACATGTATGTAAGCATTGGTAATTTGATAAACTGTGATAGGTGTCAGCAAAATACAGGTACTATGGCACTTCTGTTAAAAATAATATTCTAGGGCTTCCCTGGTGGCGCAGTGGTTGAGAGTCTGCCTGCCGATGCAGGGGACACGGGTTCGTGCCCCGGTCCGGGAGGATCCCACGTGCCGTGGAGCGGCTGGGTCCGTGGGCCGTGGCCGCTGGTCCTGCGCGTCCGGAGCCTGTGCTCCGCAATGGGAGAGGCCGCAGCAGTGAGAGGCCCATGTACCGCAAAAAAAAAATAAAATAAAATAAAAAAGTAATAATATTCTACAGTGTGCACAACATAGTAACTACAGATAATAATACTGTAATGCATATTTAAAAGTGGCTAGGAGAGTACATATTAAAAGTTCTCATAATAAGAAAAATAATTTTTAACTACATATTGTGATGAATGTTAACTAATATGGTGATCATTTCAAAATATATGCAAATATCAAAATCATTACGTTACATATCTGAAAGTTATATGAGGTTATATGTCAATTATACCTCAATAAAAAACAATTGGCTTTATGCATTGTATTAAATATAATTACTCACATAATTATGGTATAAATAGTTACTATATTATATTCATATTAATATAAACATATACATTGATGTATATATTATTTATGTATATATAACATATATAAAGTATTTTGTTTAAAAGTTTTCATCAATTTTTTTTTGCATTTACCCCAAAAGAAGCCTATATTCTTTTAAGGTCTCAGTCCCCTAAGATTAGGTTTTCTATATACAGAAAACCCAATCAACCATTTTCACACCTTTCTGAGTAAACTTATCAGTATTTTCCACTTCCCTTTGAAGGTATTATCCAATCTCAAGAAGTAGGTGTGGCCTCAGGATAGTCTAATCCTTTAAAAGGAAACTTTGTCCAGGGATGACTTCTTCTCTCAGGGAGACTCAGGGAAAGTGCAGCTACCAGGTGTTGGACAGTTCTTGTTGACCCTGATATCCACAGATTTCCAGGACGTGCAGCCTTCCAGAAGTGAGACCACTCACAGTGGACTCTGGTAAGTAAGGAATTGATTGTAAATATCTTCATGTTTATTTTCTCTCATCCAAATCCTTTCCATTTACCTATTGGCCTGCTTGGGTTTTGTCCAAGCAAACAAGTAGTTGTCTTAGTTTTTTTAAAATGACCTCAATATTTAAAATATCTGTAACTAGACAATGGTAATATATTGATATTTGTAATATTAACATGTAATCATTTTTATTCCATTACCTTACATGTTATTAGATGTTTTTAGGTTTTAAATGAGATTTCTACAGACATATGTATTTATGAAACACATTGAACACCTAAAATGTTCAACATAATGTATACATTTCATAGTCTTTATACAGATGAACATAAGAGTTAAATGTGTTGAATGAATTAGAATACCTTCTTGTAAAGGTCATATGCACTGTATTTTTTTTTTTTTTTTTTTTTTTTTTTTTTGCGGTACGCGGGCCTCTCATTGTTGTGGCCTCTCCGTCGTGGAGCACAGGCTCCGGACGCGCAGGCTCAGTGGCCATGGCTCACGGGCCCAGCTGCTCCGCGGCATGTGGGATCTTCCCGGACCGGGGCACGAACCCGTGACCCCTGCATCGGCAGGCGGACTCTCAACCACTGCGCCACCAGGGAAGCCCAGTATTTTTTTTTTAAAACATCTTTATTGGAGCATAATTGCTTTACAATAGTGTGTTAGTTTCTGCTGTATAACAAAGTGAGTCAGCTATATATATTCATATATGCCCCTGTCTCCTCCCTATCCCACCCCTCTAGGTGGTCACAAAGCACTGAGCTGATCTCCCTGTGCTATGCGGCTGCTTCTCACTAACTATCAGTTTTACATTTGGTAGTGTATATATGTCCATGCCAAAATAAAGGTGCTGTTTTTTTGTTTTTTGAGGTATGCGGGCCTCTCACTGCTGTGGCCTCTCCCGTCGCGGAGCACAGGCTCCGGACGCGGAGGCTCCGCGGCATGTGGGATCTTCCCGGACCGGGGCAGGAACCCGCGTCCCCTGCATCGGCAGGCGGATCTCCAACCACTGCGCCACCAGGGAAGCCCAAGGCGCTGTATTTTTAAAGCCTTCAGTTTGCAGTCTAGATTTGAAAAGTGTTTAGGATAGATCCAATGAACTGATAGGGACTCCCAAGAGGTAGCATTGGTCAAATAGGGAAATATCAGAAACAAAGAGGATATGATGTTGCTTCCATTAACGATATCTTTGGAATTTCTAGTGTAGAGAGAAAATCCTCATGTATATTCAAATTTTTTCTTTGGTTTTAAAAAACAACTGATTGGGCTTCCCTGGTGGCGCAGTGGTTGGGAGTCTGCCTGCCGATGCAGGGGACATGGGTTCGTGCCCCGGTCCGGGAGGATCCCACGTGTCGCGGAGCGGCTGGGCCTGTGGGCCATGGCCGCTGGGCCTGTGCGTCCGGAGCCTGTGCTCCGCAGCGGGAGAGGTCACAGCGGTGAGAGGCCCACGTACTGCAAAAAAAAAAAAAAAAAAAAAAACAACTGATTAATTTTTACTGATTACTGTTGTAGCTTGAACATTCACTAGTTCAAAATGTGAAGTGCTCTGATCTGAACTGACTCCAGGAAAAATTGTTTTCCTGAACTAGAAATAACATAATTTTTTCATTTTTTTGTCTTGAAAGGAGGAGTTTTGCTATTTAAGTTGGAAGCAAACACTGAAATGTTTATAGTTTTAAGATGCCAAAGTTAAAGCCAACATTGATTATATTAAGTTTAAATTATTCTAAACAATTTTATTTGTCTTTAGAAAAGCACATCTGTCAGTTCAGAGGCAGGAGACATAGAGAACATTAGCATAGAGACAAAGTGTGTGCAAGTATGGGTTCCAGTCATGGAGTCAGAGAGAGAGAGAGAGAGAGAGAGAGAGAGAGAGAGAGAGAGACAGGTTGAGATTATATATGTGCTTCTGTACCAATCAGCTAATAAAAGTAACTCTGGAGTCATCTTACCATTTACCCTCTGGTCTAAGCTTTAAGCACGTCCATGTAATTTAGGTATGACTGAGAGCACGGTTTATTTTAAACAAAAAAGTTGCTAGGGACTCTCTTATCTAATTTTATCATTTGTATCAGCATGAACCTGTCTGTATTCACCATTTCTAGGTTTGTACTGAGGTCAAGCAAATAGGTAAATTAGACAGAGTTCAAACAGACAGGACTTTGTCGAAAGGCTTTATTTTCCCTTATCAGGGCAGAAGAAAGACTTTCTCTCTTACCCTCTCTATTTCTGTCTTGAATTTTCAGAAACATGGATTCAGACACATTGCAAGCCTTCCAGAATGAACTAACCTGCTCCATCTGTATGAACTACTTCATAGACCCCGTCACCATAGACTGTGGGCACAGCTTTTGCCGTCCCTGCCTGTACCTCTGCTGGGAGGAAGACCAGACTCCAAAGAGCTGCCCTGAGTGCAGGGGACTATCAGAGAAGCCAGATTTCAAAACCAATATTGTACTCAAGAGGCTGGCTTCCCTCGCCAGACAGGAGGCAGCTAAACAAACCAACAGCTCAGAGGCGCAGATCTGCGTGACACACAAAGAAGCCAAAGGACTCTTCTGTGAGGTTGACAAGAGCCTGCTCTGTGGCCCCTGCTCTGAGTCCCCAGAGCATGCAGCTCACAGCCACAGTCCAGTACAATGGGCTGCTGAGGAATACCGGGTAGGTGATGCTTCTAAAGCAATTAGGAATCTATAGGTTCCTAAATCAGAGAGAAAGATGAAAATGATAACGAAGTTGATGGGGATGGAGATGGTGGAGATGGGGATTTTTCAGTGTAGGTCATGTAAGTGTATCATTTTAATGTTGTTGCCCAATTGTCCAAACATGTGGAACTGCTGTATCCTGGGGCATGTGGTAGCACCAGGCATACTGGCTCCTGACGTGAGCTTGACACATTCTTAGTCAAGTTATATAAAAATCTGACTCTCAATTTCTTAGGAAATGAGAAATTTCATTTCTCTCATGGAAATGAGAGATTCCATCATCTGTAAAGTTCCCCCAATTCTTTCTTTCTTTTTAAAATTTTTAATTAATTTATTTATTTTTGGCTGCATTGGGTCTTTGATGCTGCATGTGGGCTTTCTCTAGTTGCAGCGAGCGGGGGCTACTCTTCGCTGTGGTGCACAGGCTTCTCATTGCAGTAGCTTCTCTTATTGTGGAGCATGGGCTCTAGGCACTCAGGCTTCAGTACTTGTGACACACGAGCTCAGTAGTTGTGGCTCATGGGGTCTAGAGCACAGGCTCACTAGAGCACACAGGCTTAGCTGCTCTGCAGCATTTGGGATCTTCCAGGACTAGGGCTCAAACCTGTGTCCCCTGCATTGGCAGGCAGATTCTTAACCACTGCACCACCCGTGAAGTCCCCCACAATTCTTCATTATATGTTTCTGTCACTTTGATATTCAAAATATTAGAATCAAATTAGATTAATGTGGAAAAATCTGACCACATCATTCAAACTCAAGATTTCTATTTTCTAAACCAGCGGTCCCCATCCTTTTTGGCACCAGCGACCAGTTTCATGGAAGACAATTTTTCCATGGACGGGGGCAGGGGGAGGTTGGGGGGATGGTTCTGGTGGTAATGCGAGCGATGGAGAGCGGTGGGGAGCGATGGGGAACGGCAGATGAAGCTTCACTTGTTCGCCCAACGCTCACCTCCTGCTGTGCAGCCCCATTAGTAACAGGCTATGGACTGGTAGCGGTCCTCGGCGCAGTGGGTTGGGGACCCGTGCTCTAAATGACTGCCTTTGCTCATACATAAGGGGATGGAATTTATGGTATCATCATCTGTGTCACTAAAGCTCATGGTTATTTTGCAGGAGAAACTTCTGAAGAGAATGGGCTCTTTAAGGAAAATGACCCAAGAAGTGCAAAACAGTCTGAATCAAGAAGCTAAAACTACTCAGTGGTTAGAGGTAAGAATAAAAATACTCCATTTGTTTGCATGGAGACCGATATAATCCTGGCTTAGACTTTTAGCAAAATTCAAATTACCAGGTAAAGGATAGTGGTCTTTTCCTTGGAAACAGTAGTGGTTTCAAATGACCTATCAGTAATCACAATTACAACAGACCAATACAAACTAGTTCAAAGAGTGCTAGTATATGGGAAAACCAAGGCATAAAATGTATTCCTAGGCCACATTTTGAAGATTTAAATAAATCTTCTTAGACATGGAGTATAAGACAACATTCGGCTAAGTATGTCTGTGAAGGTGAGGAGAGGAATACAGTAGTATCTAGAGGAGAATTAGTGCATATTTTTAAAGCTGCACAGTATGGGGTTTACCTAATATAAGAATATTTAGAAAAATCAGGGAAAGGAACAGGAAAAAACAAGATTTGGGTAAGAGAGGAAATAACTGATGGAGTAAGAACCCTGAAGAATCCTCCTAGGGAGAAAAACTGGGACCCCTTCAGATGGCTTGATTTAAACAGGAAAAGAGGTGAGAGACTTAGAGAAAGGATGGACTGGAAGGACCAGCAAATATTCCAGGCCTTTTGAAATGTGAGGTAGAAAGTTTGTCAAGAACTTTCCCGAGGACAGTAAGGAAATATTATTGGACGTTTTCTGTTGAGAATGAGGATGAGTGATTCTTTGAATCCACTGTCTCTGCAGAACTATGCAGCCGTAAGGAAGGTGATGATCAAAGTTCAGTATCAGAGGATGCACCTCTTTCTCCGGGAGGAGGAGCAACTCCATCTGGAGGCACTGGAGAGAGAAGCGAAGGAGACTCTCCAGCAACTCAGGGAGAGTGAACTCAGAATGACTCAACAGAAAGAAAGTCTGAAAGAAATGTACAGAGAGCTGACTGAGATGTGCCACAAGCCTGATGTGGAGCTGCTCCAGGTGAGAAGGGAGGTTCCATCCTCAGAGACAGAAATACTATTCTGGGCACCGTTGCCATGACATTGAAATGTTACCTGCATATACTCTTATCTCAGCTAAGGAATGACGCTCCTTGACTCCCATTATTTTATTTGTCCAACCCCCTTATTTCTCATGGCCAGGTAATCTTTGGGAGGTTTTTTTTTTTTTAATCCTTTCACTAGCTAACGTAGGACAACAATTTTTCAGTGTGATCAGGAGTACTATCCAGGCAGACTATCCAAAGCCAGCAAAATTCTGTGACCAGGAGAAAGTTAATTTTCTTGGAGTAATTCTCAATACATTGTCACTCCTCTCTATTATCCCACACTTACTGAAGACATTGAGGTTTTGCCCATTGTCTAGGTAAAATTTTTAGAACTGGGAGTCAATTTCAATGCACTCTATAATTCATTTTATATGGTTCCTTGTTTTGCTTTAATTGTTATCATAAATGGTGAGATATCTCCTTGGGAATAGGACTGAGCAATGACTGACATTGGAAACCTGATGTTGTTGCATCATTGCACAGACTCTTCTTGGCCTCCTTCCTTCCTTCCTTAACATGCCCTGAGGAAGCTCATCATGTTTTAGTTTAAGTTCTGTTATTAAGATAGCCTCTGACTGTTCCTTAGAGGAGAATGAGAAAAACAATACCTTACTGAACAAACAGGAGTAGTAAAGAAGAGGCAAAAGGACAGAACTCTCATGATTAACATGATTTCTTTTTTCATTGCAGGCCTCGGGAAGTGTATTGGAAATGTGAGTATATGCTAACGAGTTTTGATTTCTGGAAAAGTTGTCTTTTTGACGAAGTGGTCTCTAGACTACTTATAACATCTAATAAAATGTAAATTAAATGCTATGTAAATTGTTCCCAGGTATGTGGCATTTTCAAGTTTCACTTTTTGGAGCTTCCAGGAATTTTTTTTTTCTGAGTATTTTCCATTTAGAACCAGGGAAGAAGAATGTAGGAGAGGGGTAGATTTAGAATTGGGGATTGACATATACACACTGCTATATTTCAAATAAAATAACACACAGTGGTTATCTCAAGCCATAGGGAAGAAGATCAGGATGAAAAATGGTGGTCAAAGGAGAACTTTAGCTTTACCTATAATGTTCAAACTTTTTGAAAAGAATGTATGTATTATTCTATAAGTAAAATAAATTTAACAAAAAAATAGATAACAAACAAGGACCTATAGTAAACTAACTAATTAACTAACTAAATAAATAAAATAAAACAGAAATTACAGATTCAATCCATGTTTGAATCCATAGGTGCAGAACCTTCACACATGAATGACGAACAGTACATCTTTTGATCTATTAACATCGTCTTTTTGGCTATTATTCTGTTTTATTTCAAAAGAATTCTAGAGGCCTTCTGATCCTTGGTCTGAGAAATTTCCTTTTCATTTGGCTGAATTCAAATATACCTGAAAACTTTCTGACATTCTGGGCTTTGTTCCACCCACTCACCCCATGCTCTCCAGACTCACCACAATAAAACTTAAGGAAGGGATTTTTCTAAGATATCACAGAGGAAGCACCTACACTAGTGAGTTGGAAGGTGAAAAAGGCAGGAAAGGGGAAAATTCCCTAATAGGAAGAGGGACTGTGATTTTGTTCCTAGGAATAGCAGTGAATCAGCCTGTTCCATTAGAGCAAGCCCCCTTGTAGGTAGGACCTCAGAGCTAATGGCTTCCTGGTGCCCACTGGAAAGACCTTCAGGACCAAGGCAGCCAGGCTGGAATTGGATTCCCTTGCTGGGCTGATAAGAGCAAACATGTTTGACTCAAGTGAACTCTTCCTTTTAGACACTGAATGTATCCTTGATGACTACTTGCTGACTGAAGTCCCAAAGGCTTTGCCTGAATTTTTTTTTTTTTTTTTTTTTTTTTGCGTTACGCGGGCCTCTCACTGTTGTGGCCTCTCCCGTTGCGGAGCACAGGCCCCGGACGCGCAGGCTCAGCGGCCATGGCTCACGGGCCCAGCCGCTCCGCGGCCTGTGGGACCCTCCCGGACCGGGGCACGAACCCGTGTCCCCTGCATCGGCAGGTGGACTCTCAACCACTGCACCACCTGGGAAGCCCTGCCTGAATTTTTTGCTCTCTGTAAAATGCCCAGGTTATTTGCATTACCTGAATTGGAATAGAGGAAGTGAATGAAGTTCAATAAGTTGAAAATTGGAGTAAAGTCTGAGAAGAATGGGGAAGTTGAAATTTGATGTAATTTATATTTAGAAAAAAGTATGGTGACTTTTTATAGTCCCAAGTGTGTAGAATATAATGTATATCCAATTCACCAAAAATAGGAGAATTCTGACAAAATATCCTGGATTAAAAACTGCTTTTTTGTAACGGTCATGTGATCGGCCTTTGACCTTGAAATGTAACTGACGTCATTTGTTACAGGACTGATTTGGTACAGATGCAAAAGCCTCAGCCAGTGAACCCAGAGCTCACTTCCTGGCCTGTCACTGGAATCCTAGACATGCTGAACAACTTCAGAGGTAAGAGGCAACCTTCTGTGAGCAGGACTACATTTCATTAGAACTTCTTAGGAAGGAGCCTTCTTTGATTATTTTCTTTCTTCTGACATGAAGGTAGTACATAACTTCCCAAAGCTGTTACATTTTTCCTGCTTGTATAGTCGTATTACAAAGATCAAGGCTGAACTTTGCAACCTATAGTTTACTGAAAATGCAAAGCTAGATATATATATTCAGTTACATATGACATAGGCAGAGCGAGAGGAGAGCAACCAGCTTGCTCATGTGCTTATAAAGAGATAGAATATTTACTTTTGTGAGTAACCATCAATATTGTTTTTATTCAGTTTATTTCACTCTTAAAAAGTTAAATATGGCATTGCTGGTTTTTAATTTGTTCTGTATTACAAGCTCATTTATTATGCATTGTACAAAAATATTTATTATTTCTAAAATCAGCATTGAATTGACAGAAGAATTGACAGAAAAGAATAAAATTGGCTTAGGCAGGATAATTGTAATGCTATTAGATCAATTTCAAAACAACTGAAAGGCAAGGGGTATTTGAACATGGTTAGCCAGAACATCCTTTTAGAAGCTTCCAAACTATTCATTGATGGATTTCTATCAAAATTTTGACCTTTGAAAATGTAGTAAGTGGAGACTATAGCCCAATAAATACCCACATGATAGCAAGTGCTATCTACATGTTAGATCGTGTTAAAGACAAAGGACGCAAGAAAAGTTTTCTAGATGAAAGAAAAAAAAATAATGTTTTCGGTGAGTCCTGAAATAAACTATCAAGACATTGACATTAAATCAGACTTCACATAGTTCATATCTCCCTTTTTTTTACTTTTTCTGTATGATTTGAAGTCTTTCCGTGTGCTGGTGAGATAGTAATGACTCTTGCTCTTCATAGAAGAGCTAGTCTGAACTCCCTTTGCTGTCTTTGTTTTGTATTTCCTTGGAGGAGGGAAAATTAAAAGACTCATTGGGTAGAGAGCCTCTGTCTCTTAGGCCATGAAAATCCCACTTGCTGACCTTATTTTTGCTCTTTCTGCAGTGGATAACGTTCTGAGTCAGAAAATGACCATTCACGATGTGAGACTTTCTGAGGATCGTACAAGTGTGACATTTGGAGGTGACCATCACGACGTGTCCAGACAGTCCCAGACTGTGGAGAGATTTGCGGCCTGGGGAGCTGTGGCCTTCACCTCTGGGAGGCATTACTGGGAGGTGGATGTGACACACTCCTCGAACTGGATTCTGGGAGTCTGTAAAGATATCTTGACGAGTGATACTGATATCATTATTCATTCTGAAGAAGCATTTTTGCTATTTTCTATGAAAGTGAACAATCATTATAGTTTGTCCACAAACTACCCACCCTTAATTTTGTATGTGCAAAGGCCTCTGGGTAGGATTGGAGTGTTTCTGGATTATGACAATGGAACTGTGAGCTTCTATGATGTTTGCAGAGGTTCCCTCATATATAGTTTCCTTCGTTCCTCCTTCTCCTCCCCTCTGATGCCTTTCCTTTGCCTTAAATCACCATGACTAGTCAAGTTCCATGACCATTTAATTGATGAAATTCTTGCCTGAACAAATTGCTGTCCTAAACTTCACGTGAGGCCACAGGATAATATCTGACTATCTCTTAGCACATTGTAATATAATGGAACATACGACTGTATGTTTATAAAATGGCATAATCATGTTGAATGTATAAATTTGTTAATTAAATTTTCTTGTAATAAAAATGTATTATGGAATATTTCATAGAGTATAATCAGTTGCTTTTCTTCTGTCATAAATAATAGTTTTATTAAAATAAAAGTTACATACCATAATGGTCACCTCATTTCAACTATATAATTCAGTGGCTTTTAGTAATATTCAAAAAGTGAAACCATAACTTTCTAATTCTAGGACATATCCATCACCCCAAAAATAAACAAATGCCCACTGACATTTACTCCCCATTCCTTCTCCCCCTCCCAAGTCACCCCCTAATCCAGTTTTATTCTTCAGGGATTTTTCTATTATATGGTGTCAAGTAAATTGGATCACACAATGTGTGGCTTTTTATACCTGTTTACTTTCCCTTAATGCTTTCAAGATTCATCTACATTGTAAGCAGTGTGCTTTACTTGCATATCTGAACCAGACTGGGGTGAAAGCATGAGGTAATATATATATCAGGTTAGTAAACAAAAGGAATGGTGCTTAGTTTTCTCTTCAAAGCTGACCTAGTTGGTAAGAACCAAGTGTTTGACAGACTTTATCATTTCTCTACACCCTAGTCATTAAGCACATCTCAGCTCAACAACATTTTTCCCAGGAAGTTTTTGGTGACTACGCAGACCAGTGTAGTTCCTCTTATTATATACTCTCTGAGCATATACCGTCTCATCGTAATATTCAACAAACCTTCCTCAAATTAGCACTTTTATTACTTGACAGACAATTCTGAGACAGTAGGGACAGTTTATTATTTACTACTATATTCCTACTATCCAATGCAGACTTATAACATAATACATAGAAGTATAGGATGAATCAGTGAACAAACTCATGCAGCTCAATAACAAAAAAACAAACAACCCAATCCAAAAATGGGCAGAAGACCTAAATAGACATTTCTCCAAAGCAGATATACAGATTGCCAACAAACACATGAAAGAATGCTCAACATCATTAATCATTAGAGAAATGCAAATGAAAGCTACAATGAGATACCATCTCACACTGGTCAGAATGGCCATCATCAAAAAATCTAGAAACAATAAATGCTGGAGAGGCTGTGGTGAAAAGGGAACCCTCTTACACTGTTGGTGGGAATGTAAATTAATACAGCCACTATGGAGAACAGTATGGAGGTTCCTTGAAAAACTACAAACAGAACTACCATACGACCCAGCAATCCCACTACTGGGCATATACCCTGAGAAAACCATAATTCTAAAAGAGCCATGTAGCAAAATGTTCATTGCAGCTCTATTTACAATAGCCAGGACATGGAAGCAATCTAAGTGTCCATCAACAGATGAATGGATAAAGAAGATGTGGCACATATATACAATGGAATATTACTCAGTCATAAAAAGAAATGAAACTGAGTTATTTGTAGTGAGGTGGATGGACCTGGAGTCTGTCATACAGAGTGAAGTAAGTCAGAAGGAGAAAAACAAATACCGTATGCTAACACATATATATGGAATCTAAGAAAAAAAAATGTCATGAAGAGACTAGGGGTAGGACGGGAATAAAACACAGACCTACTAGAGCATGGAATTGAGGATATGGGGAGGGGGAAGGGTAAGCTGTGACAAGGTAAGAGAGTGGCATGGACACATATACACTACCAAACGTAAAATAGGTAGCTAGTGGGAAGCAGCCACATAGCACAGGGAGATCAGCTTGGTGTTTTGTGACCACCTAGAGGGGTGGGATAGGGAGGGTGGGAGAGAGGGAGATGCAAGAAGGAAGAGATATGGGGACATATGTATATGTATAACTGATTCACTTTGTTGTAAAGCAGAAACTAACACACCATTGTAAAGCAATTATACTCCAATAAAGATGTTTTAAAAAAAAGGAAACATTAATGGTAATCACGGACACTAAATCTACATTGTCATTTTTTCTATCAGTAATACTTATATGTGAGTACTGCATGAAGCATTTATTCAATCTCTTATTCATAGACAAGTAACTTACTTTATCCACACTATGTCAGGTAACCTCGTAAAATAGAGGCAAAAATAGAAAATTTGTTAATATTGTTGAAGAGTGAAATAGTTAATCCGTGTAAGAGGAGTTAATTGAATGCCTAGAAATAGTAAACATATTAACTTTTACTATTATCATTTTAATATTATCATTATCATTAATGTTATCAGTCTAGAAATGATTATATTCATAATGAATTCTTGGCCAGTTTCTAGGCCAGTCTACACAGGGCTTATCTGTACTTTCTCCCCGTTCATCAAACTATCTCCTCATTTGAGGCAGGTTTGAGTCAATGGCTTTATGTTCTATACCACTGAAAATTTTGTGGTCATTGATCAGAAGCCTATAACCACTTTCTCCAGAATTTTTACTTATAAATAGATCTGTTCACCATCGCTTCACTGCTCATCATTTTTCAAAAGGCACCTTAAAGCTGATTTTACAGTTGTTCAGTTAAGCAGTTGTTTACTTTATCTCTCCCTCTTCACATGACCTTTTTTTCTTCATATAAAATTTCCCTCTTCTTTCCCTTATCAGGACATCAGTCAGTAGATTTAGGACCCACTCTATGCAGGATGATCTCATCCTGACATCTTCAACTTGATTCCATCTACAAAGACTCTATTTCTAAAATAGATCACATTCAGAGGCACTGGGTGTTGGGATTTGGACATAATTTGGGGAAGGTGTAAGGGGGAACATTTAACCCAGTACTCCATCCAACAGAATGAGATTGTTGTCGGGCTTCCCTGGTGGCGCAGTGGTTGAGAGTCCGCCTGCCGATGCAGGGGTCATGGGTTCGTGCCCCGGTCCGGGAAGATCCCACGTGCCGCGGAGCGGCTGGGCCCGTGAGCCGTCGCCGCTGAGCCAGTGCGTCCGGAGCCTGTGCTCCGCAACGGGAGAGACCACAACAGTGAGAGGCCCACGTACCGCAAGAAAAAAAAAAAAAAAGATTGTTGTCCTAAAATGTTGAGGTCTCAGATTTTGCTGGGAAAGTAAAAACTTCAATTTTTTTTTCTTTTCTGTGTATATAGATTATATATAGTGAGGAGAGAAATTGTTAAATAAAGGTTTCAGATTTGCCAGGTTTTGTCCAATGAATTCCGTAAAATTTCTTCTAGGACTAGAATTACTGGGTCAGAGGCAAACATTTTTAAAGAATTTTAATGCAGGGCTTCCCTGGTGGCGCAGTGGTTGAGAATCCGCCTGCCAATGCAGGGGACACGGGTTCGTGCCCCGGTCTGGGAAGATCCCACATGCCGTGGAGCGGCTGGGCTCGTGAGCCATGGCCGCTGAGCCTGCGCGTCCGGAGACTGTGCTCCGCAACGGGAGAGGCCACAACAGTGAGGCCCGCATACCACACACACACACACACACACACACACACACACACACACAAAAAGAATTTTAATGTATATTATCATACAAACATACAAAGTATGTGAGGGTATATATATTTTTACTATCATTAATACTGGATATTATCCTTTTAAAATATTTGCCAACTTAATAGTTTAATAATGTTTAACAGTTCATAATAATAGTTTGTTAACTTATTTGCTTTCTAAAGGAATTGTATAACCTTCATTAATGTATTAGAAGTTCTTTATTTTCAATAATAGTGAATCTGCTAAAATTTAATCTGCTTTGGTATTATAAACATAAAAATGCAACATTTTTTATTTCCTTAATTAATTTTTATGGGTGATAAAATAGCATGCTAAAAGTAATTAGAACTAGAGACCTCTACAAACTATTTATGTGAGTTATGGGAAGGATATGTATGTGATAGTATATTCTAATAAAAATAGTCAATTTTTTTCAGGAGCAGTTCATTCTCATTACCAAAAAATTATAAAATATATATATAGAGATGAAACATTTATTTTTAAAAAATCCCAACAAGTTATTACCATGGAAATCTCCAAGAATTATAACTTTCTCCCCCAATATATTTCTGTACATGATTTCAGCTTTGCCTGTGTATATCCGTAAGTAAAATATTTATCAAAAATTAAGCCATATATATATATATAGTTTTTTTTTTTTTTTTTTTTTGCGGTACATGAGCCTCTCACTGCTGTGGCCTCTCCCGTTGCGGAGCACAGGCTCCGGACGCACAGGCTCAGCGGCCATGGCTCACGGGCCCAGCCGCTCCGCGGCATGTGGGATCCTCCCGGACCGGGGCACAAACCCGGGTCCCCTGCATCAGCAGGTGGACTCTCAACCACTGCACCACCAGGGAAGCCCAACCCATATTTATTTAATGTTTTTTAAAGGTAAATATTTCACTGATTTAGTTTTTCCAATAATATCCTATTTTTAGATATAGTCACTTAATCACTAGTTGGAAAGTATATTTATATATAAATTTTGAAATAGAGGAAGCAAAATTCAAAAATATTATGAAGTCTGATATTGTCAAACATTCTTTGATCTAATAAGTAATCATTTCAAGCTAGGTATACTTTTGACCATATTGGGTTTAATCAAATTGCTTTTAACAAAAATACTGTGATTTTTAAAAATGTAATGCTCATGTTTAATCATCCTAACATCAGAATTAAATCAGCCATGGATGCCAGAATTTGGAGCCTCTATTTCTCAAGTTCCCAAAATATCCAAATAATCATTCATATTTCGATTTGTTCCATACAGTAGTAAAAACTGATCAGAACTGAAGGAATTTAAATGGGCATTCTAAACACGACATGTTATTAGGTCCTAGATCATAGTGAAAAAAGGGCAGAAATTATCAAGACATGGAATGATGCATATTCAAATACCTTACTGAAGTATAATCAAATATGGAGGGAACTGGAATAGAATTTGGGACCCTTTAAATTAAACATGAATGGGTGTTTATTATAAAAATCAAAGATGAGGATAAGCCAGACTTAGGAGACTTTGGCAGTGGGTTGTTTATAGAGATTAGGAAAGGTGTTAATCCAGTCAGTGTTGATTGGGTGTATCCAAGGGAACTTCGGTAACCTAATCAGGGAGGGACTTCAAGGATCCTGATAGTCAGGCTTCTCAAAAGCGATGTTTCTTCTGTTCAGAGTCATTTGGAGTTGGCTGGACTGTGGAAAACTCTGAAAGTTACAGCTGCTGACCCACCCAGAGAACATAGAACCCTTGATCTGATTGGTTGGATTTTCCTACCAGCATTGATGAGACCCATTCTACAATCTTCTGGTAAGTAAAATGTCCTGAGTAGAGGAATTCATATTTCTTTCCCTTAAAAAATTTTTTAAAATTTAACAGCAGACTTAAGAATTTCTCAAGCAGATGAAATACTCCTAGTTAATAAAAACTATGTAATTATGTTCAGTTTACTTTGGAGCCATAGAATTATAATATCTACAAATGTTTGAAATTTATAAATGAATGTATCTGCTAATTTATGATTTTTATGGTGTAAAAGTAAAATGTGAGTTTCTGGATGGGAAATCCTAGACATGTAGTTTTTCCATCTGGCATGATACCTAAAAGTTGGTTGGGAACCTGCGTTGTAGAAGGTGAAGAGCAATGCTTCTTCAGGAAAGGTTGCAGTTTTGGTCTTTAAAGTGCCCCATGACAATCCAGCAACTGGTGATGGCTGTGAAAATGTAACACTGGTGACAGACAATACCAGAAACCTGAGGAACTTCTGCACTCACTCTGATATAGAAGTGGGAATTTTGATTAATTTCTGTCATTTATTTGAAAGCACAATATATTAGATGGCACTGGTTTTTATTTTAACTTGGAATTTTCATATTTCCAAGTGTGAAAACACTTGTGATAGGATAGTCAATCTGATATGATTGGGAATATATTGATCTGCTAGTCTAAGAAATGGATTCTCTTTACATTAAGGTCACTTAAATTCAAGGGTGCCAATGCCAAAGTGAAGAGAAAATTCAATTGTTTGAATTCTCAAAACTGAAGCTTGTAGTTAAACAGAGATGAATATATTGCTAATGAATTATTTTTATTAGGGATAGATGGTAGTGAGTTTTTAATAGAATAGAATATTGAACAATAATTCTGTTTAATGTAGGTATACTGTGTGTGTAATGTCATTTTTTTCCTCAAGTTGCTCTATCAATGGGTGGTAAGAAGATTATTTTTGTGTATGAGTGCAGGAGACAAAATGCAAAGAAATGTTTCCCCTGCCAGCTCCTAAAGTATCTGCACATTTCTCCATAATGGCAGTTTTCTATTGATATCTTATTTGTTCATATCCGTGAGTTTCTGATGAGAGATGTTTTCTTCTTCTTTATATCTCTAACAAAATGAAGAGTCCCTGTCTATTGTATATTGTAGTTAATATACATTAATATAAATAATGTCTATTGACATTATCAGAAATGAAATATTTAGCCCTTCAACCCCTTGACCCTTACATACATATGTTTACACTTCTCTCGTCTTCATCTTCCTATCTTACTTCCATTATATGATTGCTAGATGGATTATATCAATTATTATCTTTTGATTTTAAAAAAAGACATAGCTCAGCCAAGAGCTTTACTGTGAGTACACCCTTTTCTTAAAACATCTTCATTCTTCAATTTACAATATTCTTTTCTCTGGCTTCCTCTAAAACTATCACACACTCAACCTCACACTCTCTGAACCAAAAACCTCTTCTCAAGATATACAAACACATTCCCTGAATGTCATTCAGAAGTTGTTTGCCCCCTTCAGGTTCAGTTTCCCACTGTTGCAAGACTTTGGGGACCTCCAATCCTTGTAGGTTCCATTCACCAGAGTGATAATACTGTTAGTACTACCTTCATCAAACTCTTGAGCCATCTGTGATAAACTGTTTCCTGCTTTCCCAACGAATGACATCTATTTTAAAACATATAAAACTGTCATCTTACCTTTCATTTGATTTTCCTCATCTTCCACTGAGTTTTAATTTCTCCTATGTCACACCTAATAAAACATATTAATGTAACTCATCGCATATAATTTCTCTTTTGTTTTCTAAACAGTTCTTCTTAAAACCTTTTAGTATTATTTTAATAATACTAAAATATTAGTATTAAATCTAAATCTCTGTAATTTAGGTAAGTAAGATAAACTCTCTTAATGTTTTTAGTTTCTTCATCTAAGTTCTGAGGTAATAATAAGTGTAAGATATTTGGAAAAATGCCTGGCTCCTGAAACTGCCACACAACAAAAACAACAGCACAACTGTATTTCAACCTTCATTACTTTAAATACAGCATCTTATTTTTTAGAATAATTGGAAAGAAAACAATTCTTCCTCTCTAGATTCAGATATCAAATACAGTAAGTCTCCTACACATGAACCTTCAAGTTTCAAACTTTCAAAGATGCGAGCGTGCTTTCTCATTTCCAATCACGTAAGTTAGTTCACGTGGGCTACCATTGTCATATGCATGCATCATTTACAAGTGGCTGTGTTTTTATGTATTTTACTGTACAGTACTGAATAGAGTACAGTAGTACAGCACCTTTATTTCAAGCCCAGGATGTTCGGAAGCAGGCATAAAACATCGGTGATGTACCTGGTACTACTGTACTTTTCAAGGTACTGTACTGTAAGATTTTAACTGTTTTCTTAATTTTCTGTTTCTTTTTTTGTGTATTATTTGTGTGAAAAGTATTACAAACCTATTACAGTACAGTACTATATAGCTGATTGTGTTATTTGGGTACCTAGGCTAACTTTGTTGGACTTTCAAACAAATTGGATTTATGAATGTGCTCTTGGAATGGGACTCGTTCATATATAGGGGACTTGCTGTATTCCACTTCTTATTTGTAAAAGCAATTTTATCTAATTTTCCACTTTCTTCTTAGCATATGTCTGAGTAGCCTTAGTCTTAGAATAGAGGAATATCCTAAGATGCTGTTCAATGGGCTATCATGAGTATTTGGGGCATGATCTAGATATTAAGATACAAAAGACTGCCTTTTCTATCCAACTTATTGGATAAATAGAGATGAGGAAATTGTTTGCTGTTATCAACTCTTACAATTGTTTAAGTTCCAGTAAATGCCAGGTGTTTTGTGAGGAGTTTTCTGAAGGAGGTACTACTTTTACTGTGGCTTAAAGACTGGTAAAGTTAACCAAATAAGTACTCTAAATATTCTATAATTCTCATTAAATCCTTGCCATTTAAAGAGAGAAAAATTATGGTTCAGTAGAATGCATTTATTCTCATGGACAGAGTCCAGCAAAATCTATAAATCCGTCATTTACTTAAGGTTCAAGTGTTCATGACTAACCCATAAAGTGCTCACAGCTGGATGTAAGTCTAGACAAGCTCCTAGGCTTGTATCATTTCTATTTCTAGCTCCTCAACTGCACATTCAGTCCATGGTCATCTGGACTCTTCTTAGAAGGCAGCTATGCTCTGGAATCCTGTGGAGTGTTACTGTTTTAGAGAAGATTAGATTCACAGTAAAATTTAATAGAATGTACAGAGACTTCCCATATACCTCCTGCCTCCCCTGAGTAAACACACACACAGTATCCCCCATTATCATATACCTCATCAGAATGGTGTATTTATTACAATTGAAGAACCTACACTGACACTTCATTATGACCCAAAGTTTATGGTTTTACATTAGTGTTCACTTTGGTGTTGTATATTCTGTAAGTTTTGACTGATGTATAGTGACATGTATCCACCTTTATAATGTACAGAAGAGTTACACCTAAAAATCTTTTGTGATAACCTATTCATCAGTCCCCCCCACCCTAGGCTGCTGGAAACCAAGGATTATTTTTCTGTCTCCATAATTCTCTTTTTCTAGAATGTCTTAGAGTTGGACTCATGAAGTTGGTATCCTTTTCAGATTAGCTTTTTTCCTTTAGTGATATGCATTCGAATATACTCCGTGTCTCTTGCTGGCTTGATGGCTCATTTCTTTTTAGCACTGAATACTATTCCATTGTCAGGATATACGAGAGTTTCTTTATACATTCACCTACCTAAGGACATCTTGGTTGCTATCAAGTGTTGACAATTATGAATAAAGCTGCTATAAATTACCCTTTGTAGGTTTTTTTAATGGATACATGTTTTCAGCTGATTTGAGCAAATACAAAGGAGCATGGTTACTGAATTATATGTAAGAGGATATTTAGCTCTGTAACAAACTGCCATATTGTCTTTTAGAATGCCTGTATCATTTTGTATTCCCATCAGCAATGAAGCAAAGTTCCTGATTCTCCACATCCTCTCAGTGTTTGGTGATGTTCCTGTCTGTGATTTTTGACCATTCTCACACATGTGCTGTAGTATCTCATTGCTATTTTAAAGCTCTTTCTTTTTCAGGCATTTCTCTTTCATTTTAATTAGTTACTTCCCCATCTTTTTCTCATATCCTTTGCTTCTTGAGCTAGTAGCCAGTCAATTATTTTGTTCACTTGTAGATAAAACAAGTGGTGAGATTGATTGGAAGACATGTTGGTATGAGGCCTCAGGATTTTTAACTGTGCACAAGAAGCTGCTTAATGCTCAACATTAATCTCAACTCAGAAATTGGGCCAGTTTTCGTTTACTTTTTTAAGGGGAAATTAAATGATAGAAAGGACATATCCCTAGTGGGGTGTGCTTCTCTCATGTATCTCATAGGAGAGTAACTTTCTTTTTGTTTCTCCTTAGCAACATAGAATCTCACAAACTACTGGATTCCAGAAGTAACTCACCTTCTGAATCTTGAGAGTGAAGAAGTTGGAGATTTTGATGAGTTGTCTGAACTGCTGGGATCATATAAGTGTCCCAAAGACCTAGAAATGGTGTTGCCTAAAGGTCAAGATGACTGGTCCAAAGAAGACATTGTGAAGTTATTGGAATGTATGGAGAATAACATTCCATCCAATGACAGGCACACGTTCAAAACAACCCAGTCACTGATGAACTGGGAAAAAGTAGCTTTTAAAGATTTTTCTGGGGAAATGTGCAAACTCAAATGGTTAGAGCTTTCTAATAACTTGAGAAAATTTCGCAC
Source organism: Kogia breviceps (assembly GCF_026419965.1). Taxonomy (NCBI): domain Eukaryota; kingdom Metazoa; phylum Chordata; class Mammalia; order Artiodactyla; family Physeteridae; genus Kogia; species Kogia breviceps. The sequence goes on along the minus strand of NC_081316.1, from coordinate 51,807,372 downwards.
TTTGAAAGAATTAGTCCTGGAAGCAAAGGAAAATGTTAACAATCCTTACAAATGCAGAAAACACAAGAAGCATCCTGATTTACCCAAGAAGCCCTTGACAGCTTACCTCCGCTTTTTCAAAGAGATGAGACCCCAGTACAGCCAAAAACATCCTAAGATGAGCAACCAGGAGCTGACCAAGGTTCTGTCTGAGGAATACAAGAAGCTTCCAGAGCAGCTGAAGCTGAAATATAGTCAAGATTTCCAGAAGGAGAAACAGGATTTTGAGGAGAAAATTGCACTATTCAGAGAACAGCACCCTGATCTAGTCCAGAACTCCACGAAATCTGATGTCCCCAAAGGAAGCCAAATCAAAGCACCGAAGAAGTTTCAGGGAAATGTGCAAAAAGTGAAGTCTCCTCCAGAAAACAATTTATCAATGAAGAGAAAATTCCATGGAGAGCCCAAGAAGCCACCTATGAATGGCTATCACAAGTTCCACCAGGATTTGTGGTCGAGTAGGGAGCTTCAAGTGGTGCCCCTGAGGGAGCGCATGGTGGAGATTAGTAGACGCTGGCAGCGTGTCCCATAGAACCAGAAGGAACATTATAAGAAGCAGGCTGAGGAGCTGCAGAAACAGTACAACGTTGACCTTGATCTCTGGCTCAAGAGTTTGTCTCCTGAAGAATATGCTGCTTACAGAGAGGCAACCTATACTAAGCGTAAGAACATGAGCATGACAAGGGGCCCAAACCCCAAGGTTAGAAGGATGGATCTGCAGTTCCCATCATCAGGGAATCTTCAAGGAGGGCCTGAACTGGAGAAGGGGCTTCAGCCTCCAGAGATAGAATCATCAAACACTATTGGAGAACATTCTCCTGCCTCAGGGAGATCAGAAGAAAACAGGAAAGGTGAGGAAGAGGAGGAAGGCAGCAACTCCTCAGACCACAGCAGTGGGGATGAAGATGAAAATTGTGAGTCTGAGGACAGTGGCTCCAGCTCATCTACCTCAGGGGACTCCTCTGACTCAGATTCCAATTGAGCTTTGTTCACAATCTGAAAGATGGTGTAGAGAACTTCCTAGCAAATGGACATGGCATCTGCATCAAATTAAAGCATTCTTCTCCCTGTGCCCTTTCATTGCCTTCCTTCTTTCCTTCCATCTTCAATATAAAGTAGGAAGGACCTGTTGGATAGAAGGCATCTTGTACAGTAATTTCCTGCTCCTCCCTGTAGCCCAAGTCCACCCCCAGAGAAAGTCCATGCAATGAAGACTCTTGGAATAAACAATGAGCTGATTGGGCTGCAGTGCACACTGGGCTAGACTGAGTTTCCTGAACAACGAAGTTTTGCTCTCCTTATCTTCTGCTGCCAGATCTGTGAGGGAGCCCCGAGGAGTCTGTGACTTCTCCCTTCTCTGTAGTCCTGTCCCTCAGGACTCTTGCACAGGAAGTGGGAAGGGGAAGATTTGACAGACTGGAGCTAGGAGAGTTGCCTTTAAGAAAATTGTCAAGCTCCTGATGTCTTTCATCCTGCTCTCTGAAGTGAGGAGTTGGCCCTTCCTTACGTTGTGAGTGGGCAGGGGTATGTGGGCAGCAGCATTTCTACATGTATATTTATCTCTTAGCTATCACTGAGATTTTTCTTACTGGTTTCAAAAATTAGAAATTAAATTCTTAGAACCACACCATTTCCATTTGAATGAAATTCTTCTAAAATCAGTGTCCTTTGACTCTTGGCACTAATTTTCCAGGCCAAGTCTATATTTTTTCTGGTTTCTGGTCAAGCTCCTTCCAAATGCTTCAGGTTGTAAGTGAACCACGTTTTTCCCATACCCTTAATTTATAGGTATTATGTTATGACTTTGTACCTGTTGTGTGTATAAGTATTTTAGTCCACAGACTAGTGTTTGGGAATTCATGTACCAGTTTGACACTGCTTTTATTATTGTGATTTACTGATATATTTGAAAACGTGTTTAAAGACCGTGCCATCTCATTAAACTTTTCTTTTCTAAACATTCCTGACTATTTTCATTTTTCATTCTCATGGACATTAGCATCACATAAGTGGTTGTGTTCTTATATATGAAAACTGTTGACTTTTGAAAGTTCATCTTACTCTTTGATGTCTTAGTGAAATATTTTATTCTTTATAAGAGTTTTTATAAGTATAAAATAACAGTCTCAGAAAATAATGGCAATATTTACAATATTGCCTCTGGTTGTGAATCATGGTTTTAAATCATACATGTTCCAATTCAGATTCTACTGTTTTATAAGCCTTGTCCCACTTACAGGGGATACAGTGATGAAAGTACCAAATGTCAATTGTCTCATAGGTGAATTCAAATCCATCTGGGGAGAGAGGTCAATTTTCTACGCCAAAAACACCAATCTGAAGTATTAACCTTCTCAGTATATATCTAAAAAAATATCGTTAACTTTATTCTATAAGACCTAATTAATAATAATAGATTAGTATAGATTAACATCCTTTTTAACTGAATGATAATTTAAGTACTCTCTGCAAATGCTCCTGACAGACATCAAAACTCCAGCCACAGTCTCTGACAATCTCCTAACAGCTTTTCAGTAAACTTCAGGTGCTCAGGTTAGGGTGGTGGGACCCTTAGATAGCAGACAATTAGCAGATGACAATACTGAAAAGTCCAACCACAAAATAGGTCACAAGAATTTTCTGTGGCTCCTTTGGCCTCAGAAGCCAAGATCCTGAAGGTTCACTTACCACATGGTTCCATGCTTCTGCTGCAACCAGGACAGGAATCTAGAATCACATCCATAAGAGTGCTGTGTGTGTGTGCGTGTGTGTGTTTGGGGGGATTGGACACACTGGGGAAGACTGATTGGAATCACTGCCCTCTCTGCCATGCCCACCACACCCAAGGCTCTAGTTCCTTTGCTAAACCTGCTTCCAGTCTTCCCCACAACACTCTGGTTCCTATACTCCTTAATGTCTGGGTATGCCTCTTCCAGTGGGTTTGATGCACCTCCTGTCCTATAATTACATTCTCCATACCCACCCCCTGAAACCCTCATCCAAGGCATGGGTTAGGACACAGGATCAGAGAAGCCTGCGACTCACATCCAAATACTAATCTAGGTGCTGCTGTGAAGAGGTTTTGAGGATGTAAATTTCCTGATATTGACTCTAAACTAAGGACATTATCCAGGTGCACCAGATTTAATCAACAGGAGGCCTTTAAAGGAAAGTTTGAGACTCCCTAAATAAAATCCCAAACAGCAAGTGGATCTACATTACGCCCATTGCCCCTGACTGCCTGTGGACAACAACTTTGTCCTGAACAAGTTCAGCTCCAGCCTGCTTGTGTTTTCCCTCCCTGAGTAACTGCCTTACTGTTCTCAGACTGACTTAGCCAGTTTCCATAACCATCACATGAAGCAATTCCTTACAAATGACAATTCTCTCTCTCTCTCTCTCCCCTTCTCTCTCTCCTTATCTCTCTCTTTCCTACTGGTTCTCCTTTTCTAGTTGAACACTGATACAAATCTGATAAATTTACCAAAACTATTAGGATAATTTGACCATAAATCTTATAGTCCATTGGCTGACAACTCCTCTCCCAGAAATATTAAGATAGACACTCCTAAAATTTTCTTCTTCATTTAGAATTTTCTTATAAAAACACAAACCTTTGTTATACAAAGAAAAATAAGGTTAATTTATATAGAAAAAATATATATTCAATATGAAATATATATTTATTCATATATACAAGAGGAATTTGTATGCAAATGACACTCAGGAGATTTGAAATCATGATAGATTCTCTACATTTTCCTCCAACAATCCCACTATCTCATTCAGTTTCCTGTCTGTCACATTCCTAACCCCGAACTGGGCAAATGGTCCAGGAAGTTACAGCTCTTTAATGGAAAGATTTAAGAGATATTTTTTCTTGATTCCCAAATTTTATTTCACTTAATATCTTTCCATTTTACCACAAATGCTTCAGAGTGAGAGCTTTGCAAGTTAACAGGATGTATTGAGATTAAAATCTGATTGCCTTGGAAGAGTTTAGGAAATTTTAGAACTTTTATTAAAAATTGAGTTTCTAGTTGGAGTAAAGATTGTAATGATAAACAAAAGCCCCAATTACATAGAGCTGGGAGAGCAGGACAGGTGGGGTCTCTCATGTCCTGGGAACAGAGCAGCGCCCATCAAGAAGAAGAAACACAACTTTCCTGGCAACAATTAAGCCAATGAAAAGCCAAAGAATCTTTGTTTACTATAGCCTTCCCACTTTCTTTTGCCCTTTGTAGAAGAGTTCTTCTTAAAAAAACAGTAAAATATTACTTATTTGCTTCAGCTAAAACCACAGCCTCAGACATGGAGTTCTCAGCCAACCAGTCAGGTTCCTGATTTATTTCTCGTTATTTGTGTTCCGTATAAAAGAAAGGCCTGACAGGGACAACTCATGTGAGTATGAGGGAACACTTGACAACATTCAAAAAACTGACAGCACTACTATCAGCACCAAGGAACACATCAGAAGTTACTCTGTGTAAGGATAAAACATTGGAAATGTGGTCAAAAGATTGTGGGGGGGCTTCCCTGGTGGCGCACTGGTTGAGAGTCCTCCTGGCGATGCAGGGGACATGGGTTCGTGCCCCGGTCCGGGAAGATCCCACATGCCGCAGAGCGGCTGGGCCCGTGAGCCATGGTCGCTGGGCCTGAGCGTCCGGAGCCTGTGATCCGCAAAGGGAGAGACCACAACAGTGAGAGGCCCGCATACCACACACACACAAAAAAGACTGTGAGGAATATCCTCCTTCACACATAAGAAATATGTCTTTGAATTCAATCAGTCTGCTATCTTTCTTAGTAAGAAATCCTGACACATGCCTGGAGCTCAGTACCAGGAGCCCTCTACGTCCTGCACCCAGTAAACTTTCTAGGAGAGCACAGCAACAGGGGTGCAGAGGGCAAAGCGGAGAGATTCCCGCAGAGGATCAGTGCCGACCAGCACTCACCAGCCCGAGAGGCTTGTCTGCTCACCCGCCGGGGTGGGAGGGGGTTGGGAGCTGAGGCTCGGGCTTCGGTCAGATCCCAGTGAGAGGACTGGGGTTGGTAGCGTGAACACAGCCTGAAGGGGGCTAGTTGCGCCACAGCTAGCCGGGAGGGAGTCAGGGAAAATGTCTGGAGCTGCCGAAGAGGCAAGAGACTTTTTCTTCCCTCTTTGTTTACTGGTGCGTGCACCAGGAGAGGGGATTAAGCGTACCGCTTAAAGGAGCTCCAGAAACGGGCGCGAGCCGCGGCTATCAGCGCGGACACCAGAGACGGGCATGAGACGCTAAGGCTGCTGCTGCCGCCACCAAAAAGCCTGTGTGCGAGCACAGGTCACTATCCACACCTCCCCTCCCGGAAGCCTGTGCAGCCCACCAGTGGCAGGGTCCCGTGTTCCACGGACAACTTCCCCGGGAGAACACACGGCGCGCCTCAGGCTGGTGTAACTTCATTCCGGCCTCCGCCGCCGCGGGCTCGCCCCGCATGCGTACCCCTCCCTCCCCCCCGGCCTGAGCCAGAGCCCCCAAATCAGCTGCTCCTTTAACCCCGTCCTGTCTGAGCGAAGAACAGATGCCCTCAGGCAACCTACACGCAGAGGCGTGTCCAAATCCAAAGCTGAACCCAGGAGCTGTTCGAACAAAGAAGAGAAAGGGAAATCTCTCCCAGCAGCCTCAGAAGCAGCAGATTAAAGCTCCACAATCAACTTGATGTACCCTGCATCTGTGGAGTACCTGAATAGACAACGAATCATCCCAAATTGAGGAGGTGGACTTTGGGAGCAAGATATATTATTTTTTCCCCTTTTCCTCTTTTTGTGAGTGTGTATGTGTATGCTTCTGTGTGAGATTTTGTCTGTATAGGTTTGCTTTCACCATTTGTCCTAGGGTGCTATCCCTCCAGTTTTTGTTTGTTTTCATTTAAAACAATTTTTTATCTCTTAATAATTAATTTTTATTTTAATAACTTTATTTTATTTTATCTTACTTTATATTATCCTCTTTCTTTCTACTTTTTCTCCCTTTTATTCTGAGCCGTGTGGATGAAAGGCTCTTGGTGCTCCAGCAAGGAGTCCGTGCTGTGCCCCTGAGGTGGGAGAGCCGAGTTCAGGACACTAGTCCACAAGAGACTTTCCAGCTCCATGTAACATCAAACGGCGAAAATCTCCCAGAGATCTCCATCTCAACACCAAGACCCAGCTTCACTCAACGACCAGCAAGCTACAGTGCTGGACACCCTATGCCAAACAACTAGCAAGACAGGAACACAACCCCACCCATTAGCAGAGAATCTGCATAAAATCATAATAAGGCCACAGACACCCCAAAACACACTATCAGACGTGGACCTGCCCACCAAAAAGACAAGATCCAGCCTCATGCACCAGAACACAGGCACTAGTCCCCCCAACCAGGAAACCTACTCAACCCACTGAACCAACCTTAGCCACTGGGGACAGACACCAAAAACAATGGGAAATATGAACCTGAAGCCTGCGAAAAGGAGACCCCAAACACAGTAAGATAAGTAAAATGAGAAGACAGAAGAACACACCACAGATGAAGGAGCAAGGTAAAAACCCACCAGACCTAACACATGAAGAGGAAATAGGCAGTCTACCTGAAAAAGAATTCAGAATAATGACAGTGAAGATGATCCAAAATCTTGGAAATAGAATGGAGAAAATGCAAGAAACATTTAACAAGGACCTAGAAGAAATAAAGAGGAAACAAGCAATGATGAAAAACATAATAAATGAAATAAAAAATAATCTAGATGGGATCAATAGCAGAATAACTGAGGCAGAAGAACAGATAAGTGACCTGGAAGATAAAATAGTGGAAAAAACTACTGCAGAGCAGAATAAAGGAAAAAGAATGAAAAGAACTGAGGAAAGTCTAAGAGACCTCTGAGACAACATTAAATGCACCAACATTCAAATTATAGGGGTCCCAGAAGAAGAAGAGAAAAAGCAAGGGACTGAGAAAATATTTGAAGAGATTATAGTTGAAAACTTCCCGAATATGGGAAAGGAAATAGTTAATCAAGTCCAGAAAGCACAGAGAGTCCCATACAGGATAAACCCAAGGAGAAACATGCTAAGACACATATTAATCAAACTAACAAAAAATAAATACAAAGGAAACCTATTAAAATCAGCAAGGGAAAAACAACAAATAACACACAAGGGAATCCCCATAAGGTTAACAGCTGATCTTTCAGCAGAAACTCTGCAAGACAGAAGGAAGTGGCAGGACATATTTAAAGTAATGAAGGAGAAAAACCTACAACCAAGATTACTCTACCCAGCAAGGATCTCATTCAGATTTGATGGAGAAATTAAAACCTTTACAGACAAGCAAAAGCTGAGAGAGTTCAGCACCACCAAACCAGCTTTACAATAAATGCTAAAGGAACTTCTCTAGGCAAGAAACACAAGAGAAGGAAAAGACCTACAATAACAAACCCAAAACAATTAAGAAAATGGGAATAGGAACATACATATTGATAATTACCTTAAGTGTAAATGGATTAAATGCTCCCACCAAAAGACACAGACTGGCTGAATGGATACAAAAACAAGGCCCGTATATATGCTGTCTACAAGAGACACACTTCAGACCTAGGGACACATCCAGACTGAAAGTGAGGGGATGGAAAAAGGTATTCCATCCAAATGGAAATCAAAAGAAAGCTGGAGAAGCAATTCTCATATCAGACAAAATAGACTTTAAAATAAGGAATATTATAAGAGACAAAGAAGAACGCTGCATAATGATCAAGGGATAGATCCAAGAAGAAGATATAACAATTATAAATATTTATGCACCCAACATAGGAGCACCTCAATACATAAGGCAAATACTAACAGCCATAAAAGGGGAAATCGACAGTAACACAATTATAGTAGGGTACCTAAACACCCCACTTTCACCAATGGACAGATCATCCAAAATGAAAATAAATAAGGAAACACAAGCTTTAAATGATAAATTTAACAAGATGGACTTAATTGATATTTATAGGACATTCCATCCAAAAACCATAGAATACACATTTTTCTCAAGTGCTCATGGAATATTCTCCAGGATAGATCATATATTGGGGCACAATTCAGACCTTGGTAAATTTAAGAAAATTGAAATCATATCAAGTATCTTTTCCGACCACAACACTATGAGACTAGATATCAATTACAGGAAAAGATCTGTACAAAATAGAAACACATCGAAGCTAAACAATACACTACTTAATAATGAAGTGATCACTGAAGAAATCAGAGGAAATCAAAAAATACCCAGAAACAAATGACAATGGAGACACGACAACCCAAAACCTATGGGATGTAGTAAAAGCAGTTCTAAGTGGGAAGTTTATAGAAATACAATCCTACCTTAAGAAACAGGAAACATCTCGAATAAACAACCTAACCTTTCACCTAAAGCAATTAGAGAAAGAAGAACAAAAAACCCTAAAGTTAGCAGAAGAAAAGAAATCATAAAGATCAGATCAGAAATAAATGGAAAAGAAATGAAGGAAACAATAGCAAAGATCAATAATACTAAAAGCTGGTTCTTTGAGAAGATAAACAAAATTGATAAACCATTAGCCAGACTCATCAAAAAAAAAAAAAAGGAAGACTCAAATCAATAGAATTAGAAATGAAAAGGAGAAGTAACAACTGACAGTGAAGAAATACAAAGGATCATGAGAGATTACTACAAGCAACTCTATGCCAATAAAATGGACAACCTGGAAGAAAGGGACAAATTCTTAGAAATGCACAACCTGCCGAGACTGAACCAGGATGAAATAGAAAATATGAACAGACCAATCACAAGCACTGAAATTGAAACTGTGATTAAAAATCTTCCAACAAATAAAAGCCCAGGACCAGATGGCTTCACAGGCGAATGCTATCAAACAGTTAGAGAAGATCTATCACCTATCCTTCTCAAACTCTTCCAAAAGATAGCAGAGGGATGAACACTCCCAAACTCATGATATGAGGCCACCATCACCCTGACACCAAAACTAGACATAGACATCACAAAGAAAGAAAACTTCAGGCCAATATCACTGATGAATATAGATGCAAAAATCCTCAACAAAATACTAGCAAACAGAATCCAACAGCACATTAAAAGGATCATACACCATGATCAAGTGGGGTTTATTCCAGGAATGCAAGGATTCTTCAATATACGCAAATCAACGTGATACACCTTATTAAAAAATTGAAGGAGAAAAACCATATGATCATTTCAATAGATGCAGAGAAATCTTTTGACAAAATTCAACACCCATTTATGATAAAAGCCCTGCAGAAAGTAGGCATAGAGGGAACTTTCCTCAACATAATAAAGGCCATATATGAGAAACCCACAGCCACCATCGTCCTCAATTGTGAAAAACTGAAACCATTTCCACTAAGTTCAGGAACAAGACAAGGTTGGCCACTCTCACCACTATTATTCAACATAGTTTTGGAAGTTTTAGCCAGAGCAATCAGAGAAGAAAAAGAAATTAAAAGAATACAAATCGGAATAGAAGAAGTAAAGGTGTCACCTTTTGCAGATGACATGATACTCTACATAGAGAATCCTAAATATGCTACCAGAAAACTACTAGAGGTAATCAAGGAATTTGGTAAAGTAGCAGTATACAAAATTAATGCACAGAAATCTCTTGCATTCCTATACACTAATGATGAAAAATCTGAAAGTGAAATTAAGAAAACAGTCCCATTTACCATTGCAACAAAAAGATTACAATATCTAGGAATAAACCTACCTTAGGAGACAAAAGACCTGTATGCAGAAAATTATAAGACACTGATGAAAGAAATTAAAAATGATACAAATAGATGGGGAGATATACCATGTTCTTGGATTGGAAGAATCAACATTGTGAAAATGACTCTACTACCCAAAGCAATCTACAGATTCAATGTAATCCTTACCAAACTAGCACTGGCATTTTTCACAGAACTAGAGCAAAAAAGTTCACAATTTGTATGGAAACACAAAAGACCCCGAATAGCCATAGCAATCTTCAGAATGAAAAATGGAGCTGGAGGAATCAGGCTCCCTGACTTCAGACTATACTACAAAGCTACAGTAATCAAGAGAGTATGGTACTGGCACAAAAACAGAAATATAGATCAATGGAACAGGATAGAAAGCCCAGAGATAAACCCACACACATATGGTCACCTTATCTTTGATAAAGGAAGCAAGAATATACAGTGGAGAAAAGAGAGCCTCTTCAGTAAATGGTGCTGGGAAAACTGGACAGCTACATGTAAAAGAATGAAATTAGGACACTTCCTAATATCATACACAAAAATAAACTCAAAATGGGTTAAAGACCTAACTGTAGGGTCAGAAACTAAAACTCTTAGAGGAAAACATAGGCACAACACTCTCTAACATAAGTCACAGCAAGATCCTTTTGACCCACCTCTTAGAGAAAGGGAAATAAAAACAAAAATAAACAAATGGGACCTAATGAAACTTAAGAGCTTTTGCACAGCAAAGGAAACTATAAACAAGACTAAAAGACAACCCTCAGAATGGGAGAAAATATTTGCAAATGAAGCACTGACAAAGGTTTAATCTCCAAAATATACAAGCAATTCATGAAGCTCAATATCAAAAAAAAAAAAAAACAACCCAATGCAAAAATGGGCAGAAAACCTAAATAGACATTTCTCCAAAGAAGATATACAGATTTCCAACAAACACATGAAAGGATGCTCAACATCACTAATCATTGGAGAATTGCAAATCAAAGGTACAATGAGGTATCACCTCACACCAGGTAGAAAGGGCATCATCAGAAAATCTACAAACAATAAATGCTGGAGAGGGTGTGGAGAATAGGGAACCTTCTTACACTGTTGATAGGAATGTACATTGATACAGCCACTATGGAGAACAGTATAGAAGTTCCCTAAAAAACTAAAAATAGGGCTTCCCTGGTGGCGCAGTGGTTGAGAATCCGCCTGCCGATGCAGGGGACACGAGTTTGTGCCCTGGTCCGGGAAGATCCCACATGCCATGGAGCAGCTGGGCCCATGAGCCATGGCCGCTGAGCCTGCGCGTCCGGAGCCTCTGCTCCGCAATGGGAGGGGCCACAACAGTGAGAGAGCCGCGTACCACAAAAAAAAAAAAAATTAAATAAATAAACACTAAAAATAGAATTACTATATGATCCAGCAATCCCACTGCTGGGCATATACCCAGAGAAAACCATAATTCAAGAAGACACATGCACCCCAATGTTCATTGCAGCACTATTTACAATAGCCAGGTCATGGAAGCAACCTAAATGCCCATCAACAGATGAATGGATAAAGAAGATGTGGTACATATGTACAATGGAATATTACTCAGCCATGAAAAGGAATGAATTGGGTTATTTGTAGTTATGTGGATGGATCTAGAGACTATCATACAGAATGAATTAAGTCAGAAAGAGCAAAACAAATATTGTGTATTAATGCATATATGTGGAACCTAGAAAATGGTACAGATGAACCGGTTTGCAGAGCAGAAATTGAGACACAGATGGAGAGAACAATCCTGTGGACACCAAGGAGGAAAGCGATGGGGGGTGGGGGTTGTGATGTGATGAACTGGGCGATTGGGTTTGACATGTATACACTGATGTGTATAAAATGGATGACTGGGCTTCCCTGGTGGCGCAGTGGTTGAGAGTCTGCCTGCCGATGCAGGGGACGCGGGTTCGTGCCCCGGTCCGGGAGGATCCCACATGCCGCGGAGTGGCTGGGCCCATGAGCCATGGCCGCTGAGCCTGTGCGTCCGGAGCCTGTGCTCCGCAACGGGAGAGGCCACAATGCAAACCCAATCAGCTGTTTTCATACCTTCCTGTCTGAAGGTTGTATCCAATCTCAGGAAGTAGGTGTGGCCTCTGGTGAGTCTAATCCTTTAAAAAGCACCTTTGTCCAGAGGCGACTGATTCTCCAAGGTAGACTGAGGGAATGTGTAGCTGCCAAGCTTTGGAGAGTTCTTGTTGACCCTGACCTCCACAGGCTACCAGGACGTCCAGGCTTTCAGAGGTGAGACCACTCACAGTAGACTCTGGTAAGCAAGGAATTGATTGCAAAATATCTTCATGCCTACTTTCCCTTATGCAAATACTTTTCATTTACCTCTTGGCCTGCTTGGGTCTTGTCCAAGCAAAGTAGTTTTCTTCGTTTTTTTTTAAATGACATAAATATTTAAAGTATCTGTAACTAGAGCAATTGCAATAAATTGATATTTGTAATATTGTTATTTAATAATTTTTATTTCAATACCTTATGTGGTATTAGATGTTTTTAGGTCTTAAATTTTCCCATTTATATGTATCTATGGAACACATAAAACACCTAAAATGCTGAATGTAATGTAGACATTACATGGTCTTTGTACATATCAACATGATTTAAATGTATTGAACTAATTATGATACATTTTTGTAAGGTCTTATTTGCTATCTGTTGAAAGCCTTCAGTTTGCAGTCTAGATTTGAAATGTATTCAGACTAGATCCAATCACCTGGTAGGGAATTCCAAGAAGTGGCATTGATCATATGAGAAAATATCAATAACACAGGTCTATGGTCATGCTTCCATCAATTGCATCTCTGGATATTCTAGTGTAGAGAGGAAATTGCTGTGTAAATTATAATGTTTTGGGGGAGTGGTTGGTTTTAAAAATTGATTTTTACTGATTATCGTTGTAGCTTGAACATTCACCGGTTTGACGTGTGAAGGTGCTCTGATGGTCTGAAAAGACTGGGAAAAAAATGTTTTCCTGAGCTAGAAATAGCATACTTTTTCCTTGAGAGGAGGAGTTTTGCTATTTAAGTTGGAAGCAAATACTCAACTGTTTATAGTTTTAGGACTCCAAAATTTCAGTCAACATTGATTAAATGGAACAAGCTTAAATTATATGTAAACAATTTTGTCTTTGGAAAAGGGTATCTGTCACTTGGGAGATAGGAGGCATAGAGACCATTAGCATAGAGATGAAGTGTGTGCATGCATAGGTACCAGTCATGGAGAGAGAGAGAGAGATAGAGAGAGAAAGAGATTGAGATTCTCTCTGTGCTTCTGCACCAATCAGCTATTAAAAAGAATTCTGGCGTCATCCTGTCTCTTAGCCTTTGCTCTAATATTTAAGCTTTTCCATGTAATTTAGGTATGATTGAGACCATGGCTTATTTTAAACAATGAAGTTGCTAGGTAGTCTCTTCTATAATTTCATCATTTGTGTTATAGCATGAACCCAATCTGTCTGTATTCACCACTTCTAGGTTTGTACTGGGGGTAAGCAAATAGGTAAATCAGATAGAGTTCAAGCAGACAAGCTTTGTCCAAAGGCTGTTTTCTGTTTTGTTTTTTTTCTAATCAGGGTAAAAGAATGATTATTAGAATGATTACTCTTGCTCTTTCTCTTTAATTTCTAGAAACATGGATTCCGAAGGATTCATTCAAGCTTTCCAGAATGAACTAACCTGCTCCATCTGTATGAACTACTTCATAGACCCCGTCACCATAGACTGTGGGCACAGCTTTTGCCGTCCCTGCCTGTACCTCTGCTGGGAGGAAGACCAGACTCCAAAGAGCTGCCCTGAGTGCAGGGGACTATCAGAGAAGCCAGATTTCAAAACCAATATTGTACTCAAGAGGCTGGCTTCCCTCGCCAGACAGGACGCAGCTAAACAAACCAACAACTCAGAGGTGCAGATCTGCGTGACACACAAAGAAGCCAAAGGACTCTTCTGTGAGGTTGACAAGAGCCTGCTCTGTGGCCCCTGCTCTGAGTCCCCAGAGCATGCAGCTCACAGCCACAGTCCAGTACAATGGGCTGCTGAGGAATACCGGGTAGGTGATGCTTCTAAGGCAATTAGGAACCTATAGGCTCCTAAATCAGAGAGAAAGATGAAAATCATAATGAAGTTGATGGGGATGGAGATGGTGGAGGTGGGGATTTTTCAGTGTGGGTCCCAAGATAGAAATGTAGCATTTCAATGTTGTTGCCCAATTGTCCAAACATGTGGAAATGCTGCATCCTGGGGCATGTGGCAGCACCAGGCATACTGGCTTCTGATGTGAGCTTGAGGCTTTCTCAGTCAGGTTATATAAATATGTGAGTCTCAATTTCTTAGGAAATGGATTCCATCATTTGTAACGTTCCTCCAATTTTCTAGGATACATCTCTGTCATTTCCGATATTCAAAACATTAGAATCAGACTAGATTAATGTGGAAAAATCTTATCACTTCATTTTAAATCACAATTACTGGTTTTTCAATGACTCCCTTTACTCATAATTAAGGGGATGAAATTTACGGTATCATCATCTGTGTCACTAAACCTTATGGGTATTTTGCAGGAGAAACTTCTAAAGAGAATGGGCTCCTTATGGAAAATGACACAAGAAATGCAAAACAATCTGAATCTGGAAACTCACAAAACTCAGTCATTAGAGGTAAGGATGAAAATGTTCCTTTTCATTTGTATGAATATTGACATGATTCTAGCTTAGACTTTTAGCTCAGTTTAAGTTCCCAGTTAAAGGACAGTGGTCTCTTCCCTGGAGAAGTAGTGGTTTCAAATGACGTATCGGTAATCACAAATATACAGACCAATACCAGCTATTTCAAATATTGCTAGTATATGGGAAAACCAGGGCATGAAAATTATTCATAGTCCAAATTTTGAAGATTTGGATAAACCTTCTCAGAAATGGATGATAAGAGAACATTGACTCAGTGTGACTCTAAAGGAGAGGAGAGGAATAGAGTAGTACCCAGAGGAAAAATAAAGAATATTTTTTAAACTGTATAATATGAGGTTTACATAATTTAAAAATATTTAGGAAGGTCAGGCAAAGGAACAAAAAGAAAAGAAGATTCAGGTAAGAGACAAAATAAATAATGGACTAATAACCCTGAAGAAACCTCCTAGGGAGAAAAACTGGGACCCCTTGGATGGCTTGATTTAAACAGAGAAAGAAACTAGGAATATAGAGAAAGGATGGACAGGAAGGACCCTTTGAGGTGTGAGGTAGAAAGTTTGTCAAGAACTTTCCCGATGACAGTAAGGAAATAATATTGGACGTTTTCTGTTGAGAATGAGGATGAGTGATTCTTTGAATCCACTGTCTCTGCAGAACTATGCAGCAATAAGGAAGGTGATGATCAAAGTTCAGTATCAGAGGATGCACCTCTTTCTCCGGGAGGAGGAGCAACTCCATCTGGAGGCACTGGAGAAAGAAGTGAAGGAGACTCTCCAGCAACTCAGGGAGAGTGAACTCAGAATGACTCAACAGAAAGAAAGTCTGAAAGAAATGTACAGAGAGCTGACTGAGATGTGCCACAAGCCTGATGTGGAGCTGCTCCAGGTGAGAAGGGAGGTTCCATCCTCAGAGACAGAAATACTATTCTGGGCACCGTTGCCATGACATTGAAATGTTACCTGCATATACTCTTATCTCAGCTAAGGGATGACGCTCCTTGACTCCCATTATCTTATTTGTCCAATCCCTTATTTCTCATAGCCTGGTAATCTTTGGGAGGTTTTTTTTTTTTTTTTTAATCCTTTTATTAGCTAACATAGGACAAAATTATTTCAGTGTGATCAAGGGGACTCTCCACACTGATTATCCAAAGCCAGCAAAATTCTGTAGCCAGGAAAAGTTAACTTTGCTGGAATAATTTTCAATATATGTTCCCCTAATCCCTTGTCACTCTGTTATCCCATACATACTGAAGACATTGAGGTTTTGCCCATTGTCTAGAAAAATTTAGAACTGGTAATCAATTTCAATGTATTCTATAATTCATTTTGTATGGTCCCCTGTTTTGCTTTAATTGTTATCATAAATGATGAGATCTCTCCTTGGGAATAGGACAGGGCAATGAGTGACACTGGAGACCTAGATGTTGTTGCATCATTACACAGACTCTTCCTGGCCTTCTTCCTTCCGTAATGCACCTTAAGTTCATCACGTTTTAGTTTAGGTTCTGTTATTAAGATAACCTCTAATTGTTCCTTAGAGAAGAATCAGAGAATAAATACCTTAATGAAAGGAACAAACAAGAATACAGATGCAAAAGGACATGATGATTAACATCATATTTTCTTTTTCCCTCACAGGACTTGGGCAATGTATTGGAAAGGTGAGTTTACACTAAAGATTTCGGATTTCTGAGAATGTTTCTGTCTTTTTGATGAAGTAAATGTACAGTCATCCCTTAGTACCATGAGGATTTGGTTCCAGGCCCTCCCCCATACCTAAATCTGAGGATGTACAACCCCTTATACAAAATGATATAGTATGTACAAATAACCTAACCATTTTCTATTATCCTTTAAATCATCTCTAGACTACTTCTAACACCTATTATAATGTAAATTAAATGCTATGTAAATAGTTGCCTGGTGTGCAGCATTTTCAAGTTTTACTTTTTGAAATTTCCTGATTTTTTTTTCCGAATATCTTCCATTCAGATTTCACAGTTTCAAATCATGATTGAATCCACAGGTGTGGAATCCTAGGAAATGGCAGATGGACTGTACATTTTTTGAGCTATTAACATTGTTTTTGTGGCTATTTTCTATTTTCTTTCAAAAGAGTTCCGAAAGCCTTCTACTCCTTGGTCTCAGAAGTTTCCTGCTCATTTGGTTGATTTCAAATATACCTAAAAGTCTTCTGACATTCTGGACTTTGTTCCACCTCTCTAGCCTTACCACAGTAAAACGTACTGAACAAAATTTTCTAAGTTGCAATACAGGAAGAACCTACCTGAGTGAGTTGGAAGGTGAATAATACTGGAAAGAGGTAGATTCCCTAAGAGTGGGAAGAGGGGCTGTGATTTTGTTCCTAGAAGTAGCAGTGACTCAACCTGTTCCATCACTGAAAGCCCCCTGTAGGCTGGACCTCAGAGGGAATGGCTTCCTGGTGCACACTGGGAAGTTGGACATTCAGGACAAGGGCAGTCAGGCTGGAATTGGATTCCCTCACTGGGCTGACAAGAGCAAAGCTGTCTGGCTCAGTGTACTCTTCCTTTTGGTGACTACTTGCTGACTGTAGTACAAAAGCTTTGCCTGAATTTGTGCTCTCTGTAAAATGCCCAGGATCTTTGCATCACCTGAGATTGAATAGAGCAAGTAAACAAACCTCACAATTTCTAGAAATGGAATAATGACTAAAATGAATGGGGAATTTGAAATTTGATAAAATTTATATTTTGAAAAAAAGTAAGGTAACATATTTTTTTATCCCCAAGAGTGTAGAATATAATGAATGCCCAATTAACCAAAAATGGGAGAATTCTGATGAAATATTTTGGATTAAAAACAGCTTCTTTTGAAGATTAGGATTGACATGTATATGCTACTATGTATAAAATAGATAGCTAATGAGAAATGACTGTATATCACAGGGAACTCTACGCAGTGCTGTGTGGTGACCTAAATGGAAAGGAAATCCAAAAAAGAGGGAATATATATATACATACAGCTGATTCACTTTGCTGTACAGCAGAAACTAACACAACATTGTAAAGCCACTATACTCCAATAAAAAAATATAATAAACGGCTTCATTTGTAACGGTTGTGTGATTAACCTTTGGCTCTGAAGTGTAACTGATATCATTTTTATACAGGACTGACTTGGTACAGATGCAAAAGCCTCAGCCAGTGAACCCAGAGCTCACTTCCTGGCCTGTCACTGGAATCCTAGACATGCTGAACAACTTCAGAGGTAAGAGTCAGCGCTTTGGTGATCAGGCCTCCATTTCTTTGGTAGTTCTTGGGAAGGAGCCTTCTTTGATTTTATTTTTTCTGATATGAAGTTAGTACATGACTTTCCAAAGTTGTTATATCTTTTCTGCCAATACAGTCATGCTACAAAGAACATGGCTGAACTTTGCAACCTATATTTTACTGCAAATGCAAAGCAAGACACATATTTTTAGTTACATCTGAAATAGGCAGAGAAAGAAGAGAGTAACTGGATTGATCAGCTAGTTATAAAGAAATAGAATATTTAGTTCTCAGAGTAGCTGTTAATATTGTATGTTTATTCAGTTTATTTCACTCTTGAAAGGTTATATATGGCATTGCTGGTTTTAATTTTTTCTATATTACAATTGTGTTTATCATGCATTATACAAAGAATATTTCTTATTTCTATAATTACTAACTTTTGACAAAATAGAGTACAATTGGCTTAGGCAGAATCATTGTAATGCTGTTAGATCAATCTCAAAATAATTGAAAGGTGAGGGTTATGTGAACATGGTTAGTCATAACATGCTTTTAGAAGCTTCCAAACTATTCATTGATGGATTTCTATCAACATTTTTGCTTTGAAAACTTGCTAGGTAGAGATTCTAGCCCAACAAATACCCACATAATATCAAAGTGCTCTCTATATATTAAACAGTGTTAAAGACAAAAGACACAAGAAAAGTTTTCTAAAGTAAAGAAAACAAATAAAATTTTATGGTCCTGAAATAAACGATCAAGAATTTGACATTGAATCAGACTTCACAGAGTTCATGATATGTCTGTATGTTTTTTCTTTTTCTATATGATTTGAAGTGTTTCTATGTGCTGTAGAGATAGTTATAACTCTTGTTCTTCATAGAAGAGCCAGTCTGAAATCCCTTTTGTCTTCGTTTTATATTTCGTTGGAGGAGGGAAAATGAAAAGACTCATTGGGTAGAGAGCCTCTGTCTCTCAGGCCATGGAAATCCCACTTGTTGACCACATTTTTGCTCTTTCTGCAGTGGATAACATTCTGAGTCAGAAAACGACCATTCACAATGTGAGCATTTCTGAGGATGATACAACTATGATATATGGAGATGAACATCATGGCGTGTCCAGAGAGCTCCAGGGTGCAGAGAGTTTTGTGTCCTGGGGAGCTGTGGCCTTCACCTCTGGGAGGCATTACTGGGAGGTGGATGTGACACACTCCTTGAACTGGATCCTGGGAGTCTGTAAAGATATCTTGACGAGTGATACTGATATCATTATTCATTCTGAAGAAGCATTTTTGCTATTTTCTATGAAAGTGAACAATCATTATATTCTGTCCACAAACTCCCCACCCTTAATTTTGTATGTGCAAAGGCCTCTGGGTAGGATTGGAGTGTTTCTGGATTATGACAATGGAACTGTGAGCTTCTATGATGTTTGCAGAGGTTCCCTCATATATACTTTCTTTCCTTCCTTCTTTTCTTCCCCTCTGAAGCCTTTCCTTTGCCTTAGGTCTCCATGAATAGTCAAGTTTCATGACCACTTATTAGATGAACTTCTCGTTGGAGGAAGTTACTGTCCTGAAACCTCATGTGAGGCTACAGGATGATACTTGACTGTCTGAGCCTATTGTAAGTTAATGGAACATAATGATGGTATGTTTATAAAATTGTATAACCATGTTGAATGTATAAATTTGTTAATTAAATGATCTATTAATAAAAACTATTATGGAGCATTTCTAGGATATAATCAATAGATATCCTTTTTTAAAAAATAATTTTTTATTTAAAAAATTACATATCATAAGGTTCATTTACATTTTAAGCAATGTGTTTTTCTTCCATAGTTGAACCATATCGGGGTAGAAGAATGAAGTGGTATATATCTCAGCCTAGTAAATAAAAGAAATAGCTCAGTTTTTTCTTCGAGTGTGACCTAGTTGGTTGGATCCATGTATTTGAAAGATTTGGTCAAACCCTTTCTCTTTGTCAAACATTTAGACTTTCTCTAAACCCTACTCATTCAGCACATCATAGCTCATCAACAACTTTTCCAGAAAGTTTTTCCTGACTCCACAGACCAGTATAGTTCCTCTTATAACACACTCTCTGAGCATATGTCACCTCATCATAATATTCAACAAACTTTCACCAAATTACTAGATACTTTTTACTACCAGACTGAAAATTCTGAGAGAGTAAGGATGGCCTTTGACTTATTTACTACTCTATTCCCACTATCCAATGAAGAGCTTAGAACATAACAAAAATAAATATAAGGCAAATGAATGAACAAATACATGAGTGAAAGAGCTAATACACAGAAAAAGTATTCTATCATCATTAAAATTTTCTAAAATGTAGCTAACATAATACACATAAAATACTAATGAATAATGTCAACCAAAGACAGGAAATTGATTTGCAGATTCACATCCTGTGAAAATTACATCCTAAAGTTTGAGATATCAAGAGCTATAGAATAATATTGTTTTATACAATCAATTTGAGATTTCCCTACAATGACCAATATAATCTAAAGGAGATTATGACTTGCTGAGGGGACCTTCAAGTTTGCAGAGGAGTAAGATGTGGAGATCACCTTCCTCCTCACAAATACATCAAAAATACAACTACATGTGGAAGAATTCCTACTGAACACCTACTGAATGCTGGCAGAAGACCTCAGACTTCCCCAAAGGCAAGAAATTTCCCATGTACCTGGGTAGGGCAAAAGAAAAAAGAAAAAACAGAGACAAAATAATAGGGATGGGACCTGCACTTCTGGGAGGGAGCTGTGAAGGAGGAAAAGTTTCCACACACTAGGAAGCCCCTTCACGGGCGGAGATGGGGGATGGCAGGGGGAAAGCTTTGGAGTCACAGAAGCGAACGCAGCAACAGAGGTGCAGAGGGCAAAGCAGAGAGATTCTGTACAGAGGAACAGTGCCGACCAGCACTCACCAGCCTGAGAGGCTTGTCTGCTCACCTGCTGGGGTGGGTGGGGGCTGGGAGCTGAGGCTCTGGCTTCGGAGGTCAGATCCCAGGGAGAGGACTGGGATTGGCTGTGTGAACACAGCCTGAAGGGGGCTAGTGCACCACAGCTAACCAGGAGGGAGTGCGGGAAAAAGTCTGGACCTGCCTAAGAGGCAAGAGACCATTGTTTCAGGGTGTGCGAGGAGAGGGGATTCAGAGCACCACAAAAATGAGCTCCAGAGATGGGCGCTAGCCATGCCTATCAGAGCGGACACCAGAGATGGGCATGAAACACTAAGGCTGCTTCTACAGCCACCAAGAAGCCTGTGTGCAAGCACAGGTCATTATCCACCCCCCACCCGCCCCAGGAGACTGTGCAGCCCGCCACTGCAGGGGTCCCATGATCCAGGGATAAATTCCCCAGGAGAACACACAGTGTCCCTCAGGCTCTTGCAACATCATGCTGGCCTCTGCTACCGCAAGCTTGCCCCACATTCCATACCCCTCCCTCCTCCCGGTTTGAGTGAGCCAGAGCCCCCTAATCAGCTGCTACTTTAACTCCATCCTGTCTGGGTGGGAACAGATGCCCTCAGGTGACCTAAACAGAGGCCAAAATTTAAATTTAAGGTCAAAGGCAAAGCTGAACCCCAGGAGATGTGTAAACAAAGAAGAGAAAGGGAAATTTCTCCTAACAGCCTGAGGAGCAGCGGATTAAATCTCCACAGTCAATCTCATGTACGCTGCATCTCTGGAATACCTGAATAGACAATGAATCATCCCAAAATTGGGGTGATGGACTTTGGGAGCAACTGTAGACCTGGGGTATGCTTTCTACATCTAATCTGTTTCTGGTTTTATGTTTATCTTAGTTTAGTATTTAGAGCTTATTAACATTGGTAAATTGATTTATTGATTTGGTTGCTCTCTTATTTTATTTTATATATAAATATATTTTTTCCCCTTTTTCTCTTTTTGTGTGTATGCTTCTTTGTGTGATATTGTCGGTATAGCTTTGCTCTTACCATTTGTCCTGATTTCTGTCTGCCTATTTTTGTTTTTGTATAGTATTTAGTGCTTGTTATCACTGGTGGATTGTTTTTTTGGTTTGGTTGCTCTCTTTTTTGTTTTTTCTTGTTTTATCACTTTTTAATTATTAATAATAATTTATTTTATTTTTTAATTTTAATAACTTTATTTTATTTTTTCCTTCTTTCTCTTTTAATTTTTGCTCCCTTTTCTTCTGAGCCATGTGGCTGACGGGGTCTTGGTGCTCCCGCCGGGTGTCAGGCCTAAGACTCTGAGGTGAGAGAGTTGAGCTCAGGAAATGGGTCCACCAGAGACCTCTCAGCCCCACATAATATCAAATAGTGAAAGCTCTCCTAGAGATCTCCATCTCAACGCTAAGACCCAGCTCCCCTCAATGGCCAGCAGGCTAGAGTGCTGGACACCCTATGCCAAACAACTAGCACGACAGGAACACAAACCCACCCATTAGCAGAAAGGCTGCCTAAAATCATAATAAGTTCACAGACACCTCAAAACACACCACTGGAATTGGGCCTGCCCACCAAAAAACAAGATCCAGCTGCATCCACCAGAACACAGGCACCAGTCCCCTTCACCAGGAAGCCTACACAACCCACTGAACAAACTTTACTCACTGGGGGCAGACACCAAAAACAAGGGAACTGTGAACCTGCAACCTGCGAAAAGGAGACCCCAAACACAGTAAGTTAAGCAAAATGAGAAGACAGATAAATACACAGCAGATGAAGGAGCAAGGTAAAAATGCACCAGACCAAACAAATGAAGAGGAAATAGGCAGCCTACAAGGAAAAGAATTCAGAATAATGATAGTAAAGATTATCCAAAATCATGGAAATAGAATGGAAAAAATACAGGAAATGTTTAACAAGGACCTAGAGGAACTAAAGAGCAATCAAACAATGAATGATGCACAAGAAAATAAATGAAATTAAAAATTCTCTAGAAGGAATCAATAGCAGGATAATTGAGGCAGAAAAGTAGGTAAGTGACCTGGGAGATAAAATATTAGAAATAACTACCGCAGAGCAGAAAAAAGAAAAAAGAATGAAGAGAAAAGAAGAGAGTCTCAGAGAACTCTGGGACAATATTAAACACACCAACATTTGAATTATAGGGTTCCCAGAAGAAGAACGGAAAAAAAAAAGGGACTGAGAAAAACATAGAGCTAATATTATACTTAATTGTGAGAAACCAGAAGCCTTCTGGTAAGATCACGAAAAAAGCAAATGTGTTTTCTCTCACCACTCCTTTTCAACATTGTATTTGAAGTTGTATCTAATGAAATAAGGTGCGAAAAGTTTATTTTGCTTTGGTTTTTCTGGAGCCAGGAGCTAAAGCCCCAACACACCCAGGGAGAGGAGGCTGAGGTGCCCAGCTGTTTGCTCCTGGCCCCTCACCTCCGCAGCAACAGCAAAGCAACATGGACTTCAGTCAACAGTGGAGCTGCTAATAGAGCTGCTATGTAGGAGTGTTTATGTGCAGGAGCAGGGGTTACAGAGAGAAAGATCTGGCTGAAATTCTACTTTCCCCTCACCAAGGGCTTCGGTCCTTTTTCTAAGCCTACGGCCAGTGTTTCTCATGTCACCTAGGAATCCATTGTCTTCCACCCTGATACGTGTGACTGCCCTGGCCTGCTTGCTGAGCTTCTGGTCACTATAACTCCATCCTCCATAGCCTCTCTTTTATAAGGACACTCTTCCCAAATTTGTCCCAGAGTTTCAAAAAGGCAGATGCCTCACAGGCGGTGCTGCCCTGGCTAAGAGTCCTGAGGAGCTGGCAGGAGACCTGCAATACTTCTTCCTTCCCTGGCTCTGAGCTGTGTTAATCCCACCACACTTCTCATTTGGTGGAAGGTTGAGGAAATCTGCTCACAGCCCTGCATCCATCCAGTTAGAAAAGGACTATTCCACTCTGTATCAGGACAGTGCAGTGGCAACTATCAAAATCTTATATCCACATAACCTTTTAACCCAGCAACATCATCTTGAGCATTCTTTCCAATAGAAATTCTCACAAACAAGGATATATGTCCAAAAGAATGTATTATGCTGCATTTTCAATAGCTAAATCAGTAAATAGAAATCAATCAAAATTTCTGAAATGTTGGATATCACTGAACAAAATATACCACATATTATTAACCTGTTATGTCAGTGACAATAGCTGGTAAGTACTGACTTAGTCTATGATCTCTTGTATGTTTTCAACCAATGGATTTTTATTAATATTCTAAAACAGCTGATTCCACATGACAACAACAAAAAAACACTGCAAAACAATTCACAGTACTGAATGATATAAAATTAAAAATAGAAATTCACTGATTTTAGTCAAGCTCACAGACAGTAAACTTAGAAGCCAAAATGTTAGTTTCTCACCTTCGCAATCGGAAATGTGTAGTAATATGATCAATTTATTGAGTTCCAGAATGTATCAATATATCTAGGGCATTCATTCTGTAGGTGTTCTTGAATAATAAACTTAACATAGATTAAGGAGACTTATTTTTATGTTTGATAACTTTCACAGCATATAACCTCATGATGGCTTCTTGACATGCCAACTTGGCAGGGCTAGACTTCAAAGGGGGAAGTGAGGGCAGCAGCATGTTTTAGCATGTACACACCTCTGATTATTCAATCAGGCACTAAACTAATCCAAGTGATACCATGAAGGAGTTTTGCAGATATAAGTAAAGTCTTTTACCATGATTTTAAACTAGAGAGCTTACACTAATTTATCTTCCTAGCTGCTGCTTGAGGGGCAGGATCCTAATTAAACACACACTTACGGGCCCAATGTCATCCTCTCCAGGGAACTCTGGGCTAGTGCTGTCTTCAACCTCTTCCACTGAGGAGATCCAGAGTGCCAGTGTCTACTGAAGAGAAAACTGTACATTTGCATCTGGTGCCCTGATTTTGGTGACTGCTGCAATATGTAAAATATAGAAAAACAGAGAAATAAAATAAAATCACTTTCATGTCAGCATTCCCCAAACCACTTTATGACTAATTGGGAACACAAGGTATTATTGTAGTAATTAACCTATATTGCCATACTTCACTTAGAAAAGAAGGGTGATAGGGAAATTGGTTAAGAATTGAAAAATAATGACCTTGGGAATGCTTGTAACAATTGTGGTCCCCCATGAGAGAGGGGTTGTGCTTTTGCAGTTCAAGGTCATTTTAAAATCATGTTCATAAACATTTTGGAGCATCAACCACTGGAAACATATATATATGGTACATGTATCTTGGAAGTCTTAAAGACAGGGTCATGAGTCTCACTCCTTCCAAAAACTCTGCATTCTCAAGTTGATTGTTCAGTGAGAAATATATCAGGAAAGGAAGGTAAGGGTATGTGTTATTTCTTCAAAATGTTTCTTTGTTCTAGTTTTCCTATTGTGGTTATTGTTGTTTCTGTTTTGTTCCAAAGCAACCTATAAATGACACTGTCCCAAAGGGGTCTCTGTGCTGGGGCCTTTCTCTACTGTCCCCCCTGAGCTGGGTGGGGGAGCACCAGGCAGATAATCTCCTGTCCTGCTGTTGCTGGGAGACACTGGGGGGCTTGATCTGGAGTGTGATGGTGAGGGGCAAGAGAAATTTCCATTCTGAAGTTGTCACCACAGATGTTCTTACACTAAAGTCCTACTTTAAATTTTTAAAACCAATCAGTCAACAAAATAAAGCACTTCCTCCGTGACAGAACATATTTAAACAAACCTCAAGAAACAGATTTCCAAGTTTTCCAAGACATTTGCTAAACTCTCTAAGTGATGAAATAATCTTTCCAACTTCTTTGGTAAGTTAAAAATAAAAATCCATGATATCTAGAAACACATATGAAGGCCCATTTGAGGGTGGATTTGTGGTATAATCAGTGGTTCTTGGTGAGAAGATGTTTGCAGAGATGGGTTTATGAAGATTATCCAAGGTGTTAAAGCAGTCTTGTCCTAGGTTTCAGGAAATCTCATCATCCATATTAACCCTATTAGAAAACTGGTGAAATGCAATCACTTGGAAAAAGCGGGTGTGGTTCAGAGCTCAATGTAAGGACAATAAAGGAGCCAAACTCATTCTCCAGAACTGAGAGCCAGTGTTTGGAGCTCACCTGGCTCTGGAGACTTCTGAGAGCTACCACTACCACCCTTGGAAGCCTTGATCCCCGAGCGGACATTGTCTTATTACTTCTCCAGTGAGGATTGTTTCTACAGTACTTTCAGTGAGTACACAATTTACCATAGAGCAGTTCATGGGACTCTCCTGAGGGGAAAAAAACACAATTTCCTAATGTTAACAGAAAATTGAGGTTGTTTCATTGAAAAAAATCTTGTGTGCCAACTTAGTGAAATGACTGTATTTCTGTACTGTCATCTTGTCTTGGCATACATGCTGGAATTAATATGGTGATTAATTTTAGTTATCTGATTTTGTTCATCTCTTAGTTATTCCTATGTATTACAAAGACTCAGAAAGTGGTTGTCTGATATCTTATACGTTTGGGTTTGATGTAGAGCCTAAAAATAATTTTTAGGACTATTTGACTCCATGTGCCGTACCTATTACAGTCTACTTTAAAAGTGGAGTGTGCCTGTATACACAGGAGACATAATATTCTACACAACAGAACTAGGTAAGGCATGCAATAATTTGGGAGAAAATATTGTTTTAAAGTGAAGTAAACATTGTCTCTTAAGAAATGTGAGTTATTCTGACTGAAATTTTAAAGAAACTAGGAAATGATTGGGCAAGAGAAAAGTGACACTTGTGTACATACAGGAATATAAGAAAGTTGAGGAACCTCTTTACTTAACTAGTATAGACGCAAGGACCCAATTTTTTAGCAAAATCAATTTTTAAAAGCATGATTTGTTTTTCGGCTCTGATTATTACCATTACATGCAAACTGCATCTTACCACAAGATGAAAGGGATGCTTGATAACAGTTTTAAAGACTGAGAAGATATAACCATTCCCCCTTTTTTTTTTTTGGCGGTACGCGGGCCTCTCACTGTTGTGGCCCCTCCCGTTGCGGAGCACAGGCTCCGGACGCGCAGGCTCAGCGGCCATGGCTCACGGGCCCAGCCGCTCTGCGGCATGTGGGATCTTCCCGGACCGGGGCACGAACCCGGGTCCCCTGCGTCGGCAGGCGGACTCTCAACCACTGCGCCACCAGGGAAGCCCCCCGTTTCATTTTTGATTGACGAGTGTAGTACAGATAAGACAGGAAGGCAAACTCAACCGATTAGTATATGCATGTAACTTGCTTCTGGTTAGAATAGGATCCAATTTGACAATGTTTAGGTTCCTCTTCATTATCTCTGAATTATTCAGAAAGTGTTTTGCAAAGAAAAAAAGTGTTTGTGGGTCTAGATTCAGACTGAGATAAAAAAAGGACATCCAAAGAAAACTGCCTGACAATTATAGGAAATAATAAAAATACATCTTAGTCAAGTATGCTGCGCTAAATCAATGACTGGCATTGAGCATCATGACTGATTGTTTAGGGCAATCAGGACCCACCACATAGAGCTATAACTTAGGTCAAACTCCTGAAGCTCATGCTATCTAGAGGAAAATAAGATCTCAACAAACGTGAGGTTCTCCTTTAGGTAGGGGAAAAGAGGGCAAGAAGTTGTGTTGGTTTGGCAGCTGAGAAAATTTTCTGCAGCTCTTGAGAGTTCTCTTTGTGTCTCAGTTTTCCATTTCTGTCAAATGAAAAATCCCTCCTAAAGCAGTGTATTATTCAGTGACAATCTGTGTCTGATATTCCTTGGGCCTTTTTTGTCTTTGGGGTAGAGGAATAAACTCCTGATTTCCTTCCCTCAGAAAAATGGATTCAGACATCCCAGAAGCCTTCCAAAAAGAGCTCACTTGCCTCGTGTGCCTGAATTACCTTCTAGACCCAGTCACCATAGGCTGCGGACACAGCTTCTGTAGGTCCTGTCTCTATCTTTTCTGGGAACAAGCCAAAGACCCTGCCAGTTGCCCAGTGTGCAGGCAACGATCAGAGCAGACAAACCTCAAAACCAATTTTCTTCTGAAGAATCTGGTGTCCATTGCCAGGAAAGCAAATCTCAGGCAATTCCTGAAGTCTGAGGAACATATGTGTGGGACCCATAAGGAGACAAAGAAGATCTTCTGTGAAGCCAACAAGAGCTTGCTCTGTTTGGTCTGCTCTCAAAGTCAGGAACACAGGGCTCACAGGCACCGTTCCCCTGAAGAGGCTGCTGAGGAACACTGGGTGAGTGATGTCTGTGCAAGCACTTAGAGAGCTGGAGGATGGTACAGCTAAGAGATTAAAAGGTTATTACAGTCAGGACTTTCCTGGTGGCACAGTGGTTAAGACTCCATGCTCCCAATAAAGGGGGCCCAGGTTCGATCCCTGGTCAGGGAACTAGATCCCACATGCATGCCCCAAATAAGAGTGCGCATGCCACAACTAAGGAGCCAGCGAGCCACAACTAAGACCTGTCACAATGAAATAAGTAAATTAAATACTTTTTTAAAAAGGATATTATGATCATAATGATGAATAAACCCTCTCTTTACTGAGTTCCAGGTATAGAACTAGTTAGCAATGACAAAGCTATGAAGAAAATGCTGAAGCATACCTGTCTTTATGGAACTTGTATCCAATGGCTGGGTGATAAAGTTAATTGAAATTATTTGGATGATACATTATTATGCTCAAGGCTCTATAAAGCCTTCATTTTGAGAAAGAGTCTTTGACTCTAAAATCTACAAGTGCAAAACGTCTTTTCCATTGGATACAGGTTTCCTGACTCTGGACAAAGAAAGAAGATACAGTATATTGGAATTAGCAGGCAGCAAGCAGCACTACATCCAAATTCTGATGCAAGATGCCAAACTACCTGAAAATTAGCCATGCTCAATAAAATCCTGTTCCTTTCCCTAGATACAAGATTCCCTGATGGTGTGTGGTTCTGCAGTGTGGAATCTTCTAAAACTGAATGATAGTGAGGAAGAATAGGGAAATGTGGTGATCTGTTATGGTCCTTCCAGTCTTCCTCCAGGTCCTGTACCTGACATCCCTGTGTACACTCCATCGTTTGGGGTCTGAAACCTCAATCTATTTGTTTTTCTGGTGTTAAAATTCAATTATTTTACAGGAGAAGCTGGCAAACCAAATGAGATCTATATGGGAAAAGATCCAAGAAATTGAAAGAAATCTCAAGAAAGATGGCAGAGGAACTGACCCTTGGATGGTAAGTATGAGAATGTATTTCTCTTTGAAACAAATTGAGGCAGACATGCTAGAAACTTATCCCTTAATAATTTGAGGTGAAATCATCATGTGCCATGAAATTCTGAGAATGGGTTGAACACCATTTAAAAAAAATTTCTATGTACCATTTGTACCTACAAAACCCACCTCTTGGGTTTTTTAGAATCTAATGGATCAGTAACTACAACAAAAGATACATTAGAAGAATGTGCCACAAGTGTTAAGGTGGAGGCATATGGAGAGACGTGGACGATTCCATGCCCATGATTCAGGATCCCAGGGAAAATTTCTCATGTTTAAGATCAATCCCACGTCTGAAGATCAAGTGGGTGTTTAAAAATCCGTGGGTTATTTCAGGCTCAGATTTCTGTAAGTCATACATTCCGGAAAGTAAAGGGTGTATCATTGGGAACCACAAGTACTTCAGTCCGATTAGTACATGAGCCCATGTGATACAAAGGAGACATGAACAGGAATTTAAGCAGTGTGACTGTCATCGTGAAAAGCGACAGCTCACTAGCTAGAGAGTGATGTTGGTTCAAGTAGGAGAAAATGTGACATGTTAAAGAAAAACCTCAGGGAGAAAAGGAACAAGGAGAAAGAGATATAGAGTGAGAGAGTGAATCCATCAATACTGGGAGGCAATATGCAATGGAATGAGGATGAATGACTTTCCAAACAATATGGGAAGGAGGCTGTGGCCTTAGAGGGAGGACAGAACCTGTTTATAGAAGAAAGGAGGGCAGAAAGAAAGGGCTATGAGGATTGGCACCTGTTTGAGGGCAGTAGGTGAGATTCTTAGGAAGATCTTTCCCGAGGATACTAACCCTGAGAGTAAAATGGAACACGGCTGCTCAGAGATAAAACTCTGGCTGTGGAGTTTGGGAGGGTTGAGATGAGAAATGAATTTACTTACTAACATTGAGATGAAGATATTGCATATCATGTATGAATCACCCATACATTTCAATTGCGTGCATGGGGTCTTTCAGATTTGAAAGCAGGCATATGAAAGAAATGATCCATGAAAAGATTTTCTCCAGATGTTTCAGAAACTCATGAATTTGATGAAAGTGGTTTGAGGAAAGGGTGGGTTTGGCTCTTGATGTAGTTAAAAACAATGAAAAATAAGTGAAGGAAAGAGGAATAAATTTGATTTCTTAGAAGTTACGAATTTAGGATGGATGTAGCTTCTTGGAAGAGAACATGAATCAGAGCAAACTAATGCTGTTGAAATCCATCTCCCAACAGTTTTACGTGTATCGATATGGAGACATGATTAGGAAAACTTATCAGATGGTAACTCCATTTCTTCAGGAGGAAGAAAAATACTACTTAGGGAGTATTATAAAAGAAAGCCAAAAGATTTGTAAGCAAATCAGAAAAAGACAAGAGGAAATGAGTGGAAAGAAGACAGACCTCAAAGTAATATACAAAGAGCTCAAGAAAATGTCCTATAAACCAGATGTGGAGCTGCTCCAGGTAAGAACTGAGGACTGAAAATATTTTTTCTGAAGCTCTCACCTTCAATGACCATTAAATGGTACCAGGGGTATATTTATTCATCTCTTGCATCCTAAGGTGGGAGTCTCTCCTAGTTGGAAATATTATAGATGAAATACAATTCATCCAAACCATGATTGAGCAAGCTTTACAGAATTGTTATTATAGAGACTCCCCAGGAATATTCCCTTCTCAATACCTCCTTTTGTAGCTTGCTTCTGTCAAAACCAGAAAGGAACAACTTATGTATTGTCATTCAGTTTTCTGATCTCCAGCTGGACAATGGGAGAAACTTGGCAAAAGCTCATATATTTCCACCTCCTGTTGGATATCCTAGGTTTGAGTTGCCTTTTTGGAGGGGCATATTACCCTTTTGGACAAGCCCTAGGAAAGACAAATTTACAGAGAGCTGAGGGTTGCAGCAATGCACAATCACTACCTTTGTCCTTTCTTTCTCTCTCTCTCTCTCTCTCTCTCTCTCTCTCTCTCTCTCTCTCGCTCGCTTGCTCTCGCTCTCTCGCTCTCACTCTTTCATCCTCAGGTTTGTTAATTTATGAAGAATTTAGATTCTTTCAACACATTATGCCAGAGTTTTCTTTAGGGAGAAAAAGGAAAATGGATTTTCCAGACTGTTTTCTCGTGGTCGTGATTAGATCTCTTCTGAAGTTTTCCCTAAACCAAATCCTGGTTGGCAATTTATGAAGAAGTCTAATCTTATAATTTTTTATTTTATTTTTGACAGGAATTAGGAGACAAACTGAAATGGTAAGTCTGATCTTGTGATGCTGACCGGGGTGCTGTGAAAGAGATCAAGCTGCATTTAACAAAGGGAACACATAACTTACTAGATAATATTACATTGCTTGTGTGTGCATGTGTGGTGCCTGTTTTGCTGAGTATGATTTCCTGTTCCGTTTGAATCAGAACTTAGCATCAGAAATTTGCTCCTGTGGCTTAGAGAGGTATGTGCTGTAGAGCTCAATGCAGAAGTTTCTAAAAGGCCAGTTTTTTTCTGATTTAAATTTCAAAATCATCAACACATTGAAGTGCAAGGAGTAGTACTTCCCAGACATTAGGTGAGAGAGGCAAGTATCTCTGAGAAATGGGGGTGAAATCAGGTCATGAATTAAAGTGAGAAAAAATTTCCTAAGAATGGCACGATCCCATCCTATGATTGTGGAGAAAAGGATTTTGATAAGAGAGTTGAGCTGAAGGATGCTGACTTTTTCTTAAAAGCTGTGGTTAAGAAGTCCTGGGCAGCAGAAAGTTTAACCGCATCTCCCTCCTTATAGGAGCGAGTCAGCACAGCTGCACATGCCTCAGCCTCTGCTGCCAGAACTCCGTGCACGACCCATCACTGGGCTGATGGACTGGCTCAACCGCTTCCGAGGTGAGTGTCATCCCATCGGTGTGTCCACCCTGCAAGGTCCTTCAATAATGGTTTCTACAATCTTTCCCTCTTCATCTCTCACCTTGTACAGAACAGCCTGCAAATAGGCATGTATAGACATGTGTAGTCACAGAGTCATTAAAATCCTTACAAAATACATGCAGGCTGGTGCAGGGATAGATGTGATTCAGGCCTTATAAATTACTCATAAATTTGATAAATAATTTCTATAATGAAAAAAAGGACATGCTCCAAAAATGGCTCCTTGAGCCCTAGAAATATCATCCCATACAATGTCAGTTGTTCACTGAATTCTAGAAAATGGGTTATTAATCCAGGATATTCCAATTTCAGAGTCTAAGTGCAGTTACTTAGAGTTCAAAAACATTTTTGCGGGCTTTCCTGGTGGCGCAGTGGTTGCGAATCCGCCTGCCGATGCAGGAGACACGGGTTCGTGCCCTGGTCCGGGAGGATCCCACATGCCGCGGAGCGGCTGAGCCCGTGAGCCATGGCCGCTGGGCCTGCGCGTCCGGAGCCTGTGCTCCGCAACGGGAGAGGCCACAACAGTGAGAGGCCCGCATACCAAAAAAAAAAAAAAAAAAAAATTTTTGCTTGAAAGTTTCTTGGCAATTGAATGTATGATGTGTTTTTTTCCATTGATATAATCAAAAATATATATATAAGGCACAAAAATTAAATGCAGAAACCAGGATTTGTGAACAACAACAAGAAAGCAAATTGGTGGTTGATGAGCCACATAGAGCTTCATGATAAACCCATCCCTGGAGGGTAACTTAGCAGGAAGTGGAAGACTAGGCCTCACGTTAGAACCACATATTAAAGGCGGAAATTCCTACAAGGAAACCACTTTTAAGAAGTCATCCTTAGGTTTTGTTTCTGCAGTGTCCACTTGCTAACTTAACTGAGATGTTAGAATGATCACCAATTCTCTATTCTACAATGTATTTTTTTTTTCCCTGAGCAGTGGTGGTGGAGGTGGAGGTGAGTTATACTGTCATGGTCTTGGAGGTGACTGGTGCCCGGTATCCAGTCTTTTAGATGTCAGGAAAAGTACCCAGCCAGAATGAAGTAGCCATTTTTATTGACAATAAAAGCTTGCCTTATAGACATTTGTCTGGAATATATAATGTGGTTGTTCACCTGTGTTGTGAGATTGCTGAACTCACCAAAGTATGGGCGTGTGCTTCTTACTTCTTGATACCCAGTACAGGAACCCAGGGCTTACACAGCATGGACAGACCTGGTCACCAACCAGACCCAGCCAGAAGTAGCCATGACCTCCCTATCCTGTATAATCTCTGAATTTTTATGAAGTTTTTTCCATTGTAACTAGTTATCTGTTTCCTCAGCAGATATCCCGGCAACATTCGAATCCAATGTTTCCAGTTAGAACTGCACTTCTAATAACCTTAAGGTTTTTTTTTTTTCTCCCAGTGAGACCCTAGGTAGACCCTCTTCTCTCATAGATAATTTTATTTTGAACATTGATTTTGACTGGAGTATTCTCTCATCTCTCCACAGTAAAAATTGCATTCAGTAATGAAGTAAGAAGCCAGCACATCAGGCTGTTTGATGATGTAAGAAGTTTGAAGTATGAGCATGACAGCCTCTATGTGTCTTTGGATGGCATAACATCGAAGTATTTTTCTGCATGGGGATCCCAGGGCTTCACCTCTGGCAAACAATACTGGGAGGTGGATGTGGACAGCTCTTGGGACTGGGCTGTAGGCGTCTGTAAGGATTCCTGGACAAGGAAGGATGACGGCATACTGAAGGAATCCAACAGGGACAACTTTCTCCTTGTGTGTGTGAAGGAGGATCATCATTACCGTCTCTGGACCACCATCCCGACCACTCCTCTGTACATAGAGAAACCTCAGGGCAGGGTTGGCGTGTTCCTTGATTTTGACAGTGGGAGTATGGGTTTTGTGGACGTTGCCAAGCGCTCCCTCCTTTGGAGGTACGAGGATGGCCTGCTCACTTTCCCTGTCAGGCCTTTCATTTGCACTGGCCACACGTGAGGAGGGCTAAGTCAGGACCCTGACTGGATGCTCAGGACTCCTTCTCCGAGGCAACCCTTCTCAGGTGCAGCAAATCAAGGATACTTCATTGTCTTTAGGCTCTTTCTATTGTAATGGAAGCTCCTTTATTGCTATTTGTTATAAAGATAGTGTCAAATGCAAACTTTTGTTGGTGTCTTCCATCTTCTTGACAATAAAAGCTTGCCTTATAGACATTTGTCTGGAATATATAATGTGGTTGTTCACCTGTGTTGTGAGCTTGCTGGACTCACCAAAGTATGGGCATGTGCTTCTTACTTCTTGATACCCAGTACAGGAACCCAGGGCTTACACAGCATGGGCAGACCTGGTCACCAACCAGACCCAGGTCAGCCCCCAACTTTCTCCTCCTTCCTCATGATCTACTCTGTCTTACACATCAATTCACTCTCAGGGTGAAAACCGACTTGACAGAGACATCTCCACTGACCCTGGAGACGGGGATAAGTCGTCTTTTCTTAGAGAACCCAGAATTTGCAGGTCCTTTTTTTTTTACAATAATATAAGGGTAAAGACCTAAAGAAAGGAAGTGCCTCATGAGGGGCATTGAACAAATCTTTGCCTGAATAAATTAATAAATGGACAAAACAATTATCTTATTGGAAAGGAGCTTTGCAATAAAAGCTAGGAACTAGAATCTAAAAGTTTAAATTTTCAGGATTTGAAGGTGGATGTCAAAAACTGATTAGATTACACACATTGAGCTTGAGACCAATTGATTTTTAATTATCTTTGGAAAAGTGCATCTGTGTGTTAGAGGCTCTGTTAGTGTAGATACTAGACGTGTGAGGGTGATTGTGTGTATTGCAATCATGGACACCGCAACAAAACTGATTTTCTTATATACATAAGGAAAACTGTTGGAGAGGTGGATGACTCTTGGTTAGGAAACCTTTACAGGAATTTAAAAACTAATTTTGACTGGAATATTCCCACAGAGATGGGAATATTCCCACAGAGATGATTTCCTTCAGTAAAGAAATAAGCAATCATAATATCTAGCTGTTTGACAATGTGAGAAGTTTGACGTGTAGACATGACCATCAAGATGTATCTTTGAATTTTGAAGGATCTAAATGTTTTTTTGGCATGGTCCACTGTATTGTGAAAAAATTATTTATTTTTTAAATTGAAGTATAGATGATTTACAATATCAGTATTAGTTTCAGGCGTACAGCAAAGTGATTCAGCCATATATATATATATATATATATTATATATTATTTTTCGTATTCTTTTCCCTTATAGGTTATTACAAAATATTCGGTATGGGTACGCATGCTATAAGGACCAAAATATTTTAATGTATGTGAAACATCATAAAACATCACTGATGTGCTCCCCGAAGAACGGCGGGGATGCACAGAGGCGCAGGAGGAGAAAGAGGCGGGGAAGAGAAGGGGAGTCGCCGCTTCCCAAACACTCTCCGGGGGCTGTGCGCGACGCCCGCCGCCTGGAGTCCGGACCCGGCTGCCCGAGGTCCCTTCCCTCCAGCGCCTGCAGCCCGGGAACAAAGTTGCCGAGAGCCAGCGGGCCGAGGGCGCAGCGGGGCGGCGCTCTGGCCTCTCTGCGCGCGCCGCTTGGTGGGGGCGGAGGCGCGGCCCGAGGGAAGGCAGCAGCAGTTGGAGGGCTTGGCCGAGCGCAGTAGACGTACTCCCGGCGCAGCCGGAACGGCGGCCGAGGTGACCCGACCTTGCGGCGCTCGAACCTGAGCCGGTCCTCAGACGGCGGCCGCGGTGCCCGAGTACTTCCCGGGGACCCCGGGCGGCGGCGCGAGCCCCGGAGAGGAGGGGCCGGTCCTGCGAGGTGAGGAGCAGGAGGCTGGTGCCCACCCCCCCCGCCCAGCCTACCTCCTCGCCGAACTCTCTAAAAATAACTCCGGCCCGCTGGGGCCGGGAGGAGCCGCAGCCACAGTCCCCGAGAGCAGCCGGAGAGGAGTGTAGAGCCAGGGGCCGGAGAGAGCCTTCCCAGCCGCGCGGAGCGAAGTTGGCGGAGGAAGTAGGAGCTCCCGGCCGCTGGGCGCCGCGCGACCCTCGCCCCGCCAACCCGCTGCCGCCGAGGTTTGTCTGATTGGGCCGAGGCAGGCGGGGGGCGGGCGGGCGGAGCGCGCAGGGCGGAGGCGGCGGCCGAGGGAGGGCGCAGAGACACCCTGGCCCGTGCCGAGGGGGCAGATGGTGTCTTCTGTGGATAACAGCTTCCGCCAGGCGGTGATGAAGAGCCCGGCCGAGAGAACCCCCCCAGTTGCTGACTGGATAATGATGCATTCTACTAAGCATTGGGATGGTGACTACAGGGGATCCTGCTGCCAACCGTCTTAAGAAAAATAAGCCCTCCTGATCCTTGGGACCATCAGACACTTAGGATCTAACGCTTGAAAGAGTTGCTTCGCTTGTTAGATATTGGATGCCATTTGTTCAAATCCAAATGCTCTCCTTCTCTGCCGCTGTTATTATTTAATGAGGGGAGAAGAGAATAAAATAGACTCTTCCACTGGCTGCCTTTGGACAAGGCCCAGGAATGGCACCTGGTACCATTATTTATTTTTTATTTTTTACTGACGGAGCCGTCACATCTGGGGATCGTAGATAGATTGCACATATTCATCAAACGTGTGGAAGATGGATGATAATTTTACAAGGAAAATTCATTTCACAGTGTCTCCAGAAAGTTCCTATTCTAAAGGGTTGCTTTATCAAAAACAAGGAATATCCTGTTTTGGTCGTGTTGCACTGCCTCTCATGTGCCTTCTGCGTCTGTTTGTTTTACAGTTGTCAATCAGTCAGTCTTCTGCGTCTGAAAATGCACGTGCCAGGGCTTCCCTGGTGGTGCAGTGGTTGGGAATCCGTCTGCCAGTGAAGGGGACACGGGTTCGATCCCTGATCCGGGAAGATCCCACATGCCACGGAGCAACTAAGCCCGTGCACCACAACTACTGAGGCTGCAGTCTAGAGCCCGCGAGCCACGACTACTGAGCCCACGTGCCACAACTACTGAAGCCCGCGCACCTAAAGCCTGTGCTCCGCAACGAGAAGCCACCACAGTGAGAAGCCCGCGCACCACAACAAAGAGTAGCCCCCACTCGCCGCAACTAGAGAAAGCCCACGCCCAGCAACAAAAACCCAACGCGGCCAAAAATAAATAATAAATAAAACAAACAAATAAATAAAAGAAAATGCACGTTCCCAGTCACAGTGTGATGGAAAAGCAAATTTCAGTGAAATGTTTCAATGCCTTTCAGTGTTTGAAGTTCCTAGTGAAATCACACATGCTGAGAATGTTAGAACCTAGCAAGGTGGGTCAGAAATTATGTCAAAGGCCTTTAGTGGAAATTAGAGAGCCGGGGAGTGGTGTCTTTGGTTGGTTGATTAGAATAGTAATGACTCGAATGGGGGTGGGGTCACCAAACAAGACTTGAAGAGACAAAACCTCCACTGTGACAGTGTGTGGATTGTGCCAAAGAAATGAACTGTTAAACTTTCTTGTTTCCGTGCCTGTTGTAGAGAACAGAGTGAAAACCGATCAGCAGAGAACCTGGACTGAGTCAGAAGTGGGCCAGTTACTACTGACACGGCAACATGAAAGCTTCACTGACGGCCTGAAAGCAGCACATTTCCTCCCACCACACCTTCATAGAGCAAGTCACCTTAGGGAAATCTACCAAACATTTTGAACATTCATAAGTGTCTACCCTACTAACTTTGATGCTCATTTGGTTATTACAAATGCAAACTCATGTTTATTTATTATTGCTTTAAAAAGAAAGTCGTTGGAGAGCTTCCCTGGTGGCGCAGTGGTTGAGAATCCGCCTGCTGATGCAGGGGACACGGGTTCGTGCCCCGGTTCGGGAAGATCCCACATGCCGCGGAGCGGCTGGGCCCGTGAGCCATGGTCGCTGAGCCTGTGCGTCCGGAGCCTGTGCTCCGTGCAACGGGAGAGGCCACAGCAGTGAGAGGCCCATGTACTGAAAAAAAAAAAAAAAAAAAAAAGAGAAAGTCGTTGGAAATGTGAATATTTTCCATCTTTACCTGGTTTTTCAAAAATAATCTAAAAGTTTGAAATTTACTCAAAAGTAAAGAAAAAAAAAAAAGCATCGCTGATGTAGTGGGGATTACTTGACCCCTGGCAACCATTACTGGGAGCCAGATGTGGGTGACTCTTGGGACTCTAGGCTTCTGTAAGGGTTCCTGGGTAAGAAAGAATGGTACACTGAATCTGAGGACATATTTCTTCTTTTATGTGAGGGGGAAGATAATCATGGCTGTCTCTTGACCACTTCCCCAGTGTTGGCAGTATATAGAGAAACCTATATACTGGGTTGGGTTTGTGTGTTCCTTGATAATCACAGTGGAAAGGTGAGGTTTTTTAATACTGTTAAAATTTCCTTCATATGGAGGTGCCCAGCTTGATCCTTCAGTTTTCCTGTCAGCCCTTTTTTAAACACTGGCCACATATAATGAGGGATAAATCAGGAACCTGACTATACCCAGCAACTCCCTATCTGAGAAGACCTTCCCAGTCGAAGTAAATCACTAATACTTTATTGTCGTTTAAGCTTTTTCTACTTTAACCTCCTTTAATTGCT
Source organism: Kogia breviceps (assembly GCF_026419965.1). Lineage (NCBI taxonomy): Eukaryota > Metazoa > Chordata > Mammalia > Artiodactyla > Physeteridae > Kogia > Kogia breviceps. The sequence goes on along the minus strand of NC_081316.1, from coordinate 51,768,735 downwards.
ATTTAATATGAAGATAATGTGAGATAAATTTTGTTGGTTCCATCTTTTTAAAAGTAAAGTCATCTCTCATGGCCCATTATCTAGAATATATGCTGTGGTTGCTCACCTGTTTTGTGAGCTTGATGTAGTTACAAAAATATATGCGTGGGGTGTATGATTCCAACTTAATGGTCTTTTTTTTTTTTTTTTTTAACTCTCAGCTTTGTTACCAAAGACACACTCTCAGACACTTCATTCAGTCTTCAATTCTTTTTTTTTTTTATTATAAATTTATTTATTTATTTATTTCTGGCTGCGTTGGGTCTTCGTTGCTGGGTGCGGGCTTTTCTCTAGTTGCAGGGAGCAGGGGCTACTCTTCATTGCGGTGTGCAGGCTTCTCATTGCGGTGGCTTCTCTTGTGGAGCATGGGCTCTAGGCGCACCGGCTTCAGTAGTTGTGGCTCACGGGCTCTAGAGCGCAGGCTCAGTAGCTGTGGCCCGTGGGCTCAGTTGCTCCACGGCATGTGGGATCTTCCCGGACTAGGGCTCCAACCCGTGTCCCCTGCATTGGCAGGAGGATTCTCAACCACTGCACCACCAGGGAAGCCCCAGTCCTCAATTCTTCAGAGATTTTACCTTATACATATTTTTGAAGCCACGATTGATTGATTGAAGAGCAATTAAATGTCCTGCTTCATACAGTTCATGCCTTGGGAACCAGGCTGAGTTTTGTCTCACATTTCCTTCCTGTTCTCAGTGAAGTGACCCTTCTTCACCCAGGCTCAAGCCTCACCTTTCTTATGAGGACTTCCTACCCCACCCCGGCCCAGGCGTTCCTGCAGACTGAAGTGCTTTGTCACCACTGCTGCTGTCTGCTTCCTTCTCCAGATTCTGAGCACCTCACTTGCAGGACTCTCTTCGCTGGTTTTACAACTTGAATGTCCTGCCTGTAATGGGATGGGGCTTTATGCAGTAAATGAGCACGTTCAAGGTAAGTGTGGGAGGGACGGAGGTGGCGTTTAATTGACGAGCAGGGCTGCATGGCATTCTGGCAAGAAACACAGGGTTGCACATCGTGGACAGACTTGGTTACGTACAATCCCCATATCAGTTGGAAACCTTCTCCCTACTCTTGTTCTACTATATCATACTCACTAATTCACCCTCAGAGAGAAAAAAAATCTATATTTTACAGGCAAATCTCCACTGACCCTCAGGACCAGAATAGGCCTTTCTTTATATAAACTCTGGTCTTTTCTTACATAATAGTGTAAACTGCAAGAGATTAAAAAGAAGTGTTCAGTGCCATATTCCCAGCAGATAATGTCTTTATCTGCAGATAAAGACAGATAATGCCCAGTGTCTGGGCACTAAAATATTTGATGAGTGAATAAATTAATAAATGAGATGATATGATTATCTTATCGGCAGTAGGGTTTTGATTAGGGTGTGCTACTCAATTATCTTTCTTACAGTTTACATAACATACAGTTTCCTTCCAAATTACATTTCTGAAAGGAACATAGTTTTGAAACACTTATGATACCAAATATTTCTGATTAATAAGTGAGAATAGTCATTAAAAGAAATGTTATAAGCCACTGAAAAAGACATAAAATGAATCAGAAGAATAGGAAATGTTGAAGATAATATGGAAAAAAAATTACTTCGGCCAGTGGTTCTCAAAGTTTGGTTCCAATTCAAACAGTATCATCATCACCTGAACCTTGTTAGAAATTCAAATTCTTGGCTTACACCCAAGACCTCCTGAATCAAAAGTCATGTGAGTGGGACCTGAAATCTGTAGTTTGTCATTCCAGGTAATTCTGATGACTTCTAACATTTGAGAAACACTGAATTAGGCTGATTTACAAAGAAACAAAGACTTAAGAAATTTCTTACTTCTCAGATCTAAAGTATCACTAGACACAAACTGATTCATTAGCATTGATTAACTATAATGAAAAAAGCATAAAGATGAAGATTAAGGTTTTTTAAAAAATTTATTTTATTTACTTATTTTTGGCTGCGTTGGGTCTTCGTTGCTGCACACAGGTTTGTCTCTCTAGTTGCAACGAGCGGGGGCTACTCTTCATTGTGGTACACAGGTTTCTCATTGCGGTGGCTTCTCTTGTTGCAGAGCACGGGCTCTAGGCTCACAGGCTTCAGTAGTTGTGGCACGGGTACTCAGTAACTGTGGCTCGTGGGCTCTAGAGAGCAGGCTCAGTAGTTGTAGCGCACGGGCTTAGTTTCTCCGGGGCATGTGGGATCCTCCTAGATCAGGGCTCAAACCCATGTCCCCTGCATTGGCAGGCGGATTCCCAACCACTGCGCCACCAGGGAAGCCCAAAGATTAAGTTCTTAAAGAGAATGTTGAGGATTCCAAGAATAACTTTGAATAACAGATTATTTTCGTGGACGACACACACAGTCATATTTCTTGAATTGCTGACTACTTAAACTATACTTTTTGTTTTTTGGTCTGGGGAAATACAGGAAGCAGACAATATTAAAAAAATCTATATGTAGTTAGGTATAAAACTAATGAATTTAATTTACTTTCTTGAAAATTATTCAGAAAAGACAATCAGATTTGTAGGAATGTTATTTTTGGAATAACATTTTATTGGAATAATTTGGAGGAATGTTATTTTGTACTTAAAATTCTGAATATATGTGGTATAATGAGATGATTTCAACATGTTATATAGGCAGCACAGGACAGTGAACCCTGAGAAAGAGGAAACAAATGAGGGAAACCCAGTGATAGATCCACCTTACTGCCTGAAGATTTCTAGGTCACAACACAGGGTGGGAGGACCCTGAGTGTAGATGTGAGTTCAGGGAGGTCAAGGTGGTTGGAGTTCCCAGGACTGAAGCCTGGTTGAGGGTAAAGCTGCACAGAGAGACAGAGACAGACAGAGACAGACATCTCTAGAGGGCCCCAAAGGTGGAGTCTACAGCTGAATGCCGGTCAATTAATGTTTGTGAGGAAATGTTCCAGGTCAAGAAAAGAGGACCCCCAAAGTGAACCAGTGGAACAATCTTGCATCTCACACAGAGCTGGGAGTAGTTGTTGTTTCCTCATTCACAATGGGAAATCCTTGAACTACATGGGATATAGGGGAGAGGACGTGGAAGGGGATTGCCCCTCTGGTGGGGAAATCAAGCCCAGATTAAAGACTTCTCTCTTCCCACTAGCAGAGTTTATAAGCAAGCTTTGAAAGTCAAGATTTCTTCCAGAGTTAACCCCACTTCTACACTCCCAGGCTGTGCAGCCATGACTTCTCCGGCACAAAGAGGCAAGACAACAGAGAAATTAAAGGAGGTTCCATTCACACTCTTCAAGTAACAGACACCCCTTCTCCCAATTACTCTGGCCTGAAGGAAGGGCTCTCCCAGGGCCATTGGTGCCCATGCCACTGGCACCACTCTGCCATTTTGCTGTTGCTGCACAGCGCAGCTTCATGACTGAGCCTGGTCTTGGGTCAGAGGTGGGAGAGAAAACAAGAAAAAAATGAGACTCCCCACCTCCACACTTTTCTGTTTTCAGGGGCCTCTTTGCTGATCCTCTGACAGGAAAGAGAGGGTCTCTTGGAGTTTTTCTGTGAGCTTCTGCTGTGCAGAGTAAAGCCAGGAAAGAAAAGAGCCATAGGAAAACCAAATTTTTGTCACTCAGTTCTTTGAGATTATAATTCATTAGACTGATGCACCACCTGTGCAAGCACCAGGCTGACCTGGCTCTGCTCAGAGACACCTTCTGGTCTGAGTCTTCTTGTCCCTGACAATCGATCACTCTCCCCAGCCTCTGCCACCCCCTGCCCCGCTGTGGAGCCATCGGGCTCACATGAGCTTTCCGCGTGTATTGGAGCAGTGGGCTATGGCAGTCTGGCCTCTGTCAGAGATCAGGGCTGCTCCTGATATGCTGCTGGGTAAACTACAGCAATGCCTCTCCCACCCTGCTCAGATGCCTCCCCAGTCCAAGAAGCCTCTGCATTCTACAGCCAGCTGTTCCCCGGGCCCTGGCAGCCCCTGGTCCAGTGCAGAGCTGCAATGTGAAGTATGCTTCATGCGGCTGGAGTGTTTACTAGGCTCAGGCTGGGCACATGCTGGGGCAGTTTTCAATCTGCCATTTCTGCCCTGCAGGGGGAGCCAGCAGGCACACACATACTCCTCACAAGCAGAGTCCAGGCTTCCCACATCCCTCCTGTTAGTCCCAGAGGAACTCCAATCAGCCAAGGGGGCTAGTCTTCCCTACACAATATTATACACTAAATGGTCCAAAAGGGTTGTTTATGTACTTCTTAATGAACAAAGTTTAATGAGAGAGCTTAAGATTTTAAATAGAATGTTGGGGATTCAGAAAATTAGTGAAACATTTTGGAAAATAGATTATTTTCATGGAAGATATACACAGTTATATTTTTTGAGTCATTTGCTTACCATAAAAAGAAGAAAACTTCCTTTCTTTAGTTTAGAAAATACAGGAAACGAACAATAGCCAAAAAATACTCTAGATGTAAGTAGGTAAAACATTAGTGAGTTCAATTTACTTTCTAGAAGATTAGTCAGAAAAGACTTTGTAATCATATATGCATTATTGGATTGTTTAAATTTCTGGGAATATAGTCCTAAAATGAGAGGATTCTAAGTGATTACTGTATACATACAAATTTTACACTAGACATGGACATCAGCAATATTAGAGCAGTGTCCTTTCCTGGGTCAAAATATCAAGTACATATTCTGAGATGTCAGTAGCAGATGTTATGATCTCAGGACACTGTAACAATTAAGCTATGGCCCATTGGCACAAAGATGGAGAAAATGACCACAGGAACCAAAGAGAAAGGCTCAAACTCACCTGATGTATGAATGTCTGATTTATGCCTGAATAGGCATGCATTGCATGTGAGTGTAAAATAGACTTCTCAATAAATCTGCTGTGGTATTTACCTAATGCCATCCACGAAAATCAATTTCATGTGGATTGAGTTCAATGGGAAAGACAAATGCATCATTTTAAAAGGAGTGAATATTAAAAGAAAATATTTTGACCCTTTTTTACACAGTGATTTCCTAATAAAGAAACAAAGACCACAAACTGAATAAGAAAAATGATCAATTAACTACAAACATTAAGCATTTCTGTTATCAAAAGTCATCTTAATGGAAGAGAAATGATGGGAAAAACACTGTAATCCATAAAACTAGCAAAGGATAAGTGACCAGAATATACCAAGAGAACTGAAAATCTATAAGACCAAAATAAGCCCACTACCCCAAGCATAGAAGGACAAAGCAATAACTTCACAGGAAAGAAAGGCAGATATACATAAAAAGATGCTCAAACTCATTGGAAATCAGAGAAAAATTAAAATCACAATCAATATTCAGAAATTTTTAAAATAACATTTATAATATTGTTAATATTGTTTTATTTTAATAACATTAAAAAATATTAAGCTCTGGTGATGACAAGAGGAACCCAAAATATCTCATGTTATGGGAGTAAAAATTGGTACAATTATCTTGCAAATCAATCTCTAGTGAAATTCAAGTTGAACATATTTAGAATCCTGATTGAATAATCTAGACAAGAACAAGTGCTATATGTGGCAGGTACAAATTACTCATAACAACATAATATACAATCACCAAAATAATAATAAATAAGAAACTCTGGCCAATCTCAATTCCATTACTGGTGAAATGCCTAAGTAAATCTAAGTATAGTCTCATTAAAGAATGTCATATGTCCTGATTTCAAACTATATTCCAAAGCTACAGTAATCCAAGTGATATGGTACTGACATTAAAAAATACATAGACCAATATAACAGGATTGAGAGCCAGGAAATTAACCTGTGCATATACAATCAACTAATCTTTGACAAGACCAAGAACACACAGTGAGGAAATGATAGATTCTTCAATACATGATGTTGGGAGACTTTTAAGTTCCTTCCTGCATAGGGCAGTGCTTAGGTGTTACCAGGGTGAAGTAGTGCTCAAAGGAATTAGGAAAGCTCTTGGACTTTCCCAGTGGTCCAGTGGTTAAGAATCCATGCTTCCACCGCAGGGGGTGTGGGTTCAATCCCTGGTCAGGGAACTACGATCCCACATGCCTAGCAGCCCTGCCCTCCCAAAAGAACAAAGGAAAGCTCTTATCCAAAGCACTGGGTGGTGCTTAACAATCCTGAAGCAATCCTGACTGCAGGCTTCTAAAACACTGGACCCACGAGGGTTGGGGGATCCAGTGCCAGGGGTCCCTAGCCCCCGAATGGGAATATCTAAACCTGGGAGTCACCTAGCAAGGCAGGGTCCTGATGGACCATAATCCTGGAATTCTCACCCCTCTTCCTTCTTGACCCAGCACTGACTCATTTGCCTCAAAGGTCATGGGATTCCTCCTCTTCTGAGTCAGATCAGTGCTTAGTAACCACCCAGAAGACCTTCTCTTTCCAGTGTGTACTTCCTGCCATGGGGATGGGATAGAGGGGGAACACTCATCCCACATCACCCTTTGCTGGAACCCACAGCTTACAGTGCAACCAGGGCTTAAAATCTAGTTTCCAGAAACTCAAATGGAAGCCCCCACTGCAACATCATCAAAACCTGGCATACATAATTTATTCAGCAAAACAAATATCTAGCAAAGTCCAATGTTGATAAACTTGACAGTCTAGATGAAACGGGTAAATTCATTGGAAGATACATACTACTAAAGCCCACTGAAGATAAAAGTAAGTAAAATGAATAGCTGGATATCCATTAATAGAATCAAATCTGTAATTTAATAAATTACTCTCAGACTTCTGTTTTGAGCAAAATGAAGTAGCAGGGATGGGATTTACTCTTCTATCTTAAACAAGGACAACCCAGAAATGTGACAATATAAAGGCAACAGTTTTCAGACAATTGACAATAAGCATCACAGGAGAGTAAATAAACTTAGAGAGAGGGACCAAAGGAGGGGAGCCTTGTGACAGTCCCATTTTACTGCCTGGAGATTTCCAGACTTGTCACAGGGAAGGGGGACCCAGACAGAGACCAGTGGTCTCCCTGAGTTGAAAAGACAGGGTTGGAAGTTCAGTAAAACCAAGGTGGCTGGAGTTCCCAGGATTGAGTACTAGTTGAGGGTAGAGTTGCACAGAGAGAGCTCCAGAGAGCTCCCACAGCAGGAGCTTACCTCTAAGTACAGATCAGTGAATGCTTGTGAGGAAAATATCCAAGATCAAGGAAAGAACCACCCCAAAGTGGTAGATGGAGCAATACCTCAGGTCACACAGGGCTGGGAATAGTTCCCACTATCCAGAGTGAAAAATCCTCACAGTACAGGGCATATCTTTTAGAATACTCGGGGGGCAAGATCAGTGCTTAGTAACCACCCAGTGGTTACTAAGTGATTACTAACACATCATTTTCCCAGTGATGGGGAAAATCCAGCCCAGATTAAAGACTTCTCTGCTTTCTCCTTACACCGTTTATAAGCAAGCCTGGAAAACCGGAGGTTCTTCCAGAGTTAACACCACCTTCTAGCCTAGGACTGTGGTGGTCCTCAAGTCAAAGCAACAATAGAAAACACTGGAGAAGATTTCACACACACACCCCACTTTGGACAATAGGGGCCTCTTTCTGCAGTTCCTCTGGAAAAAGGAAAAAAGGGCTCTCTCTGGGGACAAAGCTTCCCCATCCACCATTCTACTGTAACCACTCACTGTACCTTTTTGACAGTGGCTGATCTTGGGGCAGCACTGGAAGAGAAAAAGAAAAGATAAAAAGAAAAAAAAATGATTTCCTCTCACACTTTTCTGTTTGCAGGAACCTCTTTTCCTGGTCCTCTGACTAGAAATCAGGTGTTTATGTTTGAGCTTTTACTGCATGCTCATGCTGTGCAGATCAGAGAACTGAGTCTTCCTTCAATTCAGTCAATGCCAGGAAGGAGAAGAGGAAAAAGAATTCCACCAACTCACCTCCACTGTGGGTAATTATTCAAGTCTTAACTTCTCTCCTCATTTCACTTTCTAGTTTTAATTTTTCACATTCCTCACATGTTTATTTTTTATGGTCAGTTCAGAGTTTTCAGTTGTAATCTGTAGGTGAGACAGACTATGGAGAATTTATTCCATTTTGGCCAGTGCCAGAGTCAATACAAAACTTTTCAGTATGCAACAATTCTTGGACCCCTTCCAAAGATGAGGGAATTATTAGATTGCTTTAAATCTCTAAGCAAATATCTGGAAACCTAGTTATAATTTCTTTTCCACTACAACTTCATAGAAATACATATAATCGCCAAATTATTCCCTAAGCAACTTCTCTTTAAAGAGAGAGAGCAAAAGATGGAGAGATGGAAGGAGAAAGAGGAGTGGGGAAAGAAAGATTGATTCTTCTAAAATAGAAGATAAAGAAAAAATTTTTTTCCTTATGATAAGCTCTCCTATTTTATTTATTTATTTTTTGCGGTACGCGAGCCTTTCACTGTTGTGGCCTCTCCCGTTGCGGAGCACAGGCTCCGGACGCGCAGGCTCAGTGGCCATGGCTCACGGGCCCAGCCGCTCCGCGGCATGTGGGATCTTCCCGGACCGGGGCACGAACACGTGTGCCCTGCATCGTCAGGTGGACTCCCAACCACTGCGCCACCAGGGAGAGAAGCCCTCTAGAATCTATTCTTTTAACAGCTTTCCTATCTATCATACATCAGTGTTAACTAGAGTCATTATGTTGGACAACACATCCCCAAAGAGATTGATTTCAATGTCTGATTACAAAGTTTTAAGATCTAACTCAGTAACGCTCTTTGAAATGAAATTTGACTGTTAACAGCTTGGATGTTTTGTGCATGTAAGAAATAAAGTTTATTGTCCATCCCTGAAAATGTATATTCAAGGTATTTTCACTCTACATATCTTCCTTAAAAGTACTGCAGTATCCAAGCATCTAGGTCTTATTATCTATACTACTACTACTCTGATAAAATATGTGTATATTCCTAAAAATCTCTGTTCATCATTGAGAGCTACTAATAGCAACATTGAGAAATCAGATCATACACAGTCTATATTTTGCCAGTTAAGATGAATCTCTGAGCCATGTACCTGAACAATAACTTAATTCACATCTTTATTTAATATTTCTCATAGCTTCTTGAGCTGCTAATTATGTCTACATTATAGTAACTTTTTTTGGTTATATAGCCTTTGCTTTTAATAATTTTCCTACACATTCATTCATTTGTTCCAATATATTTTTGATGTCTCTCATATCCTTAACCTGCTGTTTCATCCCTGGGATGTGGCTGGGAAGAGGACTAACATTGGCCTTCGCTTCTTGCAGTCTGCAAACTAGAAAAGAAGACCCAAAATCTATTGTGAGTTTTACAAAGGGAAAGAATAAGCTGTTCTTGAGTTCATATTATAATTGACCTAATCTAGTTTGGTAAACTGAGGATTAAAAGAGGAATAGGATTTAGCCAGATGAGTGGAGGGAGCAGAGAATTCTACACTGCCCTTGAGTTTTGACAAGGACTCTCTGGAAAGAGAATGCTCTGTGCTTTTTGTTCATGCATTTGGTTGAGTTTCCACACCCATGTATTCTTGAATCTCTAGCAACTGCAGATGGCAAATGAAAAGTACATGTATCCTACCCAATAAAATAAAAGAGATTACTTTTATTTAAATAAAATAGAAAAGACAAATATACATCGTTAACATTATCACCACTTTGAAAAATAATGCAGCCGTTATATCTCCTGAAGGTAAAATGAAGTTTAAACACAGTGAAGTATAATTGATTTTCCCCATTTTAGAAGTTACCAGGATAGAAGCCCCTCAGCTATTAGAATTCCCGAGACCTTGGTCAGGTTTGTGACCTGTTCCTGATCACTTGGGTCCACGCCAAATGAAAGGTCTGAGAGGGAAAGAGAAAGAGCGTGAGAGGAAATTACAAATGAGGGAACTTCTGGCAACATTAATAAAGCTTATTATACCACATTCATAATCTAGAAACACCCCTATCCAGCCCTGGGGTCTTTGAATATAGTGGGGTAAGAGTGGGAAGGTAGAAAAGAGACTGAAATGGTCCTCCACGCTGACACACAGAAGTAGAAAAATATCCTCAGAGTTAAGGAGCATATCATTCCTACTTGTCCAGGATTCCTTGCAAAGTCCTATAATCCAGTTACAAGAGTTTCCCACATTCACCTCCCAGTAATGTTTGCCAGTGGTGAAGGTCTGAGCACCCCATGAAGGAGTAGTCTCTGAACTTGCTGGATTACGGGGCACGTCTTGATGGTCAGGACTGCACTGCAAACGTCTCAGGTCTTCAGTCAGAGCCACATGACAATTTCTTATTTTATGATCCAACGTAACATACACTTTAGTAAAAAGAAAACAGCAAAGTCAAAGAACAGAGTTTTCAAGTTCTGAGGGACAGACAAGTGTGGCGGTATTGTGGCAGAGGTTTAGAAACCAAATCTCTGGAACAAAGCAAAGCTGGTTTGTCTTATTTGCTGGGAATATTCCAGCCCACCATGACCATTTTCAAGGTGCCAGGCATTTAGTAATTGCTCCTCAAATTCTGGAACTTGTAACAATTCACTCCCATGAGTGTGTCAGTACCAGCTAGCTCCAAAACACCCCTTTACCAAAGGTGACTAGACAGAGTGTGTCACTGGAAATCCAGAGAAAGAACAGGAGGGGCTTCTTGTCTATCTAAAGAGCCAGAAAATCTCTAATCGTACAACTAGATGAAGGAAAATTTTGAGAATACATAAAGATGTAGGATATTAGGCTCTGGCTTATTTTTACTAACTCCTCAAAAACTGGGGAGTTCATTCATAGATGTCAAGAAAATAGCAAAGTGGCCCTTAATCCACTTAAGTCCTCTCATTAGTCCACTCTCACAAAATAAAATATAATAGTAATAAATATATTATACCTTATATTTTAAATATGATATTGTTTTTATTTTTAGTCCTAAATAGTGATCACATTGCTTAACATTTAAGCAAGCAAAAATAAAATAAACCAAAAACCCATTTGTGCCTTTTTTTAGAAGTGATTTCTCTCTTAGGATTTCTAATGGAGCCACCGCTGAATCAGAATCCAACTCATCCCATCTCAGGCCTGCTTCTCCTTTGTCTGCCAGGCTCACCCTTCAGTTGCATTTGTCTTAAGGGGCCCTCTATGCAACAAATCATGGGTTCAATTTGTTTTGTGGTTGTACTTTTTGTATATAAAAATACTTTTAAGCTTTTTAAAAGTCTTGTGATTTTTCAAATGTAATTATTACATTCAGTATTCAGATAAACATTTAAATAACAACATTAAGGTGATTCTAAGAATCTGAATATCCACATATAACCATAGTTAACTACAAGATGAAATACACTGAATGGATATGCAGTTTTATAAGGCAGAGTGTTCTTTTTTAAAAATTTTAACTCACCACAAGTAACTATATAAGAAACTGTCATATTCGATTGATTGCAGGCTTCAGTTAGCTTTCTCTGACTGATAATTAACAATAAATTATAAAGTTAGTTATAAAGCAGTGCCTGCTTCCCTGTTCTCTGCAAAGAACAGAGCAATGAAGAGAGATCATCAGCATGTATCTAGTCGTGAAGGAAATATTACTGCCTTCACACAGAGAGCTGCCTCTTACCTCGGAAGCTGTTAAGCCTTTCCAATATCCCAGTGATGGACCATGTACTGAGCTGTGGGTCCATAGGCTGAGGAATGTACAGCTGCATTAACTGACTCCTGTAAAAAAAAAAAAAAAAAAAAAAAAACCCACTTACTAATATGCCCAAAGGTGTCATTAGCAGTCCATTGATGGTACTTCATCAGAATCCTCATAATTAGGTTTGAAGGGTGTGAATTTAACTCCTCAAATGGAAGAACACTACAGTTGCTATTATATTTTACAATCTGTTTCCCTGCTCTTAGCATATCAATCTTAGTAGAATATGTCACCTCAATCATAATTGTGTCTGTTTCCTCCCTCCTAGCTTCCCTAGGGGATCCACACAGCAATTCTCATTTATTTCCTGAAATCTAATAAGTGGCAAATAGTTAGAATTTGCCATCTGATACATATGGAACCTCAGCACTATCATATGTTCTTTCTTGATGATTCTACCTCACTCCTCGTCTCAGCATCTGTCTACCTGCTGCCTCTCTGAGCTTATCTGCCTTTCCCATAGATGACCAGGAATAATCCTCAAATATCAATAATTAGAATTTGGAAATTAGGGGCAGGAAAAATAGTTGTCTCTTTGCAACTTCTACAGTAAGGCTTGCAACTGAAACTACACTCTCCTCAACCCTACTTTCACCTAAGTGTAGACTATATAAAACCTGGCAGACTTTTAGAGAAGAAAGGAATAAACACAGACAGAAAGAAACTTCTCATTAAAAAGGGAGGGTCCATCTCGACAGAAATAGCCTGATCTCTATCACAATTACCATGATTTGAATAGAGGGGCAAACTTACCTTTTCATTGTGTCTCCCACACCCTGTAAAGAGAAAGAAAGGAAGACTTAGCTTTCAGCACATGCTCTCCTGTTTAGTCTAGTTTGAGGATATGAGATTATACTGGGAAATTCACTATCTCCAGTTTTCTTCCTTGGAGAAAATCATTTGCCATTTCCCTTATCCTTAAAAAGATGAAACCCAGTCTCACATTTACATACAGTTGATACAATCATACTCTTGATAAAACTGAAAGTCAGAAGATGTTCTTAGGGTGCACGAATGGCTGTGCTTTGTTGTAATCTACAGCAGGATTCACAGCATTCCCCAAAATTCTTATGAGGGTGTGAAAGCTAGAACTTTACAACAGAAAGAAGGCATACATCTCATATTCACACATATTACCAAGTACACATACAAAGATAAATTATGTGCTCACAAGCTGCTCTCTTGCAGCTGGTCAGAAACTGTAAATATAGTCATCCCTGAGTATATGAGGGGAATTCATTCCAGGACCCCTTGTATACCAAAATCCATGGATGCTCAAATCTCTTGTATAAAATGGCACAGTATTTCCATATAATGTATGCACATTTTCCTGTATACTTTAATCACCTCTAGCTTACTTATAATACCTAATATAATATAAATGCTATGTAAATAATTGTCAGCATTGACAAATTGAAGTTTTGCTTTTTGGAAATTTCTGGGTTTTAAAAATATATATATTTTCCATCGGCGGTTGGTTAAATCCCCGGATGTGAAACCTACAGGGATATGGAAGGCTAACTGTGTAGTAGAGGAATATAACAAAAAGGTTTGGGAGATTTTCTTCCTGATCTGTTACTTGAACCTTTCCACATAGTTATCCTTCTTCCATATAAGGCAAAAGTGATGTTTCGTCTCCAGATTATACTGGGGGAGCAAACCCGCTATCACAGAGGCAGAAGAAGAATCTGGACTTTGGAACCAGAGAAATAATGGAGGCCAAAAAGGATATAACTCCAGTGGATATAAATGCTTTCCAAGCAGGCTGGTGTTCAGCACCCTAACGTCCTTCCTTAGTCCTTACCTGGAGCATGTCCACATCTGCTTTAAGGCACAGTTCCTTCAGCTCCTCATATATTCTTCTCAGGAGTTTCCCCATATGAACCATTCTGGATACATTTCTCCTGAGTCGCTGGAAAACAATCTTGCCTTCAATTGCCAACATCTCTAAATGTTTTTGCTTTTCTTCCTGGAGATATTGATATACCTTAGGGTATTCAGCTCCTATCATCACCATCCGTAGATTTACAAAACCCTGCAGTGACATTGGATTAATTAGATCATGTATTTGGATGGTTTTATTCTTCTCTTATCATCTATTGTCTACGTGTTATGTATAGAATACTTGTCTTTGTTTGGGCTACTATAACAAAAGCACAGTAGAATGTGTAACTTATAAATAACAGAAATTTACTTCACACAGTTCAGTAGGGTGGGAAATCCAAGATCAGTGCCAGCAGATTTGGTGTATGATGAGAGCCACTGCCTAGATAGCTATTTTTTTTTTTTTTTTTGCTTAATAATGATTAAAATATATTCCACTTTACAAAGCACATTCACATACTTGGTTTTCATTTTCTTACCATACGCATGTATTTTTTTATTGAAGTGTAGTTGATTTACAATATTGTGTTAATTTCAGGTATACAGCAAAGTGATTTGGTTATACATACATATATATGTATATATCTATATTCTGTTTTTTCCCAATTCTTTTCCATTATAGGTTATTACAAGATATTGAATATAGTTCCCCATGCTATAAAGTAGGTCCTTGTTGTTTATCTATTTTATATATAGTAGTATGTATATGTTAATCCCAAACTCCTAATTTATCCTTCCCCCACTTTCCCCTTTGGTAACCATAAGTTTTTTTTCTATGTCTGTCGGTCGATTTCTGGTTTGTAAATAAGTTCATTTGTATCCTTTGTTTTTTAGATTCCACATATAAGTGATATCATATGATATGTGTCTTTCTCTGACTTACTTCCTGTAATATGGTAATCTCTAGGTCCATCCATGTTGTTGCAAATGGCATTATTTCATCCTTTTTGTGGCTGAGTAGTATTCCATTGTGTAAGTATACTACATCTTCTTTATCCATTCATCTGTTGATGGACATTTAGTTTGCTTCCATGTCTTGACTAGATAGTCATCTTTTGGTTGTGTCCTCACATGGCAGAAGGGGCAAGCCTCCACAGGGCTCCTTTTATAAGAATCCCATTCATAAGGACTCTGCCTTCATGACCTAATCACCTCCCAAAGGCACAACCTCCTAACACCATCACTTTGGGGGTTAGAATTTCAACATTTGAACTTGGGGTGGGGGAGGGGGAGCCCAAACTTTTGGACCATACCTTCTGTTTTCTCTGCTCCAGAAGAATGTGTTCTCAGAGAACTGCTAGTTCACTCCCTTTGCTTCTTTAGATCTCTACCCTGATGTAACGTTCATCATGAGTCTTCCCTGACCAGCATACTTTCTCCCCAAACCTGTACTATTTATACACATCCCTGCTTTAATTTTCTCCCAAGAACTTTACAAATGTGAGGTATTATAAATGTTACTAATTTTTATTTGTTACATGACTTCTCTTACTAGATTATAACCAACTGAGGTCAGTGATTTTCTTCTTTTTGTCCATTTCTGTATCTCTTTGTGGGCCTAGAACAGTGAGCAATGCATCATATGCCCTCCTATGAATGAGTGGTTTATTAGGAAATCCATCCTAAATGATCAAGATAATTTTATTATTGCCTTTGGTATTTTCACAGCACTGTATACAGATTTCTGTTTAATGACATATTCTCTACTATAGCCTGTTGATATGTCTTCTTTAGAAGTGATGGAGTTCTTTGAAAATAAAAATTTAGTTTATTTTTATTAAACCTTCAGTTTCAGGTTCCCAGTTCATATATGTGAATCAATGAATGATACAATCCAAAATCCTTAGGTAGACATTCACAATCTTGCCATGGCTATAATTACATTTCTAGCCATAACTCTCACTGCCTGCTTCATACCCTATGTACTAATTAATAGGAGCTACTTGCAGGTCCCAGACAATTCCATGATTTGTCTCATTTTTAGTTTTCTTGTCCCTTAGGTGTCTGTGTCATAAATACCCATGAATTTACAGATTCTACTAACACATTAGCATTGGGATGATTTTTACTTGTTTGAGAAGCTTTTCTTAATATTCAAAGTTTATTAATCTCCTACAGAACTCTATTTTTACCTCCATCCCAGTGACCACTGCATTTTGTTTTGTGATACTGCATTTTCTTGTCCCTGCTAAAGTACAATATTAGTGGTAGACATTGCTTTATCAAGAAAATCAGGAAAAATCTTTTAGTTACATATTGGGTTCATTCAACATGAAATCCTACTTTGAAGGTCATGTATGTAGCTCTTTCTGATCACTCACTCAGGGGACATTATGATTTAATTCAAATTCTTCCACTGTAAGTTACAAGGATATTTGTCCCAAGCTGGTTCCAGTGGATACAAGGTCTACTGCTTACCTCCCATACTCTGAATATGTTGGTCACTTTTTTTATATTTCTCTGATTTTCTTTTTTCTTTTTCCAAATAGATTTCATTTGCATCAGAAGGTTCTCCTGCAAAATAACTATAAATTGAAGTACTAGAAAAGAAAAGGTAGTACATTTCAGTAACTTAAAAGAAGATAGAAGGATATGAACATGTGACAAACAGTAAAGAGAGCAGAGATGTCAGTGATTTTCCTTGGGAAAACTAACTGATAAATCTGAGAGATCAACCAAAAATAGAATGCCTAAATTTAGAAAATGTAATCTATTATCTGAGGAATCTAACACTGATATTGTAGTAACCTGGTCAATTTTCAGAAGTGAATCTTGCTTTATATTTAATTGTGAAATATTAGCCCTCAGCTTTCCTATGGCACTACAAGAAAATATTGGCCAGTGTTTCTAAATCTGCTATAATTAGAACAGGATCATCATAATCATGGTTGTAGGAACCAATGACTCTTGCGGAAACTAGAGATTTATCCACCACGTTAGTTACACTGAAGTACCAGCACCCTAATTCTCATCAATTTCATCATCATTCCTGTCTTTCAGCCCAACAAAATTTAAACTTCAGGAGAGCAAGAATGTTGTCTAGTTTCTTCACTGCTTTTCCCTAGATTTCAGAATAGTGCCTGGCACATGGTGTTCAGAAATTCTATTTGTTTCTTACATAAAATAATAATAACAATCAATGTATTTGCCTCATTGCCTATCAGATACTGGGTCATCCACATTTCAAAGTGCATTCAGAGATATTACTTACCCTGTAGTACTCTGCAACCTGCTTTATTGGATAGTGTTCATGCGTGGCATGCTCTGGGGAATGAGAGCAGAACAAACACAGCAGTCTCTTGTCAGTCTGACAGAAGTAGAGCTTTATCACTTGGTGTATCCTACACATCTGCTTGGCAGAGCTAGGTAAGTGGCAGACAACTGATTCTCTGGTAGGAAGAATATGTTCCTTAGCAAAAATAGTGCTTTTGAAGTCCATTTTCGGAGATATTGCCTTGCACACAGGACAGCAAGTAGCTGTTTGGACATCTTCCCACAATAGACAGAGGCAAGGAGCACAAAATCTGTGCCCACAGCTAATGGTGACAGGGTCTGTGAAATTGTCTTTGCAGATGGAGCAGACAAACTCACTGGGGAAACACTGCGTGAAAGCAGATTCCATGTTTCTGAGAAAATAAAAGGAAAGGACATTCTTTACCCTTGGCATGTGAGTTGAGCTTAGCCTTCTCTCACTAATACACATATGTACTGTAGGAGGACAGGCCATGTTTTGAATAGGATGGCGAGGCACAAAGAGAGTCCTACAGACTGGTAAAATGCATTATTATTTTCTTACATTGGCCTCCAGCACTACTTCTCATTTCCCTATTAGAAATCCAGGATTTTTCCAAATATATTATCTCTCTTTCAAAGACAAAGAAATCAGAGGTTCTAGGCTCATTCATAGGCAGTGGGTCATATTGTGTCCAAAACTATCACAATTTTCCCCTTTTTTCCTCTCTCTGATTGGTTAGCACAGGGTATTTGTTCCAATTCTGGCCAATGAAATAAGAAACTAAGACTCCTAGGACAATGCCAGAAAAGATTTTCTTGCTTCAGAAGAGATGCGTGGAATTAAAATCAACCTGCTTTTTCTCTTTCTGGACATTTTTTGGATACAATACCCATATGCATAGCCCTCTTGTGGTCACAACGTGAACTAGCCTAAGGAGAAAAGCCAATAGTCTAAGGATAACAAAAAGATGGAAAGAGACTGGGTTCTTAACAGTGACATTGAACAATAGTTACCTAATTCTGGAGAGGCCAATTTGTGACTAAATTAACACAAATCCCTACACTAAAGACCTAACAGAAGAAAGTTTGTGCTCACTACCACATAAAAAAAGAACTTAGCACAGTATCTACTGTCATATGTAATACATCAGCGGTTCAACAAAAATTATTTGGCATATCATAAGGCAAGAAAAATGTAGTCTGAACAGACAAAGCAGTCATCAGAACCAGACGTTAGAACCAACAGACAAATAGTTTAAAATAACTGTGATTAGTATGTTAAAGGCTTTTATAAAAAATGTAGACAACATGCAAGATAGGTAATTTCAGGAGAAGGATGAAAACTATAAGAATATCAGATAGGCTAGACATAATATATGCAGAGAATTTTGCGTTTGCGTTCAGGAGTAGATGCAATACAAGAAAGAAAAGTATCAGTGACCATAATGGTAGGTCAATATATAATACCAAAACTAAACACAAAGAAGAAAAACAAAGTAAAAAATCAAAAGAGAGCATCAAAGAGCAGAAGGACAACATTAAATGCTGTTTAACATTGTTTAGCATCTGTGTAATTAGCTTTCCAGAAGGAAAATAATGATATAACAGAGCAAAAGAAACATTTAAAGAAATAACTTTAGAGACACTTACAAAATTAGTGACGGACACTAAAAAACAGTTTGACGAGGGAAGATGGCGGAAGAGTAAGACGCGGAGATCACCTTCCTCCCCACAGATATATCAGAAATATGTCTACACGTGGAACTGCTCCTACAGAACACCCACTGAACGCTGGCAGAAGACCTCAGACCTCCCAAAAGGCAAGAAACTTCCCACATACCTGGGTAGGGCAAAAGAGAAAAGAAGAAACAGAGACAAAAGAATAGGGACGGGACCTGCTCCAGTGGGAGGGAGCTGTGAAGGAGGAAAGGTTTCCACACACTAGAAGCCCCTTCGCGGGTGGACACTTCGGGTGGCGAAGGGGGGAGCTTTGGAGCCACCGAGGAGAGCACAGTAACAGGGTGCAGAGGGCAAAGCGGAGAGATTCCCGCACAGAGGATCGGTGCCGACCAGCACTCACCAGCCCGAGAGGTTTGTCTGCTCACCTGCTGGGGTCGGCGGGGACTGGGAGCTGAGGCTTGGGCTTCGGAGGTCAGATCCCAGGGAGAGGACTGGGGTTGGCTGCGTGAACACAGCCTGAAGGGGGCTAGTGTGCCAAGGCTAGCCGGGAGGGAGTCTGGGAAGTCTGGAACTGCCAAAGAGGCAAGAGACGTTTTCTTCCCTCTGTTTCCTGGTGCGCGAGGAGAGGGGATTAAGAGCGCCACTTAAAGGAGCTCCAGAGATGGGCGCAAGCCACAGTCTAACAGCGAGGACCCCAGAGATGGGCATGGGACGCTAAGGCTGCTGCTGCCGCCAAAAGGAAGCCTGTGTGCAAACACAGGTCACTATCCACACCTCCCCTCCCAGGAGCCTGCGCAGTTCGCCACTGCCAGGGTGCTGTGATCCAGGGACAACTTCCCTGGGAGAACTCATGGTGCTCCTCAGGATGCTGCAACACACGCTGGCCCCTGCCACCGCAGGCTTGCCCTGCATCCATACCCTTCCCTCCCCCAGGGCTGAGTGAGCCAGAGCCCCCGAAGCAGTTGCTCTTTAACCCCATCCTGTCTGAGTGAAGAACACACGCCCTCAGGCGACCTACATGCAGAGGCAGGGCCAAATACAAAGCTGAACCCATGAGCTGTGCAAACAAAGAACAGAAAGGGAAATCCCTCCCAGCAGCCTCAGGAGCAGCGGATTAAATCTCCACAATCAACTTGATGTACCCTGCATCTGTGGAATACCTGAATAGACAACGAATCATCCCAAATTGAGGAGGTGGGTTTTGGGACCAAGATATATTATTTTTTCCCCTTTTTCTCTTTTTGTGAGTGTGTATGTGTATGCTTCTGTGTGAGATTTTGTTTGTATAGCTTTGCTTTCACCATTTGTCCTAGGGTTCTGTACGTCCTTTTGGTTTTTTTTTCCTTAAAAATTTGTTTTTCTTAATAATTATTTTTTATTTTAATAACTTTATTTAATTTTATCTTACTTTATTTTATTTTATCCTCTTCTTTCTTCCTTCCTTCCTTCCTTCCTTCCTTCCTTCCTTCCTTTCTTTCTTTCTTTATTTCATTTTTTCTCCCTTTCATTCTGAGCCATGTGGAGGACAGGCTCTTGGTGCTCCAACCAGGAGTCAGGGCTGTGCCTCTGAGGTGGGACAGCCAAGCTCAGGACACTGGTCCACAAGAGACCTCCCAGCTCCACGTAATATCAAATGGTGAAAATCTCCCAGAGATCTCCATCTCAACAGCAAGACCCAGCTTCACTAAACGACCAGCAAGCTACAGTGCTGGACACCCTATACCAAACAACCAGCAAGACGGGAACACAAACCCACCCATTAGCAGAGAATCTGCATAAAATCATAATAAGGCCACAGACACCCCAAAACACACCACCAGACGTGGACCTGCCCACCAAAAAGACAAGATCCAGCCTCATCCACCAGAACACAGGCACTAGTCCCCTCTACCAGGAAGCCTACACAACCCACTGAACCAACCTTAGCCACTGGGGACAGGCACCAAAAACAACAGGAACTATGAACCTGCAGCCTGCAAAAAGGAGACCCCAAACACAGTAAGATAAGTAAAATGAGAAGACAGAAAAACACACAGCAGATGAAGGGGCAAGGTAAAAATCCACCAGACCTAACAAATGAAGAGGAAATAGGCAGTCTACCTGAAAAGAATTCAGAAAAATGATAGTAAAGATGATCCAAAATCTTGGAAATAGAATAGAGAAAATGCAAGAAACATTTAACAAGGACCTAGAAGAACTAAAGAGGAAACAAGCAATGATGAACAACAAAATAAATGAAACTAAAAATACTCTAGAAGGGATCAACAACAGAATAACTGAGGCAGAAGAACAGATAAATGACCTGGAAGATAAAATAGTGGAAAAAACTACTGCAGAGCAGAATAAAGGAAAAAGAATGAAAAGAACTGAGGAAAGTCTAAGAGACCTCTGAGACAACATTAAATGCACCAACATTCGAATTATAGGGGTCCCAGAAGAAGAAGAGAAAAAGAAAGGGACTGAGAAAATATTTGAAGAGATTATAGTTGAAAACTTCCCGAATATGGGAAAGGAAATAGTTAATCAAGTCCAGGAAGCACAGAGAGTCCCATACAGAATAAATCCAAGGAGAAACACACCAAGACACATATTAATCAAACTGTCAAAAATTAAATACAAAGAAAACATATTAAAAGCAGCAAGGGAAAAACAACAAACAACACACAAGGGAATCCCCATAAGGTTAATGGCTGATCTTTCAGCAGAAACTCTGCAAGCCAGAAAGGAGTGGCAGGACATTAAAGTGATGAAGGAGAAAAAAATACAACCAAGATTACTCTACCCAGCAAGGATCTCATTCAGATTTGATGGACAAATTAAAATCTTTACAGACAAGCAAAATCTGACAGACTTCAGCACCACCAAACCAGCTTTACAATAAATGCTAAAGGAACTTCTCTAGGCAAGAAACACAAGAGAAGGAAAAGACCTACAAGAAAAAATCTGAAACAATTAAGTAAATGGTAATAGGATCATACATATCAATAATTACCTTAAATGTAAATGGATTAAATGCTCCCACCAAAAGACACAGACTGGCTGAATGGATACAAAAACAAGACCCATATATATGCTGTCTACAAGAGACCCACTTCAGACCTAGGGACACATACAGAAAGTGAGGCGATGGTAAAAGATATTCCATGCAAATGGAAATCAAAAGAAAGCTGGAGGAGCAATTCTTATATCAGACAAAATAGACTTTAAAATAAAGACAATTACAGGAGACAAAGAAGGACATTACACAATGATCAAGGGATTGATCCAAGAAGAAGATATAACAATTGTAAATATTTATGCACCCAACATAGGAGTACCTCAATACATAAGGCAAATACTAACAGCCATAAAAGTGGAAATTGACAGCAACACAATCATAGTAGAGGACTTTAACACCACACTTTCACCAATGCACACATCATCCAAAATGAAAATAAATAAGGAAACACGGCTTTAAATGATACATTAAACAAGATGGATTTAATTGATATTTATAGGACATTCCATCCAAAAACAACAGATTACACATTTTTCTCAAGTGCTCTTGGAACACTCTCCCAGATAGATCATATCTTGGATCACAAATCAAGGCTTGGTAAATTTAAGAAAATTGAAATCGTACCAAGTATCTTTTCCGACCACAACGCTATGAGATTAGATATCAATTACAGCAAAAGATCTGTAAAAAATACAAACACATGGAGGCTAAACAATACACTACTTAATAACGAAGTGATCATTGAAGAAATGAAAAAGGAAATAAAAAAATACCTAGAAACAAATGACAATGGAGACATGACGACCCAAAATCTATGGGATGCATCAAAAGCAGTTCTAAGAGGGAAGTTAATAGCAATACAATCCTACCTTAAGAAACAGGAAACATCTCAAATAAACAACTTAACCTTGCACCTAAAGCAATTAGAGAAAGAAGAACAAAAACCCCCAACTTTAGCAGAAGGAACGAAATCATAAAGATCAGATCAGAAATAAATGAAAAAGAAATGAAGAAAATGATAGCAAGGATCAATAAAACTAAAAGCTGGTTCTTTGAGAAGATAAACAAAATTGATAAACCATTAGCCAGACTCATCAAGAAAAAAAGGGAGAAGACTCAAATCAATAGAATTAGAAATGAAAAAGGAGAAGTAACAGCTGACACTGCAGAAATACAAAGGATCATGAGAGATTACTACAAGAAACTCTATGCCATAAAATGGACAACCCAGAAGAAATGGACAAATTCTTAGAAATGCACAACTTCCCCAGACTGAAACAGGAAGAAATAGAAAATATGAACAGACCAATCACAAGCACTGAAATTGAAACTGTGATTAAAAATCTTCCCATAAAAAAAATGCCCAGGACCAGATGGCTTCACAGGTGAATTCTATCAAACATTTAGAGAAGAGCTAACACCTATCCTTCTCAAACTCTTCCAAAATATAGCAGAGGGAGGAACACTCCCAAAGTCATTCTACGAGGCCACCATCACCCTGATACCAAAACCAGACAAAGATGTCACAAAGAAAGAAAATGACAGGCCAATATCACTGATGAACATAGATGCAAAAATCCTCAAGAAAATACTAGCAAACAGCATTCAACAGCACATTAAAAGGATCATACACCATGATCAAGTGGGGTTTATTCCAGGAATGCAAGGATTCTTCAATATATGCAAATCAATCAATGTGATACACCATATTAACAAATTAAAGGAGAAAAACCATATGATCATATCAATTGATGCAGAGAAAGCTTTCAACAAAATTCAACACCTATTTATGATAAAAACCCTGCAGAAAGTAGGCATAGAGGGAACTTTCCTCAACATAAAAAAGGCCATATATGACAAACCCACAGCCATCACTGTTCTCAATGGTGAAAAAGTGAAACCATTTCCACTAAGGTCAGGAACAAAACAAGGTTGCCCACTCTCACCATTATTATTCAACATAGTTTTGGAAGTTTTAGCCACAGAAATCAGAGAAGAAAAAGAAATAAAAGGAATCCAAATCAGAAAAGAAGAAGTGAAACTTTCACCATTTGCAGATGACATGATACTCTACATAGAGAATCCTAAATATGCTACCAGAAAACTATTAGAGCTAATCAATGAATTTGGTAAAGTAGCAAGGTACAAAATTAATGCACAGAAATCTCTTGCATTACTATACACTAATGATGAAAAATCAGAAAGTGAAATTAAGAAAACACTCCCATTTACCATTGCAACAAAAAAGAATAAAATATCTAGGAATAAACCTACCTAAGGAGACAAAAGACCTTTATGCAGAATATTATAAGACACTGATGAAGGAAATTAAGTATGATACAAGTAGATGGAGAGATATACCATGTTCTTGGATTGGAAGAAGCAACATTGTGAAAATGATTCTACTACCCAAAGCAATCTACAGATTCAATGCAATCCTTACCAAACTAGCACTGGCATTTTTCACAGAACTAGAGCAAAAAAGTTCACAATTTGTATGGAAAAACAAAAGACCCTGAATAGCCATAGCAATCTTCAGAATGAAAAATGGAGCTGGAGGAATCAGGCTCCCTGACTTCAGACTATCCTACAAAGCTACAGTAATCAAGACAGTATGGTACTGGCACAAAAACAGAAATATAGATCAATGGAACAGGATAGAAAGCCCAGAGGTAAACCCACACACATATGGTCACCTTATATTTGATAAAGTAGGCAAGGATATACAGTGGAGAAAAGACAGCCTCTTCAATAAGTGGTGCTGGGAAATCTAGACAGGTACATGTAAAAGTATGAAATTAGAACACTCCCTAACACCATACACAAAAATAAACTCAAAATGGGTTAAAGACCTAAATGTAAGGCCAGACACTATCAAACTCTTAGAGGAAAACAGGCACAACACTCTCTGACATAAGTCACAGCAAGATCCTTTTTGACCCACCTCCTAGAGAAATGGAAATAAAAACAAAAATAAACAAATGGGACCTAACAAAACCTAAAAGCTTTTTGCACAGCAAAGGAAACCATAAACAAGAACAAAAGACAACCCTCAGAATAGTTAGAAAATATTTGCAAATGAAGCAACTGACCAAGGAATAATCTCCAAGATTTACAAGCAGCTCATGCAGCTCAGTAACAAAAAAACAAGCAACCCAAAAATGGGCAGAAGACCTAAATAGACATTTCTCCAAAGAAGATATACGGATTGCTAACAAACACATGAAAGAATGTTCAACATCATTAATCATTAGAAAAGTGCCAATCAAAACTATAATGAGGGGCTTCCCTGGTGGCGCAGTGGTTGAGAGTCTGCCTGCCAATGCAGGGGACGTGGGTTCTGCCCCGGTCCAGGAGGATCCCAAATGCCGCAGAGCAGCTTGGCTGTGAGCCATGGCCACTGGTCCTGCACGTCCGGAGCCTGTGGTCTGCAACAAGACGGGCCACAACAGTGAGAGGCCCACGTACCGAAAAAAAAAAAAAAAAAAAAACCTACAATGAGATATCTCACACCGGTCAGAATGGCCATCATCAAAAAATCTAGAAACAATAAATGCTGGAGAGGCTGTGGTGAAAAGGGAACCCTCTTACACTGTTGGTGGGAATGTAAATTGATACAGCCACTATGGAGAACAGTATGGAGGTTCCTTAAAAAACTAAAAATAGAACTACCACATGACTCAGCAATCCCACTACTGGGCATATACCCTGAGAAAACCATGATTCAAAAAGAGTCATGTACCAAAATGTTCATTGTAGCTCTGTTTATAATAGCCAGGACATGGAAGCAACCTAAGTGTCCATTGACAGATGAATGGATAAAGAAGATGTGGCACATATATACAATGGAATATTACTCAGCCATAAAAAGAAACGAAATTGAGATATTTGTAGTGATGTGGATGGACCTAGAGTCTGTCATACAGAGTGAAGTAAGTCAGAAAGTGAAAACAAATACCGTATGCTAACACATATACATGGAATCTAAAAAAAAAAAGAAAAAAAAAGGTCATGAAGAACCTACGGGTAAGACAGGAATAAAGACATAGACCTACTAGCGAATGGACTTGAGGATATGGGGAGGGCGAATGTTAAGCTGTGACAAAGTGAGAGAGTGGCATGGACATATATACAGTACCAAACATAAAATAGATAGCTAGTGGGAAGCAGCTGCATAGCACAGGGAGATCAGCTCAGTGGTTTGTGACCACCTAGAGGGGTGGGATAGGGAGGGTGGGAGGGAGGGAGACGCAAGAGGGAAGAGCTATGGGAACATATGCATATGTATAACTGATTCACTTTGTTATAAAGCAGAAACTAACACAACATTGTAAAGCAATTATACTCCAATAAAGATGTTAAAAAAATAAATAAATAATAAAAATAAAAATAACAGGAAAAAAGAAAAAAAGAACAGATATGGACCTTAACATTCAAACTACTTGAGGTAAAAGCAGATATAATAGGTCTTCTATTGCTGATAATCCTCCTCTAAATTGATGCAAGGGGCTGAAGAAATGACTTCCTCTGGATTTAACTCCTTAAATCCCCTTGATTAAACATAAGTAAGCAATGAAAATAAATAAATAAATAAAATAAGGTAAATTTTTAAAAAAATAAAAGATCTACGATATTCAGAGAATATCAAACAGAAAAATACAAAATGAATAAGCAAACAAAAAACACATTCACACAAGTCATATTCAAACTGAATCAGAACCAATAACAAAGAGAAATTCTTGAAGGGAGCCACCAAAATAGGAAAAAGAAAAATGAAGATTACATACAGAAGAATAAAGATAAAAATTATAGCAGAAACCTTATCAGAAAACATGCAAGCAAGAAGGCAGGTAAGTGACATCTTTAGATTGCTGAAAGAAAACAACTGTCAACCCACAATTCTACATCCAGTGAAAATATACTTCAAAAGTAAAATAAATGTTAGAATTTTCCAAAAAAAGACAACTTGAGGGAATTCAGTGCTGTCAGGCCTAATCTGTAAGAAATACACAGTGCAGTTCTTCAGACAAAAGCATATGATGCTGGGAAGAAAACTGATCTACAAAATGAAGAACACTGGAAATTCGATAAAGACAAAACGTCAGCTCATATTTTAATTTCTTTAAAAGATAACTTACTGTTTAAAGCAAGTTTAACAATGTATGTGTTTATGAAACTTATGACAATGACACAAGAAATGGAAAAGAGGAATTGGAAATATTTTAAGGATTTTACATTACGTAAAAAATAATATAGTATTACTGAAGGTGGATGAAGTTTATTTAAAGATGTATATTTTAAACTAACTATATGTATTCATAGATGACATGACTGTGAGTGTAGAAAATTCCAAAGAATCTACTAAAAAAAATCCTGGAAGTAATAAGTAAGTTTAACAAGGTCAGAGATTAAAATGTCAATATATAAAAATTGATTTTATTCTCATATACAAGTAATGAAAAACTTATATTTGAATTTTTTTGAACCTCATATTTATAATAACTTGAAAAAGTGAATTAACCAAATGCAATAAGTTCTAGAGATCTGATATACAACATTATAGCTATACTTAACAATAATGTATTATGTAATTAAAAATGTGTTAAATGGGTAGATCTCATGTTAAGTGTTTTTATACTACAATAAAAAAAATTAAAGGGGCAAAGGAAACTTTTGCAGGTAATGTATTGATATGTTCATTGTCTTGACTGTGATGGCAGCTTTGTAAGTGTTTACATATATCAAAAGTTTGTCAAATTGTACATTTTAATTATGTGGAGTTTATTCTTTGTCAATTATGTCTGAACAGATAATTTTAAATTTTAAGAAAGTAAATTGACTACTTATCATTTTTAATAAAATATATGCAGGATCAGCATGGCAACAGCTACAAAACATTGATGAAAGAAAAGAAATATCTAGATAAACAGAGATACATATCATGTTCATACATTGAACAATTTAATACTGATAAGATGGTAATCTTTCTATATATAATCTATAAATTCAGTTTAATCTCTAACAAAACTCTAGAAAAATTTTGTAGGTATCCACAAGGTGTTTTTAAAATTTGTTATGGTATACCAAACAAATAGAATAGCCAAAACAATCCTAAAAAATAACATCAGAATACTCACATTACTTGATTTTAAAACTTAGTGGAATTCCACAGTATTACAACAACACAGTATTGAGAAAAGGATAGACATAGTGATCATTAGAACTAAACAGAAAGTAAAGAGGACACCTGCAGAAATATAGTCAGCTGATTATTTACAAGAGTAACGGCACTTCAATGGAGAAAGAATAGCCTTAGATAAAACACCAAAAGCACAATCCATGAAAGAAATATAGATAAATTTGACTTTATCAAAATTTAAAACTTTCACTCTCTGAAAGATATTATAAGAATGTAAACCAAGCCACACTCTGTGAGAAAATATTGACAGTCAAACAACTGATAAGGAACTCATATTCAGCATATAAAATGAATACTTAAAACTCAAAAATTAGAAAGCAAACAACCCAATTTTTTAAATGGGCAAAAGATATAAAATTCACTAAAGAACATATGTAGATGGCAAATGAGCATATAAAAATGTGCTCAGGCATTAGTCATTAGAGGCATTGGAATTAAAACCACAATGACATATTGCTATATGTCTATTAAAATGGCTCAAATAGGGCTTCGCTGGTGGCGCAGTGGTTGAGAGTCCGCCCTCCGATGCAGGGGACACGGGTTCGTGCCCTGGTCCGGGAGGATCCCACATGCCACGGAGCAACTAAGCCCGTGAGCCATGGCCGCTAGGCCTGCGCGTCCGGAGCCTGTGTTCCGCAATGGGAGAGGCCACAGCAGTGAGAGGCCCGCATACCGCAAAAAAAAAAAAAAAAAAAATGGCTCAAATAAAATTTTTTAAAACTGACAACATCAAATGCTGGTAAGGATGCAGAGCAACAAGAACTCTCCTTTACTGCCGGTGGGAGTGAACAATGGTACAGTCACTTTGGAAGACAATTTGGCAGTTGCTTTTTGTTTGTTTGTTTTGTTTTTACAAAACTAAACAAAGAATCATCACACAACTCAGCAATTTCACTCTGAGATATTTATCCAAATGAACTGAAAAGACTGACAAGACAGAAGACAAGACTTCTCTGGATGCACAAAGATTACAGAAATGTCTCATTCTTCCTATTAAACCTGGAACTACTATGAAGGGAGACACTGCAGAGGTTTCTCCCCTAAGAGTCAATAGGGAACCCCCTCAAAATTTGCTCCACCTCCTCTCCTGGCTTCCTTAAGTCTCAGCAAAGCCTAGCCATGAAGACATTTAGCCTGAGAATTAAGATACTATATCCTAAAGAAGCTGGGAGAATTATGAAGAAATTGTGAGAGTTCCCTTAGGACTGGATTTTGAGGATGCTTGATCAAGGGGGCTAGAACATAAAACAGGATAAGAGAGAGTTTATTGGTCTGGGGGCACTTTCTCAGGATATAGGATATAACACTCTGGAAGGATATTAGAAGATTAGAACATTTGTTGCTTGCAGGCTCCTACAAGCCTGGAAAAAACAATGGACCATGCTTAGTAACAATGAAATGCATGAATTGCTCTGTAAAATGGGACAGGACAGGATTAAAAGGCAAAAGGGCATTTGTATCATGGAGTGGATATATTATGAGGTCAGAAGGTCAACAATAGTATTGTGCTTGTCAATAAAGAGAACACATTATTCACCAAGTTTATCACAAATGTGCTGGTGAGAGGGATCTAGCATCAGAAAGAAGTTCAGTGGTAGCTATCCTCTCCAGGATTGGGATGATGATAAAAGTGCTTACAGAGCGTGGCTACTGATATCAATCAGATGATAGGGCATTTAACTGCCAGATGCCAGCAGACTGCAGTTTTATAATGACTAGCAAGGATTGAGCAGGAACCAAGATGGCTTGACCCACATGGAATTGCAGAGATGGTTAATAAAATGAATAGGATCCCCAGGGGCAGAATAGATACAAGAGAAGCCAAGAATACTGCTTAAAGATATAATCAAAAGAAATCAAGGGCTTCTCTGGTGGCGCAGTGGTTGAGGGTCCGCCTGGCGAGGCAGGGGACACAGGTTTGTGCCCCGGTCCGGGAAGATCCCATGTGCCGCGGAGCGGCTGGTCCAGTGAGCCATGGCCGCTGAGCCTGCGCGTCCGGAGCCTGTGCTCCGCAACGGGAGAGGCCACAACAATGAGAAGCCCACGTACCGCAAAAAAAAAAAAAAGAAATCAAGAAAGTGTGATCAGGAGGCAGAGGGTTGTTTTCTCCAACTAAAGTAATGATCCTTTTTTCCAGTTCCCAGGACTGAGACAATTTTCAGACTTAGAACTCCTTGATTGATGAGGTGACCACATCCCTAGGAGTAAGTTCCCTGTGACACCATGACACAGTATTATATACTGTAATGATTACCCAGTCCTAATCCAAAGGGACCTATGGCTAATAACTCAAGTGACTGTTCATTAGGAAAATAGGAAGATGCATACATTTTGATTTCACACAGGGTATGAGATTTAATTGATACCTGGAGACCTGAAGCGTAACCCTCACCTCATGTTAGACTGGGAACTAATGAGAATCAGGTAAGAAATGCAGCTCTGGAAAATCCCAGAGTATAGTGAGTCTGTTGGGTCTGTAGACCCACCTAGTGGTCATTCTCTTGGTAACCGAACAGGCACTGGAAACACAGAAGACCTCACTCACAAGTCTGGCAGTTGACGCTCTCTGAGTTACCTCAGCTGGGGCTGTTGCCCAGAATATCTTCATATAACCTCTTCATGTAGTTGCTTGGGGGCTTCCTCACAGCATAGTAGTTAGCTTCCTAGAGCGACGATCCCAATACTGTCAGATGGAAGTTATTCTACCTTTTGTGCAACACAGAGTATCTCGTCTGTTATTGCCACAACCCTACCCATGTTCAAAGGGACGGAACACTTTCAATGGGGAGCAGTATTGAAGTTACATTGTACGAAGAGAATGAGGGATGGGATATATCGTTGAGTCTATTTGGGGGTGAGGAGGGGAGGAATAAAACCTGCTATATCTGCTCTTCCTAATAAGCTGATCTCAGGGATCTGCATCCAGAGAGTGAAGGGCCCTGGATATAGTGGATTCAATGAGATAGCTCCACATTTCAAGCTCCAGATTTCTATTAAATGCATCTCTAGTTCTCTGGAAAATTGGCACAGTAAATATTTTTTCTGTCGTGGGGCCCTTCAAGGACAACTGGACAATTACTCTGAATACAGCATAGCAAAAGAGTGTTGACACAGATATGAACAACACTGAATGGGAGAGATGTTCATCTCCTCATAGAGCACCAGGAAAAGACTTGATGATTCTAGGACTGAGTAGTGAAGAAGGTCAGTACCTCTCCTCTGCAGGAAGCCCCTTCTGATGTCTCCATATTTCACTGGAAATCTTATTAATATGGGACTTGTGAACTTCTGTCCATGGGGGTATTTCTTAGTAGAGGGTGGCATATCCTGCCTTTAATAGACAGATGTTAAAAACCCATAGCTGAGTCATCCACTGGACCTTACCAGTAAGTGTGGCCTGAAGAGACTGAAACTTGCCCCCACTCTCAGACAGAAATTGTTCTATTCTCATAGTCCCCGTGCCTCCTATACTCTGAAGGGACAGTCAGGCTAGTTCTTATGACCTCCCACTCTTCTGGATTGTGGAAGTTTCTGATGCTGGCTCTGAGACATGGCATCTCTTTGCTAAAATCTAGTGTCACCATTCTGCTGTGAAGGAACAGGTCCTGTCCTTGCCACGGGCTTTTGACTGTCTTCTTATATGCATCTCTACTCTGGCCCTACTGAACCATGATGTCTGACAAAATCACTCTGAAATCTTTTTCATTCTCCTTCAGTCCTCTGTCTGGCCCAGATCTCAGTACAAAAATCTGGAATGTCTCTACCCACATTCCAGAGCTCTGATCTTGCTCTTCACTTTCATAACATAAGATGCGTTGATCATCTAAATATCCCAGAATAAGAAATGGCTGCTGCTTGTTCTCACCTGAGACCCAGCAATAAAGATGTAAGATCAAAGGGAGGAAGTGGCAAAATAAGTTTTCCAGAATGTTCAGTCATGTTCCTGTGATGTGGCCTCATTTACAGAAGCTGGAGTGAAGGTTCTCCTGTCCTGACTGATTCCACAAACATGTGAGGAGGTCATGCCTAACAGGACAAGGGGTATTTGGGATTATGTAATAGGAGGGGAGGAACAGGAAAGTAAAGTCCAGGTAAAGGATCAGAGATGAGAGTAGAACAATAGCGACATCAGGAGTAGAGAGGAGCTTAGAGAAAGCAGTGCAAAAAAAGAGATGCATTTGTAGAGAAATTTGCATAAAAGGGTTACTGTGACCCTGCGGGCAGATATAGAGAAAAAGAGGTTCAAACAGTGCCCAGAACAAAGTAAACTGTCCTTACTTTAATTGATGTGCCAACAAATCCAAAAGAAAGATAATCCTCGGGGAATATCGGCAGGGTTGTAGAGAATATGAGATACTGATACAGGAGACAACAGGCAAAACTTCCTGCACATTTCAAAATTATTCTCGGTGGTAGAAAATCCCATTTCAAGGAGTTGGTATGAAGCTTCTGCTGTTACTTAACACCCAAAGTGAAAAAGACAGTGGAGAGCACTGTGGCCTGTGGTTAAGGGCACAGGCCCTGAAGCTAAACTGCTGAGTTTGGTTCTCAGACCCATTCTTCACTAGCCCTGGTCAACTTGAGATGAGATGCGGCCATGTTCCCATTTGCAAAACAAACTAGGTACCTATCTCAAAGGGGGGTGATTGGATCAGTGCCTTGCAGAAGTTTTAATTACTACCATTATTGAGTACATGAACAAAATGACAACAAAAGAGAGACCGAGCTCACTCACAAGAAAAGCAAAAATACAAGAATTGAAGGAAAGGTAATAAAAATCGAGCAAGAGAGAGAGAGAAAACCCAAATGTGAGACAGTAGTCGATGAAATAGGGAAAGCGTTTAAAAGATTTTCAAAACTTTAAAATTTGTTATAGAAGAATGATGTAGGAAAACAGACATATCTGTATATAATCCAGAGTGGAGATTTCATCTGTTTTTCACACACAGCATTCTAAGTCCCACCCCCACTCTCCATATCATGACCCACAATAGTAACAGATCTCAAGTATCACTACTTGGAGCTCTTCAACCTGGCTTAAAAGACACAGTAGGAAATGGCCAAAGGTCTCAGCTAAGGAACTCACAACCAAGGAGGTGGGCTTTAGTTAGTTGGACCTTCTTTCATTTAGTTCTCAATTTGTAGGGTGGCAGTAAAATGCTTTTTTATGCTCCCACACCTCCTAAAATGAATCCCTAGATTGCTCCACCATGCCCTTGAACCTTGGTGTGGCTTTTAATAAGAGCTTCTCAGAGTCACAGAGGGTCTCACCTGCCCTTAGAGGTAGATGACATCAGGATCCCTTTAGGCTCCTAGTGGAGCCACAAAGAGATGGGAGACATACTGAAGCTGTGTGAGGACTCTAGGCATAGTAAAGCATGAAGAAGTGAGTTCATGAGTCCTGGGATCCTCTTTTCCCCCAAAGACCCAACTCAGCCCACAGCCAGGACTCAACTTTCCTTTTGCTTGATCGTGCCATAGCCTGCCAATTGCCTCTGAATACAGCTCCCTTAGATTAGGGAGTTCTGGATCATAGTCCCCATTCTAGCACTGAGAACAAGTACCCTACTATTACACAGAGCAGAGATTCTCATAGCTTCTCCCCATTCCTCATTCTTTTAGAGATTTGGCCACTACAGCATGAGTACAATATTCCTAGGTGGGAACGCCCACAAGCCCCATCCTGCGTTGACGTGAAAATAGACATTTAAGAAGCCTCCTGGTGTCAAAGGTTCTAAGTGGGGCTCTTCTCCCCTCTGTTCCTTGAAATAAGTAATAAACTCACGGAAACAGGGAAGGAATAACCACAAGAACAAATTGGATGGATTTCCTCCTTTATACAAACCAATTGAGATAACAGTAAAGAGAACCATCTGTACTATTCCTTCCAAAGCTATTGTATGAAATCTTTCATCAATAATCACCCCTGCTTAGCCTATCACTTACCTGAAACCAGCTTCTCACAATTAAAAAAAAGAAAAAGAAAAAGCAGATAAAAGAGAAAAAAAATTTCCCAATTTCATTTATCCTTGCTATTTTTCTCCAGAGACAAGATCCCTTCAAAGATTAAAAAGTCTTTCAGAAGGGTGGGAATATCTTTCTTCTCTCCCCTTCTTATTTGCATGTGTGCCTGCAAGCTCACACACTCACACTCAGAGGTTTTCAAAAATATACAGAAATTGCTGTGATATGTGAAATACATTTGAAAACATCATTTAATCCCTAGAAGATTTGCTTCTGAATTTTTCCCAAGAAGGATATCAACACTGCAACTGATATCACACCATGCAGATCTTTTCTCTTTCTCTTCCCCTCAATCCTTCTTTCAACATATATATAAGCAATTTTACCAGTCAATCCCAGTAAATTTTGTTGGCTAATTTTCTTGATAAAATTTTCTCCAATGGAACACAAAATTTAAAAAAGAAACTTATACAAAAATATTAACAAATATTAACAAAATCATTAATAAAGGCTACTTACATATTCTGGGTTAAAATCATTTATTTTTGTTATTTTGTACTTTACAAATTTTTTGCAAGTAGCAAAAATATGAGTGCAAGATTGTATTTGAAGAGGAGATGTAGTTGGTTATCCCTATGGTACTCACAGACATTTGAATGAAGTATAATGAAGCCTCTTCCATTAATAGGAGCAAACTCAGAACCTGCCAAAGTGTTCTAGAGGGGAGTCTCCAGGTGCAGAGGGCAGTTCTCACTCCAATTCCACTTCTTTGAAGGTTTTCTGGATAACCCCCATTACCATCAAGGTGACCACAGGTGGGTTTGTTCCACATAATATGGTCCTGGTCTAATTTTTATTCAAGCAAGGGGCAGAGATGAGGTTGGAACTTTGATTAAAGGCTTAATTCAAACTACAGGGAAAGACAAACTAACAGTAACCAGAAGCAAGGTAATTTTGTTTTATACAACTCACTTTTCTCACCTTCTAGTTGATGCTTCTTCTCAAGGAACCCCTGTTGCCTGAGTTTGTCTGCCCCCAACAGAAGGAACTGATTCTCTGTATCTCTGCCCACTGTCCACATTCAGGAAGGGGAGGAGACGAGAGAGGGCAAAAGAAGCTGCCCTTCCCAGCTGTGCTTTGTTTCCTTTATAAGAAGGGATCCTAGTCAGATTTGATGTTAATCATCAAGACTGACTTAGCCTAGTAGGTGCATCAGAATCACCTGCAGGGCTTGTTAAACCACAGCTTGCTAGGCTTCAACCACAAAGATTCTTGATTCAGTAGATCTGAGGTGGAGCCACAGAGTTTGCACATCTAACAAATTATGAGATGCTGCTGTTGGTGCTGGAGCATAATTTTAGAATCTCTGACTGAGCCCATATCCATTAAAGATGATTCTTTTAGGGACTTCCCTGGTGGTGCAGTGGTTAAGAATCCACCTGCCAATGCAGGGGACACGGGTTCGAGCCCTGGTCTGGGAAGATCTCACATGCCGCGGAGCAACTAAGCCCATGCACCACACCTACCGAGCCTGCGCTCTAGAGCCTGCGAGCCACAATTACTAAGCCCACGTGCCACAACTACCGAAGCCTGTGTGCCTACAGCTCATGCTCCTCAACAAGAGAAGCCACTGTAATAAGCCCACACACCACAATGAAGAGTAGTCCCCGCTCATCACAACTATAGAATGCCAGCGCGCAGTAACAAAGACCCAATGCAACCAAAAATAAATAAATAAATACATTTATCAAAAAAAAAAAAAAAGATGATACTTTTAGGCTGTATGAAAATGGGCAATTAAAAGAAAAAATCTTATTGGAAAGCATAAGGCTGGAAGCACACTGTGAACTTGCCACTATAGCTTTTTATGGTCTGTGGTGGAGAGAAAGAAGTTGTGGGAAATGCAGGCTCTTTTGCCTGTACAGCTACAGTGCCTTAGGAGCGGTGCAAGATAGCCACTATGCAGTGTCCTTAGTTTGCAGGGCCCAGAAGGTCAAGCAACAAGGTACAGGGCTGGTGTCCAGGGGCCCAGGCAGCCCCACATTTGGACCATTCTCTTCGCCATCCCAACCCCACAGGAAATATGTCCTTACAACAGAGGCTCTAAAAGTGTGGTTCTGAGAACCAAGGGAGTCTGTGAAGTCAAAATTACATTTAAAATAATATTCAGATATTATTTGTCCTGTAGCTTAAGATAGTTTTATAAATGTTATTTTAATTATTTAGTAAATTAGTAATTATTTTTAGTTTTAATTTCTAATGTGGCATATTCTGACATTAAAAATACCTACATAAACAAAAAGATTTCGGGGGCCCTACAATAATTTTATTGAATAATCAAGGTATAATTTATATACCATAAAATTCACCCACTTAATATGTACAGTTTAATGACTTCTAATAAATGTTTATTAAATTTATTTTATGCAACCATCACCACATCCTCTTTTAGAACACTCGTCTTTCCAAAAGATCCCTCCTGATCTTTCACAGTCGATCCCTACTCCCATGCCCAGTTCCATGCAACCAGATATCTACTTTCTGTCTGTATAGTTTTGTCTTTTTAGGATCATCATATGTATGAAATCATACTACACATGGCCCTTTGTGCCTGCCTCCTTTCATTTAACATAATGTTTTTTAGGTTCATTATTCTTTTTTTGTAATTTATTGCATTTTAACTAAGAGGTATTGCATTTTATGAATATACCACAATTTATTTATCCATTCACTAAATGATGGGCATTTGGATTGTTTCCAGTTTTTAGTGAATATGAGTAATGCTGCTATGAAATTTCATAAAAGTCATTTATTGTGGGTAGATATTTATGGGTGAAAGTGCTAAGTTATTTGTTTTATATGTTTAATCATTTAAGAACCTGAAAAACTGTTTTTAACAGTGGCTGGACTATTTTATTTTGCTACCAGCAATTTATGAGTTCCGATTCCTGCACATGCTCACCAACAGTATTGTCTGCCTTTATTAAGCCATTTCATTTTTTAGTGTGTAGTGGTATCTCACTGTAGTTTTAATTTGCACATGTACTACTAATAACTAATGATGTTGAGCATCATTTTATGTATGTTATAGACTGGCTGTCTGTGTCCCTCCAAAAGCCATATGTTAAAATCTAATCAACAATGTAATATAATGGAGGTAAGACTTTTGGAGATGATTAGGTTATGAGGATGGAGCCCTCATGAATACAGTGTGTCATATTATTGTAAAAGAGACTCCAGAGAGCTCGCTCACTCCTAACACATGAGGACACCCAGAAAAGACAGCTGTCAGTGAACCAGGAGGCAGGCCTTCATCAGACATCGAGTTTGCCAACATCTTGACTTTTGACTTTCCAGCCCCTAGAACAGTGAGAAATAAGTTTCTGGGGTTTATGGTATTATTTGTTATAGAAGCTGGAACAGACAAAGGCAATGTCTTTATTTGCCATCCAGATATCTTCTTTGGTGAAGTGCCTACTCAGGTCTTCTTAATTGTACAATGTTTTCCGTTGGATTGTTTGTCTTATTGAATTGTAAGAGTTCTTTTGGATGAAACTCCCTTATCAGATATATGTTTGCAACTTTTTCTTCCCAGTCTATGGCTTTTCTTTTAATTTTGTTAGAGGACTTATTTGAAGAATGAAATTTTTAATATTGATGAATACAGTTTGTCAGTTTTTTCTTTTATGTTTCATTTTGGTGCTATGTGCAAGAAACCTTTGTTAAAAAGAAGCTCACTAATTTTCTTTTTCATGAATTCCTCTAGAAGTTTTCAGTAAATATATTTAGGTTAATGAACCATTTTTAGTTAATTTTTTGTATGGTGTAATGTGAGGATGAGGTTCATTTTGCATATAATCCCAAACGTTTAAGCTCTACTTGTAGAAAAGATTATCCTTTCCATTTTTGACTTATCTTGGCATCTTTATTGAAAATCAATTGACCATAGATGTGGTATCCATTTCTGGATTCTAATTCTATTTCATTGTTGTACATATTAATATATCTCACTTTATACTAATACTATACTGTCTTCATTACAGTAGCTTTATTATACATTTCAAATTCAGGTAATGTAAGTCTTCCAACTTTGTTCTTTTTTGAAAAATATTTTGAATACTTTAAGACTTTTGTATTCCACCATGATTTTAATAATTTATTAACATATAATTTGTACAGAGAGCCCAGAGAACCCAGAACCCCTGACCAGACTGTGTGGATTTTCCTACAAGCATTGATGAGACCAATTGTAGGAATTTAACAGGTGAGCACACACTTGTAAGTAGATGATCTTTTTACTTCTTTCCTTTAAAAATTAAAAACAAGTAGAATTTAGTTTAACTGTCAGCAGGCTTAAGATTTTTCTAAGCAGATTTATATGCCTAGTTAATAAAAATTATGTAATTACTTTTACTTTACTCTGAACTATAGATTTAATCCGTTATTGTTTTGACATTTACAAATTTATAGTTATTTTATGATCTTTGTGTACACAAATTGTGATATCTAGAGGAAAAGTTCTAGATTTCATGTAGTTTTATATTCAGCATTGGAACCTAAAAGTTAATTGGAATACCTTATTGTAGAATAGTAAAAGTGACTGAGGCTTAAAGATGAGGAATAGTTAACCAAATAAAATCATAAATGTTCTATAACTCTCATTTGATCCTTGACATATGAAGGGAAAAGCAGTACAGTTCATTAGAAAGCATTCAATCTCCTGCACAAGGTCCAGAAGAATTTATATATCAGTCATTTACTACAAGTTCAGGCCTCACTAATAAAAAGACCACAGTGGGATGCATGTGTGGAGTAGCTCCTTGGCTTGTCTTATTCTATTGCCAACTCACACCATCAGTCACAGACACTGCACTTAGAAGGTGGCCACACTCAAGGTACTAGAGAGCAAAGGTCTTTTCCCTTTTAGCCATTTTTCTTTTCATTTTATATTTTTACTCTTCTTCCCCAAGTCTTTTTGCTTATCTTGAGCCTCTTAAGCAAGTAGCCAGTTTTTGGTCTTAATTCTATTTAAGACAGGATCCAGTGAGGTTTTGCAGAAGGCAGGCTGGAGTGGAGGGTGATACTTTTGAAAAGTGCAAATGTGGCATATGAAAGTGAACATAAATTTCAGTTCAGAATAGGCAATGTCCCATTTATATTTTTAAGGGAGATTTAATTATACAAGGGACATATCCCAATGTAGGTTGTGATTTTCTCATACATTTCTTCTCTTTCTCCTGAGAAATATAGAACCACACACACACTGCAGAACTTCCAAAAATAACTCACCTGCTGAGTCTTGAGACTAAAGAAGTTTGTGCTCTTGCTGAGATGTCTGCATAACTGGGATCTCATAGGTGGCCAAAAGTCCTAAAAATAATATTGTCTAATGGCCAAGACCACTGCTCCAAAGAAGACATTATGAAGTTACTGGTATGCAAGGAGAATAATCTTCCATCCAATGATAGACACACGTTCAAATCTACCAGTCACTAATGGACTGGGAAAAAAATAACTTAAAAAAATTTTTCTTGGGCTTCCCTGGTGGCGCAGTGGTTGAGAGTCCGCCTGCCGATGCAGGGGACACGGGTTCGTGCCCCGGTCCGGGAAGATCCCACATGCCGCCGAGCGGCTGGGCCCGTGAGCCATGGCCGCTGAGCCTGCGCGTCCGGAGCCTGCGCTCCGCAATGGGAGAGGCCACAACAGTGAGAGGCCCGCGTACCACAAAAAAAAAAAAAAAAAAAAAAAAAAAAAAAAATTTTTCTTAACAAATGTGCAAACTCAAATAGTTAGATTTCTTATAACCTGAGAAAGTTTCACACTTTGACAGAATTAGTTCTGAAAGCTATAAAACTTGTTAAAAATCCCTCCATAAGCAAAAATCACAAGAAGCTCATCCACTTTTTCAAGGAGAAGCAGCCCCAGCACTCCCAAGAATACCCCAAGCTGAGCAACCAGAAGCTGACCAAGGTTCTCTCTGAGAAATACAAGGAGCTCCCAGGGTGGATGAAGGTGAAATATCTTCAAGATTTCCAGAAGGGAAAACAGGAGTTTGAGGAGAAACTGACTCAATTCAGGATAAAGTACCCTGATTTAGTCCAGAGCTCCAAGAAATGTGATGTCCCCAAAAGTAGCCCCACCAAAGCCCAAAAATTGTTTCAGATAAATGTGAATGAAGTCCACCCCCCAAAAAAAAAACCAAACTATTTTTCCAAGAAGATGAAATTCCATGGAAAGCCCAAGAAGTCCCCATGGACAGATATCAGAAGTCCCATCAGTATCTGTGCTTGAGTAAGGAGTATCAAGATATGCCCCTGTGGAAGTACAGGGTGGAGGGTGGCAAATGTTCACAGTGCATCCTGCAGAGCTAGAAGGAACATTATAAGAAGCAGGCTGAGGAGCTGCTGAAGCAGTACAAAGTGGACCTGGATCACTGGCTCAAGTATTCTCCTGAAGAATATAGTACCATGCTTGCAGGGACTGCGGATCTGTCCATCTGATCTGGAAGTTCCGGCACACTCTCATACTCATGTTCTAATGCTTAGTATAGATTGTCTCTCTGTATGTAGCATATATTTATTACAACTGATGAATGTACATTGACCCATTATTATCACCCAAGTCCAGTTTTCACTATTGCTGTAGGAAAATATTTTTAAGACATAAGATCTTTGAATATTTTATATTGGTTATATACATAGAGTGCAGACTCTTGAAAACATTTTAAAGTTTTACTTCATTAAAGCAAATATTTATTAAGCTGATTTTTGAGTTTTGTTGAAAAAAACAAGCAGAGAAATAGTGCACAAGACATTTGGTATTCAAAAAATGGCTAATATTTTTATTGACTGCAGAGTCCTGTGTATGCAATCTCAGCAGCACACTGTGTAAATATAGGCTTTTAGGAACTTCCCTGGTGGTCCAGTGGTTAAGACTCCATGCTTCCACTGCAGGTGGCTTGCATTCAATCCCTGGTTGGGGATCTAAGATCCTGTATGCTGTGTGGTGCGGCCAAAAATTTAAACAAACAAACAAATAAAAATTCCCAACTAATTTTGAAACAAAATACATATAAAAAAAATATAGGCTTTCATTCTCCTAAAGTTTCTGAAGATTTATCAATTTTATGACTTCTACATGACTAATATGTTGAATTCACTTGGAAAATCCTTTAACAGGTTACTTGCTTTCCTCCTTCATATTAAATTTGCAAAATTAGGTTTAAGATATAATTATTTTTACCTGAAAATCAGCAAATCCCATAAGTCATTTATGCCATGAGGTGCTACTAAAGCTTATAACCCAGGACAGACAGTGAGATACACAGAGTCAAGTGGGGCTCTGTCTGTGAATTTAAAGCATGTATTTTCCAATTCATTCAGGACCTACTGTTTTCTAAGCCATGTCTTATTGCATGGGATATAGAGAGGAAAGTTACAACTCCTGAATTTATAGCATTCACATTCTACAAGGGCCGACTGACCAGTAAGTGTAATCAGTAAGAGAAATCATTATTTGGTCAAAAAAGAACAAATACTGGGATTGGACAAATATAGATTAAAATTCTGAATTTACTACTATAAGATGACATTGGTTAAAATAATTAACTCATTGCTTATTTGTTTTCTCATCTATACATTCATGAACTGAAAATAAAAAATCATAGTTAAATATGATATAAGTGAATATTACATTTAATGTCTATACAATGCCTGGCTCACAATAG
This sequence comes from Kogia breviceps, assembly GCF_026419965.1. Lineage (NCBI taxonomy): Eukaryota > Metazoa > Chordata > Mammalia > Artiodactyla > Physeteridae > Kogia > Kogia breviceps. Next base: position 51,727,327 of record NC_081316.1, on the reverse strand, counting down.
ATTCATAGAAAATGTTAAGTTGATTCCACTGGGGCTGCTATAACAAAGTATCATAGACTGGATAGATTATAAAAAACAGAAATTTATTTCTCACGGTTCTGGAAGCTAGAAACTTAGACCAGGGTACCAGCATGGTTGGCTGATGGCTCTCTTCTAGGAGACAGACTTCTTGTACCCCACTCGTGGCAGAATGCACTCAGGATCTCTCTGGAGCCTCTTTTATAAGGCACTAATCCCATTCATGAGAGCTCCACTGTCATTACTTAAGCACTTCTCAAAGACCTCACCTCTTAATGCCATGACACTGGGCATTAGGGTGCAATACATGAATTTTGAGGTGACATAGACATTGAGATCATAGCACTTATCTTCCTTTATTCCTTTATTTCATCCATCTTCCTTATTTCTGCTTTACTGAATTCCAACAGAAAACATTAATACATATCATATAGCAAATTAAATTATATTAAAATAAAATCAGTTAATAAAGTTATTCTATAATATACGTGTCACAATGACCTATAATCTTGTTAGAGTGTAGTTCCAACTCTGACCCAAAGCATCATTCCAGAATTATCTTTAAATGATGCTGTTGCTATATAGATATATTCATACAAAATAATAGTAGGAGATCCATGGTGCTATAGAAATTGACTGAAGCACAGCACATGTTTTGAAATGTAAACATTTTTCTGAAAGGAAATTATTCCATAGTTTGTCCTTGAACAAATAGGATTAAGTAGGAAAAGGGGTAGTGGAAGGATGTCCAGATAGAGGAAACAGCATGTTCAAAAATTCAAAGTGCAACCCTCAGAATGAGAGAAAATATTTGCAAACAAAGCAACTGACAAGCGGTTAATCTCCAAAATATACAAACAGCTCATGCAGCTCAACAACAAAGAAACAAACCACCCAATGAAAAAATGGGTGGAAGATCTAAATAGCCATTTCTCCAAAGAAGACATACAGATGGCCAACAAACTCATGAAAAGATGCTCAACATCACTAATTATTAGAGAAATGCAAATCAAAACTGCAAGGAGATATCACCCCACACCGGTCAGAATGGCCATCATCAAAATATCTACAAACAATAAATGCTGGAAAGGGTGTGGAGAAAAGGGAGCCCTCCTACACTGTTGGGGAGAATGTAAATTAGTACAGCCAATATGGAGAACAGTATGGAGGTTCCTTAAAAAACTACAAAGAGAACTACTATGACCCAGCAATCCCACTCCTGGGCATATACCAGGAGAAAAATATAATTCAAAATATACATGCAACCCAATGTTCATTGCAGCACTATTTACAATAGCCAGGACATGGAAGCAACCTAAATGTCCATCAACAGATGAATGGATAAAGAAGATACACTACATATATACAATGGAATATTACTCAGCCATAAAAAGGAATGACTGTGCCATTTGCAGAGACGTGGATGGACCTAGAGACTATCATATAGAGTGAATTAAGTCATAAAGAGAAAAACAAATATCATATAATATCGCTCATATGTGAAATCTAGAAAAATGGTGCAGATGAACTTACTTGCAAAGCAAAAATAGAGACACAGATATAGAGAACAAATGTGTGGATACCAAGGGGGGAAGGGAGGGTGGGATTAATTAGGAGATTGGGACTGACATATATACACTACTATATATAAAATAAATAACTAATGAGAACCTACTGAATAGCACAGGGAACTCAACTCAGTGCTCTCTGGTGACCTAAATGGGAAGGAAATCCAAAAAAGAGGGGATATATATATATATATATATATATATATATATATATGTATAACTGATTCACTTTGCTGTACAGTAGAAACTAATACAACATTGTAAAGCAACTATACTCCAATAAAAAGTAATTTTAAAAAATTCAAAGTGAAGGAGGGGATGATGACTTGGAGAAGTACTTCTACAATTCCTTTGTCCTAGTTCTCTCCTACACAACTCATGGAAACTACTAAAAACACTGTGATCCAGATTGGAGGCACTCTTCATTAATTTATACAGTACATTTCTAAGAATTAGACTTGATAATTCTGGAAATATAAAAGAATTGCAGTGTACCTTTACAATATTTCCAAATCTCTAAGTAAAACAAGAAAAACTAGGATACAAGATCAAAATTCATGGACACTTTCTACAACAAAACTGGTTGAAAGTCCCAAAATATGAACAGGTGGAGATAAATCAGGGATCTCTAAGATCCATGGGGTATCAGAATCTGTTTAGGAGGAAACAGAAGGAATGAACAGGATACCTGGTAAATTTCAGAACCCCAAAATCAGCAACAGGGGCTCACTGAAAAGTTGGCAGGTCAACTTACAAACAGCCCTTGACCCTGGTTATGGTGGGGGCTTGCACACTGCAATATGCAAGGAGTCCATATTAACATGTGAAGTGGCTGGTATCATCCAGTTCCTACAACTCTGACATAACTAAGACTCCCTTCCAGGACAAAACTCCACACTGAGAAAAAAGTACTGGGTGTAAAATATGTATGGAACAAGACTGAGGCAGTAGAAGCAAAGAAAGGGAATGTCTCAAGAAAAGAAGTGGGAAGAGAAACAGAACCAGGAGATGGCAAAAAGTTAAGAGTTCATATCGTTACCGAGTCCAGGCTCACTCTGCTGGCCGCACGACAGGCCACCTTGTCTGGAGACAAGGTGTTGAGGCAAGGAATACAACTTTATTCGGAAAGCCAGCAGACCAAGAAGATGGCGGACTAATGTCTCAAAAAATCCCATCTTATCGGGGTCTGGATGCCAGTTTCTTTTACAGAATCAGAGAGGGAAGTAAAGTAAAAAGGCAGATTAGAGAGGGAGAGGTGGGGAGGAAGTAAAGTAAAAACGGCCATCAGTCTTGCAAAACAGGCCATCAGTCTTGCAAAACATCTCCTGGAATGGTGAAGGGATGTGCTAGTTTCTTCTTTCTTACAGCCATTCACAAGTGGGTAGGCAGACCATTATGTATGATTATAATAACAAAAGCAACAACAAAAAGCAAAGGCTAAAGTCAAAGAAACAGATCCAACATGGAGTCAAAATTGGCTCTTCCCTGTCACAATGTTATTGAACACCTTATGAAAACAACAGAGTACTCTAGACTTATGAAGTGAAGAAGGCTATCTTGACCCATCTTCACCTTATAAAATCCAGGAAGACTAATTGCATATAAATACCTTCAAAGGACATGTTTTTTACTTCATATTTAGGGAGAGTCCAGAGAGAAGAAAGTACTTTTCCAAATATAATAGACCTTAGTATGACTCTTCATGATGTGGCCTTTTAGAAACAGTTTCTAGAAAGAACCCTTGTGCCAGAGCTATGTTAAGATTGGAGCCTTGGACTTCCCTGGTGGCACAGTAGTTAAGAATCCACCTGCCAATGCAGAGGACACGGGTTCGAGCCCTGGTCCGGGAAGATCCCACATACCGCGGAACAACTAAGCCCATGCGCCACAACTACTGAGCCTGCGCTCTAGAGCCCGCGAGCCACAATGACTGAAGCCTGCGCGCCACAACTACTGAGTCCACGTGCCACAAGCCCGCATGCCTAGAGCCCGTGCTCCGCAACAAGAGAAGCCACCACAATAAGAAGCCCACACACCACAGTGAAGAGTAGCCCCCACTCACTGCACCTAGAGAAAGCCCGCACGCAGCAACAGAGACCCAACACAGCCATAAATTAATTAATTAATTAATTAATTTAAAAATTACAGACTTTATTTTTTTTAAAAAAAGATTGGAGCCTTGTGTTCCCACCTTGGGAGAACATGCCTCTGAGAGGCCCTCTCTGCTCCACTGCCCCAGAAACCCTCAGCCGCCCAGCCCCACTGAAACTGAGCCGGATCTTGTGGGGACCCTCTGGGCATGAAATCCCTTCCCTGCCCCCCCCTATTTCTTGTTTGTAGGAAATAGGTTTCAGCTTCCTACACCTTCCCTGAGTTCCAAAGGGCAGTTTCAAAAGGTTACTAATTAGAGGAGTGAGGGAATGCAGAAACAAGGGAAAGCCAGTCAAGAAACAATAGTGCAGCCATGGTTCCTCCTCAAGGGATATACATAACAATCTGATACAAATCTCCAAGTTCTTCTATGGGAACTAAAGGCCCCACCCAGGTGGGAGATGGTAACTTCAGGCTGAGCATAGCACACGGATCCCAGACTGGTTAGAACCAGAAGGCCTGATGATTGAGATTCCTGGAGCACCATAATGTTACTTCACCACCAGCCAATCAGAGGAAGGTCACACACCCTGCAGACCTCCTCCCAAATGTTGCCTATAAAAACGATTCCCCCAAAACCATTGGGGAGTTTAGGTCTTTTGAGCAGGAGTCACCCATTCTCCTTGCTCAGCCCTGCAGAGAAAGGTGTGCAGCCCTTTCTCTGCTCCAGACTTCAATTTGTTTGGCCTCACTGTGGGTATGACCACACCAGCTCCCTGGATCTAGCTCTGCCCCTGGGCCTGGCCACCTCTAGCTGTTCCTGAAGGTCAATTCCTGAAGTGATTTAGGATCCTTTCCTTCCCACACCTCCTCTAGTCCTTGAGGTTTTTCCCCCCAAGGAGCCATCTACAAGTCATTTTGTCCTTGCTTAACAATAATGAGCTTTTCTAAGAACTCAGTATAGATTATATTATTATAGAGAGTATACTCTCTCCCCTGAGGGCTCAGGTTTTCTTCTTTCTTTCTTTCTTTCTATTTTTTTTTTGTAACGCAGCTTGTAGGATCTTAGTTCCCCAACCAGGGATTGAACCCTGGGCCCGGGGCAGTGAAAGAGCTGAGTCCTAACCACTGGACAGCCAGGGAATTCCCATGGGCTCAGGTTTTCTAATTCCTAATTGTAGACCACAGACATAGCTCCTGTAAGGGTTTAATACTTTTCTACATGATATAGAGGACAAAAGTATGGGACTGGGAATAATAAGGCATTTCCAGTCTCTCATCCATGAATTAAACTGCAAGTTTTTGGACTTAGGAAATGACTCAAGTAAGCCAGCCACCCTCAAAGGATGGAGGGAGGTAACAAAGTGCCAAAAGATTTGATTTTGACTACTCATTAGTACCAATGAAAAAAACCTGGAGGCGAGGGGAATAACTGGGGCAGCTGTTTCTCTGGGGTTTCTTTTTGGGGGGGGGGGCGTAGTAGGGAGGGTGGAGTCCTCCCCTGTTCCTCTAGTGCTAACACGGTGGAGAACTTTGCTTATTGGGACTGCCAACTACAAATTGGCACTTGCCATCTACCTCTACAAGGATTAACTCATGAGCTACTACAGCTGCTGACCTTCAACGCCCCCTGAAAGAAGTTCAGGGTGGAGATCAGGCATGAGGCACTCTGTGCTCTGGGAAAAACTAGCTGAATAGGTCTTCAGATAGTTAGATATTTTCAGAAGATTTTATGAGCCAAATTCTTACATATCCTCTTATCTAGAAAAGCATTAAAATCCTTCATAGTGACGTCTGCTCCTTGTGACTAGCAGTAACCTTCATGAGACTAGCAGCAACATTCTGCAAAAAATATGTGCTTAATTGTATGTACTCCCCATTCACCAAAATCACCTATGTACTGACCTTTGCCCCTACCTCTTTGGAGCAGTTTCTCAGAGCTCTCTGAAATGCTGTCATCTGGGCTATTGTCCTCATTTTGTCCCAAATAAAACTTAACTTACAACTCTGACATTGTACATATTTTTTTTTTTCAGTCAACAGGACAGTCCCCAAGTGAATGGAGTAATTCCTCACATCTGAAGGTCTTAAAGGACAGGGGTGGGGTTAAAACTTATACAGAGCAGAGGCTGCTTGTTCATCCACAGCTCCAGGATCAAAGGGAACTACATTCTTTCTATGCACCCCTTTTAGTGTTTGTGAAAGGAGCAGTGTGTGGGTGAAAAATGAGTGATCTTAAGCAGAATGTGTCCGTTTTCAACAAAATCCACTGGACCACCACCAAAGCCTACAGAAAAAGCAGGTGCTTGGCGAGGATGACCCGAAGCCTGCCCAGGCCTGGAGGGTCCAATTATTCTCAAGGCTAAGACTTCCTAGCGGAAGCACAAAAGATCAGCGTAGGGTACAGCTCTGCATTCCTCCAGGTTAAAAGAAAAGCCTAGAAGACCTTGGACCCTAAAGCAGTATCTCCTTCTCCAATTCATGGGGATTCAAACTCTGCCCAGAATCCACGAGACCAGGTCACGCACCTTCACCTCCTCCTGCCCCGGGGGGCGGCAGCAGAGCCCACAAGCCCTCAGAGGACCTGGAGAAAGGCGATGAGGGGTGTATTCGCTGGGTAGTTTGGCGCGGGGAGGGTGTGGTGGTAAAATTAAAAACGAAAAAGGGGAGCAAAGGCCTCCGGAACCAAGAGTCGGGAGAGTACCTTGGAGCGCCTCTTTCACCAGGGCGGAAAATGAGCGCCCGCTAGAGGGAGCCCGAGAGCCAGCGAGCCAGGGCCGGCAGGACTGCGAGCCAAAAGGGGTCGCCAGTGCTCCCAGCCTCAGGTGACCCTGCCTGTCTCTGCGCCCTTCGTTAGGGGGAAACAGGGTCCGCCCAGCCCGCCCGCCCAGGGACCCTTTCTCAGAGTGCTGAAGTTAGTGATGACATAGAAAAAAATGATGATGCTGATGCTGATCGCCTTTGAGGTCCGAAAACGAAACTGAGATGTATCTAAGGACCTACACCAAACCCAAGAGATCATGGGAGGAACTCAGAGAGGGCGTGTCTTAAGAATGAAACCAAAATTCACAGCTCAAATCCCTGACTAGGCTTAGCACCTCCCCAGCCTTTCCTCGGGATTTGTAAGACTGTAAAATGGGCAGCCCCGAAGTGCATTCCCTGCCTCCGACCCTCATCTCACTCCAGGTAATTATGAGAATCTCTTAATGGTAATTATAACTCGTCAGATTTTACATGAAAGTGCATCAGCTTCCGAAGGATTTCTCGTCGGGGAAAGGAAAACAGGTCGCATCTCTAAGAGATGAGGTTCAGGAGCCGGGGCAATATGTCTTCTGACATTCCTGGGGGTCTTCCTGACAGCTGCTTGGCAACTTTCAAATATATCTTCTGGGCTGGAATTTTCACCTCCTTTAGCAAAGTGCTGAAGCTTTTGCGAAGGCTGGGTCAGAGAGAGGAGAGAGAAGAAAATACTATAACAGGAGAGGCGGGGAAAAAATTAAAAACTGCAGAGACACAACAAAAATATGCACCGCTTTCTTACAAGTCTTCACAGGCTCTGCAGCAGATGGTAGCAGGAAGCGTTTCTCCCATATATCTGCTGGTCAAGGTGCAAAATTGCTCTTCACTTCTATGAACTTGCTCCTCTATGGTTAGCATCTTCCTTTTTAATTTTTTTTAATTTTACCAATTTGAAAATTGAAGAAAGTTGAGAAACTTTAATAATCTGCTATCTGTTCTTTCTCCATCTATCTTCATTCCTTTATTCTTCTCCTATTTCTATGTCTGTATTCCTATTTTCCTTTTTTTTTTAACTCTGGTAACATTCCTTTTTGTTAGCTTTTCTGATGCATAATTTATATACAGTATCATTTACCAACTTTAAGTGTACAGTTTGATGTTTTGATAAAGGTATAGAGGCATGCTGAAAAGCAAAGGACAAACAGCTAATATTTCAGGCAACACAACAAAAGAGATGATTATCCCTTGGAAAGGAGCTTATTTATGAAATGGGCGTGAACACTCACATTTAATGAGGGAAATCAATGTGTTTCACAGAGTAACAAAGTAATTAAGAAGAGGTTCCCAGATCTTAGAAAATGCTGCTCACTGATGGAATTTTGTCTTCTTTTGTGGATGACATGGGGGAAATAATGCCCTTCTGTATATGATGGCATTTATTTAAAATTATGTTGGTGAGATTCATCCACTCTGTTGTATATAGTAACTGTTTTTAATGTTCTGTTTCAGAGTATTATGAGTATACCACAATTTACTTTCTACAACTGATGAACATGTTCATTTCCAAGCATAAATACTGCTGCCATGAAGATGTTGTGCATATCTTTGTATTGATCATATGTGCGCATTGCTGCCAGGTGTGTAACTAAGAATGAAAGAGTTGAGTCATAATGCATAAGTTATGCTTCACAAAGAATTTGCTAAAGTGACTATGCCAATTTACACACTTGCAAGCAATAGATGATTGTGTTTTCTTCATTCTTTTGCTAACCCATGCCATTACCTGTTTTAATATTTTTGTCATTTTGTGGTTGACATTGGTGTTTTAATTTGCAATTACCTAATGATAAGTGCAGTGGAACACTTTTTCATAGGTTTATCAGCCATTTGGATACCCTTTTTTGGTGAAGTACCTGTTCAAATCATCCCTCCCCCCATTTTTCTACCAAATTGACTTTTTTTTTTAATTGACATTTGGGCTTCTTCCTGTCTCCTCTGTAAAGTCATTTGTTGGATGGAGATATGTCAAACATCTTCTCCCACTACTGCCTTGCATTTTCAGTGGTGTCTCAATGCACAGGGTTATGATTGCTAATGCATTCCAATTTATTTTCCTTTATGTTTAGTTAGTTATGTGTCCTGCTTAGGAAAACTTTCTCTGAAAATACATACTCCTAAACTTTTCTGAGAGCTTTAGCTTCCTTTATTATTTTTTTCACAGTTATACTTGCAATAAAATGGAATTATTCTATGCCATGAGATAAAGGTTAAGATCCTTTTATGTCTATATTTACAACAATAATTGACTCAGAACTGGTCTTACCTTCTTGTAACTTACAGATTATTAGATAACACTGATAGAGAATAAATAATTACTTATGTTATTGGAATTACAAAGAAAATAAATACAGCATCAGTGATCAAAATTACCCTCAAAGAATGGATTATTAAACTTGGGCATGATGTATAGGTCGGATTTAGTTAGAAGAAAAGGAGGAAAAAATTTTCCAGATAACACAAGTTTGGGAAGAAAAAGATGCCTTTCTTGTACTGGACAATAAACTTCATTAAAACATCAATGATTTTTTTCACTTATTTGTAGTTGAGAAATTAAGATGAGAACCACTGCATATATTCTATGCATTATAAGATAGATTATAATTTTTTACTATAATTAATACACAAATTTCAAATACGTACCTTTTAAATTACCACCTTGCTTAATATAAAATATATGGTTTTCATTACATTAAAGAGAACCTGGGGCTTCCCTGGTGGCGTAGTGGTTGAGAATCCGCCTGCCGATGCAGGAGATACGGGTTCGTGCCCCGGTCCGGGAAGAGCTGGGCCCGTGAGCCATGGCCGCTGAGCCTGTGCGTCCGGAGCCTGCGCTCCGCAACGGGAGAGGCCACAACAGTGAGAGGCCCGCGTACCACCAAAAAAAAAAAAAAAAGAACCTGAAGGCAATCAGATATCATGTATTTGTTTTGTTCAAGAGTGCACAGGAGTAGGGGTTTATCAGATTTTGGCGATCTTCTGACATTCATTCTTATTCCTGATTTTTCCCTGATCAAATGTGGTTATAGAAAAAAATTAAAAAGTAAAAGGTCTGAAAGTGAGAGAGAAGAGCAAGACAGGTTGCTATGTATAAGGAATCTTTGGGCAACATTAACAAATCTCACACTTCTACTTTGTAATCCAGGCATGCTGCACTGCAGGAAATAGATCTTGCCACCTACTGAAAAAAGTGGGAGTGTGGGGAAGAGACTATAATAATGTTTTCCTTAACACAACCAAGAAGAAGTAGTCCCTCCTTTTAACCTATCATGTCATTCGGATCCATCTGTCCAGTTCCAGGAGAATGACCTGAACTCTTGGTGCAGAATGTCCACTAATTGCCATTAAGTGCATGTCCTTAGCTTTGGACCCACCATCCTACTCCCAGAGGTACCAGAGGTGACAGAAGAGCTGTAATACGACTGGTACTGTGTGACTGGGGTAAGTGATGAAGACTTTGTTTACACATCACATATGAATCATCTTTTAGTTAAACATCATGTTGATTCTGTACTATAAAACAATAAATTATCATCATTTTGTTAGTGCTTAGGTTGCTCTTGTTTGACAAATAATTGACAAAATAAAGTTAGAATTTAAATTCATTACAAGTAACTTTCAAAAAAGAAACAGAGGTTTGGAAGAGGGTTAAAAGTGGAGGTGGAGTGAAGATATTGAGGACCATAGCAAATAAATTAGGAGCGAGCAGTTCGTAAAACATATGCTTGGATTTGCCCTAGATATTTAAAAATAAAATTTGGAACATGGGGGATATCTTCTATTTGAAGATGTAGGTGCGTGAATTATAATGGAAGCCATAGGGATGGTGAGATCACTGAGGGAGCCGTGCAAAACACACTTAGAGAGTCACAATACACAAAGGATGACTGATAAGGAAGCCAAGATGAGTAAGCGAAAGTCATAATGAGAATGAGGTAAGAGAGGCGGAACAGTAAGTCACAGAAAGCCAATGGGCCAGTACAGTGTTTACAAATTCCAGGTATGCTCCTAGTCCTCTTCCCTTCCCCTTCCCCTGCTCTGACCCACTGTTCCCAATTTCTCTCTCCTCTCTCCTTGAAACTCTCACTGTCAGTTCCAAGAAAAGTTAAAACCACCTTAATTGGGGGACAGAAAAAAATCCCTATTTACATATTTTTTTCTTTCTAGATCAATAGGAGGAGAGATGTGACAATCCTTACTCTGGAAACTGAAGCCACTAGTAACTATTCTACTTTTAGCATGTAAACACAGTTTGAAAAGATATAATCTGGGTTTCGTATAAATAATCTCAGACATGGAATTTTTAAATTAGATGACTATGTCAGGAATTCCATTGATGAGAAAATAAATAGCTGTTTGGATTGAAGTTATGGCCTGATTACTCCCCTATAAAGAGTGAGACCTAGCAGACCTACTAGAGCATGGACTTGAGGACATGGGGAGGGGGAAGGGTAAGCTGGGACAAAGTGAGAGAGTGGCAGGGACATATATACACTACCAAATGTAAAATAGATAGCTAGTGGGAAGCAGCTGCATAGCACAGGGAGATAAGCTCGGTGCTTTGTTACCACCTAGAGGGGTGGGATAAGGAGGGTGGGAGAGAGGGAGACGCGAGAGGGAGGAGATATGGGGATATATGTATATGTATAACTGATTAACTTTGTTATAAAGCAGAAACTAACACACCATTGTAAAGCAATTATACTCCAATAAAGATGTTAAATATATATATAACTCCAGAACTCATTGCTATAAATTACTTAATAAGAAAAGGCATGAAGGGTCTTACCTGGTTGTCCAGTGAGTAAGACTCCACGCTCGCAATGCAGGGGGCCTGGGTTCAATCCCTGGTCAGGAACTAGATCCCGCATGCATACCGCAGCTAAGAGTTCCCATGCCGCAACTAAGAAGCCCGCATGCTGCAACGAAGATCCCACGTGCCACAACTAAGACCCAGTGCAGCCTAAATAAATATATTTTTTAAAGGCATGGAAGAGTAAAAGACAGAGTAGCCAGTTTTGTCCAAAATGACTTAAAAATTCCAGAGCCTGGAAATGGGTTAAATGAATTTGGGTTATGTAGAATTTGAGCACATTTCTATATGAGATGTCATTTTTAGAACAGAAGTAAATATTATTCTTTTAAGAATATGTAAAGATAAATAAATTTATTGCTGGCTGTCTTACAATAAACAATTTGTCTCCTCTTTCATGAATTTATTATATTGTATGCTTTTTGCAAATTGATTCGATTTATTTCTATTTATTTTATCTGTTTAATTTAGACACAGTTTTCACTGTATTTATTGTGTTATCTTTTTAAAAATATTTATTTATTTCGCTGTGCCGGATCTTAGTTGTGGCAAGTGGGATCTTCGTTGGGGCACACGGGATCTTTAGTTGCGGCATAAGGGCTCTTAGTTGCGGCTCGTGGGATCTAGTGCCCTGACCAGGGATGGAACCCGGGTCCCCTGTATTGCGAGAACAGAGTCTTAATCACTGGACCATTAGGGACGTCCCTATTGTGTTATCTTTTAAAATATCAAGGGATTCTGCTTTTTAACGAAAACAGTATGAATTTTTCTTTTTAAAAATAAACGTATCTAGTAAAAAATGTAAGTGGTGCTACAGAAAAATATTGAACCAAAGATAGTATATAAAGGCTTCAGGTCCCCGGACTGAACCCCTACAGCCCAGAATTCCTCGGCCATGGGGCGGGAGCGAGAGCTGAGGGACACCCTAAGGCTCCTCTGACCCTGCAGGTCTGGAGACTCCCAGCCCCAGCCGCGCCTCGGGTTCAAGGTCGCCGCTTGGAAACAGACCGTTTGGAATCCAGGTGGGAGCTCAGTCTCTGTCCTTGGTTCAGGCATCCTCGCTGAATGGAGCCGCCTCCTTCCAAAGAAACCCGTCCTCTCAGAGAAAGACGTGCCTTTTCAGGAGAAAGTGTTCTGGCAGCGGATCAGAGCTTCCAGGGCCATCGCTGGGGTCTGTGGGTTCCTGCCCCCAGCCCGCTGAGTGTACCCGCCCGAGGGAGGAGCGCTGGGGCGTGGCGGCGCTCCGGACACCGGCTCCCAGGAACTCGGCGAGGAATGCGGAAGATCCCTGCAGCGTGCCGGATCCCGCGTTGGTCTGGGAAAGATCTTAAGTTCCGTCCCGCCAGGAGTCGCTGCGGCCGAGTTGGAGTTGGCAGCACGTGGACGGCGATGGGAGATCGGTCTTATTCCTGGATGTTAAACGGGCTGCTCTTAAGGAACCCAGAAATCATTGTGTCCACAAGTGCCTGGCGGTGCCAAGGAGACTGGCCGTCCCTTAGGATACTGTCGCCGGATGGAGGTAGTTAAGTGTCAGAAAAGAAGTCGGATCTGCGGGCATCGAGTGCGGGTATTGGTGAGATTCAGTGCTGAAAACAAGGGCGCGGGCCCGTTAAGCCGGCGGGGATTCGCGGGACCTTTGTGCTGCGATCTCATTTCTGGCTCTCTTATCTAGCTCTGCCGGACCTAAACTTTCTTCCTGGGCGAGGCCCCAGGGGGGCTTCTTTACTCAGAGGGGCCTGCAGGGACTAGGGACCGCTCAGGGAAGCCCGGGAGCTGCCCAGACATCCCAGGCCAGGTGCAGCCGACAAGGAGCAGGCGAGCGGCGGTAAGGTGCGCCCAGCGCTGGTCTTCTTCCTCTGGGGTAAATACAGCTGGGATTTCCTGATTTTTTTTAAAAAAAACTCAATATTATGTTAACTTAATCCATTTCTCTTAATAAAAATGTGTTAAGTTCAGACTGCCATATCAAATATGAAGAAGTGAGATAGCACCAAATGCTGACAAGGATGTGGAGTAACAGAAACTCTCATTCATTGCTGGTGGGAATGCTAAATGGTACAGCCACGGTGCAAGAAATTTTGGCAGTTCTTACAAAATTAAACATGCTTGTGTCCAGCAATCTCGCTCTTTGCTATTTCCACGAAGGAGTAGAAAACTTCTGTATCAAACACCTGTTCAGGGATGTTTGCAACAGCTTTATTCATAATTATTAAAACACGGAAGCAACCAAGTCTTCCTTCACTAGATGAAGGGATAAATAAACCGTGGTACTTCCAGACAATGGAATATTATTCAGTACTAAAAAGAAAGGAGCTATCAAGCCACAAAAGGACATGAAGCAACCCTAATTGTATACTACTAAGTGAAAGAAGCCGATCTTAAAAGGTTGCATATTGTATATCCCTCCCATTATATGACATTCTGGAAATGGCAAAACTATGGAGATAGTAGAAAGATCAATGGTTGCCAGGGGGTGGGAGGAGGGCGGGTGGAGCACAGAGGATTTTTAGGGCAGTGAAAAAAAAAACACGAACAACATTCTGTATGACAAACACTCTGTATACACTTATTCAAACTTACAGAATAAGTGTCATTATACATTTATTCTATTCAAATAGAATGTACAGCAACCAGTAAACGCTAATTTTACACTATGGGCTTTGCTGATGACGTGCAATGTAGTTTCATCGACGGTAACAAACATTCCTTGTGAGGGAGGCTGTGCATATGTGGGAGTGCAGGACGTATATGGGGATCCCCTTGCTCCACTCAATTTTGCGGTGAACTTACATTGCTCTAAAATATAACATCTATTTAAAAATAAAAAAGAAAGCAGCCTTAAGAAATAAAGTGTATCAATGGCCTCAAAATTCTGGCCACATTTAAGACAATAACTTCCTTAAAAAGACAATGGGCTTGTATACGGTCAATTAAAAAAATCAACTTGTTTTTCCACATGTTTTGAAAAATACGTATACATTTGTCTGAAAAAATATCACCCAGATATAAGTCATTGTTAACCAATATTCTTCAGTCCCCCACTGGTGCATTTTAATGTAATATTTCCTTAAGAATGTGTACTCCAAATAAGCAATCTCCAGCCATCCAAAAACAAATAGGGAATTTTTTAAATGCTAAAACACAAACACAAATAATAAACTTAGTTTAAAATCCATTTTCTTTTCATTAAAAAAAAAAACTTTTAATACTACTTAGAAAAGATAGACAAAGGGAGACTTCTTAAGATGGAGTAAAAGACGCTGGGTTTACCTTCCTGCATGAGACAAAAACTGAAATAATTCATGTCTTATAGATGTATACCCACATTACAATGAATATAAACACAAAAAAATGAAGAATATCAGAAATTATAACTGCATGGGTAAATATATAAGACTTTTTCTTGTGATATAAAGCTCTTTTTTTTTTTTTTTTTTTTTTTTTTAAAGCTCTTTTAAAGTAATTGATTATTGGGGAATTCCCTGGCAGTCAGTAGTTAGGACTCAGCACTTTTACTGCGGTGGCCCAGGTTCAATCCCTGGTCGGGGGACTAAGATCCCTGCAAGCCATGTGGCGGCACAGCCAAAAATAAATAAATAAATAAAGTAATTGATTATTTAAACAAAAATCATAACAATGTTATGAAGGTTTTATAATCTATGTAAAGTAAATGACAAACATGTTACAAAGTTTGGGGGGAGAAATAAAACATGTTATTATACTGTATGTGAAGTGGTAAAATATCACATATAGGTAGAGTATGATGAGTTATATATTAATATATATGCTATAAACCCTTTAGAAACAACTAAAATAATTTTAAACAGAAGGTTTCAACTAATAAGCCAAAAAAGGTGACAAAACAGAATCATACACAATTAATATCTTTAAAAGGCAGGAAAAGAGAAAAAAGGGGGAAAGAATAGATGGGAAAAGAGTGAACCAATAGCAAGATGATAGACTTAATGTTAACCATACCAATAATCATATCTAGTGTAAATGGTGGAAACATCCCACTTAAAGGCAGATGTTTTCAGATGGATAAGAAAGCAAGATACAACTATATGTTGCCTATACACTTGAAATATAAAGTCACAAATAGACTAAAGTAAAAAGATTGAAAAGTTATACCATCTTAACACCATTCAAGGGACAGGAGTGACTATATTAATATTAGAAACAATAGATTTCAGAGCAAAGAATATTATTACCAGGGATATAAAAGGTCATTTCATAGTGATTAAGGGATCAAATCATCAAGAGGACATAAGAATCCCAAATGTTTATGCCTCTATTAAGAGAGCTTCACATTACATGGGGCAAAAGGTGATAGAACTGCAAAGAGAAATGGAAATTATAGTCAGAGATTTTAATATCTCTTTGAATATTGAAATCCATAGATTATTAAGCACACAGATCAAATGGATCCATAGATTAAATAGAAAATCCTAAAGGACAAGAGAACACTATAAACCAACCTACCTTAATGG
This sequence comes from Kogia breviceps, assembly GCF_026419965.1. NCBI lineage: Eukaryota > Metazoa > Chordata > Mammalia > Artiodactyla > Physeteridae > Kogia > Kogia breviceps. The sequence goes on along the minus strand of NC_081316.1, from coordinate 51,711,551 downwards.
ACATTTATAGAACATGACTCCCAACAACAATGTATTATTATATTATTACAAAGAACAAAGTTGGAGGAGTAACACTACCTAATATCAAGATTTATTTAAAGCCACAGTGATCACAACTGTGTGGTACTGGTGTCCAAATAGATAAGTAGATAAATGACATAAAATAGAGAGCTCAGAAACAGACCTACATATATATGGACAATGGATTTTTTTAAACAAAAGTGCAAAGGCAATTCAGTGGAGAAAGGATAATCTTTTCAACAAATTGTGCTGAAACACTAACAGCAAAAAAAAACCCGCAACAAATGAATTGCAATATGTACCACAAATTATCCACAAAAATCAACTCAAATGGGCTATAGGCCTAAAGATAAAATCTAAGCCCATCAAACTTCTACTTGAAAATCTTTGTAATATTGAGTCCAGCAAAATCGGGGGTTTTTTTGGTGGGAGGTGGTGAGGAAGAGAATAAAACACCAAAAGCATGACCAATAAAATAGCAAATTGATAAATTGGAATTTATCACTAGTTTTAAAAATCTGTCCTCAAAAGACTCTTTTCAAAGAAAAGGCAGAAGAATATATTTGTAAATCATATATCAGATAGAGAACTTGTCTATAAACTGGCAGAACTCACAAATATGAAAACAATCCAATAAAACATGGGCATGAGATTTGAACAGACTATTCACCAGAGAAGATACATGGATATCAAATATGCATGTTGGAAGATATTCAACATCATTAGTCATTAGAAAAATGCAAATTAAAATCACAATAAAATACCACTTTTAAAATTGAAAAGAATGTCCATACTAAGTATTGGCAAAAATATGAAGGAAGAGAAATGCTCATATATTGTTACTGGAAATATGAACTGGTACAGCCACATTGTCATTTCTTAAAAAGTTAAACATATACTTATTCATTCTAGTCCTAAGTATTTACCTAGAAGAAATGAAAGCATATGTCTATACAAATACTTGTACATAAATGTTCATAGCACCTTTATTTGACATATCAGTAAACTATAGAAAGACAGCAATAAAAATAGAAATAACTCAAATATCTACTCAACAGGGGAATGGATACACTAACTGTGGTATGTTCATAAACTGAAACACTACTTAGCAATAAACAAAATGACCTACCAACATACACTACATCTCAAAATAATCATTCTGAGTGAGAAAGAGAAAGCCAGACCAAAAAAGAAGAGTACATAGTATATGATTCAATTTGTAGTATTCCAGAATATGCTTCTAATCTATAACAACAGAATACAGATCGGTGATTGCCTGGGGATGGGACTGGAGGGCCTGGGGGTGTGTTGTGTGGGGAAAGTTGCGTGAGAAAGATTATAAAAGGGCAGGAGAAACTTTTGGGGTGGTGGATATGTTCATTATCTTAATCATGGTGATGTTTCCATGGCTGTATACATATGTGAAAACTTTTGATATTATACATTCTAAATATGTGCAGTTTACTGTATGTCAATTACCCCTCAATAAAATTGTTTTCAAAAAACTAAAAGGCAAAACCAAAAAAAATACAGGGTCTAACTTCTTGGTGAAAAATGGTCATAATTAGTGCTTTTATATCAGACAAATCATTCTGTATTAATCTGCTTTTGCCTATGAAAATATTTTTATGTCAAAATGATACCAAAATACAAATAAACAAGCAAACAAAGAACACACAGTCTTAAAAATTCTCTCTGATTTCTCCCAGTGTCAAACACCTAAAACTTCTCATTTTCCCTCCAAGTATTCCTTCTATCTTTGGGATGGGGGTGCAGAATCTTGGGCTGTGGCCATGAGTCTAAGAGAGCACAGGGCTGCTTGGTCAGCTGGGGACTCAGATAAGGTTTCATCCAGGAACCCCATGCCAGGCCACTGGGAGCATGCCGCCCCTGCCCCTCTGCGTGTGCACCCTGATTCTCACCTCTGCCGACAGGAAGAAATCAATGCAGGAACCTAGGCAGGACAGCGATAAGCCTGGGGCTCACATCCTGTCTCCTCAGGCATCCGCACCAGCCTCCCAGCTCTGTCTCCTCAGCCCGGCCAAATATAGTCCCTACACAGAACCCCTGGGTTTGTTTGTGCTGAGATGATGAACTGGGTCCCTGCTCCCTCAGATCCTTCTCCAAGGTCAGGTACCAAACCCTCCAGTCCAAAGACGTCTTCCCACAATTGGCTTTTGGATTTATTTATCTGTATTTGATTAATGTCTGTTTGTCCCAAAGAATAAAACCTTTATCACATCAGAGATTTTGTTTGTTTTTATTTAGTGGTTACATATTTAGGACCCACAATAGTGACCAGCATATAGGTGGCACCTGATAAAAATTGTTTGTTGAATGAATGAAGGAATGAATATATACTATACAGTCTCACATTATCCCAGACTGGCAAGAAAATTTAAATATCTGATATCAAGTATTGGCAAAGTTGTAAAGTAAATGTAATTCTTAAACAGTGCTGGTGAAAAGTATAATATGGAATGCTCATTTTGCAAAATATTATATGGTAAAATTGAAATTGTTCTGGTCCCATGATCTAGTTGTACATATCTTCAAGTTGTATATCTTTGTGTTAGGCAGAACAATGACCCCCCAAAGATGACCACATCCCAATTCTCAGAACCTATGAACATGTTATCTTAAATGGCAAAAGGGACTTTGCAGATGTGATTATGACTAATGACCTTGAGATGGGGAGTTATCTTGAGTGACCTTGTGGATCCAGTTTAACCACAGGACTCCTTGAACGAAAGAACCTTACCTGGGTGAAGAGAGTCGGAGAGATGGCAGCAAGAGAAAGAATTGGTCTGCTATTGCTGGCATTGAAGGTGGAAAAGGAGTGCCACAAGCCAAGGTAAGTGAGAGACCTGTAGAAGCTGAGAATGACCCTCGCCTTACAACGGGGAAGAAAACAAGGACCTTCGTCTCACAAACTACAAGGAACTGAATTCTTCCAATGACCCAAATGAGGAGGAAACAGATTCTTTCCTACAGCCTCCAGAAAGAAACATAACCTGCTAACATATTTATTTTATACCAGTGAGAGCTGTGCTAGACTTCTGACCCAAAAAACTGTAGGATAATAAATGTGTGTTCTTTTAAGCCAGTAATTTTGGGGTAAATTGTTATGGCAGAAATAGGAAACTAATATAACCTTAGAGAAAGTATTGCACTTGTGTCCTATAAAAATACAGCAGAATTTTATATTAGCAATGTTTATATAGGAAAACAATCTGAAGCAATGAAATGATAATCAAAAACACCAGTGATAAATAATATATTGTGCTCATGAGACACAACAGTATACAGCTAGAAAACATGAGTAAAATACACACAAACAACAACAGAAGAATTGCAGGAGAATAATTTTATTCAAAAAAGGAAATTATTTTAAAAGTATGATGGATTCTATTTGATTAACTTTTTTTTTTTTTTTTTTTTGGTGGTACGCGGGCCTCTCACTGTTGTGGCTCAGCGGCCATGGTTCACAGGCCCAGCCGCTCCGCAGTATGTGAGGTCTTCCTGGACCAGGGCACGAACCCGTGTCCCCTGCATCGGCAGGCAGACTCTCAACCACTGCGCCACCAGGGAAGCCCTATCTGATTAACTTTTAAAAAACCTGCAAAATGAGCAAGCATTGTATTAAAATATTAAAAATATAAAACACAAAATAGGAAAACAATAGTAAGACACACAGAACTCACAGTGGTCATTGTTAAGAGTGTGAAAGAAGGGGATGTAAGGGGAAAAGTCACACACAGGTGGCTTCAAAAGTACTATAAAAGTCTAGTTCTTAAACCAGGTGGCTGGAGACATGGGTGCTCCTTATGTGGTTATCCTATATACATTCCAACTATTTTATAGTCTGTTGTCTCTTTTCGATACCTAATAAAGTAAATTAGTATAGTATAATTAGAAAAATTTAGAAAGCAATGCACACACATTTCAGACATTTTTGTACCAAGTTTTATAAAGATTGCATAATTATTGTCTTGGTGTCTAGTCAGTCTTACAATGCTTAAGACATTACTATTAAGAACAATTCCCCTGGGCTTCCGTGGTGGCACAGTGGTTAAGAATCTGCCTGCCAGTGCAGGGGACATGGGTTCGATCCCTGGTCCGGGAAGATCCCACATGCCGTGGAGCAACTAAGCCCGTGAGCCACAACTACTGAGCCCGCATGCCACAAGTACTGAAGCCTTCACGCCTAGAGCCCGTGTTCCGCAACAAGAGAAACCACTGCAATGAGAAGCCTGCACACTGCAAACAAGAGTAGCCCCCTGCTCACCACAACTAGAGAAAGCCCGTGCACAGCCACAAAGACCCAACTCAGCCAAAAATAAATAAATAAATTTAAAAACAAACAAAAAAAGAACAATTCCCCTAGGTGTATGTTGTATTTTTGGAGTAACATCGTGCGCTCATCTGGTCTCCATGAGCCTGATTCTACCTTACATTTACCCACCTTGATCATCACCTTGGAGAGGTATCCCTAAGCATTACTAGGGAATCCTGTGGCCCTCAGTGCATTATTAGATGAAGCAAGCTCCTCACATACTTGTGAATCTCCTCTCATTAGGAGAAAGGGGGGGAAATCATTCTAAATTAATTTATTCAATGTGTTGTGCAGTATTAATTTTATACTGATAAAAGAGACACAGAATAAATTAAATCTTTAAAAAATCATAATTTTTTTTAGGCTTTCTCACATAAACCTAACCAGGTTCACAGCCCAGGGAACTAATCTGCTTCTCAGCCTGACAAGGAGGCTGCAGTAAGTGCAAATAAACCCAACCTGTAGGTCTTCCCATATGGATCAAGGTATGCTTCATCCACATTCTGGAAACATTATTTTCCTAGGTAGGATCAGACAAGTTATCCAAAATATAATTGCAATATCACAGCCTCTCTAAAGAGCAATAAATCACCATCAATGATAAAACAGCTAAACCTAATTCTGATGCTTCATAATTGTAGACAGAAATAGCACAGCTAATGACATATTTGTGAAAAGCAAACACTACTTTCCAAGCATCAGCAGGATTTCAGTAGAAGGGCAAGGATATTTTAACTGGAAACAGCTTGCCCTATGGTGACACGATCACTAACTACCCAACAATGGCTTTTTCCTCTCTGCCTTTGATGTAGATGTTTTCATTTTCTTCTTTTGCTCATATTGTCATTTCTATTTCAAATTATATGGGAATGTCTTCCTTACATGTTCAAATAAACTCACACTAGAGGTATAAACATCTCCAGCTGTGTCAGGGTAAAAACATGAGAAAATGTATCATCTGTTTACACACTGCTGTTACTCCATAAGCATAAAGAGAAGGTATCCTTTTACTGTATTTATTGCCCATCCTTTTATTTTTGTCCACACTTTTATTTTTAACCTTTCTGAAATATTATGTATCTACATTCATCCTAGAATTCATTTTCTTTTAATAAGAGAGTTATGTGTATTTATTATTTTATTTTATTTTTTTTGTGGTACGGGGGCCTCTCACTGTTGTGGCCTCTCCCGTTGCGGAGCACAGGCTCTGGACGCGCAGGCCCAGCGGCCATGGCTCACGGGCCCAGCCGATCCGCGGCATGTGGGATCTTCCCGGACCGGGGCACGAACCCGTGACCCCTGCATCAGCAGGTGGACTCTCAACCACTGCGCCACCAGGGAAGCCCATTTACTTTTTAAAATATGAGAATTTTGCTTGGTTTTATTCTGGTTATGGTATTCATACTATGTGTTACATGAACATATTTGTCTTTCACTATCTTGCTTGTATTTGTTGCTTTTGTTTTAGTGTTGAGATATTTAGGAAGGTTAGATTTTGTTCTGATGTCTACCTGATGTAATTCGCTGTAAGTCGTCTCTTCCGTTAGAAAATAATTATTATCGGAATTCCTTGGCGATCCAGTGGTTAGGACTCCATGCTTTCACTGCCGAGGGTGCGGGTTCAGTCCCTGGTTGGAAAACTAAGATCTCACAAGCCATGCTACGGCCAAAAAAACACAAAATAATGTTTTTTAAAAGAGAAAGTAGTTATTGTCTCCAAACTAAGACAACATGAGCTTGTAACCTCTTCCTTCCCTGCCCCAAGGTCACCTTCATCCTCCAATTTGATATAATACTAACACTGTTTCCCTTGGGGGTAGTAAATAAGCCTATACTTACACACATAAAATCCTTTGACTCCCAGGCATTATAGATGAGGCGGTCAGTATGCTTATCCTATGGAATGCCTTCTCTACCTCCTTTTCTCCCATTTTTCTTAGTTCTATCGTTTTTCCACCATCAGAGCATCTAACAATTACATTCTTTTCTTGTCAGTTTTATTCTGCATTTGTTTTTGTCTTTGGTTTGAAGTTAAATACATTCGGTTCTCACCACCAACACACTGGAGGAATAAAGCTAAAAAAAATATACTGGAGAAAATAACAACAAAAATGTATTTGCCGATGGAATAGATGGGCAAAGAGCAAATGGGAGGGGGTGAGGATGGATATATTTCCTCTGGACTGGGAAGGGAGGCTACACTGAGTGTTGTCTCTAAGAGAACAGGACAGGATGGCTGATTATGAACAGGTGGAGTTTACAGCTGTTCACAGGAGGAGGGAAGCCCTGCCCTCGATCAAAAGCTGGGCAGAATCAAGAACTGAGAGTGTTTCAAACAGACGTTTCGACCCAGAGGTAGGAATTTGAGAAAGCTCTTCTGGCACCTATTTTCCTAGGAAAATATTAGATACTCTTCACTGAGCCATCTGTCTGTCTGTAGTGTAATGAATCTAAGGAGACGGGAGACTGATGAGATTAGTAACAAGGGACAGATGACTATCATTTTGCACCAAGCCTTCCTATTTTACAAACACACTATCTGGTATTTCTGGAACTGGAAGGTACAGAAGTGATCTGTGCATAAATCTGCTAAGATCTGCCTTCTCCTTCCCCTTCCTGCATGTTTAACCTGGACCTTTCTTATTTGGGGCCTCTGTGTCCTTGTCCAACTCAATTTATCATTGACTTCTGGAAGTTTCTCCCCAGGACAGGGCTTTGTCCTAGTGGTGGTTAATCTGGAGAGTTCATAGGGCAAAGACCACTCAGTCCATGTGCTTTTGCCATCCTCCCTTCCCCTGCAAGGTGAGACATGGGAAGCCCCTCCTGGCTTCAGCTGCTGCTTCCAGGTCAACCTGCTGATTCTCTCTGTGCCAAGCAGGAATCCCTGAATTGAGGAATGTGTATGTGTTAGCAGTTGGATTTCTGTTTCCAGCTCTCAGATCCTTTGGAAGCCCTGTTGTCTTTCCTTCATGTCCTCCAGGACAGTTGGCAATTCCCCTGGGTCTTTGTGGTTTAGCTTCACTTGCTCACTTTGGGGTTCGTGGGGTTACCGCATCACTTCGTTCTGTCATAGACACTGCCTTCTTATCCTGCTTGCTCTGTCGGTTTTTGTGGCAGATTCAGAATAGCAACACTATGCTGCTTCTTGTAACATCTTGCATAGAAGTCCTATTAATTAAAGTGTTTAATGAGCATATGATTTAAATCTGTAATTGTCATTCAAAGTTATTTTACAGAGATACAGAAGAGAAACTCCTTGTATTTGAATCTTTGTGCATTACAGTATTTTTAATAGAAAAAGATGAAAATAACATAAAATGGACAAAAAAGAATAAGCCCATCACCAATTAACCATAAATTGAAATACTATGCAGCTGTTAAGAATGAGGAAACTAATACAAACTTACATGGAGATAACTATACACTAAATTATTAAAAAAATTTTTTTTTTAATTTATATACTCATGTGACCACGTTATTGTAACAAAAAAATATAACTATACATGGACATACCCTCGAGCAAAATGGGTACAGGCCTTAAGAAATATCCAAGTTGAGTAAATGGTTCAATAATTTAACTTTATGAAATTTTATGTTCTCTGAATATTTTGTATGCTAGAAGCAGACATTACTGTTTTTATATTTATTTTATTTTTGGACTTTTGGGTTGTTTCCAGTTTATGGTTATTATGAATACAAACTATATACATTCACATATATATATGTTTTTGTGCAAACATAAACCTATTTCATATCTCTAGGATAAATGTCCAAGAGTTCCAAAGATGGATCGTAGGGTTAGCACATATTTAGTTTTGTGAGAAACTGCCATACTCTTTTCTAGATATATTATACCATTTTATATTCCCACCACAGAATGTGAATGATCTACTTCCTTCACATCCTTGCTTGCATTTGATATTGTCAATATTTTTTATTTTAGCCATTCTGATAGATGTGCTGTGACATAGCATTGTGGATTCAATATGCATTTCCGTAATGGCTAACGATTTTGAATGTATTTCCCTGTGCTATTTACCATCTGTATCAATTTCAGTAAAAAGTCCATTCATGTCTTTCACTTATTTTCTCATTGAATAGCTTGTTTTTCTTACTGTTGAGTTTTCAGAATTCTTTATATATTCCAGACTCAAGTCCTTTGTCAAATATGTGGTATATAAATGATTTATCCTGGTCTATAATTTGTCTTTTCATTTTCTACAGGGTCTTTTCCAGGGTAAAGTTTTAAATTTTGATGAAGTCCAATTTTCTAAATTTTTTTTCTTTTTGTGAATTGTGATTTTGTTGTCAAGCCAAAAAATGTTTGCCTAGCACCAGGCCCCAAGTATATTTTTTTCCTTTTCTTGTTTCTAAAAGTTTTATAGTTTTACATTTAAGTCTGTGATCCACTTGAGATAATTTTTGCAAAAGGTGTGAATTTAAATCAAGGTTCATTTTTGTGCCTATGGATATCCAATAGCTCCTGCACCATTTATTGAAAAAACAATTCCCCCTTTGAATTGCTTATGCACCCTTTTAAAAAATCAACTGGGTATGTTTGCATGGAGCTACTGTTTTTAATAAAATAAAAACTTAAAATTCATCAGTTATCAAAGTTTAATATTTTGTAGAAGGCATACTTCTGAAAGCAGAATAAAACACCTTCCCAGGTCAAATGGGTCAATGTGCATAGTACTACTTCCTTTAAAATATTAAAATGATCAGCCAAGACTATAATAAAAACTTGTTGCGTGAAATTGCTGTTTTTCTGTACATTAGAATGAGTTTTAAAAGGCCCATTTTATCCTTGAATCAGTAAAACCTTAGTTCAGAGGCTAAAATGGATGCATTACTGCCACCTTGTGGAAGTGTTCTCCCTTTACAGTCTATCATAAAAAGCAATGAGGGTGTGTGATCCTTGCAAGAGCCATTTTCCGCTTTCCCAGTTTCTTTTTTTTTCTTTTTTTTAAAACATCTTTATTTGAGTATAACTGTTTTACAATAGTGTGTTTAGTTTCTCCTTTACAACAAAGTGAATCAGTTATACATATACATATGTTCCCATATCTCTTCCCTCTTGCGTCACCCTCCCTCCCACCCTCCCTATCCCACCCCTCTAGGTGGTCACAAAGCACAGAGGTGAACTCCCTGTGCTATGCTGCAGCTTCCCACTAGCTATCTAATTTACATTTGGTAGTGTGTATATGTCCCTGCCACTCTCTCACATCGTCACAGCTTACTCTTCCCCCTCCCCATATCCTCAAGTCCATGCTCTAGTAGGTCTGTGTTTTATTCCCGTCCTACCACTAATCTCTTCATGACATTTTTTTTCTTAGATTCCATATATATGTGTTAGCATACGGTCTTTGTTTTTCTCCTTCTGACTTACTTCACTCTGTATGACAGACTCCAGGTCTATCCACCTCATTACAAATAACTCAGTTTCATTTCTTTTTATGGCTGAGTAATATTCCATTGTATATATGTGCCACATCTTCTTTATCCATTCATCTGTTGATGGACACTTAGGTTGCTTCCATGTCCTGGCTATCGTAAATAGAGCTGCAATAAATTGCAATAAATGCAATAAACATTTTGGTACATGACTCTTTTTGAATTATGGTTTTCTCCTGGGTTCTCTCAGAAGACAAAGCTAAAGAACATGTGTATGTATATGTGTGGTTTTTTGCTTTATAGATTCCACATAAGTGAGATCATATGGTACTTAACTTTTCCTGTCTGACTTATTTTACTTAGCACAATGTCCTCAAGGTCCATCTATGTTGTTACAAATGACAAGATTTCATTTTTTTATGGCATATATATATGTATAATGTGATATATACCTATCACACTGTTTTATCCATTTATCCACTGATGTGCATTTAGGTTGTTTCCATGTTTTGGCTATTTTAAATAATGTGCAATGAACATGGGGGTGTAGATATCTTTTCTTTTTTAAAAAATTTGAATGTGTCTCTCTTTTGTAAAAAATTTTTATTTATTTATTTAGGCTGTGCTGGGTCTTCATTGCAGCATACTGGCATCTCTAGTTGCAGCACGCAGACTCTAGAGTGTGCGGACTCAGTAGCTTGGCCCATGGGCTTAGTTGCGGTATGTGGGATTTTAGTTCCCAACTAGGGATCAAACCCAGGCCCCCTGCATTGGGAGCATGGAGTCTTAACCACTGGATCACCAGGGAAGTCTCTAGATATCTTTTCAAATTAATGTTTTTGTTTTCTTTGGGTAAATACCCAGAAGTAGAATTGCAAGATCATATCATATGGAAATCCTATTTTTAATTTTTGGGGAGTTGTTTTAATTGCAGGTGAACCACCCTTTCACTCAGGTGAGATGCCATGTCCCAATGCCTACAGAGCAAGTTTCCAAAGCAATTTTTAAAATGGAAGGTAAACAGGAATCACTTCACTCTAAACTCTGTATTTATAGATCAGTTTTAAATTTGATTTCACCAAAACTAATGAAATAAGAAAATGTGATTGTCCATGAAGGTTGTCTTTCTCCTTGGCTGTATTTTGTCGGTGTGGGGCAAGGTCTCTTCAGGCCAATAAATTGCAAGGACAGAATCTTTCTTCTCTGAGCAATTCAGAAAACACAATGTTTTGGTGTTAAGATACTGGCTTCATAGTATGCCTGCTTACCACACATAGATGACAATTACCAGGATTATGGTCCTGGGATCTAGCTATCTTCCAAATTGATTGGAGTTGATTTTTTAAAATATTTTTGAGGAAAAACTTGTGACAATGTACAGTTGACTATAATAATCCTTTCATTTTTTTGACACATTCAAAGTCCAGCTTTACTTATTCACTTAGTTCTAGGGTCTTTTATCCTATTTGCAATATGCAAGCTACACTAAGATATTTTGTTTCAGCATAAAGGAATTTTTAAATTGTCTATGTTGGTTAGAGATTTAGTTTTGCTGTGAAAGAATGACCTGTGTTTTAGGAAATGGAATAGATTTGTTGTTAAAATTTTGGTCTTTGTGAAAGCCAGAGAGCATTCATTGAACATTATTTCACATCCCCTTGGACCACACCATGGACCTCTTACCCTTTGGCTCTTCTTCCCTTTATCTTTTTCACCCTATGTATGAACCAGAGTCTGCAATAACTTCACCACTCGATCATCTGAAAACCTCTTTCACTTATTCATGAATAGCCTTACTATAAGAGAAAAAGGCATTCTGCATGAAAGCTTGTAGTAGTGAGATGCCTGGCAAATGCCTGACACCCTTTCTCAGGGTGGTCTGAGATTTAGAGAGCAGAGAATAAACACTGAATCATAAATATTGTCAATGCAGTTTAGGGAAATATAGGGTTGACCTTTATTATGGATAGGGCTTGCAGAATATGAATTAGGGCTTCCGTGGTGGTGCAGTGGTTGAGAATCTGCCTGCCAATGCAGGGGACACGGGTTCGAGCCCTGATCTGGGAAGATCCCACATGCCGCGGAGCAACTAGGTCTGTGAGCCACAACTACTGAGCCTGCGCGTCTGGAGCCTGTGCCCCGCAACAAGAGAGACTGCAATAGTGAGAGGCCCGCGCACCGCGATGAAGAGTTGCCCCCCCTTGCCACAACTAGAGAAAGCCCTCGCACAGTAACGAAGACCCAACACAGCCAAAAATATAAATAAATTAATAAATTTAAAAGGAAAAAAAAAGGCTTGTGCTGCAGCAAGAGCGAGCAAGAACAAGTAACAGGTGCCCTTGCTTGTTCCTCAAGGGTGGAGAGCAAGCTGGTTCCTTAAAAAAAAAAAAAGAATATGAATTATATTGCTATTATTATGAGTTATACTGCCCTTGGTCACTCTAGCTGGTCAAGAAGAGGTACCAGTCTCACCTCACTGAAGGAAAAGCATGAAATAATTTTAGCTTTTCCAACAACTGCCTCCAATTATAAAATTGTTGAAAACTGCTTTTTTGTTATTTTGTCTTGTTAGCAAGCCTTGGACAATACTGTAGAAGAAGGCCAGGAATGCTCTTAGTCACTGGCCATTTCCCAATGCCTTCATCTGTAGGCATATGGACGTACTACACTAGCGCTGGGAGAGCACAGTACCACAGGCCTTCCTTTGGGATTGCCTGGTTCTTTGTGATTCTAGTGATCTCTGCTGATCTCTGCTGATGTGGTTGTTTCCTGGTCTGTATGCACTTGGTCTGCATGTGTTTCCTTAGTGTTATCTTCCCTTGAAAGGAGACAAGCTTCAAAAGCTAGATCAAGTAGGTTTAGTTGCCACTCTAAGAAGTCTGAATTTTGTTTTTAAGTTTAATGAGAAAGCTTTGAAGGATTTTAATAATAACATGATCTGATTGACTCCATAGAGTTTTCTTCCTAAAGTGACGACAGGAGCAACAGTGGAGGAAGAGCCCCACTAGGGGTCTGTTGCAGAAGTCTAGATGACAGATGACTGTGGCTAGGATTAGATGAAAACTGGTGGAGCAGCTGGATTCATGATATGTTTTGATTGCAGAGCCAATAGAACTTACAGGTGGATTGGATGCAAGATGTGAAAGAAAAGGAAGAGTGAAGGGCCAGAGGTACACCAAAAATCTACAAGACAGCTGTTAAAACCATTGCAGAAGGTGGGAGAATATCTTGGTGCTCAACTGGGGACAATGATGTGAATAAGAAGCAGATGATATAATCAGAGGGTAGTAACTTCAAAAGATAACACCCAGTGATTTATGATGTCAGAGCAAAGGTCCATCCTTCCTTTCTGACCCCATGAGTCCCTGTGTGACTCATTCCTACTTCCCCATGAAGTGGATTTTTCTCTGGTTTTAGGACAGGTGTCAGGTAAGATGGAATAGATAAAGGGCTGTCAGAAGGAAGATCAAAAATCTGGAGAGATTTATTCATAATCTAATGATAGGGAAAGTACACAGGGACTGAGGATGTAAATGAGGATAGACGATGAGTGTTGGAAGAAAAATCATGAGTGGTCCCCTGATCCTAGCACTATTATGTACAAGCTATCATGGAAAATAGGCTGAAGGTACATGTTAATTATAAGGGATGAGAAATACTGGATAGGAAAACATGGTTTAAAGGCCAAATAAATATTACTTACCAGAGCCAAGGTACCACCTGGAATGTTAGCATCATGGTACACACACCCCGTATTACTAGGAGGACATGGGTGGCAGCCCTCTCTCTGTTTTACACTTTAACTTGGTGGAACTTTTCTAATTTCTACATTTACTGTTGAGTAGAGTAATTGTGACATCAGGAGGAAATCATCCAATCATGGTTTTCTGCTTTTCTTTTAAAATTTCTTCTCACTTACTTTTATTAGTCTTTTACACTTTTCACACTATACTCCTGTCTCACTTCTCACCTGCTCTATGGGTTATGATTTATTGTACAATATACTAACATTCTCACATCTTAAGTTTGAAACTAATTTTGGGCAGTTTTTGGACCCAGGATTTTAGAAATACTCAATTGGAATGTATTTTCTGTCATGAATCTCAGCCATCATGACGTTAACTTTTCACTTTTTTGGAAAGAGAATATTGCTATCTCGATGACCAGATCATCCTATCACCTTGTGACATCATTAATGGCTTCATGTCTATATCTGTACAGTGAGCATCTAGGCGATCCCTCTTTTATGAAAGATAATGCAACATCTTCAGGGAAAATGTGAAATTTTACACTAGATATTATTTCTTCTCCATTAAATCTTAATTATTGGTATGTTTATTAAGAAACTTACATATCCTGCGTTATTAGTACACAAGTCACACTTTATTTTCAAACCTTGCTGTGACCCATTTGATAGGATTTGGACTTTGAAGTTACAAGATTGCCTCTTCTAGGATGTGAGAGGAGAAGGGAAAAAATATTATATAAGAACAATTTAACTTCATGAATGGAGAAGATAGTGAGATCCTGTCATGTTAGAGACTCTGTATACTGAGCAGATCAAATGTGTTAAATACCTTTACTGAGAGATTGATTTTCCAATACTAAAAATTTCCTATACAGTTTTTAGCTTTGCAGGAAAGACTGAAAGGGGTTGGCATAAATCAAACAATGTTGCTTTGTTAAGTGTGCTTTGTAAAATGCAAATATCTTTTAAGATGCTAATAATTAGAAACTGTGATAGCAGCATTCTTTTATATGCTTAATTAAGAAGATGAAATAATTACTCTGTGTCTATATTTTTACAAAGATGAAAGGCTTGCTGAACCAGCTAACTGGACTATTTACAATGGATTGCCAAGATAAAGATTGCAGATGCCATCTATTAAGGCAGCGACAACTTTCACATTTAAGGTAGTACTGCTCCTTCTTAGAACTTCTTACATTTGATTACCTATTCAATATTTGCCTTCTCATTGTTGTAGGCTTCCTAAAGGCAAGGACCATATCTTTAGGATTTTTCAATGTCTGGAATGCTATAGCCTCGTTGAATGAACTAATAATCTAATTTTAATTTGGGAATATTAATCAAGTTGGGAAACTGTGCTAATTAATACACTGAATTCTTCTATTAGCAACATATAATTAGCTATATAATTAGCTGAGATAGGAGTAGGAAAAAACAAATTTCACAAATAACTTAGTCATTTTTTTAACATGTATAGATGGGAGAGACCCAGAGAATTGAGTAATTCCCCCAAATGGCCAAAACCCTTACCTTAAATACCATCTTTAGCTAAAGACAAAAGGAGGAAGTAGTTTGGGACTTCAAAGGAGAGGAAAGTAATTCACATGGAGATAGAAAGCAGATATGTAGTAAAAAAAAAAAAGTTTGCTGAGCCAGGCAGAGACAATGGGACACAGAGAGGAATTTTAACAGATTTTTCCAGGTTCCTTCCAGTGTACCACACCTATTCATCCTATAGTTATCTATTTGATAGCTCCATTCCTGCAACAGGTCCTCTAACTACATTCTTCTAGGCAGTTAGGAGGAAGATCAAAGTTTATTCCTGAGTCTTTGGGGCCTTGATTGTTTTCATCTAGAAATAGTACACATGCCAAAGAGACATTTTGAGGTGGCAAATTTTGCTCTACTACAGTCCTGCCTTTGAAACTTCTTTTAAGAGATTTCACAGTCCAGAAGTTGGGTTGATAGATTGCTTTAGTTCTGACAATAGGTCAGGTCAGTTACTCATTTCAGGAGGCAGCGATGCAAGTGGGCTCTCAAAGTTAGCCCTATAGGGTGTAAGCAATCAAGTATTTAATAAGATGCGTTTCTACGGAGACAAAAGAAAAACAGAGGTTAATGGTTGGAGCAAATTGTAAACCCAGTGTCTGAGTCCTGAGAGTTGCCAGTGGAGAAGATTTCTAGATCTTAAGGTCCAAGCATCTTTTGTAGTTTGAAATGTCTCTGATGATGTCATCAGGTGTTCAGGTAAACATTCTGAGTGGCTTACAAAGTGACAGGCACAGAGATTGTCTAAACATGTGCTATTGTGACAGGCACAGAGATTGTCTAAACATGTGCTATTGTGGTGATCTCTCTTAAGTTTATATCAAGTTGTTCAGTTTTAGTTCTAAATGATTCCAAGTCAAAAGGGGGAGAAAAATTGGAAACATTAGTTTGAACAGTTGTTGCCAAATATTTGAGGAGACTAGAAGAATTCAGAACCCAGTCTAGTTTTTAGGTGGAAGAACAAAACTTCAAAGATGATTGATAGAACTCAAATCTAATATTCATAACTGTGTATTACAGTTTTTGCTGAAATGCAATTTTTTCTCTTTAAAATCACCCTCATTTCTACCAACGAAAGCCAAATTAAAACTAATTTGTTTGCAAAATAAGTTTAGTTTCATTAAAATTGGCCGATTATTTACTTAAGTCCAGCAAGGCTAGCAATTGAGCACATAGGCTCTTTTTTTGGCCACACAGCACAGCTTGCAGGATCTTATTTCGCCAACCAGGGATCAAACCTGTGCCCCCTGCTGTGGAAGCATGGAGTCTTAACCACTGGACCACCAGGGAAGTCCCAGACTGAATTTTTTTTTTTTTTTTGCTGTATGCGGGCTTCTCACTGTTGTGGCCTCTCCCATTGCAGAGCACAGGCTCCAGACACACAGGCCCAGCGGCCATGGCTCACGGGCCCAGCCGCTCTGCGGCATGTGGGATTCTCCCGGACCGGGGCACGAACCCGCGTCCCCTGCAACGGCAGGCGGACTCTCAACCACTGCGCCACCAGGGAAGCCCCCAGACTGAATTTTTAATAGCTCTCAAGGCCAGCAAACCAGGCCAAGTATTTGCCATCACACTTGCATGTAATACCTATAGATTTGGGTGAATTTCTCACTTCCTGAGGTTCCCAAAATATCCTGAGGTTCTTGCATCTGCCAGGAAGTGACCATTCTTACTTACCTGCTAAGGCTACTGGAAACACTGTAAGTAAGCAAGGTACCAGGCTGGTTTTCTAAGGGGCTTTATAGCTTCATAAAGTCAATCTTAGTTCCTTAAAGCTGTCTGGTCATATCTGATTCAATGCATATTCTCAAATATTGCCTTCCAGTCAAAGCCTTGTTAATGTAAACAGTGTTTCCAATTATGTCCTGTTACAAGGAGAGCAGATTATTAGTGACTTTATGTAAATACAAAGGTATTGTACAAAAGTATAATTTACCAAATTGCTCTATGTCATTACACAAAAGTTTTCCTCATATCTGAAAATGAACGATTAAAAAAACAGTAATATTTCAAACAAAAAGTCATAAAAATTATAATAATATTCATCAGTTCATTCAATCATTAATGTAATTGATTCTTGTTAATCTTGATCTGTTGTTTGCAGTTTTAGGAAGCCATCAGTTTTTCAATTAGAGTTCTGTAATTTGTTACCCAGTTCAGTAGTATGGTCTGAAAGTTATCAGAAACCTATATTTCTTCTACAAAATTTCTGAAGGAAAAACCATCAAATACATTTATCAACAATTGCAGTGCAAGAAAAAGAAATTAGACTCTCCTGGCAACTTTTTAGGAGCAAAGAAAAGTGCCTTATCTAAGATTATCAGGGCCTCAGACAATGCGGTGAAGATTGGGGGTATAATTGTTATCGAAAAAAGTTCGTGTGCTTGATACACAGTGAGGCCAAATAAACTGAAACGTCAGAATTTTGGAGCAGAGAAAGGTTTATTGTAGGGCCAAGCAAGGAGAATGGGTGGCTCATGCTCAAAAACACCTAACTCCCCAATTGTCTGGGGGGAGAAGTTTTTATAGGTAAAATTTGGGGTGAGGGCTGCAGGGTGTGTGGCTTTGTTCTCATTGGTTGGTGGTGAGGTAACAGGGCAGTGCTCCAGGAATCTTGCTCTAGGCCTGAAGTTGCCATCCTCTACCTGGGTGGGGGCCTTAGTTTTTCAGAAGAACTCAAAGATATTGCTGTATATATTCCCTCAAGAGGAACCTGCCCCAAGGCTGCACTGTTGTTTCTTGACTGCTTCTCCCTAGTTTCTGTATTCCTTCCCTTCCCTGACTAGCAACTGTTTGAACCTGCCTTTTGGAACTCAGGGAAGTTCAGGGAGGCTGAATGAAGCCAATTTCCTACAAACAAGAAACGAGTGACACAGAAAGGATTTGTACTGGGGAACCCCACAGGGTCCTTCTCAGTTTCATAACCAGAGATGTACTCTCCTGTTCATATTCCACCCAGTAGGCACCTTTGCTCTGGCTGCAAAATTGGTTTTGGTTGGATAGGAGGAATCCAGTCATGAATTGCTAAAGATTTCCTCCAGGGTAAAATGGATAGATAATGGTGTCCTATTTACAAGTACTGCCTTGTAAACCTTTTAATCACTTTTAAAAAGAAATGCCTGGGAAAATGTGATAGGAGGGGGAGGTTAGGGAGGATAACATTTATTGAGAAACCACAATCCTTAGGGTGCAAGGCACTTTCAGTGGTTAATCTTATTAATTTGAACCTACAACATTCTAGTGAGATAGGGAAAAACCCCAGTTACAAAAGAAGATACTGACAATTTCAGAAATTTGGAGACTTGTTTGGGTAAAGGAAGACAAAAGAGCCCAATCCCATCAGTTTTGAGGTTGTATGTGGTGAAGAAACTAATGTGTTATCACAGAGCAGCCAGGACCAGAAATGCTGCCCAAGTGTGACCAGTTATAAATTAGTTGGAATCTGGCAGCAGGGCAATAAACAGGGGAAAAAAGCTGTAGTTAAATGCATCTGGCAACTCCTGGAATGAGGCTGGTAAGTAGAATTCTTTAGGGAACAAGTTGGGGACATTTTCAGTAGTCCCCCCCGAACACAGACTTTGTCAAGGATCAACAGAATGGACGTTGCCTGCCAGCAAGCAGAATGTGTCCTCCTCCTGCAGGGCTTCCTCTCTCCCCTCGAGGCCTCCTGGGGATCGCAGGAGCCAGGAGTTTGGGGCCGGTTTCCATTCGCCTCTGGACCCATCTGGAGAGCAGAGACAGGGCTTTGAGGAAAGTCAGCGGAGGCCACGGTCTGCGGCAACCTGGGCGTTTCCCGCGTTCCCGGGCGCACTCTCTCTGTTCGCCCTCGTTCCCGAGGCTCGCTCCGGTAGCCGGCGCCTCCTGCTCAGTCCCGAGGAAGCCATGGCCAAGTCCAGGGGTCGTCCGTACCTTTGGATGTGCTTGGCTGCAGCGCTGGCATCTTTCCTGGGTGGATTTATGGTGGGTAAGTGTACCAACCCCTTTCCCGGATCCCTCCATCCTCCCCGGAGAAAAGCGGGAGAGCCTGGGGCTGAAGAGCTGGGCTGCACGCAGGGCGCCGGGCCAGCTGAGCTCCGCCAATTTCAGTAGAACTGGAAACTGAGTGGAATGCATTTCGGCCTTCCTAATAAAGTGTGCCAGAAACTCAAACTTATAAAATGCTCGCTGAGTTCAGGGTACTGTTAAGGGCTGTTGTTAAGACAATTTAGCTTTGCCACTATCCGCAGGGGTCAAAAAGATTTCATTTCCAAGACCATTAATGAGTCAAAACTTTCAACTGCCCTTCTGTAATCATTTATTACATAAATATTTGTTGAATGCTCCCTGTGTGTCAGGCACTGTGCTATGAACTTAACCCCCATGGGAGAACAAGAAAGATAAAGACCCGTGCCTTGATGCATAACATGGGAAAATGAAAAGAATAGCCCTCACCTAAAACTCGTTTAACCAACTCAAAGTTACACATCAGAATTTGGAGGTTTTCTGCATTTGGTATGAATTTTTTGTAAAGCTCACCATGATCTGTTTTTTAGGTAAGGGCTTTTTTTTTTTTTTTTCTTCTTCCCCTTTGGCTTCTAGTTTTTATAAAAGTCAAAAGCAATTTCTTGTGTATGTAGTATGCGTATGTGTATGTATTCTCCTCCCAGGCTGGCTTAGTAAGCCTCTCAAAGAAACAGCCACTTCAGGGGACACTCACCAAAATCTAAGGTGGAAACTGCTGTCTGAGATGAAAGCTGAAAACATTAAATCATTTCTTCGGTAAGTTTCTTTTGTATGCTTGATCTTAAAAATAGTGTTTAAAATATTGCAGAGTGAGAACTGTATGAAAACTGGTTTTATTCATGTGGGTAATCTTTGTGTGAAATTATATGATATCACATTAACTCATGGTAGTTTAAATGTTCCTTTATTCCACTCTTAGAGTAAAATCTACTTGAATGTTGAAGGAGCCTTTCTTCCCCAACTTCATCTGCAGAAAAAGTATCTGGTTGCTTTATTAAGAGATGTTTCAACTTCATGTACTTCGGACTGCAACTCAATGTTTTTCTTTGTTCCCCGTGCCTGGGTTTAATCAGGGATTTTATTTAAATGTCATATTCTGCCAGGAAGAGTAAGATGGTTGTAAACTCTGATTTAGAGGAAAGGAGATTAAAGTTTCAGATTCTGTCCACTACAAATTAAACCTTTATCCCGTGTTGCAAATTTAAGTAACACAAATAAGACAAAGTGAAAGCAAAAGGATCAGTGCAAAACCACCAGTCTCTTAGCAAGAGAAGGAGTGACATTCATTCAGGGGAGTGATTATGAATTCCTTGAAGGCAGTTATGACATTTATTTCTATATTCTGACTCTTTCAAAGGAATATCATTAAAAATTTTTATTGAATCATAATTTACATAAAATAAACTGCATCCATATAAAGCCTACGATTTGAGAGTATTGACAGATGCACAATATACTCAGCAAACCACCTTGTCAATTAAGATACAGCAAATTTACATCATGCCTTTGCAGTTTATTCCTCCCTTCAACTCCCTTCCTTTGGACTCCTTTATATTTTCTAGAACTTTATATAAATAGAATCATACAGTACATGCTTTTCTGTGTCTTTCACTCAGCATAGTGAATGATTTTGGAATTCATCCAGGTTGTTGCATGTATCTGTAGTTTTTTGCTTTTTAATTGCTGAGTAGTATTCTATTGACTGGAGAGACTCCAATATGTAGTTGATGGATCTCAGGTTGTTTTTAGCTTTTGATTATTGTGAACAAAGTTGCTATGAGCATATGTTTACATATGATTTCATTTCTTTTTGAATGGCTGTGTTGGATGATAAGCATGTGTTTAACTTTTTAAGAAAATGACAAACAGGTTTCAAAACTGGTTGTACCATTTTACATTCCTAACAGTATTGTCAGTTGTTTTCATTTTAACCATTTTAGTGAGTGTGTACTAGTATCTCATTGTGGTTTTAATTTGCATTTTCTTTTTCTTTAACATCTCTATTAGAGTATAATTGCTTTACAATGGTGTATTAGTTTCTGGTTTATAACAAAGTGAATCAGCTATACATATACATATATCCTCATATCTCCTCCCTCTTTCTCATCTCCCTCCCACCCGCCCTATCACACCCTCCCTATCCCACCCCTCTTCTCATGCACTTATTGGACATTTGTATATCTTGTTTTATAGAGTCTCTGTTCACTTATTTTATTCATTTTTAAATTGTTTTGATTTATTATTGAGTATAGGAGTTCTTTCTTTATACATTCTCTTGTCAGACATTTTTGTGAATATTTTCTTCTGTTCTATGGTTGGCTTTTTTTGTTTTCCTAGTGAAGTTTTTGAAGGGCAGAGATTTTTAATTTCGATAAACTCTAGTTGAACAATCTTTTGTCTTATGTTTCATACTCTGTGTCCTATCTAGGCCTATGAGAAGTTGTGAAGATTTTCTCATATTATTTTTTTTTTTAGAAGTTTTGTAATTTTAGCTTGCACATTTAGGTGAATGATCCACTTCAAGTTAATTTTTGTGTGTGGTATTATGTAAGAGTTGACGATTTTTAAAATACAATTATTTAATTATTCCTGCAAGATTTGTTTAACAACTTTTCTTTCCCTGTTGAATTGTCTTGGTACTTGGTCCAAAATCACTTGACCATAAATCCATGGCTGGTTTTTTTGATTTTATATTTTCTTCTATTGATCTATTAATCTATATATCTCAGTACCACACTATCTGGTTTAGTCTAGCTTAACAGTAAGTCTGAAAATCAGGTAGAGTTAATCCTACAAATTTTTCTTTTTAAAAATTGCTTTGACTGTTTTAAGTCATTTGCATATCCAAATAAATTTTAGAATCAACTTCTCAATTCCTACCAAAAAAAAAGCCTGTTGGAACTTTGATTAAAATTGCATTGAATCTGTAGATAAATTTGGAAGAGCCTTTCAGTCTCTTCATTCATCACTGGGATGTACTACAGTTTAACTTTTCATCCACTGAGGGACATTTGTTTTGCTTCCACTTGTTGGCTATTATGAATGAAGCTGCCATTAACATTCATGTACAGGTTTTATGTAATCATAGGTTTTCATTTTTCTGGGATAAATACCCCAGAGTGAAAATTGCTTGTCTGTAGGAAAAGTACACTTTTAGTTGTTGAAGAATCTGCCAAACTATAGTATGGCTATTTCATTTTATATATTTCATTGGCATTATTACTCTTTTAAATTTTACCCATTCTGACAGGTGCATAGAGATACCTTATTATGGTTTTAATTTACATTCCCTAGTACCTAATGATATTGAACATCTTTTCCTGTGCTTATTCACCATCTGTATACCATCTTCAGTGAAATGTCTGTTCATGCCTTTGACCTATTATCTATTTGGATACTTTTTTTTTTTCTACTGAGCTTTGAGGGTTCTTTATATTTTCTATATGCAAGTCTTTTGTTGGCTTTGTGGTGTACAGATATTTTTCCTAGTCTGTTATTTGTCTTTTCACACCTTAACTGGGTTGTTTGCAGTATCAGAAGTGTTTAATTTTAATAAGGTCTAATTTGTCAATTTTTCATTCTATAGATCACGCTCTTGGGTTCATGTCTAAGAACTTTTTGTCTAGCCCTAGATCTCTTTTCTCCTCTTTTTACCCCCAAATTTTATAGTTTACATTTTATAATATATTTTGTGATTCATTTTAGAGTTAATTTTTGCATAAGGTGTAATGCTTGGTTGAGGGTCATTCTTTTTTTACCTGTAGATGTCCAGTTGCTCTAGCCCCATTTGTTGAAAGGCTATCCATTGCTTTTGCTCCTTTGTCAGTAATCAGTTGGGCATATCTGTGTGAGTCTCTTTGAGTTCTCTGATGCTCTGCTGATCTATGTGTCTACTTCCTGCCAGTACCATGCTGTCTTGATTACTGAAGTTATGTAGTAAGCCTTGACAATGCATAGGATGTTTCCTCCCACTTTATTTTTCTATATCATTTGCCTATTCATATAAAATATAGAATAAATATATCTATATCTAGAAAAATCCTTGATGAGATTTTGATAAGAATTGCTTTAATCTTACAGAGCAATTTAGGGGCACTTCGCATTTTTTACTATGTCTCGACTTTCCATCCATGATTATGGTAAGTCTCTGCAATTATTTAGGTCTTCCTTTAACAACATTTTGCAATTTTCAGGATGCAGCTCTTGTATATGTATTGTTACCTTTATATTGAAGTATTTCATTTTCTTTGCAGCAGATGTAAAATCATATTGTGTTTAATTTCAGTTTTCACATGTTTGTTGCTAGTATATAGAAATACTGTTGATTTTGCATTCTGTGGCTTGTCTAAACTCATGTGTTAGTTCTAGGAGTTTTTGTAGATTCATTAGGATTTACTTTCTATGTAGAAAATCAGGTCATCTTCAAATAGGGACCATTTGATTTCTCTGTTTTCAAACTGTATGCCATGTGTATATATATATATATATATGTAATCCTTTGTGCTGATTGTAATTCCAGTACTGCATTGAATAAAAGTGATGAGAGCAAACATTCTTTCCCTATGTCTGATCTTAGTGGGAAAGCATTCAGAGTTTCCCCATTACGTGTGATGTTACATATAGATTTTTTGTAGATATTCTTTACTGAGTTAAGGAAATGTCCCTCTATTCCACGATTGCTAAGAGGTTTGTTGTTTTTTTCTAAATCATGAATGGGTATTAAATATTGTGTCAACTGGAAAAAAAAAAAAGCACAAAATCAGAGAGCTGTGAGTTCAGTGTTATTTGGGGACTTACAGAGGACTATACCCAGGAGACATTCTCTCAGATAGCTCTGCAGAACTTCTCCCAAGAGGTGGAGGTGGGGATGGGTGGAGGACCAGGTCCGTATAGATATAATTTTAGTGAAGGGGGTGCATGCAATCAAGTACACATCTTGGTACACGGTTGCTACTAGTAACAAGAATGTTGCTGCTAGTCACAAGGAGCAGATATCAACGTTAATAATTTTAGTGCTTTTCTATGTATGAGAAGATACAAGAAATTGGGTAAATAAAATTTTCTCCTGAAAATATCTAACTATCTGAAGGCCTGTTCTGCCAGTTTTTCCCAGAGCATAGAGTATTTCATTCCTGATCTCCACCCTGGATTCCTTTCAGAGTGTGTTGGAGGTCAGCAAATGCAGTGGGCTAATGAGCTAATCCTTGTAGAGCCAGATGGCCAGTGACACACTTTAGCTGGCAGTTGTAAAATGGTTTTGTTCCCCAAATCTTGGCTCCCTGTTTATCAATGCCGAGATGAGATACAGAGACAGAGTTTTGGAGGAGAAAGAAAGGGTGACTTTATTCTTTGCCAGACAAAAGGGGAACACAGCAGGCTAGCACCTCAAGAACTGTGTCCCTCTCCCTGGGGAATAGGGAGAGGTCTTACAGTCAGGGCTCCTGGTCAGGGATATGCTATAAGGATCAAGGCAGTAACAGTCCTGCATTCTTCTTTCTTCTGCAGTTTCAAAAGGGTGGGGTTGCTGACAAGATTAGGGTGTGTGCAGGGCCTCAGGTGGTTTCCTGGCTGTTCCTCCTTTGATTTACAACTGTTGGAATCTGCCCTTTGGAACTCATGGAATGTCATGGAGGCTGAAGTCTTGCCTACAAGAAATGGGAGACAAAAAGTCCTCCGTGCTTGGAAGCCTGTAGGACCCCGCTCAGTTTCAGTTTTTCTGCATCAATTTATATGATCATATGACTTTTCTTCTTTTCAGCTTTAGCTGATTAGTATGGTGATTCCTTTATTTCTTCACTGACTTTTTTGAGGGGATCAAATTCTGTCAAGAATAGTGTTACAGTCTCCTCCAGGAATGTGAAATTGTCTATTTTTCCCATTAATTCTGTTAATTTTTGCATTATGTATTATGAAACTCATTTATTAGGCATATACACATTAATATTATGTCTTCAAGACAGAACTAACCTTTTATCTTTGTGAAATGTTCTTTATCTTTGGTAATAATCTCTATATTTAAGCATATTTTATTTAGTATAAATTAAGCCACATCAGCTTTCTTATACTTACATTTGCATGATATGTATTCTTCCATCCACTTACTTTTAAAATGTACCTTCAGGGGCTTCCCTGGTGGCGCAGTGGTTGAGACTCCTCCTGCCGATGCAGGGGACACGGGTTCGTGCCCCGGTCCAGGAAGATCCCACATGCCGCGGAGCGGCTGGGCCCGTGGGCCATGGCCGCTGGGCCTGCGCGCCCGGAGCCTGTGCTCTGCAACGGGAGGGGCCACAACAGTGAGAGGCCCGAGTACTGCAAAAAATATATATATATAAAATTAAAAAAAATAAAATAAAATGTACCTTCTATAGAGAGCATGTAATCGCCACTTGCTATTTTATTAATTTTGTAATCTGTGCCTTTTAATTTGAGCATTTAGTCTGGTAACATATAATGTAACTTGATATGGTTAAACTTAGGCCAACCCCTTTACTGTTCTCTGTTTACTCCTTTATTTCTGTTCCTTTACTTCTCATTTTCTGCTTTTTTTTTTTTTTTTTGGTAGTGGGGAGAGTATTTGAAATTTTATTCCATTTCAATTAATCTTTTGGCTATACCTCTTTACATTGATTCTTTTTTCTTTTCTAGTAGTTACTCTAGAGATTACATTATACTTGTCTAACATTTCACTGTATTTTTAAAGTTACTACTGTACCATTTAACATAAAATGCAGAAAACACATTTCTGTATGTCCATTTACCATCTTTCTATCATCTTTTATATGATAGTTGTTGAAAGTATCATATACACATATAATATAAACCTCACAAAACAATGTTATAATTTTTTCTTTGAACAGTTATACCTATTGAAAGCCAATTAAGAGTTAAATATCTGAGAAATGTAAAATACTATTTTTTATTGTTTCCAGTATCTTTATTTGTTTCTGAAAATTTAGGTTATCCTGTGATATATCTATTTAGTCTGATTAACTTTCTTAAGCATTTCCTGTAATGTTGGGTCTGGTGTTGACAAATTCTCTTAGTTTTCCTTTGTCTATAAAATATTTATTTCATCTTAATTCTTGAAGAAAATTTTTCTTGGATATAGAGTTCTAAGATCACCTTGTTTTTCTCTCCTTTCAGAGCTTTAAATTTTTTTTTTTTTCCTGTCATCTGGCTGGTAGTGGTATCCGATGAGCAGGCCACAGTTATTTAAGTTATATAACATATGTCATTTTTGTCTTTAATTTTCAGCAGTTTAGTATGTGCCTAGGCATAGTTTTCCTCAAATTTATTCTATTTAAGGCTCTCTGAGCTTTTATTTTTTTATTTTATTTTATTTTTGGCCGCACCACATGGCATGCGGGATCTTAGTTCCCCAACCAGGGATTGAACCCATGCCCCCTGCAGTGCAAGCATGGAATCTTAACCACTGGACCACAAAGGAATTCCTCTCTGAGCTTTTTGACTTTGTAAACTTGTCTTTCACTACTTTAGGAACACTACTTTTTGTTCATTCTTTCTTTTTTTGGGAAATATTTATTTATTTGTTTGTTTATTTATTTGGCTGCTCCATGTCTCAGTTGCGGCATGTAAGATCTTTTAGTTGCAGCATGCAGACTTCTTAGTTGTGCACGTGAACTCCCAGTTGCTGCATGCATGTGAGATCTAGTTCCCCAACCAGGGATCGAACCTGGGCCCCCCACACTGGGAGTGTGGAGTCCTACCCACTGTACCATCAGGGAAGTTCCCTGTTCATTATTTCTTGAGAATTTTCTGCAGCATTCTTTCTCTTCTTTCCTTTTGAGACTCCAGTTAAACCCTA
This sequence comes from Kogia breviceps, assembly GCF_026419965.1. NCBI lineage: Eukaryota > Metazoa > Chordata > Mammalia > Artiodactyla > Physeteridae > Kogia > Kogia breviceps. Next base: position 51,684,677 of record NC_081316.1, on the reverse strand, counting down.
GAATCAAATGAACAAGGTGAAGTTCATATGGTGTAGTATATTTCCTCCCCATCTGTCCTGTGATTTGATGTGATCACAAAGTTCCATCTTACTTTCGATGGATGAACTATAGCAAGCTGAAGTAGAGGAATGAAAACAGCTATACTCTTTCTTAGAAATTTGAGCTGATTTATGACTGAGGCACACAGGTATCAGGAAAGCTTAATCAAAATGTCTGTTTTGAGGTGCTTGTTTGGAGATATAGGAAAAGAATCTATAGGCAGTAGGGTGGATGTCATTTGAAGAAAGACTCATTCTATATTTCTCATGCAATACATGAAAATAGCCAATTGTCTTATCAAGTAAGACAGAATGCTTATATTTTAAAATGTGGGGAATTCCCTGGTGGTCCAGTGGTTAGGACTCAGTGCTTTCACTACCGTGGCCCAGGTTCAATCCCTGGTCAGGGAACTAAAATCCTGCAAGCTGGTCGGAGTGGCCAAAAAATAAATAAAATAAAACAAAATAAAAATGTGTAAAAGACCAGATAAAATATAAACACTGTTGAACTCTGTCTGCAGCATATCATAAAGTGTCCAGAAGAAATTACCTAGAAAATTATCAATACATGAGGTGCCAGAAGCAAAACTTGGTGATGCTCTTGACAAACATTAAAATTTATGTCTGTTTATTTTCTCTCTCCTTTGCTTTAATGTATAATATAGCATAAGGTGATAAGTTATGTATGAATAGTTTGCATGATGTTATCTTGTTAGAGTTGGCTTTTCTTTTCTTTACATCCAACTGAAGACAGAAGTTGCATACCAAGAATGATGACAAGAATCGAGGTAGAGTGAAATGCATTGAATTAGGAGCCCAAGACTTTAGTGAGTGAAGAGAGCGTAATCCACATTTTTGACAGCACCTAGAAGGCATAGTAGGTGGTGACTTTTGGTATGAGGTTTTTTGTGGTTTTTTTTTTTTGCGGTAACCGGGCCTCTCACTGCTGTGGCCTCTCCCGCCGTGGAGCACAGGCTCCGGACGCGCAGGTTCAGCGGCCATGGCTCACAGGACCAGCCGCTACACGGCATGTGGGATCCTCCCGGACCGGGGCACGAACCCGTGTCCCCTGCATCGGCAGGCAGACTCCCAACCACTGCGCCACCAGGGAAGCCCTTGGTATGAGTTTTAAAAGAGTTGTTATTTTTGAGAGAAGATGAAGGAAAAATATTTGAAAGAGCCCATAGAGAGTAAGAAGGACTCCTCCTCAATGATCATCTGGGCCTGGGATATGTGGAAGCATGAGCAGGGTCCCCCAAAGAAACCAGTTAAGGCAAGGAAGTCAAGTAAACATTCAGGAATGGGCCAAGGAAATAGAATTGATTGATTATAGAATAGAGATTTATGATCAGCGAAAGAGTCTCCCAGGGAAAGGAAGGTTTCAAGATTGGTTTAAAGGGATTAATGTAGTGGGAAAACGTTGATTTCTCCCCAGCCACTTCCTTTTTGACAGAGCCTCAACTGCTCATATTTGCACTCTTTAAGGGGGACCTGTGTTCAGTGAGGGTTACCTTCCATCCAGCCCAAGAATCTGGTCTATAATCCAATCATTATAACTTCCTTCTGACAAGGGTTAGTTGGAGAAGGGGTATATGACCCTATTATGCCTGATGAAATGGGAGAAAAATTTAGCTGAGATCCTCTACAAAAAGTTTTCCTTTGTTAAAAGAAACACAAAAGAGGAAATAGCTATTCTTGTTTGTACTTGCTTCTCCTGAATGTTGCAGCATGAATATATGATACCTAGAGCTGCAGTGTCCCACTTGGGACCCTAAGGAGACATTCAGTAAAGTTATTCCCTGTGGCTTTTTGTTTTTTGCACTTCTGTCTTTCATTTCAGTGGGTTGCCTAAAAGGTGGGAGGCAAAATTTCATGGTTAATCCTCCATCTTAAATGAAGGAAATATACTTATTTTTTTCCTAATTTTAAGAATATTATTTGCTCACTACAGAAAATAAAACAATAATGAATTATATGAAGTAGAATTTTATTTTTTAAATAAATTTATTTATTTGTTTGTTTTCATTTTTGGCTGTGTTGGGTCTTCGTTGCTGAGCACAGGCTTTCTCTAGTTGTGGAGAGTGGGGGCTACTCTCTTCGTTGCGGTGTGTGATCTTATTGTCGTGGCTTCTCTTGTTGCGGAGCACGGCTCTAGGCTCGCGGGCTTCAGTAGTTGTGGCACATGGGCTCAGTAGTTGTGGCACGTGGGCTCAGTAGTTGTGGCTCATGGGCTGTAGAGCATAGGCTCAGTAGTTGCGGCACACAGGCTTAGTTGCTCCGTGGCATGTGGGATCTTCCCGGGCCAGGGATCGAACCTGTGTCCCCTGCATTGGCAGATGGATTCTTAACCACTGCACCACCAGGGAAGCCCTGAAGTAGAATTTTAAATATCCCCAGCCTCAATGGTTTTTCTATGCATGTAAAATAACTTCTGTCTACAAATACATTAATATTTTTTTTACAAATATTGTACAATATTAAATATCAGTAACTTGCAGCTTTGATTTAATGATATAGAAGTGGAAAGCTTTACAGAGGAGAATATGCTTGAAGAGTCCTAATAGTTGATTAATAGCTTACAGGTGGGGAAGGTGAATGACTAGGAGTGATGATACAGGGAGATTCATGTAAATAGGATGATATTTATGTCTGAGAGAAGATCTTGTGCAAAGGCTAACAATGGTGGTCATTTTAGGAGACCAATTAGCATATTAAATGATATAGAGTGAAGAAGTTTATAAGGTGAGTGCTGGGAAATGAAGCTGAAAAGGTGAAACAATGGATTAGTTGAAAAAGGGCACAAATGCCATACCTAGCGTGAACTTTATAATGTAGAAGATAGAAGGGTTTTTAAAGCAGTTGATCAAAATGATGAGATGAATGATTTAAAAATAACATAATTTCTCAAGGTCAGACAACTGCAACTTTCAGATGCTAGCCCTGGCATTTAATACTTAGGAAATTATGGACAAGGTATTTAACTACTCTTTGTTTCCTTATTTGCAAAATGGGGACAATGGCAGAAGGGTGGTGAGGATTGAATGAGAAAGCCCATGTGAAATACCTGGTCCAGTTCCTGGCATATAGTAAGTTTTCAATAAGTACTGGTTTTTCTTTGCTGTCTGTCTTTTTTGGTTGTACTATGGTTGATTAAAAAAACCAATCTACAAAAGTATCATTACCCTCCTTATGGAGGGAGAGGGTTTGGGAAACTTTAAAAATATTATTTACCTCCGGCAAAGTGAATTTCTTTCAGAACTATGTTTGTGAAGTCATTTAACTGTTCCAAATCATTTAGACCCAGAACCTAGAGAACATTGCTCAAATTCAGTTCAATAAACCTGTATTGTGTAATTCCTGGGTAACAGGCAAATACTGAACATTAGAGAATATACAAATAAAAATGCATGGACTTCAATGAGATAAATAGACAACTGCATACAATAGGATGAAAACAGCAGTAGAAGTGTATGTTAACAAGACTGCCCAACTGGTCTCTGGCAAACATTATGATCTTTTTTTCAGAATGTCCTCATTTCCTGTTAAACAGCAAGAAGTTAGCACCACTGATGTAGAGGCATGCCATCCTTCCAGCGTGTTTTCTCATACCCGAACCTCTGCTGATTGAATGTGTTCACCATGGGATGTGTTCTTTTCTGTGGGAACATAGTGTGAAAACTGCAGTTACACACAAATATTTAAAAACTGGCATATCTAGAAAGCTCTAGCTGGGTTTTTTATATCTCTGTTATAGAAATGATAACTTAATGCCTAAAATATAAGTTATGTATCTAGAATAGTTCTCAGGCACATTTTCTGAATACAGTGTTTAACTCCCCCTTTTATTTTCATTTTAGTTCTTTTACAGAGCTACCTCATCTGGCAGGAACAGAACAAAATTTGCTACTGGCCAAGAAAATCCAAACCCAGTGGCAGAAATCTGGACTGGATTCAGCCAAGTTGGTTCATTATGATGTTCTCCTGTCTTACCCTAATGAGACAAATGTCAACTACATATCAATCACGGATGAACATGGAAATGAGGTGATTGTTTTAAAATATTGTGTTACTTTCAGGTGTATAGCAAAGTGATTCAGTTTTTTTTAATATATATATATGTATTTTTTTCAGATTATTTTCCATTATAGGTTATTATAAGATATTGAATATTGTTCCCTGTGTTATACAGTAAATCTTTGTTGCTTATCTACTTTATATATAGTAGTGTGTATCTGTTAATCCCAGACTCCTATTTTATCCCTCCCCCTCTTCCCTCTTTGATAATCATAAGTTTATTTTCTATGTCTGTGAGTCTTTCTCTTTTGTATATAGATTCACTTATATTATTTTTTAGATTCCACATATAGGTGATATCATATATGTGTCTTTCTCTTTCTGACTTACTTCACTTAGCATGATATTCTCTAGGTCTACCCATCTTGCTGCAAATGGCAATTTCATTCTTTTTTATGGCTGAGTAATATTCCATTGTATAAATAAACCACATCTTATTAAACCAACTGTCTGTTAATGGGCACTTGGGTTGTTTCCATGTCTTGGCTATTGTAAATAGTGAACATTTGGGTGTATGTACCTTTTTGAATTAGAATTTTTGTCTTTTTTGGATATATGCCCAGGAGTAGGATTGCTGGATCATACTGTAGCTCTATTTTTAGCTTTTTAAGGAACCTCCATACTGTTCTCCATAGTGGCTGTACCAATTTACATTCCCACTAACAGTGTAGGAGGGTTCCCTTTTCTCCACACCTTTTCCAGCATTTGTTTTTTTAATTTTTTTTTGAAGTATAGTTGATTTACAGTGCTGTGCCAATCTCTGCTGTACAGCAAAGTGACTCAGTTATACACATAGAGACATTCTTTTTTTATATATTCTTTTCCATTATGGTTTTTTCAAGCATTTGTTGTTTGTAGACTTCTTGATGATAGCCATTTTTACCACTGTGAGGTGATACCTCATCATGGTTTCCATTTACATTTCTCTGATGGTTAGCAATGTTGGGCATCTTTTCATGTGTCTGTTCACCTTCTGTATGTCTTCTTTGGAGAAGTGTCTATTTAGGTCTTTTGCCCACAAAATGCATTATTCCTTAATAGCAATCCTAAATAATTCTAACTTCATGTGTTTCAATTCTTGCTAGGTTTTCAATACATCATACCATGAGCCACCACCAGGTGGATATGAGAATGTTAAAAATATTGTACCACCCTACAATGCCTTTTCACCACAGGGCACACCAGAGGTAAAATAAAGACATTTTTTATTCAACTCTTCAAACCTTTTTAAAAAAAACCTACGTAGAGGACTAAAACCAAGATTAGGTGGATCATACATGCTAATTCATACTTTGAGGTTTGATGCTATATACAGCCTTCCTAAAAATAATTTTTAAAAAAGAAAAAGAAAAAAGGAAAGAAAATAGATACATGAAAATTGGACCCTGATAAGCAGATGCCACTCTTTGAAATAATTAAGAAACTGCTGAACATGTCTTTAATTCAGTAAGGGCAATAGATGGTTTTCAAGCTTTTTCCTTTGTTCATAGTCTGTCTTTGTTATAGATTTATAGGTCTGAATTTATAAATCATACCACAGAAATTCTTAAATTAATACGACGGTTGGAAATCAAACATAGTTAGGATTTTAAAAATTACTTTTATTTATCCTATTTCCCATGGCTCAGTATATGCTAATAATTTCCTCAAGACAGAGCACACTGTCTAAAATGTTTTACATATTGTCTTTTTTTATAACTTTCAGGATACTGAAATATTTTTAAAGACTTCTACAGAATTAGCATGGATCTGTTTATTAAGCCCAAGACAGGAAAGATAACTTTTGATGATGCAGTATTACAGAGCAAACTTATTCTTTGGTTTTCTCTTTAATTATAGCAGTATTATGTAGTTTTTATTCTGTGTTTTTTTTTGTTTTTCTACAGGGGGAGCTTGTATATGTGAACTACGCTCGTACTGAAGACTTTTTCAAACTACAGAGAGAGATGAACATCAACTGCACTGGAAAAATTGTTATTGCAAGATATGGGAAAATCTTCAGAGGAAATAAAGTATTGTGTTATTTGCTTTTCTAGAGGGAAAAGATAGGATATAACCTGTGAATATAAATGATCAGCTTGCATTATGGTTTCCAAAATTGCTTTATATATATATATATATATATGTAAATTTGCTATTTTCATGGTTGCACAGAAAATCCTGATTTATTTTTGAGGTTTATTTGTTTGTTTGTTTTTTTGCTACCTTACATAGCTAGAAAGGGAAATTATTCTTAATAGTTTTATTACCAAAGCAATGTTTTTTTTAATTTAGTTGAAGAAATTTTATATAACCTAGAAAATGAAAATCTCCCATGTATTACTCAGTTTCATTCCCCAGACATAGTCAATCTTAACAGGTCTTTCCAGCCCTATGAAATATGAATACATTATATGAATATAAGTATATGTCTCCATATACTCATATTACATAACTTTTTTTACAAAGAGAGCATTAGATACTATATATTGTATAACTTTATTTTTGCACTTAATAATAGCTCAAGGATATTCTTCCATGTCAATGCATTGAGAGTTTTATAATGAAATGGTTAAGAGTATAGGTAGCTAGATCCATACAACCTGGGGTCTGATCTGGTCTGGGCCCCTTATTCTCTAGATCTTTTCCTGTGAGCAAGTTAGTTAACCTTTCTGTGCTGGTGTTTCCTCATATATGAAATAGGAATGCTAATAATAACACTAATCTCTTAGAATCCACAGTAGGATTAATAGACTTTAGGTTTGAAAGCGCTTAGGATAGTTACTGGTACTTAGTAATTTCTTGGTAACTGCTTATCAAGTAAATACCTCATTACTTTAGATGACTATGTAATATTTCACAGAATTGATAAGCAGTTTATTTAACCATTGCTCTGTTGACAGATCCTAGGCTTGTCTTAAATTTGTTACTATTAAAAATAATTATATTGTTAGCATCTTTGTCCATATGTACTTGAACATTCGTGTGAAGATTTTTGTAATATAGATTCATTCCTAGATGTTGAATGACTAAATCATAGTGCACAGTTGACTCTTGAACAACACAGATTTGAACTGCATGGGTCCACTTATACGTGGATATTTTTCAATAATAAGTAGTACAATACTACATGGTTGGACGTTGGTTAAATCCGCGGATGCAGAGGAATGGCGGATACAGAGGGCCAACTATAAGTTATTCTTGGATTAACCCTGCATTGTTCAAGGGTCAATTGTATATTATTTCAAAAGTTTGATGGGCATCATCGAGTTGTGCCAGATTTTACTCTTTCTAATATTATAAAAGAGTGCTTTCTGAATACTGGAAAGTGTTTAGTTGACTGATAGTTATCTTTCTCTATAATATGTCTGGTAATAAAGAATTCAGTATCTTACAGGATAGATTTTCCTATTTGTGGTCAGTTTGAATTGTTAGAAAAATGTTTACAAAACACTATGGGCAATGTTTCACACACTGTGACTGTTCTGTGTAGAATTTTATGTTTTATGTTATATTATGTTATGTTATTTATTTTTTGACCACCCGGTGTGGATTGTGGTTCAATCCCAACCAGGGATTGAACCCAGGCCCTCTTCAGTGAGACTGCAGAGTGTTAACAGTGGACCACCACGGACTTCACCTGTGTAGAATTTTAAATTAGTTTAGTTCCACAGATATTTACATCATGCTTACTGTATGATGTACTAAATGTTGGAGGGTAGATAGTTAAAAGTGAGTAAGACAGGGTCCCGTTCTCAAAAACAGCCTCAATGTAGTAAGGGAGAAAGATGTTTAAAATGTATTTTATAATGCTTTAATCCATCTTGTAATATAATTATATACAAAATATAGAAGACATACCAAGAAGGGAGACATTAATTTTGCAGTTTTAGGGATAATAGGAATGCTTCACAGAAAAGGCAATAACTTGTTTGGAGTTATGTTGAATAATGAGAGTTGTGGGCTTCCCTGGTGGTGCAGTGGTTGAGAATCCGCCTGCCGATGCAGGAGACACGGGTTTGTGCCCTGGTCTGGGAGGATCCCACATGCCACGGAGCAACTAAGCCCGAGAGCCATGGCCGCTGGGCCTGCACGTCCGGAGCCTGTGCTCCACAACGGGAGAGGCCACAACAGTGAGAGGCCCGCGTACCGCAAAAAAAAAAAAAAAAAAAAAAAAAAAAGAATAATGAGACTTGTTAAGTCTACCAAGACAGAAATTGTATTCAAGGTAAAGAGAACTGAATGTGCAACAGTGTGATGATAAAACAGTGTGTAAATTTCCTTATGTCATTAAATTGATTTTATCTTAGATTGGTAAATCAGTCATTTTCTATTTCTACATTATGGATTGCACATTGCCCCTGTAGGTTAAAAATGCCATGTTAGCAAGAGCCAAAGGAATCATACTGTACTCAGATCCAGCTGACTACTCTGCCCCTGGGGTACAGCCATACCCAAAAGGATGGAACCTTCCTGGAACTGCAGCCCAGAGAGGGAATGTGTTAAACTTGAATGGTGCCGGTGACCCGCTCACTCCAGGCTATCCAGCTAAAGGTAATAGATAAGCCTGTTATGGTCCACTCATTTTTGCAAAAATATTACTTGCCCTTATAGAAGGCATAAAAGCAAGCAAGCATCTATAGAATAACATTAAAACTGTGTGCAATTATATTTTGGATTGCTATTGCTAGGAATTCAAAAGCATTTCCCTTTTATTTCAGTTTTAAATTTTCATGAAGTGTGGGCATGGAGAAGGGAAGGGGTCAGTTCAATTCTCTCTCTACCTTTAGTAGAGGTTCAGAAACACAGATTCTCATGTCCAAAGTAATATTACTCTTACTAAACCAGAACTTAGGGTTTCTGAATTGTCTAATGATTTTCTTCTTCTGTAGATCCCGTATTTCTATTTTTTAAAATACTAATGGGTTTTTTGTGTTATTTAATATGTGAAATATGAAAAGTTTTGACATCTGCATAACCATATCCACAATCAAGATAATGAATATATCCATTACCCAAAAAAGTTTCCTCTCATCTTTTTGTAAAGCCTTCCTCTCAACCCTACCCCCTCCCTGCCAATCCCTAGGAAATCATTGATTTGCTTTATGTCAGTATAGTTATTTTGAGATTCATTTATGTTGATGTCTGTGTCAGTATTTCATTTCTATTTTTTTTCTGAATGGTATTCCATTGAATGGATACTCTACAGTTTGTTTATTCATTTATTCATTTACTTTTTGTTGGAAATTTGGATTGCTTTAAGTTTTGGAGATATTACACATAAAGCTGCTATGAACAGTTGTATGCAAGTCTTTATATGTACATATGTTTTTATTTCTCTTGAGTAAATACATAGAAATGGCATGGCTGGATAATATGATAGATGATTTTCAAATTGTTTTCCAAATTCGTTGTACCATTTTATATTGCAGCATCAGTGTATGAGTGTTACAGCTGCTACACTGTTGTCAACATTTAGTATGGTCAATATTGTTAACTTTACATTCTAATAGATATGTACATCCTCCAAGTTACAATTCTTTTTCAAAGTTTTGGTAGCTATTCTAGGTCCTTCCCATGTGAATTTTAGAACCAACTTATCAATTTCTACCAAAAAGTCTCCTGGGAGGTTGATTTGAGATTGAATTAAAACTATAGATCAGTTTGAGCAGAATTGACATTTTTAAAATATTGAATCTTCTGATCCATGAATATGGCACAACTCTCCATTTACTTAGGTATTCTTTACTTTCTCTCAGCATGTTTGTAGTTTTACTATACAGACCATGCATGTCTATTTTCACATTTATCCATAATAATTTCAAAGTTTTATGCTGTTTTAAATTACATTTTAAATGTCAATTTCCAGTTGGTCATTGCTAGTAAAAAGAAATGTTATTTTACTTTTAAAAGAAATATATTGATCTTGTATTATGAAAACTTGTTAAACTAATTCGTTCTACTAGGTTTTTGTGGATTTGGATTCTATCAGAGTTTTTGCATAGATGATTATGTCATCAGCAAATAAAGACAGTTTTATTTCTTTGTTTCTAATCTGGGTGCCTTTTATTTTCTTTTCTTATTGTAGTGTCTGGTACCTCTAGAACATTGCTGAAAAAACTTGTTAGAGCAGATATCCTTGCCATGTTCCTGCCCCAAAGACTATCCTAGTCTTTCTCTGTTAAGTATGATAGTAGCTGTATATTTTTTATAGATTCTTTTTATCAGATTGAGGAAGTTCACTTCTAAAGTGCTAAGAGTTTTGGGCTTCCCTGGTGGTGCAGTGATTGCGAGTCCACCTGCCGATGCAGGGGACATGGGTTCATGCCCTGGTCCAGGAAGATCCCACATGCCGCGGAGTGGCTGGGCCCCATGAGCCATGGTTGCTGAGCCTGCGCATAAAAAGTGCTACGAGTTTTTATCTTAGCACATTTATCTCATTCCACTAGCAATATGTAATGGATTTTGTCAAATGCTTTTTAAATTTTTTTAAAATTTTTGCCTGTGTTGGATCTTCGTTGCTATGCATGGGCTTTCTCTAGTTGTGGCGAGCTGGGGCTACTCTTCCTTGTGGTGTGCGGGCTTCTCATTGCAGTGGCTTCTCTTGTTGCGGAGCATGGGCTGTAGGCACGCAGGCTTCAGTAGTTGTGGCTCGCGGGCTCTAGAGTGCAAGCTCAGTAGTTGTGGCGCACGGGCTTACTTGCTCCACAGCATGTGGGATCTTCCCGGGCCAGAGCTTGAACCCACGTCCCCTGCATTGGCAGGTGGGTTCTTAACTACTGTGCCACCAGGGAAGCCCCTTGTCAAATGCTTTTACTGAATCTATTGAAATGATCTTAAGTTGTTCTTATGTTTTTTCAATTATACAGATTGATTTTTTTTTCTTTTTCTTTTTTTTTTTTTTTTTTTTGGCCATGCTGCACAGCTTGCAGGATGTTCCGTGACCAGGTATTGAACCTTGGCCATGGCAGTGAAAGCCCAGAATCCTAACTACTAAGCTACCAGGGGACTCCCCAGATTGATTTTTGAATGTTAAAACAAAATATCCTGGGACAGACTCTACTTGGTCACAATGTATTATTCTTTTCATAATGTTGGTATATTATTGGATTTAAAAAAGAATTTTATTAAGAATCTGTCTTTAGTTATAAGGGATATTGTTTATCCCTTATTGCTATCAATTTATTTTCTTGTAATATCTCTGTCTCATTTTGGTAACAGTAACGTTGGCTTCATGGAATGAGTTAAGAACTATTTCATCTTCATTTTTCTGCAAGCGTTTATATAGAATGCATTTGATTTTTGTCTGTGAATGTTCGTAGAATCCTTCAGTGAATCCATATGGGCCTGGTGTTTTTTTCATAGGAATGTTTTTAACTACAAATTCAATTTCTTTAATAGATATCTGGCTGTTTAGGTTATCTATTTATTCTTGAGTGAGATCTGGTAGTTTGTGTTATTTAAGAATTTTGTCCATTTCATCTAAGTTGTCAAATTTATGGATTTAGAGTTTTTCATAATACATTCTCTCTCTTTCTCTTTCTCTCTTTTTCTGCAGGTACTGGAGTGCTATTCTTATCTTTATTCCTGATATTAGCAATTTATATCTTTTTTCTTCTTTTCCTGATTTGTCTTGCTAGAGATTTATCAATTTTATTAATCCTCTAAGAGAACCAGCTTTGGATTTCATTGATAATCTCCATCATTTTTCTGTTTCCTATTTCTTAGATTTCTGCTCTGATGTTTAGTATATCCTTTCTCCTGCTTATTTTTGCTTTATTTATTCATCTTTTTTTACTTCTTAAGTGGAATCTGATGTCACTTGTTTGAAACCTCCCTTTTTTCTTCTTCTTTTTAAAAAATATTTATTTATTTAGCTGCTCTGGGTCATAGTTGTGGCATGCAGGATCTTCGTTGTGGCATATGGGATCTAGTTCCCTGACAGGGATCGAACCTGGGCCCACTGCATTGGGAGCTTGGAGTCTTAACTACTGGACTACCAGGGAAGTCCTGAAACCTCCCTTTTTTCTAAGATAGTGGTAATAATGCTCTAGAGAACTCTATTTTGGCTGAAAGCCGAAGTCCCAGTTAGGTTTTAAGCCTAACAATACTTTTGATCTTCCTTTAAGGAGAATATTGTTATGGTTTGAGTAAGAACCTTATCATTTATTCATGATATCTCATAAATTCCCCTTAATTTTTTTTTTTACAATTCTTTCTAGTTTCAGAATCTGGGATGCATTTTCTAGGTATCTGGTTAACTGAAGCTTCTTTAAGAAGGATTTGAGATATCCTTGAGGAAATAAAATATTCTTGTAAAATTTAAGAGAATTACATGAAATGTCAGTTGGGGAGTCTGTAATCCCTATAAATGATTTTAGATTAAAGTGTAAATGATTTAATTTCTTACTGTCAAATTAAATAGACCATATTAGATAAAACAATAATTGACTTTGGGGGAACTTTAAATTTTGAATATAATTTCAAACATATAGCTAATCTGCAATAGTAATAAAAGAAATTCCTTTGTACCCCTTGCTCAGATTCTTCAATCGTTTTCCTCATATGCAATTGATTTTTGCAGAGTACACCTTCAGACTTGATGTTGAAGAAGGAGTGGGAATCCCTCAAATCCCTGTACATCCCATTGGATATAATGATGCAGAAATATTATTACGGTATAGTTTTCTAGTTGGATTTGAGAATAAGATATTTTACACTAGTATGTCCATTTTCTCTTCTAAAATGAATAAGTTTTGTATCAGAATGACTCCTGAAATAGGAAAAACAGACCACATCTTCCTTTTTTTCCACAAGAGAAGAGCAGTCAGTTTAATGACTAAGAAATAATAAGAAAACATTACTTTGTTTGCTACAAGTGAAAGTCTCAGAAGCAAAACTATGTCCAAAGATAAAAGTACTGATTTGAGATTTTTCAAGTAATTAGATTTTCTTAGATCTTCATTTGATATTTGTATTTGACCTGAATTTTTAAAATATGGTAATGTCCACCAACTAGCAGATGTGTGAACTTATACCAGTTACTCAATCTTTCTCTGACTCAGTTTCCTTCTCTGTAAAATGAAGACAGAAATAGTTTCTCCCTGACAGAGTTATTATGAGAAGTAGATGAGATCATGTATATAGAGTATCTATAATATGATATTCAATTAATGTTTGTTATTATTGTATTGTATAACTGTGTTGTTGCTTTTCAAATCACCTAACTTCTATTTTTGTTTAATGTATGTACCAATACAATTTGATACTTGCTTTGTAAGTGGCTACTATGTATTCAGCAGCTTTTCCAGAAATTTCTTCTCTTTAACACAGTCATGAATTTCACATGTTCAGGATTTCTTAGACCTAATGCTTCCCTATGTAAATAATTAAAGTCAAAAGTAGAAAGGCTGATGCTTCCCATTTCCCCTCACTATCTTGGTTGGTTTTATTCTCCTTAGCTCTTTTTGTTTTCTTGCCCATGCTGTGGGGCTTGTGGGATCTTAGTTCCCCAACCTGGTACTGAACCCAGGCCCAGGCAGTAAAAGTGCCGAGTTCTAACCACTGGACTGCCAGGGAATTCCTCTCCTTGGCTCTTATCAGTAATATATTAAACATTTTCCTTATTTATCTCAGTTATGGCTCTCTCACTAGAATGTAAGCTCCACAAGGCAAGGAAATTTTACAGTACCTGGCACTTAGTAAATCCTCAATATATACTTGTTAAATGAATGAGTGAAATATCTCATCATCACACTTTATGATTTCTTCTAAGAAATTGTGATGCTCAACATTTTCCTGTCATTTTTGTGTTCTCTTGACAGCTATTTGGGAGGAACTGCTCCACCAGATGAGAGCTGGAAGGGAAGTCTTAAGGTGAATTATAATATTGGGCCTGGCTTCATAGGGCATGATTCTTTCAGGTAATTTTATGTTACTTTAGTATCCTAGAAAAGGTTTACATGTTCAATGGAAAAATGTCAAGATAAATATTCTGCCAGATATATTTTGCTTATCTTCTTTTTCTCATTTTTCATAATGAATAATTATTTTATATTGCTTAAGAGTTACTTATGGAATGATGTATTAAATTCTTCTTCCAACAGTGATATCACATTTGTTTTGTAAATCTCAAAAATTACATTTGAGTTATAGGTTTAACATTTTAACTTCCCTCTTCACCTAACATTTTTAAGTTTTTCAGATAACCGTCAAAATGCTATGCATGTGGGGCTTCCCTGGTGGCGCAGTGGTTGAGAATCCGCCTGCCGATGCAGGGGACACGGGTTCGTGCCCCGGTCCGGGAAGATCCCACATGCCGCGGAGCGGCTGGGCCCGTGAGCCGTGGCCGCTGAGCCTGAGCGTCCGGAGCCTGTGCTCCGCAACGGGAGAGGCCACAACAGTGAGGCCCGCATACCACACACACAAAAAAAAAAAAAAAAAAAAAAAAAATGCTATGCATGTGAAGCACTAGGTTAACTTGAGGGAAGGAGTAAAAGAGAAGAGAGAAAGGAGCCAACCTTTGTTGATCACTTCCTGTGTGGGTGGGTTAGATGAGTTAAAATGGGGAAGCAAGTAACTACTTTAAGGCTCAAAACACTTAGCATTTTGCGTATTATTGTTATTAACCCACGAGAGCACTTTGAGGAGTGATCACAGAATATGTGTTCATTGAGCTTAATTCTACAGAAAAAAGAAGTTTTCCACTGTATCAAGATAGGCAGGAAATGCCAGCGGCAGAGAACAGCTTATACAGAGTTGCAGAACATCATGACATGATCAGAACTTTATGTACTTTGATTTGCTTGAAATGTAGAGAGGAAGGGAAACTTAATTACTGATAAATCAGAGAAAATATAGCTGTTTTTATTAAGCTAAAATGATTAAATCAGTCTTGTTTGCTAACAATTTACTTTAACAACGTGAAATTGTATTCTTAGAATGTTTTTAAATTTCTGTAAGAGTTTTTTTTTAAATTTCTGAACTGGGGATTTTAGAAATATTTTTATATAAGTGCTTATTTATCTCTATCTCTCAATTAGAATGGAGTTCTTTTAATATAAGAGACTTTACTGTCTAATTATTAATACTCTCTAGAGACACACAATTAAAGATATAGGCCTTTCTGATTTATAAACAGAAACATACAAACAGAGAAAGCAATAAACATATATCTTCAGTCACAGTTCAAGAGTAAACTCAGAAACAGAACATTTACTTGGTCAAGATATCAAAAAGCTGTTCACCTTCACCATGGGCACAAAATCTTATTTGATTTTAACTCAAAATGGGCAGATACACAATTTTTTTTTTAATTGCTAAAAATAAGACTATGTATGTCATTTCTCACCCAAAAGAGATCTTGATAATCTATGGATCCATTTACAGAGATTACCAAATGACAAGACATGAAACCTTAAATTCTTAAACATTGCTACCACAAATAGGGAATAACTTACCTACTGTAAACAAACTAGAAACATAAACAAAACACAGAATCAGTAGAAAAAAATTAAGTTAGAGATAACAGAGATTCAGCAAAGTTAAAATTCTATTGCTGCTTGGGATTTACCTCTGAGAGGCAAAAGAAGACATGTCTGGTTTTAAGCTGCCCATTCTTGGTTCTTCAAGCAGAGTCCATGGACATCTCAGTGGGGCTTCCAAAAATGATAAAGGATTTTTTTTAAGTAAACCCATAATTCTCATACAAATATAAACTGAACATGTGTAAAAATTTTATTTAATGCATTGATTAATAAGGGGACCAGAAAGGAGTTAAAACTTGTTCGAAGGAGAATTCAAAGATGATACAAAAAATGAGCTCCTTAGGAATGCTGAAATGAGTGTGCTTAATAGCTGAAAAACTGATTTCTTCCACATTGGGGGAGGGAAGTCAATTGAACGTTCACTAGAGAAATTGTGCATTTCAGTGGGCATGAATTATTTGTATTACTACATTACTACAAGTTAAGTTCTGTCACTGCAGAGTTGTAAAATAGTCTAGTCAAAGATAATGATAGACAGAGGTAACTCTGATGGTTGAGCTAAGGTTGTTCTCAGTTTTTCCATCCAGGAGTATATTCATTCAATTCACAATTATTTACTGAGCAGTTACTATACCCCGGTACCATTCTGAGTACTGGGGATTCAGCAGTGTACAAAACAGGCAAAAATCCCTGCCCTGTGGAGCCTACATTCTGAAGTTTAGTTTATTTGGAACATGATGAGTTTGAGGTGATAACAGGACAAACAAATACAGTTGACCCTCAAACAACACAGGGGTTAGGGGCACCAGCCCCCCGCCTGTCAAAAATCTGTGTATTACTTTACAGTTAGCTCTTCATATCTGAGGTTTCACATCTGTGTATTCAAACAGCTGCAGATCATGTAGTATTGTAGTGAATATTTAGTGAAAAAAATCCACGTGTAAGGGCACTTAGGCGGTTCAAACCCATGCTGTTCAAGGGTCAACTGTAGATCATTCTTTTTTTTTTCTTTGTGCATAATCTCTATTTCAAATATTTGTTAAAATACCATTAGATTAGATCAAGAACAAAGACAAGAGCAAAGACCATCCCTTGCAGAAACTTAGGAACTATGTACAGAACTTTAAGGAACGGAGGACAACACTTTAGCTGAAACCTGCCTGCTGACCACAGAAGGGTGTTCTGAATGGACTCAGCAAAGAAAAGGAAATCAGGCTGTTACGGAGTCTAAGCTCTACTGCTTGCTGTACGACCAGCCAATAATCGAGAGATGAGTTGCTGGGGCAAGGAATAACTACTTTATTCGGAAAACCAGCAGACCGAGAAGATGGCGTGCCCCAAAGAACCATCTTGCCTGAGTTAGAATTCAGGCTCCTTTCATACTGAAAGGGGAGGGATTAAAGTCAAACATTTCCTGGTTCCTGTCAGCCTGCAGAGGGGATGTGTTAATTTCTTCCTCCCTGCAGTCATTCACTGGTGGTCCTGGTCAGGTTGTTTCCTGTGAGTTTAAATAAATGTATTTTAGCTTAATGTTCATTACCTGGGAAGCAGGGTTCCCAGAGATGAGCCATTATGTATAATTTAAGCTTATAGGCAACATCCCTTAATGAATAACTTGTAATTGAGTACGAGAAGTTCTTCTCTATTACAAGGCAGGGAAGGAAAGGTGCCCATCTGAATCAAACTGCAGTTGCCATCAGGGCAAGTCGTGTAATGGTCACAGATGGGAGGCACTGTGTTTGGAAGGTTCAGATACAGCACAGGGGTTCTATGTGTTTTTATGGCTACACCCCTGGCTGAGGTGTCTTTAGGTCATTGGCTCTCAAATTCCTGGCCAGCCAAACTCCCACAGCAGAGTCCCAGGGCTTCCCTGGTGGCGCAGTGGTTGAGAGTCCGCCCGCCGATGCAGGGGACACGGGTTCGTGCCCCGGTCCGGGAAGATCCCACGTGCCGCGGAGCGGCTGGGCCGTTGAGCCTGCGCGTCCGGAGCCTGTGCTCTGCAACGGGAGAGGCCACAACAGTGAGAGGCCCGCGTACCAAAAAAAAAAAAAGAGTCCCAAACTGAGGGTCAGATTCCTCTGGAAGTCATTCCTATTGGTGGTGAAGCAGTAGACACCCCAAAGCCAATCTCCCAAGTTGTCCGGAATTTCAGAATTTCGGGAACTTTATTTGCTTGGCCCACATCTTTCACACCGACCCCACTGGAAGCCATAGCAGCACCTCTCTAGAACATTCTTTTAGGTACTTCTGGAGTCAATGATACTAAAAACCAGGAAGATATAAGGATTAAAGATTTAGATGAACTTCTTTGAGAATCTGAGCAGATAGCCAGTTTATTTTCATGTTTAGATTAAAATAGATTTTTTTCTTCATTCCTCATTGTTACAGTGTTCTTTACTTAATCTTCTTCATTTAATGACATACATCAATGAAGCTGGCTTTCTTACTAATAGATCTTAGGCTCATATACTTAGAAACACATGCTAGAGAGTATTTTTGCTATTAATTTTTATCATTCAGTAGTAAAAATAAATCTTTTACTTAATGTCTTAAAATGCAAGACAACACCCATTGATTAGTTTTCTCCCAAAGGCACTTTTAGTTGAATACTGCACATGAATTACATATGCATTCAGAAGCACAGTGTACTTTTAGGGGGAGAAAAACCAGAATTTGCACTTAACAATCTACAGGATTTGACTTGTTTGTTCTTCCATTCAAAAATGAAGTACTGGGCTTCCCTGGTGGCGCAGTGGTTGAGAGTCCGCCTGCTGATGCAGGAGACGCTGGTTCGTGCCCCTGTCTGGGAAGGTCCCACATGCTGCGGAGTGGCTGGGCCCGTGAGCCATGGCCGCTGAGCCTGTGCGCTCGGAGCCTGTGCTCCGCAACGGGAGAGGCCACAACAGTGAGAGGCCTGCATACTGCAGAAAAAAAAAAAAAAAAATGAAGTAATAAGTAGGTTCCCTGCCCACCTCCTGTAAGCCCACCATAGATTAAAAACTTTTGTTCCTTTGTGAAAAAGAGGCTCAACATTTTCCCATGTCATTTTGGATTTAAAAAATGTAAATGGCATTTTTTTCTGACTTTCTGAGCTTGATTGTACTTTCCCGTGAATTCTAATTTGGTTAATTATAATTGATGAATGAATATTTAAAATGCAGGCCCAAATCAGAATCAACAATGATGACCTGGAAAAGTTTCATCATATAGTTGTCTTGTACATTTTAGCAGGTGCTTCTCAAATTGGCATTTAACAATATAATGTATCATGTTTCTTATAGGCAGCATTCAGTCAGCCCTTCAACAATGTACTGATAGACTATTTCAATAATCTTGGGAAATTTTACCAAATAGCAGGAATTAATATAAATATAAAACACATTAAAAATAAGCTTCTTTGACCTTTAATAGATAATGGGCTGTCTCCCTTATTTTTGTAATTGTATAGGGTGTATTTAAAAATTTTAGTATGAATACCCAAGACATGTTTAATAATAGAATATTTTAAACTTTAAATATCCACAGTAGAGCTATGAGGGAGGAAAAATATAAAATATTGATATTTGGTTTTTAAAATTTGGCTTTAAGGAGCATGCTTAAGTACACAGGAGTAACCTGTCATGATGTCTGCAACTTGCAAGTGATTCAACAATATTACAATTATTGAATTTATGTCCTATTATACAGTTTTCTGTACTTTTGAGATTCCTCATAATAAAACATTGGAAGAAAGCTGTTAGACATAATGTTCTATGTGAAGTAATTTGTTCCCTTTGAAATTCTAGGAAGGTTAGAATGCGTATTCATAACATCAATAAAATCACAAGGATTTACAATGTAATCGGAACTATCAGAGGATCTGTGGAACCTGGTGAGTCGGTGGATTATTTTAGACATTTTGTTTTTACAAAGATTACAGGAGTAGGAGAAGATAAATTTTAGTCAACAATTGATATTTTTCTGGCTTATGTGAAACAACTAAATTTGGAATAAAAAAGTATAATTCTAAAAGAAGACTCTACCTTATGGTGTTGATTATTTTCTATGGGGAAACTCAAGAGAGAGGAAGCTTAATTTAAAAACATAAATTACTACTCTTTATTATGTATTCAAAGCTGTAGTTCTTTTGAACACATTTTTTCCCAGACAGGTATGTTATTCTGGGAGGTCATCGGGACTCCTGGGTATTTGGAGGTATTGACCCAACCAGTGGGGCTTCTGTTTTGCAAGAAGTTGTTCAGAGTTTTGGCAAACTGATGAGTAGAGGTAAGTAATGTTTCTTTGGTAGGTGATGACAAAAAGTGACTCGCTGAATTTTCCTTTATTTTTAGGCAGGTGTACCTAACTGTGTATGTTAACAATGATTACAGGCTGGAGACCAAGAAGAACTATCATTTTTGCCAGCTGGGACGCAGAAGAATTTGGACTTCTGGGTTCCACAGAATGGGCTGAGGTAAATAAGACAGAGAAGTTCTTATTTTCTTGGTCAACAGGGAACAAATATATGTATCTCTGGATAATTGCAGATAGGTTCCATTACCTAATATGGTTTTAATGTGGATAAATACCCAAGAGAATTTAGGAATTAGAGTTTGCTTTTACTATCATATCAGATTGGCAAAACAGAATATCCTCCTAATTATTGTGCTACAAACAAATTTATTTATTATTGTCAAAATATTTTAGTTTCTATTTGTATTTGTTTTGTAAAAAATCTGTTAAGTTCCAAAAGTAGTTAAAACTAGCAGGCTGTTTCTGACAAATGAATTAACTTATGTAAAAACTGATACAGATACTTGGAGTTAATTTTCAAGCTTCTGAACTTTCCTTGGAGTTCTTCCATCTAAGAGAACATAAGATGTTCTGTTAAGGTGACTATACTTTGATTGTAATTTCACATTTACAGATTCCATGTATAACTGTAACCACAGGTATATTTTACCATTCACAAGAGTTCCTGATTGTTGAGTATAATATGATAATTTTGTAAATTGAGTTACAACTTCAAGGGGTTTATTTTTCCTTCAGTTATGATTAATTTTTATTTGTCACTGGGTCTTAATGCTTAGTCTTTAAGTGTCTCTCCTAGGCCCATTCTTTTATCTTCTTCCCTTAGCCTCTCTGTTGAGCATCTCTAAGTTCTTAAATGTGCAAGGTAAGCTTGTGCATTTTTATAAAGGCAAGTACACCATAAAGCACTTTCCCTCCACCATCCTCTGTTTATCTTTTATAAGTCCAGATTTTATAAAATTGTTTTAAAGTATGTCTTATAATTCCTGCCATTGTGTTTAGTTTTTAAATGCTTTCCTTCTGACTCCTTTCCTCTTACTTTACTTTAAAATAATAATATGAAATAAATAAATATGGGAGTAAAATCACACACATACAGTCACTTGTATCACTTATGCTTTATTCCATTTATATTGTGAGGTTTTATTATTATGTTGGTATTATGAATATGTATTTTGGAATAGACTTAATTTAGATGAATCAAATTTCATTAAGGTCATTTACTTTTAGAAATATGTAATTCCTTATGAATACATGTATATATAAATACATATCTCTGTTCCTATAATTTCAGCAGCTTAAAATAAAGATAAAATAAATCCAAGATATAATATGCCTTGCATTAATTGAAATACATGTGGGTTAAAAGACAGTTTCAATACTGTTTCCAGTTTTCTACCAGATTCTTGATCACATTCAGCAGCATAGTTACCTTCTTTATTTTTTTAAAAAATAAATTTATTGGGCTTCCCTGGTGGCGCAGTGGTTGAGAATCCGCCTGCCGATGCAGGAGACACGGGTTCGTACACTGGTCCGGGAAGATCCCACATGCCGCGGAGCAACTAAGCCCGTGAGCCATGGCCGCTAGGCCTGCGCGTCCGGAGCCTGTGCTCCGCAACGGGAGAGGCCACAACAGTAAGAGGCCCGCATACCGCAAAAAAAATAAATAAATAAATAAATTTATTTATTTATTTTTGGCTGCCCTGAGTCTTCGTTGCTGTGTATAGGCTTTCTCTAGTTGCGGTGAGCAGGGGCTACTGTTTGTTGCGGTGTGTGGGCTTCTTATTGCGGTGGCTTCTCTTGTTGCAGAGCATGGGTTCTAAGCGCATGGGCTTCAGTAGTTGTGGCATGTGGGCTCAGTAGTTGTGATGCACGGGCTTATGGGATCTTCCTGGACCAGGGCTCGAACCCAGGTCCCCTGTGTTGGCAGGCAGATTCTTAACTACTGAGCCACCAGGGAAGTCCCTCCTTCCTTAAGTATAGTTAAGGAACCTTCTTTATTTCTACTGTAAGTCTGTTATAATGGGAACTCTGACTCTATCTACAGCAGAGTCAGCTGTGATCTGGCCTGTGTCAGCAACTGTAGAGGCAAGAATCCTCATTTGTGTGATAACCACTCACAGCTTTAAATGATTTTATTGTAACATGTTCTTATAAGGTACAAAGCTAGAGAGAGAAGTACAGTGGTCTCTCAGCATATTCTCATCTGAGTGTGATGACATTAGTTTTTCTCTGCTTTATTTTTCTTGGATGTGTGTGTGTGTGTGTGTGTGTGTGTGTGTGTGTGTGTGAATCAGAGAAAGAGAGAGAGAGAACATCTTTTTTATTGTCCATCCTTCTTTCCCTCTTGATTTTTTCTCTATTCTCCTGCTTTTTTGTTCTTTTTCTTCATCATATCTTTTTAAAAAATATATTTAGATAAATAGAAATTTCCAACTACTCACTTTTAAAATGATAAATTTACATGGGTGTCCAATTTCAGTGGATCTCACACTTTAATGTATGTAAGGATTCCCAGGGATACTTTTTAAAAATTATAGATTTCCAGGCCTTACTGTGAGCAATTTTTATTCAGTAGATCTGGGGTGGGGCTGAGATTCTGTGAGGTTTACCCTTCATATTCTGCTGCAGGTGATCAAGGAACCACATTTTCAAAATGCTGTTGCCTCAGGGCTCACTGCTATTGCTATAAACAGTAGCTACAGCATCGTAATATTTTTCTTACTTGTTTTAACTGAATTAATATTGTCAACCAATCAGATAGTTTCTCAGAAATTATTGTCAAAGGCATAGGTATTTGATTTATAAAGGTATTTGCAGACCACTCTTATACTAAATTATTTTTTTTAACATTCTCACAATTGTAAATGCTGTGAGTTAAGTAACAACTTTTGCTTCAACTATAGGAGAATGTAAAATCACTTCAGGAGAGAAGCGTTGCTTATATCAACTCAGATTCATCTATAGAAGGTAAATTTTATTTGGGGTTGTTATTAAATAGTATATCATAATTTAAGTCTGTAAATTCAGCTTGTAAACTTTCTAAGATTATCCTCTCCTATGAGACACCTCGATAATACCTCCATTTTCCATTTTTACCAGAGAGAAAATCATTATGATTCAAATGAATCAATATGATTCATAACTAAACTATTGATCCTAATTTCTTTAGTATATTTACCATTTGCCTATCTTGGATTACTAGTTAAAACTCTAGTACTTAATTACATTCTTCATGTGGAGATAGTAAAAGGATTGGTCTACAGAATATTTCATACAGAAATACTTCCTGTATGTACTGGAGCAAATTTGAAGTGAGTACAAACTACAGACTTCCTTTTGACCCTGACATGTGACATTTATATCTATAGGCTTTCACTGTATTATTATTTCTAGATAAATGTCAAAGCACACTTACTAGCTATTGACATGCTGTAGTCTAATGTCTTGATATATACTATTGAATTGAATGAATGAAGGAATTCCCTGGCAGTCCAGTGGTTAGGACTCAGTGCTTTCACTGACGTGGGCCCGGGGTTGTATCCCTGATCGGGGAACTAGGATTCTGCAAGTCGAGCGGTGCAGCCAGGGAAAAAAGAAAAAAAGGCTGAATTGAATGAATGAAGAAAGAATATTATGGCCTTATCACTTCCTTTGCTAAAGTATCCCTAAGTGATACTGCCTTACTGAAGGATGACAGCTGCTGCCTTAGCAGCAAAAGTCCACCTATGACCTCCAATGTCCTAAGTGTTTACCACAGCCTCTCTCACCCCTGAAGAATTATTTCCACCCTATTTTTAATTCTCTGGGAATGATGCCTTCAATTTGAAGTTTGTTATATCTTGTTTATAATTAGAAAGTAAAGATAGAATTAAATAGATTGGAGTTTCATTTGGAAGTATTAAAATACTCTGTGTGTCTTATTTATTTTTCAGGCAATTATACTCTCAGAGTTGACTGTACACCCCTTCTTTACCAATTGGTGTATAAACTGACAAAAGAGGTATATAAGTAGTTCTGTCTTAATGTTTTCTGATGAATAGTAAGTGAATAACTTGTTTTCTAAATTAGTGATACTTATTTTTATTTTTTAAAAATTATTATTATTTT
Organism: Kogia breviceps; assembly: GCF_026419965.1. NCBI lineage: Eukaryota > Metazoa > Chordata > Mammalia > Artiodactyla > Physeteridae > Kogia > Kogia breviceps. Next base: position 51,660,699 of record NC_081316.1, on the reverse strand, counting down.
TTTAAATTAATTAATTAATTTATTTATGGCTGTGTTGGGTCTTTGTTTCTGTGCGAGGGCTTTCTCCAGTTGCGGAGAGCGGGGGCCATTCTTCATTGCGGTGCGCGGGCCTCTCACTGTCACGGCCTCTACCGTTGCAGAGCACAAGCTCCAGACGTGCAGGCTCAGTAGTTGTGGCTCACGGGCTTAGTTGCTCCGCGGCAACGTGGGATCTTCCCAGACCAGAGCTCGAACCTGTGTCCCCTGCATTGGCAGGCAGATTCTTAACCACTGCGCCACCAGGGAAGCCCCTGATACTTATTTTTAAACTGGTGACACATAGCTGATTTGTATTGCTATAATAACTAAGCAGAACAAAATTTTTAATATAATATTTACTTATGTGACATAACTATGAAAATAGTAGCGCTAGTTTCTGTCCTAATAATAGTTCTTAATAATTGTATACATTTGTTATAAAGTATGGGGTCTGTCATTTCATCTGGCATAGGCATTTTTATATAACAGAAAGAACGCTGAGCTGGAATGGAAAAGCCTTGGTTTCAAAGATTGCTTTGGCTACTCATTCGTTCATTCATTCAACAAGTGTTTATTACGTGGTTACTATGTATCAGGCCCTATAAAATGAATTCTAGCAGCAGCAATGATAAAAGGACAAGATTACTGAATCCAAATACTTTGTAATCTAGAGAGGATACAGACCTATAAATGAGGAACTATATATATTTCACTTGAATATTGGATACTATATACAATGGAGAACAATTGTGCAACAGAGAAGCTAAAATCCTGGGGCAACTGGGGAAGTGGGAAAACAGAGGGTGTTTCCTGAAGAATTAATGGTTGGGCTGTAATATGGAGGGATGTGAACGTAAGGGAGACACTTTCTCAGCAGAGGATGCAGTACCTAAAAAAAGATGTGTAGGTATGAAAGAACGTATTTCTTGACCTGTAGGTAACTTAGTGTGACCTAAGCATAAGGTGTTGGTGAAAGGCTGGTACAAAATGGGGCATGACAAATAGGTCAGGGGGTTCAGAAATTTGGTGATGGAGAAATTCAAGAATCTTTAATAAGGTTGTACATTATCATATTTATTCATTTAGAAAGATTACTCTGTATCAGTGTAGTGAATAGGTTAAGCTACAGTAAATCTAAAAGCAAAATGGAAATAATTCCACATGCTTACTTAGCACACAGGAATTTTATAAATATTAGTTATTGATATATAAAATATTCTGAAAACTCTAATGTACTCTGAATGTCTAAAAATTATGTAATCTGTTCATTAAATATCTGTGTTTATCAATAAATAATTACCTGTTATAGGATTTAACTATAGACGTATTTCTTTCAAGTAGATATCACGTAGATGACAAGGTGAAGTAGGTATCAATTTTCTGTAGGTACTATTTCCCAATCTTCCTTAATTTTGCCCTTTCCTTTTCACTTAGTGTCTTTAACATCTTATTCTCCCAAATGAGAGTCTTCTCATTATTCCCATCACAACTCTCTCACTGTATTGGGTAGCTTATGTCCTTGATCCTTTCATTGGAATGTCCCATAGAAACATCTCATCTGAAAGCAAGTTGTAAAGACAATCTTTATTGGGAGAACCCTTCTCAAGATATGCATTCATGTTCTGTCCTACAGAGGTGGCTCCTGCCTTTGATGTGAGGGATAATAATAATTTCAGGGCCAATAAGCAGAAGTTTCATTCTATCCCCCGCTTTGTACAAAGGCAGATGCTTATCTGTGGCCATATAAAAACCCAGTAGAAAAAGGAGACTTTTATCCTCCTAAACTGTTTATTACAATTTTATCAACCCCTACTGTGTGTTGGCATGGTCAAACCATGCTGGGGAGTGTGGTGGAGAGGGCTGAGCTTAGAGAGAAGGGAGCCTACCTGCCTGATAGAAGCAGGAAATGGACAAGGTGTTGAAATAATGGGGGAGAACCAGCAATTATGACAGTGCATATAGCTGAAACAGAAAATTCTGATCTTAGCTGTACAGGCCGTAGGGACACACTTCTGGTTGGTGCTAGACCTGGATGGTATGATTCCGGAAAATGAAGAAGATTTTGCAGGGAATTCAGTTCAAGCAGTTTGTAGGAATTGGAGCAGGATCTCAGCTGTTGCAAATTGGCAGAAGCAGAGTACTGAGTAGAACGTAGTCATTTGGCTGGAAATGAGCAGAACATCCCTGAAGCTCCCACAAGCTGGTGGGGAGGGGCGTGCCGAGACTGTTTTTTTTTTTTTGCGGTACGCAGCCCTCTCACTGTTGTGGCCTCTCCTGTTGCGGAGCACAGGCCCCGGATGCACAGGCTCAGCGGCCATGGCTCACGGGCCCAGCCGCTGCGCGGCACGTGGGATCTTCCTGGACCGGGGCACGAACCCGTGTCCCCTGCATCGGCAGGCGGACTCTCAACCACTGCGCCACCAGGGAAGCCCCGAGACTGTTTTTAAGCTGAGGATCTCGTATGCTATGATGAGGGAATAACCAACTCTGTATAAAGGCCTGAGAAGATATCAGAGAAGATATTGTTTGGATTAAGATGGGTAACATTATCCCCATTTCCACATGTGGGAAACTAGGGTTGAAAGAAAGGAAGCAATACACCAAAGGTTATAATGCTTTCAGTGTTCCATAAGTAGGGTCTGTCTTTGGTCCATTTTTGAACAAAGCAGAGCTGTAAACCAACAAGCAAATAAAATGCAGCCAATATGTATGATGATTTTTATTCTACCACATGCTTCTGCTTTTTTTAGAGTGGAGAAAGAAAAGGAAAGTATAAGTTTGTAAGTATATGTTTAATGAGGGTAATAAAAAATGTTTATGTATATAAACATGCATTTTAAGTTCTTAAAATTCCCAACTAGAAACCTGAGGTTATGTAGTTTTTTTAAAACCCATCAAATTCCAACATTGTTTAAACACAGACTTTCTAAAATAACAGTTCCTCCTCACCCCACCTGCCCTGCAAAGCCAGGACTCATATTGACAATTTCAAGTTCAGCTTCTTAATGTCTGTCTTCTGCCCTAAGGCCTCACTGTGGGTCATCTTGGACAAAAGCAGTTTACTAAAGTAAATATATATATAAAGTTTTCTCCCAGTGACTTCCCACTGAAAGAAATCTAAGCTGCCCAACATTGAAGTGATGACACTTGTTAAAAATCTGAAATGCTATTGAAAAGTTTACCAGTATAAGCAAGAAATTTTTTCCTAAGGACATGGCAAATTTACAAGTAAGTGGAAATTATAAATGAACAAGAATTTGGGCTGGACTTTTTTCTTGCAATTTGCAAAAACATATTTTTCTGTAAAGAATATGATACATAAATGTTCACGTAGATAAACGTAGAAGTCGATATTAACTAACATGTTGTTTTATATTGGTGTAAACTTACTTGTTCTACCTCTTATATCCAATGTTTGATTTATCTTTCCAGATCTCCAGCCCGGATGATGGTTTTGAGAGTAAATCTCTTTATGAAAGCTGGTTAGAAAAGGACCCTTCATTTGAAAATAAAACTTTGCCTAGGTAAATTACTTGTATGTACCTTTTCTACCACACGATCAGTTGAGTTCCCCTTTGCCCCTTGTTTCTCCAGACAGGCAACTCTCAGATGTCTCAACAATTTGAGAGTATTTTTGCAAATTTTTAGTAAAAAATTATTAGCCATTATTTTGCATTCTTGCATAAAATTACATTAAGATATATATTAAAAACATTAATAAATACAATTCAAATGAAGTAAAAAAACAAATGATGGATTATTTCTTTCTAAATTTATTAAGGTGCATTATCAGTAACTACCAAGTTATGTCTTTACCTTTAATTAGTTTAGATTTTATGTAAGAATTAACTTTTACTTCTCATTTATACAGTAGCAGCTTTCTTGTATTTATTTTATATTTATATTTGTTTTCTACTCCTATACTATTTCTAAAACCAGCTGGTGGTAGCAATTTATAGCTTCATTCTATATTGCAAATGTCTTGTGAAAGTTTAAATGTATCTCCACTATGTTTTTTTCTTATTACAGGAATTTAAAAAAATATATATTTATTTACTTATTTATTTTATTTTTGGCTGCGTTGGGTCTTAGTTTCAGCGCGTGAGATCTTTCGTTGTGGGGTGCAGGCTTCTCTCTCTAGTTGTGGTGTGCAAGCTCCAGAGCGGGTGGGCTCTGTAGTTGTGGCGTGTGAGCTCTCTAGTTGTGGCTCACATACTCAGTAGTTAGTTGCTCTGCAGCATGTGGGATCTTAGTTCCCTGACCAGGGATGGAACCCACATCCCCTGCATTGGAAGGTGGATTCTTAACCACTGGACCACCAGGAAAGTCCTTCCATTATGTTTTAAATGCTTATTCAAAAAACCACTAGAGTAGAAAAAAAGATTTAAAAAACATCCCAAGGTCTCAATCTCAAAAACATGTCTAATAGTTTGGAAGTATATAGTTAGATTCTTAATGCATATGTAATTTTATATTCTGTTTTACTGACTTATTTTTGAATGAAAATCTTCTATGACATTACATTTTTTAAAAAGTTTTTATTTATTTATTTTTGGTTGCATTGGGTCTTCGTTGCTGCTTGCGGGCTTTCTCTAGTTGCAGCAAGTGGGGGCTACTCTTCGTTGCGGTGCGTGGGCTTCTTATTCCGGTGGCTTCTCTTGTTGTGGAGCATGGGCTGTAGGTGCGCAGGCTTCAGTAGTTGTGGCACGCGGCCTTGGTAGTTGTGGCTCGCAGGCTCTAAAGCACAGGCTCAGTAGTTGTGGCTCATGGGCTTAGTTGCTGCGCAGCATGTGGGATCTTCCCGGACCAGGGATTGAACCCATGTCCCCTGCACTGGCAGGAGGATTCCCAACCACTGCACCACCAGGGAAATCCCGTCATTACATTTTATATGTATATATTTATATATTATTTATATATATGTATGTAGTGGCTTCTTAATTATATGCAAAGCAATATATTATAATTAGATTTATTTCTGAAATAAACTAAGGCACTTTTAGTCTTCATGATCTTAAATGTTGACTTTCTCATGGCAGTTTTCTTACTAGACCACAGTCCTCTGAGAGCAGAGACCGTATCTTATTTGTTTTTTCCTCAAAACAAATACCATAAATGGCTGAAGATACAGAAGATATCATAGTTACCAGGCTGCCATATTTAGTGTCACTGCCCAACTCTGGTTTTAATCAGTTCAGATTTATAGGTTTATCACACATATAAATAGGTGTGATAGGAAAGTGTTTGGAGGGTGGTATACCTTTTCTTAATTTTTATAAATGTGCCATACAATTCCTTGCAGTTCTTGGGATAGGATTCATGGTGCCATCTATTTAATTTTATATTATTTGTTTATGCATTTATTTATTCGTGTGTGTGTGTATGTGTATCATATTTTACATTTAGAATCAACAAGCTGGGATCTGGAAGTGATTTCGAAGCTTATTTCCAGAGACTTGGAATTGCTTCAGGAAGAGTCCGGTATACTAAGAATAGGGTAAAAGCCATTTTATTATTTTGGATACATAGCACTTCATCCACATTCTCTTTGTTAGGAATTCTGTCATTTAGTTGTTGGGTACCAGGCACCGAGTGGACATGTGGCCTGGGAGGAATTGCAGGGATAGAGATAGCCTGCAGGTCCCTTTGTAGATGGACTAGGAAATAATTTGTGTTATTTTCTGAATGTTCACTGCCAGGGTTATTCAGTGAAGTGGTAGCTGATAGAGTAATGCCAGGTACTTAGCTGGTTATCACTACCAAGAAGTTTGCATCCTTTTCCTGATGCGGGCTTTGTTGGAAAATCTAATTCTTTTCTGATCTGCATTGCCTGCATTGCACCATTGCCACTCAAACACATTGATGATATGTGAGTACATGGGTTTTGAACCTATACCGTGTTTGTCTGTCTGTTATAAATTATGTCATAAACCAAACTGAAGATTACATCAGTAAACTCAGATTTGTCACAGATTTTAATAATTTTCTAATCATAATTGCAGTATGCCAACATCTTGCTTGTCTAGAATACATATCCCTTGTAAATTTGACTATCCAGAATACAACTAACAGAGAAGTAAACAAAAACAGCTTCAGAATAACCCATAATAAATGCATAAATCTCTGTATACTAATAGTATACATAGATATTATACATTAGTATACATTAGTATACATTAATATAATACTCATCACACTTCGTACATAAAAGATGCGCTTTACCTCTGTCAAAGCCTGTTCACTTTTATACTGTCATCATTCTGAACAAAGTTATCTAGTTTCTAAGACAATGCAGATTAACAGCAGAATATCAGATAGAGGGAGAGAGACTGATACAGGGATGCCTTTTAGTGATATTAAAAGCAATAAAAGTGATAGCTTTATGGCAAAGTAGCAGATAGGTAAAAACTAAAGTTAGGAAAGGCAGACCTAAGAAGTTAAAAAATATTTATATGGCGTACCACCCTGTGATAATTTATGTTTATAATGGTAACCCTTAATTTTGTAACAAAGGTTAAATGGCATGTGGTTATATACTGTTTGGGAGGGGAGGGAAGGGGCTGAAATGTTGACCTTTAAATTACAGGGGTGCCAAACCTCCCAGCAGTTGAAAACCCACACATAACTTTACATTCGGGATCGTGTAGTTCTTTAGTACATATTTATTGAAAAAAATTCATGTATAAGTGAATGCCTGTAGTTCAAACCTGTGTTGTTAAAGTGTCAGCTGAATAATCCTTCAGCTATAGCAATACTTAGCTGCTCAGAACCTTTCATTCTCAATCAGTTGATAGATAATTTTAAACTGTGCTGGTATGCAATTTGAGTATGTACTCTTTAATTGTCAGCAAAGCAATAGGGAAAACTTTCAAGAAGCAGTGTTTTGAACAAAGATTATATGAATTATAAAATGAATAATGGTAAAATTTTAAATTGGTGAAAATTTGGTGGTGGGGTTTTAGTTAATTAGACTTAATTTTTTCACTCATTGTGATAAAACTCAGGGTGCCATATGGTTATGTTTTTTAATACAATCATTTTATGATTCCATAAAATATTATAATTTGAATATTTAATGTTTGTATATACTCGGTCCCCCCACACCTTTTTTTTTTTTTCAGAAAACAGATAATTACAGCAGCTATCCAGTATACCATACAATTTATGATACATTTGAATTGGTAGAGAATTTTTATGACCCCACGTTTAAAAAACAGCTTGCTGTAGCTCAGTTACGAGGAGCACTGGTTTATGAGCTTGCAGACTCTAAAATCATTCCTTTCAACATTCAAGACTATGCAAAAACTTTGGAAAATTATGCAACAGGTATCTACAGTTTATCCAAGAAATATGACCAACAATTAAGAGACCATCAAGTATCATTTGGTAAGAAATGGCTGGACAGATATTTTATAATCATTAAGCTAGAGTTTTAAGATATCACCTCCTATTGTCATCCATGCATACTATTTCATCCTAGAATTTATCCCTGCTTCATTTCTTTTCTTTTCTTTTTTTTTTTTTTTTTTTGTGGTATGCGGGGCTCTCACTGCTGGGGCCTCTCACTGCTGTGGCCTCTCCCGTCGCGGAGCACAGGCTCCAGACGCGCAGGCTCAGCGGCCATGGCTTACGGGCCCAGCCGCTCCGCGGCATGTGGGATCTTCCCGGACCGGGGCACGAACCCGCGTCCCCTGCATCGGCAGGCGGACTCTCAACCACTGCGCCACCAGGGAAGCCCCCTTCTTCATTTCTTAATCCTGACTTACAGAAAAAAAACTTTAAATACCTATTAAAGAGTGTGATTTAGTTTGATATTTGTAGGATGAATCCATTTTGCTAAGTTAGTGCTACAAACATTGGGTTGGTAAATATTTTCCCCATATTGCTCCCTTTAAAAATGTTTTGTTATAAGGACAATACTATTAAAATGTAACAATATTACAAAAAGATTGGAAAGTAAAGCCACCACTTCCACTACATATATGTAGTATTACATTATTATCATTATTATTACAGCATTTACCTATTAATGTTTTTCTACATAGAGGATTTTTTACATGGTTTTAAGCATTCTTTCATTTTATATCTGGCCATTTCATGGTTGCTATTCCACATCATGTATCTCCTGAAAAGCAGAAGTGAAATGTGGTGTAGTGTAGTGGAGGAGCATTAAGCATTGGGTCTGGAAGCAGTGTCCTGGTTCAAATCCTGGCTCTAATATTTAGTCATTGTGTGACCTTGAGAAAGTTACTTAACCCCTCTATGTGTCAGTTTTATTATGAGTGAAATAGTAAAATAAAATGTTTCCAAGATTTCATTTGGTTGGTATGTGGAAACAATGGTGACTGTCACTTAGTGCTCATAATGTTAGCTATTATTACTGTTTTACTGCAACCATTTTCTTTTATTATTCTGGGAGTACATATTCTTAGTATATATCAAAGTTATCAAATATGTACTGAGTGTCTACTGTGAACCAAGTGCTGTGTTATTTCCTGGGAGATATAAGGAAGATTAAGAAATAGTCATTGTCCTCAAAGAGCTTAAATTCTCATGGGGAAGGAGAAGACAAAATGCAGGGGATAAGCTATTAAAGGGGTGCACAGAGAGTACTATAGGGGGTGCTGAGAATGAATAGCAGGTGGTCAGTAGAGGCTTTGGAATATAATTACATAAGAATTAGTAACCTTCAGGAAGTTACGACGAGCAGCAGGCACTAAGATCTAGAAAACTGAAGCAAAGAAAATTTAGAAAATTGTGCTTAGATCTATATGAATAGTTGGCCCAATAAGTAAGTATTGAATGAATAAATAAATGAATGCTGGGTTTCTGATAAATTGAGTTAAAAATATTTTTTATGTCCTAAACTCTTGAAATTTGTTATTTCCTTATGAACCAATTTTGCCATTTTCAATTTTATACATTATTTCTTTGTTACAATATTTTCTAATAATTTCCATGGATCTGAAAGAAGACTCAGTAGAAAAATAGTTTCAGCATCTATTCAGTCACAGCAATCTGGAATTGGGCGGTGGGTTGGAAAATGAACGTTTGAAATATGAAGCACTCATGCTTACTAATTTCCCTTCTACTTTTCTATTTTTTAAAAAAGATTCCTTATTTTCTGCTGTGAAAAACTTCTCAAAGTCCGCTTCAGATTTTCATAGAAGACTTTCACAGGTTGATCTGAATAAGTAAGTTTCAAATGTAAAGCTCCCTACTGTTTTGAAAATCAATCTGGTTACTGGAATGAACTGGGTACGCTTATAGAAGCATTCAACTCTGAATCATTGCTACTCAAATTATGGTCTGCCAGCCAGTAGCATAAACATCACCTGGGAGCTTGTTAGAAAGGCAGAATATCAGACCCCATCCAAGACCTGCTTTATTAGAATTCTGCACTTTAACGAGACTCTCCAGGTAGTTTGTATTCACATTAAAGTTTGAGGGGCACAGCTGTTGAATGATAGACTAAAAACTCATCCCATGGCAAGGGCCAAGGAGACATGTCTTTAGAAGTTTGCATGATAAGAATTCTGACTATTTCTGGTAATTCATAATTCTATGGGTTTAAGTGCATTTGTAGCATATTTTACTATAGTCACAATATTCTTGTGAACGGTGTAGAAATTCTTTCTTTACTAATACTTTTTTTTGCGTTTCATTTAACCTCATGCCATTGTTAGGTTGAAAAATAATTTTAAAGTTATACTCAAAGCATTATTTAACAAGCATCATTTGTTCCACCTTACAGTCCATGTCGCATTTCTTAATTTTTTTCAGATTTATCAGAATAAGCTTTCCCACCTCCCATCCGGGCAGAAAGCTGTATCCGTCATTGTGAGGGGCCTCTCTCTTCCTGGGGGTGTAGGACAGCCTAGGCAACTTTTGCAGCACCCCCAAAGAGAGTTGGAAGATTCCAAGTGTGGAAGGGACTCCCTGCCCACTAGGAGCAGCTGTCTCCCTCCTTGCAGACTCCTGCAACTTCCCTTCATTCTGTCTTGTTTAGGCTTTACTCTGCTCCTTTCTTCCACAGTAGAATTAACTGGTCTATCAAGAACAACTTGGTAGTCCACCCTGTCTACCTTTGCAGGAGGCCTGGCTCTCCTCCTACAAAGAATTAAAAATGTCTTTCACTTCCTTCTGGTCTGTGATCTTGAAAAAGAAAACAAACCATTTCCCAATCAGTCTCTCTGCTTATTATAAATAATAGAAAGATGCCCCTGCTGTTATATGTAGCTTACCATATGAGCCTTACTGTGTGTTTTATATGCATTTTCTTTAAAAATTCTATGAGTTTAGAAGGTTATTTCCTCATGCCTTATCCTTATTTAATACTTTAAAATGTGGTTGCATGGTAAGGGTTTTAATTATCTATTTCTTATTCTCAAAGCCCCACTGCAGTGAGAATTATGAATGACCAACTGATGTTCCTGGAAAGGGCATTCATCGATCCCCTTGGTTTACCAGGGAGGCCATTCTATAGGTAAGAAGGCAACAGCTGTTCCACTAAAGGACACCAAATATGTCACTGTGACCAAAACCATCATACCCAAGGTCTGCTTCAAACTCCTGCTATCAGACAAGTGGAAAGTGGATATGTATACTGAAGGAAATATGGGTGAGATTATGCATAACAGTGTAATTTGTACTATCAGAAAAGTTAATTTCATATTGTGTATTGCTTTGCTGCAGATGTAAATGGCAGATGATAGTTGAAAAAGAACTCTTGTAACAAAATCGAAAAGACACAGAATCTTAAAGGGGGTCTGAGAGCTCATGTAGTTCAATTTTCTACATGAATCTTTTCTATAGGATCTCAGAAAAGTAGTTATCCAGCCGCCGTTTGAATCTTCCAGTGAATGGAAGCTTACTACCACGAGGAAGTTCGTTCTGTAGAAAGTTTTCTTCATAAAAATATATTTCCCTGTAATTTTCTCCTTCTGACCCTGTTCTGCTCTCCAAAGTCAAAAAGAATTAGTCTAGATCTATTTCCATATAACATTTCAGGTTTTTGAAGATGGATGCCATAGTTTCCCCTAAAGAAATATCGTTGTTTTTATTATCTCTATCTCAGGTTTTCTTTCAGTATCTTGGCTGCTTTTGGATAGCCTCCAGTTTTTTGAGGTACATTTTAAGCCATGGTTTCTTGGTAAAAATTAGAAAGGTCCTAGCATTTAGAGTCAGAAAATCTGTGTTCTAGTTCACTTGCACGTGTGTGATTTAGAGCAAGTCATATCTAGGGTTTGCTCATCTGAATTAGGATGGTGATAATTGCTATTTTACAAGGCTGTTTACCATCAAATGACATATACAAGATATTTCTATGTTACCTTTCTTATAAATATTAGTAATAATTTAACTGATTACAAGCCCAGGCATTTAGAGCTCAGCTCTGCCAAATACTAAGTGTGACCTGGGAAAATTTACTTCTCTAAGACTCAGGTTCCTCAGCTGTAGATGGAGATTACAGTGCTTTTACCCTATAGGTTTGTAGATTTAAGGCATGCAGAAGATTTAGCTCAGAGAGGAGTATACTCAGTAAATGGCTGCTATTTTTATAATAGCTTACAAAATGTAAAGATAAGTGTTTATCAATACAAATGAAATAGCAGCCATCAGTTAAGTATTTACATAAATCAAATCAAAGGTTGAAAGCTAATCTACATGTTAATCCTCTCTTGCCTATCATTAGTCCATCTTTATATATTTGTTTATTTTTAAGGTTTTTTTTTAAAATGATTTTTTTGGATGCATTGGGTCTTAGTTGAGGCAAGTGGGATCGTTTGTTGCAGTGCACAGGCTCTTCGTTGCAGTGCGTCGGCTTCTCTCTACTTGTGGCGCATGGGCTCCAGAGCTCACGGGCTCAGTAGTTGAGGCATGGGCTTAGTTGCCTCGCGGAATGTGGGATCTTAGTTCCCTGACCAGGGATCCAACTGGCGTCCCCTGCATTGGAAGATGGATTCTTAACCACTGGACCACCAGGGAAGTCCTTATTTTTTAATTTATATGATTTATAAGCAAAACATCTCTTTTTCAAATTCAGGCTCTATACAGTTATATAGAATAAAAAGGGACAGTGCTAACACCCAAACGTTTCTATTATTTCCTTCAGGGAAAATCAGTGATGAGTTTGATGTTAAATTTTGAGTGCAGTTATGTAAACATGTATAGTTATTTATTTATTATTCATTTCTGTTTACATAAATGCGACCATATATCACTTTGCAACTGCTTTTGGTAAAAATTTATCTTAAGAGATCTATGTCAATATATATAACTTTATTTTTTACTTATTTATTCCTTTGGCTGTGTCGGGTCTTCATTGCTGCACGCAGGCTTTTCTCTAGTTGCAGCGAGCAGGGGTTTCTCTTTGTTGTCGTGCATGGGTTTGTTGTGGAGCACAGGCTCTAGGCATGCTGGCTTCAGTAGCTGTGGCTCACGGGCTCTAGAGTGTGGGCTCAGTAGTTGTGGTGCATGGGCTTAGTTGTTCCGTGGCATGTGGGATCTTCCCTGACCAGGGCTCAAACCCGTGTCCCCTGCATTGGCAGGCAGATTCTTAACCACTGCGCCACCAGGGAAGCCCAGTATATATAATTTTAGCTCTTCTCATCTGCTGCATAGTGTTCCACTGTATGGCTTTCATGTGTAATTTTTTTAGTCCTTATTGAGTTTTTACTTAGATTTTGCCCCCCAATTATTTAGTATTATGAAAAGTACTGCTATAAAATGTCCCTGAGCCCTACTTGAACATTTGTTTTAATATATCTATAATCAGTATGTGAGATTTCAGGGTTAAAAGGTAAACACACTTTTTGGAACTATTAATTGAACATGAAGACTATATTCTAAAGATACTGAACTCACTTCTCCCAGACATACCAAATCTACAGCTACAGATGGGACAGTTTCTTCTGAAAAAGACCTGACGATTAGCCAAGCAACTCCTTGACATCAGGCAAAGGAGAAAAAGGCCACGTGGATGTGGGTAGGTGAGGCTGAGGTCCAATCTTGCCACAAAGCCCACTCCTGGGGCAGCAGCCCACAGCAAAGGGTTTGTACCCAAATCAGCCACCTCAACTTTTAGGACCTGTGCCTGAGAGGTAAGCCTCCCAAATATCTGGCTTTGAGAACCAACAAAGCTGCTGCATACCTAAGACCAAAGGGAGGTACAGAACTGAGAAACTTCAGGCTGAAAGGACTCGCTGGAACTCATCTGCCACAGGGCCCAGCACAGAAGCAGTCCTTAAAAGCACCCAGATTTTATGTGAAAGAGATTCATTTGCTGATCTTAAAGCGCCAGCTGGAGGGGGCAGGGGCCTTTTGGGATACTCTCCAAGATGGGGGCCGGTGGGTGCCGATTTCCGCTCTTCCTCTGACTTGCTAAATCTCGTGGGCACTGTCTTTCCTTCCCTCCTCTTCCCTGAAGGTGGTGATCTTCATGCATTCCCTCTGCTGAGCTCCAGAGCACCAGTATCTCTGGAGGGGAGCTTTTATTTGCAGCTGGTACTCTGCCTTTTGCACCTGGTGTCCTGGTTTTTGTAGCTGTCGCCAGGAGACACTCCTTGATTGCTTGGCTCAGGCTAGGGGGTGGGAGGGCTTGCATTCCTGCATCCCATGAGGCTGTAACAACTGGAGAGACAGTTCTTGGCAGACTACCATCCCCAAGGTACGAGCAGACTGAAAACACCCCCAGTCTTTCTGAGAAAGATGCTTATTTGCTTGTCTGGGAGCTTTGGCCTGAGGGGAGGGCTTTTGTTGCAGTGCACTTCTAAAAGCCTATGGAGTGCTCTCGGGGAATGGAGGCTGGTGGAAGCAGTCTTTGCGCTCTCCCTCTGCCTCACTCCAGCTTGACCTTATCTCTCAGAAGGCAGCTTATACCCTTTTCTGGCACCCTGATTTTTGAAGCTGCTGCCAGGAATACCTCTACATTGCCTGGCTCTGGTGACCAGAGGGGATTATGCTTGCGGGTGTCATAGGAATAGATATTAAACAGCTACCACTGTCAGGCACAGCAAGAGAGAGGCAGTAGAACCAAGGGCTGTCTTCCAGGGAAAGAAGCCTATAAGCTTATAATCACAGCTGCAGGCCGAGAGGCAGGATTCTGATTAAACACATTACCCATCTAAGGGCTGACTGTAAACTGTACCAGAGACCTAGGAGGGAGGTGCTGTCTTCATGCTCTCCCTTTGCCACGCTCCAGAGAACGAGCATCTCTCAGGGGAACTCTTACATGTTTGAGGCCTCAGCTTTTGCCCAGGGGATACCCCTTCATCCCCTGCCTCTGGTGGCCAGGTGGGATTGCTTTCCTGGGTCCCACAGGGTTACAGTGATCTGAGAGTCAGTGCTTGGGAGGCTGCCACCTTCAGGTCTCTGCACAGATAGCAGGCGGAAACACCCCCACCCCCACCCCCCACGTTTCCATAGAAGAGGCCTATTTGCCTGTCTTGGAGCTTCAGCCTGAGGGGCAGCCTTCACGCTTGGCACACATCTAGAGGCCTGTGGAGCTCCTCTCAGGAAACACGGGCTGGGGAATGCCATCTTTACATTCTCCCTCTGCTTTGCCACAGCTTGCTAGTACATACCAGAAAGGAGCTTATACACTTGTCTGGAGCCCCGAGTTTTGACTGCTACCCAGGGGACACCTTCATGTGACCTGGCTCTAGTGGCCACCAGACCTACTCTTGTGTTCCACAGGATGGTATATATTTGCATACTTTAAAAGCTGCTGCCTGAGGGCCTGGCTTCCAATCATCCTGCATCCAAGTGCTGACTGAGATATTCACCTTTGGTACACTGACAGGTCTTGGCACGCACTATCAGCTATTGGGAGCTATTAAAAATAGGTCGTTTGGAGAATCACAGAGGTTTGAGAGACAACCAAGAGCTAGGGAAATGTTGAACAATAAGGTTTATCCCACGAGGCTACTCCATCAAGACTGTTGGTTTCTATGCATTAGATGAAACAGCTACCTCTTCCAGAGAGTCAAGCAAAATGAGGAAACATGGGAATATGTTACAAAGAAAAAAAGGCAAAACCTCAGGAAAAAAACTTATTTAAACAAATATAAGTAATCTACCTGATAAAGTGTTCAAAGTAGTGGTCATAAAAGATGCTACTGAATGTGAGAGAAGAATGGATGAACACAGTGAAAACTTTGAGAAACTTGTAGAAAATATAAGAAAGTACCAAATAGAAGTCATGGTGTTAAAGAAAGAATACAATAACTGAACTGAAAAATACACTAGAATGGTTCACTAGCAGACTAGAAGAAGCAGAAGAATCAGTGACCTGGAACACAGGTAGTGGAACTTACACAAACAGAGCAACAAAAAGCAAAAAGGATTTTTAAGTGATGACAGCTTAAGGGACCTCTGGGACAACATCAAGTGAAACAACATTTATGTTATAGAGGTCCCAAAAGAAAAGAGGGCTGAAAACTTCCCCAACATGGGGAAGGAAACAGACACCCAGATCCAGGAAGCTGAGACAATTCCAAATAAGATGAACCAAAAGATACCACCTAAGACAAATTATAATTAAAATGGCAAGGAAGGTAGAAATAAGGAGAGAATCTTAAAAGCAGCAAGAGAAAAACAACTTATGAACAAGAGAATCCTATTGAGACCATTAGCAGATATTCCAGCAGAAATTTTTCAGGCCAGAAGGGAGTGGCATGATGTATTCAAAGTGCTGAAAGAAGAAAATTCCCAACCAAAGTGAATAAAAGCCATATAATCATCTCAATAGAGGAAAAAAACATTTGGCAAAATTCAACATCCACTTACGATGAAAAGTCTCAACAGGACTTCTCTGGTGGTCCAGTGGTTAAGACTCTGTGATTCTACTGCAGGGGGCATGCGTTCGATCCCTGGTCGAGGAACTAAGATCCCACATGCCGCAAATTAAAAAAAAAAGTCTCAACAAACTGGATACAGAGGCAGTGTATCTCAACATAACATAGGCCATATATGACAGACCCACAGCTGCCATCATGCTCAATGGTGAAAAACCCAAAACATTTCCTTTAAGATCAGGAACAAGACAAGTACGCCTACTCTCACCACTTTTATTCAACATAGTACTGGAAGTCCTAGCCACAGCAATTAGGACAAGTAAATCAAAGACAACCGAACCAGAAAGAAGTAAAACTGTCACTACTGCAGATGACATGGTACTATATGTAGAAAATCCTAACGATTCCACAAAAAAAACTATTAGAATAAATGAATTCAGTAAAGCTGTAGGACACATAATCAATATACAGGGACGTATGGCATTTCTACACACTAATGATCAGAAATTAGGAAAACACCCCATTTACAATTTCATCAGGTTTACTTGACTGCTGTATCAATAATATTGTACTATACTCTCCCTTTACAATTCTCCAGAAGATGGCATGTATAGTAAGGAATACCTATGACCTGTATCTCTAATCTCAGCTTATATATGTCAGAATATTAATGTTTATAAACAGTTTAGCACATATACCTGTTTCAATAAGAAAGATCCATTTGAGGCCATGCTAAAATTTAAAAGCCAAGAGCAATAAATCCTGATGTACTTTGGGAAATCTAAATGATTACATTATAAATTTCTCTTTGATCATTAATATAGTGACTTTACATAGAGTTCCATATTGTGTCCTACAATAGATTTACAGCTTGAAGCAGCTCTAGAATTTGACTGTTGGGCCTAATTCCTGTTAAGAGTGTTTAATAAAATATGTATGTTTATGGAAGGCAGAATTCCACACACTGGGGAGAGAAGTAACTTGATCTCGAGCTACTTATGAGATGAAGTAGGAAATCGACTGCAAACTTTCCTTCTAGATTAAAAAAGTGTGTCTTTGTGGGGAACCCATATATAGCCATTTTACCTTTGTGGAATGGGCTTTATTATCCTTACCACTTGTGATATTTTTGTTATACAAGCTTCTTTAATTATTGCTTTTTAATATCTGAAGAGTACTGGGAACAACTGTCATTCTTGTTGAATCTCTAAAAAAGGCAATACAGCGGTAATTACTTTTTTAATCTCTTATAAAACATATCCATAAATTATCCATGCTTCATGGATGTCAGTTTGTGGATGTCTAGGCAGTTAGACAACTAATGCCCATAACTTACAGGAAAGAATCTACTTACTTCCAACTGCATGGGTTGGCAACATATGATTCACAAGATGTGTCTTATCAACTCCTTTCTTTGTTTAAAATTATACCATTAACTAAATATCTCAAACCAATTATATCTGTTCTTATTTTGGAGTAACAAAAATAAATGCCAGGAGGAGACACATAATACTTAGTAAGATATGGTCTAACAAAGCAGAATGAATAAAGAAAAAGCATATAAAATGTAATATATGTACACGCTTCAGTTCAACCTGTCCTCTTTGTTTTTTTCTACTAGGCACATCATCTTTGCTCCAAGCAGCCACAACAAATATGCTGGCGAATCATTTCCTGGCATCTTTGATGCTATATTTGATATTGAAAATAAAGCAGATCCTCGTTCAGCCTGGAAAGAAGTAAAGAAACACATCTCAATTGCAGCCTTTACAATTCAAGCAGCAGCAGGGACTCTGAAAGAGTTGTTATAGTAAGGTCTCAGCCAACTGGCTGCCATTAAAAATCTGAGGATCTGAAAGAGTTGTTAATAGTAAGGTCTCAGCTGACTAGCTGCCATTAAAAGTCTGAGGATAAAATTCGTCTTTCTTTCTGATAACACATAAAGCAGAGCATGCTAAAATCTTGCTTTTCATGTCATGTTTTGACTTTAGACTTCCACCTTGTTCATCTGCAAAGAGATTTTTGGCTCTGAAAATTCATAACTTCATCATCAAAGTGCTAATCCAATAAAACACACCAAAAACCCTCTAGTCATATAGAGAAAGAGATAAAATAAGTGAAAATTCCCTAAAATAAAATATGGCAAGGAACTTGAACTCTTCAGACATTGGTGGCCAGAAAGTAAAACAGTACAACCACTTTGGAAAACAGTCTGGTACTTTCTTATAAAGTTAAATATATACTTATAGCTCTAAAATTCTACTTCTAGGTATTTACTAAGGAAAAGCAAAAACATGATCACCAAAAGATTGTTGCATGTTCATTGCAGCTTAATGTGCAAATAATGCAAATGTCCATCAATAAATGAATGGATAAATTGTGGTATATTCACAATGGAATACTACTCAGCAATAAAAAGGAAATAACTGCCAATACATGTAATATTATTGGCAGACATTGTTGAAGGAAAGAAGCCAGACACAAAAGAATGCCTAGTATGAGATTCAATTTATACGAAGAAGCAAAACTAATCTATGGTATTAGGAATTAGATCAGTGATTGCTTGGGTCAAGTAAGGGGCAGGCAGGGAGGAAATCTGCTACAAAGAGAAAAGTTTCTGGGATGATGGGAGTTTTCTGTATCATGATCTGGATGATGGTTACACAGGAATATACAGTTGTCAAACTTCATCAAACAGTAAACTTAAAATGTGTAACAATGATACCTTATAAATAAATTTGATTACCAAGAAAAAAAATGTCTGGCAAGGAGACTGGAATAGCACACCTTCTCTTATGAAACCATCACGCAGTATAAATGGTAAGGAAAAGTGAGTAATAGCTATACTTTTGATAACTTCAACTCTACTGAATAATATATATCTGATAGGTGAAAATAGTTGACCCTTGAACAACATGGGGATTAGGGGTGCTGACCCTCTGTGCAGTTGAAAATCCACGTGTAACTTGACAGTTGGCCTCTCCATATCCTTGCTTCTACATGCATGGATTCAGCAACCATGGATCATGTAGTGCTGTAATATGTATTTAGTGGAAAAATATCTGCGGATAAATGGACCTATGCAGTTGAAACCTGTGTTGTTCACAGGTCTACTGTAGTTGCCACAAATCTTCATACCCTGACTCCTACTGAACAGAAGTATATCAGCATGTGTAAACTTTCATGCAGAGCCTAATTATTCAGAATTGTGGGTAATCTGAGATGAAAGCTTCAAAAAGCTTGGTTGTTTAATTACTTTGCCAAAAAGAGTTGAGAATCAAAAATGAGCCCTCATAGGCAGGCACACTAACTACAATAAGAGGCTTTAAAGAGCAATAAAAGATTTATAAAGCATATTAAATTAGACTTCTGTGAAAAGTTCATTTTAGCAAATCTATGAATTTAATTTTCTACCATACTATATTACCTTAACATAAGACTTTATTTTAGGATAGAGGAGTTACTGTATTTTAACTTTTGACTTAAAGCATTGTCATGTAGAGACAATATTGGGTTTTCTACTGTCTCAACTGAGTAAATCACTACATAATTTTGGGCATCAGTTTCTTCAAGAGTAAGGATTGTTAAGGTTCTATCTAACTCTATTATGTCATTTCTAAAGGGGACAAAATACAAAAATTTATAAATCTCTTTTATGTTTTTCCTACTGGCAGCTTTCCAGAAGAAAGATATTTACTGCTAAAACAGCATGTATGGTTAGAAATATGGGTTTAGAGAAAAATAGTAACCTTTTCAAATTATTGTTTACTTTAATTGGTAAGTTATTTTGTTTTTATCATCTTTAATCAACAATTGATCATTTGAACAGAACAATGATTATGTGGTATGCACTGTAATAAACTCAGGATGTTAGAGAATATGTACTACCACATGTTCAACACACAGAACGTGTGTTTGAACTACTTTTTTAGTCTTTTTCCCATAGGATTATTTTATCTCTAAGATGTTTACGCTTGGTAACCACATAGCAAACATCTAGAGTAGTCATGAAACATGAAAAAATGGGAGACTGAGCAAATCACCGTGGAAAATCACCACTTTACAAAGGTAGACAGAAACAGAGGGAAAAGCAAAGAAAGGAGATACAAAACAACCAGAAGACAGACGATAAGATGGCAGTAGTAAGTCCTTACATATCAGTAATCACTCTAAATAGAAATAAATTCAATTCACTAATCAAAGGCACAGAGTGGCTAGCTGGATTAAAAAGATCTGACTATATAATTTCAGCTCTAGAGATACACATAAGCTCAGGGGTGAAGATGTGAGTGGATGAGGATATTCCATGCAACTGGAAACCAAAAGAAAGCAGGTATAGCCAGACAAAACAGACTTAATGCCAAAAATGATGAGACAAAAGGTCATTATATAATGATAAAAAGGTCAATATATCCAGAAGATACAACAATCATAAATATATATACACCCAACATTGGCACACTGAAATATATTAAGCAAATTCTAATAGATCAAAAGGGAGAGATAGACAATAATGCAATTATAGTAGAGGATTTCAATATCCCACTGGCAGCAATGACCACTGATCATCCAGACAAAAAATCAATAAGAAATGTTGGAATTTAACCATACTGTATAACAAATGACCTTAACAGACATCCAAAAGTAGCAGAATATACATACTTCTCAAGTGCACACAGAACATTATCTAGTATAAATCATGATATGAGAAGAAATGAAAACAACACATCTCAACAAGTAAGAATATGGAAATCACACCAACTATCTTTTCAGATAACAATCTATGAAACTAGAAATCGACAATACCAGGAAAGCTGGAAAATCTACAAATATGTGGAAAGTAAATAAGACACTCCTAAACAATGAGTCAGAGGGGAAAAAAGGAAATTTAAAAATTATCTCAAAACAATTGAAAATGGAAATACAACCAATCAAATCTTATGGGATGAAGGAAAAGCAGTTCTGAGAGGAAAGTTTATAGCAATAAATTCATATATTGAGAAATTTAGAAACATCTCAAAAAAAAAATCCCCCTAACTTTTACACCTCAAGGAACTAGGCAAAGAAAGCAGGAGGATCAAAGTGGAAATACATGAATAGAGACCAGGGAGGAAAAAAAGAATTAACAAAATTAAAGTTGGCTCTTCAAAAGATAAACAAAATCGACAAACCTTTAACCAGACTAAGAAAAAAAGAAGACTCAAAATTAGAAATGAAAAAGAACAACAGAGATACAAATACTACAGAAATACAGAAGACCATATGAGACTATTATGAACAATTATATGCCAACGAGATAACCTAGAAGAAATGCATAAACTTCTATAAACATAAACTACCAAGACTGAATCAGGACAAACAGAAATTCTGAACAGACCATTAATGAGCAAAGAGATTGAATCAGTAATCAAAAACCACCCAACACAGAAAACCTCAGGACCAGATGGCTTCATTGGCAAATTCTACCAAACATTCAAAAGAGAATTAACAACAGTCCTTCTCAAACTCTTGCAAAAACCTGAGGAGGAAATACTTCCAAAGTCATTTTACGAGGACAGCATTACCTTGATTCTGAAACCAGATAAGGACACTTTAAGAAAACAATAGACTAATATCCCTCATGAATGTAGCTGCAAATTTTTCAACAAAATCTTAGCAAACTGAATTTAAGAACACACAAAAAGGGTTATATATCATGACCAAATGGGATTTATCCCTTTGATGCAAAGATGGTTCAATATGTAAATCAATAAATGTAATATATCACATTAATGAAAGATAAAAAATACATGATCATCTCAGTTGATGCAGAAAAGCACTTAATAAAATACAACATCCTTTCATGATTAAAAAACGCTAGGCAGACTCGGTATAGAGGAACATACAACATAATAAAGGCCATATGTAACAAACCTACAGTTAATATGATACTCAATGGATAAAAATTGAAAGCTATTCCTCTAAGATCAGGAACAAGACAAGGATGCCCATTTTCACCATTCTTATTCAATATAGTACTAAACTACTAAATTGCTCAATATAGAGCAATTGGGCAAGACAAACAAAAGGCATCCAAATAGAGAATGAAAAACTAAGTGTTGATATTTGCAGATGCTACGATTTCATATATAGAAGATCCCCAAGACTCAACCAAAAAAAAACCACAAAAAACAAAAAACTGTTGGAACTAATTAATGATTTCAGTAAAATTGCAGGATACAAAAATCAATATACAGAAATCAATTAATTTCTACACGCTAAGAATGAAACATCTGAAAAGGAAATAAAGAAAACTATCCCAATCACAATAGCATCAAAACCAATAAAATACTTAGGAATAAGTTTAACCAAGGAAGTGAAAGATTATTGCTGAAAGAAATTGAAAACAAAAGTAATAAATGGAAAGACAGCCTGTGTTTATGGATCAGAATAAGTAATATTGTCAAAATGTCCATACTATCCAAAGCCATCTATAGATTCAACACAATTCCCATCAAAACACCAATGGCATTCTTCACAGTAGAAAACAACCCTCAAATCTGTATGGACCCACAAAAGACCTCAAATAGCAAAAGCAATTCTGAGGAAAAAGAACCAAGCTGGTGGTATCATACTTCATGATTTCAAACTATATTATAAAGCTATAGTACTAAAAATGTATTATAATAAACAATATAACCATATGCCTAAAGGAGGCAGAAAAAGAAAAAAAAACAAAGTTAGTAGAAGGAAATAAATCATAAATATAAGAACAGAAATAAGTAAAATAGAAACTAAAAATAGAAAAGATCAATGAAGCTAAGAGCTGGTTTTCAGAAAAGATAAGCAAAACTGATAAACCTTTAGCCAGACTCATCAAGAAAGAAAAAAGAGGGCCAAATCAATAAAATCAGACATGATAGTTTTAAGAGACACCAAGGAAATACAAAGGATCATAAGAGACTACAATGAACAGCTATACGCCCATAAAATGGACAATCTAGAAGAAAATGGAAGATTCCTAGAAATGTATGATCTCCCATGATTGAACCAGGAAGAAACAGAAAATATGAACAGACCAATTACCAGCAATGAAAGTGGAACAGTAATAAAAACTATCAGAAAACAAAAGTCGAAACCAGAAGGCTTCACAGGTGAATGCTACCAAATATTTAGAGAATAGTTAACACCTATTCTTCTCAAACTGTACTAAAAACTGCAGAGGAACATTTGTGAACTCATTCTACAAGGCCAGCATCATCCTGATAACAAAAACAGACACCACAATAAAAGAAAATTACAGGCCAATATCACTGATAAACATAGATGCAAAAATGCTCAACAAAATATAATCAGACCAAATCCAACAATACATTAAAAGGATTGTGCACCACGATCAAGTGGGATTTATCTCAGGGATTTTTCAATATCTGCAAGTCAATCAATGTAATATACATTAACAAACTGAAGGGCAAAAACCATATCAACAGATGCAGAAAAAGCTTTACAAAATTAAGCATCCATTTAAGATAAAAACTCTCCAGAAATGGACATAACGGGAACAAACCTCAACATAATAAAGGCCATATATGACAAACCCACAGGTAACATCATACTTAATGATGAAAATCTGAAAGCATTTCCTCTAAGATCAGAAATAAGACAAGGATGCCCACTCTCACCACTTTTTATTCAACAGAGTTTTGGAAGTCCTCCCCATAGCAGCCAGAGAAGGAAAATAAATAAAAGGAATCCAAATTGGAAAAGAAGTAGTAAATCTGTCACTGTTTGCAGATGACACGATACTCTACGTAGAAAATCCTAAAGATGCTACCAGAAAACTACTAGAGCTCATCAATGAATTCAGTAAAATTGAAGGATATAAAATTAATATACAGAAATCTGTTGCATTTCTATACACTAACAACAAAAGATCAGAAAAAGAATTTAAGGAAACAATCCCATTTACTATCATATCAAAAAGAAAATACCTAGAGATCTACTTAAGGAGGCAAAAAACTTATACTTTGAAAACTGTAAGACACTGATGAAAAAAATTGAAGATGATACAAACAGATGGAAAGATATACCGTGTTCATGGATTGGAAGAATCCATATTGTTAAAATGACCATAATACTGAAGGCAACTGACAGATTCAATGTAATCCCTATCAAAATACCATGGGCATTTTTCACAGAACTAGAAAAGAAAATTTTAAAGTTTCTATGGACACACAAAAAATCTTGAATAGCCAAAATAATCTGGAGAAAGAACAGAGCCGGAGGAATCAGGCTCCCTGACTTCAGACTATACTACAAAGCTACAGTAATCAAAATAATATGGTACTGGCATAAAAACAGATACATCGATCAATGGAACAGGATGGAAAGCCTAGACATAAACCCGTGTACTTATGGTCAATTAATCTATGACACAGGAGGCAAGAATATACAATGGAGAAAAGACAGTCTCTTCAATAAGTGGTGCTGGGAAAACTGGACAGCTACGTGTAAAAGAATAAAATTAGAATATTAACACCACATACAACGATAAACTCAAAATGGATTAAAGGCCTACATATAAGACAGGAAATCATAAAACTCCTAGAGGAAAACATAGGCAGAACCCTCTCTGACATAAATCATAGCAGTATTATTTTGGATCTGTCTCCTAAAGCAAAGGAAATGAAGCAAAAGTAAACAGATGAGACCTAATTAAACTTAAAAGCTTTTGCACAGTAAAGGAAGCCATCAAGAAAATGAAAAACAACCTAGTGAATGAGAGAAAATATTTGCAAATGATATGATCCAAAATATATAAACAACTCATACAACTCAACATCAAAAAAACAAACAACCTGATTAAAAACTGGGCAGAAGACCTGAAAAGACATTATTCCAAAGCAGATATACAGATGGTCAACAGGCACATGAAAAGATGCTCAACATCATTAACTCAACATCATTAAACATCAGAGAAATGCAAATTAAAACCACAGTAAGATATCACCTCAGACCTATCAGAATCGCTATCATCAAAAAGAATACAAATAACAAATGTTCATAAAGATGTGGAGAAAAGGGAACCCTGTACACTGATGAGGGAATGTAAATTCGTACAACCATTTTGGAGAAAGTATGGGGGAGTTCTTTAAAAAGTAAAAACAGAACCATCATATGATCCAGCAATCCCACTCTTGGGCATATATCCAGAGAAAACCATAATTTGAAAAGATACATGCACCTCAATATTCATAGCATTATTTACCATTGCCAAGATATGGAAGCAACCTAAGTGTCCATCAATAGATGAATGGATGAAGATGATGTGATACACACACACACACACACACACACACACACACACACACACACACACACACAATGGAATACTACTCAGCCATAAAAAAGAAAATTTTGCCATCTGCAATAACATGGATAGTCTTGGAGGGTGTTATGCTAAGTGAAATAAGTCAGAGAAAGACAAATACTGTATAATATCACTTATATGTGGAAAGTAAAAAATACAACAAATTAATGAAACAAAAAAAGAAACAGACTCACAGATACAGAAAATAAACTAGTGTTTACCAGTGCAGAGAGAGAAGGGGGGGAATACAGGGGTAGGTGATTTTAAAAAAGGGTTTTTATGGGATTATATGAAATCATGTGTGAAACTTTTGAAAACTGTAAAGTTCTATAGAATTTAAAGAATGTTCCTTTCAATTAAAAAACAAACAAAAAAATAAAATGAACTAGTGAACATAACTAAAAAGAAACAGTCACACAGGTATACAGAACTAGTAATTACCAGTGAGGAGGAGGAAGGGGCAAAATAGGGTTAAGAGATTAAGAACTAAAAACTACTCTGTATAAAATATATAACCTACGATGATAAATATATCATCGTACAACACAGGGACTATAGCCAATATTTTATAACTATAAATGGAATATAACCTTTAAAAACTGTGAATCAATATGTTGTACTCCTGAAACATATAATATTGTACATGAACTATACTTCAATTTTTTTAAAAAGTATTATACTGGTACAAAAATAGACACATAGACCAGTGGAGCACATTAGAGTGCCTAGAATTAAACCTCTGCTTATATGGTCAAGTAATATTGGATAAGGGAGTCAAGGGCACCCAATGGGGAAATGAATAGTCTCTTCAACAGGCTGTGTTGGGAAAACTGGATAAACATATGCAGAGCAACGAGAATGGACTGTTATCTTACACCACTCACAAAAGTTAACTTGAAATATATTAAAGATTTAAACATAAGACCTGATACTTTAAAATTCTTAGAAGAAAACATAGGGAAGAAACTCCTCAACACTGGTGGTAGTAATGATTTCTTTGGATATAACAACAAAAGCAAACCTCAACAAATGGGACTACATCAAATTTAAAAGCTTTTGCACAGCAAAAGAAACAACAAAATGAAAAGGCAACCTACGGAATGGGAGAAACTTTTTGCAAATCACATATATGATAAGGGGTTAATATCCAAAATATATAGAGAAGTCAGAAAGAAAAATGCAAATAATTTGATTAAAAAATGGGCAGAAGACCTAAAAGACATTTTTCCAAAGACATACAGATGGCCAACAGGTACATGAAAAGATGCTCAATATCGTTAATCATCAGGGAAATGCAAGTTAAAACCACAGTGAGTTATCATCTCATACCTGTTAAAAATGGTTATCATCAGAAAGAAAAGAGATAAGAAGTGCCCGTGAGAATGTGGAGAAAAGGGAAACCTTGGTACACTATCAGCAGGAACATAAACTGGCACAGCCACTATCGAAAATGGTGTGGAGGTTCCTCAAAAAATTAAAGATAGAACTACCACATGATCCAGCAATTCCACTTCTGGGTTATTTATCAGAAGAAAATAAAACCACTAACTCAAAAAAATACATGTTACCCCAATATTCATGGCCGTATTATTTATAATAGCCAAGAAAAAAACTTAGTGTCTGTCGATGGTTGAATAAAGAGAATATGGTACATCTATAATGGAATATTATTCAGCCACAAAGAAAGGAGGGTATCTTGCCATTTGTGAAAACATGGATGGCCTCAGCACATTTTGCTAAGTGAGATTAAGTCAGACAGAAAACAAGCATTGTATGATATTGCTTATATTTGGAATTTTAAAAAGTCAAACTTGCAGGAACAGAATAAGATGGTGGTTAGCAGGGGCTAAGGGGTGGGGGACAAGGCTAATGTTGTTTAGGGTACAAATTTACAATAAGTAGTAAAAAAGCTCTAGAGATATAGTGCACAGTACAGGGAGTACAGACAATAGTATCGTGTTACAATCAAGTTTGTTAAGAGAACTTATTCCAACTACCAAAAAAAGGATAACTATGTAAGGTGATAGAGGTGCTAATTATCACCACAATGGCAATCATATTACAATACATAAATGTATCCAATTAATGTTTTACACTTTAAATTTACACATTACATATCAGATATATTAAAACAAAAACAAAAACAGCACTCTAGAAGAGATTGAGTCCTGTACACCCAGAAGAGCACCTCAAGTCTCATTAAGCATCAAACTTGCACAAACATAGAGAACATACAATAAACTCCCATTTATCCATCTCCCAGCTCAAAGAATCATCCCCCCCAAAAAAGAAAAAAAAATAAAACTTTTTTCCCCTAAGCATATCCCATTCCTTGGTCCACATCCTGAGTAAGAGATTATTTCTCATAAGGATACTTGTGAAATAGCAAAGAAATATTTTGCTAGTGACAAATGTTTTGCCTGTTTTATTACTGATTTTTTTTTGGCTGTGCAGCGCAGCTTGGGCAATCTTAGTTCCCTCGACCAGGACCAGAGGTTGAACCCAGGCCATGGCAGTGAAACCACTGAGTCCTAACCACTGGACCGTGAGAGAATACCATGTTGCTGACTTTTAAAATCAAATTTAAATAAGCCATAAATTTCTATTATAATGCAATAATTTGATCATTTAGGAAATCTAAACATGTTGCTTATATTGAACAATATAAAAGTAAACTAATAAAAGCATGTGAAATATAATATAGGCATATACATTAAGAAATTCTAAAAATTTATTCCAGAGAAAATTGGAAACAATGCCAATATTTGTGACAAAGATACTTACTGCAACATTTTGTGTGTGTGTGTGTGTGGTATTTGGGCATCTCCCGTTGCGGAGCACGAGCTCCGGACACGCAGGCTCAGCGGCCATGGCTCACTGGCCCAGCCTCTCCGCGGCATGTGGGATCTTCCCGGACCGGGGCACGAACCCGTGTCCCCTGCATTGGCAGGCGGACTCTCAACGACTGCGCCACCAGGGAAGCCCTGCAACATTTTATCATAGTAAAAAAGTAAACTAAATATTCATCAATGGGAAACTGCTTAACTTATGGTATAATAGTCATAAAGCTGATAAACTGATAAACATTTTTCATTTTTTGGTAAGTTGTCCGTGAGTTATTGCTGAGTTGGAAAAAAAATATGTTGATAAAACTGAATGTAGATATCACACAAGTATCAGCAGTACTTTAAATTACACTGGGGTGGTGGACTTTTAATCTTTGTACTTTTCTGTATTGCTTTAATTTCTTACATTGGAATATATTTCTCTTATAATAAAAACTACAGTAAGGCTGTTTTAACTTTGAAGAAAAAAAAGTAAACAAAGTTCTGGGATGCAATAAAGTTCAAAAATAGAAACCTCTTTTTGTATCTTTGTAATTTACTAGTTTTTCTGTTCTGAGGATACAAACAACACTCATTTACAGATGCATACATGGGCTACTTTAGTATTTTTCATATTAGCTCAGAATTTCAAAACTATCAATTGACCTTCCAAGTTTATATATGGAGATGAGATACAAGAAAATAATTCTCCTCCAATCCTGACTTTTGAAGTACAAAAATGAGTTTGGTAAAACAGTAACGTGAGAAATAATTACCACACTGTAACGGATTTTAGTCTTTGTATTGTCATTGCTTTTAAACTTTAGTGAGTCATTTGCTCTGTTTCCTCTCTTTTTAGTAAGTCTGTATTCATCCACTTCTTTCAATTGCAAGTGGGATTATTCTAAATTCACGCCAACAATATCTTTCACTTAAATGATGTAAAAACTTCCTTTCAGATCACCCAACTTCCTTTCCCCTGTTGTAACACAATTATAGTAACTTCAGCCAGAATGATCTTCCTAAATGTGATCATGCTACACTCTATTTACAGATTTTCAGTAGGGACTTCCACACTCCCAGGAATGATATAATAGGTACTGGCAGGCAATCACTCCAGTTCCAGCTACTAAAAAAAAAATGAATTAAATGAACAATATTTTTAGAGATATCAAAAAACTGTGGAAGCAAAGAAAACTAAATATACTAAAAGTCTCCAAATACTGCTGAGAGCAACAACTGTTTACTTCCTTGGGGACATTTATCAATTCTAGGCATGGGCTAAAGGTCAGATTCGTCCTAGACTAAGGCACTTTAAGGGGAATATCAGCAGGATTTCTGATGGCTGTATGAACTACCACGACGTACTGGAATCTAGAGGAACCTAAAACCAAGGCTGAGATGTTTGCTTAGGGGCGAGGGCAAGATAGAAAGCTTTGGGGCTAAGCAGACTAACGAGTTTTCTTAAGAGGCCACTGTCATCTCTCAACTCCAGGTCTTTTCACATCCTTGTGTTTCTCCATCCCCCCTCTCCTATTTGGTTAACTCCTACCCATTTTTTTTCAGGACTCATGTCTACCCCTCCAAAAATCCATGTATAAAATCTACCAAACATCCTCTCACAGCAACTCTTTACAGCTGATCTTTAGCATAGTTTTTATTTGATGACATTTTGCTTTCCTTGCTGGAATCTTCTTTGGAAGCAGAGGCCAGTGTGTTTGGTAATTATCCCCAGCACATAAGTAGCTAGAAATGTTTTCTTGAATGGAATGAAATAATTAAGCAAAGGGATGGCTATAATAATTGAAGATGCTCACAAACTTTTATATCTTACCAAAAACATTAATAAAATCTGTAAATTTCATACCTACCAACTCAGAACAATTTCTTTGGGAGAAAAAAAACATTAAGAAACCTAACCTCAACTGGCCTCAAGATTATCTGGCAAAGCATAATAATATATAAGAAGATCACCCATGTAGGCTACAGATCTCTCTTTGGAAGAAGTGTCCTATAATTTATAACATAATAATTTTACATGTGGTTCTTGATTCATTAAAACACTCTAGAGCTCAGGTTTAAGTGTCTTTCCCTGTACTTTCACGGGGACATCTTCCCTAACTTTTCACAAATGAAAACCTAGTTTTACATGATTGAAGTTAAGAGTGAATTTGTTTGCCTAATACACTAATACTTAATTTTAATGCATTGCTTCTTTCACCCCATTACAGTGACATGTTATTTGCCTATGTACATTGTCTTCCAATCATCAACATCTAAGAATACAGATGTAGAAAACTGTTCCAGATTCCAAATGATAGTAAATCCAAGGTTATTTATATGCACAAGCCTTTAGAACAAACTGCCTGCAAAGGACAAATTCATTGCCATGGGCCTTTTACAGTCCTGCAGAAGCCACCCCTAATTCTTGTCAATAGCCCATCAGCCCTATGGAGGTACTTATCAAGAAAGTCAATGGCTCAATTAACTACTGCAAAAGTTAAAAACACATTATCTTTTCAGGATAATTCACTCACTTGATACTAAGGAAGAAAAGACTAAACACTAATAAAGAAATAGCAGTTCCAATTTTAGGTTTTGCATGGTGACTCAGATGTCTTCAGTGTCATGGTGGAGAGTTTAAACAGGACTTTGAAGTTGAAGGCCCTCATTTTAAAATCCAATTTTGCCATCTGCTACCTATTGTGACCTGAGGCAAGTTATGTAGCTTCCTTTGCCTCTGTTTCTCTATCCATAGAATGTGGATAATAATATATAATCATGGGGGTATTCTGAAGATAAAATGAAAAGCTACCAAAAGCACTTAGCAAAGTGCTTAGCACACTTGAACTGCCAAGCTGTTGAATAAAAAATTAGTTATCACTATGAATTACTTGTAACTAGTACTTCCTAAATTCCTAAGCCTAAATAATCACAAACAGAATTTATGAAGTATTTTAATCTGATCAAGTGAATTATAAAGCCCTATTACTATACACCTACTTAAATGGGACAAGAATTCCACGTAACTAAATATCTTTCAATTCTGATTTTCATCATCCTGACATTGGCTTTCTGCTTCCTTAAACTGGTTCCCCTCCTTTGTGTCCAACTCAGCCTTTTTATGATGATAATTTAAGTAGCATTATGGGCAAGGGAAGGTGGGGCTGGAAGGAATCATTAAGGTAACAAAAACAGTCCAACTTGGTTTCAGGTCAGTCTGGGATCAGTCTGTTACTGGAATCCAGCTTTCATAATTAAGGAAGCCTTTTAAAGTTTTACAAACAATTGTAATTATAAGGAACCCATTACTTCTAATAAGCCTAATGCATCATTTAAAATTTGTGAATTTTATTTCTAACAACTAATCTTTACATTTTCCTCCACCATAAGAATATATTATGCCTAACACTGAAATTGTTTAATGATCATACTGACAGAATCAAGGGTCCGTGGTGAATTTATATTGTTTTTCATCCACCCAGCCTTCCTTCCGCATTCTTCTGGTAAAGAACTTTTCTTTCATCTAGGACACCCATTACAGGTGGTTTAGGTGGCACACTCTGCATATTCAGGATGTAAGCCTCAACATTCCTTTTTCAGGCTTACCTATCTCAATGCCTGTGTACTCCTGCATGATACAAAGGACAGGAATTTTCACTGCTTTTGGATTAAAGCAAGATGCTCTCAAAAGTTCAGAACAGTATCAACTCTGTATTCTCAAAGTTAGCTAAATGGTATATTTACATTACTGCCTATTTACTTATGACTTCCAAATTCTGAGAGCCAGACATGGCCTCACTGTAAGCGTCAGAACTTACTAATAGCTTGGACTACTTTACCTGGGCATTATAGATTCCCTGGACTCGAGTCCTCTGTAAAAAAAATCACTTCTTCCAAAATTCCCTATCTTGTTTAGGTGCTCCTTCTGTTTCAAAATCTAGGAGTTATCTTTGAAATTTCACCCTCTAATCCCTAATTCCTTTGAGTTCAATATAAATCTCTTAATTTATCCTCTTCTCTTCCTACTGCTTCTGGTGTATTTCATGCCCTTGTCCTAAAGGGTCTTTCTCTTTAAAACACTTCTAATTGCACCTTTCATTATAATGATTATTTTATTTTTATTTATTTTTGGCTGTGCCGTGTGGCCTGGAGATCCTACTTCCCTGATCAGTGATCAAAATTGGGCCCTGTGCAGTGGAAGCATGGAGTCCTAACCACTGGACTGCCAGGGAATTCCCTACAATGATCTTTCTAAAATAAAATACAAGCCTTATTACAAATATATGAAAAAACCTCAAAGAAAGAAGTGAGGGGGAAAAGGTGCTCAGCTAACTCTGAGACTGTAGGAGTTTAGAAATGGAAGACTAC
Organism: Kogia breviceps; assembly: GCF_026419965.1. Taxonomy (NCBI): domain Eukaryota; kingdom Metazoa; phylum Chordata; class Mammalia; order Artiodactyla; family Physeteridae; genus Kogia; species Kogia breviceps. Next base: position 51,628,339 of record NC_081316.1, on the reverse strand, counting down.
AGCCAAAAAACTACCTAAGAACTACTCCAGTTGATAAATCTTTTTCCTATAGGAGATTAGGTTAAAAATTCTGATACTGCTGTACATGTATACTGAAACTGAACAAGTAAATGGATAGTGGATGACAGAAGCCAGGTTTTTACTGTAGGAGTGGACAGTTACACATAAGCTAGAGGAGGAGGCTGCAGTGATCTGTGTGGTAATGGACTAGTGTTGGAGAACTAAGTATGAACTCACGTTCACCTTACTATAGATACAAATAGTTACTTACAGAAATATTTATAGATATGTGTATAGACAGGTTAGCATACACACATATATTTCCTTGCTATCAGCTTGAGTGTACTCAGACACAAAATAAGTCAGCAATGAGTACACCTAATATCCAGATATTGGTTTCTAATACCATTTTCCAATAAAAAGAACCTAGAATCTTTGGAGAAATGACTGACTGGAGCATGCTGAAGTGCCAGAAGGTAAGAAAGTGCTAAAGAACAACACCAAAACAAAACCAAAAGTAAACCCACAATGACAGGCCAAGGATATAACAAAGGGACACACAGCCAACTGAAAGGCTACAATAACCAAAGCTGGGACAAGCTGAGAAACAAATAACACTGGATTATAATTCAAAGTATAAAAATGAGTCTACACTGGTATAAATACATAAATAAATAAATCAGGAGAAGAAACAAATCTTCCACACACAAAAATTCTAAATAATTTACATAGATACTCCACGCTTCAGCGGTGTAGCTCTCCACCCCTTTTTAAGTGTGGGCTGCACACAGAAGGAACTAAACGATAGAAGACAGGACAAAGAGTAACTTTACAGTTAAAAAATTGACAAACACTACCTTAGCCAGGAGATCAAACTGGTAAGCCACGTTGACAGTATGTACCCTTGACACCACTGAGAATGGCACTTTACCCCTGTGGTTTTCTTTCTCAAAACACATAAATTTAATCCTAAGAAAAACACCAGACAAATCCCAATTGGGAGACATTCTACAAAATACCTAACCAGTACTTCTCAAAATTGTTAAGGGTTTTGAAGAGAGTCTGAGCAACTGTCAAAATCAAGAAGAGACCAAGAACAGACACATGATGACTAAATGAAATGTGGTGTCCTGTGGATGGGATCCTGGAACAGAAAAAAGACAATAGGTAAAAAACTAAGGAAATCTAAAAGTATGGACTTTGTTAATAATAATGTATCAATATGAGTTCATTAGTTATTAACAAATGTACCATACTAATGCAATATATTAAAAATAGGGGAAAATGGGGGTGGAATATATGGGAACTCTGTACTATCTTCACAACTTTTCTTTAAATCCAAAACTTCTGAAACAAAAAGTTAACTTAAAAGAAATTAAGTTGATAAAAAGAAAAAATGAATGCAAGCCTAATTAGATTTCCACACTGCTAGTGTTTTCCAAACTTATCGTACAACAGAATAAAATGGAAATTCTTCCGCAAACTTTTGGGTATCACTCCAGAGTTTCTGATTTAGTAGGTCTAACAGGCTGGGGGCCAAGAATTTGCATTTTTAACAGTTTTCAAGATGCTGACACTTCTGGTCTAGAAGTGGTATTTTGATAACCAATGGCCTGGCCTACAAGATGAAAGCCAACAATTCAAATGATGTTTACAATCTTATCTGTCCTTCCTCTGCATATTTTATGCTCCAGACATAAGACTGCTTTAACCAGCTCTCATATTAATAGGGAAAACAAAGATAAGTTTGATGCTGTTTCATTACACATTTTATCCAACACACAGATACGAATTCCTATCTACAAGCTATATACAAAATATCAAATGGCACTATCAAAATGGCAATGGAAACTTTTTTGAACTGAGAATTCTAAAATTTCTTTGGAAGCTGTTTAGAGAAACTAGAGACCGTAAGAGTTGTCAAAACATACATGATAAGTTTTTAATCCAGCTATTATTATAACCCAAACCATACAGACAAAAGGACTACATACTTTATTTTATAAATTTATTTTCTAACAAAACATAATGAAAGTAAAATTTGTTCCTGGTAACTAAACACAGTGTTAGTTTTCCATGCTATGTGCCAATGTTTTATGGAACTCACTAATTCAACTGACAGACATACGCAGCATAAAATATTAGTTAAGAGCACAGAACAGAAAGCCAGGTGCCTGAGTTTGAAATCTCTCCTCCACACCTCTTTTGCCGCTGGGCAAGTTACTTGTGCCATAAATCAGTTTCCTTGACTGTAACAAGAGAATCTACCCCACAGCGTTGTCATGAGGATTAAGTTCATATTAATAAAACTCCTTAGAACAGTGACAGGTCCATAACAAGTGCTACGTCTTTATATTTACATAAGCCAACCACCATGCCAAGTACTGTACTAGAAAATAGGGACATAATTGTTGGCCAAAACACAGTCAAGTTTGTATGTGGTCTATAAGAGTATCTGAACATTAACATATTAATCATATAAATAATAAATATGAAACTATAAGCTGAAATTAGCAATATGAAGAAAAGGATCATAGTGTTTTCAAAAACATTAATATACTCAGCTAGTCTCATTTTTGGAGGAGGGGAAAGTACTACAGGTTCAGGGAGACTACCCTCTCCCAGGCTTAATCAGTAATCTTACTTCTATTAGCAGTCTTAGATAATTTAAGAACTCAATCACTTGAACACTACCTGCTTAGTCAAAAAGGATTAACAAATAAAATTATTTTGACACCTAATCTTTAAGCAACATAACAATGTTTAAGGCTGGAAGTTTTATTTCACTTCAGTAGACATTTAACGTGGCCTACTAAATTGGAAAACTAAGAAAAGGCATTAATTAGCATTTAATAGAAACATGCTCTTTAGAAAAACTGTTTTTCAAGGAATTCTTTGCAACTAAGAATTATATAAAAACTTAAAAGCAAACAACTATACAAAAAAAAAAAAAACCCACAAAAAAACCTTTGCAAGTCCAGTATTTTAGAGATAATGCCAAATGTTTAAAGCAGCAGGTATCTATCTACACTTAAATAAAATAAGCAAGTCATGCAACAACTCCAGATGAGTTTAAGTTGTACTCGGGAAGTAAGGAAGCAATCAGGTAAAAAACCAACTTCTCACCTACCCAACAAACACGAAATGAAAGGAAACACCTATTAACAAAACTTAAAAACAAGCTGGACTTAGCTTGCATTCCAGAATTGAGGCTATGGAATTATAGGCAAAAATAAATATCAAACATGAATGCTAGGTCAAAATAATTTGCAATGAAACAAACCAAAAACCCATTAATGTTCTAATAGATAACTTAAAACTACCTGGTCATTAAAAAAAAAATAAAAGGTTACAGACCTCGTAAGTGAGCTTCTAAGCTTCCCTCCCCTCACCCCCCACCCCGGCCCGAACCCTTGCAGTGGAAGCAAGGAGCCCTAACCATTGGAGCACCAGGCAATTCCCACTTTTAAACTTTTAAGTGAATTTACTTGAGTATATGTATGACATGCATTTTCGGGCTGGGCAATGACTGATTTTTTTTTTTTTCAAAGCAAGGGGTGGTAAAGCAATAACCAAAAGTCACCTTAAAATATTTCCAAGAACTCTTTAAGGTTCTCTTCACCCTTAGATGGTTGAACTGTCTAAAGAAAACCAAACACAACAAGTTTTACTTAATAAGAATTAAAATCTCTGGCATAAAATATAAATTTTAATAAAACAGATCATTGCAGTACTTTGCCAGTATATGGTTACAGCAAGAAGTTACAACATTGACCTATAGATGTCTATGATAAGTTGATTTCAATTTATACTTTTAATGGCTCATAATTACTGGCCTTAATTACTACCAAAATATTAGGATGGGTCTCAAGAACTACTCTTTAAATGGTGTTCTACTAAAAACAAATGGTCAAAATTAATGTTCAATTTTAGTTAACAGTATTGTACCAAGGCTAATTCTTAGTTTTGTAAATGTTTTACGGGTATGTAAGATTTTAACGTATTGGGGAGATTAATATAGTGTATAAAAAACTGGGCTTCCCTGGTGGCGCAGTGGTTGAGAGTCCGCCTGCCGATGCAGGGGACAGGGGTTTGTGCCCCGGTCCGGGAGGATCCCACATGCTGCGGAGTGGCTGGGCCCGTGAGCCATGGCCGCTGAGCCTGCGTGTCCGGAGCCTGTGCTCCGCAACGGGAGAGGCCACGACAGTGAGAGCCCCACGTACCGCAAAAAACAAACAAACAAAACAAACAAACAAAAACACTGTACTTTTTTTGCAACTCTTCCGTAAATCTAAAATTATCTCAAAAATAAGAGGCTAAAAATAATAAAAGTTCAAATTCTTAGCACTTTTCTCCCTTTATACTAGTAAACGTGCCAGGCAAGAAAAATGGTATTTTATGTTTCCCATGCTGAGTCAGCTGTCAGATTAGTTGACTGCTTTGCTATAGTAATTACTATGAATGCTAAGAAAGATGAAGCATTTCTAGAGAAACAACTTAATAAAGTTAATAAGCATTTTTTTGACAGATGATATATATATATATACATATATATAAAAAGGTCAGTGCTTTGTAACTAACTCTTAGGTGAATAATAACACTTGCTTTAAATAGTTCACGGGCACATAACATATAAAGATACTGCTCAGGGGGAAAAGCCTCAAAAAGGAATCATCAAAAAAGGGTCTACTAATCATTACCTCAAATTGAATCAATTATCAATCCTTCCCCTAAGCAATACACAAGATTTCATGTCTACAAATGAACCCACGTTCCAAAATTATGAAAGATAACTTAAAAAAATTTAAATACAACCCCAAGTACTAGAAACATATACTCTATTTGAGTCCAATCTTCACTGCAAAAATTTCTTGCCATGGTATTTTAGTGTCATGAAAGCTGGCTGCCAATTTTTCTGTCTTTATACATAACGCAGCTAAACCGTTTAAGAATTATATAACTACATCTAATAGTTACCTGTTAAGGGTAGTAGACTGAGATATACTATTAACTAAAATTGTACTTCTGCAAACTTTTCTGTGTAAGAAGTCCATTAATACCAAGAAAAGAAAAACACTCAAGGAGCTTAAGAAAATAATCATTTTAATCTATATAAACATAATTCATACCCAAACGTATTAAGTTCTGCCAGAGTTTCGGCTTTCATAACACGCCTTAATATCTGTTTTCTTTGTAAGCTCTGCACTGCCTCAAAAAGTAACTGTCCTTTAATGACTTCAATTAGCATAAACAATCTAATTCTGTGATACCTATATTTAATCAAATACAATATATAATTAACATTGTATCCCCTAGAATTGTCAAGCTGTTCATGAAAGCCTTAAAAAAAAATCCAAAAGAATAAGCTATTTTGTTTATTTAACATGTAATAGCTGTCATAAAGCAAAGCTTAAATATTTACTTTTCTGATACCCTAATGTATTTCCATAAGCCTTTTAGTCAACAACTTTACAGACACTTTTCCATCAGGCAGGCCAGATCTTTGTAACTAATAAAAGATTCTAAGAGGGTGTAGGTTATAAATTAGGTACAATTCAGTCATAACACCATACAAAGACCTTATAAATAGTCAGGAAAAAGATGTTTAACATTATTGCTTAGTCTGATAAAATGGTGAATTTTAACCAAATTGATACCTTTATACTCTTATTTATGTTTCCTATACTCTTAAATCATACTGCTTAGCCAGTTATATAGGTACTGATGCAATTTTTAATCCAATTAGTTGTAAATGAATTGAAATTTGTTAATCACTGCATATATTCCCCATTACTACTTACTACACTACAAGTTAATCCCCCCATAAAATGTAATTGCTGAGTGGAAAAAGCAATGCAGAGCTTCATCTCTTCCTTAAAGATTTTCAAGTATGATAGGAACACAAACTCATGAAAAAACTAATTAAAAATTTGACATTCCATCTTGCTTTACTAATTACAGGATAAAAGAAAGAAATGGTAAAAACAAATGTTTCTTTACATTTCTCTGATTAACATAATATACTACGAAATGCTGTAACTGTTGTGAGCTATTTTCTAGCTGCTTCAAGTATAAGACACAACTACAGTTCTATTAGTGAGGAGAAATGAATAATCAGTCTTAGGCAACTCAAAAGGGATATGGGAGGCACAGAAAGATAAACTGACTTTGGCTTGGACCTACTGTAGACCCTGAAACGCCAGATTCATCAACATCAACAACAACAACAACAAGAAAACAAGAGTACAGCAGCAAGCCACCACTTCACCACATATTAAGAATTCTGAAATAGTCAACTTTCTTTTCCTTCTCAACTCATTCTGTTGTATCCTCTTTTTGTTTTTCCTGGTTTTTGGCTGCAGGCAGTTCGAGGCTTGCCCATTGCATAGGTTCAGCTTTTCTCATGGTAATTTCAATCTTTGTTGCAGTCATAGTTACATAACTTCGCTTTACATCAATCACCTGCAACATATCAAAGAGAATTACAGTACACCTGGGTGCTTTTATTCGTTTTAGAGGCAAGTAGGTTGAAACATTAAACAAGATTTCATGTCTATGCCTATGCCTATTGCTAACAGTCAAAATTCCAAGCTTCTAAAAGGCCGTTTCTACCCCTAGTTTAAACTTTTTGGTAAGAAATAATGGTAAGTTATATATCTACTTTTCATCAATGCTTACTAAAGTACTGCCTATTATACAATGGTATTTTAAATATTAAGAAAAAAATTCTGCTGGATTCATAATACTTACACCCCATAATTTCACATTTTGATGAAATTCCTTCTCTCCTTCAAATACAATGTGCACATTTAACTGAAAAAGAAAAAGTTGATTAATTGATCAAAACCAAAGTAAAGATTTATGATATAAAACACTGATTATAAAAATAAGAAGATACTGATAAAAATCATTTAGGCTATTTTAAGGACTAACCAATATTGTATTTTTTATTTGGAAAAACCATTAACCATTTTTAAACTATTAAAAAACCAATATTGTACTTTTTTTATTTGAAAAAGCCAAGAAAAATTAACTTGGAGTTTCATATTGAGAATTAAGTTCCATCATTATTTGATATTCTAAGCTACTACAGTATCTCCATGCTTCAGAAATAACTACTATGCAGAAACTTTCATTTAAAATAGTTTCTGTGAAAGTAATTTCAAACTAATTTTCAAATGGGGAAAATTAAAAGGTCTTAAAAACAGCTCAAACAAGATCAATATTTTATGACATTAAGAATAATGTATAATTTTTACTCAAAGATATTTAGTGAACTTACCAATGTACTATTTGCTACTACTTGACTAAGTTCCGGAAGTGAATTTTTAGCATATACTGAAATTGTGACTTCACCCCCAGTCTGATGCCAGTCATGTCTACACGGAACAACCTTTTTCCCCTGTAATGTAAGAGAAACTTTATGAATTTACAAAGGGCCACATAATTAACCTCTTAAAAAGAGTAATTTGACCCATCTAAATTGAGAACAAAAATACCACACAGAACTGAGCCCATAATGCTTTTAAGCACAAACAACTTATAAAGCTCCCATCAAGAAATTAAACCAATAAAATAAAATACAAAGAATCTTATAGTTTTATGATTTGAGAACACACTTTTGAAGACTGAAGTGAAAAACACATTTGCTTAGCAGGATAAACCAGACAACATCTTAACCTCATGCATAAGAACTTTCCATTTATTTTCTACAAATTGAAATTTGGGAAAAAATAATTGATTAGTTATAACTATCTGTTGTTGTTATTGAATACTTTCCTCTCATAATAACATGCAAAAAATGGTGAGAATTTGTGGATACACTGCTATAACAATAACTATCTGAAAGACAAATTGTGATTTGTTCTATAACTGAGGGTAATTTAATGCAGGAAACTGCAAGACACTACTGTTTTAAAAAGTAATATTTATATTTTCATACAATTATACTACCTGAATTTAAATTACTTATATGATTTAAATTTTTTTTGCCCTTAGCCAAGTGGTGCCTTGAGCCACCACTCAATACTTGATGACTACACGCATTAAAAAATAACAAAAAATGTGTTTCATCAAGGGTCATACTATGAAAACTTTTAAGCATAAAACAACATTTTATTTTTTCAAAGCAAAACTTTCAAACTTTTCAACCTTGGAGAAAATACAGGGAGATTTCTCTTTTTACTAATAAAACATTCCTAGAAGTTTTGTGGTAGATAAATTATTATAACTTAATGGATACATTTATAATACTTAAACCGATGTGTTATTAAAAAGCAGAAACTACAAAATATGCAAATGTAGACTAAATGAATTCCTAAAGTAATTTGAACATAAAGACACACATACTGAAAAGGTTCATTGTCTTGAGATTATTAGTGCCAATACAGCACATAAAACTAATTTAAGATACATTAATAATAGCTAACAAACGTTTATTTAGCAAATAATTGCTTGCCTTCTTACAATTTAATGGGATTTTGGGGGATTATTTACACAGACACAAGTCTTTTTAAAATGCTGTCAGGGAAGTAGGTACTGATGCTTTCTCTTTTCTTTTGATAAATTTCCTGGTAGCAAGCAGAGGCTTTCAAAACAATCCCAATGAAACAAGTATGCAATCCTTCTCTTCGGCCACTAAGAGTATTTGTACATCTGTACATGGTTGAATGACATTAAGTGGCCAAAAGAGAATCAGAAGTCTAAATGATTAATAACATCAAATGACCAGAAAAGTGATTTTTGAAAAACAAAAACTGGGAACAAGGTATGGAATTACAGAAAAATATGCTTCAATTTAGGCTAGCTTAACTATTTCACAAAAACCTACGTATTTGCATCAACATACACAATGGCTATTTTGATCAAAGAGCAGTGCTTTGAGAGAGCTTGACTCAGATTAACTTCAGTTTTTAGGCTCATCAAACTTTACTGTGTGACAGAGAGAAAAACTTGTTTTTTTAAATCTAAAGACAGAATAATCGCAAATCTCTTCAAAATGACTCAGATAAATACACTCCAATAAGCTATTTTTAAAATGCTACTTACAGCATCCTTTTTAGTCCACGTGTGTTTCCCTGTTGTACAGCCCTCTTGGGCTAAGAATGTATTAAAATCAGAAGTTTTTCTTCTACAACAGCTCCAGTATTTCATCCTTTAAATTATTATAGAAAAATTGCAGCAATAAAATCTCACAATCAAGTTCAGAAGTGTTAAGTTATAAGTGACTTAAAAAAGATATAAGTGTGTAAACTTTAGTATCTTACAAGTGTCTAAATTACTAAACAATTAAAACTGCCAGAAGACTATGAGAACCTACTGTATAGCACAGGGAACTCTACTCAATGCTCTGTGGTGACCTAAACGGGAAGGAAATCCAAAAAAGAGGGGCTATATGTATATGCACGGCTGATTCACTTTGCTGTACAGTAGAAACTGGCACATTATACAGCAACTACACAATAAAAATTAAAAAGCAAAATAACAAAACACCCCCCCGCCCCCCAAAAAAAACCTTAAAATACTACCAGAAGACTAAAGTTAAAACCAGAATGCCATTTATATAGCAGTATTGGAGTTCCTGAGTGAAGATGCTTAAAACCATCACAAAATCCAAAATCAGCTTTTCACTGATAGTTCACACTCCAGTTTCCTCATGAAGTTACCATGAAGTGGTATCACCAAAGATTGAAAACGTTCGTGTTTTAATAAGCCAGCAAAGTGAGAACATGCAAACAAACTAAAAATAACTGTTTACACAACCTGTGATGGTCAAGCCCAAAGTAGGTGAAACCCACTATTATTTACCTGAGAAAAATCTAACACTGGAAGACAACAATTACAGTAAAACTTTGGGTTTGAGCCCTGAAGAATATGGAAACAGAGTGGAAGATTTTAATACAATACTGAGTTTCTATAAACTACAGCATAATATACTGAGAGGCTCTCAACTGAGAGCTGTGGAAAAGTATGGGTTTTCTCAGATGCCACAATGTTGATGTCTTAGTGTCCCAGGGCCCAAAATTCCAAATGTCCTATAATGCACAGCCCAGTCCTTCCAAGAAAATAAAAAACAAAAACACCTGTTCAGCTCAAACAGAAAGAGTATCACACTGTAATAGAAGGGAATACGGAAAAAACATGAGGTTTGAATCACAACGGCCACTTCACTGTAATCTTGTTTCAGTTTTCCCATGTATAAAAAGAAGACAAAAATGCACATTTCTAGGTTATTGTAAAAATTATATGACAATGTAAGTAAAATATCTAATATTGCTGCATGGCATTTAATGTTTGAAGGCATATTAACATTTCTAACATCTACCATAAAGTTTTAATTAGTCTGGTATAAGTTACCCTTCATGGAAAATAGGTACTCCAGAATGATATACACAGACTTCTTCTAGACTCTGTGGACCCTGATATGTCTAAAAGAGAAAAAGAGACGAAAAAATTAGTTTCACATCTCAATGTTACATTTCACATGTATTTGCAAGTACTGGTGACCTCTATGAACTATGAAAATGCCCAAGAGATAACAATTTCCTAGAACATTCATAAATTCACCTCAGGCCATTCCAATAAGGAATGAAAAATTATTCCTTTTTGGATATGCTTAAGTTTCAGTTCCCTGTGAAAAAGGCAAATATAAAAGTAGGCAAAAAGATGTATTCAGATGCTTTCAGACTTTTGCATATGAGGACACACCCAAACATATTCAGGTATGTTCTATAAATTTACAGGACAATATTAAAACCAAGAGATTAGTACTCTCACCAGAAATACAGTTATAGAGTGATTTATGTGCATAGTAAACTCTGTGTGAACATTATGAATTAAAATGGAAAATCTAATAAGCAATTCTGGAAGCCCCAGATGATGATTTCTTTTCCCTACAAAGCGTAAAATGAGCTGCAGACCTATATATATATCCAGGGTTTGTCTGGAAGATCCGGGCCCCATTGCTGCTGTAGATGAAGGCTCTACAGATGAATTCACAAAAAGTTATGTTAATAAAACACAGATGCAGCCAGTAGTATATTTTCTGTCTATTTTGGTATTTACAGCAACCATCCTACAGTTACAGAAAATAAAATTCTGTACATTTACTTTTTGTAAATTCAAATTACGGGGTGTGTGTACCTCATGAAGATATTCCATAGGCACACAAAACTCAGTATGTTAGATTCTGAACTTACATCACTACTGCCCCCCAAACCTCCTACTCTTCTTCCCATCTTATTTGATGGCACCATATCCAGTCAGTCTCTCAAAGCAAAAATTCTCTAAGTTCTCTTCAGTTTCTCTTTACCCTCTACCCATATGTAGTCCATCACAAAATCCTGTCAATCTGACTTAAAAATATCAGTTTAATTTGCTAAACTTCCTCATGATCACTAGCAGATTTTAGGCAATGAAACTATGCTAAAAGATTCTAATTAATTTCTCTGCCTTCAATTTCTGGACTCTACTACCTAATTAAAACATGTATCACTCTCTTGTTTAAAGTCCTTTAATTACATCTACCTCACGCCATACACAATAATCAGTTCCAGGTTGTTTGCACATTTAAATGTGCCTCTATATATGAGAAACTACTCATGGCCCTAAAATAAACAGATATCTTAAATAGGACACAGAAAGCCCTAGTCATAACGGAAAAGATGAACAAGTTGAATTTCATTAAAATTAAAGAGACTCTGTTTATCAAAAGCCATTATTAAGACAGTGAAAAGGTATACAGCCTCTCAGACAAAGGACTTGTAGCTAAAACATATAAAGAATTCCTAAAATCATTAAGAAAATGTCAACTTAATAGAAAATCAGATAAAAAAGATTTTGGACATGTTACAAAACAGGATATCCAAATGGCCATAAACATACAAAAAGGTAGTCAACATCATTATCAGCAAAGTGCAAATTAAAACCACAATTGGAACATTCCACATCCACCAGAATGGCTAAAATACAGAAGACTGATATTACAAAGTGTTACCAAGGTGTAGAACAAAAGGAACCAGCCTAATATATTGCCGGTAAGAGTGTAAAATACAACCACTTTGTAAAACTATGTGGGAGTATGTTATAGCTAAACACACACACACACTGTCTCTCTCTCTCTCTCTCTCTCTCTGAACCAGCAACACCATTTCTGGTCATATACTTAAAAGAAATGTGTACATGTATCCTAAAAGTCATGCACAAAAATGTTCACAGTAACATTAATCAAAAAACTTTATAGGACAGTAGAAAGGATAAATTGACTGGTACATTCAAACAATGCCATGTTTTAAAGCAATGAAAATGAACAAATTACAGCTACATGAAACCAAGATAACCAACATTTTATTAAGCAAAGGAAGACACACACGAGTACCTGTTCCATGATTCTATTTACAGTAAGTTCAGAAGTAGGCAAAACTAATATATGTTGATAGAAAAAAGTGGTTACCTTTGGGAGAGGAAATAATGAATGAGAGGAAGCATAAGGAGGGCTCTGCTTTGTGAAAATCCCTTATGCTTACATAGAATTAACATATTTATATATATTTAATGTTATATTTCAATGAAAAAACTTAAAAAAAATTTCTTCAATGGCCAGCATGACCTAAAGTAAGGTTTTGAGCAGTATAAAAGCCTTTCAGGATCTAGACCCTACTTATCTCTTTTAATCTCAACTTTACATCAGCAAATTTTGTACCATTGTTATTGACTATTTTTTGTTTTCTGTATATTACTGCTAACACCTCTGCTTGGGATATCCTTTCCCTTTTTGTCTATTTATAGAACTGCCATTCACTTCTCAAAGTTCATCTGGGATACCTTTGCTCTGATCTTCCTCCATTACCCTACCACTTGCACGATATCTCTCTCACCCCAAGAATTAATCATTCTCTTTTATCTACTACTTCTACCTTATACACATGTGAATGCATTCATATTTCCATCACTAAATGAGCAAGGTGATGTCAAATTTAACATGAAGGAAGACTGCAAACCTGCCCCCAACCCTAACTCCATTTTCTCCTTCTCAGTTAATGGTGCACAAATCACCTAGATCAGGGGTCCCCAATCCCCGGGACTTGGACTGGTAGCAGTCCGCGGCCTGTTAGGAACCGGGCCACACAGCAGGAAGTGAGCGGCAGGGAAGCGAACAAAGCTTCACCTGCCGCTCCTCATTGCTCATGTTACTGCTTGAACCATCCCCCCTGCCTCCACTCTGGTCCGTGGAAAAACCGTCTTCCACAAAACCTCCCGGGTGCCAGAAAGGTTGGGAATCGCTGACCTAGATGCTTCACTTCCAGTTTATTAGCTAATAGTCCTGCTAATACTTTCAAATATCATCCATTCCACACGTGTTTGTCATGTGCCAGGCATTGTTCTAAGCACTCAAGACACAGGAAAGAGAAAACAAATAACATTCTTTCCTTTTAAACCTTAGTTCAAAAGGGGAAGGGAAGGGAAAATTAAATGGGATAGAGCATAAGCAAAATAAATATGTAAAACACGTAGTGTGTAATAAGGTGGTAAGTGCTGTGGAGAAAAAAGGAGTATGGAATGTTGGAGGGTGTGTAATATTATATAGAGTAGGCAGAAAGAAGCCTCACTGAGATGTCTGAATACATCCTACATTTAACCACTTCTCTAAAACATATCCTAATGCCTGGTCTCCAGAGTAGCACCCTAGCTGGTTTTCCTTCCCAATTCCACTCCTGCCCCATTAAATTTGCCACTTATCAGCCAAAGACATCTTTTTCAAAGCCCCTCCATAAACAGACAATGGCTTCCTATTATACTTAGAATAAAGTCCAAACCCCTCACTGCAGCTTATAAGGACGGACCTCCATAATCTTGCCTGGCTCTCATACTCCCTACTTTTGCATGCTTATCAAGCCCCCACTGACCTTTCTCATAATTTCTCGAGTAGCCAAGCTCTAATGCCTCTACACATACTACTCCCACATCTACTCCAAGGTTTACATAACTCATCTGCACATTATTCAGAATTCTGATTTAGTGTCACCATATCAGAAAGGACTTCCCTGACAAGTGCACTTAAATACTTTTACTCTATCTCCTTGTCTGCTTAATTTTCTTCAAGTCTACCTAAATTCACAGCATTTAAAAACTTATTTGTTATCCTCCCCCCAAAATTAGAATATCAGCTCCATCAGAACAGAGATTTTTGCTTTATTTAATACTATATTCCCAGTCCCTAAAACAATGTCTGGTACATAGTAAGTGTTCAGTAAATGCTGACTGAATTCCCATGATCCATTAGACACGGTGCTCCTTAGAGACAGCCTCTTATCCATGTTTATAGCCCTGCTCCATGGAATAGTGCCCAACACATAAAAGGCACCCAAATGTTTGTCTAATTAAGTCAATTACTCTCTTTTCTCAAAATTAAAAATTTACTTCCATGACACAACACAAATTTTACAATATATACCTTTGAACACCCTCCATTTTTACATGAGGTTCCAATCTTAATTTCATCACTGTCTTCTTCTACAACAAAGAAAAAAACCAAAATAGAAACATTAAAATAGAACAGTTTACTATAATGCTATTCTTAAAAAGTAAACTATTCCATAAAACAAGTATTTAATAAAATAATTTAAATACAAAAAACCTGATTTTTAAAATGATTTTAGATAACTAAGTTTTCTCTGTGATCTTTCATGTAATACACTTAAAAGCTAATAAGAAACCAACTATCATGAGTAAGTCTTGCCTATATCCCCAAATTGATATATGACGTGACACATTTCTATTCTACAATGCAATACTACATCCGATAACTTAACCTTATGTAAAAGAGAAATCATGAAAGGGTTACTTTTTTCCCCCAGATACCAGGTATAGGTCAGAGAATACTGAATATATTTTATATCATGCACAATGAAACATTTAAAACTATCAAAAAATTTTAACTGTTAAAAAGTAATGAGTAATAGAAGAAAAAAATTTTAATTTACAGGTTCTCATTTTTAATAAACACAAAATGGAATAATCCACATATTCATTTTGTGGTTTTTACCGGCATTCAGTAAACAAAATTCAAAAATAAGTTCTTTACTACAATGTACTCTTTTTTTTTAATTGGGGTATAATTGCTTTACAATATTGTGTTAGTTTCCGTTGTACAATGAAGAGAACCAGCTGTATGTATACATATATCCCCACCCTCTTGGACCTCCTTCCCACCACTCCTTAATCCCATCCATCTAGGTCACCATAGAGCACCAAGCTGAGCTCCCTATGCTATACAGCAGGTTCCCATTAGCTATCTGTTTTACACATGGCAGTGGACATATGTCAATCCCAATCTCCCAATTCATCCCGCACCTCCGTCTGAGTCTACATGTCCGTTCCCTACGTCTGCATCTCTATTCCCACCCTGCAAATATGTTCATCTGTACCATTTTTCTAGATTCCAAATATATGCGTTAATATACGATATTTGTTTTTCTCTTTCTGACTTACTTCACTTTATATGACAGTCTCTAGGTCCATCCACGTCTCTACAAATACTACAATGTACAATGTACTACTTTTTCGTATTTATATACAGTAAACTACACTGCTCCTATCTCTTTTAGATAATTGGTTAATTGAACAGAAAAAATTACAAAATACAAAACAAAATCTTACCTTTCTTATTTTCTTCATTCCCCGGTGATAGTTTAAGTTTATCAAGTGCTTGTTTTAGGGAGGCGGATATTTTTAATTCCAAATTTGTCATTGGTTCATCTGGGCTGGAGAATTTGGAAACTTTATTACCATTACTGATGTACCAAAATATTTCTTTGTACTAAAAATATACTTAAGACTCTACTTATGATACGCCAGATGCCTTGTCAATCAAGTTTTTCTCTTTAAAAAGTATTTTACAATAACTGCTATTAATACAGCTACATTTCTAAGTCTTAGCAGAAAAAGTTCTGATATTAAATATCAAATAATCATGATACTGTCAACACATTAAATTATTAATCAGTAGAGCTAATGGGAAGGAAGTAAAGAGTAAGAATACAAATTTGTTAAGATGAGCAACTCCAAGGAAGGGAGTGCGAAGTACCTTTACATTCCATGCCTAAGCAAAACACTGAGCATGTAATAGGCAATAAACAGGTACTAAGTGAATCCATATCCCTACTGGCAGAAATAGTTCACTTTATGTGGACACTAGTACATGCATCTATAAATTCAGATACAGTTGTATCACAAAGCAGTTTTAGTAGGGTTAAAAAAAACAGTAACAACAATGTCCCTTAATATTTCACAATGGTTTAGTGTTATATGTACAATCTGGTTAAGGCACTCAATAAGTATTAAGAATATTAATAAATTTAACAATAAAACTGAAAATTCTAGGTTATTCATTCCACATCCTTAATGAAAAACCTACTGATATAGGAGGCACTAACAAAGTACACAAAAACCTATATCCTCAGTCTCTACAATACTATCTAATTAATTTATGATAAAATATTTAATTTCTCTCACTTCCTCTTAAATGAAATTAGTAGTCCATAATTTAAAAAAAAAATTAACTCATCCTGTCAATTATAGTAGACTCCACTATAATATTTAATAATGAGCCATGCCAAAATTTTTGGCTTTTTCTGACATTTTTTTCCCACTGGCAAATCAGCCAGTAAGGCATTTGGTAAAATTTCTCATGATATGAATAAGCTGGATATAGAATAAAATCATCCTAAGTAGTTTGGTTAAAAAAACAAAATAAACATCAGAAAGTCTCTTTGGGTTCTTATCTTGGTCGGGTATAATTCAAGATGCTATAAATTTATCTACATAAGATCAATAAACAAAAAGCTGGGAAAATCATAAGTCCACAGTGTGAATAAAAATATCAACAAAGGCCATGTTTGAGGCCAAAAACCATCTGTTTTTTTAAGTCCTGTATTTTGGTTCTAAAACAATTCAATACTCAAGTGCAATATGAAGAAGACCTGGTATAACAGTGGTACCCAACATGCATATGTGGGATTATAGAGTCTAGTGGATCAGGAGGTGAGTATAAAGTACCTGTGTAATTCTACTGCAAAACGACCAAAAGCTATTTTAAAAGTACTTTAACAAATATGCCATGTAAATTGAATACATTAAAAATTGATCAGTAATGAGATTAACAGTTTTTAGGCAAACTGTTAAAAAGATGAGTGACTAGGCTTGTTCTAAGTGGCAAAATATGGACAAATGAAAGAAACAGAATTTGACTCAATACAAGGAAAAGTTAAATACTGAGTTAGTAACATTAAAATGAACTGCTTTAAAATAAAAGTTCTTCAATAGAATTATTTGAAAGGAAATTAAATATTTTTCTATCAAGGATGTTCTAAAAATTATTTAAGAAACAGTGGTAGATTGGAAAGGAAAGCCTCTAAGTTCTTTTTCAACTCAAACTGATTCCCTGACAAGGCCGATTCTTTTACAGAATTCCACTATGCCACGGTGAAAAAGATACACACCAAGGCACAGGAAAGATGTGTGGCTCCCCCGCCCTTAGCATAACTGAGTACACAGTGAACAAATCTGTACTGCAGTTCTACTGTGTATATGCCCTCAAGGGAATAGAAATGAAAGGTATTATCTAAGAGAAAACCAAATGGTTCAAAAGTGGGTGAACTACACAGTAGCTGCAAATGATATTATGCAAAATCAGAAGAGGAAATACCAGGAACAAATGCTATTATTCAAGTGCAACAAAAATATACAACTGTATAAAGTGTACCTTGGCCTCTTTATTGCTTCTATTGGTTTAGGGGCTTGAATGATATGCTCCTGAAATTTGGGTTTCAATTCAGATAGTTCTTTCTTCTCAGTAGTCTTGACTTCAGGTTTGACTGGCTCGGGTGGCTTCTCACTATTATGCCTTCCTTTCGTACAGCCCTGTTGGTGAGAGGTATTCATTCACTGAGAGTTAGCCTATCATCTACTTCACATGCCATGATAGAAATACTGTTTTTCAATTCTTTATTAATAAATTCAAGGGCATGTCTTCTCCACTTTTAACATACTGACTTATTTTAAGAAACTAAAAACAGAACTCTAAACTTAGTATATTTGTAAATGAGTTCTAACATGCAAATAATGCATTAAAAGCAGGCCTTTAAATTACACTTAATAAATATCTACTTTACTTATTCTATTAAAGGTGCAGCATAAACTTGTCTACAGAAAACAAATTCTGGAGATCTCACACAGAGAAATTCTACAAATTATTTATACAAAAGGGCCCCAATTTGAGTCTCAGTTCTCCCACTACCTAGCTATATGACCTAGAGCAAGTTAATTAATCTTTTTTCTTTTTTGAAACCACTACTTAAAACTTTATTTCTTTCTAAATCACAAAGAATAAGGCATAATCATTTTACAGAGAAATTAACAGTTTAAATGTTTCACTTCTATTAACAAGGGTAGTTGATTTCAACAGATCTCAAATTCCAAAAGAGTTCATATATAGAGAGACATACATGGATCCAAAAACTTTATGACTTTATTATTTTTTTAATTATTTATTTTTTAATTGGAGTATAGTTGCTTTACAATATTGTATTAGCTTATACTGTACAGCAAAGTGAGTCAGCAATACATATACATATATCCCCTCTTTTTGGATTTCCTTCTCATTTAGGTCACCACAGAGCACTGAATAGAGTTCCCTGTGATATACAGTAGGTTCTCATTAGTTATCTATTTTATACATAGTATCAATAGTGTATATATGTCAATCCCAATCTCCCAATTCATCCCATCCCCCCTCTCCCCCTTGGTAACCATTCGTTTGTTCTCTATGTCTGTGTTTCTATTTCTGCTTTGTAAATAAAATCATCTATACCAATTTTTTGAGATTCCACATATATGCATTAAAATATGGTATTTGTTTTTCTTACTTCACTCTGTATGACAGTCTCTAGGTCTATCCATGTCTCTATAAATGACCCAATTTTGTTCCTTTTTATGGCTGAGTAATATTGCATTGTATATATGTACCACATCTTCTTTATCCATTCCTCTGTTGATGGACATTAGGTTGCTTCCATGTCCTGGCTATTGTAAACAGTGTTGCAAGGAACACTGGGGTGCATGTGTCTTTTTGAATTATGGTTTTCTAAAGTCAGTTTCCTCATCAGTAAAATGGAGGCAATGGCATTCAGATCTTTTTTTTGGAGAGGATTAAATAAAACAATAGAATATTTCCCATATCTGGCAGGTGGTAAACATTCAATAAATGCTAGCTACCTTTTCTATATTCCATTGAGTTATATATACATTTTAACATTCCTGAAATCATAAGGTAAATCGTATGTCATTTAATTAACAACTTTAGATTTCTTTCTTAAGGGTACACAAAATAATAGTGCATCTCTATGGTATCTTAGATATGATAAAAATTTACTATTCCTAACTGAAAATGCTTTAAATTGTTGCATTCCTTCTTTTTGATGGTCTTTTAAGACAACTAACATCAAACAACAAGGACCTACTGTATAGCACAGGGAACTATATTTAATATCTTGTAATAACCTATAATGAAAAAGAATCTGAAAAAGAACAGGTATATATATAATTGAATCACTCTGCTGTACATCTGAAATTAACACAACATTGTAAATCAACTATACTTCAATAAAAAAATAAACAAAAAGCTAGAGGAAAAATAATGAGCTGTAAGAAAAAATTCTAGGCTGTAATTTTGATGTATATAAAGGAATAAAGTACACTAGAAATAAAAAAAAAGGCTGCTATCAAAAATAAACCTAAAAAAAAATAAATAAAAAAATAAACCTAAACTGACAAGTGGCTAATTAATATCCTGAAACTTTAATCCCCAAAACAGATACATTCCTTATTTTAAATGCCATAGAAGGGAGGTGAGTAAAAGAAAGGTACTATCTGTGAGTTAATAGGGACTAGTCAATAGACGTCCAAAATCAGACTCCTCAACTCTGGAGTTCCCCATAATATGTACTTTTTGGGAGATAATCTAGGGGAAAAGAAACCCATTAATACTTACTGCAATGCTTAAAAAATCAGAAAAATCAGTTGTTCTTCTCTTACAGCAAGACCAACCCTAAGAAACATAAGAGGGAAAACGAAATGAAAACTCTATTTGTATGAGAACCACAACCCAGTAAAACACTCTATTTGGATTTATCTCCTTGAATCCCAAAGTAACCTGTATACACTTAATTTTATAGTTTTTAAGTGTTATAAATAATTCACCTAATCAAGTGAAACGATTAGTTTTTGACTTAAAAAAATGAATTAACCAATATTAAAAGTGATTTGTGCTGAGACCCATCATGAAAGGAAGCACCTTGAAATACGGAAACAGAAATTGCTTCTGTTTTCAAGAAAGAAAAGCAATCTATAATTTCTAAAAACTATTTTAAAGGATCTAGGGAGTAAGTGAAGTGCTTTACTTTAAAAATCCATTAAGTTAGAGATAATAATTATAACAATTCAGTTTCTAAACAAGCTCAGCATAGCTGTTCCTCAACAATAAGCATTTTATTTTCAGAAAAACGTTAATTCATGTAGTAGCTTAAGCACTGTTAGATCTTTCAAAGTTAAATGATCTTTTCAGTGAGAAGCATACAAATATAGAAACTGTAATGCTGTATGAGATTTCTGAACAAAGTATCAAGTAGCTAAACAATAAATGGCTTTCAGTTATCACCTATAATTCCAACGTAATACAAAGAATAAGGAAATTAAAATGCAGCAGTCTCAAAGCTTGGGATGTCTCAAATTCAGACTAAGAGTCAGCTTTGCACATATCCATCTGGGCCTCACTGTTTTTCTCAATGTATGCATGAATTTGGTAGTGACTTTTTTCACAATATGCCCTTAAAGTTTTTTAAATGGAAAATATTAACTATCCTACAATTCATATTTTCCTTTATTCTGAAATTTAATTTTTACTCTGAACTGAAATATAGATCAAAAATTACTAATTATTACAAAACTAAATATAAGGTTTAATTAGTATAGATAATATTTCTGGTGAAATATTAAAGTTATTCTATATGAAAACAGCTTTATTGTCTTAATTCTATATGAAGAATTAGGTATTCTGGGAATATTGGGATACATACATGACATAGATTGTTCCCAACTGCCGATCTGAGATCTATGGTAGTCCTCAGTAAAATGTGAAAAGGTAATTAAAGTATGTAAGCATAAGGTTGCAAACTGTCTTTCCTTAAGGACTGCTCTTTTCCCTGAATATACCTTTTCTAATTTAAATATTAAAATTTTTTTTCCTGTTAATGCAATATTTAACTTCTCAATTGGTTAAATAGAAAACTGACAACAGTAGACACCATACTGACTTATGTATTTTGCCTGAAATCTACCGGGCTGTGAAATTCAGGAGGCTTGGAAAGTCTAAGTCTTCAAATGTTTATAGAGACAATAATAAACAGTAGAATCGGAATAGAGAAACAAAAACACTTCATAGTAAAATCAGTAAGTTCAATTAATCAGAATAATTAACAGTTGGGTAGTAAAAAGAGGAGCAATGGACTAAATGACTAGAAAGTTAGTGATATCATTACTAGCAGCAGCAAACTTGAAAGGCAGGCTATTTTTGGAATAAGGGGTCACTTCAGAACTCGTCTGTGCTTGCCAATGACACAGATAAATGAAAATATGTTGTAGAAGTCACTGGCATAGAGGTGACAAGAATAAATTAAGGACAAGAATGAATGAGCTGAATGAGAGAAAACAGGAAGCCAAAACTGAGAAGTGAAGTATGCCCATGGTTAGGAGACAGGAGGAAAACATCATAGGAAAACAAAGTACAAGAAAAACAAACACAGAGTAAATGGCAATTTAGGAAAGATAAAATCCCCTCACCCCCAGCAAAAATAAGTATTCCCACAGAACCACAGTTTCCATCCCCATGAAAGCTTGTAAAGAGGCTAAAAAGATGTAAGGAAGAGTCAGATCAAAATTTGCCCTACTGAACGTTTGTTCTGTTTTTCTCACTCAGAACTAACCATATTAACATAAACTTGCTATCTGCTTGTACATCATTGTTTATATGTGGCTAACAGTTAAAAACCAGAAAGGCCCAACTACTCTCTGAAAGGTAAAATTAGAAATTCAAAGGGCACTGATAATATATAAACACATAGGACTGTTTATGTTCCTAAGAATAGCTAAAACCATGGCAGCCACACTGCAACAGTTTCTTTTGAGATATACAAGGGAAAATGTACCACATTATCATAAATTTTAAAAGATCAATAAACCCAACACAAAAAAACCTGATCAAACAATATTCTATTATTTCTCTAAATCTACAGAACATCAAGGAAAACAGGTGGCATCTCTTTTCTGTACAGTATTACTCTAAACTTTCATGTCTGTCCCAAGAGTGGCACTGTTAAGTATTTATAATAATGTTCCCTAAAATTCAGAGCTGCTCTTATTAAACAGCACCTGCCTGATATATTGAAAGATTAAGAAGCGTTACGGCTTCTACAATTGCTTTCATTTCCCCTCAAAGTGAAGAAATGAGGGGCACTGAAAGTAAGAGTTGGGATAAAAGTAACAATTTTATAACTGGAAAAGCCCTTAAGATCACCATCTACTGTCCTTTTTGCCTTTAGTGAAGCGCTTGCTCACAGCACCCCAAAATGGTCATTAAGAAAGCAGAGAGTCACAAGCTGAGGAAAAAAAAAAATGAGAAATTCAAGACTTAGTATTATACCTCTGAGTTTACTATACAAATGTGAAAAGACTGAAATGTACCAAGTTCCTACCTTTAATGCATCATGAAAGACTGGAACGCCTGGGTGGTATGTGCAAGCATCTGGTCAAAAACAAAAGAGAAAAAAACACTTTAAAATGAAGAAAAATCATCATTTCCTTCAGTGTTAACATATAATCCTTTTTCCATATGCAGGTAATACTTTTCTTTTCCTTAAAAATTCAGTAATGCTCGAATTTGATGCATGACACACAGTGCTTACTATAACATTGTATTAAAATAGTAAAGGTTAAAATTCTAATTTGAGTATGAAAGCTATAAATAAAAACACAAATAGTTCAAGTATAACAAATTATATTTTGTATTCCTCTAATCTTCATTGTAAAATTTTTTAGTACCCGAACTTCAAGCTCCAAATTTTGACCATCATATTCTGTTTTTACAAAAGTACTATCAAATTTAAATGTTCTTATGTGCATTGATCCATAAAGGTTGCCCAAGAGATTCCCTAAAAAGATATTTTCGAAGAACAGGTTCAAATTTTTAAAAAACTGATACAATATCTAATTGCTAATTTAATTTTCCTACACAGGCGTCAATTCCTAGATATAAACCTCATTAAAAAGAAGTTTAGGGCTTCCCTGGTGCCGCAGTGGTTGAGAGACCGCCTGCCGATGCAGGGGACACGGGTTCGTGCCCCGGTCCGGGAAGATCCCACATGCCACGGAGCGGCTAGGCCTGTGAGCCATGGCCGCTAAGCCTGCGCGTCCGGAGCCCGTGCTCCAAAATGGGAGAGGCCACAACAGTGAGAGGCCCGCGTACCGCAAGAAAAAAAAAAAAAAAAAAAAAGTTTAAATTCTACAATCTATTTTCAGGCTTGTCAATGATTGTTAGTCTATTATTTCCCTACTCCTTCCCCATTACACCACCAAGTTTTACTTAACTCTTATGAAAATGGACATATTATAATCTGCAATATATAGAATTACATTAAAAACAACAAAACAACAGATAATAGATACTTATTCCCTAGTTAGATAGCACCATGAGCTCAGAAAAAGCAGGTCAGCCCCACACCTGTGCAATTTTCTTATAAGGCTACTTTGCTCAAACTTTCACGTCTGTTTAGCTCTCAATTTGTCTACAACCTCTGATTCCTGGTGTCGCCTTAAAATGATTAATTTCTGGTACTTTTCTCCCTATCGCTGTATTAAATCGGTATGTTTTCCTTCGCTACTACCTAGAGACCATTCTCGCTAATGAAGCAAGAAAAGTGTCAGGTATTTTCATGGTACAGTAATTAAGCCCAGTTTAGGAAGATGCTATTAATTAAGGGTAGTAGTGGAGCTGAGGGCTGAAAAAGGAGATTCAAAGTAAAAATGAATATGCAGAGGAATATGAAGTTGAGAGGGGAATCGAAGTAGAGGACAGGTAGAATATTTTCAAATATCAAATTTACATACAGTCTGAGGTATAAAATACACAATGTCTGACACAGTAAGAGGCATGATCATAATAATGGACAGTTCTGGCAGAATGGCAGGAGTGAGTCAGGTCTTAACCATACAACTAGTATAAACAAAATTTGAAAATCACTGCTAAATATCAAGCATACAGACATTTTCCTCTTCAGTATTTTTTTTCTTTTTAAATCAGGTTTGCCAGTTTTGCCCAAAGTAACATTATGGGCAAGAAGCTACAACACAGTAGCGATTAAGAGCCAAGGGCTTTTAACATTGAGTCTGACACTGGCTCAAATTCTGACTCTGAGCTCTTGCAGCTGTTTGTTTCCTCACAAGTGTGGATTGAATAAACTACTGTTTGGGAAGAGGTGTTTCTTCCAGAATAGCTGTTTTAACATATGCAAGTTACCATGTCCCTTTAAAACACTCATTTAACTTCTGTTTCAAATGAAAATGTCCTATCATCTTAGAAAGGAGTCTTCTTAGTCAATACACAAGGTCAAACCTCTCCCATCCTATAAAACTTTCTCAAGTCCACAGTTTGCTATTAGCTCTTGTCTTTACTCCCTAGCCCCATTTTCCATCAACCAATTCACTTGGAGTATTTATTCTAAGTCTCTAATATAACCCCAATTTTGCTAAAGCGGATAAACTTTCAGCAACCTTAATGGAACTCTCTGCTGAATTTAGTACGGTTGACGCTCAATGCTTGAGACTGTCTACTCCTCTGATTTTCCTGGCTTCCCCCATCTCTTTCCTGGGCACTGTACCATTTCACACACACAAAGCTGACTTCCAAAAAACTGGCTGTATCTCCCCTTAAAATTAGGCTGGTACATAACACCCTATAAGTAAACATATTGTCCCATTCAACAAAGCATCCGTTTTCCCTTTAATATTAAAGTAAAATATGTACAGACACTAAAGCAATTTACTTTTTACGCAGGCTACCAACAGTAAAGGGCTTTGAAACCCCTCATTCCTCGATGTTTTCATCCACTTAAGTCTCACCATTTTCTCCCTGAACTTCATATTAATATCATAAAAACGGTTAAACTTATCTTTTCCTCAGAATCCTACCAAAGATCTTATCATTTTAAATTATGTCCCCAATTCACCTGTGCACCAAGGTAAACATTCAGACATCTCAAGAGATGAAAAATGTTTTTTAAGTATCAATTTTAATCTCGTACACAATGAGGAACCATGTTGGTACCATGCTGAACTGTGCTTCTCTATTAAATGCGTATAACAATACACACTTCACAGAGTTGCTGTGAAGGTTAAATGAAATAACATAATAAAGTGATAGACCAATGTTTGGCATATAGAAAACATACAATAAATGCTAGTCGAATTGAGAAAGTGTTATAATGCCTACAAGTTTCAAGGATTCAACTTACTTCTTTATCCCATTCACCTATCAAAATTCAAATCCACTGGTCAGGTTCTATTGTTCACCTAGTCTAATCACTAACTTTCACCTTACATCCTTATCTCTACACCTGGGTGCTGTAGAGGACATTCAATCACTGTATCCTATAAACTGCATGGTACTAAATGGAAAGGCCATTGCAAAAATACCCAACAAACATGGCTACAAAGTAAAGGATGAGGAATGTATTTCCCATTTGGGCAAATGTATCAAAACTTAACAGCGTAAAGATAAATAATTTTCTTAACCAAGAACGTTTTAAAGAGTAAGGTTAAAACAGTGAGTGGGTCGAATGAATAAATCGACAGCAGGCTTTCAGACAAATAAACTTCTATACTAATAGAAAGAGGCCGAACTTAAACGCTAGGATAACCCGCCCGCCGCCCAATCCTCCAGGCAACGTCGGTCTGTCTCTGACACACAGACACAGCAAATCAACCGCAAAGCGAACCCAGAGCACCTGGTTAACTTCTGATTCCTTTAAGAGACGCTGGGGCGGGGGGGGGGGGGCGAGGATAAAGATGCTCTAAATTTCAGGTCATTTAGAGAGTGAGCGGATGACTTGGGCAAACACGTGCGCCCGAAGGGCAGTGGGGTCCGGAAGCTGCAGAGGGAGGGGTTCAGACGGCCGTTGCCTGGGCGCCCGCAGAGCCGTCCCGCGCCCTTGGGCGGACAGGCGGGAGGAGCGGCCCGGGTGCGGGCAGCGCGGTGCCGGCTTGCGCGGAGACCCGGGATGCCCTCCTGCGCAAGGGCGTCCCCGGGAGGAGGTGGAAGGGAGGGAGGGCCGGCGGCGCGCTTCTCTTACCATCGGAATTGGTCTCAGGATCGAAGCGCTGGCCGCAGCCTCGGTTGTAGCACAGCAGGGCCATTTTCTATTCCCACCGCTCCGGGTCAGGGCCAAACGCCCGGAACCGCCAGACACAGCCTTTACAACTCCTCTGTCACAACCACCCGTCTGCGGACTGGGGCGGCTGCCGGCTTCCGGAAACGGCCAGTTCCGCTTCAGGAACCTTCGCGAATTTTCCGGTCGCGCAGGCGCACAGGCGATGGGAAGAGGCGGAGGGAGTGTGGGCGGCCGGCCGCAGGCGGGGGCCCCTCTAGGTGGGACTACGATGGGTAGGGGGCCGGGGTCGGAGATGCAGCCAAGATATTTGCCAGAGAGAAACCTTAAAGGCTGGAAATGTAGGCATCCGGGGAACTGACGCGCTCTCTCCGGATCTCCTCACTCATTGGCTGCCGGTATCTCTCACAGAGAACGGACCGCCCCTCCCTCTCGGCCCCCGTAGCCCGTCCTCCTGCTTCCTTTCGAGTCTGTAATTACCCCGAAAAGCCTGGTCGGTGTTTGTTTGCTCCTTAGCTGCCTGAGAGTAAGTGTAGAGTCGTACAATGTTTCCGAATCCTCTTCCTGGAACGTGGTTGCTTAATAAATGATGAGGGGGATGGTGGACGAATCTCCCTCTGTCTCCACCGGCCTGATCTCAGAAGCATTGAAGAAGTGTAGGCATCGGGAGCAGTTTTGATAACGAAGTAATTGAGGTCAAATCACATTGAAAATACAAAGCACTTGAAAATTAGAATATAAAGGAGAAATGTTGCTCAATTACAGCGCTAAAATGGTCACTATTGCTCTAAGACGCTGGGGTAATTGTTATTATTTGGTGTTAGCTTCCATTTAATCAGTTTGCGATGCTGAATTCTCCAATCCTGGATCATCTGGTAAGATTTTTATCAAGAGCATCTTAAAAAGTATAGTGATACATTAATGGGCACACGCAAACAACCCTAGTTCCAACTTGTATGTTTACCAGACTTAGTGTATTTGAAATAAAAGCAAATGCTTCTTGGTAACAGGTATACTGAACAAAATGGTAATATCAGTATTTGTTAAGTAGAAGTAAAAAGCTGTACAATATTTCTAACGATCCCAAGTCTGTTCATGAGAAATGAGTTGTCCTCTCACCCCAATAAAGAAGACTTTTCATTTTCCATATTCCATTCCTCCATGCCTAGAAGTATTAAATTTCTATGTAGTCATTCTCACATAGATATAGACAATGTTGTATTCTCCTTTATTTTACCTAAGTATTTTTCTGTTTTGTTTCATAATCACATTATGAATGATGAGGTAGATTTCTGATGAATAAATGCACTATAACCATTTAATCTCACCAACTTTATTATACAATAAGCTTCAGTGATAAACTTATTGTATGTTGTTTTTCTTATTTTAGATTTTTGAGAAGTAGCAGTAAGGTGTATGAACTGAAAAAACAAAACAAAACAAACCCCCACAACATAAGAGCTGTGAGTTGAGTTTTATTCTGAGTATTATAGAGGACTTATGCCCAGAGCAGCTCTGAGGAACTGCTCTGAAGAAGTAGAGGGAAGAGCCAGTGTGTGTGTGTGTGTGTGTGTGTGTGTGTGTGTGTGTGTGTGTTCATGATTTTGGATAGGGAATACATGCAGTCAAGCACACATCTCAGTAAAAGGTTATTGCTAGCCAGGAGGAACAAGTATCTCAGTTAATAATTTTAGTGCCTTTTTTTTTTCCATGTAAGGGAAGATGCAAGATTTTGTTTCATTAAAATTCTTCCTGAGATATCTAACTATCTAGAGGACCTATTTTGCTAAAGCACAGAGTGCCTCATCCTGTTCTTCCTCTTTAATTCCTTTCAGGGTGTACTGCTGGTCAGTGACTACAGTGGCTAATGACTTGATCTTTGTAGAAGTGGATGGTGTGCAACATTCTTTGTTTTGCAAGGGCTTAAACCTTTAAAAATAATTTTAGGACTTTAAAGGTATATACTGTCAATTGTTTCCAAAAACGTGGTATTAATTTGCTTTTTCACCAGCCATGGATGTGAGGAGGAGCGATGAAGAGGTTTAAAAAGTTGGTTGTGGCCAAATCCACTTTATGAGTAGCCTAGCATTATCATAACATTGCACTGTTTATCAGTAAGCTAACTCATTTAAATGGCTTTAATGTTTATTGTCAGTTTTTTTCAACTATAGCATTTTACAATCAGAAAATAATAAATGCCTATAATAGATAATTTGAAAATATAGAAATGTACGAAAACCAAATCAACAATAATTCTACTTCTCAGCAATAAGTATTGAGATCACTAAAATAACTGATAAAATTATTTCCAGTCTTTCCCCGCTCCCCCCAGGCAAGTATTGGTATGAATGTTAAAAAAAAAACAGAACTGGAGTCATAGTGTCTACATAAGTTTATGTTCCTCTTTTGGTTATTTTAATAAACTACACAATTAAATTATTCTTAGTAAGAAAAAGTATAGAGACAGTGCATTTCACTTCACCCACAACACTTCATGTCCATTCCCACACTCCAGTGCTGACTACCAGGAACTGTTCAAGAAACTTTGTGGTGGTAACACGCATAATTTATATAGCCTTTAAATCCAGCTCCCACTCCCTACCCCCGAACACCCACAAATTATTACATAGTATCTTGAGATTTTTCCCATGCTATGAAAGCAGTGCTGTAGAATAGCTAAAAGTGGAAAGTGGACCTTTGGAGTCAGACTGGGATTCAAATCTTAGCTCTGCAATATAGTGCCTAAAAGACTTTAATCATTTCAGGAAATCTGTCTAGACGTCAATTTTCTCTTCTGTCAAATGTAAATCATAATACTTTAGAGATCATGTAAATGTTGCTAGTGTTAAAAGAATGGAAATCAATTAAAGTGTGGAAATCACTTGTAAAGCTCTTTAGTGCATTGCCTTGTGCATGGTAGATGTTCAATAAATGAAGACTATTTTTACTTTGAAATGTTCTACAGAAATAGCATGACTAAATGGTATCCAATCCTATTGCCACAAATACCAATATTTTCTTAGATGACATAGGCATTCTTTGTTGTTGCACATAGATGTGGCTTCCGATATTTTTCTTTTGTAAATAATAATATGATTAACATCCTTATATACAAATATTTATATCTCCTTTTTTCTCAGCTTAGATCCTTGAAAGTGGAATTTCTAGGTAAAATAATATGAACATATTTAAGTTGAAATATACACCTATGCTACTTTCCAGATAGATTATACAAATTTACACTCCCAACAGCAACAGATGAAAGTCCTAGGTTCACAGCATCCTTCCAGCCTTAGATACTATAACTTCTAATAATTTTGCTTTCTTTGTGTTTTGTGAATTCACTCCTCATATCCTTTGCTCATTTATCTTTTGGAGAACTAAAGATTTTTATTTTGGTTTTGAAGAGATTTTTATAATTTTAAAATATTAAAATATACATTTTTGAAATAATTATTTCATAGTTGACCTTTCTTATTTATCAGTTTTTGATAGTAGAGCAATATTTAATTTTTATGCAGTCAAATTTATGCATATTTTCCTTTGTGGTTTTTTTTTCCCACTGCTTTTATACTTAGGACCGTTAAGTCACCTACTCCCATAATACTGTGTATGCACACACATGTATACCTACTCTGGTTTATTTCTGGGCTTT
This sequence comes from Kogia breviceps, assembly GCF_026419965.1. Taxonomy (NCBI): domain Eukaryota; kingdom Metazoa; phylum Chordata; class Mammalia; order Artiodactyla; family Physeteridae; genus Kogia; species Kogia breviceps. Next base: position 51,598,192 of record NC_081316.1, on the reverse strand, counting down.
CTTTTCAATTCTATTAAATTATCATCTGCTCTGTTTCACTTATTATTTCCTGTTTTCTTTAATTTTATTTGTTCTTTTTTTCTTTTTTTAAGGTTAAAAGCCTTAATTTCTTTTTTTCCCCTTGTTCACAGATGAAATAATTTAAGGCTCTAAATTTGCCCTTGCATACTTCAGCTCCATTTCATAAATTATGTAGTCTTATCATTCTGCTATTTTACTAAATAGCCTAAAGTTGTGGTTATATATATTTTTTCATATCACATATCACAAGAATCTGAGGACTAGATATTTAAGTATTTGAAATTTGCAGTGGTAACATAGCTTTTAAATATTATAACATACACATTTTATACAAAAGATTAGATGGTAACAATATGAATACCAATTTTGTTGGAGCACAACATCATGGCACAAGCTGTTCCTATCAGATTAAGAAATTTATGAAGCAGAAATGTACTTGGGCTTAGTTATGGTGCATGTACAATTTTATTAAGCTGTGATGATGTACAAATTACATTGGAAATCTGATTGTCAGAATTTGCAAAGATTTTTTACATGGAATAACAACTGAATTCTTTTTTGTGGTGAAGCCTATGTTGAATCAAAAAGAAAAAAAAAAAAAAAGACCTAATCATAGCAGTACCTGTTTTTCTTTTTGCTTCCCTGCATCAGTCACATTTTTAGAAATGTCCTGAATTTATTTCACTACTTTGTAAACCAGTATAAATGCCCTACAATAGTGTTGCATATTTTGTAAGTGATTCTTCCAAAATTTGGTTAGATTTTTTCAAAATAAGCTGAACATCTTTAACAGAAACAGTTTATAAATTTGGATTACCAGAAACCCGTCAGCTTTTGAAGTCCTTTGAAAATTGCAATTTAAAAAAACAAAGGTTACAAACAAGAATACAATGAAATTTATCCCTATAAAACAAAGGAGGAAATAAAATGTAAATAATCAGAGAAACTAGAAATGATAATTTTGTATATTAAAAACGTAGGGTTATACTCTTTAGCATGTGTGAGCTTTTTTTTTTTTCCTTTCTTTGCGGTACGCGGGCCTCTCACTGTTGTGGCCTCTCCGATTGCGGGGCACAGGCTCCGGACGCGCAGGCTCAGCGGCCATGGCTCACGGGCCCAGCCACTCCGCAGCATGTGGGATCTTCCCAGACCAGGGCACGAACCCGTGTCCCCTGCATTGGCAGGCGGACTCTCAACCACTGCCACCAGGGAAGCCATGTGTGAGCTTTTTGAAGAATACAACTTTTCATAGTGTTACCCATATTTTAATTTCCATATAGGCTGCAATCCTGATAGAAATCATTTATTAAATTCTCATATCAAAATTGGAAAGTACTTTTTCTTATAATAAATTCTTACTTATTTGTTTTTACCTTTTAAATTCAATTCTCACCTAAGAGGGTGTCCTTATTAGTTTCAACAGCATCATGAAGTGAGAGGTGAGAATTGTACATGTTATGTGCCCCACCTCACATTCTCTTGGCCCTTCATTTTACTCTACTCATTGTGGATGTAACCTGATGTCTCATTTCAAATGAATCACACAACCTTTTGTTCTCTATTTCCAGATTTCTCTGGTGCCAGTATGTATTATAAAATGTCCAGGAGAATCCAGTCGGCCCTTCTGATGCTTACCAAACCTGAAAATGGTAGGAATAAGCATGTAATGGTACAGCCCTGACCAAGTGTTGGATGGGGACTAGTGGGTAAGTGCTCCTGAGTCTGTGTCTCAAGTGGACAATTCTGAAATGTATCCTACGAGGCTTCTTAGAGGGATTGAACCCAGCTATTTACTGCAATAATCATACTGCTCAATAAGATATCCTAGGACTCAATTTTCTTTCTCTCCTTGTCTTTGCAGTTTCCCACTCCTCCTCTTTGGGGTGACTTCCTAAAATAGACTGTTAATAGCTTTTGTCTCCAGCTCTGCTTTTGGAGAGGACCCATGCTGAAACAAATTGAAATATGTTGAAGTGTGTGCATTCTCACTGAATATCTTTTTAAAAAAAATTAAACCTTAAAAAAATGAAATTCATCATATCTCAGAATTTTATGGACTACATGCTCTATTAATAGAAAAAGAAAAGACAATTTTACAGGCTGTAAGTTTAAAGATGTTGTCAATTAGGAAGAATGATATCCTCGTGCAATAATTGCCGGCATTTCCATCAAATTACATTTTTACATTACATCATCTAAAATGCAAACCTTTCTAAACAATTTCAATTTTCATTAAACTTTGACACTTTAGATGATGCTTGTGAGCGCTAAATGACTTATTTTGCTCAGATTTGAATAAACTAATCAATATTGTAAAATTTGTTGCTAAGTCATTTATTAGTAGCCCATTTTTATGTCATCTTATAAATACAGGAATAATCACGAAGACTTACAGTTTCTAAGTTCCAAAATTTTATATGAATGTCCTAATATTGGAGTATTCTAGACTATATTTTTTTCCAAGAAGAAATCCCATTTTAGAGATAGTTTCTTTTATATCTTCCTTGCTTCAAAATTAGAAACTTTTATGCAGTTTGTTATAGTGTATAGCAAAGATGTTTTCAAAGAACATCAAGACAAACAAATCCACTTTATATATCTAACTAAAGTGTAAAATCCTTGAAAGCAGAGCTTTTTGTCTATTTATTCACTACCATATCCTGAATGCTTAGAACAATGACGGACACAAGATATGCACTCAGTATATATATATTTTTTCTTATTTTTGGATTTTGTTTTACTTATTTTTTTATACAGCAGGTACTTATTAGGCATCAATTTTATACACATCAGTGCATACATATCAATCCCAATCTCCCAGTTAATCACACCACCACCCCCACCTCCCCTGCTGCTTTCTCCCCTTGGTGTCCATACGTTTGTTCTCTACATTTGTGTCTCAATTTCTGCCCTGCAAACCGGTTCATCTGCACCATTTTTCTAGGTTCCACATGTATGCGTTAATATACGATATTTGTTTTTCTCTTTCTGACTTACTTCACTCTGTATGACAGTCTCTAGACTCATCCATGTCTCTACAAATGACCCAATTTTGTTCCTTTTTATGGCTGGCACTCAGTATATTTTATTAAATAAATTGAATGAATAAACTCATATGTACTCAGTAGAGAGGAGCTAAAAGGTGGTAAATTCATAATTAATTTGTAGCTGAAGTTTTTCTTTAGCTTGTAGAATTGGAGCAAAATTGAACAAATTTAAATATAGAAATTAATTTAGAGATATTTATATTACAATGAACAAAACAAAATGAGACTCCAGAAAAGATATAGATTAAAAAGTCCATGCAAATTGAAAAGTCAGTTTGCATGAAGGCAGAAGAAGGAATACTTTTAAATGTTAAGGGTTAAGTTGAAATTTATTACTTTTTAAAACACAAAGTAATTTTTTAAAAAGCTAAGTTGAAATTTATTATTATTTTTAAAGACTGTGGATAATTACAGGTTCAGTAAGTATTGCAAAGCTTAAACATTGTTATAAAGTATAAATTTTTTTCCACAAGATGGCAGCAAAGACTTATTGTAGAATAATTGGACAACCTCTGTCATCATACCAAATGATGTACATCTTTAAAAGCTATAATGTATAAGGAATGTGGGGCATATTTTTTCTTATTCCTTGGAGGTACCACTTCATCAGGAAGGTCTCATTGGTGGCTAGAGTTTCTGTGATTCCTTATACTTGCCTCCTCTCTTTTAAATGCTCCACCTCCATTTCACTTTTCATATACTTCCAGATTAACATTAAATTACAAATCTGAACATTTCACTCATTAACTAAAAAAAAAAAAACTCAATAATTCCCTACATTAATCATTAGAGAAATGCAAATCAAAACTACAATGAGATATCATCTCACACCTGTCAGAATAGCCATCATCAAAAAATCTAGAAACAATAAATGCTGGAGAGGGTGTGGAGAAAAGGGAACACTCTTGCAGTACTGGTGGGAATGTAAATTGATACAGCCACTATGGAGAACATAATGGAGGTTCCTTAAAAAAGTACAAATAGAACTACCATACAATCCAGCAGTCCCACTACTGGGCATATACCCTGAGAAAACCATAATTCAAAAAGAGTCATATTCCAAAATGTTCATTGCAGCTGTATTTACAATAGCCAGGATATGGAAGCAACCTAAGTGTCCATCAACAGATGAATGGATAAAGAAGATGTGGCACATATATACAATGGAATATTACTCAGCCATAAAAATAAATGAAACTGAGTTATTTGTATTGAGGTGGATGGACCTGGAGTCTGTCATACAGAGTGAAGTGAGTCAGGAGAAAAACAAATACTGTATGCTACCACATATATATAGAATCTAAGAAAAAAAAATGTCATGAAGAGACTAGGGGTAGGATGGGAATAAAACACATACCTACTAGAGCACGGACTTGAGGATATGGGGAGGAGGAAGGGTAAGCTCTGACGAAGTGAGAGAGTGGCATGGACATATATACACTACCAAACGTAGTGTGGATGGCTAGTGGGAAGCAGCCCTATGGCACAGCGAGATCAGTTAGGTGGTTTGTGACCACCTAGAGGGGTGGGATAGGGAGGGTGGGAGGGAGGGTGACGCAAGAGGGAAGAGATATGGGAACATATGTATATGTGTAACTGATTCACTTTGTTGTAAAGCAGAAACTAACATACCATTGTAAAGCAATTACACTCCAATAAAGATGTTAAATAAATAAATAAATAAATAAATAAATAAATAAATAAATAAATAAATACATAAAATGTCATTGCCGAAAAAACAATACAAAACTATAGAAATGATTAATGTGAAATTCAACCAGAGTATCTCCATTGCCTACTAGCATTTTGGTATAGACCTAGCTTACACAGATACAACTCATACTTGTGTACTCTTAAATATCTATATATTTGAATATATCATAAATGGGTCATAATACATATTCTGTTTTTGTAACTGCAATTCACTTAATTGTAAGTCATGAAGGGGAACCTGGAGGGGACAGCAAATGAGACTAAACACATGTGGTCGAGAAGCAATATAAGAATGGGGAGAGAGGTGGAGGGTGGCAGGTGCCGCTCCTTCCCCTCCATCCCACTTCGTACACCTCAGCCATCTCATACTCCCTCCCCTTCCTCCCGTCCCCCTCCCCCTCCTCCTCTCCTCCCCCCACATGCCCCGCTTTGGGTCGGTGGTCTTCCGCGAGAGACAGAGGGGCCGGCCTGAGCTGACACTTTCTCAGCACTAGATCTGGACTCCCACCTGGCGCCAGAATACAGTCACTTTGAATCGAAGATATATGACTTGCAAGAGCAAATGATGAATAGCAGCATGAGCTCTGGGTCTGGGTTGGTCCCTGCAAACGAGTGAGAAGAAGTCCTTCTATGTCAGGGCCTTGTTTGATCATGACCAGACTCTGGACTGCTGCCTGCCGAGCCAAGGCCTCAGCTTCTCCTCTGGTGACATTCTACTGTCATTAACACCTCTGATGATGAGTGGTGTCAGGTGAGACTGGCGACCCCACACAGAGAAAGTGAGCAAATCAGTGTGATCCCCAGTAAGAAGAGGGTGGAAAAGAACGAAAGGGCTCAACTGAAAACTGTGAAGTTTCATGCCGGGACCGGGATGATTGTGTCTAACAGGGCCATCAGCCACTATGGAGAACAGTGTGGAGGTTCTTTAAAAAACTAAAAATAGAACTACCATACGACCCAGCAATCCCACTACTGGGCATATACCATGAGAAAACCATAATTCAAATAGAGTTGTGTACCACAATGTTCATTGCAACACTATTTACAATAGCCAGGAAATGGAAGCAGCCTAAGTGTCCATCGACAGATAAATGGATAAAGAAGATGTGGCACATATATACAATGGAATATTACTCAGCCATAAAAAGAAACGTAACTGAGTTATTTGTAGTGAGGTGGATGGACCTAGATTCTGTCATACAGAGTGAAGTAAGTCAGAAAGAGAAAAACAAATAGCATATGCTAACACATATATATGGAATCTAAAAAGAAACAAAAACAAATGGTTCTGAAGAACCTAGGGGCAGGACAGGAATAAAGACGCAGATGTAGAAAATGGACTTGAGGACAGAGTGAGGGGCCAGGGTAAGCTGGGATGAAGTGAGAGAGTGGCATGGACATATATACACTACCAAATGTAAAATAAATAGCTAGTGGGGAGCAGCCGCATAGCACAGGGAGGTCAGCTCGGTGCTTTGTGACCACCTAGAGGGGTGGGATGGGGAGGGTGGGAGGAAGACACAAGAGGAAGGGGATATGGGGATATATGTATATGTATAGCTGATTCACTTTGTTATACAACAGAAACTAACATACCATTGTAAAGCAATTATACTCCAATAAAGATGTCAAAAAAAAAAAAAGAAACATAAAAAGGGTTTCCACCCCTCTCAAAAGTTTTCATTTTGTAAGAGCAAAGAAAACATGGTATAGGAGAGCAGTGTACAGGAACAGGGAGTGACGTCCAATACCAGTGACAGTGAAAACAGTTCCAAAGGACAGGAGGATGCTATTTTGTCATATGAGCCAGTGACACAGCAAGAAATTCACTATGCAAGGCCTGTCATCATCCTGGGCCCAATGAAGGACAGAGTCAACGATGACCTGATTTCAGAATTCCTTCATAAATTTGGATTTTGTGCACAACATACTACCTGGCCTCGGTGTGATGAAGTGGATGGTCAAGACTACCACTTTGTAGTCTCCTGAGAACAGATGGAGAAGGATATTCAGGACAAGTTCATTGAGGCAGGCCAAGTCAACTATAATCTCTATGGGACCAGCATCTAGTCAGTGAAGGGAGTTGGGAAGAGGGGCAAGCACTGCATCTTAGATGTTTCTGGCAATGCTGTCAAGAGGCTGCAGCAGTTACAACTTTATCCCATTGCCATTTTCATCAAGCCCAAGTCCATTGAAGCACTTATGGAAATGAACTGATGGCAGACATATGAACAAGCAAATAAGATCTATGACAAAGCCATGAAACTGGATCAGGAGTTTGGAGAATACTTCACAGCCATTGTACAAGGTGACTCACTGGAAGAGATTTAAAACAAAATCAAAGAAATCATTGAGGACCAGTCTGGGCACTACATTTGGGTCCCTCCCCTGAAAAACTCCAAAGAATCCCCTCCAACCATTCTATTGTGAACAGAAGAAATCAACTCCCCCTTCCCTCCTCCCTCTTCATTCCTGTCCCCATGGGGAGAACAAATGACTACTGTTCTTGTCCCCTTTTTAAGATATGTCCAAAAAATTGAGTTTTCTAGTCCTGTTCTGTTTTTTAAATTTTTGTTTTGTTTTAGTTTATTTTTGGGGATGATGCCATCTTACTCATCATGTGACTGTGCCCATTCCTGCATGGACCTTTCCCAAGCACTAGCACAAGTGCAAATCCATCAGAGTCATTGTTTGCATAAAACCAAGCTGAAGCAAAGAGAAGAGAGGAGGACTGATGAAAAGACAGACTGGACTGCTGTGCGGCTTATGAAGTGAGCCCTGTGCACCCTGCGAGGAGAGGCTCCCAGGCTTTGCTACGATCTATACACTGCCTTGAGGCTTGGGACGGCACAGTCACGGTGATAGGAAGTATCATATATATATATATATATATATATATATATATATATATATGTGATAGGAAGTATCATATATATAATTTATATAAATATATAGAAATTGTTATATATATTATATACTCATATAGTTTATTATATATTTACACGCATTTGGACTAGAAAATCTATGGAGATTTCATCAATGGTACTGTGTTATTAGAGAAATGCTTTAATTTTCATATTCCAATCAGATGGCATCTTATATCCCAACTGGTTGGGAAGGGAGTGAAAGTGGTAGTTAAGTGCTATACGGAGGGCACCTGCATTGGTCATTCTCTTGAGAGCTGGGCTTTTCTTTAGGAGGGGTCAGCTGGAGGATGGTGAGAAAGGGCTTTTGCCTGGGGGCCTGAGGCTTGGAGCCATGACCCTAGAGCCAATGCTGCCCTTGGGGCAGAGTCAGGCCCGCGAGTGGGGAGTGAGAGAATGGCTAAGGGTGCTCCCACGGTATTAAACTGCTGATTGTTTTATGCCACCTGATGTGTCTGCATGAGAGGGTTCCTTTTTGTTCATTTTTAAGGTGCTGTTAAACCAAAACCATTTTGTGCTACTGTGTCAGCCTCTTCATTCTTCCAAATTTTACTTTTACTATTTAAGTGAACGTGTAGAATCCAATTTGACCGTGTTCTAAAGGCTCATGATGTTCTGGAGGAGCCAGGCCTCGTGATAGACTTGGCGACCTGGGCTTGGCCACCCCGTCACCGGAAAGGGAAGTGGGGGCAGGTGAGAACCGACAAGAGCTGGGCCTCCTATTGTAACGTATCCCTTCACTCACCTGCCAGGGACATGCTGGGCTCAGCTGAGGCCCTGTCATGGGGCCCACTGGCAGGGAAGGAGAGTCACTTGCCTTCCAGCTCTGCGCAGAGACAGTGGGATGGCCCTGAGCTTGGCCAGCCACATAATGAAAAGTTTGATTTGGGTTTTTTTCACAGCTACTTCATATGCCCTACCTACCCCAATCCCTCACCAACAGCTGGTAGCTTACTATTTCTTCAAGAAGAAAGTAGACTTTACTTCTGTCAATTTGAGCTGTAGAGCTGAGATTCACTTACTGTTGAGATGTGGAAACTTGTTGCTCTTTCCCAGAGTCAGATGGCGGTGATTGTGGTCAAGAGGGTTTTTCTCTGACCACAAATGAAGGCTGCAGGTGTGGCCCAGGCCCCGCCCCAGCATGCTCCTTTGAAGCCATCATGCCTCCCTCAGCTCCACGCTGGAGGCACGGCCCAGGGGAGAAGAGTGTGGACATTCTTGGCCCCAGGGTTGAGCCTGTTGTTTCCTAGCCCACTGTGTTACAACCGGTGCAAAGGATACATGTTGAAGATGCTTTGAGTGCTACCAGCCAGATTTAGGAAGTCTGTTAACAGTTCTCCACCAGCATGATGAGGCTAACTGTAAAGTGTGGAGCCCAGAATGTGGGTAAAGAAAGGGCAGCGGCTTTACCTGCACAGTACACTGGATTGGAGGCAAGAGGGGTAAAGTGGTGTCCGATTATGACTCTGGTGAGGAAGGGGTGAGCTGGGAGTGTTGTTGATTTCTCTGATGTTAAATAACATAGTTTGAATGATGCTCAACCCTCTACCCCTCCCAGGGAAGGAAAGCAGAGATTCAAACAAGCATGACACTAGTTGGTTTACCACTGTTCCTTCCAAGGAGGTATATATATATATATTTAAGTAAATGATAGTTGCAATAAGAAAAAAGAATGGGGAGAATAGTGCCATGTATCACAAGAACTGAACAATTTTTAGGAATAGAATAGTTTAGTGTCAAATTCTGCAGTGATTAACTGAGAAGAGAACTCAAACAAATTGATAGGATTTGGCAATTAATATCCTGGATGGTGACTGCTGCTAGAACAGTGTTAGCCTACCTGCTATGGGACAGGAGGCATGAGATGCAAAGAAGGGGTGAACTATTCCTGTGAGAAGATTCATTGCAAAAGCAGGATGGTAGCTCCATAGAAAGTCTGAATAGAGGAAGACTATTTAGGGATTGCTTTGTTTTTTTTTAAATGGAGGAGATTAGAACATGAATATAATTTGTGAAGTAACAAGCTTGTAGACAAATAGAGGGCTAAAATATAAGAAAAATAGGGAATAGCTAATAAAACAAGATTCTGGAAATGGTCAGATGTGATCAAAAATTAGATGAAGCATTTGTTCATACATGAAGAATTACATTTTTTACTTTTGGAGTCTGAAAGAAATGATGTAAAAATTAGTACAAGTATAGTTAAGTTTTTAGGTATAGGGTGGAGAGTTTGTATTCAAGGATCTTCACACCATGGTCTCTATCCTTTATTAATACATTTCGCCTGACTTATACACGAGTCAAACTGGATTACTTCCTCTTGCCCTGATATGTCCCGTGATTTCCATAATGCTTTGTTTTCTTTAATTCATTCTCTCTTTTCTAATATCTCCTTGTTTAAAACTTAGATATTTTGGGCTTCCCTGGTGGCACAGTGGTTGAGAATCTGCCTGCCAGTGCAGGGGACACGGGTTCAAGCCCTGGTCTGGGAAGATCCCACATGCCATGGAGCAACTAGGCCCATGAGCCGCAACTGCTGAGCCTGCGTGTCTGGAGCTTGTGCTCCGCAGTAAGAGAGGCCGCGACAGTGAGAGGCCCGCACACCACGATGAAGAGTGGCCCCTGCTCACCGCAACTAGAGAAAGCCCTTGCATGGCAACGAAGACCCAACACAGCCAAAAATAAATTTAAAAAAAAACATACATTTTTAAAGTTCCAAACAAATTATACCTCCTACTTGAAGCTATCCTCACCATATGATCCAGTTCAAGTGTGAGTTCTCATATCTGAAAGTTACAGGTTAAATAGTCAATGATACCTCCCAAAACACAACCAGTATAGAATACTGGAGGGGAACAAGACGTGTGTGTGTGTGTGTGTGTGTGTGTGTGTGTGTGTGTGGTGATTAGGCAAAAATCTTTCAGCATATGATCTTTCGTGGTCTGAAAACATATGAGAATCTTGTAGGTAGTGGAAGGAGTTCTTTCTTTTCATCTGGCTCAGTAGTTTTAGAAAATATATTTAGTTCTCTTAAAATTTAATTCAATTTGCTGCTTTTTGAAAACACAAACTTCACTCCTTTTTATTAAATGTAAAATGTGTATTAGATTTGATTTGCTGAAAAGTAAGGAAATGTTTATTTTTGTTTTGTTTCTGTTTAAATTTCCCAAAGGTAATTCTAAAATTTTGTTAAATTGCTTATATAAGCTGTGAGTTTTTATCAATATATAAGAAAAATTAAATTAAGGAATATAATAAAAAGTAGTTGGCTATCAATATAGTAATCAAAAACAAGTAATGAGAAGAGCCTAAATTTGGAGTAAGAAGACCTGACATTGAATCCAAATATATAACTTGAGCATATTGCTTCACTTCTCTGGTTCACATGCTTTCTAACCTAAAAATAAGTTGTTAGGAGGATCAATTGAAAAAAATTTTTGAAAATGTGTTGTGAACCATAAAGTCTTGTAAATATATTAGTACACTTTTTAGAAGCATTCATGTTAAAGTATGTCCAATTTTTATTTAAGAAGCTTTACTGTATTTACAGTATACAATTCTCTATAAGTTTTACAGATTTTGAAATCCATAGTCACAGCAATTTGCTTCTAATAAGTAAGCACATGTTGACAAATTTTTATTAAATGAATTGATAGTGAATAATTGGTTCTATCCCAAGTCCTATCAAAATAATTTATTTTTATTTTTAAAAATCAGAAGGTCTTTATTATGTTTTAAATATCGATACAGAATATTTTGATCTGTTTTCAGCAAATAGGTATTTAACTTTAGATTTTGATTCTAAGCTCATTTTGCTTTTCATTCATAAAAGTAAAATATTGTAATCAGAGTTATAACAAAAATTGATTATTTGTGGTGAAAATATTTGGGGGAAAATAAAAATATATTTGGCTAGATTGATGTCATATGTCAGTTTAATCTGTTGACCAATTTTCTTTCACAGCATTCACAATTTTGCCATTTCATTTTAAATTTACTGGTTACTTTTTTTTTTTTTTTTTTTTTTCGGTATGCGGGCCTCACACTGTTGTGGCCTCTCCCGTTGCAGAGCGCAGGCTCCGGAAGCACAGGCTCAGTGGCCATGGCTCACGGGCCCAGCTGCTCCGTGGCATGTGGGATCTTCCCGGACCGGGGCACGAACCCGTGTCCCCTGCATTGGCAGGTGGATTCTCAACCACTGCGCCACCAGGGAAGCCCTACTGGTTACTTTTATTAATAATTTTTGAAAATAAAATTTTAAACTAAGAGTTGATCCATTTATTGGATTTTATCTGCATACAATATTATCATTTATAACTCATACTATTGGGAATTTTATTTAATCACCACCATTATTTCTACCAAATCCAATGTGCTTGCATTAAATTTTATGTATCATAATGTTATACTTGAAGTTTTATTTATTTATAAATTTATTTGTCTTACTCGTATCAGTCATATTCACCAAAATTCAAAGACTGAAAGGGTATATTTATTTCTTGGCTAATCTTAGAACAATTGCCTTCAGATAATTTAAGATTAAGCTAATGTCCAGGGCTGGGGATAGGCCAATTATTCATAATTTTTCAATCATTCTGTGTCCTACCAATGTTTCTTTTTTAAAAAATACATTTATTTATTTATTTTTGGCTGCGTTGGGTTTTCGTTGTTGGGTCTTCGTTGCTGTGCGCAGGCTTTCTCTATTTGCAGCGAGCAGATGCTACTCTTCGTTGAGGTGCACAGGCTTCTTATTGCTGTGGCTTCTCTTGTGCAGCACAAGCTCTAGGCACAGGGGCTTCAGTAGTTGTGGCACGTAGGCTCAGTAGTTGTGGCTCGAGGGCTCTAGAGCACAGGTTCAGTAGTTGTGGTGCACGGACTTAGTTGCTCTGCGGCATATGGGATATTCCCAGACCACAGCTTGAACCCATGTCCCCTGCATTGGCAGGCAAGTTCTTAACCACTGTGCCACCAGGGAAGTCCCACTACCAATGTTTCTAATTCAATGTTTTACTATATATATGACATACATTTTCTTTCCTTAAAGTCTTCAAAAGGAGTCATCTTAATAGATATCATTTAATAGACATTTAAAAATTATATATTTAATCAATTATCTATGGTTCTGAATAATATATGCTTATGCTTTTGTCCATCTTTGAATAGCTGAATTAATATAAATTATTTTATGGGAAATATTAATGACAAAATACCCAGTTGGTCATGAGATAATTGAGTGAGGAATTCATAAAAATCAAAGCAGAATGTGTTTAGAGGACTGAAGGAAAATAAGATAATATTGTAATATAAGAACAGAAAGTTTAGAGTTTCAGGAAAAGTATTCTAATACCAAAGTCATGCTATGAAATATCTTCCCATGGGAAGTGTGAATACTTCAGTTATTCAAAACCAGTCTGGAAACAGCATTAAAAAATATACCCTAGCGAGTAATTTTATACAGTGGTTGAGCCAACTAGGAGTCTAATAGGCCTTTACCATATCTACTTGGTATGACAAGTAAAATAGCAACTTTTATATAGTACTTGCCATTGGAAAGGAGAGATTAAGAAAATAACGTGACCAGCACAGGTAACAAGATTCTTTTAATAAAGTGCAGTCACATTTTACTAACCTATAAAATAATAGGAGTAATGATGATTTTCAAATAATTTTGAAAATAAAATGTTATGAAGTATTATCAGGTTCTATTACATATTTTATTGACACATATTACTTCTTTGGAAAAAGAATTCTATAAGCTGGAAAGTGGGAAAGAAAGGGAACTAATATAGTGAGAAGGAAAAAATAAATAAGAAGGAAAGCAGAAAACATCTGCTAGACACCCTAAATGGCATCAGGCTGTAATGGGGCCAGATCAAGGATATTATTCATACTAAGATAAAAAAGAAATCCAGATGTTTCTCTGCCAAATGTGTTAAAGTTAACATTCTCTATTTTTGTGAATAGTGACCTTCTACTAGTAGCATTATCATTTTCAAGATCTCATGTAAAAAATACTTCATTGGTTAAACTTGAATAACTGTTTCATAATATTTCAGTTCATTTTTCATCATTTAAAATAAGTATGTCTGAAAGACAATGATGTAAACTACAACTCCAAAAACTTAGAGTACAGTTGACCATTGAACAACACAGGTTTGAACTTCACAGGTCCACTTAGCGGATTTTTCAATAGTCAACACTACAGTACTACACAATCTGAGGTTGGTTGAATCCACCAACAGGGAACTATAGATAAGGAGGGACCATGGATACAGAGGGCCAACTATAAGTTATACTTGGATTTTTGACTGCACAGAGGGTGGGGACTCCTAACACCCCCCACCACATTGTTCAATGGTCAGTAGTAATTCAATCAGCGTATATTTTTGTAATATTTACAGTATTCCATATTGATTTTAACAAATCAGGGGTCTTTAAAAATAGCAAAAGCCAACCAAATAATGTCTAAATACATGCTTGTTTATGCTTCAGTTGAACCATCTAAATACGATTTCTTAATTTTTAGTAATAGCTGAGAACATGGGATTATTCTGTTCTTTTACATTCATCACTACTTATGACAACAAGAACAATTCAGTGCCTACTCTGTTCCAGGCTCTTTACATTAAATAATCCTCACAAAGACCAAGATGAATACTTTATTACCCCAAGTTTCCGTGTTAGGAAAATGAGGCATAAAGGAGTTAACTTGCTTTTCTAAGTTATCACAGCTGGTAGGTCCCAAAGACTTATTTCAAACTCAGGCATTCTGAATCCAGAGCTCATATTCTGAGGCTCTGTCTAAAGCATTTAGAATAAGCTTCTATAGTATCTGGGAGTCATGGAGTTAACACAACAAAGTTCTAATATATTTTGTAGCACTTGTGTAATTAATTCGAAGACACTTTAAGTTGGAAATTGGCTATTACTATCTTCTCAGTAAGTGTTCTCTTGTAGTCAAAATTAAGTCTTACTTTCATTCCTATGTGCCTAGTATCAATACGATGTCATTATATAGTTCTGTGGATACCTAATGCATATTTGTCGAATAAGTTATATATTAAAATTTCACAGAGAAAGTTGCTCAAAAAAGGGGGAAGAGCAATTTTTTTTTTTTTTTTTTTTTTTTTTTTTTGTGGTACGCGGGCCTTTCACTGTTGTGGCCTCTCCTGTTGCGGAGCACAGGCTCCGAACGTGCAGGCCCAGCCGCTCCGTGGCAAGTGGGATCTTCCCGGACCGGGGCACGAACCCGTGTCCCCTGCATCGGCAGGCAGATTCTCAACCACTGCGCCACCAGGGAAGCCCCTGGGAAGAGCAATATTTGAAGTTACTTTTATTCTATGGAGCAAGCTTTTAAGAAAATTTAATTAAAATTTTATTTTGTGATAATTGAAGATTCACATAAAGTGGTAAAAATGTAATACTGACAGCTCCCATGTACCCTTTACCTGGTTTGTCCTCATGATGATATCTTGCAAAACTATAGTAAAAATACCATGATGAGGAAATCAACATTGATATAATCCATTCATCTTATTCAGATTTTTCCAGTTTTACACATACAGATGGTCCCTGACTTACAATGGTTTTGACTTACAATTTTTCGACTTTACAATGGTGCAAAAGATATGCATTCAGTAGAAACTGTACTTTGAATTTTAAAAAAATTATTGGAGTATAGTTGATTTACGATGTTGTGTTAGTTTCTGCTGTACAGCAAAGTGGATCAGTTGTACATATATATATACCCACTCTTTTTTAGATTATTTTCCCATATAGATCATTACAGAGTATTGAGTAGAGTTCCCTGTGCTATACAGTAGGTCCTTATTAGTTATATATTTTATATATAGTAGTGTATATATGTCAATCCCAATCTTCCAATTTATCCCTCACCCCCTTTCTCCCTGGTAACCATAAGTTTGTTTTCTACATCTGTGACTCTATTTCTGTTTTGTAAATAAGTTCATCTGTATCGGACTTCCCTGATGGCGCATTGGTTAAGAAT
The DNA here is from genome assembly GCF_026419965.1 of Kogia breviceps. Taxonomy (NCBI): domain Eukaryota; kingdom Metazoa; phylum Chordata; class Mammalia; order Artiodactyla; family Physeteridae; genus Kogia; species Kogia breviceps. Next base: position 51,582,479 of record NC_081316.1, on the reverse strand, counting down.
CAGCCTGCCAATGCAGGGGACACAGGTTCTATCCCTGGTCTGGGAAGATCCCACATGCCACAGAGCAACTAAGCCTGTGCACCACAGCTACTGAGCCTGCACTCTAGAGCTGCAAGCCACAACTACTGAGCCCGCGTGCCACAACTATTGAAGCCTGTGCACCTAGAGCCCATACTCTGCAACAAAAGAAGCCACCACAATGAGAAGCCCATGAACCGCAACGAAGAGTAGCCCCTGCTCACTGCAACTAGAGAAAGCCCCCATGCATCAACAAAGACCCAGTGCAGCCAAAAATAAATAAATAAGTAAATTTATTTTAAAAAGTTCATTTGTATCTTTTTTAAGATTCCACATATAAGAGATATCATATGATATTTGTCTTTCTCTGACTTACTTCACTTAGTATGATAATCTCTTTTGATCTTTTCCTAGGCTAGCAATACATGGTAATATACTCTAGTGATGCTGGGCGGCAGTAGGGAACCACAGCTTCTAATCAGCCATGCGATCACCAGGGCAAACAACTGATACACGCACAAGCATTCTGTACCCATACAGCCATTCAGTTTTCTACTTTCAGGACGGTATTCAATAAATTACATGAGATGTTCAATCCTTTATTATGAAATAGGCTTTGTGTTAGAAGATTTTGCCCAACTGCAGGCTCATGTAAATGTTCTGAGCATGTTTGAGGTAGACTAGGCTAAGCTATGATGTTCAGTAGGTTAGGTATATTAAATGCATTTTTGAATTTTGATATTTTCAGCTTATGATGGGTTTATCAGGACGTAACCCCATCATAAGGAGGGAAGATCTGTACTCATTTGTGTGTGTGTGTATGTGTGTGTGTATTCAGATGTAAGCAATTTTGTCACATGTAACTGTTCATAGAACTACTATCAGTCAAGATACAAAACAGTTCCATCAATACACATGTATCTATTGCCTATTGTACTCTTTTAAAATCACTCCAGCTCCTCCTCCTCTTCCTTAATCCCTAACAACCATGAATTTTGTTCTCCATCTCTATAATTTTGCCATTTCTAGAATGTTATATGAGTGGAATTTTATAGTATAAAAGCTTTAGGTTTTTTTTTTTCTTTTCTTCTTTTTTCACTAGGTAAAATTCCCCGGAGATTTATCCGAGTTGTTGTATATAGATCAATCCTGCTTTTTTATCCCTGAGTAGTATTCCATGGTGTGTACGTGCCATAGTTTGTTTAATCTTTCTCCCACTGAAGGACATTTTAAGTTGTTTCCAGTTTTTATCCATTACAAATGAAGCTACTATGAATTTTTGGCTACAGCTTTTTGCATTAGCATAAGTATTCATTTGTCTGGGATAAATGCCCAAGCATGCAGTTGCTGGGTCATATGGTAGTTGCATGTTTAGTCTTATAAGAAACCCACAAACTGTTCCACAGTGGCTATACTATTTTACATCTCCACTAGGAACATATGAATGATCCAGTTTCTCTGCATGCTTGCAAGCATTTGCTATTGCCACCATTTAAAATTTTAGCCATTCTGGTAGTTGTGTAGTAATATCTCATTGTATTGTATATTGTATTGTATCTCATTGTATATCTCTTTTCCCATGCCATCAATTTATCCTTTTTAGTGGTATATAGAAGGCACATTTTATTTACTATTTATATATCCTCTTTTGTGAAACGTCTGTTTGTCTTTTGACTATTTTCTAATTGGATTGTTCTTTACTGGTGAGTTTTGAGAGTTCTTTATATAATCCAGATACTTATTTTTGGTTCTTTATGTATTCTGGGTACTAGTCCTTGTGTAAGGTTTGCAAATATTTTCTCTCAGATCATAATTCATCTTTTAAATTTCTTAACAGAGTCTTTTACAGAAAAAAAGTTTTTAATTTTGATGAGGTTCAATTTATCAATTTTTCTTTTATGGATCATGCATTTGGCATCAAGTGTAAGAATTCTTCCTATAGCTAGAGATCCTGAAGATTTTTTTCAGTGTTTTTTTCCTAAAAGTTTGACAGATTTATGTTTTACATTTAAGTTTTTTGATTAAACTTATTTTATTTTTTTAGAAATTAACTTTTGCTATTTTATTTTATTTATTTATTAAAAAAGTTTTTTGGCTGTGTTGGGTCTTCATTGCTGTGTGCGGGCTTTCTCTAGTTGTGGTGAGTGGAGGCTAATCTTTGTTGAGGCGCACAGACTTCTCATTGCGGTGGCTTCTTGTTGCAGAGCACGGGCTCTAGGCGTGTGGGCTTCAGTAGCTGTGGCGTATGGTCTCAGTAGTTGTGGCACACGGGCTCTAGGGCATGCAAGCTTCAGTAGTTGTGGTGCATGGGCTCAGCAGTTGTGGCACATGGACTTAGTTGCTCCACGGCATGTGGGGTCTTCCCGGACCAGGGATTGAACCCATGTCCCCTGCATTGGCAGGCAGATTCTTCACCACTGCACCATCAGGGAAGTCCCTGTGATTAATTTTAAATTAATTTAAAAATTTTTATATAACATTTAAGGTCTAGGTTGAGGTTTGTTTTGTTTTGTTTTTTGGCCCATGCATGTCCAATTGCTCCAAGACCATTTCTTGAAAAGATTATCTTTCTTCCATTGAATTGTTTTTTTCACTTTGTTAAAAAAATCTGTTGGACATAATTTGTGTAGGTCTATTTTAAAAAAAAATGTTTTTTTTTTTTTTTTTTTTTTTTTGCGATACACGGGCCTCTCACTGCTGTGGCCTCTCCCGTTGCGGAGCACAGGCTCCAGATGCACAGGCCTAGCGGCCATGGCCCACGGGCCCAGCCACTCTGTGGCACGTGGGATCCTCCCGGACTGGGGCACAAACCCGCACCCCCTGCACCGGCAGGTGGACCCCCAACCACTGCACCAGCAGGGAAGCCCATATTTTTAAATTCTCCATTCTGTTCCATGGAGCTATGTGAAATTTTTTTAAAAATATTTATTCATTTTGTTTATTTATTTTGGCTGTGCCGGGTCTTAGTTGCAGTACATGGGATCTTTAGTTGCAGCGTGAAAGATCTTTAGTTGTGGCTTGCGGGATCTTTTAGTTGCGGCATGCGGGCTCTTAGTTGTGTCATGCGGGATCTAGTTCCCTGAACAGGGGTCGAACCCAGGCCCCCTGCATTGGGAGCACGGAGTCTTAACCACTGGATCACCAGGGAAGTCCCGTGAAGATATTTTAAGATATATTTAATACTAATTAAAAGTGAAAATTCTAGAGTTGTAGTTAGCAAATATTTTCCGTAAAGATTCAGATAGTAAATATTTTTGCCTTTGTAGTCTCTGTCAGCTCTGTTGTTGTCAGGCAAAAGCAGTCATAAATAACACATAAATGAATGGAGATGGCCGTGTTCCAATTAAACTTCACTTACAAAAATATGCAGCAGGCTGGATTTGGCCCATAGGCTACGGTTTTTGAGGGATGTTGCTTTTGCCAATCCTTCTAAAGAAGAGAGTACTAACTGAGGTAAAAATCTCATTGTCCAGAAACTATTGGATATTTATAAAATACTGCTAAATTCCTTCTAGCCACTACCATGTTTCCCATGCTAATGGCCTTGTTATCATCTTAATCAATATTTCTCACATGAGTAATGTAAGGAACCATTTTAAAGGGAAAGCACTCTTTTATATTGCTAATGGTCATTTAAGTTACTCTTTACTGTGATATTACTTAAATATGTAAAAACACAGAAATAAGTATAATTTTCTTATGTATTTTATAAGAAAAACTATGAAGCAAACTAACATTAAGAAAATTAATTTGGTGAAATGAATGAGTGCCTTGTTCAAAATAAATAATTTTCTGAGGTTGAAAATGGTACTGACTCTCTTAAACAAGGACTACTTTTAGTTTGAAATGACTATGTGATGACTCGATTCTCCATAATTTTTGTCTGTGGAATTACTTTGAATACCTTGTTTAGTCAATACACTGATATTGTTGGCCTTCACTTGGCACACCTCAGTAGTTACATGTAAATGGTCACATTCTTATTAGACTCTGACAATTAAAAGCTCTTCCTTGTACTATTTTTATAAACACCAACTGGGTACTGAACTTATGAAGCCATTCTTATGTTTAAGATGGTTTTCACAAGATCCAGAGTATACTTACGTTACATATCATATCATATAAATTAAATCATAAAGCTAAAAAATCTTATAGACAATAAGCCCCATAAAGACATAAAACATCATAAAACATCATTGGGAAATGCTGATCTTGAATCTTTCTATTTAAAGCTGGCAGCACGGTCTTTCATGAAAATATCTGTCTAAACATATCTATAGGCTTTTGAAGAAATGGGTATATGTAATTTACCTACAGGTATTTGCTTTGGTATAATTAATTTATTGTGAAGGATTCACATGGAATCCTTGTCATCAGATTCTGAATTCTAATTAGTACAATAATGTTCTTCTGAGATATAACATAATGCATTTTTGTGTTATTATTTAACAGGTATTCACTGAATATCTACTGCGCTAGTACCAGAAATGAAAATAGAATTAATGCTTGGTCCCTGCCCTGGAGCAGTTTATTAACAAGTTTAGAAAACAAGACATTCACATTAAATTTGTAACATCAGTAGCTAACATTTATCAATAGCTTACTATTTTCCAGGTTCTATTCTAGGGTCTTTACATGTATTAAATGATTTACTCATACATATAACTTTATAAGGTAGGTTCTGTTTACTTACCTTAAGTAACTAAAGGACAACTAAAGTAACTAAAGGACAGAGAGTTAAAGTAACTTGCTCAAGATCCCACAGCTAATAATTGGTGAAGGTACCATTCAAACCAGGCAATCTGATTCAATAGCCTGTGACTTTAATTCCTACTCAGTATTGTTTCCTCCAAAAGGAAATTAGTATCATCTGATTGGTTGATCAGAGCCAAGCTTTGAGTCAATTGATTCTACAGGTTGCATTTTACCATCTTACACCCCTTTGCCAATGCAGTCAGTACATTAACACAACCATTTTTGGAAATTATATATAATTGGGGAAATTATTTGGTCATTATTATGGCCAAATTTGATTACACTTTTAGGAAAAATCTCCACTATCTAAATATTTTCAATTTTCTTTTGGGATGTTCCTTCAGAACAACTGACCCTTTTTTGAACTGCCCTAGGTTGGACTGGTAAAGGCATTGCATTTAATGCAAAGATTTTATTTCCTGTCTGGCCATGTTGAAGCATAAAAAAAATCAGGAAAACAATGTATTACAATCAAATAAACCTACTAGAGTTGGAAATTATTTGGCTTATATTGATATATTTTAAAGACTGTTTCTATATTCAATTTTGACTGATGACAATTTTAACATTCATGAATTAGTCTAATCGGGGTTAGAGTAGTTTTTGTTTTTGATTTTCTTTTGTAACTTCAAACATAATATTAACAAAACAAAAAGACAACCTTCAGAATGGGAGAAAATATTTGCACAGGAAGCAACCGACAAGGGATTAATCTCCAAAATATACAAACAGCTCATGTACCTCAATATCAAAAAACAAATAACTCAGTCAAAAAATGGGCAGAAAATCTAAATAGACATTTCTCCAAAGAAGACATACAGATGGCCAAAAAGCACTTGAAGAGATGCTCAACATCATTAATTATTAGAGAAATGAAAATCAAAACTACAATGAGGTATCACCTCACTCCAGTCAGAATGGCCATCATCATAAAATCTACAAACAATAAATGCTAGAGAGGGTGTGGAGAAAAGGGAACCCTCCTACACTGATGGTGGAAATGTAAATTGGTACATACACTATGGAGAACAGTATAGAATTTCCTTAAAAAACTAAAAATAGAACTACCATATGACCTAGCAATCCCACTCCTGGACATATACCCAGAGAAAGCCATAATTTGAAAAGGTACACGCACCCCAATATTCACTGCAGCACTATTTACAATAGGACATGGAAGCAACTTAAATGTCCATCAACAGAGGAATGGATAAAGAAGATGTGGTACATATATGCAGTGGGATATTACTCAGCCACAAAAAAGAACAAAATAATGCCATTTGCAACAACCTGGATGGACTTAGAGATTGTCATACTGAATGAAGTAAGTCAGACACAGAAAAATATCATATCGATTATATGTGGAATCTAAAAAAAAGTGTACAAATGAACTTAATCAGAAAACAGAGGTAGAATCACAGATGTAGAATAGAAACTTATGGTTACTGGGGGGAAAGGGGGGAGGGATAAACTGGAAGACTGGGATTGATGTATATACACATACACTACTATATATAAAATAGATAACTAACAAGAACCTTCTGTATAGCACAGGAACTCTACTCAATACTCTGTAATGGCCTATATGGAAAAAGAATCTAAGAAATAAAAAAAGAGTGGATATATGTATATGTATAACTGATTCACTTTGCTGTACACCTGAAACTAACACAACATTATAAATCAATTATACTCCAATAAAAATTTTTTAAAATATTAATAGAACTTAAATTTGATGAAATGCTTTTCACTAAGTGCATTTTTACTACTGAGTAAAAAATTGTAAATATAAAACTTAGTTAACCCATTTTTAGTGATGACCTGATAATTTGGGCTTTTTCTTCCTCTAATTCTGAGCGATTTAATTAACAACATATCACTATAATTTTATAATTGTTTGTCCCCATAACTACTAAACCATAGAAACCAAATGCTTATAGAGTAATATCTTAGTTACTCTAATAAAAGTTTTATAGTCATTTTTATTGTGCCTATTTAGTTGTTAATATAACAGTGAAGGTATACAAATATGATTTGTTTGTTTATGATTCTCAGAGAAGAAATGACATAGGTTTGATCCTTTAAAGGAATTACTTATTTAGTCATTTTAAAACAAAAAATAAAGGTAGCCTGGGGGCAGAAGGAATAATCAGAGTGATAAAATTAGAGGAGAAATAGAATGAATTTCAATAAAATGTGAATATTTATAACTGATATTTGTATGTTTACAGCCTGAAGCTATATATCAAAGTTCTAATTACAATATTCATAAGTTAATGCATGTGAAATGAAATTATTTTGTTACACAGCTTAAGCAACAAGTGTTCAAGATATTTATTGATTCTTTGCAATTTTAGTAATTTAATCAGCAGATTTTAATGAAGGACATTTTTATTTGATTCAGAGATACAATGTCTCCACATTTTAACAATTTGAAATTGAGGTACCTTGTATAATAATCCAAGGTTCATTTGCAGCCTCAATGCCAAAACTTGGTAAAGAAATACGTTGCCATGTGGTCCACCCTGCCTGTGAACTTAACTCTGTAGGTGTAGGTGCTTATTTATCTAATTGTCTACTCAGCTAGGTTACTTGCAAATTTGTATCTGCCTGTGAACTTAACTCTTTAGGTGTAGGTGCTTATTTATCTAATTGTCTACTCAGCTAAGTTATTTACAAATTTGTATCCAAACAGAAGATTGAATTTTAAATTAATTTGGAACCATAATTGTAGCCCAAAATTCATTAAAAAATATTATATTGGAATGCAACATTGAAATGAAAAGTACTGGGTTCAAAAGAGCATAACACAGATCTGTAAGATGAAAACATTACAAATTGGGCAAATATTTCTTGTTAGAGCATTATCTGCATGTTTTTAAAGTATCAACCAAGTAATTTACAGTACCTAATGGGAGAGAAAATATACATGAAGATAAAGCTAAGTTTTATTTTGTCATTGAGACATTTAAAAAAGTATTTCTGGTTACCCTCCAGGCAATGCAATTAAAGATAGGAGAAATTGTCAAATCTCTTGGAACAGATCACAGAATTTTCAAAGCTAGGAAAGGTTGGTGTGATGATTCATACATCATGCATATCTATTCCTCAGATACTGAGCATGTAACATTCAAAGGCTTCCAGCTGACTTCCAAGAGAAGCTGTTAACTTGCAGGGATACATAAGTCCTATAGGGAGAAACGGAAACCTTGAATTTAACTAAATCGGAAATACAGAGAATATCTTGATATTCCTTGATATGTCAGAATTTATACAGTGAATCCTAAATGTAATAAAGCAGTCAGGTTCATGAACATAGAATATAAAAAGCAATATTTCTGGGTTCTGTAACTGCATATGCCTGGAAGTGATTCAGGAGCTGGATTCTGAATTATTATGAATATTCCTATATTCTCTAGGGATAGGAAGACTTATTTCACAACTAATGTCCAAAAACCTCTAGCCTATAAATAGGACATCTCTCTTGCCTCCTAAATCAAGGTAGTAATTCCAACAATAAAAGGGAGAACTAGAGCAAAAGCTAAAGAGTGAGAAGGAGATGCTAAGAGAGGAGTAAAATGATTAGAGGGCCTCCAGTACCTGAGAGTGATAGAGGAGCCAGCAAAAAGAGGCTGAAAGGAGGTAGACAGAGAGAAGGCAGGAAAACAAATGGAATGTAGTGTCATGAAAGCCAAGCAAAATTAATGTTTCAAGGAGGGGGTAATCAGTTGTTAAGTGCTGCTGAGATGCTGAGTAGTGTGAAGGCAGAAACGTGTCCACTGAATTTAGTTATACAGTAAGTCCCCTACATATGAACAAGTTCCATTCTGAGAGCACGTTCGTTAAGTCCAATTTGTTCATAAGTCCAACAAAGTTAGCCTAGGTACCCAATTAACACAATCAGTTATATAGTACTGTATTGTGATAGGTTTATAATACTTTTCATACAAATAACATATAAAAACAAACACAAAAAATAAAGAAAATATTTTTAATTTTATAGTACAGTACCTTGAAAAGTACAGTACGACAACTGGCATACAGCTGCTGGCATTGAGTGAACAGGCAAGGAGAGTTACTGACTGGGGGAGGGAGAAGAGGGGGGAGATGCTAGAGCTGAAGGACCATCAGCAATAGGAGATGGAGACCAAGCTGCAATTTCAGTCATGCCTGATGATGATGGCACAGGTTCAGTTCCTTGCTGGATTCAATTCTATCTCCCCTCTTGAAAAAATGATCCAGTGATATCTGGGTAGTAGCTCTTTTTTTCTTGTCATAGATGACATGGTAGCCCTGGATTGCATTCTGAACAGCTGCTGCAACCTTCAAGTACTGTTCTACTTTTGGGTCCTGTGCCTCAAAAACTAACAGTGCCTCCTCAAATAAAGAAAATCCCTCTGCCATTTCCTGCATCGTGAATCTCTTGGGTTCTTCTGGTACTTCTTTTTCCTCTTGTCTCTCTTCATCCTTTCTTTGGGTCTCCAATTCCATCAGGTCTTCATTAGTAAGCTCCTCGTATTGCACAGCACCAGTACTGTCCGGTTAAAGTATACAAAAGCACAACCACTTGTAGAGGCTGCACGCACGTGACAATGTACTCCAGACACGTGAACTAACTTACGTGATTGGACATGTGAATGCACGTTCGCATCTTTGAAAAGTTGCAACTTGAATGTTGTATGTAGGGAACTCACTGTAGAGAACTAACTGAAACTTAAGGAAAGTGGTTTTCATGCTGTAGTGTGGTAGAAGACAGATTAAATTGGTCTGTGGAGTTAAAGGGACAAAAAAGTGCAGACTAAAATAACTTTTCTATTAAGTCTAAATGTACGAAGTATTTGAACTGAAAGAGCATCGGAGGTAACATTTGTATTTTTTAACAGATGAAATAATTTAAAGACAAATTTGTAGAGGAATAGAGTAATTTACTGTGATTCAAACTGCAGGTTATGACTCATTATTGTGTTGTAGCATTAATTTAGTGAGTGGTGATCAGCATTAATTTAAAAAAAGATAAAATATCAGTGTATCATGCATAGTAAGGTGATCTTACCTTGTAAAATTGTGGTTTTTTGGTACAAATTGTCAACTGCAAACCACAGCGAGATATATTTTATATATTTATACATGATACTTATATACAGTACATATAGTACATGTGATAAGTACATATATTATATATGTATAATGTGAATATATTAGGTTGCAATGTAATACATATATTCCTTGTTGTGGGTCTTAGTAAAAAGAAAAAAAAAATACTCTGAAAGTGAAAGCATTAAATGTTAGCATAGATTCTGAAGAATGTAGGAGGAACTGGGACTCAGATTACATGTAGAAGAATTGGCCTTCAAGAAGAGGAGAGACATGCACCTTTTTGTATCAGGAAGGCAGGAGAAGGTTGGCACACATGCAGGTTAATGACACATTTGGCATCAGAATATTGAAGGAATTCCTGTCTGATGGCTCGAATCATTTTAGTTAAGTACAATTCAATCATCTGCTGAGAGTGAAGTGTATACACAGGGTATCACAGCTTGTAAAGAATAACATATGAAATATTTGTTATAGAAATTAGATCAAGATGATTAGAGAATTATATTAAGATTGTGTATAGGTGAAGTTGTTGACTGAATTTATCAATCCATTTATGTACTGTCAATCCATTTATGAGTGCTTAGCTATCTGAGTATAGACATAGACGCAGGTAACAAAGATCGTTGTATTCAGGCTTGGAGATTTTCTCTTTGGAGGCTTTAAAAGGACAAATGGACAAGGGAGGTTAGTGCATTGGCACCAAAATGATTGAAGTAAATATTGTAGAATCAAACAAAGGTATAAGGAGCTTGATATTTGGAAGAAGTGGAGAGGTCAGTGGAGCTGAAGGCTCAGAGATTGAAGAACAGTGAGAGTTGGGGCTCTGAGCAGGCAAATGGAAATTTTCATAAGAGAGTGAAATGTTTGTACTTTTGAAAGTGGAAATTTTTTCAGTGATAAATTATAAGGGATTGGTGGAGATGATCTGAAATATACCATTAATGATAAAAAAGTTAGGGAACCATTAAAATACAATGTTGGATAGATTGTCCATGTGGACACAGAATTTCCTGAGATGATGGTAAGAATAGAGAAGGAAAGGAATACCCTGAGAAGGGTGCCAAAATCTTTAGTGAATGAGGTGAATCGGACAGGAGGTTGGTAGATAAAAACAACAAAGAACAGGAGTTTTTAAAGGTGGCTGAAAGGGCTTCTGTAGAACAAGAAAACAATGACAATTCAAGCCCCACTTCTAACCCATGAGAAGAAGATGTTGCCTAAGAGTCCGAGCTCTGGATTCAGACTGCCTGGATTCCACTGCTGACTTCATCTCTCTGTACTTCTGTGACCTTGATTAATGTTACTCAATCTCTCTATGACTCAGTTTCACATCTCTAAAATATGAATAATATACTTTATTGGATTGCTATAATAATTAAATGAAATGAGATTATGAAATGTATTCATGAAATAAATCCATGTACAGTATAGGTGTAGTGCTGTACATAGGAAGTGCACAATAAATGCTTGCAATTATTATGGCTATTATTTTCTAGAATGTTAAACAATTTCTACTTGGGAGACCTGCAGAAGTTTTCTCAGTAGTCATCCATTTTCAGTTAAAGTAATGTTGGGGAAGCTGGTAGAATTGTAGGGACTTGCTGGTTCTACGGGGAGTGTTCCGGAAAGCCCAATGTGATTGTTTTGGAGGAAAAATAAGTGTGAGTAGGATGGCACGTGAGGAAACAGACATACTGAGAATCATACAGATGAGAATAGAGCTAGGGATAGCTTAAAGATCTTGTGGCTTCACAGATACAATGTGAAGTCACAGTCACTGCCACAGTGGCACACCATTCACATAGACTCTACACAGAAGCTGTGGTAGAAAGCAGGGATATGAGGCATTTAGTGAATTTAGTACCAATAGTCTTTTGAGGAAGGAGAGATATTTTGGCCTTACAGAATTCACACACTTGTGGTCTGGAAGGGAGGTCTTGTAAATGTGGGGTGGGGTGAGATATTTTCTTTCCTCCTGGAGTCATCAGCTACAATGAGAACAACTGTGACTTGGAACTATGGATAAATGAGCCCAAGCCACACGGTCTCTCATGGAAAGAGGGTATGTACTTTGCCCATAATTTCCATACATATTCAGTTAGTATAGCTACCCGTCACTGTAATCACTATTGTTTCTCTATTTCCATAGAGGTTATTACCATTATCTTAAACTACTACTTGTTTACTTTTATGTTTGCTTATTTACTTGAATTTGAAGTAACAAAAAGCAATGATTCTATCTCTCTTGTTTACCATAACATCTACCATACCTAGACAGCCACCATAATTTCTTAAATGGAGAAGATCCTCCATTCCTTTCAATCCAGGTGACTTATATAATTCTGAGGATGATATACCTCAGTCTAATATGTGAAGTTACTTTGTCTTATAAAATTTCATATTGCTGTTAAGTGCCTACTACTTGGTGTAATTTCCCATTTTGAATTTGTCTTTCTTATGATACAAAAAGTGACATCATGATGAGTGATTAAGCACCGACTCATGGTTATGTTGTACCATCGTATAAGTAATTGTATTCTGTCTAAATTTAGAACTATTTTCTGTGAAACTTCATACATTTTGTTCTTTTTATTAAGTCCTCTGCCAGGAAGAACATTTGGCTCATCCAAATGTTCTTTACTTGAAAAGTGCTATACTTGAAAAGAAGTGGAGGAAGTATGACAACTTACTGATGCTTTCCTCACTAAATTGGTCTCTGCTCTGTAACAGCCCTTCTTAGTTTCCCCTCATGGCCCTCAAAATGAATTAAAATTAGTTTCAGGACTGGAAAGATCCAGTAGCTTCATGAAGAATTCAGAATCTATAGCATTTTTTTTTTTTTTCTGAGAGTAAATTGTCAACTGGAAACCTTTCCTCAGTGCAAGTGAATAGACATTTCAGAAAGCACAATTTTCCGAATAATGATAAAGTAGTACCTTCATATAGATATTTGCTTTGACAGCCCTAAGGGATTGCAGGTGTTTTTTGATAGCAAAGATCATATTTAGCATTTTGAAATTGTGCATCTGCTAAGATTCTTCTTTATGATTCACATTTTGCAATAGGATTATAATAAATATTTACAGTTCCTATATTTTGTCTTATACTCTGCTCCATATCAGTCTATTTTGTTGAGGTTCCTTAAGACTTGATCTTGGCCCTGTTAAGTTCTCTGTCTGCACTCACCCCATTACCTGTTCTAATTTCAATATACATATATATAGATATATGTATACATATACATACACCATTCATACCCTTCTACTAAGATTCAATATCCAATTGTCTTCCTGACATATCCACTCAAAATGGCCTAAGTTTTCTCAAATTTAACAAGTACAAGAATGAATTTATTGATTTCCTCATTCAACAAATCCAGTTTAAGTCTTTTTCTTTCACTGTTTGGCATCACCATCCATTCATACTGTCTCATAAGGCAACGTCTGAAGTATTTTTCTTCATTATTTCCATCTATTCCATTAGGAAGGCCAGTCAAATCTACTTCAAAGATATTTTACAGTGTGCCCTCTTCTCTCTTTCTCCTTCCACCCGTCTATATCAAGTCACCGTTATCTCTTTCTAGATTACAGTTGACTCTTGACAACTCGGAGGTTAGGGTCTCCAATCCTCTGCACAGTAGAAAATCTAAGTATAACTTTCCAGTCGGCCCTTTGTATCCACGTGTTGCATCTGAGATTCAGCTAACTACAGATTTTGTAGCACTGTAGTTAGTAAGTATTTATTGCAAAAAAAATCCACCTAAAAATATACCTGCGCAGTTCAAACCCAGTTGTTCAAGGGTCAACTCTACTTCAAGTGTCTCCTAACAGCAGTGGCTTCAGTTTTAGTCAAGCTCTCCTTCCCAGAGAAAGATCACTTTTATTTTCCAATTATTTGCTCTAGTAAAATAGAACTACCATACGATCCAGCAATACCACTACTGGGCATATACCCTGAGAAAACCATAATTCAAAAAGAATCATGTACCACAATGTTCATTGCAGCACTATTTACAATAGCCAGGAAATGGAAGCAACCTAAGTGTCCATTGACAGATGAATGGATAAAGAAGATGTGGCATATATATACAATGGAATATTACTCAGCCATAAAAATAAATGAAATTGAGTTATTTGTAGTGAGGTGGATGGACCTAGAGTCTGTCATACAGAGTGAAGTAATTCAGAAAGAAGAAAACAAATACTGTATGCTAAAAAAAACAACAACAACAACAACAAAAAAACATGTTTCTGAAGAACCTAGGGGCAGGACAGGAATAAAGACACCGATGTAGAGAATGGACTTGAGGACATGGGGAGGGGGAAGGGTAAGCTGGGACGAAGTGAGAGAGTGGCATGGACATATATACACTACCAAATGTAAAATAGATAGCTAGTGGGAAGCAGCCACATAGCACAGGGAGCTCGGTGCTTTGTGACCACCTAGAGGGGTGGAATAGGGAGGATGTGAGGGAGACACAAGAAGGAGGAGATATGGGGATATATGTATATGTATAGCTGATTCACTTGTTATACAGAGGAAACTAACACAACATTGTAAAGCAATTATACTCCAGTAAAGATGTTAAAAAAATGTTACCAATAAGTAAATTAAAAAAAAAAAAAATCCACGGTAGGGCTCTCATGAGCTTGGCCCATATCATAGGGGCATCTCAGCTCCAAGTACTGTTTCAGAGGGAAACATTGCTCCTGTTTGTCACTAGTAGCTTTTTGGAATTCTGGTTCAAGTCGGGTAAAACCCACCCAATCCACAGGAACAGAGAGAAGGGAAAGATCATTCCCTAAAGGAACATCATGGCACTGTTTCTAAGAGATGAGAAAGTAAATGTTGGGAAAACAATATATGTCCGCCACTTCCACTGTTGCCCTCCAATAATACATTCTCCACATATAAGTAGGCTTATTTTTAAAACCTGAGTTCCATTATTTCACTACTGTTTAAAACTCATTCATGGTTCTTATTGCATTTAGAACACATTTCCAGTACCTTTTAATGGCTATAAGACCATATGATATTGGGAACCTGTTCACACTTCAGTCTCATCCCATGCCACTTTCTCCCTCACCCACTTACACTCTTAGATGAAAGTTTTTTTAAGGCAAAGTTATTTTCCCACCTTGCACTTGCTCTACTCTCTTCCTGGAGATATCTTGTGCTTATTCTTGCTATCCTATTACTTCTTATCCTTCATGTCACAGTTCAAATGTCACTTCTCTAGAGAGGCTCTCTCTGCCTACTCACTCCCACACTCTTAATTTTCTATGATAGAGTCTATTTCTTTCTTTCTCATGCTTCTCACAAGCTCTAAGCATTAGTTGCTATTGCATATCTTCCTAAATGAAATATAAGCTCCGTGAGGAGAGGAGCTATATTACTTTAAAAAAAATAAACTTATTTATTTACTTTTGGCTGCATTGGGTCTTCATTGCTGCATATGGGTTTTTTCTAGTTGTGGCGAATGGGGGCTACTCCTCATTGTGGTGAGCGTGCTTTGCATTGCAGTGGCTTCTTTTTTTTGTATGGGTTCTAGGCGCATGGGCTTCAGTGGTTGTAGCATGTAAGCTCAGTAGTTATGGCTCACGGGCTCAGTAGTTGTGGCTCATGGGCTATAGAGCACAGGCTCAGTAGTTGTGGCACACAGACTTAGTTGCTCTGCAGCATGTGGGAGCTTCCTGGACCAGAGCTTGAACCCATGTCCCCTGCATTGGCAGGCGGATTCTTAAACACTGTGCCATCAGGGAAGTCCCTATATTACTTTTTTTTTTCAAACTCAGAACTTACCACAATCTCTCTGGGCTTTGGCATGACACCTGAAAGGCAAACAACTAAGCTAACAAACACAGTATAGAATGTTGTTGGAAGTAAAGAGATTAAGGTTCTCTTCTCCTTTATAGTGGAAGGTTTTTCTTCTGTCCTTTGCATTTGGAGTGTTAACACCAAGTATGTGTTCTGTTTGGTAAGCCCTCCAGTTGGAAAAGTCAAACAGATCTATATGGTAGGCCAAGAGTAAAGGAGATATGGAATGAATTTGTGGAGATGACCCTGTCTGGGATTTAAGAGTGAGAGTTGAAAATGTGTTTTCAGGAGAAGAAAGTAGTTAGGGTTTTTGAGCAGAGGCTTAGCTAAGAATTAAGAATATACTTAAAGGTGGTATTTCTGACATCATATTTCTCAGGAACTTTTAGCATAGTCTTTGGACAGTAGGAGACACATATCCCAGGAGGCTGATATTTGAAGGAAATAAATTTCTGGCTAATGATTAACAAAACACTTGTTTGTTTTTCCCCCCAAGGGATTCAAAGTACAGTTGACCCTTGATCAACATGAGTTTGAACTGCACGGTCCACTTATATGCATGTTTTTTTCAAGAGTTAAAATTATAGTACTATGTGATCCATGGTTGGTTGAATCGTTGGATATGGAATAACAGAGAATAGGGAAGCCCTACTTATATTATTATAAGATTTTTGACTGTGCAGAGGGCCGGTGTTCTTAGCCCCAACATTGTTCAAGGGTCAACTGTACTTTAACATTTTTAATGACAATATTTGATAATATATGTTGGTTTTGTTTTGTTTGCTTTGTTTTGTTTTACAAACAGCACTAAGTGATGAAGTAGTGTAAAATCTAAGTTCTGAGACACTTAGAGGCAAATAAAGACATTAACTTTTAGGTAGATTAGGATCTTGTCCAAAATCGTACAATCCTTAGTGACCAGGCATGGACTGGAACCCAGGTTTTCCAGCCGATTGCTCTTCTCAAGACACCATGCTGAAGTAGTACGTGGGGTTCTATGTTATTAAGTGCAGAAATACATTTAGAAAAAAATGCTCCAAACAATATCTATGAGCAATAAATATTAAGATTTAAGTAAACATTAAATTTTCAAAAGGAATATTTTACAAGTGCTCATAACATTTGAAGACTGATTACTCATAGTTTCTTTGTGGTGGATCTGTCTTTGCAGGACTTGGAAGATGATGATGGGGAAATTGTTACATGAATAGGTTTAGTGGTTTGGGCCCTCAGCTTGTCTTTTCATCAGACTAAAAGTTCCTCTCCTTTTCTGTCTGGAATCTATACATTAAAAGATATAGCTCTGCATCATTCTAAGAAGAAAATCTTTTTCTATTTTCCAATCATTTCAACTGTTTGATAGTATTTAAAAAAATAAGGACTTCCCTGGTGGTCCAGTGGTTAAGACTCCATGCTTCCACTGCAGGGGACATGGTTCCATCTCTGATCGGAAAACTAAGATCACATGTGTGTGGCCAAACAACAAACAAACAAAGAAACTAAAAACAAATTTTAAAAAATACCTATTTAATGAGTTGCACAATTTCTTCAACACTAAACATTTTTGCAATATCTGACAAAAATGTAAAATTCAAAGTGTTTATACATTTCAAATATGTACAGCATGTTTTTATAAAAGTCTAATATTTGTTTAGTTATGTATAAATAGATAAATACATGAGGAAAGGAAGTGAACCATAAACTCATTGACACATCATGAAAAATGACTGTTTCACATCAGTGCATATTACCCAGAATATGTTTTTTAAATTTCCTAAAGACAATCCTGCAGCCTGTGGGAAAAAAACTACATTCACAGAAAGATAGACAAGATGAAAAGGCAGAGGGCTATGTACCAGATGAAGGAACAAGATAAAACCCCAGAAAAAAAATTAAATCAAGTAGAGATAGGCAACCTTCCAGAAAAAGAATTCAGAATAATGATAGTGAAGATGATCCAGGACCTCGGAAAAAGAATGGAGGCAAAGATTGAGAGGATGCAAGAAATGGTTAACAAAGACCTAGAAGAATTAAAGAACAAACAGAGATGAACAATACAATAACTGAAATGAAAACTGCACTAGAAGGAATCAATAGCAGAATAACTGAGGCAGAAGAACGGATAAGTGACCTGGAAGACAGAATGGTGGAATTCACTGCTATGGAACAGAATAAAGAAAAAAGAATGAAAAGAAATGAAGACAGTCTAAGACACCTCTGGGACAACAAAAAGAACAAATTACAGACAAAAAGAAAATTACAGACCAATATCACTGATGAATATAGATGCAAAAATCCTCAACAAAATACTAGCAAACAGAATCCAACAACACATTAAAAGGATCATACACCATGATCAAGTGGGATTTATCCCAGGGATGCAAGGATTCTTCAATATATACAAATCAATCAATGTGATACACCATATTAACAAATTGAAGAATAAACACCATATGATTATCTCAATAGATGCAGAAAAAGCTTTTGACAAAAGTCAACACCCATTTATGATAAAAACTCGCCAGAAAGTGGGCATAGAGGGAACCTACCTCAACATAATAAAGGCCATATATGACAAAGCCACAGCAAACATCATTCTCAGTGGTGAAAAACTGAAAGCATTTCCTCTAAGATCAGGAGCATGACAAGGATGTCCACTCTCACCACTATAATTCAACATAGTTTTGGAAGTCCTAGCCACGGCAGTCAGAGAAGAAAAAGAAATAAAAGGAATACAAATTGGAAAAGAAGAAGTAAAACTGTCACTGTTTGCAGGTGACATGATAGTATACATAGAGAATCCTAAAGATGCCATCAGAAAACTACTAGAGCTAATCAGTGAATTTGGTAAAGTTGCAGGATACAAAATTAATGCACAGAAATCTCTTGCATTCCTATACACTAATGATGAAAAATCTGAAAGTGAAATTAAGAAAATGCTCCCATTTACCATGGCAAGAAAAAGAATAAAATACCTAGGAATAAGCCTAGGTAAACAAAAGACCTGTATGCAGAAAACTGTAAGACACTGATGAAAGAAATTAAAGATGATACCAACAGATGGAGAGATATACCATGTTCTTGTATTGGAAGAATCAATATTGTGAAAATGACTATACTACCCAAAGCAATCTACAGATTCAATGCAATCCCTATTAAATTACCAATGGCTTTTTTATGGAACTGGAACAAATCATCTTAAAATTTGTATGGAGACACACAAGACCCCAAATAGCCAAAGCAGTCTTGAGGGAAAAAAACGGAGCTGGAGGAATAAGAATCCCTGACTTCAGACTATAATACAAAGCTATAGTAATCAAGACAATATGGTACTGGCACAAAAACAGAAACATAGATCAACGGAATAAGATAGAAAGCTCAGAGAGAAACCCATGCACCTATGTAAACTAATCTATGCAAAGGAGGCAAGGATATACAATGGAGAAAATACAGTCTCTTTAATAAGTGGTGCTGAGAAAACTGGTCAGCTACATATAAAAGAATGAAACTAGACCTCTCCCTAACACCATACACAAAAATAAACTCAAATTAGATTTGAGACCTAAATGTAAGACCGACCACTATAAAACTCTTAGAGGAAATCATGGGAAGAACACTCTTTGACATAAATCACAGCAAGATCTTTTTTGATCCACCTCCTAGAGTAATGGAAATAAAAATAAACAAATGGGACCTAATGAAACTTCAAAGCTTTTGCACAACAAAGGAGACCATAAATAAGATGAAAAGACAACCCTCAGAATGGGGGAAAATATGCAGCTCAATATCAAAAAAACAAACAACCCAATCCAAAAATGGGCAGAAGACCTAAATAGACATTTCTCCAAAGAAGACATACAGATGGCCAAGAAACACATGAAAAGCTGCTCAACATCACTAATTATTAGAGAAATGCAAATCAAAACTACAATGAGGTATCACCTCACAGAAGTTAGAATGAGCATCATCAGAAAATCTACAAACAACAAATGCTGGAGGGGGGTGTGGAGAAAAGGGGAACCCTGTTGCACTGTTGGTGGGAATGTAAATTGATACAGCCACCATGGAGAACAGTATGGAGATTGCTTAAAGAACTAAAAATGGAATTACCATATGATCCAGCCATCCCACTACTGGGCATATACCCAGAAAAAAACCATACTTCAAAAAGACACATGCACCCCAATGTTCATTGCAGCAGTATTTACAATAGCCAGGTCATGGAAGCAACCTAAATGCCCATCGACAGATGAATGGATAAAGAAGATGTGGTACATATATACAATGGAATATTACTCAGCCATAAAAAAGAACGAAATGGAGTCATTTGTTGAGATGTGGATGGCTCTAGAGACTGTCATACAGAGTGAAGTAAGTCAGAAAGAGAAAAACAAATATTGTATATTAACGCATGTATGTGGAACCTGGAAAAATGGTACAGATGAACCGGTTTGCCGGGCAGAAGTTGACACACAGATATAGAGAACAAACGTATGGATACCAAGGGGGGAAAACCGCGGTGGGGTGGGCATGGTCGTGTGCTGAATTGGGTGATTGGGATTGACATGTATACACTGATGTGTATAAAATTGATGACTAATAAGAACCTGCAGTATAAACAAACAAACAAATAAAAAACAACTTACACTAAACTTTCTTTGGGTTATTTGTATGGAAATGTGTTAATATAAATGTTTCAGACATTACATGAAATTTCTAAGAATCTTATATGTTCTGATATGTTGTATCATAATTCTAGTTATTACTTTAAAATGTATATCTCAGAAATAACTAAATTTCCTTGTCAATTGCATTATTATGAACTTTCATCAAATCTTTAACCGTGGTCATTTTTAAGTCTTTTATCATTTACAGACAGTTCTGTGTATACTCTGATGCTTTTGCAAAAATGTTCCTATAAAAGGATTTCATCTTCAAGGACTTCATGGAAAAGACTGACAAGTATAGGTTTCTGGTAACTGACTATACTGCTGAAATGAATAAATAAGCATTTTCAGAACTCTAATGGAAAACTAATGAATTCATAAAAGTGCTAACAAAAGATCAAGACGAAAAAGAAATTAATTACATGGGACTGAGTGAACTGATGAGGATGATTATAATTTTTGTGACTTTCATTTGAATAAAAAAAAAATCCCACAAGGACTCAGAGGCAAAAAATATACAAATCAATTTTCACTGCAAAGTGAAGGAGCTGTTACAGTGGAAGATTACTGGGCTGAATGTCAATATTATGACATAGTATGAGTGTGTTTCATGTTTGGTAATTGCAATCATTGTTGCTTTTCTTGTGGTCATGCATTTACAATGCTTGGTGTCAGTTTATTTATCTCTTGTAAAAATAAAATACAGTGTGTGTGTGAAAAGAAAAAAGAACTTAAAACTAGCAGAAAAGAAAACAGAAATGAGTAAAAGTCTTCCAAGATATTGACTAGCTCAATTGTTCTTAATCCTAGGTGTACATAGAATCAGCTGGGTATCTTTTAAAAATACTGATGCCTGGGCCTTTTAAAATCAGAAACTCTGCAGGTAGGGCTTAGGCAACACTATTTTGAAAGACTCCCCAAGTGATTCTAATGCAGTCAGGTTGAGACTAAACAAACCATTAAGAGGTCATCATTTTACCTTAGATCATGATTAGAATGATCCTTGGAAATAAACGTGGCCTTGAGAAATTCTGGGAAAATTGTTAAGTTCTGTAAGTTCAAGTAGAGCAGAGACCAAGTTTGCAAAATTCAGCAATGAATAAAACTCTGAAAGTCACACCCCCCACCAAAAAACCTTAAAGCATAATGATATGTAAATATAAAGAAGACTAAAAAAAGCAAAGTATAGAATGCTCTGTAAATGAAATTTTCATAATCTATAATGACAAGCACTAGAATATTTGCTGAGACTAGATCACTGGCACTTCTTTAAGTGCCTAGCAGAGTACCTTCTTTAAGTAGGAAATAAGTATGTTATAGTGTGTCACTAAATTTATATTATTATGCTGGTTTATTTCCTCCCTAGCACTTACGTGTGGTGTTTGAATTTCAGTTTACATTTAGTAATGTATTCAAAACGCTCTGTTTTGTACTCAATCTGATTTTTCAGGATGTTCCATTTGTTGATGAAGGCAGGGAAACCTTACATATCAACAAACTGTAACTTTGTCAGGATCAGACAGAATCACTCCTCAAATGCTCCAGCTCACACTGCACAGAATGGCATTTTTTTTTTTTTTTTTTTTTTTTTTTGTGGTACGCAGGCCTCTCACTATTGTGGCCTCTCCCTTTGCAGAGCACAGGCTCCGGATGCGCAGGCTCAGCGGCCATGGCTCACGGGCCCAGTGGCTCCGCGACATGTGGGATCTTCCCAGACTGGGGCATGAACCCGTGCCCCCTGCATTGGCAGGTGGACTCTCAACCACTGAACCACCAGGGAAGCCCAGAATGGCATTTTTATGTGGTTTAGGCAGATTGATGTCTCTAATCACTTGACAGCATATTTTATTCACAAAAGATTGGATCTTTCATTCATGAAAGATCACATTCTTCAATGCCTTCCTACTCAGTCTTGGCCACTTGGTTTACTTTCAACTAGGCTCTTCTGATAATCCTTGATTTCCCTATTCATTTTTCTTTACATCTTATCCAATTTTCCAATGTCCAACCTAAGCTAGATCATAAATGTGTATTTTTTTGGTTCTTATTCCACTCCCTATCTTCAAAGCATTAATGGATATAGCAACAAAATTGGACTGATTAATGTTGAGTCCAGTTTTATTTCCCTTGGTAAGTATGTATGTTCAATTCTAGAGAAATAAAAAGGAAACTAGTATAATGTATTGAGTTCCTATCAAGTGACTGGCCTTGGGTTGATATTTAACATATATTTTTAACCAGTTCTATCTGCATGATAGCTATGAGATTTACCTCCTTCTCTTCTTTTCCACTGTCTCTACACAAAATAAATATCTCAATTATTCTTGAATTATTGGCTTGTTACAAAAAAACCTATAACAAATTGCCCTATTTCCAGTATACCTATTTAAATTAATTTTAGATGTTACTCTCAGATAAATCTTTCTAAGATATGGTTATCAATGTGTCGTGGCTTGTCATTGTCTTATTCCAAAAGAGTGTGAGCATATTTAAGTGAAAGCACAGGCACTAGGATATGGAAAAAACAATATGAAAACGTTATTTGTATTATTATAGTAATAATCTATATTTTATAAATAAGCAAATAAATATAAAAGTGGGGGTGGGATATTTTTCTAAATAACTTGCATGATTATTAATCATTGAAAACCACTGGGCCATAGAATGACATCGAGGTTACTTAACCAGGCATTCATTTCCTCTAGAACCTTTACCTCTACCATCACTTTCATGCTATATCCTCATTCAGTCTTTATTATAGTCAAACTTAATTACATTTAGCCACAGAAATTCCCTACTTTTCTAAGTGTTTATTCCTTCTGCCTGGATTGTTTCCTTCCATCCCTTTAGGCTTCAATCTTAACCATTTTTCAAATTCTAGCTCAGATGCTAATTCCTTTGTGAATATTTTAGCAGTTAGATCAGAGAAGTACTCAAATTGATATGATTAATAAAGGAAATAAAGGCTCATGCCAGTGAAAAAATAAGATAAAGAGAAGGGTCCATGAGCAGTTTTATCAGGCCTCGAAGCCATTCCTTCATGTGGTTTTTCTACTCAGGTTGTTTTTCTCCATGGTTACACAATGTTGTTGCAATTCAAAGCCTCACACTTTCATTCCACATCATGTACAGCAAGCAAGCAAGCAAGAAAAACTTCCCCAATCCCCACCAGTGGCTGCACAATTCAATATAAGTCCTTGGCTTCACACCAAATTAGCTTAGGTCATCTTCTTACTTGTGTGGCCAGAGAAATTCTGATTAGATTAGGTCCGCCAGGCCCCACTTCTGTGTTAAGCTAGTCAGGGCCCCCCACCCCCCACCTCACTGGCTGATGAGAGCCTGTAGGTTATCAATTTCATGGCTGCTTCATAAAGGACATAAAAACATAATATTCTTGGGAGACCTTCAAGATGGTGGAGGAGTAAGATCTGCAGATCACCTTCCTCCCCACAAACACATCAGAAATACATCTACATGTGGAACAGCTCCTACAGAGCATCAACTGAATGCTGGCAGAAGACCTCAGACCTCCCAAAACACAAGAAACTTCCCCACGTACCTGGGTAGGGCAAGAGAAAAAAGAAAAAACAGACAAAAGAATAGGGACGGGACCTGCACCTCTGGGAAGGAGCTGTGAAGGAGGAAAAGTTTCCACACACTAGGAAGACCCTTTACTGGTGGAGACAGGGTGTGGGCAGGGGGAAAGCATTGGAGCTGAGGAGGAGAGCACAGCAACAGGGTGTGGGGGGCAAAGCAGAGAGATTCCTGCATAGAGGATCAGTGCCAACCAGCACTTGCCAGCCTGAGAGGCTTGTCTGCTCACCTGCTGGGGCAAGTGGGAGCTGGGAGCTGAGGCTCGGGCTTTGGAGGTCAGATCCCGGGGAGAGAACTGGGGTTGGCTGCGTGAACACAGGATGAAGGGGGCTAGTGTGCCACGGCTAGCTGGGAGGGAGTCTGGGAGAAGGTCTGGACCTGCCTAAGAGGCAAGAGACCATTGTTTCAGGGTGTGCAAGGAGAGGGGATTCCTTCCCTGTCTGCCCACAGAAGGCAGAGCACCACCTAAATGAGCTTCAGAGACTGGAGCGAGCAGAGGCTATCAGCTCGGACCCCAGACAGGCATGAAACGCTAATGCTGCTATTGCAGCCACCAAGGATCCTGTGTGCAAGCACAAGTCACTATCCACACCCTGCCCCCTGGGGAGTCTGTGCAGCCCACCACTGCCAGAGTACTGTGATCCATAGGCAACATCCCCAGGAGAACACACAGCATGACTCAGGCTGTTGCAACCTTACAATGGTCTCTGCTGCAGAAGGCTCTCCCTGCATTCCAATTATGACTACCATACCTCCCTCCCACCCCCCCCCTGCCCCCACCCCCGCCCCAGCCTAAGTGAACAAGAGTGCCCTAATCAGCCGCTGTTTTAACCCCCTCCCGTCTGAGCAGGGAACAGATACCCGAGGGTGACCTACACACAGAGGTGGGATCAAAACCAAAGCTAAACCGCAGGAGCTGTGCAAGCAAAGAAGAGAAGGGAAATATCTCTATGCAGCCTCAGGAGAAGTTGATTAAATCCCCACAGTCAACTTGATGTACGCTGCATCTGTGGAATACCTGAAGACAACGAATCATCCCAAAATTGAGGTGGTGGACTTTGGGAGCAACTATAGACTTGGGGTTTGCTGTCTGCTACAGATTTGTTTCTGATATTTATGTTTATTTAGTTTAGTTTTTAACATTTGTTACCATTGGTGGATTTGTTATTGGTTTGGTTGCTCTCTTCATTTTTTAATTATTACTTTTAAAGTATTTTATTTTATTTAATTAATTAATATATTTTTGGCTGCATTGGGTCTTCATTGCTGCATGTGGGATTTCTCTAGTTGCAGCAAGTGGGGGCTACTCCTTGCTGAGGTGCTCTGGCTTCCCATTGCAGTGGCTTCTCCTGTTGTGGAACATGGGCTTTAGATGCATGGGCTTCAAAAGTTGTGGCACATGGGCTAGAGTAGTTGTGGTGCTCCACTGCCTGTAGGATATTCCCAGACCAGGGGTTGAATCCAGATCCCCTGCATTGGCAGGCAGATACTTAAACACTGCACCACCAGGGAAGCCCTATTTTTTATTTTCATAATAAAAAAATTTTTTTTAAATTTATTTTTTCTTCCTTTTTTTCCCCCTTTTGTTCTGAGCCATGTGGCTGACAGAGTTTTGACTTGTCAAGAGCCAAAACTACTGAGCCTGTGCCCTGGAGCCCATGAGCCACAACTACTGAAGCCCATGTGCCTAGATCCCATATTCTACAACAAGAGAAGCCACCACAATGAGAAGCCCATGCACCACAATGAAGAGTAACCCCAGTTGCTGCCACTGGGGTGAAGTGGTCTTCACTGGTCTCCACTGCAGTGAAGACCCAGTGTAGCCAAAAATAAATAAATAAATAAATTTTTAAAAAATAAATAAAGTGATGAAAGGGAAAAACCTACAACCAATATGACTCTACCCAGCCAGAATCTCATTCAGATTTCATGGAGAAATTAAAATCTTTATAGACAAGCAAAAGCTAAGAGAATTCAGCACCATCAAACTAGGTTTACAACAAATGCTAAAGGAACTTCTCTAGGGAGGAAACACAAGAGAAGGAAAAGACCTACAAAAACAATTAAGAAAATGGTAATAGGAACATACATATCGATAATTACTTTAAACATAAATGGATTAAATGCTCCAACCAAAAGACACAGGCTTGCTGAATGGATAAAAAAACAAGACCCATATATATGTTGTCTACAAGAGACCCACTTCAGACCTGGGGACAGCTACAGACTGGAAGTGAGGGGATGGAAAAAGATATTCCATTCAAATGGAAATCAAAAGAAAGCTGGAGTAGCATTTTTCATATCAGAAAAAATACACTTTAAAATAAAGACTATTACAAGAGACAAAGAAAGACACTACATAAGGATCAAGGGATCAATCCAAGAAGAAGATACAACATTGTAAATATTATACACCCAACATAGGAGCACCTCAATACATAAGGCAAATTCTAACAGCCATAAAAGGGGAAATCAACAGTAACACAATAATAGTAGAGGACTTAAACATCCCACTTTCACCAATAGACAGATCAATGAAAATGAAAGTAAATAAGGAAACACAAGCTTTAAATGACACATTAGATAAGATAGACTTAATTGATATTTATAGGACATTCCATCCTCCCAAAACAGAATACACTTTCTTCTCAAGTGCTCATGGAACATTCTCCAGGAGAGATGATATCTTGGGTGACAAATCAAGCCTTGGTAAATTTAACAAAATTGAAATTATGTCAAGTATCATTTCTGACCACAATGCTATGAGACTAGATATCAATTACAGGAAAAAAACTGTAAAAAATACAAACCCATGGAGGCTAAACAATAAACTACTAAGTAAACAAGAGATCACTGAAGAAATCAAAGAGGAAATTTAAAAATACCTAGAAAAGGGCTTCCCTGGTGGTGCAGTGGTTGAGAGTCTGCCTGCTGATACAGGGGACGTGGGTTCGTGCCCCGGTCCAGGAAGATCCCATGTGCTGCAGAGCGGCTGGCCCCGTGAGCCATGGCTGCTGAGCCTGCACGTCCAGAGCCTGTGCTCTGCAACGGGAGAGGCCACAACAGAAAGAGGCCCGCGTACCACACACACACAAAAAAAAACCTAGAACAAATAACAATGAAGCACCATGAACCAAAACCTATGGGATGCAGCAAAAGCAGTTCTAAGAGGAAAATCTATAGCAGTACAATCCTACCTCAAGAAATGAAAAAAAAATCTCAAATAAACAACATAACCTTATACCTAAAACAATTAGCGAAAGAAGAACCAGAAAAACCTCAAAGTTAGCAGAAGGAAAGAAATCATAAAGATCAGACCAGAAACAAATGAAAAAGATATGAAGGAAATGATAACAAAGATCAATAAAACTAAAAGCTGGTTCTTTCAGAAGATAAACAAAATTGATAAACCACTAGCCAGACTCATCAAGAAAAAAAGGGAGAAGGCTCAAATCAACAGAATTTGAAATGAAAAAGGAGGAGTAACAACTGACACTGCAGAAATACAAAGAATCATAAAGGATTACTATAAGCAACTATATGCTAATAAAATGGACAACCTGGAAGAAATGGACAAATTCTTAGAAAAGCACAACCTTCTGATACTGAACCAGGAAGAAATAGAAAATATAAACAGAAGAATCACAAGTACTGAAAATGAAACTGTGATTAAAAATCTTCCAACAAACAAAACCCAGGACCAGATGGCTTCACAGGCAAATTCTATCAAACATTTAGAGAAGAGCTAACACCTACCCTTCTCAAACTCTTCCAAAATATAGCAGAGGTAGGAACACTCCCAAACTCATTCTACGAGGCCACCATTACCCTGATACTGAAACCAGACAAAGATGTAACATGAAAAGAAACTACAGACCAATATCACTGATGAAAATAGATGCAACAATCCTCAACAAAATACTAGCAAACAGAATCCAATAGCCCATTAAAATAATCATACACCATGAACAAGTGGGGTTTAACCCAGGAATGAAAGGATTCTTCAGTATATGCAAATCAATCAATGTGATACACCATATTAACAAATTGAAGGAGAAAAACCATATGATAATCTCAATAGATGCAGGAAAAACTTTCAAAAAAATTCAACACCAATTTATGATAAAAACCCTCCAGAAAGTAGACATAGAGGGAACCTACCTCAACATGAAAAAAGCCATATATGGCAAACCCACTGCCAACATCATTCTCAATGGTGAAAAACTGAAACCATTTCCTCTAAGATCAAGAACAAGACAAGGTTTCCCACTCTCACCACTATTATTCAACATAGTTTTGGAAGTGTTGGCCACAGCAATCAGAGAAGAAAAAGAAAAGGAATCCAAATAGGAAAAGAAGAAGTGAAGCTGTCACTGTTTGCAGATGACCTGATACTAAAATAGAGAATCCTAAAGATGCTTCCAGAAAACTACTAGAGCTAATTAATGAATTTGGTAAAGTAGTAGGATACAAAATTAATGCACAGAAATCTCTTGCATTCCTATACACTAGTGATGAAAAACCTGAAAGTGAAATTAAGGAAACACTCCCATTAACCATTGCAACAAAAAGAATAAAATACCTAGGTATAAACCTATCTAAGGAGACAAAAACCTGTGTGCAGAAAACTATAAGACACTGATGAAAGAAATTAAAGTTGATACAAACACATGGAGAGATATACCATGTTCTTGGATTGGAAGAATCAACATTGTGAAAATGACTATACTACCCAAAGCAATCTACAGATTCAGTGCAATCCCCATAAAACTACCAATGGCATTTTTCACAGAACTAGAACAAAATTTTCACAATGTATGGAAACACAAAAGACCTCGAATAGCCAAAGTAATCTTGAGAATGAAAAACGCAGCTGGAGGAATCAGGCTCCTGGACTTCAGACCATACTACAAAGCTACAGTTATCAGGACAATATGGTATTGGCACAAAAACAGAAATATAGATCAATGGAACAGGATAGAAAGCACAGAGATAACCTCACACACATATGGTCACCTTATCTTTGATAAAGGAGGCAAAAATATACAATGGAGAAAAAAAAAAAGCCTCTTCACTAAGTGGTGCTGGGAAAACTGTACAGCTATATGTAAAAGAATGAAATTAGAACACTTCCTAACACCATACATAAAAATAAACTCAAAATGGATTAAAGACCTAAATGTAAAGCCAGACAATATCAACCCGTTAGAGGAAAACGTAGGCAGAACACTCTATGACATAAATCACAGCAAAATCCTTTTTGATCCACCTCCTAGAGAAATGGAAATAAAAACAAAAATAAAAAAATGGGACCTAATGAAATTCAAAAGATTTTGCATAGCAAAGGAAACCATTAACAAGACAAAAAGACAACCCTCAGAATGAGAGAAAATATTTGCAAAGGAAGCAAGTGACAAAAGATTAATCTCCAAAATATACAAACAACTCATGCAGCTTAATACCAGAAAAACAAACAACCCACTCCATAAATGGCCAGGAGACCTACATAGACATTTCTCTGAAGAAGGTATACAAATTGCCAACAAACACATGAAAGGATGCTCAACATCATTAATCATTAGAGAAATGCAAATCAAAACTACAATGAGGTATCACCTCACACTAGTCAGAATGGCCAACATCAAAAAATCTACAAACAATAAATGCTGGAGAGGTAGTGGAGAAAAGGGAGCCCTCTTGCACTGTTGGTGGGAATGTAAATTGATATAGCCACTATGGAGAACAGTATGGGGGTTCCTTAAAAAACTAAAAAGAGAACTACCATATGACCCAGCAATCCCATTACTGAGCATATACCCCGAGAAAACCGTAATTCAAAAAGAGACGTACCACAGTGTTCACTGCAGCACTATTTATAACCTCCAGGACATGGAAGTAATCTAAGTGTCCATTGACAGATGAAAGGATAAAGAAGATGTGGCACATATATACAATGGAATATTACTCAACCATAAAAAGAAATGAAATTGAGTTATTTGTAGTGAGGTGGATGGACCTAGAGTCTGTCTTACGGAGTTAAGTAAGTCAGAAAAAGAAACCAAATACTGCATGCTAACACATATATACATAATCTTAAAAAAAATGTTATGAAGAGGCTAGGGGCAGGACAGGAATAAAGACGCAGACGTAGAGAATGGACTTGAGGACATGGGGAGGGAGAAGGGTAAGCTGGGACTAAGTGAGAGAGTGGCATGGCATGGACATATATACACTACCAAATGTAAAATAGATAGCTAGTGGGAAGCAGCTGCATAACACAGGGAGATCAGCTCGGTGCTTTGTGACCACCTAGAGGGTGAGATAGGGAGGGTGGGAGGGGATATGGGGATATATGTATATGTATAGCTGATTCACTTTGCTATACAGCAGAAACTAAGACACTATTGTAAAGCAATTATACTCTAAT
This sequence comes from Kogia breviceps, assembly GCF_026419965.1. Lineage (NCBI taxonomy): Eukaryota > Metazoa > Chordata > Mammalia > Artiodactyla > Physeteridae > Kogia > Kogia breviceps. The sequence goes on along the minus strand of NC_081316.1, from coordinate 51,552,104 downwards.
AAAGATGTTTTAAAAAACCCATTATATTCTGAGTAGGTAAACAACAATATCCACTACTAGTCTTAAGTCATTTACCAGCTAAAATGGACTTTTCATCTCTTGAATTACTATGTTATTTTATGGACTTTATCTTAGTCTTATGTTTTCCTCTTATTATTACAATTTTTTTTTTTATTTTTTTTATATCTACGAGGCTTTAAGCTGCTTGAGGAGCAAGTACCTATATCTGATTCATCTTTTTATTCAACTTCCCCCTGTCTAGCATCTAGCATCCTGCTTTGTTAATATACTCTGTAGAACTAATGAAGAAATACCTAAATGAAGAAATAAATGCATGATTGAATGATGGTTTAAAATTATTTTCTTGAAATATAGGTTCTGTTATATTAGAAGAGCTCAAGCAAGTCTGGCACAATATATTCAGATATGGAAAGGACTCATTCATTAGAGAAAAGCTGGGTACAATGGTGTCTATGACAACTTCCATTTTAATAGTTCATTTACCTCTTGAAGATTTGCTCTTTTAAGAGGAGATCTTCTAAATGGATTCTTCTTAACTACATATCTTTTGTAATCCACAGCTAGTCCGTAAAAAAAATTGGTACTTGTGCAGACACACGAAAGGAAAGTACGAAGTAGTTGGGAGGGATGACATATTAGCCTGCTAAAGATTATGCCCTTCTGTACAGGAAGAAATTTGACCCTGTACAGTTCTTACTGTATTTAAGTGAATAATACTCACTTAACACTGTTATTAGATTAATTAGTTGATCTTCTCTTGAAAAGGTAATTTCTTCTTATCAGAATTTTAATTATATGAATAAAATGTACATAGTTTTTAAGCTTCCAGATTCACTTTGGATAAAGTGAATATAAGTGGAAGCTACAGTTAATGAAAATTATTTTTACATAACTTTACATTTCAGAAATCTCACCTCAAAAATGCTTCACTCAAGCATTACACATTAAATCCAAATTGATCTCAAGACCCATATATATAGTGACTTATTTGAACACTCTACTTTGGTGCCTCATCAAAGTTCAGTCAAAAACTGAACTTATAATTTGCCCTCATCAAACCAGTTTCTCTTCTAATGTTAGCTGTCTTAGTAAGTGACTTTTTCATCCACTGAGTTCTTTTCAGAAACCTGGGAATCATCCTCGACATTCCCTTTCTTCACTACCTTATATCTAATTCAAATTTTGTCATGTTTACTTCCCAAATGCAAAAAGTGTGTCTTGACTCTGTTTACTTCTTTCAGTTGCTCTTGTTTCTACTCCAGGCCACCATGATCAACTGCCTGGACTTAGACAAATAATCTCCAAACTGGTTTTCTTGTTTCTAATATTGTCTTTCTCCATTCCAGTACACACACTTTCACCAGGTTGTAAATCCCTTCATTAAAAGCCTTTAATAGCTTTCCATTGTTCTATGGATAAACATAAATTCTATAAGATTTAGATAATATGGTTCCCACCTGTTTCTCCATCCTCATCTTTCAATCATCTCTCTTCCTCACCTGGCTCCATCCACAGCAACCTTCTGTGTTTCTGAAATGCACTAAGTTCTTTTGCCTTTAAAACCCTTGCAAATCTTATTTCCTGCATGTGAGGTATTCCCTTCACCTTTCTCTCTCCCTACCCACCCCCTGCCCCACATATGTAGCATAGCTAACTTCTACTCATCTTTCAAGTCTCAAAGATTATTTTAATTTGCCAGGGAATCTTTCTCAGAACCTCTTACCAGTTTAGGTTAATTCCTCCTACTATATAAACTCTTATAGCCCTCTGCACTTTTACCTAATATCATGTATAATGGTCATATTAAATAATCATTTGTGCAATTATTTGTTAAACATGTGTTTTCTCCTCTACATTAGAACCACCATGAGGGTAGGCACTGTGTCTATTTTTGTTCATCATTGTATTCCCACTACCTACCATAATGACTAACATTTAGTATATATTCAATAAATATAAATTAAATGAATTAATAATGAAAGCATTATCGAAGAAAAAAGATTTACTAAATGATTCTATTTGTCAAAGCATAGCTCATAGAGAAAGATAAGATGTGGCCAAACAGGAAGGGAAAGTGTGAGGCAACAAGTCACAACAAAGGTGTTCTCCACTTGATTTTTTAAAAATGTGGCTCACAAATAACAGCAATTTTTCTCTACCTTATACCTTCCAGGCACTGATCTTGACTTTACTCTGTGTATGTTTCATTCTTTTCTAGTCTTAGCCTCTCTCCAAATTATTCTCTATGTAATTTCACTCACCAATTTCTATAGTTTTTTTTTTGTAATATCATTACATTAAAAAAAATCCCATTGACACTACTGTATTATAGACTGTGGTTATTTTATTTTTAATCTCCTGCAAAATCTCCTAAAAACATTTTCCTACCCACAATTCATATAGCACTCTGATGTCAAATTAATCTTTGTAAAACAATTCTCTGTTCATGTCACCCACAGTTCAGAAGTCTTTGTTTGCCCTTTGCCATCTATAAATCTAGGCAGCTTACTTTGGCATTCATTGCCTTAGTCTCAATTTTTTCACCTTTTTCTTATGTGAATTATCTTTTTCAGTTGCCAGTCATATATTCTCACATCCAAAATCATTCCTTTTTTTTTTTTTTCTTCTTAGGATATCTTCCTTTCTTACTTTACATGTTTTTTACTCCAAAATGTATTTCCTGGTTACTCCTGTAGGCAACCGTGTATTTTTCTCTGAAATGTATTCTCATCTACATTCTAGGATTATCACTTGAAACTAGGTAATATTTTCTATCATTTATTTTATTGTAATATATAGGAGCTGAATCCCCAACTAAATTGTTAAGCATTTGAGAACTTTATTGAGACCCCAGCATCTAAAATAGGAACTAATAAACTAACTGTAGTCTCTGATAACTCATGGTAGTACCAGCATTTAGAATGGTATTTAGTATACAATATAGCCTAATGTATATTTAGAATCAATCATGATGGATATCACTTAGTGAAAGGGAGGTGGGACAGATGAACAGAATATCTTGAGGAATATCAAACATGCAGAATATTGCTAGTAGAGGAGCTAACTGAATTCACCAGTCTTGAGATTCTTCGTGTTTTGATGGTATCAGCTTTAGTTGAATTGTTCCCTGATGCAAGAGATCATGAACAAGAATGGCATGACCAAAGGCTCATGTGTATGAAAGATGGGCTAATTTGATAAAAAAAGGGAAATTGCTCATTCCATGTGGAGACTATTAGATTATTATCCATTTTTTGTAGGGGGAAAAAAGTGAAGCTGTGTTTACATGAAAAAAAAATCTTTTGTAAAGACTGCATAAAAAAAAACCCTTCTTTCCTATACCAAGCTGTCTTTTTTGAGAAATTGAGAGAATTTAGGCCAAGAAAAGAACAGAATTGGAGTATGTGTAGGCATGTAGCAAACTAGGTAAATAAAACTATAAAAAGTGAAAAAAATCCTTAGCCAATTCCCCATATTCTTTCCTCTACATTTCAAATTGTATCTCATTTGCCTGAACAGATAAATGAACAATTTCCTGATATTGATGTATTATAAATACTGTTGATTTACGCATCCAAATGATTACTTTTATAATTTGGATTTTTTTCCCTTCCTCAGTGAGATGTTGGTATTGATCAACATTTAACTGGAAAAGAGAAAAGAACTTAAAATCCTTGGAATTCAAAACATAAAAATTATCTTCCATATTCTTACATTTGGGGATGAAAAAATAATCTATTAGGTCAATAATTATGAAAGTAGATTATTTTCTGGTTAACGGAAGTCTAACACATCAAAACAATATAAATTGGTTCTTAATGGTAAACTAATATCTTGCTTTGATATTCAGAGGAGCATTTGAAAATTTGATATACTCTGTTCCTTGGCTCCTTAATACAATTTATTTACATATTTACAACTATTTTAGATGATACCATGTTGATCTGAGAGGCTTGACTATTAAATATTTTCACTCTACAAGTAACTTGGTCTTTTAAGATTTATTTCTTAGCGTTTTGTTTTTTAAGTTTCATTTTGATTTGTTTTGGTTTTGATTCCACTTACTTGAAAGAACTCCTAGACCTTTGCTGCAGCACATACTAAGTAATGGAAGAGTGAGTTATGGAAAGCAGCCAAGCAGGTTATTTTATTTTGTTTTAGTTTTGCTAAAAGTGTGATCTTAGGGGCTTTCAAGGCATTTAAATTATCATGTGGGCTGCTTATCCACAGACACAAAGTATCTAAGACAGATCCCCATAAAATCATTCACATTGTCTTAATATGTCTCCATCTTTACCTATAGTGACCAATGTCACATGTGGTGAAAAATTTATATTTAATATCAATAGCCTAATTTTTAATTATATAGTCATATTCAAGGATATAACCAGATAAGACAAAGCACAGAGGTAAGGTGCATGAACCCCTAAAGACCTCTCCTCAAATTCAACTTTTTCCTTTGTGACCTGGTGACCTATGGATCATTTTTCATCTTGGAGCGGGAAATGGCGACATTGTAACATCATTTGTGTTTAGGTGGTAATATCATTGTGTATTTTATATGTGGTCATATGAAGTTGAAAAGCCACCACTTCTAAAAGCTGTCATGGTGAAAAAATGAAGAGACCTTGGGAAAAGTTGAGGCTTCCTTGGTAGACAGATTAAGTCTTCCATTGCCTCCTGCCTCCAAGTAAGAGTGCTGGAAGGCAGAAAAAGTGTATGGTTGCAACTTTTGTCACAAACACTCATTGCTAGTTGAGTAAAACATTTTCTTTGGATTGATTTTGGAAAGTACTGGTAATGTATATTACATTTCCAATGGCCTAGCTGACATTACTATGGTTTGGAAAGTTGAATGCATTGAATGCCCATTTAAAAGGACATTTACGCATCCAATGATCCCAGAAAGATGGATCACTGTTTCTGGTTGAAATTACATTTTAATAGAATTCCAGCAAAACAATATGCATTTCAATAAGTTTCATGAAATGACAACATTTTCAAAATGCAAAAGAAATAGCAAGAGTGATGGTGGTGTTTGACCCAGAATATGGAAGTTGAAAGTTCTGGGAAATTATGACAAGCTACAGAATCTGTAAGTTGCATCCTGGCTATACCTTTATAGTAATAAAGAAGGAGTTTCAAAGACATAATGAGGGTCTCAGAAACATAGGATGTACACCATTACCTAGGATGCACAAGGTTATCCTAACCCTGGGGTAGTAGTGGTAGGGAAGAATGTAGGGAGCAGACCATGAAGAGGGAGAGAGATGAATTTCATGTGTACTGTCATGGAACACAGACTTGTGGTCTGAGAGTAGTGCTTTAAATATTCTAGTTTTTCTGCTATATCCCCATTATCTCTGCATATGTTTAGATCAAGAGTTGGTAAACATTTTCTATAAAGGGGCAGATGGTAAATATTTCAGGTTTTTCAGGCCATATAGTCTCTGGTACAACCACTGCCTCTATAGCCATAGACAATACATAATAAAATGGGTGTGGCTGTGTTTTGACATCACTTTATTTACAAAAGTAGGTGACAAGCTGATTTGACCCGCTCTTTGTCTAGATTCTTGCTCACCAAGTCAAATTTTGCCCAGATCATGACATTAGCCTCCTTCCTATTTGTAAAAACAGTCTTTATATCTTCATTCATTTATTCAGGAAATTTTATAGCACATCAAGTACATACCAGACCCCATGTCGTACAGTTCCTCTAAAAGTTTTTGTCTAAGAAACAGATGATAAATAAACAAAGAATCAAGTAACCAAGATAATAAAAAATCATTTTATTACAAAGGAAACAATACTATGATGTAGAAGAAAGTAATTGAAACTAGGAGCTCAACTTTAAATAGGGTAGTCAAAGAATGTTTTCTGAAGAAAGTTACATTTAAGCTGCAACCTGAATGATGGAGAAAACTAGCCATATCATGAGCCTGGGGAAAGAGTATTCCAGGAAAGGGAAATGAAAAGTATA